>NC_139158.1:6154914-7582387 GCF_964270905.1 Leucopleurus acutus
GAAGCCTTAACGTCCGTTGACAGGAGAATGGATAAGTAAATATTGGAATAGTCATACAATGAAATATATAGATGTTAAAATGAATAAACTAGAGCTACACGCATCAACATGGATAAATCCCAAAAATGCAATGTTGAGAAAAAAGCCAAGGTGCAAAAGAACCATACAGTAATATAATTTATATACTATAAAAACATGTAAAAATACTACATACGTTTACATGTTTACATATTTACGTGTTTACATACATTTATATAGAGAGAGTGTGTATATGTGGCTACATGTATAAGTAGAAAGAATATAAAACAAGCATGGAAATGGTAAGTCAGGATATTGGCTACCGCTGGAGAAGGATCAAGGGTAGAGCTTTCAGGGAAGGTACACAGAGCTTCACCTATAGCTATGGCTGTTAATATATTATCTCTTCAGAAAAAAAAAATGAAGCCATAGCCAATATTAAAATTCGATAAACCTGGGTGGTTAATCCTCAGGTGCTCATTCTATGTTTTTATACTTTCTTATGTATTTTTATTAAAAAATGAACCAAAATAAAAAGCTGACTCTATCACCTAACAATACAGAACAGAGACGTCTTGCTTGGGTCACAAAAGGGACTCGAAGGCTCTCAACCTGTGTCTGAATGGCAGGCTGGCTGGGGGATTTACTGAAGCAAGACCTCCACGAATCACACAGCTGGAAACAAGCAAAGGCAGGGCACTTACTTGGCGAGACTGCATTCCCATAATCCTTTGGCGCACTCTCCCTGTAGAGGTCCCTCTGTGCTGGGCCCAGACGCTCCCACTCCTCCCAGGTTAGAGACACAGCCACATCCTGGACTGTCACCAACCCCTGAAACAACACAAGACCTCCCTCAGCACCTGCCGTCCCAGGATGGCGTCACCAACAGTGCCAGGATGAAGCCGGACTCCAGAGAGGAGTCTGCGAGCGCTGAGAAACCGAGTCACGACCAACGGAGTCTTTATCAGTGAGCCTTGTACCGATGCGGGAGTTGCAAAGTGACTAAAAACAGAAGCTGGCATTCTCCTGCAATCCTGAAAAGCCTTTTTATGAACTGTCTACACTAACTTGGGGGGAGAGCAAAATATTCATTTGGGTTATACTGCTGTCATTTATCAAAGCAGAAACCTGATATGGATTGAAAATATACAGGTTAACCAGAGTCCCGAGTTGCAGTGCTGGCTTTCAGATGCTGTTTCCTCACCTGTGAAATGGATACAAAGATCTATCTTCAGAGGAAGGTACCTCACCAACAGCAGTAATGTGTTTTCCCCTGAGCCTCTCCTTTCCTTGTAAAGGAAAACCACACTCCTGTGTGTCTCCTCTGCTCTCAGTACTCTGAATATTCACTACAACACTCCTTCACTTCTGACACCAGGTGTGTGCATTTCCACAGGTCAGGCAATTCTGTGGCACCAGCTGGGTGTCCTACGGTTTAATAACTCTGACCCTACCCACCTGGAGATGGTGTGACGTCCCATTAGGTTAAAGGGCTCATGTTTCATATACATCCTAAAGTTCACGCAAAATGTAATAAGGAAAGAACTTATGAAGACCACAGCATCCCTCACACCTCCATTCCCACCACCAGAACACGTTCACTCCTCACCTGGCGTGAGGTCTCATCAAGCTCTCTCTGTAGAGCCCAAACCAAGGCGGCAGCCTCCTCCCCGCTCTCCGGGCAGTGCTTGCGCACCCAGGCCTGGAGCTCCTGGGGCAGGATGGTCAGGAACTGCTCCAGCACCAGCAGCTCCAGGATCTGCTCTTTCGAGTGCACGTCGGGCCTCAGCCACCGACGACAAAGTTCCCTGAGTCGGCTCAGCGCCTCTTCGGGTCCGGCCACCTCTTGATAACGGAGCCGCCTAAAATGCCGTCGGGAAGTTTCGGGATCCGGACAGTCCCCTGGTGGGTCGGACTCCCCACCTCCGGGTGAATCTTCCTCCACTTTCACTATCCAAGGTCCATCACTCAGGGGCAGAGGAGCGACCTTGCCTTGACTTGCGGTCCAGATCCAACTCATCCTTCTCCTGCAAGTGCGCACTTTCCCGGAGTTCTGCCTTCAGGTGAAATGACAGCAAACCCAGCAAAAAGCCACGGAGCTCATCGGATCTCCCCAAAGCAGCGGCTGCCCACCGTCCCCTCCCTAACAAGCCCCCACCTTGCCCAGCCCCCTCCTATCCGCAGCTACTCCTCCCAGAAGCTGACAAGTCCCGTGACAAAAACCAGCAGGAATAGCCCCAGCAGGAAGTGCGTCCCGACTCCCTGCTGTGTCCACCCCTCCCGGGCATTTCCGGGGCCTCTCTAGGCTCCCCGGAGGAGTGAGGTGCATCTCGGTGGTTCGCTGTCCTCACCCTTCAGAGATACTCTGCACGAGTACATTTTAATGTGGCGCTTATAGTCCTTAACGTTACCGAACTAAAGGATATTCTCCCTTTAAAAATGAAGGGGGCTTCCCTGGTGGCGCAGTGGTTGGGAATCTGCTTGCCAACGCAGGGGAGACGAGTTCGAGGCTTTAGGCTCGGGAGAATGCGGAGCAGCGAAAGGCCATCGCAATGAGAGGCTCGTGCACGGCAATGAAGACGTAGCCCTCACTTACCGCCACTAAGAAGAAAGCCCACGCGCAGCAACGAGGACCCAACGCAGCCAAAAATTAAAAGTGAATGTCATTCTTTAACACATTATCTGTGAATAAAGTTTTGTAAATTTTGTTTTAGGGAAAGTTAAAGTTCCAACTGTACAATAAGTGGTCATTCATCCACTGGGTATTCATTTAATGCAAGAAAGGTTTGTTGAGTATTTTCTACATGCCAGGCATCGTGCTTGACACTACAGACACAAAACTGGGAAGACATAGTCCCCGTCCTCCGTTGTTCAGTCTCCTAAGGGAGACAGACACTTAAACAAATCCTTGCAGGACAGTGGGGTAAATGCAGTACTTTGAGGTGTATGCAGTGTCTAGTTGTATAACCAGAGGTGGAAATAATCAACCATGCCTAATGGAGAGGGTACAGTGAAAGACTTCACAGAAGAGATTAAGCTTCACATTAATGCTTAAAGAGTCCATGTGGACTGAGGACATATTTTAATTTAATTTAATTTTAAAAATTATTATTTTAAAATAAATTTATTATTTTTGGCTGCGTTGGGTCTTCGTTGCTGCACGGGGGCTGCTGTTTGTTGTGGTGCGTGGGATTCTTGTTGCAGCGGCTTCTCTTGTTGCGGAACACAGGCTCTAGGTGCACGGGGTAGTTGCAGCGCACGGGCTCAGGAGTTGTGGCTTGCAGGCTATAGAGCACAGGCTCAGTAGTTGTGGCACATGGGCTTAGTTGCTCCACGGCATGTGGGATCTTTCTGGGCCTGGGCTCAAACCCGTGTCCCCTGTATTGGCAGGCAGATTCTTAACCACTGTGCCACCAGGCAAGTCCCTTTAATTTTAAAATGGGTTAAATTTATAGGCAATAAATCCATAGTAGATTGTATCATCCCCTCCAACTTCAGATTTCCTATGCCCAGCTTCCTTGCAATGCTTCACAGTATCCAGGTTGCCAAGGATTTTGTCCTATTCTAAGCCCTACTCCCCTGCTCTATCATTTACTCCCTCTTCCTCACTTCATTTTAAGTATCTGCATGGACACTGCCACCCCACCTCTTCTTTTCTGTGCCAGTGTTCAGAAAAATAAACCATGCAACAGAAATGAAGGATACTATACATTAGTTTAATATTTACATTAAATCATCTGCATTATTTAACAAATGAAGAATTATCTAAGTTATGTTATGGGTAAATGCATTTAAAATATCATTTATTTCAATAAGTATTGTACAATTAATGTCCTCATTTATGAATGCAAAGTCCCAGGCAGGGTCAGGATTCCATATGACATATCTGTGGACTAAAGTTTAAATTATAAACTAATGATTTAACCATAGTTTGTGCAAAAGCACAGGCAGTCAACCCCTACTTTAGGCTCTAGCAGGTAAGTGGCTGTATTAGCCTGTTGTGATCTGTTTTGATTGGACATTAACAGGACAAAAAAACAGGAAAAGGCAGATTTTTTGGGATTAATTTTTATGTCCCATCCACTTACACAGAAAAAATTCACTACTCACAAGGCTCATATTCATCATTTTACAAATTTAGAGCAACATGTAATACTTTTTAAATATTTATTTATTTGGCTGCTCTGGGTCTTCGTTGCCACGTGCGGGATCTTCTTTGTGGCCTGCGGGATCTTTAGCTGTGGCCTGCAGGATCTTTTAGTTGCGGCATGTGGGCTCTTAGTTGCAGCATGCATGCAGGATCTAGTTCCCTGATCAGGCATCAAACCCAGGCCCCCTGCATTGGGAGCACAGAGTCTTAACCACTGGACCAGCAGGGAAGTCCCAACATGTAATAATTTAATGACATAACTTGTCACATGTTTGCATCTGATCTCTCCAGGGGGTTTGAAAGTCCCTGGGGGCAGAAACTTTGCACAAGTCTACTTTTTCATCTGTGTGGGAATGCTATCACAGTCTGGCAGGAAGTCAAAAGCTCTTTTCCCAGTATTGCAGGACAAGGCTTTGAGTAGGGTTGGGTGGCCAAGGATGGCAAGGGAATTGGACAGAATGCAAATTCACAAATAAGAGAACCCTTTATAGTATAGGCAAATCTAGCTCCAGACAATATCCACCTATATAACTAGTAACGGAATACAGAAGAGAATATCACGTTCTATGAAGGCAGTTCAAGGATTTTTCATCTCCTCCCAGTGAGAGGAGATGTAGGTCTCCTTACTAGCTGATTACCAGTCCGGGCTCCACTAGTTCCTGCTTCTGGGTTGTGTGACTGTGGACCCTGATCATGATATAGTGATTTGCTTAGCTCTTATCTCCCTTTCTCCTGTAATGTAACTTTTGCCTTCATCTGCAGAATATCAAGTGCTTTCATCTGCTCTCACTGATATCCTTGAATGACATATTTCTCTGTTCCCAATGCCTTTTCTGATGCTTTGTTCAAAAAAGTTAATTGAAGAATGCTAGCTGCCTCATCTTTTAAAAATAATTAAGTGAGGGGAGAAAGTGAGAAAAGGAAAACAGGGCAGGAATAAATAAGATGGAGCCAGGGATAAGATGGGATTAGAAATTGCCCACTGTAAACTGCTGTTTACTGGCAAAAGGTAGCCCACAGTTTGGCTTTGAGAAACCTCAGCAGCCAAAGCAAGAAGAAAACAAGATCAGTTACGTGATTTACAGTGTATCTCAGGTAAAAGCGAACTACTATAGTGGCTTAGGAGAAATCCACCTATTCTTGGTACCAAGAAGGAAGAGAAATTTATACTCATAAGAGCAAAGCTTGGGCTTCCCTGGTGGCGAAGTGGTTAAGAATTCGCCTGCCAATGAAGGGGACACAGGTTTGAGCCCTGGTCCCGGAAGATCCCACATGCCACGGAGCAACTAAGCCTGTGCGCCACAACTACTGAGCCTGCGCTCTAGAGCCCTTTCTCCACAACAAGAGAAGCCACCGCAATGAGAAGCCCGCGCACCGCAACAAAGAGCAGCCCCCGCTCGCCACAGCTAGAGAAAGCGCGCACACAGCAACGAAGACCCAACGCAGCCAAAATAAAAAAATAAATAAAATAAAATAAAAAAATAAGAGCAAAGCTTAACTTATTAGCATACTTAATTTGCAAGACAAGCCAGGTTACAGTGACCTGGGTATTTTCTGCTTATGCCTCTGAAAACCATAAGCAAAACTTAAATTGTTACCCCAAATTGATAAGAAGTAACCGCTAACCAATTCCCTTTCATTTAAGAAAATTCTAATATTGTAACCAATCTCTGTGAAGAATAAACAGTCACTGCCTCCACACTATATAAGATACTTTAAAACAATATACTTCTGAGCCTCATTCCTTGTTTTGGTTTGAATGCTCCCAGTTTGCTGTCTTTTTGGTGTGTGCACAATAAACTTTTACTAATTACCACTTCAGTGATTCATTGGTTTTACTTTTTTTTTTTTGTCTGAACTTTTGACGATTCTAAATGTAAAAAGGGAAATACAGATACTACATTGCACCAAACATACCGCAGTGTCAATTTAAGCGTCTCCAGGTCTCTCTGGAGATAGTAGGGGATTTTCTGCATTTCTTCATTCCCATAAGGTAGACCACGGCACGAGCAAGGCATTCTCAAAACTCCATCCCTGATATGAGTGAAAATTCACAACATACGCTAAAAAAATAACGCCTGGAGTATCCAAGGATATATGCCACTCAGAGTGGAGTCGGTGAGCCTCATTCATCTTCATCACTTGTAAGACAGTGACTCTTGTGCCTGTCGAAGAGCTTTGCAAACGGATACAAAAACGAGACTATTAAAGATGGGATCCCGAGAGAGTAAGTTGCTTATCTCTAGTGAAAATCTGTGCTTCGCGGCTCCTCTTGCTGCAACCTGTTGGCTTCGGAGTTACTATGAACCTCAAACCCCAGCACCCGGCCCTTCTACCCAATAAATACAGACGTCGCCGTTAAAAAAAAAAAAAAAGGATGGGATCCCCTTGGCTAGAGAGGCCCTGAATAGACGGCTCCTCTCACTTTGCAAGGATTCAGAGCTCCAGCCCTTACTCTCCCCAGCCCGGAGCGGGGGACTCTCTCCGGACGCGCTCAGCCTTCCACTGGGGTCGCCGAGGAAACGCCTCCCTGCTCTCCCGCATTCTGATAGGCCCGCAAGACTGAGGCTGCGAAAAGAGTCACGGCCCTATTGGCTGGAGGGCGCGGCCCGCGCGAGGCTTCCTGGGAGATGTAGTCCCTGGAGCCGCTGGGGACTCAGGTGTCTGACCTCAGATGTTTCGGCCGCCTGAGCTGACGACGGTTGTAAAGCGGTGGGTGTGTCTGGAGACGGGGTGAGGGGAGTGGCGAGGATTCAGGTGAAGAAACCGAAGAGTCCATTAAAGAGAAGTGAAGGTTGCGGGCTCGCAGAAAGGTATGGACGTACTTCGAACTCGGGCGCAGAGCGTTGGGGGTGAGGGAGCGCAAGTTCCACGGCCAATCAGACACTAGCAACTGTTGTCTTAGCAAGCGCTCCGGACACCTAAGACCCCGCCCCCTGCCCCCACTCTCAGAAAAGGGACGGGCTCGGGCTGTTTAAATGGCTGTGGGGTTGGGTGGCGAAGAGGGTGGCTGGGTTTTCTCCCCGGCTCTAGCGTTGTTGTACTTGCGGCTCGTGGGCGGGGAATGGCCGCGTTACTGGAGGTTGGACTGGGATCCCGGGCCGGCGCCTCATCTCCCCGCCGGTTGGCCCACAGCCCCTCTGGGGCGGGGCCTGGGGCGGGCACTTTCCTCCCGCGGTGAGGCGGGGACCTCCGGGATTCCTAGAGAGGACTCGGAAGTGCTCTCGGGGGTGGGATTTATGGCTCTACCCGCCGGTCAGGGAAAGCTTGGACTTGCTTACTTCCGGCGAAGAAGTGTTGCGAAGTGTCGGCTTCGGCTTTCTCTCTGTTTGTAAGAAGAAACCCGTCTTCCCAGCCTTGGCTGCGGGAGCTTGGTCTTCCAGGGGAGCTCCCCGGGACTGTGGCCTTGAGGAAAGGGAATGGCCTTTGTGTACAGACGAGGGTCCTGTCCCTAACCTTGACCGGGCCGGTTTCCGTGGATCGGGGTCAGGAGCGATTGTGGGCAATCTAGGTGCAAAATCTGTACTTAAAACCTTGGCTCTCTTCGGGACCCATGAAGTTTCCCGTTGGTCTGTCAAGCTCTTAGGGATTGAGGGACAGGACCAATTTTGACCATTGTAATGTTTTTGACCTCTGTTCTGACTTAAGTTTGGCTTGTGGTAGAGAGAAGGAGCGGCTGCGTCTGGACTAGTTAGTAAGTCTCGTCTTGTTATTTACATAAAATTCAGTGTTCTTCACCACAAAAATTGTATTTCATGAGGCCGTATGTCAGAGTTTTATTGCTCTCCTTTACACTTTTTAAATGTTGGAAGTATTCTCCGTTGGTCATTATTTTGTGGGTGGAGTGATGGCTGTCTTGTAATTTTTAAGGAAATTACTCTGTTGGGTGATCATCTTTAGGATAGATGACCTCTTTGTCATCTCTTTGCTAATAACGATTTCCAATATATCAGTAGGTTGCACGCTAAGGAAAGTGTCCTTCCGAAGATCTCAAAGAGCAGAAAACAAGTTTGGTCCGTGTAACCCAGCTTACCTGGAGAGAGATCCCTCTGAGTTGGAATGATAATGACAGGATCTGGGGAAGTTATAGACTTAGACCCTCCCGCGGAGACTTCACCAGAGCAAGAAGACCTTCTGATAGTGAAGGTGGAAGAAGAAGATTGCACCTGGATGAGGGAGTACAATCCGCCCGTGTTTGAGACTTTCTACCAGCGCTTCAAGCACTTCCAGTACCATGAAGCGTCAGGCCCCCGGGAGGCCCTTAGCCAGCTCCGGGTGCTCTGCTGTGAGTGGCTGCGGCCCGAGCTGCACACCAAGGAGCAGATCCTGGAGCTGCTGGTGCTGGAGCAGTTCCTGAGCATCCTGCCTGAAGAGTTCCAGACCTGGGTGAGAGAACATCACCCGGAAAACGGAGAAGAGGCTGTGGCCGTGGTAGAAAATATAGAAAGAGAACTAGAGGAACGCAGACAACAGGTGAGTGAAAGAGGAGACCTTCGGGCAATGAGGAAGGAGAGGAAGAGAGTTGAGGAGCTGCTGAGCAGGGGTGAGATCCTGAGCGCCCTGGTGCTTCATTCATATTCTTTTGTTCTCCTGGGATTAGGTGCACTGTGGAGATATCCTGCCACTCCAGCAAAGAGGAGCAGTATGCAGTTTGTTAATCTGGAGAAGACAGTCTGCGATTTTATTTCTACTTTAAATTACTGTATTGATTTTTTGAGTGGTGACATAATACAAAATTCAAAATGTACATAAGGTTATAATGAGAAGTAAGTGTCCCTCCCACCCCTAATTCCCCAGCCGCCAGAGTTCTCCTCACCAGAGGCAACCATTGTCCCATGATACCTGTCTATCCTTACAGAGATACACTGTATTCTGTGTATATTAGAGTATATGTGTATGACTTGTTTTTTAAAAAACACAAATGTTTTCACATCATTGTGCACTTCTGCCTCTTGCTTTTTTTCTTATAGTATATCCTGGCTTGTTCTATGTTAGCGCAAAGAGAGCTGCCTCACTCTTTGAAACTGCATTGTGTTCCATTGTATGGATGTACCATAATTTAACTCCTGTTGAAGGCCATTTACGGTGTTCCTTTAGATTGTTTCTGAATCTTTACTGCAACAGACTTTGCTGCAATAAATATCCTTTATATACATCATTAGTTGTAGAATCAAAGCTCAGAAGTAAAATTGTTGGCTCAGAGCCCGTACGCATTGTATTTGTAGTTTGGACAGCTGTTGACAGATTGCTGTCTGCAGAGGTTATACCAGCAGCCATGTATGAGAGAAATTTTTTGCTTGCAGCCTGATAACACGATGTTATCCAACTTTTTTTTTTTTTTTTTGCTGTACGCGGGCCTCTCACTGTTGTGGCCTCTCCCGTTGCGGAGCACAGGCTCCGGACGCGCAGGCTCAGCTGCCATGGCTCACGGGCCCAGCTGCTCCACGGCATGTGGGATCTTCCCGGACCGGGGCACGAACCCACGTCCCCTGCATCGGCAGGCGGACTCTCAACCACTGTGCCACCAGGGAAGCCCCCAACTTTTTGATTACTGTCAATCTGAAAGATGCAATATTTCTGTGCAATTTTAATATGCATTTTTTCTTATGAGTGAGTTTGATCACTGTACATATTTTAGAAGGCTGTGCATATACCCTTTTCTGTGACCTATCTGTTTATATTAACCTGTTAGAAAAAGTAAGCACTGTGTCTGCCATCTGAGTTGCAAGGGTTATTTTCCCGCTTTGTTGTTTGTCTTTGCTTGTGGAGATTTTTGCTTTGCCGGGTTTTTTTATTTTTATGCAGTCAGTTTAAATCTTTTAATTTATGGTTTTTGGGAATTGTGCCATAATTAGAAAGGCCCTCTCCACTAGAGTATTATAAGAAACTTATCGTTTCTTCCCCACATTTTTGTTATGGATGTTGTTTTTGTTTTATCCTTTGAAATGATAGATCCATCTGGAATTCATTTTGGTGTAGGGTGTTTGGTGTGGTTATAGCTTAATTTTTTTTCCAGATGTCTGTCCAGTTGCCCCAGCAACTTATACAGCAATCCCTTTTTTTTTCCTTCTCTGATTAAAATGACATCTTGATTACATACCAGATTTTTACATGTATTTGAGTCCATTTCTGGTCTTTTTATTCTATTTTATTGATCTTACTGTCTGTTTACATATCAGTATTTCAATTATCTGAGTTATGTAAAGTGTTTTGGTCAATAGGTCTGCCCTCCCACTTCCAAATTTTTTTTTCAATATATTTTTTTTTCCATATGAACTTTAGAATTATTTAGCTTCTACCACTCCAAAAATCCTGTCGGTATTTTTTGCTGGGATTGCATGAAATCGGATGTTAATTTAGGGAGGTTCCGTATCTTTACATTGTTACGTCTTCTCGTCCTTTCTTACTCATTTATCACCTGACTCTGTCTACCTCCCTCTTGTTGTTAGGCTCACATTTCTGAAACTTTAATTTTTTTTTTTTTTTTTATAGCAAAGAAACAAAAGTCATGGGATCCTAGGTGTACAAGACTTTGAAGCTAGTTAGAGAATTTCCCTCATTCTTCAGAGCCATTGCCCTTCAGTGTAAGGTACCAGTCTCATTATTCTTCCCCTCTGGGTCAGGGGTACTTCAATACTCCAGAACATCCTCAGGCTCTTCAGCTGGGTTAGCTCACTCCATGAGGCAAGAGGACAGCAGAGGGAGTTGCTGGGGACCCGCCGCCAGACCCTGCAGCTGAGCTGAATAATTGTCTTGCAGACCGGAGTGTTTGAACCTTCCTATTGCTTCTGTCAGGACAAGAAGTAAAGGTTCCTGGTGCCATCTGGTTATTCCTTTTTTAAACCTTTTTGGGACATTAGCGGACAAACCTTTCCCTACTTTTTTATGGTAATAAATATTCAAAATCATAGTTTAAAACAGAAAGCATTTTTAAATGGATGACTTACAGCAGATATTACACATTGACCCCTGTCATTGGGATATGCACCCCATCTGTGGAAGGAGCACAGAGAGCATTTCTTGATGGTAGGTCAGGGATCTGAGGCCCAGCGAGGGGGGTTTTCCTGAGGGCCTGCACAGCTCACTGTGTTTGCCTTTCTCTCTGCCTGCCCTCTGTATCCCTGGCATTGTTTCTCACCTTTATCTCCAGGTAGTTCTTGTCTCTAGCAAGCCTTTTCCCAGGCTTTATCCTCTACCCCTCCTCCTTGGTTTCTCTGTCCTACTCTCAGGGGTCCTCAAGGGCTGCTTTGCTTCTTCGTTGCCCAGGAGCCCTTTGACGTACTTGGCATTATCTTAACTCTTGTCCTGAGCAGGTCCACAAGGACACACACACTTCCGTGTAGAGTCATATTTGCCACAACTGTGCTGCCTCTGCCTCTTAATGTAATACTCCTGTGCCACGTTTTGCCACTACTGGGAGAGTTAAAACTGAAAGTGCTTTGAAACATAAGGGACAGTGGCGGGGTTGGGGAGGGGAGGGCAATTCTATCTCAAAGCCGGATCTTATTACCTGCTAGGATGGCACTGAGCTAGTACCTTCCAGAAGAGGCAGATTTTAGAGACTGTTTGTGTACCCTAGGGTTGTGCAAGAACAAAGGGCAGAAAGACGGAGACACCCCGCTCTTGGGGCTGGTCTGTCCTACTTGAACCTGCTCGTCTGGGGCTTTGAGGGTGGCTTCCTGTGTCCTGTGTTGACCTTTCCAAGCCCGTTTCTCACTCTCTCCCCCCTTCACCAAACTTGGCCCACACTGGCTTTCTGCCTGAGCGTCTTTGCTTATGTCATTCTGTCCGCCTGGGACACTCCTGACTTTTCCCTCGGCTGGCTTCTTTCCTCTTCTACGTGTTGGCTTCAGTGACACTTCCTCAGAAGAGCCTTCCTTGGCCACCCAGTCTGAAGTAGGTCTCATCTGTCTTGCCTCATGGCACCACTTTCTTCTCCTTTTGCACATATAACACAGTTTGTAACTGTGTCTTTATTGGTGTGTCGACATGTCTAATGGAAGTTGTCTTCAACTACAGCGTGTTTATGCAGCAGTTGGGTAATTAGTCCTGGCTCGTGGTAGATGCACATGAAATACTTGGCCAAGGAGTGAATGAAAGAGTAACGTGACCCTGCTGGGCTCCTTCGTAGCCTTTCCTGTAACGTGCTGATTGGTGTGATTGTGGTTGTCAGGTCGTGGCGTGTGCTGAAGTGCTTCATCCAAAGGTCGTGCCGCCTGGAGCCGGGCCCGAGTCCTTCAGTCACCTGCCCGTGGACCCGCAGCCTGAGCACGAGCCGCAGAGGCCTCATCTTCGGGAGGAAAACGGTGAGGATCTGGGCTTCAGTGGAATGGATGTGGGCTCCCTGGCCGTGTGGGTAAGCGGTATCTGTAGAGAGACCTGGGGCTGGGCAGCCTCTCTGCAGTCAGTGGATCTGGAGGTTGGGAAAGGGTGGGGGCCTGGAATTGGGTCCCTGGTCAGCTCGCAGGCTGGCTAGGAGTCGTACCAATAACCAGTGTCCTTCGAGAGCTATGCTGCAGGTGACGACAGCTCTGAGTACAGGTACTGTTAAAAGATGTACAGAAGTCTTTTACAAAAGTATTATCATGGTTTTGCAACAGTTTTCCAGCTCTACCTCATTCATTTTGTTGTCCTAAGGCTCAGGTAGACAAAGCTCTCCGGTTCCTCACTGCACTTCACGCTGTTCAGCCATTCATGTGAAATCTGATTTTAAGCCATGCTTCACGAGGACCTGTAGAGCATCTGTTCTCTCTTTCTCTCCTTCCCTCCCTCTTGCCCTCACTGTTATTAACCTGTATGAGATACATCAAGGAAGAAAAGTGGGCAGCTGAGTATCTCATTTATGATGATATATGTCCACAAGTCTACTATCACTACTCAGAAACTCTTGCTATCAGATATATTTTAGAACTTAGAATTTTTCAGATTGAGTAAGAGGATCTGATTTACATACAGTGCACTGCCATCAGGATTTGAAGTGTGACTCCATAATCACACATTAATTTAGTGTTTCGGCAGTGAAATGTATGCCTAGTTACAGTAAGTGGATTAAATAAAAACTTCAAATAGCTTCATATCAGTTCTCGTCAGGTTTTGCTGTCAAATTAGTTCAATGGCCAAGTTAATGAAAAACAAAAAAACTTTTGGTATTTAAAGCTTTGGGATTTCGGAATGTGGAGAAGGAATTGTGAACTCGAATTTCCTGTTTGGCCCCAGCCTTTCTTCCGGGCTCCTCGTAGTGGTTGGCCTTGAAGTCTCACTGCTCTAAGCGTTTCCAGCTTTCCTTTCACTGTGGTAACAGTAACTATTACTTATGTGGTGTTTACTATGTGTCAGGAGCTGTTCTAAGTTGCTTTACGTGTATGAACTCATGTAACCCTCAGTGTAGTACCAGGAAAAACAGTCTTCACCATTTAACATCTGGGGCCAATGGGTCCTTTCTATTTTTTTTTTTTTAATATTTTTAAGTCATTTTATGAATACTTACAGAAGAATCAAAAGATAATGAAAAATAAATCTTAAAGGAACTTTAGTAAGAATTAAACCTCTTTGTATCAAGTATGTTTTGATAATATAAAAACCATAAAAAAATGAGAGAATACTGTCACTCAATACCGCCCCTTTAGCAAAATGAATATGTCCCTCTGGCAAGATGGGATGGTCCAGAATCTTGTTGCAAAATATTACGTGATGAAGTCCTTCCTGTTGAATGATCGGTTAAGGTGTCATAGCTCCTTTTTGGAATTAGAAATGTAGTGTTTATCATTGTTTCTTGAGTGTGGGGAGGTTCATCTAGGATGTTGTCATTGGCAGACTCTGTCAGTTTTCTCCTGTGCCTTCAGTTTCATACTGTCTTTAGCACACTGCTCTCTGTGTCATCTTCTCATTCACCTACTAGTAGTGGAATGTCTTCCACGGCACATTTTCTTCTCTTTGTCGATATGGGTGGGTGGAAAGTGAGAAATTCTGAATTCTCGACTGTGGTCAATGAAAGCTAAAAACAGGTGTCAACAGCCTTAAACCTTCTTGAAGAAGATGCAGAACTCTGGGGAGTGTATTTAATACTTTGAGAACAGTGAAGAACAATGGTTTATTTCACTATTGCCTGATCCTGAATATTTCTTTTATTCTCCCATTTTCTTATAATTTTAGTCTTTTCGTGCTAACATTAAGACTCATTAATGAATAATTAGTAAAAATGAAATAATTCCTAGGATGATGAACTAGAAGAGTGCTTCATGGTACAGGAGATAGAAGATCATTCAGATCCCAAAATGTATCCTAAATTTGTAAAAAGGTCCAATGGATCCGTATGGAAATTACAAAATAAGAGTTTTCTTTTATTTTTTAATAATACTAACATTTTCTTTTTGTTCTTCAGAAGACCTCTAAAAGAATAAAAGTCATGTCATTCCAGTCTTTAAAAATAGTTGAAACTGTCCAAAAAAAGAGAACCCCCAAACCCAGAATTGTACCTAGTAGACCTAGCTGGCATTCCAAGGGTTAATGGCCACAGTAACCCCATGGACTAGGTATTATTGTTATTCTCATATTAGAAATTAAGAAGCTGAGGCCCTCAGAGGTTAAATAATTTGTTCAAAGTCCCAAAGCTATTACACGGCAGAGCTGGGATGTTACCCCAGGCAGTCTGGCTGTAAGTCTGCACGTTTACCCCATACTGAGCTGGGATGTTACCCCAGGCAGTCTGGCTGTAAGTCTGTACGTTTACCCCATACTGAGCTGCGCTGCCTGCTTTACCTCCAGGCTCTCCCAGCGCAGAACCGTGTCCCCTTCTGATCACTGTCATCTTCCTTCACACGCAGAGTCTCGTCTCTGCTCCCTCAGCGGTGCTTCTCTTCTCTGCCCTGTTAGCCAGACCCTGGCCACTTTCCTTATTCCAACAAAAGGGTTGGTTTGGGTTGGTTTGTTTTACACCCTGGAAGATGCTGCATCCTTCGTGCCTCTGATGGCACCGAGAGCTGGCTTTCCATCTCTGGGACTCATTTGATCTTGAGAGGGCCGAAGTTGTTTACTTAAAAGTTAGAAACAGGGGCTTCCCTGGTGGCGCAGTGGTTGAGAGTCCGCCTGCCGATGCAGGGGACACGGGTTCGTGCCCCGGTCCGGGAAGATCCCACATGCCGCGGAGCGGCTAGGCCCGTGAGCCATGGCCTCGGAGCCTGCGCGTCCGGAGCCTGTGCTCCACAATGGGAGAGGCCACAGCAGTGAGAGGCCCGCGTACCGAAAAAAAAAAAAAAAAAAAAAAAAAAAAGTTAGAAACAGCAGGTTTCACAGGAACTTCAAAAAAAATAAGTGGGATTATTTAGAATGTAATTATTCTCATTATTCCAATTATGACTGGAACATAATTACTGTTTGTGTATAGACTATGTTCATCCCTCTCTTTCACATCTTACTTTGACTGTAACCACACTCCTGGGTTCAGATCCCGTGTCTGTTTTCAGCTTTCATTTCTAACCACGATCTCCTCTATTTTGGGTCTTTGCTCCTTACTTCCCAGTCCTTGGACACAAGCAAGCTACATATGCACATACATCTCTGGGACCGGGGACACCATAGAAAGGTCTAAATCGTCGTGTTAAAGGTTGATACCAGGTGGATCTCCAAGTCAGGGTGCATGTAGACAGATCCGGATGCACCATGAATCTTGGACAGAGGAGAGCAGAGGTGACAGCAGAGGGTCAAATGTTCACTAGCATCTAGAGACCAGACCCTCCGGGCCTTGCACATGTGATTCACTCTACCCAGAAAGCACCCTCATCCCGCCTCATCCCACCCCACCCCTGCTTCCAGAGTCACTTCCTGTGGAAGGGCTTTCCGGGTGCTCCCACCTCCTGCTCTCCACTCTGTAGATGCCCCTGCCTCTGTGTTCCTGCAGGAACTTGGGTGAACTTTGAGGATAATACTCTTTACCCTGTGCCAGGAGTAAAGCTTCCATGTCTGCCCTCCCCATCAGACGGTGAGGTTTTGGAAGGCAGGAATTGTTTTATCTGCCTATTCTTAGAACACACAGAGTAGACTTAATACAAGCTAGTTGGCTGACTATAAACCAACCGCAGTCATTTTTTGAAGGGAGAGAACGTGAACTAAGGCCTTGCTGATCAAAGTGAGGTCCGAAGTGCTGCAGCACCACCAGCATCACCTTCGAGCTTGTTAGAAATGCAGAACATGGGGGCTGCCCTGGAACACCTGAGGCAGAGTCTGCCCTGTACCAAGACCCCCGGGGATTTGTTTGCACATTAGAGCTTGGGAAGCCCTGGCTCTAGGCAGCGCTTCAGCTTCACGGAAGAGTGGGCCTTTGGAGGTTCTTTGAGGTGACTAGGTTTGACCTGGGCAGAGCAGAGAGCATCCTCTATAGGGGAATGGTACCATCCCCAGTCGGCAGCAGGATTCGCCTGACCAACACAGTGAGTCTAGTTTTTCTCAGGGGAAGGGTGAGTATAGGGTAGGTGTGGGGGGCCCAGAATGTAGAGTGTCTTGAAGGCTGAGCAGAAGAATTTGGTCTTGATGCCACAGGGCGCCGTTGTGGATTCTTGAGCAAAAAGCGGAACATGATGGCAATTGGAACTGGGTAGAGGGATTCTCACTGACACCTCTTTTTCTCCCCCCCTCAGCCCTTCCTGCTCTCCAAGTTCCCTCCCTTCCCCTGAAGGACAGCCAGGAGCTGACAGCCTCACTTCTCTCAGCTGGGTCCCAGGTGAGCCGGTGTCCCTGTGCCCGCATTGAGGACCCACATCTGATTTTGGACAAGTAGCTGCCTTAAGCCTGAGTCTTTATCAGGGTTCTGTCTCTTTAACCAGAGACCGGGCCCATCTTGGGTTTGTGCTTTTCTGTCTTTTTCTGTTCTGCTCCCCCATCCTCTGTGAAGCACAGTCCCTCCCCTTTTTCTTTCCTTAAGGCTCCCAGTTCCTCCCCTCGCTCCAAATTTGAACCTAGGGAATGGGAATTTAGTGGAGATCTCGTGTTTCAGAAGTTGGTGAAAATTGAAGATGTGGCTGACGTGGCTGTATCCTTCATCCTGGAGGAATGGGGACATTTGGACCAGTCCCAGAAGTCCCTCTATAGGGATGACAGGAAGGAGAATTATGGGAGTATTACTTCCATGGGTAAGAATGATTTCGTCTGCATGGATTAGGACATCTTCATTTTGTTATTAAGAATATTTATAGCACATCCTGTAAAAGCATGTATGTTTTAATCACTGTGACTTTGCGTATTTTTTTTTGTCTGTGAAAGAGTAAATCACCCTTCTCTCTTTTTTTCTTTCTTTTTTTCTTATTCAGCTTATTCTGATTATCTCCATCATAATAAGAGTAAGATTGAGGACTGATAATGCTTTGGGGATAGTATTTGCAATCCAGCAAATGTTATATTTAGCTTAAGACTAACAGGATTGGATCTTAACAGAGTTGTAGTAGTGATTGTACTCTGTTCCTTGACAAACTGAATCATTGTTAACTGAATAATTCTCATTTGTGAAAGCATCTCAGACTTTGCTGAATAACCGTTCATTGAAGTAGTTATTACAGTGTCTCAATAGCATTCATTCTTTTCCTTTCCTCTCACGCATGGGTGGCAACTTGTTCACTCTATTACCATTCTCACATCACCGGTACTTGTTTTATGATGTTTGCCTTGGCATCTGCATTTTACATGTCTTATCCCTTCTTGAATTTTGCACCCCAGATAAGATTTTGAACCTATTTCTAAGTTATGATCTTGGAAACTAATATTTGATTGTGCTGCCTGGAGCAATTGTGAAAAATCTCAGCACTGTGGCAGACATTTTGAAGCTTATGAATTTTATCTTCTTTTGAGTGAATTCTTTTGGAAGAATCACTGTCAAGCACACTATCAAGCACACTATCGATCACTATCAAGTAGACTTTAGATGGAATACATATACTCTAATGCCAAATTTCTTTTGAAAAACATTGTCTCAGTTTGTATCGTTAAGGGTTTAGTTCACTCACAGGCTTTTATTTAAAAAGTAAAATTGACTTCTCTCTCAAATTTTCCATTTCCTTTATTACTGTTGATATATATTTGTGTTTTCTTTGATTTATTTGCATATGCCCTCTGCTTGTTTATCTATTGGGATTTTAGTGGTGGTCTCAAGGAATTATTTATGTAGTATAAATATTATCATATTTAATGCAAATTTTTTTCATTCTCTTTTAAAGTTAATTTCAAATACTTTTCTTGTCTGATTTGAGTTGATTAGTATTGTTTTATCTTTTTCAATTACTTTATAGGTATTTAATGGGTTTCAGAGTTGCAGAACTTGGCGCAGTTTTTCTGTACCATTCTCCAAGGGGTTTTGAATTGTTACTTTCTGTTTTTTTTTTTTTTTGGCCGCACTGCGCGGCATGCAGAACTTCCCAGCCCAGGGATCAAACCCGCGCCCGCTGCCGTGCAAGCGCGGAGTCTTAACCACTGGACCGCCAGGGAAGTCCTGATTTTTTTTTTTCTCATTATTCATCTTTTTCTTACAATATCTTTACAACTTGAGTAAACTCTTCTACACTAAGAACATGTTCAGTGGTTTCTGCCTCTTCAGCTTCTCTGGGAAGACCACATTTGAGAATTTTCATCCTGTGGGTTCCTAACAGCATCAGAGATGGTCACGATCTTTAAAGTATCCATCAAATTTAGAAGTGAGATTTTTAAAAATTAGTGAATGAATCGTGGAGACAGCCGTTTCAATGGAGTGGCTGGGAAGTTGGAGAACAAGAGACAGTTTCTTGGAAGATTGCACAGGAGAGAATTTGAGAAAGCTATTGTAGATAAACTTTCAAGAACATTGTCTGTGAAGGCGAAGCAAAAGAGGGCTGGTCACCGACAGCATACCTGGTGTAGATGGATGGGTGGGTTTTGTATGTTGTCTTTGTTAACGGGAGAAGTTTTAAGCACACTGAAATGTCACTGGGCGAGGGCTGGTGGGGAGTGAGTATGAAATGCTAGAGTGAGGAGGAGCAGATAATTGGTGCAGGGAGGTCCCTGGAAAACAGAATGGCCTGGTGAGGCCCCTTCGGAGGAAAGCTTGACCTCGGTGAGGGGGAGGGTCAGCTCTTCCACTGTGAGGCAAGGGGAGGACGGGAGAATCAGGCTGCCAGCACGCTGACGCTTGTGGTTGTAGGATGTCCAAGGAGGTCTTGACTGGATAGTTTAGACTCTCCCTGGAATAGGAGACAGAGTCACCTGTTGCGAGTGACCAGGTGATGGAGTGGGTGGTGGAGCAGAGGTTTGAGTGCAGCGAGGACTTTGGTTCGCACGCACGTGGTAAAAATTATCCGAATAGTTTAAGTGGGTTTAAAGTGAGAAGTGAGTCTCCCGACCCTCAGTCCCTCCGTTTCCCGCACAGAGGCAGCAACGGTTAGTTAAGCTTCCTGATTGCATCTCTAGACACAGTCTGTGTGTAGACAAGTTTGTGCCAGAACACTCCTTTATTTTTAAATACAGTGATCTATCTTGGAGATGACGATGAAGACGTTTTGCTGTAGCTGCTGAGAAGAATGAGTGGGAAACTAGCCAGCCTTAGAAATGTAGGATGCCAGTGTGGGGTACCAGTGAGGTTGAAAAGCGTGAATTTGTAAAGCACCGAATCTGCTGATTGGGTGTTTTGGAACCAACTCCCTCCTCACCCCCCCGCCCCCAATGCATTACTAAGCAGCCGGGCATAGTGTTGAACAAGGAACACAGCTCTCTGTCAAACATACACATAAATCAGGAGAATCAACAGAAAGCTCCTCATGTACTCAGAGAAGGGGAGGGGAAAGAGGAAGAAAAAAAACCTGTAAGCCAACTGGTATCTCAACCTGTATCATCACCTTCTCTGGAAACGGGCGATTGTGAATAGTCCCAAAGAGATACATGGAGCTCATGTGATTTTTTTGAAATTCACCCCTGGAAAAAGAAAGCCATGAGCTTATTTGCCTTGCTGAACGGGAGAGAGCTCTAATAAGAATAAAATGTGTGGACATAAGTAAATGAGAATAAAAGAAAAAGAAATACTGTGATAGCTGAGATTACTTGCCTAGTTAAATGCAGGAGGAAAAAACATCTAAAAAGTTTGGTTTTGTGATAGAGTTCTTTTGTTTATATGTTTGTTTCCACTCTTAAAATGTCTTTTTAGGAAGAGAATTAAGTAAAAATAGTTAGAAAATAAATTTAAAGTTGCCTTCATGGTACAAGAGTTACAACTTCTTGCTATATCAAAAAAAGGATAGTAATAGTAACTCTCTCAAAGGGTCATTGTAAGGATTAAATGCCATAAAACTGAAAAGCACTGGAAGGCATAGTGCCTGGTCCATAGTACACACTCTGCAAACATTAGTGCTTAATACCATTTTTATGTAATGTTTGAAAACTACTTTTCTTTCTACAAAACAGCCTTACTGGAAAGTTCTCAGTAGGCCATGATCTATCTATCCTTTAAAAAGCATTCCCTATTTTTTGTTAACTACTGAAGGTTTGTCCTTGCAAACTATATTAAATGTCAGAGTTTTGAGTGAAATACATGCTGCTGATCCAGTTACACAGGGAACCAATTGCAGCCTCTTAAATGTCTCTGCTCATCAATGACCACTGAGTGGTGAGCTAGCTCTCGACAGTTGTAGGACTTCTCTGGGTACAGAAAGAACGCCTTTTCCCCTTTAGACTAATTCACACCAAACTGAGATTCTTTGGGGATTGAAAAAGCTAGAAAGATCCTCTTTCTTCTCCAGGCTGTGAATAAACAAGAAGAGGAAGGTGAGGACTGGGTTAGCTGCATCACCCAGTATCAGATTTTACTGAGAACAATTGACATGGCACAGGTGTTCCCAAACAGGTACTGTACGGATGTACTGTACCCAGAGGATGTGATTGTCATTAAATGGAATGACTGCTCTCCCAGTCGCATCCCCTTGAACCATTCTTGCCGGCTTTGTCTTCCCTAACCTGCCTCAGTTTCCTGCTTCAGTGTTCTTCATCCTATCCCTGTATTGTGAAGTCATTTTGCAGATGGCTTTACAAAGTCACGCCTTGCTTGCACGTGTTGGTTTCATGTAATTATCCGCTATTTCTGAATGCGGGGAATAAGCTAACGTTTCCATTTTCCCTCTATTATCTCAGATTACGAGTCCAGGAACGACAATGTGGAACTGATAGTAAAGCAGATTTCTGATGAAGCCGAATCGCCCTGGATGACCTCAGGAAGCCCTGAAAGAAATGTCCCCCCGAGTCAAGAGTTTGGAGGAGTTAGCGACCCTCACAGCGTGGTAGAAAGGTGGCAGGTCAACCCCCCCATGGGGAAATCAAGGCAGACCCCTTCCCAGAAAAGAGACCTCAGTGCCATCACAGACGTGAACCGGAAGCCAAACACCAACGGCGAGAGAGGGCACCGATGTAACGACTGCGGGAAGTTTTTCCTTCAGGCCTCCAACTTCATCCAGCACCGGCGAATCCACACGGGAGAGAAACCGTTTAAGTGCGGGGAGTGTGGGAAAAGCTATAACCAGCGCGTGCACCTCACCCAGCACCAGCGTGTGCACACGGGCGAGAAGCCTTACAAGTGCCAGGTGTGCGGGAAGGCCTTCCGTGTCAGCTCACACCTGGTCCAGCATCACAGCGTGCACAGCGGGGAGAGGCCCTACGGCTGCCCCGAGTGCGGGAAGAGCTTCGGGCGCCACTCCCACCTGATCGAGCACCTCAAGCGCCACTTCAGAGAGAAATCCCAAAGATGTAGGTGTGAGCAGTTTGTCTTCGGAGCATAAACGAGGCAGAAATTGCCTTATCAGCTTAGAACTATCGGACAGATGGGTGGTGATCCTGGCAGCAGTGGCAGGAAGGGACAAAGAGTTACCATCTATTTTATTATCACGTACTTTATGGGGTTTTTTAAATGCTTATTTTTTTACTGAAGATAGTTGATTTACAGTGTTGTGTTAATGACAGCTGTGCAGCCGAGATTCAGTTATGCATATATATACTTCTCTCTTTGAGATTCTCTTCCATTATGGTTTATCATAGGATATTGAATATAATTCTCTGTGCTCTACAGTAGGCCCTTGTTGTTTATCCGTTCTCTACATAATAGTTTGCATCTGCTGATCCCAGCCGCCCAGTCCTTCCCTCCCCCACCCCCCCCACCTTGGCAACCACCAGCCTGTTCTCTATGTCTGTATCACTTGTACTTTAATTAATTGTCAGATTAGTTGGCAAAACTCCATGCCCTCCCCACCATCCCCACAACTTCTCTTTCCCCAGAGGTGCTGCTCTCAGCAATCTTCCCTGTTTCTTCTGATAATTCCACATTTTAAAATAATATGGCTGTTGCTTGACCCATGAATTTTAGACATTATCTGTTGACTCTCTATTTCGTAAGTGAGGACTTTGGCTCTCTTACATGCTTCTTCCCTCTTCCCCCTTTTCCCAATTTAGTTATTTCACTTACTTTAAAATGCTAAAGTAATAATAGTATGGTTGACCCTTGAAGAGCAGAGGGATTAGGGGTGCTGACCCCCTCGCAGTCCAAAATCCACATGTAACTTTACAGTCAGCCTTCCGTATTGCTGTTTCACATCATTGGATTCAACCAACTGTGGGTTGTGTAGGACTGTAGTACATATTTATTGAAAAATATCTGCATATGAGTGGACCTTTGCAGTTCAAACCCGTGTTGTTCAAGGGTCAACTGTACCGAAAGTTCGGGGGAAAGAAAGTGGGAGGGGAAAAAAATCACCCATAATCCCACCATCCTAACTAGTAGAACTGTTATTCCTTAGTGTGCCTCCGTTTTTTTTATAAGCCTTTTTTATATAGGGCTACTCATAGGGTGTAATCAAATATTAGACACACACATTTTCCAGCGTTGCTTGGCCCTCCTGTTTGTTATTTTTGACAACCCGGCATTGTGTAGAAACATCATGGTCTACTCAACTGTTCCCCAGCTGAAATTCTAATTTTTTTTCTCTTTTGTCCTGATAACTGTGCTTATGCCTTGTTCGCTACTTGGGAATATTTCCTTATAATAGATGCCCAGAAGTGGGGCTAGTGGATGAAAGGTCAAGGACATTTTTATGGTTCTTGATACATATGGCCAAATTGCTTTTTAAAACAATTATACCACATATGAGAGTATCAGTTGTACTAAATTTCTTCCAGGACCATCACACTTTTTTTGTTGTTGTTAGCAAATTGTGTAAGCAGAAGAGAATTCTTTGCTGTATTCATTCTCAGTAATTTAGTTATGAATCAGGCTGAGTAATTTTCCTGCTGGTACTTATTTTTTTATCTGCTCACATGACTTCTGTAAGGATAAAATCACTGTAAACTGTGCTGTGAACTTAAAGGCTTTTATTAATATTCTTCAGAAAACTCGAAGACTGGCCAAAGTGTTTATTTTTAAATTATGCCTTTGGTGTCCCCAAGCCCAGCTACTTGTCATTCACATTAACAGCTGCTGTCACCTATTCCAACATGGAATAGAAGCTTATGAAGCTCATGGTGTCTTTATGGCCTGGGTCGAGCTCAGCTGTCTCCTCAGCCAGTTCGATCCCATTCTCCTTGGTGACTGCCTCTTGGGGGAAATCCATCCAATAGCACTCCGAACCTGGGAAGCAGCTGCTTTAAAATAGGATCTTTTATATCTTCCCTGTAATTGTTCTTCGGCCTAGTTTCCTAGTTAATACTTGCCCCATTTTTTTGATCGAAGGAGGGATACTTTGTGTGCTCATCCAGCTGTATTTATGGAGTGCCTCCAGTGCTTGGTGCTTGGGATTCAGCAGGAAGCAGAACAGACACTGCTCGTGCCCTCGTGGAGCTGACGGTCTGATGGGAGGAGCGTTCCCAAAGAAGTGTCGGGTGCCCTGGGAGGGAAAAGGAAGCTGGGGTGTTGGCTAAGGGCATAGAGCAGAGGTTGATGTGTCACCCATCGTATTGACAGTATTTTCTACTGGCTCATTTCTCTTTTTTCCTGGCTCCCAGTCGGGTATTCTTCCAACTCTGTATCCTCTTCATACTCCTTTCTTCTAGTTTTCATCAGTTCTCACTGTCCACTTGTGTATCTTCATTTTTTAAATTTATTTTTTATTAAAAAATTGTGTTTTGGCTGCTGCCACGCAGTTTGCAGGATCGTAGTTCCCCGAACAGGGGATTGAACCTGGGCCCACAGCAATGAAGGCACGGAGTCCTAACCACTGGACTGCCAGGGAACTCCCCACTTGTGTATCTTTGTTCTGTCTCATCTGTCTCCCTGACTCCACATTTCCTACCTCCTCTCCCATTTCAGAATTCCCTTCTCTCTTTCCTATGTAATAAAAGTGTCTGGCTTTCCCCTGTGATTGCCTAACCTCAGTCGTTCTCACCACCCTCCCGAGTAAGCTTTCTCTTCATTTTGTTCTTTTCACTGAACAGACACCGAAAGGTTCTTTTCTCTTAGCGTTAAGCACGTCCATGCACCCTTCACCCCGCCTTTGTTACTCCTATTACCTCGTAGTTTCATTTGATTATCCTCTTTTGTCTGATAGTTTATTTTTCTTCTGTAAAAGAACTGATAACATTTGTGTTTCCTCTTTATCTTTTCAGGCAATGATAAAAGAAGTAAGAATACAAAATTGAATGTTAAGAAGAAAATTTCAGAATTTTCAGAAGCAGACATGGAACCAACAGGAATAATCCCAAGAAATGTTTCTCAGGTTCAAGCTTTTGGAGAAGGCCATGAACACCAGGGCAAATTGGATAGAAAGCAGGGAATTCCCATGAAAGAGATACTAGGACAAACCTCTTCAAAGAGGATGAATTTCAGCGAAGTCACGTATGTCCACAAAAAGTCCTCTACCGGAGAGAGACCGCATAAATGTAACGAATGTGGGAAAAGCTTTATTCAGAGTGCACATCTTATCCAGCATCAGCGAATACACACCGGGGAGAAACCATTTAGGTGTGACGAGTGTGGGAAAAGCTACAATCAGCGTGTACACCTAACTCAGCATCAGCGGGTCCACACTGGGGAGAAGCCCTACACCTGTCCCTTGTGTGGGAAAGCATTTAGAGTGAGGTCCCACCTTGTTCAGCACCAGAGCGTGCACAGTGGGGAGAGGCCCTTTAAGTGTAATGAGTGCGGGAAAGGCTTTGGGAGACGTTCACACCTTGCTGGGCATCTCAGGCTCCACTCGAGAGAGAAATCCCATCAGTGTCATGAATGTGGAGAAATCTTTTTTCAGTATGTTAGCCTCATTGAACACCAGGTGCTCCACATGGGCCAGAAAAATGAACAAAATAGCATCCGCGGGGAAGCGTACAGCTGGAACTTAACGGTGATTGAGGATAAGAAGGTTGAGTTGCAAGAGCAGCCTTATAAGTGTGATGTGTGTGGCAAAGCCTTTCATTACAGTTCAGAGCTCATTCAGCATTACAGAACTCATACCGCAGAGAAAACCTATAAATGGGATATGTGTAGAGAAAGCGTTGGCCAGTGTTCCCACACAAAACAACACCCCAAAAGCTATTCCAACCTGAAAGCCCATCAATGTAACGAATGTGGCAGAGGCTTTTCTCTGAAGGCACATCTTAATCAACATCAGAGGATCCATACTGGTGAGAAACCCTTTCAATGTAAAGAATGCGGAATGAGTTTCAGTTGGAGTTGTAGCCTCTTTAAACATCTGAGAAGTCACGAGAGGACAGATCCCATAAATACCTTAAGTGTCTAGAGGTTTCTATCGTAGAACAGCTCTTACACGATTTTAGAGAAGCCTTCCTGAAGACAAACCCTACTCCTATAACGAATGTAATAACAACTTCAAGCATCTCCTCCAACTTAACCATCAAACCTATGGATCTGTTGAGATCCTTCAGTTAGAACTTAGGACACTGGAGCATCCACAGCAGATAGATAGCTGCTTTTCCACTGAGAAATGCGTTCGTTTGCGTCTTCAAGCTTGAGAGTCTAGACAGGAGAGAACCCAAGGATACAGTGGACGAAGGGAAGCCTTCAGATGGCACTCATTATTCGTGCGACTCTGAGAACGTTGACAGTGGGAAAAGCCTCACAAATGCAGTAGGAATAAGCTTCATTTGTAGTTTCTGCCTTGTTTGACAGCTTATCTATTCAGGGAAGAGCACAGTGAAAGAAAGAACCCTTCAGCATGATCTTGGTTTGGGTACCTCAGCAATGAACCTTTTCTAGATGTGGTGATGCCAGCCACTGGAGTGCTCCAGGCGACATTCTCATCTTGAGTATTAAACCTTATCAAAAGAAATTGACTTAAGGTATTTCTATTTTGGCAAAATTGAGGTTCAGAGGCTGGATGGTATGTGTTCTCGCTGCCTTATTCAACCTACAACTTCTCCATGAAACACACTCTACCTTTTTGTTTTATCTTGATTCTCCTGGCATCCTGGTTAGCTAGTAGAAAGAGAAGTTAAGTTTGTAAATTCAGGAGAAACTGTGTTGGTCAGTCACAGCCTGGGGAGAGGGGAGCGGGAACTTAGGGGAATAGAGAAGAGAAGACGGGCCAGACTGTGGACTGGTTATTCTGTTACCCACAAGAATGAGGGCAGCTATATCCATAGAAGGAATTGGACCAAGTTGAATCAAGAATTGTCCAAGCAGTAGATGTACCAACTCCCAGTTGCCCGGGAGATAGATCTCCCCCATAGGATAATGGCATAGAGAAGGAGTTTCAACTTGAGTTGCAGCTGGATTTGAAAGTAAACATTAGTAGATGCAGGGAGGTCCTGGTCTGGTGAGCCCTGCCTGTGGGAAGGTCTGGGTAGGGGTTGTGGGGGAAGGATGATGACATGGAAAAGAGGGTAAACTTGAGCCTGTTTGCTAGAGAGAGGGAGAGGCGCTTCTGGGCACCACCGAAGTCCTGCTTCTGCTGACTGCCTGGCTTACAAATAAACACCCAATAAATACCTGTTGATTTTGTGTGCTGTACACTGGTACCTGGTCCAGATCCCCTTTACCAGGCTCTCATACCCATCCCCCAGCTGCTTTGAGTTTTGTCTGCCAAGTGCTCCCAGCTCACCCTGTTCTCCGGAGACTCTGAGGGAATTGCCCTCAGGTGATCAGAGCTGCCCCATCCAGGAGTTAGCTGTCCTCCCCACCCCCTAGCCAATGACGGATTGATATGGGGGTACAAAGGGCTGATTCACGTGCCTCAAGGTGGGAAATTGGTGCAGTTTATGCTTCAGACGCACCCATTGTGGATCAGGCTGAGGCTAGACTTTAATTATTAGACTATATCCATGCTCCTGTACCATCCCCTCATCCCCTCCATGCCCTCAACAAATCACATGGCTCTGAATCCTTGTCTCAGGCTCTGCTTTAGGGAACGTGATCTGATGTGTGGCACCATGAGTAGTCCTGTAAGAATGCCCTGTGGACCTGGCCACTCACCATGAGGCAATGAGGACCACATCACTGATGGTGGGCAGGGCACTGGTAGTTTCGGGCGTGTGGCGGCCATTCAATTGGGAGACATTAACTTTGGTGAACTGGGGTGGAATTCAGGTAGAAGGGGATGCACTGACTCGGGTAAGGTTTGGGGAACAAAATAAAAATAATGTAAGGATTATGGAATCGAGTGGCTCTTGCTGAAAGCCACTGATTGCTTGAAGAGAGAAAATAACATACTCAGGACAAATATCCACCCACTTAATGCAACCTGTGAGTGTCAGAGGGCCTCGTTGGTGAGACTCTTGTTGCCTGCGAACAGAATTACAGAGTTAAAGGTGATATAGGACTTGAATGAGAGTGACAACTTCAGTGAAGCCTGGTGTTGATGTCTGTCGAGCATTTACTGTGTTCTAAACATCATGCTTAGTGCTTTATGTGGATCACCTCACTTAATCCTCACATTATGAGGTGGTTTCACTTCTTAGCGCCCTCATTTTACAGTTGGGAAAAACTTGAGGTTCAGAATAGTTAATTCACTTGCCCGAGGTCACACAGCCAGTAAGTGGCAGAACGAGCATTTGAACCAAGATCACTTTGTCTCCAAAAGCTAAGCTCTTAAGCACCAAAATCTACTATGTCTTAGATGATTAAACATCAAACATTACCAAGTGATGAAATGCTGTTCTTGTCAGTTTGTGTGAAAGACAGTTTTGATCCAAGATATGATAAAGTCATACAGTAATAGAATCTTAGAATTGTAAAGGGTTCGATCATTCCTCCCACCCAATGGAGGAATCGCCATTCAATTGTAGGTATGTGCAGGCACCAAGTGTATAATTACTTTGTTGAGCTGGAGAAAACATTTCCTGGCATCTGATTATCCAGTTTCTGCATGAAATCCTTCCACTGATGGGGAGCTCGTTGCTTCCCAGGGCAGCCTCTTCCATTTAAAAACAGCTCTGGGCTTCCCTGGTGGCACAGTGGTTGAGAGTCCACCTGCCGATGCAGGGGACACGGGTTCGTGCCCCGATCCGGGAAGATCCCACATGCAGCGGAGCGGCTGGGCCCGTGAGCCATGGCCGCTGGGCCTGCGCATCCGGAACCTGTGCTCCGCAACGGGAGAGGCCACAACAGTGAGAGGCCCACATACCGCAAAAAAAAATAAATAAATAAAAAAAAATAAAAACAGCTCTGATTGCCAGAAACTTCTTAGCTGAAAACTATGCTGATCCGGGGTCATACATCTCCTGGTTGCAGAAAAAAGAAGAGTGTTATGATTTGAACATTAGACTGTGAAATTCTTTTCTGCCTTTCAGTCATCACATCCATCATCACCTTACCTTCTAAACCTCTGAAAGGAAAGGGAAACAAAACGTTAGGGTCATGTATTTTGTTTCCTCAATTTTGCGGCAAGTTGGAGCAAAATCTGTTTGCTCAAGATGCTGTTTCGTTATCGTTTTTTAACATTAAAATATTGTAAAGGACTAAAGGCAGAAAAGGAACAGGACAGTAGAATCTGCATTCCAATCACATCACTAAATGCGTGCCCGGAGCACGTTGGTTGAATTCTACAGAAATGTTTGCTACGGTATTGGGGCTGGGAGGAAGACTGTGATTGATTCTATCAATTTTTTGTTGTTGTTTTCACAAAAGTATCAGAGCCATCCGAGTGCGACCAGGTCAATGTCATCAGCTTGGAGTCCTTTCCCTGCAGAAGGAACAATTAGAAAGAGACACCCATGTGCTAGTTCTCAAAACTTGTGACCTGCACCTTCCACCCAGGAGGCTAGATTCCCCATCAATTCCTTACTTCTTTCCCATTAGTGAGGACGTGCCGCTAAATCTTGGTCTTTTTCCTCAACTGAGGAGGAGGTTAAATTCCCTAGATTTATAGAGGAACCACCAAGACAGCGAGACCTCCTGGATTCCTAGAGAACACCAATAGGGGTGGAGTTCCGGGGGGCGGAACCGTGACGAGATTCCGGTAAGCTTTCCGGAACTCGTTCTATTTGTGCTACAGGTTGTTGTATCGTTTGCAGGATTTTTGTTTCCGCACGAGCCCCGCGACTCAGAGTTTCCGGCTGCGGGTAGCGTAGGGGACGAGAGATGCGTAGTTACTACCCCCGGCAGGATGTGGGGAGATGCCCCACTCCCACGTTTCCCTCCCTCACTCCCAGCCCAGCTTTGTGCTTTGACTTAACCTAAGTGATGAGATCGATTAGGAAAGGAATTGGAGACAAAACCAAGACACTAGCGTTTTCTGAGGTGTCCACAGGGTCGGTTTCTCTGAGCCCTCTCCTGGGCTTGCCTACGGCTGACTTCTCACTGTGGACTTTCCACTGTGCCTGTGCACTCCTGGTGTCTCTTTCCTCTTCTTATAAGGACACCATTCCTATCCTTGAGGACCTCACCCTTATGACCTTATTTAACCTTAATCACCTCCTTAAGTGCTCTGTCTCCAAATACAGCCACACTGGGGGTTAGGGCTTCCAGTGCATGGGTTTTGCGAGGGGCACACAATTCAGCCCAGAACAGCTGGGAACTATCTTGTCACTATCTGTGTTTTCCCATAGCACCTAGCACAGCGCCTTGCAAAATGGTAAATCTAGGTTTTTGTTAACAAAGTGATAGAACACCTGATGGGAACTGGGAGAGGAGTTGTAAAGTCATTTAAATCTATTGTCTTACCTCATCTTTGTTTATAAAATTTCTGAGCTCTATTCTGGAAGGTCCTAGTTCCTGCTTGGAACTTCAGTCTCCAGGACAATGGCACAGAGGTAAAAGGGAAGCTCCTGGGGCCTCTGGGGTGGGAACTGCAGGGGCAGGGTCTGTGCCCTTCCAGTAACCCCAGCAGTGTAACAAGCATCTGTTCCTAGCGAGGGCAGGTGCGGTGCAGTCAGCCGAGGTGGAGCGGGTGACCCCTTGCTTCTCACAAGCTTATCTTCTGGCAGGATTCTGAACAGTCTGCGGCAACCGGTATTGCCCCAGCAGGTGTCACAGTGGATGTAGGATCATTGGATGATCACAGCATGGCTTGGGGGCCTCCGTGGCTATTCATCTTGGTGAGCAGAGATTGCATTGCCACTTTGAATGATTGGACTAGAACATCTGTCTTGGCATCCTGTCCCCTTCAGAACCCACGCTGGATTCTTTTTGGTGAGCAAAGGGCTTATCATAATTGGGCCCCCCATTTTAATGATTTTTAATTGTCCGAGCCCCACTTGCCAGACTATATCGCTTAGCTTTTGGTTACAGCCCAATAATCCATCCAGTTCTTTGTTGAAATTCTTCAGTTCTTTTGGAAAAGAAAATGCAGGAGGTATTGTTCTAATCTCAGATTTAATGAAGAATATCTTAAACATGTATTAAGTCAGTTTAATGATAACAGCTCTAACAAATAGACCTACAAAGGTCTAGCTGCTCAAACACAATAGCAGTTTTTCTTTTTTTAATGAATTTTTAAAATATTTATTTATTTTATTTATCTATTTTATTTTTGGGGCGGCATCGGGTCTTAGTTGCGGCATGTGGGGTCTTTGTTGAGGCATGTGGGATCTTTCATTGTAGTGCGGGCTTCTCTCTAGCTGTGGCGCAAGGTCTCCAGGGCGCATGGGCTCTGTAGTTTGCGGCACGCGGGCTGTTTCGCTGTGGCATGGGCTTAGTTGCCCCGTGGCATGTGGGATCTTAGTTCCCCAACCAGGGCTTGAACCTGCGTCCCCTGCGTTGGAAGGTGGATTCTTTACCGCTGGACCACCAGGGAAGCCCCTATAAGTTTACTTTTTACTCCTATAACAGTGTAAGGCAGATATACATGACTGACGGGAAGGCTCTCCTCTGAGCAGTCAATCTGATGGCAGCCCTGGCATCTTCAGACGTGGCTTCCGAGACCTCCTTGGGGATTTTCTAACCTAGTCAACTGGGAGAAGAGAACACGGACGTGTGACAGGGCTTTATGGGCCAAGCCGAGAAGTGGCACACGTCATCTTCACTATAGTCCATTGGTTAGAACTCGGTCACCTAGCTGCATTTAACAAGACAAGCTGCAAAGTGTAGTCTAGCTGTGTGTCCAGGAAGGAGAAAAACAAATTTTTGATAAACTGGTAGCAATCTACAACAAGACTCAAAAATTACTAACTGTAGAAAATTGATAAATTCAACTACACTATATCAGGAAAAGACAAACAAAATGGGAAGCACAGCCCAGGAAGATGAAAAGATGCTCAACTACATTAGTAATAAGAGAAAAGCACATTAAACCACAATTGGATACGATTTCACAAAAGATTATCAAATCTTTCAAAATCCGTCAGTATCAAGTACCGATAAAGATATAGAATAGTGGAAACTCTCATCTGCTGTTGAGTGTGTAAGTTGTTACATTTATTAGGGAAAACAGTTCGCCATACTTTTTTTTTAGCCATGCCACATGGCATGTGGGATCTTAGTTCCCCAACCAAAGATCGAACCTGTGCCCCCTGCATTGGAAGCGTGGAGTCTTAACCACTGGAACGCCAGGGAAGTCCCTGGCCATACTTCTTAAAGTTGAACCTGTATATATCTTATTTCTAGGTTTTTTCACAGGGAACCAAGAGGCATGTTGACATGCTGCTTTATAAAAGCCCCAGACTGGAAACATCCTGAAAACCCATCAACAAAAGAATAGATTCATAAATTGTGCTGTATTCCTGCAGTGGGATACTTATTGTCAGTGAATGTGGTTGAACCACAGCTACACAGAAAGATGCATGATTCTCAAAACACATGTGCAGTGAAAGAGTATGACTCCATGTATGTAAAGTTCTGAAAAAGCAGAACTAAGTAATACATCATCCAGACATAAATAGATAGGTGGTACGTCTACATAATACAAGGGAATGATTAACATAAAACTCAGAATATTTGTTAACCTTTGGTGAAGAGGGAGGGAGAGGAGATTGGACAGAATATAAGAGGCTTTTGTGATTCTGAAAATGATCTATTTCTTACCTAGTATGAGGATGCATGGGTGTTCTTTTCATTATCATTTACTGTCATATATCCTCAGATACTTTTGAATTATGATATTATTTCACAAGAAACATGGACAAGTTTACTGTAAAATATTGCTAACATACAGACAAGTATAGACAATAGAGATTGATTTTAAAGAACATTCACATATGCACCAGATTAATCAATTCTTAACATATTTGCTTCATATCTTTTTTAAAAAATATATATATATTTATTTGGTTGCACTGGGTCTTAGTTGTGGCAGGCAGGCTCCTTAGTTGTGGCTCACGGGCTTCTTAGTTGCGGCTTGCCAGCTCCTTAGTTGCAGCACACGGGCTCCTTAGTTGTGGCATGTGAACTCTTAGTTGTGGCATGCATGTGGGATCTAGTTCCCTGACTAGGTATCGAACCCGTACCCCCTGCATTGGGAGTGCAGAGTCTTATCCACTGCACCACCAGGGAAATCCCTCATATCATTTTAAGAAATAAAATAATATGTACTGTAAAGACTCCCATTTCTTTCCCTCATCAGAAGGAATAACTATACTGAAATTGTGTCCTTCTTTTCCCCATTTTATACCACAAGATCTTGTATCCATAAACAATGTATGTAGTGTTGCAGGATTTAAAATTTTATGCAGACATATTATATTCTGTCATATTGGAACTTGATTTGCCATTTTAAGATTGATTTATGTTTCTGTATATAAATAGATCCAGTTTATTCAAACTGCTGTAAATTAGTTCCCGAGAGAGACTTGGAAGAATGTTAAATTTGGTAAATGTGGGTAGATGGTGTAAAGGATTCTCTATTATTTTTGCAATTTGGAAATTATTTCAGAATAACAGTATCACTACTGAGTCATTTATATTGGCAATATGCACTTGGAAATGGAAGTGGGGGAAGTATCCATTTATGATAATGACACAAATAACTGACCATACATTTACTTGAAAAAAATCTAACAACTTACCTGAAAATGTATATTTTGACAGGAAGTCATCTATTACTATTTTATTCTAAAATGTAGAATTTCATGTAGTATTTTCCTTTATGCTTCCCCTCCTCATTTCTACCAGCTAAGAAATGTTGGCAGAAAGAGAAACCACCTTGATAAAAGCTACAGTTGAGTATGAACTTGGAATAAGATCTAGACCGACACAGGTGTTGTCAAAGGTGTGAGCTGCATACTAGTCATATGACCATGTTATGTGACATTTTAGTGAACTGTAGTCCAAGTGTGTAAAAAGAGGAGAAAATGAAAGCACTGAACAATTTTTATATCTTATTTTTAGTCATTTGAATTTTAACACAGTCTGTTTTTTCATTTATAGTTTAGCATTATTAGCTAAAGAAGGAAATAACATTTGTATTATTTATTTTTCACCTTGATTTAAATATGGTGTAAAAAGCTTCACTGGTCTTGTCAAAAAAAGGTGCACCTTTTCTAGTCCAGTGGAGTATTCTAGACTCTTCTGACCTTTGCAGTATGAGCTAATGATTCCCCTGTGTGGCCAGTGGAGGACAGTGGGTCCAGCCCATTAGCTAAATAGAAAAGCCAAAACTTGAGCGTTTCTTCTCCATTACCTTCCCTGGAGGGCTAGTTTGGAGCTCCTGCCCTACTGCTAAATATTGACAAACATGACCATACACTGACGATGACATCGCTGATCTGTGCTCCTGGCCTGGTGACCGTCTAGCCTCTGCGGAAGGCAGGAAGCCTGCCCTGCACGCCGGCACTCTTGAGCTGGGGACCCCTTTCTCCCAAGGCAAATTAGTTCAGCAAGTCTTCCAGACCAGCCCCACCCCTCCCCTCCTTTGTGTCCCAGGAATTCTACTGAAAAAAATATTTTCAGCAAATAAAACATTTTATAGGGGCCATTTATAAAGGGAAAGGAAGGCCATTTAATTTAGTCGTAGAGAAGGAAGTGGCACCAAATACAAGCTCCCTTGTTCCTCCATAAGAAGTCCTTAGGGTTTCTCCAGCAGTGCTGTCCAACAAGCCTGGGCTGATGGGAGTGTTCTATAATTGTGCTGATCTTGAAATGTGGCTTTTGATTTGAGGAAGTTTTTTAACTTTTTAAAATTTTAATTTAAATAGGCTCATATGGCTAGTGGCTGCCATATTGAAGAGTGCAGCTCTTTTCTCCTCCTTGGGACAGATGTGGCTGAAGGTAGGCATTTCCATGTTACCTCTGGATCCTTAGCTGTACCCTCTCTTTCTGGGAAGCTGGAAGCATCATCTACACAAAGTACATCATCTACACAAAGTAGATTCAGTAGTCTGAGCCAGACTGTGTACTCAAGCCTGGATCTGCTCTCACAGGTCCCCAACTCCAGAGGTGCTTGTGAGCAAGAATTCTCTCTCATTGGCTTATTTCCTCTTGTCAGAGGCCTCGACTTCTTAATTTTGTTCGGGGAAATAGAGTTTGGCAGCCTTTCCTTCCAGCCAGTTCCTGCCGCTTGGTACACAAGTACTGATACCGAACCCAGTATATAATCTAACACTCATTATTTTCCTGCTGCAAAGCTGAAGTTTCCTTTATTTTATGGGGTGCCACTTGCTTTCTTATAATTCCCAATAGAACTTTGTTTTTATGTGCTGGGTAAGAAATCATGGAACTGGTAAGGGCAAGAAAATAATCAAATCAAGAGATTTGATTAACACGAGAGGGTCTAACAGCAGCAGTTTACTCGTGAGGAGAAGAGGTGTTGAAATACTGGTAGGGGAGTTAGAAGGGACACAGAGAAGGGCAGACAGCTAATAAAGCAGCTACCACGGAGAGTGAATGTGCGTCATCCCATGGAAAGACTCTGAAAACAGTGTGAAACACATGCTTCACAGATGTTCCACCCTAGGGGAGAGGGAGACCTGGTATTCGTCAAAATCCCATCAAGCGTGGTTGAGGGCTGCCCCTAGAGCAGTGGTCTTTCGTGGTTTTCGAAAAAGCCCGCAGCCCAGGAGACACAGATGGTGCAAGTCGGATGAAGCACACGGCAGGGGCAAGGCCGGGGGCAGGGGGGCCAGGGCAGTAACAGCATCTGCTCTGAACATTGACTTTGAACTCTCAGTAGAACCTAGTAGCACACTAATTTTAGTTTCTGGGTAAATTTCGGTAATTCTTAATATCTCAGTAGTACTAGTGGGTAGCCCTTATTTTTAAAACGTCTGTATAATCTCAGGTGATTTTTCATTATGAAACCAAGAAAGGCATTCTTAAATTGTTCACGATCCAGAAGATGGTCTCCAGCCTGGGGGACCACAGAGTAAAACTTCTATGCCTTCCATCTGCCTTGACTTAACTCGGGGAAATGAAGGTAAAGGGGACCCGGGGAGACTGGACACAACAACCTATGACATTTCTATTAAGTAACTTTTTTTTTTTAAATTTAAATCCAGTTTTATTGTTTTGTTTTTTGGCTGTGCTGCAGAGCATGTGGGATCTTACTTCCCTGACCAGGGACCGAGCCCATGCCCCCTGTGTTGGAAGTGCAGAGTCCTAATCACTGGACCGCCAGGGAAGTCCTCTATTAAGTAATTCTTGACTGTAGCAAGAAGGTTAGCTACGAAGAGAGGGTCCCCACAGAAAAACCATTTCAGTTCCTGTTTATTAATTTTCATAAAACAATTGAGTTACACATATTTGCAAGAGTGGTTAAGTTCTGGTCTTTAAATGGTAGCTTTTCTGGTTACTGTCACATAGGTATCTGCTCTCTGTGAGTACCCTGATGCTTAATAAAGCTTGTGCGCCAACTGAAAGATTTTCCACATTTGTCACATCTGTAGGGTCTCTCTCCAGTATGAATGACTTCATGTCGATGAAGATTTGCCTTAAAACTAAAAGTTTTCCCACATTCGCTACATTCAAAGAATTCCTCCTTGGTATGGATTCTTTGATGCTGAATGAGATCTACATTCCGACCAAAGGATTCACCACATTCACCGCATTTATGAGTGTTCTGTTTATTGTGAATTTGTCGATGGCTCATAAGGGTTGAATGCCGGCCAAAGGCTTTTCCACATTCAATGCATTTATGGGGTTTCTCTCCACTGTGGATTAACTGATGTCGAATAAGGGTTGAATTCTGACTAAATGTTCTTTCACATTCGCTACATTTATAGGGTTTTTCTTTGGTATGGATCCTCCTATGTTCAACAAGATACGCCATCTGACGGAAACACTTTCCACAGTCATGACATTTATATGGCTTTTTTTGTGAGTGACACTGTTTGTGGACAATCAGAGCAGACTTCTGTTTGAAGGCCTGCCCACATATGTCGCACTCAAAGGGATCCTCTGAACTGTGAATTCTTTGATGTCGAACAAAATTTGCCTGACGCTGGAAGGCTCTTCCACATTCGCTGCATTCGTAAGATTTCGCATTTGTAAGAATTCGCTTATGCCTCAAAAGCAGTGATCTCTGATGGAAGGGTCTTCCATACTCATCATATTTGCCCTGCTTTGTCCTTGCCTGAGCTTTCCGATCTTGAATAAGGTTAAGGTTTTGAAGGAAGTCCTTACAGCATTCATCACCAATAGTAGGGAGTGAAAGTCGGTAAATGTCCACAAATTCGTTACATTCAAGTAACTTTTCTAAGGGTTTCCTGGCCATTTTCTGCTTTACCAGTGACATCTTACATGACTCTAAATCTTCAGAAATGTTCTGCTTTGGAGTTAGCTCTTTCATCTTGAATCTGGCTTCAGGACCTAGCCAAAAAAAAAAGAAAGTATATAAATGACCTGACTGCCATAGAAGGAAAAAAAAGGAAAGAAGTCAGGAAGTTTGTGATACGAGACTCAAACGAGGCTAAGAAGTGCTCACCTAGTTAAACCATCATACTACAGAGGCCAGTATTCTGATTTCCTTCCATAGGACCCACAGCTTTCATATCAGAAAGAGCTCTTGACATCAGCTAACCAGCTAAAATGCGCACAAGAGTATATGTCAGAGAATGTGAGAATTGAATAAATCCATCACCATTAGTGGGATAACAACTTACTCTCAGTACCAGCAGTGTCACATAACTAGGAGAGAGGTAGCATTTTGTACTTTCTAGATAAGCATGTTTTTAGTAATTCTGGGAGAAACAACTTCTTAAAAATGGAGAAAGTGTGTAAGATAGAATAGAAAAGGAAACAGAGAGAAATAAGTACAAAACCAATGGACTAGAGCAGTGGGTTTTCAACCAGGGATGGTGTTGCTGGAACCTAGTGGGCGGAGGCCAAGGATGCTGCTAAACATCCTACGAGGCCCAGCACAGCCCTCACCGCGAAGAATTAAACAGCCTAAAATGTCAGCGGTGCTGAGGCTGTGAAACCGTGGAGGGAGGGATGCGAAAAAGGGTAGAAGCAGCAATCAGGACATAGTACGTAGGAAAAAGGAACATCAGTAAACACCGAGAGAATTTGGAAAACAAAATGAGAGCAAGGGAACAAGAGCAAGTATAGAGAAAGTGTAAGTGATGAGGGTAGAAAAAAGGAGTATCTAGGATGGCACGAGAGCTGTCAGAAAACACCAGACCGGCTGCTTCAGAGAAGCACTTGAACTGCAGTAGAAAGAGGATGAGCTTTGCAGACTTGATGTCAAATCCCAACTATCAACCTACTAGCTGTGTGACAGACATCGCAGTCCCTTAGTTTCTTCACCTGGGAATGGGGCTGATGACCATACCCACCACCTGCAGGGGGCAGAAGGGACAATGAGCAGGAGAGACACCAGGCACCTGGCTCGGTATCGGCACAGGAGGGGCCTGGTGAAGGGGGTCCCTCCCTCTGCGTGACCCCCACAGGGCCGGGTCTTCTCCTCACCCACCTGGGCAAGCACTACCGGAAGCCTTCCTAGTCCCAGCTCTTGGTAGATCCAGGATCCACGGCTCTTCCCACTGCTCCAGCTGACAGATCACCTCAGGTTTGGGAAACTGAACTCCTACTCGTGGGGAAGTAAATGGGATGTGCTGGTTAGTGAGCAGCAGATGTCCCAGAGCTCATTTTACCCCTTGGGGTCTAAGCGGTGGGGGGACAGTGACAAGCAGAGATCAGGACGGTAGTGAACAGGGCTGGTGAGGAGAGGACTTGGTGCAATCTTTATTGAAAGCCTGAACAATATTCACACTCTGGGATGTGGTAATTTCACTCTTAGAAATATAGCCTAAGGAAAATTAGGACAAAGGTTAATGAACCAGAGATGTTCAGCAGAGTTCTAACAAACAGTGCAAACTGGAAATAAACTAAATGTCAATAGGGGAATGGTTAAAGTGTAGCACATGAATACAACAAAGGCAAAAGTATTAGGCAGATACTGAAAATCCATGTATTCAAAGAATATTTCTTCTGGGCTTCCCTGGTGGCGCAGTGGTTAAGAATCTGCCTGCCAATGCAGGGGACACGGGTTCGAGCCCCGGTCCGGGAAGGTCCCACATGCCACAGAGCAACTAAGCCCGTGAGCCACAACTACCGAGCCTGTGCTCTAGAGCCCGCGAGCCACAACTACTGAAGCCCACGCGCCTAGAGCCTGTGGTCCACAACTAGAGAAGCCACTGCAATGAGAAGCCCACGCACCGCAAGAGTAGCCCCTGCTCGCCACAACTAAAGAAAGCCTGCACGCAGCAACGAAGACCCAATACAGCCAAAATAAAGAAAAAAAGAAATAAAAAACATTAAAAAAAACTGAAAGAAGTTTCATATTAAAAAAAAAAGAATATTTCTTTTCCCCCCAGTGCATCTGATAACATTTTTCAAAGAATGTTTCTTAAAATAGGAAAATGCTCCCTAGATATTTTAAAGCAGAATATAAAACTCATGTAAATTATGATCCAAATTTTGTTTTTAAAAACTACGTGTGTGTCTGTGCGTGTGTGTGTGTACAGATCTTCCTCTACTTACAAAAGGGTAACTTCCTGGTAAACCCAATCTAAACTGAAAATATGCTAAGTCAGAAATGCATTTATTACACCTAACCTCCCGAACGTCATAGCTTAGCCTCACCGACCTTAAACACGCAAAGAACACTTATATTACGCCACAGTTGGGCAAGATGATCTAACACAAAACCTACTTTATTATAAAGTGGTGAAAAGCTCTTGTAACTTACTGAATACTGTACTGAAAGTGAGAAACAGAATGGTTTCAAGTGTACTGGTTGGCTGCCCTTGTGACGACATGATCACATAGCTGTGTGGGAGCTGCGGCTCTGAGCCCAGCGTCACCAGAGAGGACGGTCCTGCATATCGCTACCCGACGAAAAGATAAAAATTCGAAGTGCGCTTTCCACTGAATGTGTATTGCTTTCACACCATTGTAAAGTTGAAAACATCTTAAGCTGAACCATCATAAATAGGACTGTCTGCATACATACACAAAAGTAAACCAAAATGTTAACAGGGTTAATGCTGGGCAGTGGGCAGGCAGATGATTTTAACTTTCTGCTTTATGAGGGTTTTTAATAACAGGGAAAATGCTGATACTATAATGTTAAGTTTTAAAGGGATTACAGAATTATACATAGACTATGCTCAGCTAGCTTTTTTTTTAAAAAACAGCACAGGAAAAAAAAAACAGGAAGGAAATATTCCAAAATATTAACAGTGTTAGCCCTGAATGTTTTCCCCTTCCGCTTATGCTTTCCTCTATCTTCCATATATTCAAGTATGCTCTTGGAATGCTTTTAGAACAAAAGTAAACAGTAAAACATCCAGTGCTGGGTGGACAGTCTCACAAGAGGCGGTCAAGACTCTGTGCCAAGAGTGTCTGCAAGGGAGCCAACACTCCCCAGAAAGAAAAACTCATCCAGGTACCTCCCACCCTAGGGAGACTCTGCATCGGAGTAACACAAAGGCAGGCTCCTGGGAAGATGGAAGCTGTGAAGGTTCAGAAGTGAAGTCAGTGAAGAATCATTTCCTGGGCACCCAGTGATGTTGTAAACAAGGAGGGAAACATTTTCAGACAGAAGGAAGAAAAAGACTCTTCAAGGGAGCAAGATGCTAGACTTGGAATCTGCGGCGGCCACAGTCTTGTCAGCGCCTAGGAGTCTTAACAGGTGTGGAGGATTCAGGTCGGGGTGGGGAATGGGCTAATCGTCTCTGAACTCTAAAACAAAAGGGAACTATTAATTGTCCACAATCCCTCATTTGAAAACTTTGAGGCCAGATGTGTTTCATGACTCAGAATTTTTCCAGATTTCAGAAAGGTGCCTTGGTGGGTATATTTTCTCTTATGCACCACCCCCAACAGGGGTTGGAGCTGAAACCTTAAACACACTGATATTTCTGATGCCATATATATATATGTATATATATATATATATATATATAAAGACCAAATGAGAAAAAGGATGATAAATAGCTTCCTGTACGATAAAAATCAGATTTAACCACCTGATGACTTCAGGTTGGGTCTTACAGCCAAATGAGTTATGAAAAAACGTCTGGTTTTCAGAGCTTTTTCTGCTTCTGGAATTGCAGATAAGAGACTGAGGAGATGTGCAGACACTCAAAGTGAAATGTTAAGCTGACTCATTACCCAAGGAGAGCACGTTTCTGTAGTTGTCCAGCATCACGTCTCTGTAGAGGTCCTTCTGAGCCCAGTCCAGTGTGTCCCACTCTTCCCTGGTGAAGTACAGAGCCACGTCCTCAAAGGACAGCAACCCCTGGAAACACAGCGACTAACTGCAGCTGCAATTCTTACAATAACTTTGTGAGCTACAGTTTTATTATTACAGATGGTCAATATTTGAGGCTTCTCTGGCCGTTTGGTCTCTGCTGCAGCCACTCAGCTCTGCTCTGGTAGCACAGACACAGCACAGACAACAGGAGAGCAAACGGGTGTGACTGTGACCCAACAGAACTACTCCCGGCTCCAGGTGAGTTTGCCGACCCTGCTCTGTGCAACCCTACCTTCCACATCCTGTATTTCTTCTGCCCGGATCTCTCAGGAAAGAGATGGCTCATTCCCATGAGGTCACAGAGGATGGGGCAGCGTGCAGGCCATTCACACAGGGATGGACAGGCTAATGGGACACAGGGATGGACAGGCTAATGGGACACAGGGGCGGACAGAGTAATGGGAACCACCCAGGCGGGCTGGAGCTCGTGGGGCTGGCTGTCGTGGGCACCACTACCCACTAGGTGTGAAGGGGGAGGACGGGAGGGGACACTGGGATCCAGAAAGTTGCTGGAGAAGCAAGACCGGAGCGGGGGGCAGCCCAGCAGGGAGGGACTGAGGGATAAACCCCCAACAGCGATCCCCTCCAGGCCTCTGGTCCCCACCCTATCCCCCTACCAGAAGCCAACCCGAAGCAAGAGCAAGGGAGCCCGTGGATGGAGAATATAAAGGCCAGCCTCCCAGGGCGCAGACAAAGTGGGGAACGGTGGAGAGTGTCTCCACGGGCCAAACACAGACCGCTGAGCACCGTGCCCACGGCAGAAGTTTCCATCTGCAACTGTGTATCCAACTCCCGGGGGCCAAGACGCCTGGTGTCTGCCCCCCACACTCGACGTGGTTCAGGGGGTGTTCGTGCGGAAGGGCTTCAGCAATAGGAACACCAGCCCCACCCGAGATGCTTCACGCTGCTCCCCTCTGCAGACAGACCCTGAGTCTCGCAAACGACAGGCCTTTCTTTCCTCCTGCCCACACCTGGCCCAGGGTTAGGGTCTCAAGCCCCCTCCCCCGATCCCGAATATCCTCCGTCCCCAGAGCTGCCCGCAGACGCCCTCACCTGCCCCACCGGCCCGCTGCCTTCTCTGCACCTGCGTGGAGGCTCCCAGGCGCTGGGATACAACGGTTCAAAGCCCCAGAGTCATCTGTGTGCGTGGAGTTTCCTAGCTGGGCCCTTCGTGTGGCTCCACAGTTCTCGCCCTCAAGGTCCTCACCAGGGGTCTTCTTCCCCTTTATCACTCCCGCTCCTTCAGGAAGCATTTACTGAGCACCAGGAAGTCGCCGGCCTGTGTGCCACATGCCAGTGACAGTAAACGCACAGAGGTGACAGCTCCTGCCAGGCCCACAGGACCAGCCCCTCGGGCTGCACACTGCTCGACTCTAGGGGACACTGTTCACATGGCAGCTGTGACAACGGGGCCCCCAGAGCTGCTAAGTGCACAGCCTGTGCGACCCACGGAGCCCCAGCCCCACTTCAGGGAGTGAAAGGTCCAGTGGGGAAGCGGCAGAAGTCAACACGGTGACGATCCAGGGGTCCACGGGGGGGCGACGGGGGCTGTGAGGACAGGGCTCGCCCCACCCCCTCCTCTCAGGAGGCACTGCCAGTCACTTCCCAGAAAGCAGCCCCCGGGGCACACAGCCCTCACCTCCTCCCGCCTCCCCACCGGCTCCCAGGCATTCCCTGGCTCCCAAGCATTCCCTGCATCGGGCCTCACCACCCCCCTTCTCCCTCCTGGTGACCCCTCCTCCTCGGACCGATTCCATTCTCTCCTGTCTCCTCCAGGGTCTTAATCCAATGACCACGACTCTCCTGTGTTTGCCCTTTTCCCCCTTGTGATACTGTGATTTAAATAAGAAATATATATTTGGTCTTCCTCCCTACTTCTGGCACAGAGTTCCTAAAAACCCTTGGATTTTCCTAAGGGATAAGAACAGAGGAGCATCTTTTAATATTTGGGCTTTTGTCCTCGGTTTCTGAAATAGCTCCAGGGCCATACAGGTGAGAGGAATGTCTTGTTACTCATAACAAATCCCTCAACCACACCTGAGTTCATGTTAATGTAGAAAACTCCTAAGGATGGGGCTGGATGTCAGGGGAACAAGCATGTGATGAGAGGGTTAGAACCTTCACCCCTAGCACCTGCGGGGCGGGGAGACGCTGGGGTTCAGTCAGTCACCAAAGGTCAGTGACTCGACCCATCACGCCTACGTAATGAACCCCCATAAAAGCGCAGAAACGGAGGTGCTGGGGGGTGTCTGCCTGGAGAGGAAAGCCCTGCACCCCTGCCCTGTGCCTCTCTTCCATCGGGCTGATCCTGAGTTGTAGCCTTTTACGTGAACCAGGATCTGCTCAGTAAACCGTTTTCAGAGTTCCGTGAGCCACTCTACCAGATCAATGGCACCCGCGGAGTGGGTCATGGGAACCCAATTTAGAGCCGGTGGGTCAGAAGCACAGGTGACAGCCCGCACTTGTGATTGGCGTCTGAGGTCGGGGCAGGCGGCGGTCTTGCAGGGACTGAGCCCTTACCCTGTGGGTCCGATGCTAACTCCAGGGTGACAGTGTCAGAATGAGTTAAATTGCGGGCACCCGGCTGGTGTCAGAACGGTCAGAAGTGAGGCGTCATGAAGCAGAGCAACACAGCCGCGTTCCTTCCCAGACTATCACTCCTGCCCGTAGCCCGCAGGATGCTGCCGCCTCTCCTGCCTTTACAAAGATGCTCCTGGCGCCTTGCTCCCTCTCGCTTCCGCCCTCTCTCCTTCCCTTACTGGGCCTTTTCTGTAAAGAAGACCCTACACGCTCACCTCCAGTCACCCCACACCCACCCAGTGGCTCTTCTGCAGCTGTCCTTCTGAGCCCAGCCCTCCGCCCACGTGGGAACACAAGGGAGAGTCATGGGGTTAATGCAGGACCTCAGAGGGATTTCACAGGGAGGAGTTCTGAGCTGAGTCTCAGCATATGCAGAGGTGGGTTGCCTGTGGACAGGGAGAACAGGATGCACACAGGCCGGGGGACAGAAGGGAGTCCACGTCTCTGCGGGCGGGTCCTCTGGCCGTCAGGGAAGGCGGGAGATGCCACCAGAAGGGCAGGCAGAGCTCTGTGATCCCTCAGCAAATGCGGACACGCTGGGCCAACGGGTCAAAGCGCTGCCCCTCCAACTCCCTCTTGCCTCCCTCCCGTCCAAGACTGTTCTTTCCAAATGGTCGCGATGGTTCCTCACGTGTCTCCTCACTTTTCTACTCAGTCTCTCACAATCACCCTCCATCATGTTACGAGTTCAGTAACTAAGCTTCCAGGGTCCCTTTGATGCCAACAGATCAGAATTTACCCTGTGTTGTGGGAGTTTGTTTCCACAGCTCCCTCTCCAAATGGCTTGTAAGCGCCTTAGGCGAGAGCTTCTCTCCCAGCACAAAGGCAGTACTATCTGGCATACAGTAGGTACACAGTAATGCTCACTGACAGAAACAAGGAGCAACTGTGGTGACAACAGCTAAAACTTAGAGCGCTCCACGTGTCACTAGATACCCTGCCGATACGCCACGTGCCCCGTTTCATTGAATCCTCGCAACTCTGCGACAGCTGCTATCATTATCCCATTTTTCAGATAAGGAAACCGTGAGAGATCAGGTAACACATCTAAAACAGAGTCTGGATTTGAACCCGTCTGGCCCCAAAGTTCAAGCTCTTTACATCCTACCTTCCAAGAAGGAAAAACCCCCCCGCTGATAAAGATGGCTCGACCTGAACAGAGGAGTTAAAGCCACGTGAGCGCCATCGCCCGGCGGTGAGACTATACCAAGGTAGGGGAGGAGGAACCCTGCTCACCTTCCACAGGACTGGCAGGAACACGGCTTCCATGGCCTGGCCTCTGAGGTGGTGCAGCCTCCCGGCCATCAGGCTGAGCTGAAGGAGAGGAAAAGAGCACACGTAAGGCCAGCCCCGATTTGAAGCTCTCTCACCAGGCAGCCCAGGACAGGGAATTCCAATGGGGCCAACGAACCTCAGCTAGCACAAACTCACTGTGTTTGGTGTTGGAATATGTGATAAAATGAAAGCAACTGCTAGAATACTCTTGTTAGGAATTTCTGAAGCTAAATCAATTTCCAATCTTTATCCAAGGAAACCTGTGGCTCTGCCCTCACCTCCTCCCTAGAGTATATTCAGCAGCACCTCGTTGAGAGACTCAATATGCCAAGGGACCAGACTGTAGGAAAAAACAGAACTCTGACCTGCAACTTGCAGCAACCCGCCTGGAACCCAAACCACAAGCAATGCAGCAATAAGCCCTACATCAGGACTTGGTCTACAAGTGCCAGCTTGTCTCTGATATGTACCCCTGTCCTCCATCTAGGGCCGACAGGAAAAGCCGAATATGCTCCCGTACCCAATCACGTAGGATGTTCCGCTTCTTTTATTTAACCTGCTTCCAGTTTTTCCAAGCCAATCAGCTCCAAACTCAGCATATTTGAGTCTTCCCTCTTTTCCACTATAAAACTTCCCCTGCTTGCCTTTGAGTCTCTGCCACACACATGTGATGGTGGCCAACTCCCTTGGCCATGAAGAGCCTTTGCTTGTTCTCTTTTGGGTGGTCTTCATGTATTTCTACATCACACAGAATCAGCTCAGATAGTGTAAAAATGATTTTAGGGCAGTTAGAGATTTTAGGCTACATATGATATACAAAGAGCTAATTGTGGTCAAAAGAAAATTCAGAAGACTTTACTTGATAGGAACATTTTAGGGAGCAAAACCCAAACTGTGAACAAGGAGACTTCAAAACTGAAAGTCTTGGGCTCTCAGCAGTTACCGCTCAGTTTATAAAGCCTGTGAAGGAGTGGCAGAATAAGCCACCCCAAAATATACCACTTTGGAATACTGAGCTGCGGGACTTAAAAAACTGCTGTTTAAAAAAGAAGCAACAGGGGAACTTCCTGGCAGTCCAGTGGTTAGGACTCGGGGCTTTCACCGCCGGGGCCTGGGTTCCAACCCTAGTTGGGGAACTAAGATCCTGAAAGCTATGTGGACTCACTCATGCTAAGCCCCATGTCAGCAAACCAACACTTAATCCTTAACCTAACTGCCATTTCAGCCTCTTCCAGGAATAGAACCTCCCTCCGCTTTCCCTATGAAGATAGTATTTAGGCCTGAATTCTACGCCATCTCAGGGGTTAGTCATTTTTCCTTGGGTATCTCCCATGTTTACATGAGGTATACATGTTAAGAAACTTGTTTATTTTCATCTTTTATTGCGGGGGTCTCAACTAAGTACTCAGAAGGGTAGAGAGAAAATTATTTTCTTCCCATACACATGAATGAGGAAGTACATTGTTTTCTATTGGGACTGGTTACTAGAAACTGACATTCCTTTTAGAAGAGTAGCACCGGACAAGTTTACTTGTTTGTAGCTGATTGGCTAGGAAGCTGCAAGGTCACCCTGACATGAAGAAAGCTTGTTTCCATTAAGGACAGAGCCAGCATTTGGGGGAAACTAGGACAGCTTTTAAGTTTTGGTTCCGCAGCTATGGGTGGTTGGCCAGGGGACATACCCAAACTGTGGCCTCCGCTTTGCTTCTTTTTAAATATAGTAAATTTAGTGTTGTTTCTCTCAGGGAATACACAAATGATGGGATACGGAGGATCTTCATTTTTTAATTGTGCTTCTCTGGCTACCGGCAAACCTTGCTTTATGTAAGTACATCTTTAAGAAAGTCCCTCACACACCGTTCACGTTCCCTAAAAACACTGCTCCTAAGCGCTCCTGCCTCTTAAGCAAGAAGGCACCCCCCAGACGGTCCTGATCAGGGGAAGGGACCTCAACCCTTTCATTATCTAAACTAGATTATCTTCTGTGAGCATTGTGCATTTGGAAGTCAGAACCCATAATCCAATTTGTTAATCTATAACAATACAATAATCTATAACACCCCTGAAGATCGGGGTGGGTTGGGGGGGGAGGATACGGGGGAGGGGAGGGGGTGTCTCTCCAGCCCTCACACCTTCTATGGCGGGGCCACCGAGGCTTCCCCGCGGCACCCAATCCTCCCATCACACTAGCTCCTTTCTCCCCAAACCTCGCGGCCTCCGACTCCAGCCGCGTCGCCTCCTCCAGGAAGTCCTCAGGATGCACCTGCGGCTGCCATGGGGGCTGGGATCCCCTCTCGAGGTGCTGGGCTGGACCCGGAATCAGGTCCGAGCCGCTCAGCTAAACCGCACCTGTGGGCGCGACGCGAAAGGTCCCTGTGCCTGTCAGCCGGATCACTGGCGCACGCCGAGCAGAGCGTCCCCAACCGAGTACCTTCTAGGAACGGCGGAGGCTTCGCAACTCTCTGGTAGGGGGTAAGGGTAGGGGCGGGGGTGGGGGGAGTGTGCGAGTAAGGGGGCGGGGCGCTCATGTCTCTCGCAACCTCCGCTCCTGGCCGGAGCCAATCAACTGCCGCAGAGGGCGTTGACTAGGCCACGTGACTTCCAGGCCCCGCCCCAGCCCGTTCCAGCCTACCCTGGAGGTCTGGAGGCTAGGGGCTTTAAAAATGCTAATACCAAGTCCTTCCCCTTCGCACCGATTGTAGCAAAATCTCTAGGAGTGAGACCTCGTGCAGTTGGGTATTTTTAAAAGCTTCTCCTGGTAGTCTAATATAGAGTGACCAACTTTTTAGAGAGCCGACCCTGGACACAGCCCTACCAGGCAAAAAAAATATGTTAGTATAATGAATTATAATACACATATATGTTATTAAGATAAAAACATAAAAAAGATACTTATCTGAAATTATGTTATTCAGAATTGTTTACTTTTCTGTGACATGAATGCTGTTATTTAAAGCAACAGAGGACTTAGTGACAATTAATTGTAAATGATAGTAGGACTAATTAATCTTTTATATGATTCCATATGTTTAGTAAAGAAGTAAGAGAGACTGCAGATTAAAAAAAAAAAAAGCCTTCTGAGGTATTGTGTGAAATCTCCGTTTAAGTCCGGATTTCCACGGGATATACATATATATATCTCCAGTATCATACTAGTTGTTTGACCTAGGACAAATTACTTAGCTCCTTTGTACCTTATTTTCCATAGATGTAAAATGAGGATACCAGTACTATGAATTTCATAGAGTTATGAGTATTAAATGAGTTAATATATGTGAAGTGCTTAAAACAATGCCTGGCACAGTAAATGTTCCTCAAGTATTAGAGTGAAAACCTTCAGTTTTCCAAACATCTTTAGATGAATACAGACATTCATTGACCCAGTGTTGTAGCAGTTTGAACTTCCATAGGAGAATTCAAAAAATCAGGAAATACAATGAAATTCATTAATTCGATTAATGTTTATTGAGTGCCTAGAATGTGCCAGGCACTGTTAGATTTTAAATATTACACATTTAAATGTTATTCAAAAAACTTAAGGCTTGGTCCAGGCAAAAAGCTGCTGAACTCAGACAGAAAAATGCTCAGACAGTTGAGCTTTTGACAATCATGCTGTGCTAAGTTGACGACATTGGAGACCTGGGGGCCTCAAACTCAGGGATAGTTTCCCTATCAAAATATTTACTGATATCTGAAGCTACATGGAATAGAAGGCTAAAGAGCTATACTAGAACATTGGACAAGGAAGAGAGGAATTTTCCAGTCTCCCAGTGTTTATGAGATAAAGACCACTATGGAGAGGAGATCAATAATTGTAAGTCTTATAAGAAATAGTTCCTATTGCTACTCTTTAAGCTTGCTGATCCTTTCAGATATTGGTGCTTTTTAAAATCTCTACAAGTTCCATTTCTTTCTTTCTTTCTTTTTTTTTTTTTTGTGTACGTGGGCCTCTCACTGCTGTGGCCTCTCCCGTTGCGGAGCACAGGCTCCGGACACGCAGGCTCAGCAGCCATGGCTCACGGGCCTAGCCGCTCTGCGGCATGTGGGATCTTCCCGGACCAGGGCATGAATCCGGGTCCCCTGCAATGGAAGGCGGACTCTCAACCACTGCGCCACCAGGGAAGCCCCATTTATTTCTTTTTATTATGTTGTATTTTTCTGTTCATTATGTTTATGCTTTCTTTTAAATCCTTGAGCAGCATATCCATAATAATTATTTTAAGGTCCTTGTCTCCAAACCCCATAATTTCTGTTCTTTCTGAATCTGTTTCTACTGACTATTTTCCTGGTTTTGGATTACATTTTCCTGCTTCTTTACATATCTATTAATTTTTGATTGGATGCTAGACATTATGAAGTTTACATTGCATGTTAGAGTTTGTTGTCTCCCTTTAAAAATCATTAGAACCATACAGTCCAGAAATTCCACCTCTGGGTAAGTTCCACAAAGAATTGAAAGCAGCAACTCCAACAGATATTTGTACACCCATGTTCATCATAGCATTATTCACAATAACCAAAAGGTGAAAACAAGTGACCTGGACAGATGAATAGATAAACAAATGGTAGTCTACATACAATGGAATATTGTTCAGCACTAAATAGGAAGGAAATTCTGACAAATGCTATAACGTGGATGAACCTTGAGGATGTTATGCTAAATGAAATAGGCCAGACATAAAAGGACAAATGTTGTATGATTCCACTTACATGAGGTACCTAGAATAGTCAAACTCATAGAGACAGAAAGTGGAAAGGTGGTTGCCAGGGACTGAGTGGAGGGAGAAATGGAGAGTTGGTGTTTAATGGGTGCAGAGATTCAGTTTGTGAAGATGAAGAAAGTTCTGGAGATGGACTGTGTTGGTGGTTGCACAACAATGTGAACGCTCTTAATGCCACTGAACTGTACACTTAAAAATTATTAAAAAGGTAAATTTCATTTTTTTTTTTTTGTGGTACGCGGGCCTCTCACTGCTGTGGCCTCTCCTGTTGCGGAGCACAGGCTCCGGACGCGCAGGCTCAGCGGCCATGGCTCACGGGCCCAGCCGCTCCGTGGCATGTGGGATCCTCCCGGACCGGGACACGAACCCGTGTCTCCTGCAATGGCAGGCGGACGCTCAACCACTGCGCCATCAGGGAAGCCCAATAAATTTCATTTTACATGTATTTTACCATAATAAAAAATTTCCCCCTGGCCAACAGTTCAAAGTACTTTTATATCACCTGGATTCTTTCAAGGCTTATTTTGAAGCTTTGTATGGGTGTATCACCGCCTGGAAGAGTGTGATCTTGGCTTGAAAGCTTGAGCTAATCTCGAAGTACTCCAGGCCTGGTTCAGTCCTTTTATTAAGGCATTATCCTTGTAGGATCTCTACTGGCTGCCTCAGGTGTTCAGTGAGGATTCCATTATAACTGGCCAGGACATGAACGTCTCCTAGCTCTGTGTGAGCTCTGGGAATTACTCAGCTTACAGCTTCCTACTTGTTCTTTGCCTGGCTTGATTCTGCCAGGAACAAACTCAGGAGGACCCGTTATGGAGATTTCTAGAGCTTTTTCTCTGTGCAGCTTCTGGCTTTCTAGGCTTCTGCTACCCAAATCCCAGCTCCCTCTGCCTCCTTGAATTCAAATCTCTGTGTCCTCATCTGAGAGCCTGCTGTGGTCTGTTTGGGTGCCTCCTCCCCTGCACTGGGGCCTCCAGTTAGAAAGTCAGGGCCATATAGGCCTCACCTGATGTATTTCCTTTTGCCCAGGGATCACGGGTCTGCCCTGCCTGTTGTCCAAGGTCTGAGAACATTTTTTCATATATTCTGTCTAGTTTGATAGTTTTTACAGTGAGTCCAATAAGTCAGTCCAGTCCTAGAAACTGCATCACGGCCAGAAGAGGAAACCCAGTATAGTTTTTTTTTTTTTTCAGTATAGTTTTAATGTGTGTTTCTTTTAATACGAGTGCACTCGAAGTTTGGGGCTTCTCATTGTCGTGGCTTCTCTTGTTGCAGAGCACGGGCTCTAGGCGCGCGGGCTTCAGAAGTTGTGGCTCACGGGCTCTAGAGCGCAAACTCAGTAGCTGTGGCGCATGGGCTTGGTTGCTCCGCGGCATGTGGGATCTTCCCGGGCTAGGGTATGAACCTATGTCCCCTGCACTGGCAGGCGGACTCCTAAACTTGCACCACCAGGGAAGCCCTCTCATCCTTTAAGAATGGGAGTTTTTAATTGCAGTTATTCTGTCCCTGTTCCACTGTTGTAAATTGAGTATGTGCTAGGGGTAAGGAAAGGGGAGCAGATAACCTGTTTTTTAGTTCATAGTTTGTTGGACCCAAAGGAATCCCATCCAGACCTGCCGGAGACGACTGTCCATCATTCAGAGATCCTGGACTTTGTGCCGAATGTAGGAATTAGACTGGACTCTGGGTTCTCTCTTGGGGAAGAAGTAAACCTATTTCATGCATGGGACAGATGGGAAGAACTGTGGCAGAGAATGCTAGATTTCTCTAACGCATTCTCCCTTCTTTCATGTATCCAGCTTTATTACATTTCTCAGCCTCCCTTGCAGTTAAATGTGGTCCTATGATTAAGTTCTCTCCAAAGGAAGGTAAGCAGAAGTTTGTATGCATCTCACAGTTCTAGCCCATAAAACCTTCCACGAACATTTCTCCATGGCCAGAGTGACTTTGAAAACCATATGTTGAAGATGACAGAGCTAGTGTCAGTCTGGGTCCCTGAATGACTGCATTTGAATACAGAAAACTTCTATTTTGTTTGGGCCATTACATGTTGGGCCTATGTTAGCACTTTAGCCTCCTCTGACTAGTACATTTGGTCCTTCCTATTATGACACAAAACCCCAAAGTCACAAAGGAAAAGATTGACATAGTTCACTATATAAAAATGTAAGACTTCTCTATGGGAAAAGTCAGATAAAAAAAGTTAAAATAGACATCAAGAAAATGTTTGCACAAGCACTATTTACAACAGCCAAGACAGCCAATCTAAATGTCCATAGACAGATGAATAGATAAAGAAGATGTGGTACATATAGACAATGGATTACTACTCAGCCATAAAAAAGAATGAAATAATGCCATTTGCAGCAACATGGATGGATCTAGAGATTATCATACTAAGTGAAGTAAGCCAGAGAAAGGTAAATATCATATGATAACGCTTATATGCAGAATCTAAAAATGATATAAATGAACTTATATACAAAACAGAAATAAACACATAGACATAGAAAACACACTTATGGTTACCAAAGGGGAAAGGGAGGGAGGAATAAATTAGGAGTTGGGGATTAACATATACACACTACTATATATAAAACTGGTAAACAACAAGAACCTACTGTATAGCACAGGGAACTATACTCAATATTTTGTAATAACCTATAAGGGAAAAGAATCTGAAAAACGAATATGTGTATACACACACACACACACACACACACACACACATATATATAAACTGAATCACTTTGCTGTACACCTGAAACTAACACAACATTGTAAATCAACTATACTTCAGTTAAAATAAAGAAAATGTTTGCACAATATTTAGTAGGCAATAGATTAAGATCTATTCTAAAGAGGGAGCTCATACACATTAATAAGAAAAAGATTAAAAATGGAAAAAGGATATGAACTAATAATTCATACAAAATGCAAATGGGTCATATACATATAAAACTGTTCACTCTCAGGGCTTCCCTGGTGGCGCAGTGGTTAAGAATCCGCCTGCCAATGCAGGGGACACAGGTTAGAGCCCTGGTCTGGGAAGATCCCACATGCCGCAGAGCAACTAAGCCCGTGCACCACAACTACTGAGCCTGCGCTCTAGAGCCCGTGAGCCACAACTACTGAGCTTGCGTGCCACATCTACTGAAGCCCACACGCCTAGAGCCCGTGCTCCACAGCAGGAGAAGCCCCTGAAATGGGGAGCCCGCGCACTGCAACAAAGAGTAGCCCCCCTCGCTGCAACTAGAGAAAAGCCCGCGCCCAGCAACGAAGACCCAGTGCAGCCATAAATATATAAATTTATTTTAAAAAGTTCACTCTCACTAGTAATCAGAAAAATATAAATTTTCTTAAAGCAAAAGAAATATATTAATACCTTTCCTTTCTTTTAGTTATTTTTGACTATGTAGAATAGTATTTTTAGAGTGTACAAAGTGACAATCTGGTTTTCCCTTGTCAATTAATCTTTAAAATTTTCCCTAAAGGGAAAATGAGCTGGAAAAGGGGAAAAAAACCCTCAGAACCAGCTTTAGATAAACAGCCATACAATTAAGATGCCAGCACCTATTAAACCCTAAAATACAGAAATGACAAAGGATGGTATGTGTCCCACATTAAGCAAAATGGTCTCTTTCAGACAGACAAAAACTCTCGTGAGAGTTTCTTCCCTTTTTGTTTAAGGCACTTCTCAAATGAACAACCTTGTTCACGTCAAGTTCCCTGAAAGTGGCCATTGTGATTTCAAATTGTCCCTGGTGAAAAACTGTGCTGGTGAGCTATACATACTTCTTAATTTACAGTGGGAAAACATGAAGAAAGCAGGTATTTGACTAAGAAGAAGCAAGATTTTAGATAGAAAAGACCCCACAAAAACTGCCATGGTCCACAGGATGGTGCTTGTACAAACCTGGTACTTGGCCAAAGGCCAATTTTCACTAACAGGAGCCAAACAGATCTTGATTCTGGGCAAAGTAAGCCTCAAGGACACAGAGATAAGTCTTGGTCTCTCTTGTCCCCATCTCGGTCAATTTGGATTCTATTTCACAGAGTCGACACTGCTCCCAGACTTTACCACCAATTCCCAACACTTCCTCTCTATTGAAATGGGCAAACTCCTGGTTTCAGCTGCTGTTCTCAATATAGCTCACTGAAATATTGCAGGAATACCTGTTGACTATTTGCAGTTCTTTAATCTGTCAGATGCTTGTTGCTTCTGCTTCCTTTTACAGAATGGCTTGAGACCATGCTAGTTTTGTAACTGTTGGTGGTTCCACCACCTGGTTTTGTTGTAGATGTCCATGGGTTTCAGCTTTGCAATCCTAGTTGCTCTGTTGTTTTTTTTTTTTTTTAGTTATACATCCATCTATCTACACATATTCTTTTTCAGATTCTTTTCCATTATTGTAGGATACTACAAGATATTGAGTATAGTTGCCTGTGCGATACAGTAGGTCCTTGTTGTTTACCTATTTTATACATAGTAGTGTGTATCTGTTAATCTGAAACTTTTGATTTCTCTCTCCCCTGCCCCCACCACCATCCCCTTTTGGTAAGTTTGTTTTTGTGTCTGTGAGTCTATTTCTGTTTTGTAAATAAGTTCATTTATATCATTTTTTAAGATTCTACATATAGGTGATATCATATGACACTTGTCTTTGGTTTACTCCACTTAATACGATAATCTCTAGGTCCCTCCATGTTGCTGCAAATGGCATAATTTCATTCTTTTTTATGGGTAATCATTCCAGTGACTGTAACTACCACACCTTCTTTATCCATTCATCTGTCGATGGACACTGGGTTGCTTCCATGTCTTGGCTATTGTAAATAGTGCTGCTGTGAACATTGGGGTACACGTATATTTTTTAATTAGAGTTTTCTCCAGATACATGCCCAGGAGTGGGATTGCAGGATCATATGATGCTCTGCGTGTTTTTTAGGAGGGATTTGGAGAGATACAAAAACTATAGCACTATCGTCACTAGCTTCTCTTGTGTCCTTTCTTGAGAGCAAGGGAAACCTTCACAAAGATATCCTGACAGACTGCCCTACATATATCCTTCGCTAGAATTATAACATGTGCCCATGCATAAATAAACCCAGGGACGAGGATGGTGTTAGACCATGATCAGCATCAAGAGTCACTTCCTGGAATTAGAACAGACAGAAATTCACTGGTGGTCCCATGGTTAAGACTCCATGCTTCCACTGCAGGGGGCCTGGGTTCGATCCCTGGTCGGGGAACTAAGATCCCCCAAACTATGTGGTGTGGCAAAAAACAAACAAAACAAAACAAAACAGACAAGGAAGAGCACATAGGCACATAAGTGGTGAGAAACTGAATCTGAATGGGGCTCTGCCTGGAAGAAGCAAGGCAGCAGCAGTGGACAAGGTGACAGATTTGAGTATAAAACTAAGAGTGTTAAGAGCACCATTTTCCCAAATTGACAGCAATTCATAGAAATATATTTTACATCATTACTCTGCATACACATACACACATATTCATGTAACAAACAAGTTTCACGAGACAATACTTACTATACAAGAAAATGAAACCTAGTAAATCCCAACCATAATTTTATTAATATTGAAATACAATATACAAAAAGTGCCTAAGAACGTACAAAAACAAAATTTCGTAACGATTGTACTTAATGTGATGGGTGTGCTTGTCTGTTCATGAGTTCGTTCCAGTCAGGCACACATGAAGATAAGGCAACACGCATGTCAGGTGCACTGTTGAGCTGATTTCTTTTCTTTGTTTTTAATCGTGTCAAGATCGAAAATCCTAGTTCACACAAATAGGTAGATGTGAATGGTAATAATAGCGATATACTCTTTCTACTTAGCAGTGGAAATTCATCTTTAATCTTAATCCAAAATGCTGATAAACTTAATGTCCTATAATAATTCCTCAGTGTGAACGACGAACTGAGCTGCAGTAATTCATTCTCTTCTTCAGGCACCAAGTGTAACTCAATTATTGATTCTGGGGTTTGATAAGCAAATGGATCTTTCATCCAAAGAGCTTCCTTTAACAATGCAAATTTCTCTTCTGGAAAGTAACGATTGAAGGTTTGAGACAAAGAAGTGAGATGTACTAATATCTCTAATTTTATTTCTCTTAAGCAGTCTTCATGAATAACGTTCTCTTCAATGTGTTGCAACAGCGTTGGGAACATGTAGTAGCTGGGGCGATTACTTTTAAGTCTTACCTGCCATAACAATAATGCCTTTTGGAATCCTTGAACGTGTTCAAGATATTGAAATATATCATTGTTTTTCCCTTGTAGCTTCGAATTTAATTCATTTAAAATGCCAAAAATGTCACTTAAATACGCCAATTTTGTTACCCAAATGTCATCTTCAAAAATATTTGCCAAATGCGATTGCTTTTCAATGAGAAAAATGTAAATCTCATTCCTGAGTTCGTATACTCTGCTCAATACTTTTCCTTGAGACAACCAACGAACTTCTGTATGAAACAATAAGTGGGTATGGTTCACTCCAATCTCTGAACACAGTATTTCAAGAAGTCGGCTATTCGATGAGCTTCCTTTAATAAAATTAACAATTTTCACTGCATGTTTCAATACCTCCATTAGGCTTGGTGGAATTTCTTTGGATACCAAAGCTTCTTGGTGAACAAAACAATGATTCCAAAGACAGTTGTTATGGGTGGCTTCTAACAATTTTTCAATAACTCTGCTATGTTTCCCAGTCATATTTGCTGCTCCATCACTTGAAATTCCTTTACAATTTTTCCAGCTTAATTTATGTTGACCAACAATGCACTTTTCTAATTCAGTGAATAAATCTAATCCAGTTATATGCGAATTTAAATTTAAACAACACAACAGATCTTCTATAAAATCATCTTGCCACACATACCTGACATATACCAAGAGTGTGGGACAAGTTGCAATATCAGTGTTCTCATCAAGTTGGATTGCAAAATCTATACCAGACTGTAGCCGTGTCATAAGCATTGCTTCTAAATGTTTTGCAATAGTACAGATTCAACGAGATATTGTATTATCACTAAGAGGTATAGTTCTTAATTTATCAGCTGATTTATCATCAAAGATGGTACGTACCATATCCATACATGCTGGGAGAATAATTTTTTCAGCAGCTGTGTGAGCCATTTTCTCTTTTGCCACTCGATACGCCACTAGATATGATGATATTAAGGCTCTCTCATTCATAGTTGTGGAACGACTAAGAAACTGGGGTGATAACTCTAGGCTATTTCTTTCTGTTTGAAAACGGTCTTCCTCATCTTCTTCCTCTTCCTCCTCCGCTTTCACTATCACTGCGCCTTCCATCTCCTGGGTAGCCTGGGGAAACAAATCTGTAGCATTGCCTGATTCAGCAGTCATTGTTCAGGTTCAAAGAACTGGCTCACTTGATCCAAACAGGGTCTGTCTGCAGGACTTTCCTTTTTGTCCTAGATGTTTTATGAGATCAGTTTTTGCTGTCCTGCAGGGTAGAAAAATTTAATAGCAGTATTAAAAGGTTAACACAGTGTTGCTATGCTGCTTACACCTCATCCATGAAGACAAGTCACTAAATCCAATGATGTGACACAGTAAATGCGGAGTAACTGCCATTCATGTTAGCTGTGTACCAGGCAGATTCGGTACATTACATACACAGCTCATTTAAGTCTCATGGAAGCCTAATGAAGCACACAATTATCATTCCTATTTTAAAAGCTGAGAAAGATTAAATAATGTGTCTAACAACATAGTGTAGTGGATCCAGTACTCAAACCCAAGTCTGAAGTCCAGGGTCCTAACTATGCTGCTACACTGCCATCTAGATACTCTTAAAAAGTGATCACCAAAGTACGGTGTACAAGACCACCCATTGGGGCACAGGGGAAAACAATGAAAACTTGTATTTATTTTTTAAAAACACTGAAACCCATTTAAGCTTTCCTGATAGCCACCTTATAGCATTTATATTCTGTCATCATTTGCGTTGCCGTTCTTATTTTCATCTTCCAACTATTTTATTTTCTTTGCTCATTTCCCTTCCTTTTTAGTGATATATTGTCTGAAAATCTCATTCTTTCTCAGGTATTTTAAGATCAAGGAAAAGGAATCTTGGTTTTTGACATCTCATCAAAGATTTAAAGGTGGGGTATGGGGAATAACACATTCCCAGAGGCCTTCCCTACCACTGGCAGTATGAATCAAAATGAAGTGACTCCAAGGGAGTGAAACTCAAAGATACGGGGCTGAGGTCAGGACATGGACAGGCCCTTCTGGAGTGTTTTCCTGCTCATGTTCTAGGCAAGTAGCAGTAGAAAGACTGGGTTTTGTTTTGCATTTCTTGAATGATTCCAGCACTCAATCATCACTTGACCTTAAGCTCACTGGCTGTCTCCAGTTTGGTATGCAATATTTTGATAGTTCTTACCCTGAAATTTAATTTTTAATGCTTTCATGCCTTATTTCAACTAGACTACTCCTCAAGAATAAAGACTGTCTTTTACTTTGTGGCCCTTAAGTCACATGACATAGTTCGTTGCAACCAGGGGATATTTTAAAAAACATTTGTTTGAATGAATGCAATGTCAACATTTTTTGCCCATTTGGAGAAAGTTCAACAAATTCATTATAGGCCGGGTATTTCAATACTTGGAAGGGCATGTCATTTAGAAATTAAGAGATGCTGCTCTACTGCAACTGTCAGGTTACTTATGAAGCATCTGAGTAAGATGGGAGGAATACTATAGCAGCACAGGTTTAAAATACATAAGTAAATAATGTGTCCATGGGTAAGTTACCTACGTCTCCCATTACACTATGTAACTGACCTGTTTCTCCAGCAAATAGTAAGGAGGTTTCACTGATCTGCTTACCAGGTATTCTCCACAACTCATTTATTGATTGCAAATGATCTGTGTAGCACAGTCCTGTATAAGTGTTTTCTTTGGTCCTCTGCCACTTAACAGCCTCTCTCAATAATGACAGCGTCTTTGTGTATACTGGTGGCATTTCAGGAACTGGCGATGGGGCATTAAGTTTGGCCTAGCTGCATTTTTCAGTTAATTTCCCTCTATCAATGAATGTCCAAGTTGGAAGGGCCCTCTGAGATATGCAGTCTAGTTTACCTTACTTAGGATAAATTTGAGACTTAGTGTTTTGTCTAAGAGCACCCTGCTAATCAGTGGCAGAGAGGGTGCCAGTGACCAATGGGCAAGTGGCCCAGCGATCTGCTCTTGCCGCCGCACCACGGCAGACGCCCCTCACTACTCAGCCCTCTGAGTCAAGCACAGTTGGCTCCCACAATTGAAAAATTCACCTGGTGTCTCAAATTACTCCTGTAAAAAAGCTTTCAGGAAGCTCGGAAACTGAAAAGAAGAGGGTGAAGTGCATGTAACCTTTTCCTGCATTCAACTCACTTTATTCACTAAGCTTCAAACATTCTTTAATCACTGCCATTAATGGTGGTGAATTTGGGGGTGAGCGGATGATCTGCAAACACTTATGAGTCTTAAACTTCTTCACTAAAAAAATCAAAAACAAAACCGTGGAGCTTGGTAGCCTCTAGGGTCTTTCTCATTTTACACCTTGAGGTCCCTAGGAACCCAGGAGACAAGCTTTCACCAGAAGGAAAGCAAAGGGGGACAATCGGGGAGCACAGAAATTAGACTAGGGTCATCTGGGGTGAAAACCGAGGACGAGGCGTTGTAGGTGGGGCACGCAGGCTGCCTCCTCCCGGTCCCAGAAACATCTCATCCCAGTCCAGAAACCAGGGATCCAAGGCTGTATCCGCAGGGAGACGGCGCTTCCTACTGCCAAGGCTGGGACGAAGGACAGGGACACGGACCCTCCACCCCGTCTGGGGACGGTCGTGGCGAGGGGGATCGCGGAACACGGCCGTACACATCCACCTGCGTCCCCGCCCATCCTCCCCGGCTGGACCCCCGTTTCACCGTGAACCCCGGAGAAGCCTGGGGTGCTGGGATAGAAAAGGGAGGTGAGTCTGGGGACCAAAAGACAGTGGACTTGGACCCAGGTGCTCCGCTCGCCAGAACCCAGAGTGTCACAAAAACCGGAAGTGCGTCAACATCCGCCTTCCGGGCCTGCGCTGCGCTTTTGGGGATGACTTAGCTCCCCTTTTCCCGTCCGGGAAAACGGGGGTTAAGTTTTTCCCTCGGTACCCTCCGGCTCAGATACTTATACAATTCTCCTACTTTTTCTTATTGATGGCAGTAATCGTAATAATTCTAGTTATTATCAAACAATAAGGTGATTGTGTGTCTGTGGCAGAGGAACTGAAACAAAAATGTAGACAGTAGAGCAAAGTGAAGTCAAGGATGGATGGTTTCACGAAACCAAAGTGGTTGCTTCTCCGGGGACCCTGATTGCGTATTGCCACTTGAACGGACCTGGGGAGGAAAAATGTTGCCTGCCATACCAGTAAACTGCGGCTTCAAGCCAGCAGTCACTGCAGCCGCCCCCAACTGTGTACCCTGAGGGGATTCAGGATGGAGAAGAGCAGGGTACTGGCCCCAGACAGCTGAGGTGCATGTCAAAGGAATGATTTCAGTGAGCCCAGTCTCTTGCATCTTCCCATATATAGAAAAGCTCTAAAATCATTAACTTGAAATGTCTGGTTTTCTTTAATTAAGAGTAATCTTTTGATGTTCTGGCTACGAGGTTTTTGCTGCAAAACTCCTACATATCCTGGCTTCTCCCTTACCTCTTCGGAGCAGCCCCTTAGAGCTGAGAGGCTGTCTTCCCAGCTTAAGTCCTCAATTTTGTCTGCCAAATAAAACATAATTCTCAACTTTTAGGTTGTGCTTTTTTTTTTCAGTCGACAGTATTTTCAAATATTTGTTCAATAGGCAACAGATATTCTTTCCAATACTAGATAGTTACAAGATTCTGAGCTTGGCTAATGTTTCCAGGGAGTTTTGAGTGTGATAGTAATGAAATTACTATAGTAATTCGAATTTGAGGCATTTTTGCTATCAAAATGTTATCACAGTAATTGCAGCATTTGCTATTACTTCACTTTTTATAAAACAGTAAAAGAGACCTTGAATGATTGTGACATGGCCCTTAAGTTCCAAGACAAATTTGAGGGCAAAAATGGAAAGCCCAAAAGGAACAGCCACCTACTACAGAGGCTACAAATGACTAGGTGATATTCTGAATAATCTTCCAAGCCCTGAGTAATGTTCCATTCCCAGTGAGGTTTGACCTTGCTGTGGCTGCCATTGTTTCCTCCTTCTGCTTCCCTGTGACTCTTCAGTAATCCACTTGAGTAGGTTTTTGCTCCTCTATCACTTGGCTGGCTCCCTGACCTATGGTCCTCCTTGAAGACATATTCCCAGAACTTCTGCCTCCAGATTCTTCCTCCTATTTCCTTCCAGTGTTGCAAGTCATCTCTAAGAGCCATTACATTGTTGTACGTTGTATTTTTCTTCTTTGCCTAAATCTGCCTTCTCCCCTATCCTCCCACCCCTGTTTGTACTTTAAAGCGCCTAAAGGATCCAGGAAGGTAGGTTGTTGAGTGCAGCCAGCTGGGTATGTTTTTGTATTTATGTATTGTGTGTCAAAGGGACTGTAGGAAGCCTTTGTAATAACTCCATTATTTGCTTGCTGATATAATGGCACAAGGAACTGAAGTGGCCTGGTGGCATTTTCAGTTTCCAGTTCAGTGGAACACTCAAGGTATCTCCTAGAAGAAATGCTCTTCTTGAGAATCAGGATCATACTCAACAGACTCTAGACTAGGGAGACAGGAAGCACAAATTCCACACATAGGTTGCTGGTTATGATGGTTAATAGGGGCCACTCCTCTTTTGACTCCTTGGTTCCTGTATCCATGTAGTCTTTCTGTTGGAGACACAATACCATATATATGTTATTGGTTCAATGCATATACTGTATCTTGGAGGACAGCTCCCCAGCTTCACAAGGTGCTGTATCTTATATCAGCAATTTAGCTGAGTCTTCAACGTGCCATTCCACAGTTCCATCGTGCTAGTTGTTTCTGGCTGATGAGTAAACGCTGTGAATTCTGTGGTTACAAGCTCATTGTCACACCTCCTTGACTATAAAATGGGTTCCTTGGTTTAAGGTATATCCAGTGGCTAAGGCATCCTATAAGCCCTCAGATGACGGTGCAGATGGAGGCAAAGCAGTCAGGGAAGACAAACCCATATTCAGAGCATGTATCGATTCTGGTGTGATAGTTCCCTTCTTTTGTATCTATCCATGCCTAGTGCAATGGTGGGCATGTGGGAAGGAGTAGTGAAGTGTTCAATCCCTTGGGAATAGTGGCTCCTACATTTTCTTTAAAGCAATATAGTTTAAGTTAAAAATCATAGATTTTGTGAGTTCGTTGTTTCCACCTGCATCATCTGAATAACGGTTGAAAGAAAATTGTGCTCAAGAGCAAAACAGTAGCTACTGTTTCTTACCATCCTTTGTTAGGGATTGGTGCCTATTGGTGGGACATGGACTCTTAAATGGGTGCCTCCTGAGGACCTCTCGCTGGAGAAAAAGTCGGGCAAAACTTAGACACAGATGCACCACTGTCATAGTTTGCTCACCTCTGCTGTAGAAATGCAACACTCTGCTGAGAGCTACAACCTGTGGGGCAACTCAGGAAAGAACCTCAAACTTATAGCTATCCTAGAACATTAGAAGAGCTTGAAATGGTGCCCAATTCTTGAGCTTGTTTTACAGAACAGCAGGTAAAGGAACAACTTGTTTAAAAAACCCTCTGCTGGGCTTCCCTGGTGGCGCAGTGGTTGAGAGTCCGCCTGCCGATGCAGGGGACGTGGGTTCGTGCCCCAGTCTGGGATGATCCCACATGCTGTGGAGCGGCTGGGCCCGTAAGCCATGGCTGCTGAGGCTGCGCATCCGGAGCCTGTGCTCCGCAACGGGAGAGGCCACAACAGTGAGAGGCCCGCGTACCGCAAAAAAAAATAATAATAAAATAAAATAAAAAACCCTCTGCCTTCACTGAACAAGCTCGCTTAAATTATTTTTTTCAAGTTACACACCCTCCAAGCTTCATGTAGCCTAGATAATATACCACAAGATTCCTCAACTACCCCTATAGATAACACCTCTGTCATATGAGTGGCTATAGTAACAGGGACTAAAGCTGTTTTTCAGAAACTTGGAGTCAGCTCTTGTCCAGTTCAAGCTGGCTAAGACTGGTTGGGACCACTGATCCTAAAACTCAGCCTGTGCAGGTGTCTGACGAATGAACTTTTGACATCAGAGGGCCAAAAACTCGAAGCTCAGATCATGCTAAGTGCCTGCATTTTTGAACATGCATCCCATTAAGAAGCCTGTAACTCAGATATGCCTTTGCAGAACACTGATTACCTCACCTTTCCCCAACCTCCTATCACCTTACCCCACACTTAAGACCAACCTGCTTCTTTATCCAATAAAAATCTCAAGCCCCTCACCTTCAGGGAGGTGGATCTGAGATTTGTTCTCCTACCTCCTCACTTGGCTTCCGTGTTAATAAACTCTGCTGCAAACCTCAGTCTCTCAGTGTTTGGCTTGCTGCCCATTGGGCAAACGAACCTGGTTCATAACAAGTTGTTAATGACAAGCAGGAAGTAATGTGTCATCTGTTGTCCCAGGGATTGCAACAGGAACAATGGACATCACCAGGAGGTATAGTTCTGTTCAACACACAAAAAAACTTTCTAACTGGAGCTGTCCAACAAGCAATTGACCAAGCAGTGCATTTTTTTTTTTTAAGCAGTGCATTTCCTATCCGTGATGCTGACTCCATTGTGACAAAGATACTATAGACTAGAGAGATTGTGTCATAGTAGGAAGTTGCTGTAGATTCATGAGATACTCAAGGAGAGAAAGGGAAGGCATATCAGAATCTCCCAGAGGCTCATGTAATTTGAAAAAGCATGGAGAATGTCACACTTGATTTTTCTTATATTTAACTGTAAATGTCAAATATCATTAAAGGGTAAATATCTGATTTGTGAGCTTAAACAAAGGAGTAGTACCTAAAGTCCCTTCCAAATCACTGTTTTGATTCTTTAGTCGACTTGCCAGTCCCTGGCGGACCTAGTCCCACCACAAGACATCACATTCTCTAAGGATGCAGGAGGTCCTAATGCCCTAGGGGCTTCTGTGCTAGCCCTGGGCCTGCCTGTCCACGTGCACCGTGCTTTACCCATCCCTCCTTCTGCAGAGTCCCGTCTTTCCACCAGGAACACAGCTCTTTCCCAGTCTCTCTTCCACTCCAACTTGCTCAATGCCCCCATCTTCCCCCAAGAACCGTATTATGTTTCGATCCTATGATTTTCTGAGGTTCTCATATAACCGAAGCGCCTTCAACCCCGGCTGTAATCAGCGTATTTTGTACCCCTGTGCTAGTTCCCGAACGGCTGACTCATGGAGGTCGGACCACTAGGTTGGACATTTCGTCCTCATCCCCGACACGCACCCCCGCGGAAGAGCCACCACCCCGCGGGGAGTCTCGAAGGTTGGCTGCAGCCAGGGAAGGGAGAGCGGGGCCGCCTTCCCAAGTCCGGGGCTGTCGCGGTCACTACCGATGTACTGGCTACAGAGCGGCCAGCGCGGGTCAGCAGGGAGGGTGAGACCGGCAGAAGGACGTGGATGGAAAAGCCTCACAAACAAGGCTTAGCGACTGGCACCCGCTTATCCGGGGCCCGCATCCGGGGCCCGCCCAGCCCCCAGCCATCGGACTCCGCCTCCGGAAGTACCACAGAGAAGCGCCGGCCTCCGAGCAGCCTAGAGCGACCCCCGAAAGGCTGTGGTGGCCCCGTGAGCCAGGGTGTCCGCTACCGGACGGCCGACCGGCCCGCCCCTCCGCTTGGTGAGTCCCCGGAAGGCGTTCTGGGGTCGCGGTGGGTTGGCTCCTTGTTTAGCCTCCCGGGGAGGAGGGGTCTCTCGTCCCCGGGTGACTGCGGTTCCCGACCCCAGGGGCGCGCGGGGCCGGGGTGCGAGGGCCCGTGTCTCTTCAGTCAGGGTTCGCCCCGACACCCCGCGGACGGAGGGCCCCGCCGTCAGGACCCGGTGACCGTGCCCTGCTGTGAGCTGGGTTTCTGGGGCCCGCTTCGCCCTTTTGGGACCGTGTCTTGGCCTAGCAGGGAAGTGGGAGGAGGGCAGCGCCGGGCGAGGCCTTCTGAGGGCCGGGCGCGAGGGCCCTTTCTGAGGGTGTGGAAAGGGGACGGAGCGCTGCCGCGTCCTTGGGTGTGAAGGACAACCAGTCAGACCTGTTAGAGTCGCAGCCCTTCCCTGGCTTACTGTCAGGATTGTGGGAAGGGCCTTGCCACCTAGTCTGAGTTATCGAAGGGTCTGACCCCCCAGAGTGGAACTTGGTTATCAGTTGAGGCCATTCAGTAATTCAGAGCGGGCTGACAGTGTTTACCAAAAAATTCGTGGGGGCCTGCTTTTAAAAAATTACGAGTATCGGAACTAGTGTGTTTCTCTGGGTGCATACCTGAACCTTGACAGAAGTTTGTAAATGTCAAGTATTTTCAATTTACACAGGAAATTTTAAGCTCTTAAATTGTGTTTCCTTGATTAAAAAAAATTCCACAAATTCTGGATTAGTGGAGTTCAAATAAACTGCATACTTGGACCATATGACTTGGTTCTTAAATATCTGAACGTGAATAATGTCCATTTTTCTTCCTGCTGTTTATTTTAGGTGGTTAATCATCATTAACTATTTTCATTGTGTCTACAGTGTGCAAGATACTTTGCTAAGTCCTGAGAATGTAAAATGATGGGTTGTTTTAACTTGTTACAATAATTTCTCCTAATCTCACCCCGCAGTGATGGTCATCGTCCTCCAGAACAGGGATGGAGGAAATATCGGCCCAGGAAGCAGCAGGATCTCCAAGGGTCCAGTTTCAGCCTTTGGAGACCCACTCTGAGGGTCTGTCCCCAGAGCCTCAGTTCGTGCAGGACACCGACATGGAACAGGGACTCACTGGGGGTAAGGCAGAGAGAGCACTTCCATCCAGGAGAATGGGTGTGCAGAGGGGCTCCTGGGCCTGGTATGAGAGAGGCCAGGGATTTCAATGAGAGATTGCTCCCTAGAGGGAGGTCTTGAAGGGAGGCACAGACGCAACTCAGTCCAGTCCTGATCTCGGCCCCTCTGTTGAGGTCCTTCTGTCCTTTAACAGGCCGAGTGGTCTTCGCTCACTCTGCTCTGGCTGTTTCTCCTTCATGCAACTTTCACTTCATCCCAGTTACCACATTCAGAATAATTTCTAAGAAATGCTGCTTTTGCCGCACCTCACCGCCCTTGCCTTGCTTTCACTTCCTCTTAGATTTAGGGCCTGTCCCTCCCCCTGTTCCCTTAACTTAGTTTCTTCCCTCCTTGACCTTTTGTGCTTTGCCAGCTGCCATTCTGTTGCAACTGCAGTGTTCGTGACTAATCTAATTTTGATCAAGAAAACAACCATCTAATTCCTTGGTTGAGCCCAATGTATACATATCACATATTGACCGTAAAATAACAATGTATACATATCACACGTTGACCACAAAATAACATTTTTATGTATTATAGAGAGAGGTTGGTCTCTCTTGTACTGCCTTTGTCTTGTATGAAGTTTGTATGAGATTACTTGTGCCGACTGCAGTGCCTGAGATAACTTGTGTGTCAGGAACACCAGCTGAGTGCCATGGTGCGTAGAGTGCTGTGGAGCGTTGTGAGAGTGTGGAAAGGAGTATGAGGAAACAGATGACCACTCCTTATTCTAGAGGGCCTTACACACTGGTTGCAGAGACAGTGCCCAGTCTCAAAAGAAAGGCTTAATGAAGTTTACAGAACAGTGTCTGGGAGAGGGTCAAAAGTCTACTAAATAACTGTGGCTCTGGATGAGCCACTGCAAATCTTTATGCTTTGCTTTGCCCATTTGCAAAACAGGTAACAGTGCTTACCCTTCTGTTAGAGGTATGTCATGTCATGGAATAATGTACAATATGAGATTTCATAATATAATCCTGTATCACGGGTCTAAGCATGCGTAAGGAGGGCATGCAGGTGCTGAGAAGGTGCAGAACATGGTCAATACCCGATAAACATTCGTTGGTTTTACCGTAATGTTGATGTGAGGAAGGGTCCCACTGACTCTCTCTTTCGTAAGGGAGCCCTGGGGAAGGGCTGCTCTCACTCTTGGCTCCTTTCTCCTCCCTCAGCTCCACCTGTCCCCCAGGTGCCTGCTCTTCCCCACGAGGGAAGCCCAGGAGACCAGGCAGCTGCGCTCCTAACAGCCAGGTACCAGGTGAGCTGAGGAACCCTCTGCTTTTCCTCAGGGACTATTGCTGCTGATTGAGTGTGGTCCTTTCCTCATCCCATCCATAAACCTTTCCTGAATTTTTTTTTTTTTAATAGCAGACCCCAGGTTGGGTGCTGATCATCTTCAGAGACCTGGACTTCACAGAAACCACCTTTCCATCTCCCCAATACCACCAGCAAACACTTCCTTTATCCTTGGTGCTGTCATGGGCGCTTATTAGATGTTAAAGGGTTGTGGAACCTATTCCCTAGATTCTACTCTGTTGTCCCTCCTTTCCACCATAAATGCACCCTGCAGACCCTCTGTATCATCTCCTTCATTCTCTGGCCGTGATGCTGTGGTGGCCTCCTTCCCCAGAGCAGCCAGGCTGTGTTATTTCAGGAGTTTGTGACATTCGAGGATGTGGCTGTGCACCTTACTCGAGAGGAATGGGGATGCCTGGACCCTGTTCAGAGGGCTCTCTACAGAGAAGTGATGTTAGAGAATTATGGGAACCTGGTCTCACTGGGTAAGGATTGCCTTTCTTATTATTCAGTTTACCGCTTAGGATTTCTTTACTTCCTTGTTTTTGAGTAGGTGTGAGGTCTCTGACTGTGGCTCAGATCCCCGGTCGTAGAACCTCCGATTCCTCCTTCTTTAAGGTCGTCTCCTTTGGGAGTGGGTTTCCTTCGGGGGTTTCAGGAGGAGACATTCTACTCCTTAACCTCAGTTAATGTTTCTTGCTTTTGTGGGGCATCTGTTCCCTGTTAGCAAAGGGAAACTTGCTGGTGCTTTGCAAGTTCTCACTTTCCCTATCTTTTCCTTTTTTATGAGAGAGACTCTAGGGCCTCCCAACCCACAACCAGACACTTTCCTTCCTGGTAATTCAGTGCCCCTGTATCTGAGAGTTTCCCGTTTTTCTCAGAAGAAGAAATGCCTTTTTTTTTTTAAGATAGGCTAACGTCTTTGTTGAATAATCCCTCACCTCTTGAGATCCCTAAATTCATCTGCAAGTAGGCAGAATTTGAGAGACTTGATTTCAAGGCATGACTCACTGCGAGTACATTTCAGTGAGTCACCCAGAAGGTAATGCTGCGTAACCTCACCCGAGCTGCAGAAGTCTCAGACTTAGACCGAGTCTCTCCTTTGTCATTTGGATGGTGCAGTTGGCAGCTGAGATTAGACAACCTGTGGTGTTGTAGAGAAGGATCGGTGGGAGTTGTCGGCATCCCCCTTGGTGTGAGCATTGCTCCTCTTTCTTTTTTTGCCTGTCTCTGCTGCTCTTTTCTTTGTTATGTATGTATGTACTTAATCATACTTTTTCTTTTCTCTTTCTCTCCCTCTCTCTCTCTTTTTTTTTTTTTTTTTAACTCTTTTTTGCTTTGCCTGTGCTGGTGGCATCCAGGGTGTTGTTTTGTCTCCTTGATTACACTCAGGATTAAAGAGGTCTTCTTATCTGTGGGGAGGCAGCCTGCCCACTGGGAAGGTTTTTAGTATGTTTTCCATTCCTGGCTCTTTGATCTTCGTAGGCATACTTCTCCGCCTTCCCACCACCCGGATTCATAGTGTGAATTCCTGCCCGGCCCTGAGTCATACCCAGGCAAGTGCTTTCTCTGGAGAAACACTTGCAGTCCTTTCAGCAGGAATCTCCAAGAGATGGCCCAGGTATCGGCTTCCCATCGATAGTGCTCGTCCCCGCTCGGAAACTCCTTTTCCACGGTTATGAGATATTACACTTGATTGATGGAGTAGATGCTTCTCAGGATGCCACCACTATGTAAAATTGCAGCTCCTCAGATGACCTTTGATAAATTTCAAAGGGCCAAGGAAGCCCTCCGTTGCAACCAGAATTTTGAACCCTGAATTCTGAGCTCAATCAGAAGCCATGGTTGGTGGTCATCGACTTGTGTTCTCAGAAACCACAAAGTTCGACTCCAGCTCTTCGGTTATGATCTTTTCATGTTATTTTAGACTGTGGAACATACACTGTGTGCCCCTCCTTTTCTGTAGTGAACATGACCTGCCCCTTCTGTTGCCTAAATCTCCTGAGACCCCTGGGCCTTTCTAACGTTCTAGTCTTTTGCTTCCTTTAAATCCCTGTGGCCCCCTCCAGGGTCCTGCCTTCGTCCCGTTTATTCTTTGTGGGGCTGTACAGATTGATGCGTTTATATGACCTTTCCTGGTCAAGTGTTCCTTAGCCTTTCCTCAATGGAACGGAAAGGCTGTCTTTCCTTCAGGCGGTCAAATTGAATGTATATTCAACAACTTGTAAATTGTAAAGTGATATGTAATTGTAAATTACTGTTAATATCTAATAATTACATAATTTCCAACAGTTAACCTGTCTACTTTTTGGAGTAAAGAAACTTCTTAGTAGTTCAGTCAGCCTAACAGCACAGCATACTGTTAGACTGAATTTTATCCCATTTCCTCTGTCATCTCTGCACATACACAGGACACGTATGCACACTCACACATGCTGGGCACAATTACGTAAAAGAAGCCCTCCTACTCAACTTGTTTTTGTGACCAAGTCAGCAGCCTCTCCTTAATAATTATTTTTTACAATCTTTAGGAAGTAATTTTCATATTTGGGGGTTCAGCAAACTCCACTTGAAATTGAAGTTTACACACTTAGTTAACTTAGCTTAATGTTTTGTGTTGTAAAATAAGGACTTTATAATTCAGTCTCTGATTTAGCAGCCCTGTTTTCCAGTTCATACCTTTTTCCCATGATAGTAGCTCTGAGTTGTATTTGTCACAGATATCAGAACTTTGGTCTTTTGGTTAAGTGCTTCCACTACACAATAATAAATATACAGAGTATGAACAGAGTAAAAGAATAAAAAAGTAGGTAAAAATTTTCATTACCAAATCTAAAAAGAAGCATATACTGTTGCCAGTGAGTGAATTACTGGCTTGGGGGTCATACCCAAAGGGAAGTCGTCTGTGACTTAGTGCTGGAGATTAATAAGACTGGGAAAAAAGCTTGGATTACAATTCACATGGGGCAGTGTGGCAGGTGCCCTTTTAGGTGACAGCATTAGAAAGCTGCTTCCCAGAACTCTACTGGATGGTGAGTGAGCTGATAAATCAGGAATGTTTGGCACATACCCCTTGCTTTTTGAAGTTGATGTCGTGAGGGCAAAAATGATTTTGTATAGAATGTCTTTGACTACCACAGTTGTTCACTACTACTTAACATATCTCATTTAATCCTTACCATAACCCTGTGAGTAGGTATTATTCTGTTTTATATCTGAGGCTAAGAGGAGTTAAGTGATCCATCCAGGGACAAAGTTAGGCTATGGACTCTGATCTGACTCTGAAGCCCACGCTTTTTCACTGTTTTGTGCCTTAGGACAGTTAGTCCAACCACATATAGTGTTTTTTTATATTTTTATGGCTCTGTACTATGATGGTAATTTAAAATGGACAGACAGGCATGAGGTTATACAATTTGGGAGCAGAAAGGGCATGCATTCAAGAAAAAGTAAAATTGTTAGAGGATACATTCCATTATAATAGGTATCTACACAGGAACAATATAGCTAAGGAGAGATTTTATTTGTGTGTTTATTAAGGACCAGGAAGAAAAGCATGCAGCTTTTAGATGGCTAAAATCTTAGCACAGCACTGGTATAGGCAACAAACAATGAGGTAAATTTTAAATGTTATTTTTAAAGATCAGATTAAGTTAAAAATAAATCTAACTAGAAAACTGTCAAGGTTTCAATTTTAAAAATCAAAATGTTTTAATAAAAAATTAATTTTAGATAGGAAAAATTTCAAATTTCGATAGGAAAAATGCATATTTTGAAAGCGTAGATTTTTGACGTAAATCTAGGAAAAAGGCATTCAGGCCAGTGGTGAGAAAACCTGCTTTAATGCTTTCTGTGACCCTTAGTATAGATTGGAAAGAATGTTAACTGTGGGTTCCATTTACCATCTGTGACTGAGCAGATATTTAAACCGATTATAATGACATTTCCATCTATAAAACAAAAAATAATGTCTGCTTCCTGGGTTGTGTCAAGGCTTAAATCAGGTTATGTGCGTAAGCACCTGGCTTGTGCTGGTTACTTACCAGCACATGTTCTTTCCGAAGGGGCAGCAAGTGGTGGGAGCTATGGACCAGATTTCTTAATACAGACAAAGATTTCAGGAGAGTGTTCAAATTGTTTGTTCATAATGGAATTTTCTCAGATTGAATGTTGCTCAGGCTGTGCCTATTACGAAGAGATTTTCATTCCTTTGACACTAAATGTTCTCTCAGGTCCCTTTTAATTAAACGTCATGATTCTAAATCTGTTGGATCCTGTCTCTCCGTGTATTGTTCTAATTACTGTTTCTCTGTTCTTTTTATTATTTTCACCTTTTGCTCCATTGTCACTATGTTGGTCTTCTGTTCTCTTTCTGTACATATTTAGAGGAAGGGATGGATTTCATTCACAATCATTATTTTTTACTAGTAGATTATTTAAAAGCCGGTTTCTGAAATAAGACTGTCTGTTTGAGCCCCAGCTTCACCAGTTATCATGACCTTGGGCAACGTTCTTAACCTCTCTGAATCTTAGTTTTCCCATTTGTAAAATTGGTACAGTAATAATTCCTATCTCATGAAGGTATGGTGAGTACTAAGTGAGTAAAAGCTTATAAAGCTCTTGGTGTGGTACTTTGCACCTACCAAATGCTTAGTGAATCTTAGCTTAATATTTTGATAATACAAGTGACTTTATGTCTGTATCTTGAATCCCTTTCTCTCTTCTAAACTGCAGTCTTGTATCTCTAACTGCCTGCTAGGCATTCTCTATACCTTCCTACATTACCTTAAACATGTGTCTAAAATCAGACCCCTAATCCAACAAGAAGATGATCTTTTTTGTTGTGTGTAAGTGATTTAAGTGTAGATATAGAGTAACCAAAATTAATTTCAATTTTCAAATACCTAGAAACACCTTAATAAATATCTGTCAAAAGTTGCGAATTATGTTATCAGAATTCTGAGCAGAGTAGTTGCTGTGTCATGCCATACTAACTTTTTTTAAACTTGCAGAACTATTTCATTTGACATGGAGGACCTTAACTAAAATGTGTCCAAAAAGAGAATTGACTCTATGCCCAACAGGAATTCAGAAACACAGTAAATGCCTTTTTTATATCTGTTCTGATCTCCCTGCTCTTAAGCTGTCATGTGGAATCCCATAGGACAACTATTGGTTTATCATACTTTTTAGGCCCAGAGCCCTTTTTAAAACATTGATTATCTGTTGACACTTGGGCACAAAATTGGCACTCAATGAGTAGCTTTTAAATAAATGAATGAAAAGAAGTGCAAGATACAAGGTACATGGTCCCTGCTATCAAAGAGTTTATAAATCAGGTAGGGATGATAATACCTGAAAACAATTTTAAAAAATCTGTAAACTTCATTATATAGAGACATGTCAGGATAAGAAGAACACATAATACAGTTTGTAGACATTCAGTAAGTGCAGAGAAAGGCTTTTGGAGATGAGGGGCTTGAGCTAGACCTTGTATGTGTGCTACTAGAAGCTTTATGGGCTGAATACGTGTGAAAACTGCCCCTTTGATACTGTAATAGTTCTGCCCCACCTCAGAAGCAGACTGCCTCTTGCTTTTGCTTGAAAAGAGATGAGATAAAAAAAAAATAAAATAAAAAAATAAAAGAGATGAGATCCTAGCAGTCCATTATGCAAGCCAGAGAAAGACCATTTTGTGTGAAAATGCACTTTTATTGCATCTTCCTCACTGTATCATATTAGTGTAAGTTGTTTATATCTGTCTCTGCAGTTAGAGTGTAAGGTCCTTGAGGGGATGGACCTTATCTGCTTGGGCTCTTTATCTCCTACATACTTTGCATATAGGAGGCACTCCATAAATGTTTGTTGAATAAACAAGAGTATAAGCTCCTAAGGGGTAAGGATGTGTCATATTATTATTTGTTTCCTCATGTGCCCTGAAATGAATTGTTTCTTGAGATTGATCCTTGGAATATTTTTTCAGCCTTCACTGATTCTATTGCTACAGTTTAGCTCACCGCACAACAGGTGCTTGAGAATTCACCTTTCTCCAGTCCAGCAGAGTTATATTTTGATGACCTCCATTTTGACCAGGTCTAATACTTGTAGGCCAGGTCTAATACAAAGAGTAATCTGTAGGCAACAGATGAGGAGTGATAATGATAATTTCTGTGAAGACAGGTACACACTCACGCCACATTCCCTGAGTGTGTGTAAATGAATACTTATGCTCCCAAAAGTCATCAACTTGCCCCTTAGCATACCTCTTTCTAGAGCACAAATATGAACTCCTCATAGAAGGTCTTTGGCCTTCTCACTCTCCAGGCCTTCCTAATGTCTTCTAAGAATTTACTTTCTTTCTCCATTAGCCATTATTAAGAGAAAAAGTGGCTGGTGTAGTATCTGGGGATAAATTGCCACATCCCATTTCCTTCTCTGTGAGCAGGATTTCCAATTTCCAAGCCTGATGGGATCTCCCAGCTGGAACAAGATCTACAGGTCTTTGATCTGGAAACTAAGAATAGAGAAGTCTTAAGAGATGACTGCTCAGGTGAGTAAGGCAGAATCAATCAGATAAATTAGTAGGGAAGTAAAGTCTAGTTGTTGAGCCAAGCTGTAGTTGCTTTGACAGTCAATGAAGAGCTCTGTCTGTATCCCAGAACGCAGAGCTCTTTCCTTTTCCGTTCAGTTTTGATGAACTCTTACTTTGTCCCGTATCCATAAGTTGTACTAGGTCCCTATTCAAGTTGCTTATCTATGATTCTGTTGAACTAGTTCCCTGTTATCTCCATTGAAACACCTTAATTGGTTATCTTCTTACTCTGCTGAACCTGCCCTCTATTTCTCCCACACCTTGGACCACTTGGATCCTACCTCACTGCTCCTATTCATGCCCTTACATCTGCTGTTGAGATTTTGTTCCTGTGTTTCAGAGTAAATAAACTTCTCTTACCCTGGTAGATTGTAGATTATTTAGTTTTCTCTTCTCTAAGTTTTGTTTTTCTAAGCACAGGGTACAGATTACATTTGCATTTTCTATTTATATATTGAATCAGATGGAGAGACCAGAGAAGAAAACAAGCTGTTGATTCCTAAGCAGAAAATTCCAGAAGAAGTACATTCATACAAAGTGAGAGTAGGAAGACTCAAAAAGGATATTGCCCAAGTTCCTGAGACTAGAGAAGTGTATAAGACTGAGGACAGATTAGAAAGGCTTCAGGAAATCTTAAGGAAATTTCTCTTCCTGGAGAGAGAGTTTAGGCAAATAACAATCAGTAAGAAAACCTTCACCAGTGAGAAGAACAGTGAATGTAATGAACCTGAAAAAAGCTTCAGTCTGGACTCAACTCTTGATGCAGATCAGAGAGTTCTTAGAATACAGAATGTTGATGACATTGATAAGTATGACATGAGCCTCAACCAGAATTCAGCTGGTAAACATGAGCAAATAAATCTAACACAGGATTTTCAGAGTAATGAGTATAAGGAAAGTTTAATGGAACTCTCCCACCTTAATAAATGGGAGAGCATTCCTGCCACTGAGAAATCCTATAAATGTGATGCATGTGAGAAAATCTTCCATCAGAGCTCAGCCCTTTCTAGACATCAGAGAATTCATACTAGGGAGAAACCCTACAAATGTAAAGAATGTGAAAAATCTTTCAGTCAGAGTTCAAGTCTTAGTCGACATAAAAGAATACACACTAGAGAAAAACCCTATAAGTGTGAAGCATCTGATAAATCCTGTGAGGCGTCTGACAAATCCTGTAATCAGAGCTCAGACATAATTCAGCATAAGAGGATTCACACTAGAGCAAAATCTTATAAATGTAGCAGTTGTGAAAGAGTCTTCAGTCGTAGTGTACACCTCACTCAACATCAGAGAGTTCACAGAGAGATGCCTTGTAAGTGTACTGTGTGTGGCAGTGACTTCTGTCATACCTCACACTTAGCTGAACATCAGAAGGTCCATTGTGAAGAGAAGTCCTATGAATACAACGAATGTGGGTTGACCTTTATTAAGCATCAAGGAATTCGTCTCAGAGAAAAGCCCTATACATGTAATGAATGTGGAAAAGACTTCAGATTGAATTCCCATCTTATTCAGCATCAAAGAATTCACACAGGAGAGAAACCACATGAATGTAATGAATGTGGAAAAGCTTTCAGTCAAACCTCATGCCTTATTCAGCATCACAAAATTCATAGGAAAGAGAAATCCTATGAGTGTAATGATTATCAGGATAATTTCAACCATAGCTCAGATCTTGTCCTGCAACAGGAAGTCCTCACCAGAGAAAAAGCCTTTGATTGTGATGTGTGGGAAAAGAACCTCAGTCAGAGAGCACACCTCGTCGTCCATCATCAAGGAATTCATACCAAAGAGAAACCTTGTGAATGTAATGAACGTGGGGAGACATTTAGTCAAGTTCAGGCCTCATTCAGCATCTGAGAGTTCACACCAGTTCATGTGTGTCCTGAATGTGGTAAAGGATTTGGTCCCAGCTCAACCTTTATTCATCATTGGGGAATTCACACCAGAGAGAAACCTTCTGAATGTGACGAACGTTGGAAAGCTATTAGTCCGTGTTAAACTCTTTACACCTGCGAACCCATATCAATGAGAAAACCTACAAATACATTGAAGGTGGTAGATGCTTCATGCTATTTTCATACCTTAGTCACCATTGGAGAATTCATACTGGAATAAAATTCTATAAATGTGATGCATGTGAGAATATCTTCCATCAGAGCTCAGCCCTTTCTAGACATCAGAGAATTCATACTAGAGAGAAACTCTACATATGTAAAGAATGTGAAAAATCTTTCAGTCAGAATTCAAGTCTTAGTCGACATAAAAGAATACACACTAGAGAGAAACCCTATAAACGTGAAAAAGCCTTCAGTCAAAGAAACTACATGGTGAGCATCAAATTCATTTCATGCCGAATACCTATGAATGTAATAAATGTGTATGTGTGGGAGGATTCAGCCATATTCCAACCCTCATTCAGCAAAGAATTCATACCCAAGAGAAGTCATTTGGGTATATAGTAAATGACAAGTCTAGGAGTTCAAGTCTTTTTTCATCATCAGAATATCCACACCAGACAGGAATTTGATACAATGCAAGTGGAAACATTTAGCACCGTATTTCAGGCTTTATTCAACATCAAAATATTGAAGGGAAAATTATTATTTGCATATGAAATCGTTAATATATAGTCCCAGTCTTTTTCATTGCAGAAGAATCTAGTCAGAGGAGTGACTTGGTGAATGCAGTTCTGTTTTCTCATGGCATTCTTTTATTTAATAGGTGTTATAAGTAGGTATGTATGCTTTATTTATGGAACTCATTTAAGCTATTTTTATTTTTATTATTTTTTTTTTTTTTGTGGTACGCGGGCCTCTCACTGTTGTGGCCTCTCCCGTTGCGGAGCACGGGCTCCGGACGCACAGGCTCAGCAGCCATGGCTCATGGCCCAGCCGCTCTGCGGCATGTGGGATCTTCCCGGACTGGGGCACGAACCCGTATCCGCTGCATCGGCAGGCGGACTCTCAACCACTGTGCCACCAGGGAAGCCCCTAAGCTATTTTTATTTTAATGTGGCCTATAAACATTTTTGTTTTTCCTGAAGTTGGTTCTTATTGTTCACAACTTCCCTAAGATAAATTGATACACCAATGTTAAAACATGTCAACTTCTGGAAAGTTTCTCATTTAGCTTTTTCTACTGTTCTCAGTCAAAGTTCTCTCCAAAACAGATTCTTAGGCCTGCTGTTTTCTGAGGACCCTATTTCTTTCCAGCCGTAACATTTGGATTCCTGTTGATTTCTCCATTCTCTTAAGCACCTTCAATGATGGTTTCCTAGTTTTAAGCTTTACACCAGCAGGTATGCCACCCCTACTTGTCTTCTGTCCTAATGCAAATTATCTTCCTTTAAAAGAAATGGATTTACACACCCTGTCCATCCATGAGTATGAAGGATTCTGTTTCCCCTGAGTTTGTGGCAGGCAGCTAAACATTTTCAAGTGACACCCAAATTCTTTATAGAGATGAAAAAGACCTTAGGAAGCCAACAAGACTGGTGGTAGCCTAGCTATATTCAGCGCCTATTCTGCATGTCTAAGTTCAGAATTATTTTATATATGTCCATTGAAGGCCAGCAGAATGCTCAAGTCTGCTTTTGATAGGGTAAAACGTAAAGAACATATACTAAAATCAGAGATCTTTGTAAGGGAATGCTGCCTTCCATCAAAGGTATTGCTGTTCTTGTGTAATATCTTTATAGTATATTTCAAGAATGGCAGATATGCCTGTAAAATCTAACCATTACAGTTTTTCATTACCCGTTTTTAATTGTTTACACATCATCATATTTTTTGTATTTTACTAGAGTCTACAGGCCATATAAAATAACATTTTTTTTTTGATTGATGAAACTGAGCACAGATGTTGGCTCCAGAGTTCAGTGTCACTGTCATAACACCTAGCAAGAGTTCATGATTCTTTAGATGATGTCAAAGCATTCTATTGCATTTTTCCATCTTAAGCGTCAACATATTTTGTGAGTAAGACAGTGTTATTTAAAATTCTAGTTGTCGTTCCGGCGATTGAGGCTTTCATAATTCATATGTTAAAATATTCTCTAGGGATCCTTAAGAAATATATAAAAATTCATTGCTTACTCTGTAAGCCTCTTATGGCTAATAACCTCTAGGGTAGTTCTACCACAGTATTTTACCTCTTAGCCATCAGCAAGCATAGGATCTCATCAGGGCACGGTAGGGACCTAAATGAATGATCTAAATGTAAAAGCATATGAAAAATGCATGTTTTCGTTTTCCTGTCTATGACCATATATACCCTACGGATAGAGAACACGGGTAATCACCTCCAGTGATTATGAAACAGAGGATTAAGTAATCTCTAAATAGCAGAAAATGTAAAAATCACATGTATGCATTTGGTTTAGGAATGTGCTTTTGTACTTCCACTTGAATAAAGGTGTGTTTGGTACTCTGAGAATCTGTTTCAAATAAAATCTGAAGTCCTCAGCCAGAAGCATTTGGGAATCTTAGAATCACCTTCCTGGCTGCAACTCAGTTCCTTCTAGAAACCTGCTTCACAGCGGGAATAAATCACTCTCCTTCGTACAGGTACAAAGCTTGCTCTTCCACAGACCTCTGCAATAAAGTCAGTGTTTACAATTTAAAGGGTTATTCGGTTGGGATGCTGTTGGCACATTAAGGGTAAATAGTTTGAGGTTTCAGTAGAGCTGGGCAGAATGTGTTTTTTAAATAAATAAAACACATTTTAAAAAATAAACCAAAATAATCCTTGAGGGCAAGTAACTTGTCTCTTTAAACTTGCTGATATTTAATTGGTCCAGTATAGTTTGTGTTCTTAGTCTTTTTAGCCTTGAAGACAGGGGAGGGAAGAGAAGAAATCTAATAGTTGGGACACCTAATTTTATCTATCTGTCCACCTACCTACGTACACATGTATATATATATGCACATATTCAAACAGTCCTCACAACAACTCTGCAAGGGAACCAGCTCCGTTTTACAGAGGAACTGAGGTGTAGAGAGGTTGAAAAACCTGTAGGGTCACACAGTAAGCTCAAAGTCAGGGCTGTTTTGACTCCACAGCTTTCCATCATCGTGATGTTGGTATCGGACACATCCCAGAACCTAGAGAAGAGACGTTTTCTTTGATAGTTCTTTGTTCCCTGTTACACACCCAGTGATTCACCATTAGTTTGCAGCTGATCCTAAATGCTCCCAGAGCTCTCTGGGAAGCTGGGAGAAAATATCCCAGTATCTTTTGGGAGTTAGTTAGAACCCCCCTGCCCCACCCTTTGAAACAGGCTTGACAATTTTGACGACAGGCTACAGGTCAAATCTCCTGAATTCCCATCTTCTGCCAAGACACCCCCACTGCCATCACTAGATTTATATTTCCATTTCTCAATGACCCACATGCATTCTTAATTTTTCTGCCAACTAGGACTTACTAATGGATACATATCCTTACCAAGGTTTACTGTCACCTCTGACTATATTATAGTGGTGGAGCAAAGTGGGGAATGGGAAAATCAAGTTTGATTCCTAGGTTTTCGGCTTGAGCAAGAGTGGATTGGTAGACAGAGATGGAGAGTGCTGAGAGTGGAGCAGGGAGAGTATTTCGGGCAAAGGAGAGCATGTCAGAAGGCCTGCAGAGGAAAGAGTATGGCATTTTCAAGTCAGTAATAAATGAGCTCTTTGGAGAATGCCTCACCTTAGGAAATAGTACGTGGGTAACTGAGGATTTGAGAACAAAGTTCAAAGGAAGCCCATAGGGTGTTGTCTCAGAAACGATGGAATTTCTCACATCCAAGTATGTAACATCTTATGTCCTTTCATTCATTCAGTAATACAGTTGGCAGGCAATATTTAGTGGAAGCCGGTGGATACAGTTAACCTAATCAAATGCATTAAACAATCCATTGAGTAAAGAAGACGGATGAGTCAAAGCGATGACTTTGGAATGAGACATATGTTTGAACTTTACTAGCTATATGACTTTGGACATTTTACTTAATTAGCCTTTCTAGTTTTCTTGTGTATACAGTGTGGTTGTTAATAGCATGAAAATTAAGTGAGGTAATGTAAAAGCTACTGGTCATATACTAAATGCCCAGAAGTTTTTAATGTAAATACTAATATAAAAAACGCTACAACAGAGGAGAGATACTTAGCATAAAATCTAAAAAAGAGGAAATCAACGAGCAAGCGTTTACCAGTGCAGGACTAGCATTGTTCAGGGAGGGACACCCTGAGCTAGGAGAACTTAAAATATGACTAGAGAAATCACTAGGCATTTGTGGTCTGTGTGGTAGGAACTGCCTCCTGACAGGCACTTCCTGCTGGAGTTGGCAAACTGACACGCCTCTAACATTCGTTATCATGCGGCATCAAGTCTTAACACTCCCTTCAAAATATGAGTGCATGAAGGAACCGATGTTAAATCCAAGACTTAAGAATGGTTTCGAATAGATGGTGCTCTGTACAAATCAACAAGAAAATATTGATTTTGGAATTATTTTGCTGCCTCATCCCACTCTCTTTAAGAAAATGGTTACCCTTTTATGTTTGTATTTCATCCATGTTAATAAATTTACAACTTGGACGTAATTACTAACGTCTTTCCCGCAGTCGCTTATGTCCCGCAGACAGCATTTCCCCCGTCTTCCTCCACTGTCTCTCCGGAGTGTGGTTAGCCTCCAGGCTCTGGTTTGAACGGGCCAGGGTTGAAATCCTGCCTCTAGATTGCTCACTAGCTGTGCAGCTTCTGGCGTGTAAGATAGTAAAAAGTATAAACTTTGTGGGATTGTTGTGAGGGTTAATGAGATAATGTTCAGTTTCAGTGCCCCATAACTGGTAGCTGTTATGTTTGAGTTTAGCAGGAAAATCCTCTATCATGAACAGCTCGTTTCCTTATCCTTTTTTCCTGCTTCAGCATATCAGATACGCCTCTGCAAACCTGTACTCCAGGTGCAGTAGTTGTTTGGATCTTGATCCTATCTCTACGGCTTTTCTTCCTCTTTCAGCCCTTTGGTACCAGTACGTTCCTCCTCTTTGTTTATATGCTCCAGGCATAACTGGGAGGCTGAGTTGAAGCGACAAAGGGAGAGGAGGACAGGCTGGACAGAGGGCGTAGATAACAGGTTTTGGCCCAGCAGGGTCAGCGTGGCCTGTGATCTTGAAGAAGGCACGTGGAGATGGGTGGAGCAGAGCGGAGGAGGCAAATGGGGTGCACACGGGACACTGGGGATGAGAAAGAAGAGACAACCAATTTAGATCCTAAGTCCACTTGGGCGATGGAGGGCAAATAGAGAAATCTTTTCTGTCCTCCTTCAATCCCTTCTTGGGAAGGAGGACAAACGCCCAAGGAAGCCCCTCACCCGACTCCGCTCTGGACCCAGCTCCCCAGCGGTCCCTAGGGAACCCGCGATCGAGATTAGACCTCCGAGCTGCCTAGACGGGCCCCGGAAGTGCGCGCCGAGGAGCAGGCGTTTCTAGTCCCCCTGGAGGCCGAGGTCGCCGACGCCGCCGGAACGTGCGGCCGGCTGAGCGAGTGAGTGTTGCTGTTCGCCGCTGGGGCGGCGGGAGAGGGTCGGCCAGCGGGGATCCCGTGGGGTCGGGGTGGGGCGCGCTGCCGGCCGGCCGGGCGCTCCCCGCGGCGGGGTCCAGTCTGCCTGCAGGGAAGACGAGGCTCCCCCACCGACCCCAGGCCGGGAACCTCTCAGGAAGCGGCACCTACGGCACGGGCAGCTTTCCCTACATCTGTCCTCTTCTCGCTCTCTGTCCTGAAGTGACTGCCCGTTCCTTAGGTCGGGTTCTGAAGACCTTTTAGAGAAGATCCTGGCCTTGGAGCGGCACCGGGGACTGGACCCGGCCCATGGAGAAGCTGCCTGAGCAGACGTCCCCGGAGTCCCCGTGTCCGTCCCTCGAGCAGGAGCCTCGAAAGAGCAAGGGTGAGGAGAGCTGACCTAGCTGCTTTCTTTGTCTAAACTTTGTCCTTCCCACCGCGGCCTCAGATCAGATGGACACGATTAACCGTGCGCTTAGAATTACCCTGGTGCAAGACACTGATTTTTTTTTTTTTTAACCTAAAACTCTATTACATGTAAATAAAGCCTATCACTAATGTTTCCTCTCTTCATGTGTGGAGCAGACAGACCTGCAGACCTGCAGCAGCACTGTCCATAGCACTAAGTTTTGAGGATCTGTTATTCCAGCACCTGTTAACTTGCTTGTCCTTTGAGAGGCTCAGTAAACGTTGTGTGAATAAAAGAATGAATGAACCCAGCCAAGTGTGTCCTATACCCCAAGTACCAGGAAAAGAGTGGGCTTCTCCCCCGAACCTGCCTTTCTTCATTAGGGAAGATAAATTTTCCACCCAGGATGTAAACTTCGAGAGGGTACCTTGCCTGTGGAGTACAGTAGACAGGCCAGACACCTGCTGATGGAAAATGAGGTTAAACTGTAAACATCAACATTTAAATTTCAATCTACCATCCCACCATTATCTCGTATATGCTTGGCCTTTAAAAAAAGGTGGATTTGGATTATTTAATTGAGGGACAAAGGCTTAGATGATCCACATCATAGATTTTGAGATGGCTAAGGTTTGGAGGATTTTTCTTTCACATATTTAGCTTTCTAATTCTGTTTTAGGCTGATTTTTAACTCAGATATTCTATTGAGTTATTATTATAAGGTGCTGAGACTAAGTTGAAAGAAAACATACCTCTGTTGCCCCCCCCCCCCCACACCACACATCAGCTTAGAGTTGAGTTGGAATAGTTATCTGTGAGAGACTACAGGACAATAAACAATGTGGACGTTCACCTATCAACTGGGTATTGGCCCAGGAGGCCTTAGAAAATCATATATTTGGCCTTGAAAGAATTTAGAGTAAGAAAAGAATCAGAGTTTAGGTAAGAGGGGATAGGCCCTTATCACAGGCTCCTCACTGCTAGTCTTTCTAAGGCCAAGTGCCTTAGTTGCCATCCTAAAATATTTATTTGTGTTAGTTCACAGTGCTCACTGCATTCAGTTCATTCTCTGTAACCTGGCATTCAGGGTCCTCTGCAGTGGGGTTTCAACCCAACTTTAAAGTCTTTATCTCAGTGTTCCCCCAGACAGACCCTGCAAGACTCGTGTGTCTGCACAAGGTAATGCCGAAAACACTTTGCACTATCCACCATTGTGCCTTTGTGTCCTTTTTTTGCGTCGCTGTCTCCTACATTCTCTGCCTACCCAAACCCCACACATCCCAGTGTCCCATGCTTGAAACCTCAGTGCAGGGCAGCCTCCTCCATCAGGTTTCTGAAGCAGACTGGTGGCTGCCAGGAAGGAAACAAACACATGCTAGAGATGTGGAAACCTGTAGGACTTGGTGGTTGACTAAGTAATAGAGGGAAGTTGGGTGTAATCACCTTTGTTCCCTTTGCTATCATACCTCTTAAAAGTCTTCACCAGTTGCTGTTAATTTTGTAACTGCCATTCACTTGGTGCAGGGCACTGCTTCTGCTGCATCGAAACTGATTATATCCAGGTTGCCAGTGGCTTAACTAATGAATCCACTGGACATATTTTTTTTTTATCCCTAATTTTAATTTTAATATATTTTTTTAATTAAAAATTTTTTTTTTTTTTGGTCTGCGTTGGGTCTTCATTGCTGCCTGTGGGCTTTTCTCTCTAGTTGCGGCGACCAGGGGCTGCTCTTTTTTGCAATGCGTGGGCTTCTCATTGTGGTGGCTTCTCTTGTTGTGGAGCACGGGCTCAAGGCCTGCGGGCTCAGTAGTTGCGGCACACGGGCCCCAGAGCGCACGGCCTTCAGTAGTTGCGGTGCATGGGCTCAGTAGTTACGGCGTGCATGCTCTAGGGTGTGTGGGCTTCAGTAGTCATGGCGTGCTGGCTCAGTAGTTGTGGCTCGCGGGCTCTAGAGCACAGGTTCAGTAGTTGTGGTGCACAGGCTTAGTTGCTCCGCGGCATGTGGGATCTTCCTGGACCACGGCTCGAACCCGTGTCCCCCCGCATTGGCAGGCGGATTCTTAACCACTGCGCCACCAGGGAAGTCCCATCCCTAATTTTTTTTGACCCTTTAGTATTTCTGTTGATGTGATCACTGTTCCTTGAAACTCTTGTTCTTTGGTTTTGGAAGCACCGTTTTCTCCTGGTCCTGCCACTTGCCTTCTCAGGGTCTTTCCCATTCCTGTTTCTCTGCTCCCTTCCTTCCTTCCTTCCTTCCTTCCTTCCTTCCTTCCTTCCTTCCTTCCTTCCTCCCTCCCTCCCTCCCTCCCTCCCTCCCTCCCTTCCTCCCTTTCTTCGCTGCACCATGTGCTTTGTGGGATCTCAGTTCCCTGACCAGGGATTGAACCCGGGCCACTGCAGTGAAAGCGCAGAGTCCTAACCACTGAACCGCCAGGGAATTCCCTCCACCCATTTCTTAAACACTGATTTTCCCCAAAGCAGTTCTCAGCCCTCTTCTCTTTCACCCTCGTGGGTGATCCTGTCCCCTTCTGAGACTTCAGGTTGCACTCTGTGCTGAACCAGACATCTGTAAGTGTACTTCTGGACTCATTCTTTTCTGCCATCCCCCACCTCCCTACCTTCCAGTGACTCCCTTGACTAATTTTAGTAGGTGCTTTTCCCAAACCAGAAAACTTGGATCATCCTCTACATTCTCCTTCCCTCTGTATTCATTTGGCCACCAAATCCTGTCAGTTTTTCTTCAGAAAGGCCTGACTGTTGCCTGTCACCACCACCTCCTCATTTTAGGCCCATTTTATTTCCTTGGAGTATTGACACATCCCTGTGCTGTTGGTAATTTCCCCCACTCTCAGCTGCCCATATTATTCTCTGCCTATAGAATAAAGTCTCAAATCCTGAGTGTGGCGTATATGTCTCTTCATTATGTTTTTCAAAAAAAATTGTTCAGCGTGACTTTATTATTGTTTTTTTGTCTTTTCATTATCTGGCTCTACTCTTATTTTTTCTGCTCTATGTCCTACTTCCTGCCCACACGGAGCATACATCTCATTGAATTTTTTATCACTACACCTTAAACTTAGTATTCCCTTTTATGTTTCTGAGCCTTAACATATGCTGTTGGTTTTGCCTACAGTTCTCTTTACCTTGTTGATCCCGATCATAGTTCAAGATGCAGCTTAACGTCATTCTTTGAGGATGTCGTCCGCAGTTCACCTAGGGAGGGGTTGTCATTCCTAATTGTGCTTTGAAACAGCATTATAATCTCTTTACCAGAATATTGCACATAGTCAGCGTGGTACATATGTTTGTTGAGTGATTAAATCAAACAGGAAGTGTATTAGTTTCCTACGACTGCTATGACAAATTACTGCAACTGCATGGCTTAAAACAACTGTATTTTCTCATAGGTCTGGAAGCTAGAAATCCAAGAGGGCCAGGCTTGCTCTGAAGGCTCTAGGGAAGAATCCTTCTCTGACTGCTCGTAGCTTCTGGTGGCTTCCAGCCATCCTCCGCATTCCTTGGCTTGTAGCTGTATCGCTGCAATCTTGCCTCCATTGTCACATGGCCTTCTTTCCCATGTGTTTCTGTGTCTGAATCTTCCTCTCCTTTCTCTTAATAAAGATTCCAGTCACTGGATTTAGGGTGCACCCTAATCCATTATGATCTCATCTTAACTAATTACCTCTGCAAGGACCCTATTTCCAAATAAGGTCACATTCTAAGGTATACATAAATTTGGGGGTGAGGGCTCTGTTTGACCCAGTACAGGAAGCGTTGCTCATTTCTTCTGCTGTTAGAAGTAAATGTACTTGGGATCACACAGCTTTGTAGTTAAGCTGCTTGAAGAACTGTGTAGATTTCCCCCTCCCTTTAAATTAGGAGCAAATCAGTCTAGAAATGTTTCTTTAAACCTTCATCCACAGGGACACATTTTGTTTTTTTTTTCTTTTTGCGGTACGCGGGCCTCTCACTGTTGTGGCCTCTCCCGTTGCAGAGCACAGGCTCCGGACGCGCAGGCTCAGCGGCCATGGCTCAGGGGCCTAGCCGCTCTGCGGCATGTGGGATCTTCCCGGACCAGGGCACGAACCCGTGTCCCCTGCATCGGCGGTGGACTCTCAACCACTGAGCTACCAGGGAAGCCCCACAGGGATACATTTGATGAGCCTGTTATTCCACAGGGCAACTGCTCTCTTCTTGGGCTTCTCTAGCTCTGTCTCAGACTGGCCACTGTCTGCAGAGGTATTCCAGAGGGTCCTGCCGTCCATCAGAGTTTGGATCCAAGTTTTTGATATTTCTTATATAAGTGGCTCAGACCCATGAGGAGATATACCTCTCTGAATTCTATTTGAGTTTCAGTCCTGAAGACTTTATGAATGGTCAACGTGGGGCCCTCCATGATTCATAGATTCTTCTCTTGATGGAGTAGAACTTCCTTACAATGGATTGCTAGGAAATAATCAGGAGCATTTTAAAGCACCTAATGTGTGCAGAGTTCTTTACATAGTACTGGGGTTGGAGGAAAAGAAATGGAAGACACCTCTTATTCTAGAGGTACTTTCAAAATAAATTGAAGGGAATACACACATACAAAAAACTAAACATATTTCTAAGGAGAGGCCCAAAGTCGATGTGGTTAAATGCCATGAGGAGAGGGCAGGAACTGTATGCTTTAGAGATTCAAAGGAACAATCACTTCCAGCCGGGGTTTGGAGCAGGGTTAAGTTTGGGGAAGGAGGCTGCCTTTGATCTGGGTTCTTGCAGGGTAGATAGGATTTTGATTGGTGAAGTTGGAAGGGAGGCTGATCCAGGTGGAGGAAGAAGGTCGAGCGGAGAAGGAATTGCGTGGGGAGCTAAATGTTCAGGAAACATTTCAGAGTAACTGGAGCATAGAGTAGATTGATAAAGGATGAGACTAAAGGCAGAGCGGAGCACGAGTGTGCAAAATGAATGCCACGCCAAAGAATTTAGATTTGCTTGGCAGAAATTGAAGTATGTGAGCTTTGCTTAACAGGAGGCTGAGCAGATGAGCATTGCAAATCAAGGAAGAGATTCTAGTTTGTTTAGTGTGAGAGGTGATTAGGATCTGACTTTAGGATATTAGCAGTGATAACAGGAAGGCAGGGGAAAAAGAGTATTGCTACGTTGTAGATAGAAGCAATAGTACTTTTGTTTACTGAGTGGATATGGGGACAGAGAAGAGAGTCACTGGTCATTATTTACCGCACCACCCTCCCTTTTATTTTGAAAAATGTTGAAGTTACAGGAGAGTTGCAAGGCTATCGTACCAAGTACTCACACACCAGAAGTGTATGTGCAGGTTTGGGATAGGTTGATCTCAAGAAACTGGTATGAGAGCCATCGTGTGGAAATGTCTTTTTCGATTATTGGAGATGCTCTAGCTGGTCTACGAATATCCCCCGTCCCAGTAGATGGGAACACCATCCCTCCTGCTACACAACCCAGAGAGAAACTTTGGTTTCTCTCATATCCATATCCGTCAGCCAGTAATCCTGTCCATGCGACTGTCAACGTTTCTTTCCAGAATCCAAGTGCTTCTTACTACCTCCTCTGCCACCGTCTTGGTTCAGGTCGCCATCATTTCTCCCCTGGATTATCGCAGCAGCCTGGTTGGTTGTCCTGCCTCTGCAGTTACCTCCCTCCAGCCTCTACCCAGCATGGCAGCCAGTGTGATCCTGGTAAAGTGTCAGCTCTTGTCTTCCTCTGGTCAGAACCCTCCAGTGGCTCCCCATCTCACTCTGAAATAAACCTCTTACAGACCTGTAGCCTACAGGGTCCTGTGTTCTCTGATCCCCCTTCTATGTCTCTGATCTCAGTTCTTACTCCTCTCCCCCTTGCTCATTCTGCTCCAGTCACACTTGCGTCTTTGAACACCCAGGGTCTCGCACTTGCTATTTCTTCTATGTGTAATGCTCTTTCCCACATATCCTTATCTCCTTCAAGTCTTGGCTTAAATGTCATTTTCTTAGTCCTCCTTTGACTGTGATATTTAAAATTGCAACCCTTTTGCCCACTGCCCCCTGGCACTCTAATCCTTGTTCCTTGCTTTTTTCCTCTATAACACTTTTATGACCTTTTAACAGTATGTAATTGACATAGTTTACTATCCATCTCCCTTAGTAAAATGAAAGGTCTTTGAGGATTTTTGTGTTTTGCTTACTGACGTATCTCAGAGTCTGGAACTATACCTGGCATGTTGTTAGTGATCAATAAAACGTACTGACTGTTACATGACTTAAAGATGAATATTTCAAGAGCTGTAGGAAAAGGATCACCTTCACCTTCATGGAGAAGGTGATATTGAACAGGGCCTGAGAGCAGTGAGATTGACATCCTCGACTACGTTGCGCAGGCTGTCAAATTTCGGGCAGTGGGCCAAATAAAAGGCACATCCTCTACAACATCCCAGCCTTCACATATTATGAGTAGAGTGGTTCAACAGATAGTAAAGAGGCTTTGTGTAGGGAGAAGATCAGAATGAGGCTGGAAAGACAGATGGGGGCCAGGTCAGGGCGGTAGAGAAGAAACCCTAGTCCCTGCTCCTCAGGAGCTTGCAATCTGTCTGACAAGTAAGGTAAACACACGTGCAAGGGGACGTAAAAACATTAAACCAGCAATCCATTCACACCTGGTAGAATAACATCGAAAAGATAAGAAATAAAAAGTGTTGATGAGGATGTGGAGAAAAGGGAACCCTCATGCATTGTTGGTGGGAATGTATATTGGTGCAGCCATTATGGAAAATGGTATGGAGTTCCTCAAAAAATTATAAATGGAACTACTGTGTGATCCGGCACTTCTGGGTATTTATTCAAAGGAAAATAAACCATTCTCTCGAAAAGATATCTGCACCCACAGGTTCATTGCAGCATTACTTACAATAGCCAAGACATGGAAACAACGTAAGTGTCCATCGACGGATGAATGGATGAAAATGTGCTATCTGTACACACAATGGAACATTATCCAGCCATAAAAAACACGAAATTCCTGCCATCGCAACAGCACGGTTGGACTTCAAGGACATTATGCTTAGTGAAATAAGTCAGAGAAGGACAAACACTGTATGACCTGACTTGTATGTGAAATCTGAAAAATCCAAACTCATAGATAACAGAGAACAGATTGGTGGTTGCCAGAGGCGGGGCGTGGGGAGTGGAAGAACTGGATGAAGGGGGTCCAAAAGTACAAACTTACAGTTATAAGGTGAATAAGTTCCAGGGATGTAAGGTACAGCTATAGTTAATAACACCATGTAGTATATTTGAAAGTTGCTTAGAGAGTAGATCTTAAAAGTTCTCATCACAAAAAAATTTGTAAGAAAACCAGTATCCAAATTGAATGTACAGAAGATGAGGGCATGTCTGGAGGTGGAGAACAAGTGTAAATATGGCTCTGTGAGACCAGATACTTCTTAAATTCCTTAAAGACAATGACCATTCCCTACTAAAATCAGGGTTGCATATGTTTTAGACTTTCACTGCTGATGGAAATGATACTACATTGGATATTCCTCAGCACCCCCTTCTTCCAGAAAGATCCCCCAAAGCAGAGGGCCTTCTTTCTGTAATATCACTACACTTAAGTAAGCCATATTTAATAAGTAAAACTTAAGAGGAGAAATGTATTACAGTAAACAGGAGATGTTTTTCTAAGGTCTCCCTTAGATACAGCTAGGGTGCAGAATTTTTTGTTTGTTTGTTTTCAAATTTTTGGCCACACTGCATGGCATGTGGGATCTTGGGTCTTAGTTCTCTGACCATGGATTGAACCTGCGCCCCCTGCGTTGGAAGGTAGAGTCTTAACCACTGGACTGTCGGGGAAGTCCCCAGAATTGGTTTTTGTATGTTCTCTTAGAGTTGAAATAGATTTGGAAGTATTTCTCACTACCCCGTGCTTCATATTTTAAACAACTTTCCCCCCTATTCTCCCCTCCCTTCCTCTTGCAAATCCTCCCAGTTTGTACCATTTCTAAAAGATGCATCTAAGGTCCGAGTATGTCATGTTCATGAATGAGCATGTGAGCATCTGTGTGTAGAGAGAGGCTCTCAACAGGAGTGAGGAAGGTGCTGGTGTGTGATTACAGGAAGGGAGCCTTCCCTGTTACCACAGTGACAACGCATGTGACCAGGGTACCGTGTGGACAGAACCTCTGTGTGAGGTTCTTTTATTTATCCGCTCAGGCCCTGCCCCTCCCCACACAGAGCCCCCAGCATCACTCTTCCTGTGTTCTGAGATAATCCCACTTCCCTCAAACTCTGCTTTCCTATTCTGCTAATTCCAGTATATCTGTCTGGTCAGGGACTTCATATATGAATCCTCACTTTAGTTTCCCCACCACTTTCTCCAAATCTGCTCAGCTTGTATCCATCTTTTCCTCCTATTGTGAGGCCATTTTTCGTACTTTTTTGAACCAGATACCCTGGAATACTTTGATCATCCTGTTTCCCACAGGGAGTTTTTATTGTTACATATACTTTTTTTGTATTTTCCGTCAGATGGTGAGACCTGGACTGAGGATCAATTAATTATAAAGCAGAAAACTCTTGAAGTAGGGACACAGCCACATGAAGGAGAGGAATGTGAACGAAACAAACATGCGGGACCCTATGGGTATGGACAGAATTTTGGTCATATCTCAGACTTTATCCGACAGCCACACATTCTTATGGAAGAGAAATCTCAAATGTGCAACACTTGTGGCAAGCTATTCAGACGGAACACATACCGTATTCAGCACGAAAAAATCCACACACAGGAGAAGCCTTATGAGTGTCATGAATGTGGAAAAGCCTTTGGCCATAGTTCAAATCTCATTCAGCATCAAAGAATCCACACTGAGGAGAAACCCTACGAATGCGGTGAGTGTGGGAAGGTCTTCCGGCGCAGCTCACACCTCATCCAGCATCAGATCATCCACACGGGGGAGATGCCTTACCTGTGTAATGAGTGCGGAAAAGCTTTCGGTCGGAGCTCAAGTCTCCTTCGACATCAGAGAATCCACATTATGGAGAAGCCCTATGAATGTACCGAATGTGGGAAGGCCTTCAGCCAGAGCTCAAATCTAACAGAACATAGGCGAGTTCACACCAGAGAGAGACCATACGAATGCTGCGACTGTGGGAAAGCTTACAGTCGTAACTCACACCTCATCGAACATCAGAGAGTCCATACAGGGGAGACTCCTTATGACTGTAATGAGTGTGGAAAATCTTTCAGTAGGAGTTCACTCCTTATCAAACATCATAGAATTCACACTGGAGAAAGACCCTATGAGTGTAGTGAATGCGGGAAGGCCTTTAGTCGGAACTCCCACCTTATTCAGCACCAGAAGACTCACAGTGGGGTAAAACCTTCTGAATGTAAAGAATGTGGGAAAACCTTCAAGTACAGTTCATACCTTATTGATCACCTGGGAATCCATTCATGAGAGAAACTGTGAATGAAGTGAAGGTGGTAAAGCCTTTGTTTGGAGTTCAGCTCTTAGCGAACATCAGAGAACTCGTGCTGGGGAGAAAACCTTTGGCTGTAGTGAGTGCAGACGGCCTTCAGTCCTAGCTCAACTCTTACCAAGACCTGAAAATCCACATAGTGGACAGATCTCATGGATGTGTTCAGTGCATAAGTACCTTTAGACAGAGTTCCCGCCTTACTCAGCATTAGCCAGTTTGCTTTGGGGGAATGATGGGTATGGGGAGAGCCTTGCTATGTGTCAGAGAGGGGCACGAAAGGGGCGTCATCTGACACTACAGAAGGAATGACTAAAGTGGAAGCTTAAGTTAGCACTACTTTTTATTTGATTTTGAGGATCTACATCAGAGGGAGATTCTATGGTTTTTTTTCACATCTCCATAATCTTCTGCCAGAAATGGAATGGGTTAGGTCCATTCCAGGGAAGAAAGAATCAGGGCATTCTGGATTCAGACTCATAGATCAGGAAAGCTGCAGTGTGACCTTTGAATCCAATAGCTTTCCTTGTATCTCATCTGTCCTGTTGGTTGTAACTATACATGGAAGTGGCTCTTGGGTCTTCTTGGACCAGCATTTTCCCTCCTCAATGTCCTGCAGACTACTGAATCTCTTTTTGTTTTATATTTCATAGATGCTTTTAGTAAATGGGCAAATTTTCTAAGCCCAGTAATTTCTCAGTATAACATGTCATGGGCTTTGTTACGTGTCAACTCCGGTAGGCTGAAGTGCATTTGTCAGATTTCCCTTTCTTGTATTTTTCGGTTTGTGTGGTCTACAAGGGAGATTCTTGGGAGAGCTGGAGGGCAGAACAGAAGCAGCAGTAATTTTGTAGCTCACACATGTCACTGATCTGCTGACTCACCTCACTGGCACTGGACATGAAACTAGTGTACCTTCCCCAGGATTCTTTTTTGCCTTTACTGGGCCGTGGTTTTCCTTCTCTGATTGAATCCTAGTCAGACACATGCTTACTATCCTATGAGAAGTACACATTTATTTCAAGTTTAGGTAGAGAAAAATGGTTAGCTTCTGGCTGTTTTTAAAAAAGAACCTCAATAATAAGCTTCAAGATTTCCTATCAGGAAAGCTACTGTTCAGACTCCTTTATAACAAAACTTCCATCATAACCTGAGGCAGAGCTTCACTACCGTGTAATTATCGAGGGAAAAGTTTGCAAAGTAGTTGAATAGTATGATACATGATCGACTGATAAAATTTTTAAAAATCAAAAATTTGAGCACCAATTTATCATGAATATTTTAATAATTAAAGAAGATTCCCAAAGTACCTCTAGTAGGCAGTATATTTTAGATTTATTCTAGGCATCTGAGAGAAATATCTACTTTGTTGTAAACGTTTATGTTTTGATTACAAAAAATCAGATTAATTTTCCTCCTGTTAGTCTGGATTAGTGATTACCTAAAATATCGGTGAAAACTATACTTATGTTGTAGACTCTTGAAATTGAAAGTTGCCTCTGGCTTGTATACCTTTCCCTGCCTGGTCTGGTGCTATGCACACAGGTGTTCAGTGGCTGTGGAGTGAATCTGTTTACTGGAAGCCAAAGTCTTCCTGTTTGTCTCCACGCTTCTCTGCACTCCCCCACCTTTCTCCCCTGTTCCTGTAGGTGATTACCACACTACACAAGGGTCACCTTGCCATCTGGACACCCTGAGTAGACTCTGTGAGGCCAGGTCTGAGCCCTCAGCCAGCGGGCCCACTTACTCCATCTGGCATGTAACCCTCTTCGAGTCCCTTCCACCCCTTATACCACAGAAAGGGCACTTTCCTTCTGTGGGGTCTGAGAAGCTTCTGGAATAAGGCAGGGCTTGATGAGTGGGGTCTGAAGGCCAGGTCGGATTCTGACTGGCCAAGAAGGGCACCCCAGGACAAGGTAAGTGTGTGGGGTCACGTGCCAGGCTGCAAGAGCGGAGGTGTCCCTGGAGGCCAGGAGAGGGGAGAAAAGAGTTTGCCTAGCAGTATCAAAAGCACTCAAGCAGGGCTCTGGTTCTTTAGGCACAAATATTACTAGTGGACAGAGTAGTTCATCAAGCCGTTAGAGCTCAGGTGAACACGAGGGTGACCAGCTCATACCAGTTTGCCAGGACTTTCCCAGCCTTAACATCGGACATCCCACATCCAGTAAAATGCTCAGTCCTCCGCAAACCAGGACGGTGGATCACCCGAACCCATGTGACCTCATTCTCCCCCCCCCCACCCCCGCCACCTCCAATGGCTCCTAGCTGCAGCAGGACCCAGTAGAGCAGAGATTCTTAGCTTGGGTTGCCTACTGGAATCACCTGGGGAGCTTTCAAAGCACTGGAGCCTCAGTCTCTGAGGTTGTGTACATTTGGTATGGGGTATGGCCTGGACTTTGGTGTTTTGTAAGCTCCCAAGTAATTCTAATGTGCAACCAAGGTTGAAAATCTATACAGTAGAAGTTATCAGTGCTTCACAGGTGCTAAGAGGACACAAAGAGATCACACAGGATCTGGTGGCTTAGGCACTGAGGGCTGGCAAGAGGGCTGGGCTGGGAGTATGGAGAGACTCCGGGGCCTGTGTGAGAGGAGACAGACTGGGTGTCCCAGGCCAGGTGGAAGGAGCGGTGGGAGGGACTGTTGTGCTGGGGGTGGAGCCAGCTATTGGGTGGGCGCCCTCAGGGCCTGCTCATTGCCGGGTTCTGGTTCTGTCCTGTGCAGTAAAGCTCTGGTTTGGGTAACTTTGGATTTTCCCTTTGGAGCTTGGGACCAAGGAAAGCACAGAGCCTGGGGGAGTCAGAACTCTGAAGACTCCAGCCCCAGCTCATGGGCTCTCTACCTACTTTTCCAGCAGACAGTTCCCTCTTCCCTTGCCTGTCCCCCTACCCTAGACCCGGGAAAACATGAAAATGCTTCCAGAGGAGACTATGACCTAAGCTTATACACACTTTCTAAAATATTCAGTCCTGGGAGGGGCTGGTCTGGCAGTCCCAAGCCATACTTTGAACACAGCCTTGGGCCCCCTGGGTGAGAGGCATTTCCTATGCTCTGGTTGAAGGGGTAGGAGTCTTTGGGCAATGGGGATCTTGACTTAAAAAAAAAAAGTACAACGTGAGAGCTGCGAGTTAAGTTTTATTTGGGGCAAAATAAGGACTGCAGCCCCGGGGGGACAGCGTTTCAGATAACTCTGAGAAATTGCTCCAGATTATTGTTAAAGAAAACCAGATATCTCAAGGAATTTAGTGCTTTTCTATGTATGGGAAGATGCAAGAGTCTTGGCTCACTGAAATCATTCATTTGCTGTGCACCTCAGTTATCTGGGGCCAGTAGCCTGACACATCCTCGGTTTCCTCAGGGTTCACCACAGGGAGTGGCCGCAGTCTGATGGCTGCTAGGTGGCAGGTGTTCTTTTCAGCCCTGAGTTTCCTCAGCTCACGTTGGAGGGCTGCAGTCGTTGACAACTGTGACATCCTTTGTTTATTGATATGGCAGGAAATAGTTCATTTCTCAGGGAGACAGGAGGAGGAGGAAGTTGAATTTTGGCAGTGGCACCCACATGGACTGCTTTAATCCCACCAAAGGCCCGTCATGGCCCTCAGAATGAAATCAACAAGACCTTCAAATCCCAGCTCTGCCCACTAACTTCTCCAGCCCTCTGTGGCCTCCCCTTCTCCCAGTCATTCTGAAATTCACTAGGTCCTTGAACACAGTATTTTTCAAATGTAGGTAAAGAGCCACTAGGGGGTCTTAACATTAATTTATTGTAATGAGTTGAGAGTAGAAAAGGGTAAAAGGAAAAAGTAGGCAGAACTAGAACGGAGTAGAAAACATTCATCACAAAGGTAGGTCAGACTTTTGTTCTGTTTGTGCACAAGGGAGCATGTGTGCAAAGTATAATGTACAGTGTTTCTTGCTGTAGAGCAGGTAAGAGTCTTTGCACATTGCAATCCCTTTTTGGGAGTAAGATTCTGTCTAGAAGGGCCTTCTTGGCAGGTCTTCCTTTGGACTGAATTATTCGCGTTCTGCAATTGCCGTAGCATGCTATACTTTTTGTGCACCGAGCACACTTTAAAAAAATGATTTATTCAGTTGCCTGTCTTCTGCGCTTGCTGCAGGCTCGATGAGGGCAGGGACCATGTTCACCTATCCTGGCCTCTGTCATTAGAGAAAGCACTTGTGTTGAGTGGCTGAGTGATAAACCCGGGTTCAGTTTCCAGCTGTTTGTGTTCTTAGACAAGGTCTCTTTTTATTTTTTCTGATTTTTTTGTCTGATTTATATACAGAAAACTTGAAAGAATAGAATAATGAACACCCTATATATCCTCCACTTAGATGGACAGTATTAACATTTTTCCATATTAGCTTTCTATCTATATGCTTTTTTTCTGAATTATTTGAAAGTAAGCTCAGATATAACCTTCACCCTAAATACTATGGCATGTGTCTCCTAAGAGTAAGGTCATTCTCCTACATAATCGCAACAATATTAACATACCTAAGAAAAATAATTTAATTCCATAATACCATCTAAAATGGACTCTGTATTTAGATTTTCCCTAGTTGCCCCAAGAATGTGTTTTATAGTTAGATTATTTCAAATCAGAAAAAAAAATCAAGGGTCACATTACATTTGGCTTTATATCTCTTTAGTTTCTTTTAATCTAGAATAGTTCCACTTTTTTTTTTTTTTAATGACAGTGACTTTTGGAGGAGTCAAGAAGAGTTATCCTTTATAATTTTCTACAAAATTGATTCCCTTGTTTTACTCCGGTGGTATTTAGCTTCCTTCTCGCCCCCCTGTATTTTCTTTTAACTGAAAAGAGGTTTAGAGGCTTGATGACACACACCGGTGAATACCTCACAGGTGATGTCTCCTTCATACTGCTATCACCTCAAGAGGCACACGATGTCAGATTATTCCACCCCAAGTAGTGCTGTTTGTTCACTTGTTTAAGGTAGTGACTGCTAGATTTCTCCTATGTAAAGATATGTTTTCCTTTTGCAGTTAGTAATTTGTGAGGACGATAAACTCCAGCACCATGTGAAGAATCTGTTCCTTTACAGCCTAATGTTTTTAGTAATCATCCATGATCCTTTAGCAACCATCCACATGATAGTTTGGGCATGTTCTTAACCTGAAACTCAGTTTTTTCATCTGCAGCCTGGGTATAATAATGCCCATGATTTGGATTTGATGTGTAAGAAAGTATGACGATGCTGTCACGGTCTGCCATAACTTCTCCCTTCTTCTGAGAACATCTTTTAGAAAGGTGTTCTAAAGGTGTTCACTTCCTTTTAGAAAGTTTGTATGCTGCTCCAGATAAGTGGTCCAAATCGCCGGCTTCTTAGATGATCCTACCTGCCTGGCCTCTGTGGGGCACAGCTGAGTCATCTTCTTTGGCCAGAGTGGAATGAGCTTTTGACCAGAGCTGAGCCAATCAGAATGCTTCCCTGGGAAATTTCCAACCAAGTAGGGGTGGGAATAGGGTGAAGAAGATATTCTTTTTCCCTCAGGTGGCTAAATGTGAGGATGTGAGTCTGGAAGTTGACTGTGTCCCCTGCCGCCTGGAGGATGATAGCCTATGGGGTGGAGGGGATCAAAACCATCTGTCTGAGATCAGGGCAGAGGGGGTCTCCCTGGCCTGGCTCCAGGCCTCCCCAGCTGTACTCTGCCCTGCCCCAGCTAAGCCAATAAAGACCCTGTCTTGCCTGAGCGCTTACAAATCTGGGGCTGAACCTTAGGACAGATAGAATCCTGACTAGTAAAAGGGCCTTTGCTATGCCTCTCCCATGATAGGTGATTCAATAAATTAGTGGTTCATCAGCTCTCATCCCTTCCTGTTGTCTTTGAATATGTGCTGGCCCTAGTGAAGAGGTGTGAGGAGGTGGCAGACATGGTCCTGGCTTTTTAAAATCTTAGGAGTTACAAATGCGTTTCCTTGGTGGGCGTAGACTCAAAGCAAGGTGGGGCTGGTGACTTATCCGGCTCCAAGTGTGGCCGCTCTTGCCACTCGAACCGGCCCCCCAGCCCCACCCCCAGGGCCAGGAGCCAGAGTGCCTGTCTTGGAAGAGCCTAAGTTTAAAAGTTTAAAACCAGCCCACGTGGTGAGAGGTGCAGTCAGCCTTAAGACGCGAGGGCAGAGAAGAGCGGAGGAATGTGAGGGCCAGGGGCGGAGGGGGGTGGGGGGCTGAAGGCGATCAGAACGCATGCGCAGGGCAAGGGCGAGGGAGGGCCTGGGAGTGGGGGAGGGGGGTGAGCGAGGGTCTTGGGGAAGGGGAGCGAACTGGCAGGGCCTTGGGTAGTCAGGAAACTCTGGCTTCTTCCAGGCTCGCGGTCCAGGCTGCTGTTTGTGTAGCGCTGCCTCTCTGCGGAGTCCACAGCGAAGTGTCTTCCAGGCACTTCCAGCCATCTCACGGGGGGAGTTACTATTATCATTCCCGTTTCACAGATGAGAAAACTGATACCCAGGAAGGAGAAGTAACTCACCCAAGGTCATCCTGCTGGTGATGGAAGAGCTGGAATCCGAATTCAGATCCGCGGACTTAAGGTTGCTCCAGCCCCCACTCTGTTCCGGGACTGCGGACCACCCCGGAGGCCAGGTTTCCCCAGCCGAGGGCCAGGTGAGCGGCGGGCGGCGGCGGGCCGAGAGGTGAGAACCCCCGCCCTCCCCTGCAGGGCCCCGAGGGCTCGGTGGGCTCTGCTGGGAGACGGAGCAGACCCTCGCCCGGCCTCGGGGGCCAACGGAAGGTCCGGACCGCGGGCCGCCTGGAGGGAAGCCCCGCCCGGGAGACTGGGAGACTGGGAGACCCCAACGGTGCCTCGGCAGAGGGACGGGAAACAGTGGGGTGGGGGGCGGTGGCGAGCGGAGGTGGAGTCACGGGTTGGGAGGGGGAGGGCGAGGAAGAGGAAGAGGCCCCCCAAACCCCAAACATTACCGGCCGGCTGTTGGGACCCGCGGGGCTGGATCTGGGGGCTGATGGCCAGGTCAGCACCCATCTTTGGGTCTGGAAAATGTCACTGGGGCTTTGGGGCCATGGAAGGGTGGAGGGTGGTCAGCAGGAAGGAACCTCTGGCGGAACCTAAGCTAGTCTGCATTCCAAGTAGCCTCAAATTACTGGCGGGAAAAGTGGGGAGTGAGGCTCCTCGCGGCCCAGATGGTTCCCTCCTGGTCTCTTCCCGGTCCAGCCTGAGATGCGCTCTATGTTGCTCCTCTCGTTCTTCGCCCTGTGTAGTCCTCATCTGTCCCTGGCATGCGCAGGGCCTGGGCCGGTGACAGGGCTGCCCTCGGGCTGGGCGCGATGGCTCAGGGAGACCCTGCCAGCGGGAACCCGGGCCCCACGGAGCACGCAGCTCTTCTACTTTACAGTGCCATAGGTCCTTTTCAAAATAATAATGAAAACAATTGGTGAGAGTAGATGGCAGTAGTTTTGCTTTGTTTTGAATGCCCTTGGCAAAGTAAAAAGTTGGTAGTTTTCTGTTCCCCCCATTCTCTCTCCCTGACCTCCACTTTTGGGAATCCCGAACTGAACTGCTGGCCAGTGGCGACTAGTGAAGAGGTGAGGAGGGAGGGGCAGCTGTGCAGGACTGTGGTCCCTGCCTCCACTCTGACTGAGCCTGGGATCCTGGACCAGTCCATTCTTCTTTCCAGCTGTTTCCCTATCAGTACAAAGGGTTCTCCAAATCCCCCTTTACATGAACATGTCTATGGTCCTTTGAGTCTAGCTCATATCAGTGTGTCCCCCAATTGTATATCCCTGGTGCACAGTCGTCCAGAACCAGCACTGAGGGCTGCTCCATGCAGGACGCTGGCCTATCCCCGGAGAAAGGCCCACAAGGTCCCCCTCACTGGAGAGCAGCCTGGGGTGGGCAAGGGGACAGACAGCTAGGAGGTGGCTCCTGGCCTCTCAGTCACCCCGGGGGGGCAGAGGGGGGAGGGAAAGCGCTGTCCCGCGTGACAAGTTTATGTGTCTCTTCTCCCCAGTAGTTACCAAGAGCCTGCGAGTTCCTGTCTTTTTTCATCCCTGATTCTCCCCATTGGCCTAAGCTGGGCATGGGGCGCCCAGTAAGTACACAGTGCACTTTTGTGGAATGAATGGTTAATGGCTGGTGGCTGGGAGGGTCCATGGAGTGGACAGGACCAAGGTGAGCTTTGCAGAAGATTTGGGATTTAAAAGGTCTAGAGGTGAAGTGAGGGCACCGCACCCCCCTCCCCTGGAAAAGGCTGGAGGTGCTTGGGGTGACTGTGGTGTTCTGGGAATGAAGGGAGACATGGCGGGTGTGGAGGCAGGAGGCTGGGTGCGTGGGAAACTTTATGAAAGAAAAGCTGAGCAGGTGAGGAATGCTGAGGAGGTGGAAGTGTGGGAGAAATGGAGAAGCCGGCAGGAGCTCCAGGCTAGAGCGTGGGGAAAGGAGAGGGTGACTAAAATAGGAAAGACACCGAGCTCAGCTTTAGACACGTTGAGGTTCATTGTGGGGGCGGGGGGGCAGGAAGGGGCTCAGACCATCAACGGAAAATGTCCAGGGTTCTCTATTCCATCCAGAGGATGGGGGTCAAGATGCCGCCATGACTCCTACCTGGAGAGCTTTAGAGCCAGGACTCAAGGCTCTCTGGTCTTCATCCTCTTAGAGGACACCGAGGCCCTGAAGTTCAGGTGACTCATCAGTACTGGCCAGAGGGTGGAGGGAAGACCGAAAGGGAAGCTTTGCAGAGACGGCAGGATAAATTTTTCAGGGGGGAAGACCTGAAAAAAAGAAAATAATGAACAACAGAAAGAGGAGAGAGTGCTTTAGAAAGTTTCCAAGCACTCTGACAGCAGTCGGAGGTTAACAGTTGTTAACCCTTTTATAGACAGCAGATTTCCTCTGCCCTCTACCATCAGGCTTGTTCTGCAGTGGTGATCAGCAGATCTCAAAGCCTCAGACACTCCTTTCCCCCGGCTGCAGTGAGAGGGGCATCCGCATGGGGAGCGTGGAGGGGCCCCAGCGTGTGGGCACACACAGGGGCGGAGAGGAGAGGGAAACCCTTCACTCCGAGGGCCTTGTCTTGCGCACAGCAGTGCGCAGCTGCGAAGCTTGGTGCTGCCAGGCAGTCTGCTTAGGCAGGAGCCTCCAGGCCTGGCTCTGGGCATGACTTGGAAAGAAGGGCTGTTGTCTTGGGGTGTCCTCCACCTCCCATGTCCTGTCTCTCACCCCCTGATGTCACCATTCTGCACCGCCGTGTGGCCAGGGTCATTGGGGGCCACCTGGACAGGGCCCGCCCTGCCTGCCACACCCAGGCTTCCAACCGCCCCTCTCCTTCCCCTGCCAGCCTGGAGAGGAAAGCAGACTAGTTGAATACATTTGCCCTTGGGTGGTGGATGTGAATTTCCCTCAGGAATGCTTGCATTTTAGGAGAAGTTGGTGGCCCCTCACCCTCCAACTTTAACCAAACGCCTGGGCCCTAAGCACTGTGCTTGACACGTCGTTGGCAGCATTTCACTTGGCCCTGGCAAGGACCTTACTAGGCAGGTGTTATTTCCTCTTTTTTCCAAATGGGGACCCAAGGTCCTGAGAGTTTTAGCCAGTTCCCCGAGGTTACCCAGCCAGCAAGTGATAAAGCTGGGACACAGTCACGGGCGTCCAGAACCAAATCCAGCTGTCGGCACTTAGCTTCCACATCACAGGTGCTCCTTCCAAGAAGACATCCTTAATGACAGCTGGTGGTGATGGAGAAGTTATGAGGGATCCTTAACTGAGGGTCTTGACCTCCAGGCCTAGAGGGTACCTAGGGCTTCAGGAGGGTCTGTGAAACTCTAAAACTATTTTTAAAACTTTCTGTGTGCATATTTTCTGCTCATTTTTCAGCAGAGGGCTCCTCCAGGCCAGGTGGACCCCTGTCCGTCTATACCCCAGGTCCTGAGAAAAGGCCAGTCACTGAGCAAAGGCACTTCAGGCCCTGGTTTTAATCTCTGCCCTGGTCCTCACTCTGAAATCTCAAAAGGCACATAGTAGCTGACAGCTGACTGGAGAGGTTCTTCTGTGGCCAGTGGGTGGGTGTCAACAGAACTGAGAGGTTAGAACTTTAGAGCTGGGAGAGGTGGACATTTTACAGAGGTGGAAATTGAGGCTCAAAGAAGGGACCCCACACGCTCAAGATTGCCCAGTGAATTAGTGGAAGAAAATGTTTTATGCATTGTTTAGGCCTACTGAAGAGGTCTGTAAGGCTGTAAGTTTAATCAAGGCAAAGAAATCAACATTTCTCGAGCCTCACATGTGCTAACATGTCCACGGGCATCATCTCCTTCACCCCGTGCTGCGTGAGGACCCCCCCTTCATTGTTCCCCTCCACAGGTGATGCTGACATTAGAGGACAAAGACATGAAGGGGTTCACCTGGGCCATAGCCCCTGCCTTGACCTCCCTGGGCTACCTGCTTATACTGCTGGTCTCCATCTTCCCCTTCTGGGTTCGTCTGGTGAACGAGGAGTCCCAGGAAGTGTTTTTCAGTGGCCTCTTTGAGAACTGCTTCCATATCAAGTGCTGGAAGCCACGACCCTTACCCGGTATGGGGGAAATGGAGGCGGGGATGGGGGCTTGGGAGACGGGACCAGCGTGGGCATTGGGGGGTGACAGAGGACTGGTGGGGGCAGCTAGGACAGAACTGAATTCGCCCCTGCCTTCTCCTCACTAGAGTCCATTAGCGCCACCCCCCCCCGCCCCCCGCTAGTTGTGATGCCCACTGTTACCTCCTGGGATTGCCAGACATCCCCTGTGGGGGCAGTACTGCCCTTGCTAGAGAACCACTGGTTTAATCCCAGGGTAGGTTCTAGGATATCTGGGTCTTCAACACCTTTGTCTCTTTGTCCCTCCCCCAGCCGCTCACCTCTGCACGCTCAGGAGGTCATACAGACTCACCTTAACAAGGTCTGAATCATGCCAACAGTAGGAGAATGAATTCCCCTCGATCCTCGGTCTGTTTCACTACTGCTGTTAACGTGGATAATTAAATAGGGGTGTGAGGGGCTCCCTTGCAGAGTTCAGAATATCCTGACCTCACAGAGTTCTGATTTTCCACCAGTGACTCTTTCAGTGTGACCAATGCGGATGCAGTTCTTCACATTTCCACATGCAACAAATTTTATCACGACAGTTTCATTTTATGTTGTTTATTAAAGCCACCGTTTTTTCCCAAACAATACATGATTTTCCCCTACGCTTTGATACAACCAGATTCATGTAACAGTATTTGTTAAGAATTGGTTAATAATTTCAGTGTCTGAAATTGCCCATCTAACTTTTTTTTCATGTCATGGGGAACAAGATGGTGGGCCCAGGGCATGCTTGGGGGCAAAGCAGTCGGGTCGGAGCCTTGGTCCCAGGCCACGCTTTGGGACCTGATGGTGACCTGGCTCCGGGGCCACCCCTGCCCGGGCTCTGCAGGGCTCTGCCCTCTGGGCCAGGGTGCCCGGTGCCAGCCCACTCTCCCTCCCTCCCCTGCAGTTTACATCATCGTGGGCCGTGTTTTCCTGCTGTCCGCCGTCATCTTGTCTTTCCTCACCACCGTCGTCATGGTGTCCTTTGCATCTCGGCTCTTTCCGAGGACCCGGAAACACAATCTCATGTCAGCCTTCATCAGCTTCCTCACAGGTGGGGAGCAGCAGGCGGGCCCCAGCCTTGCGGGTGGGGGATCTGGGGAGATGGCAGGAGATGGGGGGTGGGTGGTCTCTGGAGAGGGGATTTTTTAGGGCCCCTCTCCTCCACTGCCCTCTCAATGAAGTAGCCCACCCCAACCCGCCCCCTCAGGGTTTGTGATTCCCCCGCTTTGGGGCTCATCCTAACTGCACTCCCAGCGGACACAGTCCTCACAGCCTTGGCTTGGTGTCATCTGTCTGGGGGTCGTTTCCCCATAATCTCCATCCCAGCAACTGTCATAGAATCTGGTACAGGGTTATAATAGAATTGAAATATAGAATATAAATGAAATACAAATGTTTCTTGGATGAATGAATGGAAGAGATCATCTCTGCCCTCTGGAACCTTTTGACTTTAAAAGGCTGACCAAGGCCCTACCCTGGGAGGCTCCCATCAGATGGAGGAGGTGGAACGCTCACAGTGGGAAAATCAGGTTGAGTTTCGTCCAAAGCATCACACCCAGGGGGCCCCATCTGGAGTCAGCCAAGAGCACAGGCACAGAGGGTACCCGGGAAGGGGATTTCTGATCATGGGGCCCCTGGGAGGTGAGGCACATGGGCTTTGAGATGAGTTGGGAAGGAGGGCGAGACAGGCATGTGGGGTGGAGGTTATTGGCTCTGAAGGGGCAAGGGTGCGGGCAGGAGCCACAGGTGTAGGAAGGCTAGAGTGGAGGAGTGGAGGTGGGAGCCACGGGAGGAGAGCAAGGCTGCCGCCCTGTGACCCACAGGGGCCTGTGCCTTCCTGGCCTTGTTGCTGCATGCCCTGGAGATCCGGAGTCTGCGGATGAAGCCCAGCCCCCCGCAGTTCTTCGTGCAGTGGCCTTACTACGTCCTGGGCTTTAGCATCCTTCTGTTCCTAGTGGCTGGTGAGTGTCCCAGGGCTGGTGCCCTCTCCCTGCCCTCTGTCTGGATTCAGGAGCTGTGGACGCTCTAGAGCTGTGCTGTTCAAAACCGTAGTCACTTGTGGCTATTTAATTAAAATGAAATCAAGTTAGAAATTGAGTTCTTCAGTCACGCCAGCCACATTTCACATGTTCAAAAACCACATTATTATGTGCCTAGTGGCTTCCACATTGGACGGTGCGGATGCAGAAGTTTCTACTGGACAGCACTGCTTTAGGGCCTCAGCCCTGTCCCCCACCCTCGTCCTCCCCATTCTTATGCTCCTTGACTTTAGAACCAAACTTGCACACTTTCATACTCTCCCTTACCACCATCCCGGTTCCTAAGGCTTTCTATTCCTGTCTCTTTATCTTGAAATCTGTGATCTTATTCCTCACTCAGTCACTTTTTCTTTACCAACCGTCATCATCGAAATTCTTAATCCCATCTAATTTTGTCCCTACTCGTAATCTTCTTCCCACTATTTTAACCTGACCCATGATCAGAACCTATTTTAACTTGATTTTATTATACATTGAATATATAACAAAGAATGTTTACAGTATATCTGTAAGATACAAGTAATTGTAAATAAACTGTACACCCATATTTCCACCATATAGCTTGAGAACTAGCCACGTTTTGTCGAATCCATTGTTTATAAGTTACACCCTTATTTTATGTACCACTGAGAAAGAAAAATTGATACCATGTATAATTCTAAGGTGCTAGAGCTTGTAAGGTACATCCTCATTTCAGAGATTTTAAAATGTGAAAAAAAAATGGGTTTGTCAAAATTAACGAAACATGTTAGAACATTAAGTATTCAGTATCTTTGAAGTCTTCCCCCCTCTACCATGTGGCTGTTCCTGGTCACTTCCTCTTCTCTCCCCTCTGGATTCAATTCTTCAGAAATTTATGCCAATCATGTTTACTACACATATATATCCTTAAACAAGGTACTATTTAGTTTTGCATGCTTTAAAACTTAATATGAATATAATCAAACTGTGTTTTTCCTTCTGGAGTTTGCTATGTTTGATCAGCATAATCTTGAGATTCCTCCATATTAATATGAGGAACTAAGCTTCATTCATTTTTACCACCTTGATTATTTAATTGTATAACTAAGCTTTCCTGTAGAAGCATGGCATTTCTCTATGGGAGAATTTTAAGTTTATGACTGAGTTTCTTTCATGATTATAGGACTATTCAGATATTTTATTTCTTCTTGAGTCAGTTTTGGTAATTTATATATTTCTCTAAGTTTATACATTTTATCTAAGTTTTAAATTTTATTGACATAAAATTACTCAATGTTTTCTGTTTTAACTTTTAATTTGTGCTGCATCTGTAGTTATGTACTTTAAAAAAAATTTTTTTTGGCTGCGTTGCATCTTCATTGCTGCGCGCGGGCTTTCTCTAGTTGTGGTGAGAGGGGGCTACTCTTCGTTGTGGTGCGTGGGCTTCTCATTGCGGTGGCTTCTCTTGTTGTGGAGCATGGGGTCTAGGTGCGCGAGCTTCAGTAGTTGCAGCACGGGGGCTTCAGTAGTTGGGGCTTGCAGACTTTAGTGCGCAGGCTCAGTAGTTGTGGCGCATGGGCTTAGTTGCTCGGTGGCATGTGGGATCCTCCCGGACCAGGGATTGAACCGTGTCCCCTGCATTGGCAGGTGGATTCTTAACCACTGCACCACCAGGGAAGTCGCTGTAGTTATGTACTTTTTTCACACCTAATTTTCTCTTTTTTCATTACTATGTTTGTTAGAGGTTTATCAGGGTTTTTTTTAGTGTTTTCAAAAAACCAACTTCTTAGCTTTCTTGAAAACAAACCTTGTTTCTTTTCTATTTAATTACTTTTTGCTTCTTATTTTGAACTTCCCTCCCTACTACTTTTTTGTGTACTTATTCCGCTGTTCCTTTTTCAGCTTCCTAAATCAGGATCTAAGCTCATTGATTATTTCTTCTTTTCTAAGTAGGCATTTAAAGCTTCAGCTGCCCTCTAAGAATTGCATCTTTATTTGCAGCTCTCATTTTGTTGTGTAATATCTTTTGTTGTTGTTTGATTTCACATATTTTCTTGTTCCCCTTATGATTTTTTCTTTGATCCGTGAATTATTTAAAAATATACTTTTAAATTTCTAAGCATAGAATTTTTATTGTATCTTGGTGATAATGATTTTAACTTGGTTTCAATTTGATGAGAGATCATGGTTTATATAGTCCTAATATTTTCAGATTTATTGACTTGCTTTATAGCCTAGTCTGAGGTCCATTTTCATGTCTCATGGTGAATGCAACCTTTTATCTATAAACATTACATCAAGCTTTTTTATTATCTTGTTTAAACCTTGATTTAAAATTGCTATATTTTACTAGTGGATTGAACTTTTTATCATCATGCTGTGATACTTTTTATTTCTTATAATGCTTTTTGTTGTAAAGTCTGTTTTATCTGATATTACTATAACTACCTCTACATTCTTTAGGTTATTATTTGCCTGTTACGTCTTTTACTTTAAACCTGTCTCTGTCTTCACGTTTTGGATGTCTCTTATAGATAGCTTATGATTGGATTTTTTTCATCTAGTCTTATTATAACCTTTGTCTTTTATCTGGAGCATTTAGTTGATTTACATTTGTTGTGACTACTGATATATTTGTAGTTTTTCGACCACCTTAGTTTGTGCTTTCAGTTTTTTCTGCTCCCCACCCTCTACCTCACTTGCCTTGCTTTGGGTTGATTGAATTTTATGTATATAATTCTCATTACATTTCCTCCCTCGTTAGTTTGGAAATTATACGGTCTGTTTTCATTTGTGTCATAGTTACTCTTGACATTTTAACATGCTTCGTTAATCAGCATATTTATTCTCTTCATAAATAATTCAAGGCCCCTCCCCCCCAACTTATATGGTATTTTGTCCAGTGTTTTGGTTTCTTCTGTTTTTTAAAAAAATTCTATACATTATTATTATTATTATTTTATGCATTTAATACTTGTTTAAATTTACCCACATATTTACCAATTTAGCTGCTCATCAAACCTCAGACCTTCTATCTAAGATCATTATCCTGAAGTACATCCTTTATAATGATTTTTTTATAACTTTTTAGTTTATATTGGAGTATAGTTGATTAACAATGTTGTGTTTCAGGTGTACAGCAAAGTGATTCATTTATACATGTATCTATTCTTTTTCAAATTCTTTTCCCATTTAGGTTGTTACATAATATTGAGCAGAGTTCCCTGTGCTATACAGTAGGTCCTTGTTGGTTATCTATTTTAGATATAGCAGTGTGTACCTGTCAATCCTAAACTCCCTAACTATCCCTCCCTCAACCCTTCCCTCCTGGTAACCATAAGTTTGTTCTCTAAGTCTGTGAGTCTGTTTCTGTTTTGTAAATAAGTTCATTTATATCATTTTTTTAATAATGATAATGACTCTACTTTTGACAATTAATGTATTTTATTTATTTATTTATTTATTTAGGGCTGTGTTGGGTCTTCGTTTCTGTGAGAGGGCTTTATCTAGTTGCAGCAAGTGGGGGCCACTCTTCATTGGGATGTGTGGCCCTCTCACTACCACGGCCTCTCTTGTTGAGGAGCACAGGCTCCAGACGCGCAGGCTCAGTAGTTGCGGCTCACGGGCCTAGTTGCTCCGCGGCATGTGGGATCTTCCCAGACCAGGGCTCGAACCCGTGTCCCCTGCATTAGCAAGCAGATTCTCAACCACTGCGCCACCAGGGAAGCCCTCATTTTTTTTTTTTGCCTTTTTTTTTTTTTTGGTACGCAGGCCTCTCACTGCTGTGGCCTCTCCCGTTGCGGAGCACAGGCTCCGGACGTGCAGGCTCAGCGGCCATGGCTCACGGGCCCAGGCGCTCCGTGGCATGTGGGATCATCCCGGACCGGGGCACGAACCCGTGTCCCCTGCATTGGCAGGCGGACCCCCAACCACTGCGCCACCAGGGAAGCCCTTTTTTGCCTTTTTTAATGAGGGTCAGTTAGAGATACACTGTCTCATATTTTGTTTGTATGAAATTATCTTTCATTTTTGTTTATTAAAGTTAGTTTTGCTGAATATACATTTTGAAGTTAACAGTTATTCTCTCAGCATTCAAGATATTATTCTATTACTTTCCCACTTCTGTTCTTATTGTTGAGAAGTTGGCTCTCTTTAAAAATATCATTCTTTTTGAGGCAACTTTTTTTTCTCTGAGACTTTTTGGTATTTTGCAGGGTATGGATGTTTGTGTTATGATTTGATGTGTGAACTGAAGCTGAGGAGTGATATCTTTCAGCATTTGTAAAACATTTTTATCTCCTCCCCATTTTCTTTCCCTTTCTTTTTGTCCTTTGTGGAACTCCAGGAAGATTTCTGTTAGACCTTGTTACTCTATCCTGCATGTCTTAATTTCTCTTTCATATTTTCTGTCTTTGTCATTCTGGGCTGCATTGTGAATACCTTATATAGATGTATCTTCAAGTTTACCCATTCACTTTTTTAAAAAAGATTTATTTATTATTATCATTATTTTTTAAATGTATTTTTGGCTGCATTGGGCCTTAGTTGTGGCACGCGGGCTTCTCTCTAGTTGTGGCATGTGGGTTTTCTCTTCTCTAGTTGTGGTGCACAGGCTCCAGGGCGTGTGGGCTCTATAGTTGTAGTGCACCGGTTCCAGAGCCGTGGGCTCTGTGGTTTGCGGCACGCGGGCTCTAGTTGAGGCACGCGAGCTCAGTAGTTGTGGCATGCAGGCTTGGTTGCCCCACGGCATGTGGGATCTTAGTTCCCTGAGCGGGGATCAAACCCACGTCCCCTGCATTGCAAGGTGGATTGTTTACCACTGGACCACCAGGGAAGTCTCTACCCATTCACTTTTTAGCTGTGTCTGGTCTATTTAACCTAGCCATTAAATTTTTATTTCAGTTAATCTATTTTATAACTAGAAGTTGTATTTTCCTGTATATCTTGTTACTTTTATGCTTTTTTCCTCATATTCAAAATATGTTCTCTGAATATATTTTTATTATACATGTTAAACATACTTATTTTATATTCTGTGTCTTATAAGTTTAACAACTGAATTATTTGCTGCTGTTTCTACAGCTGTTTCTATAGGCTCTTGCTGTGGTACCTTGTTTCTTGGTATGGTCTGTGGATTTTGACTGTGAACTCATTTTCCTTGGAAAATTTTTTTGTTGTTGTTGTTGGAAATTATTTGAGGCCTATATTTAAAGTGTTTCCTCAAAAAAGGATTTGCATTTGCTTCTGCCTGGTGCTTGGGTGCAGAACTACCAAAATACTTAGGTATTGTTAGTTTAGCTGCAGACCCACATAAGAGCTAGCCTGTGTTTGTGAAATCTCAGTCAATGCAGGTAACTTTGCAGTTCCAGTTTCATGTGGCCAACTCTTATTAGATTTCCCCACTGTGAGCAGGACCTGGGCTTTCCTTTTATTTTTTCCGTGTCCTGAAAGGCCAGCAGAATGGAAACTCAGGGTCACCTGGGTTGAGCGCGTGTCTCCAAGGCGAAGGCTAATTGTGTGGTTGCTTTAACCCTTCAGATTCCTGTTATCACTATGGTTTTGGCATCTAAGAATGTCTTACTCTGATGTCAGCTTGATGATGCATTTATAAATAATAGGTTTTCGAAGAAATATTTAGAATTTTTGTTGTGTTTAGTGGGAGAGTAGCTAGTCTGCTATAAAGCTGAAAATAGTTGTCTTTTATCTTTGTCTTAGCCGTAATACAGCATTTATTATCCACTCAAGATATCTCTGTTTGTTCTTATGAACATTGATCCTCTTCTTCCTTTCTTTCACTTACTGAGGGTCTTGAGTGAGTTGGCCATGAAGAGGCCTGGGCTTTGTGTTTGACCTTCCTCTCTGAAACCTTGTTTTCTTACCTATTAATGGTTAGACAATTGCTAAGATGCTTTCCAGCACTGGCCACGGTTCCATGAGTTTATCCATCTATTTGTATGCCTTGTCCTTTTATTGGAGGGGAGAACTAGGAGGGCAGGTGCAGACCAGAGGGAGTCAGGTCAGAGGAGGGAGTTTCCGACCTCTAGGGCAGGCACTGAGCTTGACACTCTCTCTCACCTGACCCAAACTTTTGCTGTCACCCAGGTGCCATCTGCCTCGTTCAAGAAACAGCCTGCCTTAGCTGTCATTTGTTGCCCATTTCCCAGAGTACTGAGGAGACCCAAGAGATCTCGCACCTGGAAAACGTGGAGAGTTTGGGAGGAGAGCTGAGCTCCATACAGAGGGAGACGCTGCTGAAGGAGGAAACAGTTATCTAGACCAAGATAGTCTGTGCCCTGCCCTTCATCAAGCTGTGTGAGTGCACACGTGTCACTGTGTGTGGCTCCCCTGCCTCCACCAGTCTCTGCTACTTTTGATGAGGCTCTTGAGTGTCAAATCAACCCTCCACTTCCCCTACTCAAAGTGATTCTATCTTGCGTGTGTTTGAAATTTGTTAAAAGTTTTCTGAATTCTTCTGAGCTTTCTGAGTGATTTTTTTGGACAAGTGTTTTCAATAAAACGATGACTACTGTCTGTTAATCCATGCCTCAAAAAACAAACAGGGGACTTCCCTGGCAGTCCAGTGGTTAAGACTCTGAGCTTCCAGTGCAGGGGGCACAGGTTCGATCCCTGGTTGGGGAACTAAGATCCCACATGCCACACAGCATAGCCAAAAAACAAACAAATGAACAAACAAAACACAACAAAACACCAGCCTGCAGCCTAGAGGGCAGGAAGGGAGGGAGGAATATTAGGAAATGATCAAGTGACGTGAGTTTTGTAAAATAAGAACTGAACAAAGTATGACCACCCCACTGTTCCAGCCATGCTGATCTCCCAGTTGCGGCTTTCCATACTCATTCTGCTGGTTTAGGGTGGTCTGGCCCACCGTTACATATTTGAGAGTTTGTAGATTTTCTCTATGCCTACTTCTATATTGTTCCTATAGGGTTTTGTGAGGTGGAAAGTGAAAAGACTGGAACTAGGCTGTCATCATCTCCCTATAAGAAAGAAACTCCCAAGATACCTTTTGGAGAGAAATGTAATAAAATACTAAAAACAATCTAACTAAAACACCTAGTGCCTGTTCTTCAGGTGTGTATGTCCAACATAGGTAAAATCGGATTCCCTGAGGAAGAAAATGGAAATAAAGGAACAGAACAAGTATTTAAAACTAAAATTCAAGAAAACTTTACTGAAATAAAGTGCCTTTCTATTGAAAAGGAATCTATTGGAAGGAGTAACATCTGCTTAGGAAAACTGATATGAGATGATCAACCTCTTCCATGATGGGACAATGCTTTATTATTATTATTATTATTTACTGGAATAGACACTCTGGAACAAAGCATGGCCCCATTGTGGAAGGCCTAGAGCCTCTTCCTTCATGCACAAATACTGGCATACTATGCAAAATTACTAGACATGAAGAAATGTGACCGACAAGAGAATAAACAACCAATAGAAGCAGATGACAGAATGATCCAAATATTGGATTTCGCAGATACACACTTTAAAATAACTATTATTAAGCTATTATTAATGTGTTAAAGAAATAAAAAAAAGTGCAAAAATTTCAAAAAATGGAGAACACTCTACCAAAATGCCATTTCTCCCCGTGAGATTTGCAAGAATCAAAAGTTTGATGCAACACGTTGTGTTGGCTAACCTGTGGGAAAATGGGCACCATCATACATGGCAGATGGAAGTGCAAAATGATACAGCCCTCCTGAGGGGAATCTGGCAATACCTACAAAACTGCAGAAGCAGTAATGCTTTAACCCAAACCAAAGTCTCAATTTAAGGATTTATCCAAAAGGTATACCTGCACACATCTTTAAGAATGACATAGGTGCAGGGTGATTAATTGCTGCAGCTTTTGCAGTAACAAATGATTAGGAGCAACTCAAATGCTCATCAACAGGGGACACTTTAAATAAATTATGTTACATCCACACCAGCTTAAATAAAAAAAAGAATGAGAAAGGTCTCTAAGTACTGATATGGAATATTTTCTAGGACATATTACATGATAAAAAGCAAGGTATCTAGTATATTTCCTTTCATGTAAGAAAAGGGGAGAAGGTAGGGAAATATGTGAATATTAGTATTTGCAAATAAATAAACACTTGAAGACCGTATAATAAATGAATGAATCTTTAGAGATGGGGGTAGATTAAGAAATGGGGTGGAGGCTTCCCTGGTGGCACAGTGGTTGAGAATCCTCCTGCCAATGCAGGGGACACAGGTTCGAGCCCTGGTCCAGGAAGATCCACATGCCGTAGAGCAACTAAGCCCGTGCACCACAACTACTGAGCCTGCGCTCTAGAGCCTGCGAACCACAACTACTGAGCCCACGTGCTGCAACTACTGAAGCCCGTGCGCCTAGAGCCCGTGCTCTGCAACAAGAGAAGCCACTGCGGGCTTCCCTGGTGGCGCAGTGGTTGAGAGTTCGCCTGCCGATGCAGGGGACACGGGTTCGTGCCCCTGTCCGGGAAGATCCCACATACCGCGGAGCGACTGGGCCCGTGAGCCATGGCCGCTGAGCCTGCACGTCCGGAGCCTGTGCTCCGCAATGGGAGAGGCCACAACAATGAGAGGCCCGCGTACCGCAAAAAAAAAAAAAGAAAAAGAAAAAAAGAGAAACCACTGCAATGAGAAGCCCGCACACCGCAACGAAGAGTAGCCCCCGCTCGCTGCAATTAGAGAAAGCCCGTGTACGGCAATGAAGACCCAACACAGCCAAAAATAAATAAATAAATAAATTTATATTAAAAAAAATGGGGTGGGTGGAGTGGGCAGAGGGAGGAGTAATAGTTCTGTGTGTAACTTCTTATATGAGTTTGGCTCTTGAATCATGTACATGTATTACCTATTCAAAAATTCATATTAAATCTTAAAGGGTAAGTTGGGTAATATAAGTCAAATATCCAACACTGTCCATACCAGCACTCTGAACTCCTATAACCTTCATTTCTATAGTTAATGCTAAAACAACGTTCACATCTGCCATTTCACTCTGTCCTGCTAAAGACAGGCCAGCTATGATTCTACCCATTTTCTTATTAAAGAACCAGAGAGGTGAAGCCCTCTGATGTTCAGTACAGGTTTTAAAAATTTTAAAGTAAACTCTGCTGCCTCTTAACCTGTTTCCTCTTTATGGTCATGACAACTTCTCCCGGCTTTCTGTATTTCACCACGTAACCTCATCTCTTCTGTCTCTTGTCAGATAATTTTCTTCCTCTCTCCCTCTGCATCTGTCCCTTTCTCCTTCCCTTCCTCCCTTTTTTCTCTTCTTCTTTCTTGCCCCGCCCCCATGCTCTCAATTCATTCAGTACCATGTTCTTTGCCAAAAAAAAAAAAAAAAGCCTTCATTTGCTCATCTTCCTGAAATCTGCCTTCTTTCTGACAATGCCATTTCCCTAGCAATCCTTAGTTCTAGTCTGGTCTCTCAGGGCCAGGAGCATGAGGTCAGAATTTATCTGGTTTCTTTTGCAGTTTTCAGGGTACCATTCTTAATTTTTCTCCAACAAGCTCTTCTTTAAACCATGGGAAATTACGGTCAGTGATATAGAAAATCTCTTCCAGATGCAAAAGCACAACATAAAACTGCAGTAATTAAAACAGTTTGGCAGGTCCTGACACAGGATACAGATAGATTACAGAACAGAATAAGAGTACTAATATAAAGCCTACTTTATAGAGGAATATAATATTTGATGCCGAGGACCAGCCCCAGCTGGACAGGATTCACCCAAAGGGGAAGACGGAGTCGGCGTGGACAGAGCACAAGACACCTCAGAGGATGCAAGGATCTGACAAATTTATTTTTCAAGATTCCAAAAGCTTTTATACTATAAAGTGATCTCATTTTCAAATTCAACATCCTCATTCCCACGCCAAAAACTCCCCCACATAGGCCACAAAACAAAGGTAATTTACATCAGCAGATTGATTAAAACAGGTTAGGTAATTTTCCCATCGCCCAGAGTCTCTTTCATCTCCTGTGGTTAGGTACATGTTGGTCACATCTACGCCAGGAACACAGTCTGCGGTTTCATCGTCTTCCTTAGAAAATTAGATGTTCTTGTACCTGTATGTTCTTGTTCAATCAGCCAACTATTCAAAGCACAAACTCAAGCACATTATTCTTTTAACAATTATAAATATTTACAGACTATTTTCTTCTACCTTTATGATCAAAACAAGGCACTAAATTATACAAAAAACAATTCTACTTATAAAAGGCTACCAAGTAGCCTACTCTATCTAATTTGCTATGTACCCACTGTAGCATAAAACCTTCCCACCACCATACCCAAAAATTTCCTAACCTACCTCTACCTCCCCAGGAAGGCCATAACTCATTCAACTTATTTTCTAAAGTAGGCTTTTGCCACATAAATGCTTCTATTGTATTTCCTTGAACCTAACGCCTCAACCTGGGAGTAAAAATTTCAGGCATAATCATTAAGGAAGCCGAAGTAATCACAATCCCGCTTAATTTTACCCTAGGTAGGGGTCTTTCTCTAAACCCTCTATCAAAGCCGGGAATATTTATCACCTTAAACAAAAGCAGGGGGGGAGGCAAGGGGAACCATACAGAGGAGAGTTTTGCTTCTCCATATTTGTACCTGGCAGTACCAGCTTTGCTTGGCACTATGGGTCTCGTTGTACCTGGCAGTACCAGCTTTGCTTGGCACTATGGGTCTCGTCCGTGCTGAGACTCAAAGGCTCGTCCGTGCTGAGACTCAAAGGCACTTCCTATACGGCTCCCGGCAATTTGATAAAATTAACCTTTTAAATCAGGAAGGATTATTATTATTATTATTTTTGCGGTACGCGGGCCTCTCACTGTTGTGGCCTCTCCCGTTGCGGAGCACAGGCTCCGGACGCTCAGGCTCAGTGGCCATGGCTCACGGGCCTAGCCGCTCCGTGGCATGTGGGATCTTCCTGGACCGGGGCACGAACCCGTGTCCCCTGCATCGGCAGGCGGACTCTCAACCACTGCGCCACCAGGGAAGCCCAGGAAGGGTTATTGATCCTTCAATAAATGGTTGAGGAAAACTTGCTAGCCATTTGGAAAAAAAAAAAGGCTGGCTGGATTTTCTTTTTTCTTTTTTTCCTTTGATCAGAATGCATTTCCGACAGATCTCAGATTTAACCTAACAATAAATGTCTTAGAAGTGCATACAGGGGGGACTTCCCTGGTGGCGCAGTGGTCAAGACTCTGCCTGCCGATGCAGGGAACACCGGTTCGAGCCCTGCACCTGGAAGATCCCACGTGCCACGGAGCAGCTTGAGCCCGCGTGCTGCAACTAATGAAGCCCACGCACCTAGAGCCCGTGCTCTGGAACAAGATGAAGCCACTGCAATGAGAAGCCCGAGCACCACAAGGAAGAGTAGCCACCGCTGCCGCAACTAAAGAAAGCCCGCACGCAGCAACGAAGACCCAACGCAGCCAAAAATAATAAATAAATAAATAAAAAATTAAAAAAAAAAAAAAAGAGAAGTGCATACAGGGATTTAAAAAATCATCTTGGAGGATGGAAGGCACAAAATGGAGAAGATTTAAAGAAAAAGGAAGGATTAATTTGAATATGTAAAACATATAATATTTTGCAGTGCACAGAGTTCCATTAAGAAAGACAAAAGGCAAATAGGAAAATATTTGCAAAACATTTGAAAAAGGGCTATTTTCCTTAATTTTCAAAAAACTCATATATCAGTAAGAAAGAGATAAACAAACCCAACAGAAACAGAGGAAAGGGTAAAAACAGCCAGTTTGCAGAAAAGGAAATACAAGTAGCTAATGAAGGTAGGAAAAACGACTTCTCTTATAATTAAGAAGTCCAAACAAAAATGTGGGCATCACTGATTTCACTCATCAGATTGTCAAAGATGAAAAAGTTTGATGACATCCAGCGTTCATGAGATTGTGGGAAAATGAACGCTAACCCCCACTGTTTGTGAGAGTGGAAATTGGTGCAGACTCTTTGCAGGATAATTTGGCAATAGCTGACAAAATTTGAAATGCATGTGACTTTTAGATCCCGTAATTCCATTTATGGGAACTCATCCTTTAGATTTATTTGCCAAAAAGTGCACAAGGAATTCTGTATGACGATGTTCATCCAGGTTTCTGGTAAATCCGAATGCTGGAAACCGCCTAAATGTCCACTGATAAGCTTTATAAATCATGGGGAACACAGAACATACAGTGGAATACTGTAGAGCTGGTAAAGAGTGGGGTAGATCAGTGTGTGTAGATGTGGAAAGATATGTTGTTTACTGAATAAAAGCAAAGAGCAGAACAGAATATAGTATGATTCTGTTTATGGAAAACAAATAGGATAATGCGTTTTATGCTTAGTTTGCCTATAACATTTCCGAAAAAATTCCTGAAACCTGCTTAATGGCCTCATCTTAACCTCTGATTCCTCAGATCTCCATGTTTTTCTTGTTGGTTTCGGTCCCTCCCCCACTCAGCTTGGACACCATGGTCACTCAGTACAGCCTTCTCCCACTAGAGCCCTCATTCCCCCCACGCCCTTGGCATTCTTTCATAATCATCCTTATGACCAATCCTAATATTGGATTAATCCAGCTGTTTTCTTAGCCCCCAGACTGCATAGACAATTGTGTGGATTGATTCTGTCACTTATTTTGTTTTGTTTTCAATATCAGTCGTTCAGTGTTGCTTGACAATCTTTTCATTCATTCTATGATTTTTTTTCCTACTACATCATTCCTCACAACAGATATTCTAATCTTCACTCCATTATTTAGGCTCCAACCTACCATTGTCCCCTGCACTCTCAGCAGGTAACATCACTGAGAAAAGAGGTTAAGAATGAGCTCCTTAAACACTTCTCTAGAATAATTTTAAAATAATCTATTTCAGGGGTAAGCAAACTACAGCCCTTGTGTCAAATCCAGCCCTGGCTGTGAGCTAAGAATGGTTTTTACAGTTTTAAAGGATTGTAAAAATGAAGAGCAGGCGACACACTATGTGTTCTGTCTAGGATAGTTACCATCTGGCCCTTCATATAAAAAGTTTGCTGAGCCCTAACCTAGACCATAACCCATCTTTGATTCTTTTCTTCCCCGTTCAGAGGAACCCCTTTCTCTTCTCCAAGGCTGACCTGGAAACCTGTGATCTGATCCAATCTCTCTTTGCCTCTTCCAGAATGCCTTCTTCCTTGTGTCTTCTCCATGGCAAGCTGAACGATGGTTTTTGAAGTCGCTAGGTATAGTTCAGTTTTCCAAGACAGACTAAGTCCATCAGGTTGTTTCTCTTGGTCCTCGATGACAAGGTTCAGCCTTATCCCTCTTGGATGTGAGGGCATGTTAGCAAATGAGGAGGCTAGCCAACAATATTTCCAAGATGGGTTGATAACGAAATTTGTAATATAGAAGGATGGGAGACCCTGTGAGCAGGGCTGGACTTTGCCCTGGCATGTGGTATAAGGAATGGACCCAACGTTACCTTCTTCCAGATGACCAACCAGTTGTCTGCTTTCTAAAAGTCCACTCTTATTGATATGAGATGTAGCCTTTGTCATTTACTAAATGATTCCACCTTCTCTCTCATCCTCCAGATCCAATCAATCCCTAAACTTTGCCAATTTTACTTTCCCAATATGTTTGATATCCAAACTCTCCTTGCGATCTCTAGTCTCACGAATTCCCCAGTCCTGTCTCTCATCCTTTCTCTCGGGGACTGCATTATTTAGCTTCGTTTAACCCACAGTCAGTCTTCTCATCTCCCCACCTCCCTCGCCTCTTGCTCAGTCTCTCTTGCGGGTTTCTCTGTAGTATCTTTCTAAAATCGGTCCCTTCCCGCCTTCAAATCTTTCCGCGGCTTCCCATTGCCTCCAGGTTACCTAGCTCAGCCGCCTGCTCTAGCGGCTCTGAGGGTGCGGGAAAGCCACCAGTCCCCACCATTTGCTGGGCTCGTCGTGCTCCCTCCGCTGGGGGCACCTGACCTCACTATTGGGTCCATCCATCAAATCTGTGCTCAGGCGTCGGTTCCTCCAGGAAGGCTTCCCTGACTAGCGCCTACGCCTACGCCCCCCAACACTACCCAGGGTGGAGGCCCCTTATGTGAACCCACAATACTCGGTGCTACCCTCCATCACCCTCCGCCCCTAACCCTCGCAAAAAGCGCGGGAGGCTGCAATAAACACTTGTCGACCGACGGGTCTCTAAAGTCTTTGAGGGAGGCGCGGTACCCGGCGGTGCGTCCGGAGGGTCCTTCCCACCGGGGGAACGCAGGTGCAAAGGCACGGAGGCGCAAAGGGGCCTGGCGACCGCGAGCCTCTAGGGGAGTAGGTAGGCGGGGTAGGAGCCCCTGGTGGTCCAGCGCGCGCTCCCGAACGGTCCCCGGGGACGAGCGACCATCGAGACGCACCGGCCTCCGAGAGTCCTAGAGGGGAAACGGAAGGGGCCCTTCCTTGACGCACCTGTCTGACAGCGTCCGTCGCCCACTTCCGATCCGCCGCGGGCCTGGGCGAGCCCGGCGCAGGTGCGGGGCTGCGGGGCGGAAGTGGCCGGGGATCCGGGGCCGGACTGAGGGCCTGCTGCGGGCCTCGGCAGCTGCGAGGCTGTCGCCGCGGGCGGCGCGTCTGCCCGGAGCTGACTCCCGCGGCACCGAGTCTTTGCGGGTCGGGACCCGGGGGGCCGCACCGCGCTGGGCTCAGGTAGGAGCCAGGCTGATCCCGCCCGGCCAGGGTTGCCTTAACGGAGGGGTGTCCACGACCCTGATCTCTTGAACCAAAGCGGAACACTGTGAAGAGTGAGAGTGGTCGTTCTAGAAACAGACGCTCATTTAAAGAAACCATGGGAAGCCTGTTTGTCGAGTGCTAGGGGTAAAAGATGAGTGAGGACCTTTCCTGACTAAAGGGAATCTGGCAGACGGAGGGAGACACAGGGGTAAACATTCGTACTATAATGCGGTAAATGCAACCATGAACAAATGCAATAGCTAGAAAGCTAGGAAAGAGAAATCTCAGTTGATGCAGCAGAGAAAATGAATAGACTGAAAATGTAAATAGATTTAAGATAGGTAGGTAGGTAGGTAGGTAGATACCTAGGTAGATAGGTAGATACAGAAACTTCCAATAGAATGTTAAGCAGACACTTGGAGTATTAAATGAGAGTATGTACTCACATGCTTTCTGAATGGTAAAGCCTACACAAGTTAGAAATCTTTTGATCAATTAAAGTAATGATATATATATATATTGTTCTGTTGTTTTCTTTAGGCTGAGTACACCGTCACATCCTAGCCACCAGCATGTCTATTGGTTTTACCTCCCAGATGTCTTGACTTTGTCTGCTTCTCTGTCACCACATTGATCTAAGTCTCTTATCTCCTACTTGGACCACGGTAAGCACAGTTTCCCTTCTTGACCCTTCTTATCTATTCTCTATTGACACTTCCCAGGCAGAGGGACCTTTGAAGAACATGTATCTCCCCACTAAAATAAGGAATAAGAGTAAAGCCCATAATTCTCAGTGTGTGCCCAGGCCCTCGGTAATGTGGTTTCCGCCTGCCTCTGAGCTCTTTCCCTCCCTCACCCTGCTGAAGCCACACTGCACTGGGGCGTGTTCTCAGACTGCAGAGTAATTTCTAGCCCCAAGGTTTTTGCCTGGAATGCTCTTTCAATGATTGGCTCATCTCATTCATTCGTTGGGTCTTAGCCTAAGCATTATTTATTCAGAAAAGCCTTCTCCAGGTCTCCAAGTTTTTTTTTTGTTTTTTTTGTTTTTTTTTTTTTTGCGGTACGCGGGCCTCTCACTGCTGTGGCCTCTCCCGTTGCGGAGCACAGGCTCCGGACGCGCAGGCTCAGCGGCCATGGCTCACGGGCCCAGCCTTTCCGCGGCATGTGGGATCTTCCCGGACCGGGGCACGAACCCGTGTCCCCTGCATCGGCAGGCGGACTCTCAACCACTGCGCCACCAGGGAAGCCCAAGGTTTTTTGTTTTTTTTAAATATTTATTTATTTGGCTGCGCAGGGTCTTAGCTGTGGCACGCGGGATCTTGGTTGCCATGTGGGGGATCTTTAGTTGTGGCACATGGGATCTAGTTCCCCGACCAGGGATCAAAACCAGGCCCCCTGCACTGGGAGCGAGGAGCCTCGGACACTGGACCACCAGGGAAGTCCCCACATCTCCAAGTTGATTGTCCCCATTAACACCCTCCTTACTTCCTTTTTAGAACTTATCCCCATTTATAATTTAAATTTATTTGTTTCATTTTTTTTGGCCGAGCGCATGGGGCTTGCGGGGATCTTAGTTTCCCCCACCAGGTACTGAACCTGTTCCCTCGGCAGTGAAAGTGCGGAATCCTAACCACTGGACCACCAGGGAATTCCCTAATTTTTTTTTTTTTCCCTGTCTGCTGTACCAGTATGTGAGTTTCATAGGGCAAGCACCTTGTCTACCTTGTTCTCTGTTGTATTTCTGGTTTCTGTGGGTCAGGCATAGATACATGTCAAATGTATATTTAGTGTTGGAAGAGTGGGCCCTGGTGACTAACCTAGTTATAACCCATCTTATAGTTTTCTATGATTGTAGTGTTGTCTCTCTCTTGAGATTTTAAGCTATTTGTGGGTATAAGCTAAGTCCTAATTTCATTGATGTAGAGAACAGAACTGGGATGACCTGACCTTCCCTGTGTCTTATTTATGCTGTTCTCATTGTCTGTCTGGTCTTCCCAACAGACCCTCAGTCTTCTGGGAGGGAGTGTGAAGATGCTTAAAGAGTGTCCAGGGATGGCAGAAGATCGTCAGCAGCAAATGGGTGTCCCTGTGGTAAAACTGGAGAAAGAGTTGCCGTGGGGCAGGGCGAGGGAAGGCCCCAGCCCGGAGACTTTTCGCCTGAGGTTTCGGCAGTTCCGCTACCAGGAGGCGGCTGGTCCTCAGGAGGCCCTCAGGGAGCTCCAGGAGCTCTGTCGCCAGTGGCTGCGCCCCGAGCTGCACACCAAGGAGCAGATCCTGGAGCTGCTCGTGCTGGAGCAGTTCCTGACCATCCTGCCCCGGGAGTTCTACGCCTGGATTCGGGAGCACAGCCCGGACAGCGGCAAAGCCCTTGTGGCCGTGGTGGAGGGCTTCACGGAGGGAGCGCTGGAAGCCAAGGCGGTGGGTGAGAAGGGGGATCTGGGTCTCGTTCCGTTGGTGCGGGAAGCGAGAGGTTTGAGGAAGCAGTGGGAGTGGATGAGGCGCAGAATCTCCCTCCTCTGCTCCCCGACCATCTGGGGTACATTTTGGAGGGCAGAGGAGTTTTCATCAAGGAAAGCCATTCCCAGGGAAGACGCAGGGCCGGTGGAAGGGCTGTCAGCTCCTTTTTTGGTCATCAGGGCAGAGGCCTGGCCATATTTCCCTGGTGAGCCTCGGGTCCAAAGAAGGCAGTTGTGATCTATTTCAAGGGCCCTGGTAGACTCGTTCCTCTTTGGGCAGAGATGCATGTGGTGATGCAGGGAATTCTGGAATTCCACTTGGTGAGTATTCTTCCTGAGAAGCATTGTCTGGAACAGTGCCGTTTCCACGTCTGGGACGTTGGCTGAGACGGCTCACGTAGTGAGTGACTTTGCATCTCAGGTGCTCCCTTGGGACTCTGGCCATGTGTCTGTCCCTCTCTGGTAGTTTCCCGATTGCCGTCTGGGAAAGAGAGGGCAGGACTGAACGTTACTGTCTTGCTTGCAGGTAACAATCTGTCTTCATTTTGTTCTCCCTTTTCCCACCGCAGTCACCCCTGACTTCCTGTATAGTCCTAAGAGAGTTGTTTTGTTTTTTTACTCCCTACCAAGGAGCTTAAAAGTGGACCAGGAAAGGCGTGTTCTTGTGAGTTCTGGTTTTCCTTGCTATTTCTAGAGCAGTTTTTTTTCTCACTGATTCACTGCACAGTCTAGGCTTTGTATTTTTTACTTTCAGCATCTGTAATTGGGGAATCTTTTTTCTAATAGTGAGTGTTTTGGGCTAAAGTTCTCATTGGAATAATAATAACATCTCTCTGTGATACTGTTCATGGTGGAATTTGATCAGTATTGACGTGGGCAGAAGGGACCCTTGTAAAATGGCATGGATGCATAGAAGTTGCTCAGCGCCTGATAAAGACAGTTTAGCCTCCTTTTCACCTTCTCACTCATGTCCTGGGGAAGAGCTGAGCCGGCTTGTCCTTTGTCTCCCCTGCAGCTGCAGTGGGTCTCTTTTTTAGGTTTTAATTCAACTCCTTTCATAACAGCCTTATGCAGGCCTCATTCTAACAGGTGTTGGGGCCTGTTCTTAGGTTCCGTGCCGTGTGCAGGGAGAGCAGGAGGAGACAGCACTTTGCAGAGGTCCTTGGGAGCCAAGTGTCCACCTGGGGCCCGTGGAGGTCAAGCCCGAGTGGGGGCTGCCCCATGGGGAAGGAATTCAAGGCCTCGACCAAGGCGCTGAGGAGCAGCTCAACCAGGATCCTGGAGAGGGGACGCAGGCCTTCCAGGAGCAGGGTAAGCTGCAAGCAGTGAGGAAGAAAGGGCACAGAAAAGGGTGCTTTGTGCCCTGCCCTCTCCCCTTTCCTTTACAAACCCTGCAGTTGATAAACTAAGTTACCTGTAGCGTGCAGTTCTGGGTTTTCCTGGCTACTTCCTGGACTTCAGTAGGAAACAGATGAAGTGAAATTGTTTTCTATAGCTCGATCTCCTGATTTCTGCGGGGGATATCTGGTATCATGCTCTCTTATCATTTCTTCTCCTTTCCCTCACATCCCTTCTAGAAACTGCCAGGAAGTATGTAGCTGACATGTAGGGATATTTTTTTTAAGTGGGCAGATAAACTGAATCCCTAAAAGTGACATGTGACTTACTGTGTTGCTGAATCTCAAGGGGGTTATTGCTGTAGCGTGACTTGGGAGCGTGAACAGCCCTGAAGGGCAGTGCATATTGGGTCGGGCCCTTTTTCCTAGCTGAGAACAGGGTTAGAACAGGGTAGGGTACACCCACACCTACCTGTCTGGAGTCTCCTTATGGTTCCTGGGGTTCTGTGTCAGGCACTAGACGCCTGTGGACGAGCTGCTGCAGGACAGCGCTAATCCTGCTCCTGGTTTATTTCCCTGCTCAGCTCTGCCAGTTTTTCCGGCTGGTCCTGGCCTCCCTGCAGTGAGCACCAGAGACCAGGAGATGGCAGTGGGGTTCCTTACAGCTGGATCCCAGGTGAGCTGTGACTGCTCTTCAGGGATCGTGATGTCGCTTTGAATGAGGCTCACCTTCCCCAAGATTTCTCCTCACAGCAGAGCACCGTCCGCAGAGTTGAATTATTCTACCTTTCTTGTTCTGATAGATGTGACAGCTTCGTTTTCTCCACTACATCCTCAGTTATTAATTTGAATTGAGCCTTATGCCAGCGGTCCCCAACCTTTTTGGCACCAGGGACTGGTTTCGTGGAGGACAAGTTTTCCACGGATGGCTGTGGGGGGATGGTTCAGGCAGTAATTCGAGCGATGGGGAGCGATGGGGGCGGCAGAGGAAGCTTCACTCGCTCACCGCTCACCTCCTGCTGTGCGGCCCGGTTCCTAACAGGCCGCGGTCCGGTACCGGTCTGGGGGTTGGGGACCCCTGCCTTAGGGTCTAGGCATGAGGCTCAGTTCACTCATTTGGATTACTCTTTGTTTTTTTTTTTTTCTTTTTTTCCTCCATCGACTCAGTATTACTCTTGTAATTGTGAGGAGGAAGACATTAGTGGTGGAAATCCCAGAGGCGTGATCTAGGGTGTGGTGGATGGCCAGGAGGTCAGTAGCCCTTTGTGGATGCGCTGTATGGATACTTCTGCCGCTGCTCTTCCTCTGGACCCCATCCTCCCCCCACGTCAGCAGGAGGGAAGCGACTTGGGTGGGCGCTCCCAGGAGCCCTGAGCCGAGTGGTCTCTCTGGCCCCTCCTGTGGGAATTCCCAGAAGTGACTCAAGTTTGAGCTCACTAAAGCCGTATTTGGGCAAGGGTTGATGCCTGTGCTGTTTGCTGTTTCTGTTTTCCAAGCATATTGTTTAGAGGAGATGAAGAAAGGACATCCAAGTTTTTGAATTTGGTCAGAGCCTGTCCTTCTACCACAGTAGTTCTTCACGGTGTCATGACGATGACACGTTGATTTCAACACAACGTTGTTTTTGAGGCAGGGCCAGCCCGAGTTTTTACTTATCTCTGAGGGACAGTCAGTTCTGGTTGAGGGGCTAAACAGCAGCCCCCAGTCTCCATCAAACATGAGGATCGAGTGGAGGGGATTGAACGGTGGAAGTTAGAGGCCGCAGTTGTTGGGTACCAGCCAAGTGGCTGCAGCAGAGGCTCAAAAATACAGTGGCTCAGACAAGTCCATCGTTCTCTGCCATTAAACTGTGGAGAGGGAGGCCCTTCTGGCCCCACTCGGAACCATCTAGGGACCCGCATTCCTTCTGTCTTCCTGCTCTGTTCTCCCCTGGAATGTTGTCCCCTGTGTCTCTCTGCTTTTCCACTGCTCCTGCTTCGGGATTATTTCTTTATCCATAGCCATCTCCTGTGCTGTTTCAGGGGTTGGGCCCATTTAAAGACATGGCCCTGGCTTTCCCCGAGGAGGAGTGGAGGCACGTGACCCCAGCCCAGATAGACTGCCTTGGGGAGTACGTGGAGCCCCAGGACTGCGGGGTCTCACCTCCAGGTAAGACTGTTTCCATCCCGGAGGTAAGAAACTGAGGAGTTGTGAAAGCTGTAGGTCAGGGTTGTTCTTGCCCCAGATTTCAGAACCTGATGCTACTGATAAAGGAAGGGAATACCATGGCAGATGAGTAAATGAGTCTGTGGAAAGCGCGTGGACCAAGGCGCATAGGAGCTGGCGAGGTGCTTTCCTGGGTCAGGAGAGGAGCAGACAAGGAGCAAGAAAACACCAGGTAGTTATTCTGGCTGAAATGAGACAGGTCGGTCGTTAAGGATGCCCTGAACGAACTCCTACTGTGTCTGTAGTTGAAGGGGACTGAGGGCTTGAGAGCAAGAGAAGCAGCGAAAGGGGGATCCTCTGATCTCTTTCACCAGCCTGTGTTTATGGAGCGCTCCCTTGTGTGCAGGCCCCACATTAGCAGTTCTGTGTTGGGGCAGGACTGACGTTCATGAAACCTCGGAGCCCACAGTGTGTGGGTGCAGGAGGGCACGGGGCTGCAGTGGGATCTCAGCAGTGGATGGGGCTGGTGTGGGCTGGTGTTGCAGAGCAAGCAGGGCCCTGGCCGGGCGTCTCAGGTGGCAGCCGGGTTTTACCTGGGGTCAGAGCTGGGAGGAAAGGTGCTTGTGGGGGAGAAGCAGCAAGAGAAGGTAGGAGGGAAGGGTGAGCCTGGGAAGTGCACACCGAGGGCCCACCAGGGACAGCCGGTGAACACTGCGGAGGGCTAGGGACGAGGGGTGACAGCCCCGCGGCTAGGATGGGGTGGGCGGTGGGGAGAGGGGAACCATGGCTGCGAAGGGCCCCCTCCTTTGTTCCCTCTGATTCTCTCCTTCCTCGTCTCATCACTTCTTTGTAAGTCATGTGCTGACCACTCACCTGTACTGACGTCTCCTGGTCTTTTTTCATCTTAAAACATGCAAAAGTGTCGTACAGTCGGCCCATTAACAAGAGGTTTGATCTGTGTGGGTCCACTTACACGTGGGTTTTTTTCAATGAATACGTACTACAGTCCCACGTGATCTGCTGTTGGTTGAATCTGCGGATGAGGAAGCTTGGATACGGAGGGCTGACTGTAAAGTTAAATGTGGATTTTTGACTAGCGGTCATCACAGAGTAGTGTCAGTGGCAGTATACTGGGAGGCCTGGGTCCAGTACAAGGCTGTCACCCATGATGAAGCGATGTGCGATTTCTGTGATGGCAGAGGACGTGGAACCCCTCCGAGGTAAATGCAGAGCGCAGGAGCCGTGCGTGTGCACCCATGGAGGTGCCGGCATCCTAGCGCCTTCATCCTGGCGCTGCGGACGGGCCTCTGCCAAGGCCGCCACTGTGTTCCCAGCAAGTTTTTACACCCTCCTGGCCATTCTGACTGTTCTAGAGACGCTGGCTTTATGCTTGTCCTCTTATATGCTCACTGGTTCAAAACAACTCACGTACTTCCCTAACGTTTACGCTGAGACTGGGTGAGCCGGAGGTCTGCTTCCCAAGCATAGCATCCTCTAGCCGTCTCAACCTTGAGTCTTCCTGAGAGTTCTTCCCATGTGATTGCCGCTCTTGCATTGACAACTGTCTAGGATTGGGCCTGAGAAAATAAACATAAATTCCATGATACATAATATCTAGCTCGTACTCACATTTCCCCACGTCCAGTTAGGTTCATGCATTGCATTTAATTTTAATTTTGCTGTACATAACACCTCAAACCTGGAAACTACCCAGATGAATGTCAGCCAGATTAATAAGGAGAGTGTCATATACTCTTACGGTATAACGTCGTACACTGATGAGAGAGAATGTAGTGCAACTACAGCTACACCACGATGTAGGTGAATCACACAGGCGTAATATTGAGCAGAAGAAGCAGACACAATGTGTGAATCAAATATGTAAAGCCTGGGAACTTTATCACCATACTTTATGGTGATAAAAGCCTGGATAACACATTACCCTGGGGGCAGGATGGTGTCACCAGTCTCCGGAGGGGAGGGGACGGGAGGGGCTTCTGGTGATGTTGTTTCTTAAAGTGGCTGCTATTTAATGGTCATCTTCATTATGAAAATTCTTTCAGCTCTTTATGTTTTGCACACTTACTTTTGTGAAAGGTGCAAAATAAAAGAATACATCAGAAGTGAGAGCTGTGTCCTTCATATTTTATCACATCACGAGGCATGAAACGTTCTTTTTCCCTTTATCTTTTTTTTTTAAAAATAAATATATTTTTGGCTGCGTTGGGTCTTCATTGCTGGGCGCGGGCTTTCTCTAGTTGCGGCGAGTGGGGGCTACTCTTCGTTGTGGTGCGCGGGCTTCTCATTGCGGTGGCTTCTCTTGTTGTGGAGTATGGGGTCTAGGTGTGTGGGCTTCAGTAGTTGTGGCTCGTGTGCTCTAGAGCGCAAGCTCAGTAGTTGTGGTGCACAGACTTAGTTGCTCCGCAGCATGTGGGATCTTCCCAGAGCAGGGCTCGAACCCGTGTCCCCTGCATTGGCAGGCGGATTCTTTTTTTTTTTTTTTTAAGAAATTTATTTACTATTTTTGGCTGTATTGGGTCTTTGTTGCTGAGCATGGGCTTTCTCTAGTTGTGGAGAGAGGGGGCTACTCCTAGTTGTGGTGCACGGGCATCTCATTGCGGTGGCCTCTCTTGTTGCAGAGCACAGGCTGTAGGCGCGGGGGCTTCAGTAGTTGTGGCACATGGGCTCAGTAGTTGTGGCTCGCGGGCTCCAGAGCACAGGCTCAGCAGTTGTGGCGCATGGGCTTAGTTGCTCCGCGGCATGTGGGATCTTCCTGGACCAGGGGTTGAACCCATGTCCCCTGCATTGGCAGGCGGATTCTTAACCACTGCGCCACCAGGGAATTCCCCTGGCGGGACGATTCTTAACCACTGTGCCACCAGGGAAGTCCCTCCCTTTATCTTTTAATGGGCTTGCCTGAAACGACTCTTTCCTGTTTAAGCATCACCTGTCATTTCCCTCTTCTTTTCTTTTTGGCTTCTTTGCTCCCTAGTACCTCTTTTCTCTCTTCTCCTTCCCTTCCTCTTGATCTTCTGTAAACAACTATTAATTTAGAGAGGGTATAAGAGGGATCACAGGAAGGACTTGTAGAAGGGCATTTCAGTCCTAATAAATACGCCGATGTAGAGGTAGTCTGGTACAGACTGGGTTCATTCACTTATCCAGCAGTCATGAAGCGTCTCCCCTGAGTCAGTCCCTGTGCCAGGCTCCCAGAGACCCAGGTTAATAAAACAGGGTGAGGTGGAGGGCACAGTGCGAGCAGGGATAGTGAGCTGAGGGAGGATGTGCAGTGCCGGGAGCTCCCCGTTGCTGGAACAGGTCTGTGATCCTGGGGAAGCTGAACATCTCAGATGACTGTAGAATAGCACGTGCAACAAGGTCAGTCGTAAGTAAGTGTGGAATAAACGGTGCTAATTGAATATATGTGTTGATGAGACCCAGGATGGGGCAGTAATCTGGGCAAGTTCCTTAGAGGAAACCGTTGAGTTAGATTTTGAAGGAAAGCAAAGTCTGACTTAGTAGGAAGTTAAGAGGGAGGGCATTAAAATTTAGCAGACTGTTCTGTAAAAGGGCATGGAGATTGTCTGAGCTTGGGCTACTGTAACAAAATACCAGAGAATGGGCGGCTTAGACAACAGACATTTATATCTCACAGTTCTGGAAGCTGGGAAGTCCAGGATCCAGTTGCTGGCATATTTGTTGTCTGGTGAGGGCCTCTCTTCCTGGTTCATGGGTGGCCACCTTCTTGCCTTGTCATCACGTGGCTGAGGGAGAGAGACATCTTGTGTCTCTTCCTTTTTTTATAAGGACCTTAATCCCATCATGAAGGATCATGCTCACATGACCTCTGTGTGTGCAGAGAGCCAGCTCTGGCTTCTCTTCTTAGAGGACATAATCCCATCCTGGGGGCTCCACCCTCATGCCCTCAGCTAATTAGTGCCCAGAGGCCTCACCTCCTAATAGCACCTGGGGGCTTAGAGCTTCAACCTGTGAATTTAGGAGGGAACACAAACAGTCCGTAACAGATGGAAAGAAGTAAAGGAATGTCTGGTTTTAGAGTCAGAGAAAGTCAAATGTACTGAGGTTGTTGGTTAAAGGAAAAAAGAAGGAATTGTTAGTGGGACACCCTTAGAAGCCAGGTTCTAACATGGAAGTTTACCTTCAGATCTGTTTCAGTATCGGTCTGTATCTCCCTTGTCCTGTAGGCCTGGGGAGCAAGGAAAAGGAGGCGAAGACCCAGCCGGCAGACCCCAAGGGGCCGCTTGCTCGGGGGCCGGCAGAGAGGTTTGGGGAAGCCTCTCTCCAGGTCCCGGAGCTCGGAAGAACCTGTGAGCAGGAGGCCGGGAGCTCGGTGGGGAACGCGCCCGGGCCGCCCCCTCCCCAGCGCGGCATTGCCCCCCTGCCTGATGACCTCAAGACCCACAGCTCCTTCTGGAAGCCTTTCCAGTGCCCCGAGTGCGGAAAAGGCTTCAGTCGGAGCTCAAATCTGGTCAGACACCAGCGGACCCACGAAGAAGACAAGTCCTACGGCTGCGGGGAGTGCGGGAAAGGCTTCGCGCTGCGTGAGTACCTCCTGAAGCACCAGCGGACCCACCTGGGCAGGCGGCCGTACGCGTGCGGCGAGTGCTGGAAGACCTTCAGCCAGCGGCACCACCTGGAGGTCCACCAGAGGAGCCACACGGGCGAGAAGCCCTTCCAGTGCGGGGACTGCTGGAAGAGCTTCAGCCGCCGGCAGCACCTGCAGGTGCACCGGCGGACGCACACCGGGGAGAAGCCCTACACCTGCGAGTGCGGCAAGCGCTTCAGCAGGAATGCCAACCTGGCCGTGCACAGGCGGGCCCACACCGGGGAGAAGCCCTACGGCTGCCAGGTGTGCGGGAAGCGGTTCAGCAAGGGGGAGCGGCTGGTCAGGCACCAGAGGATCCACACTGGGGAGAAGCCCTATTGCTGCCCTGCCTGCGGCCGGAGCTTCAACCAGCGGTCCATCCTCAACCGGCACCAGAAGACGCAGCATCGCCAGGAGACCCCAGGGCAGTGAGGGCGCCCGGCCGAAATGCCCGTCTTTTGCTCACAGAAGGTGCCGGAGAAGGTGGGGCCTTCTGGAACCACCAGGCGGAGGGAGACCTCATTGGAGGATGCGCCCCCCCTTTACTCACTGAAGGGTTGGGGTTGTCGAGGGACGTTGGGGGCAGAGAGGCGCTTTCACCCATTTTCTTTCCACTTGTTTTACACATAGGGGAAGGGAGAGGCCTGGTTTATTTGAGAGGCCAGAGGGCACAGCATCTCACGTCTCCTACCCAGGTGGTGCTTGTACTTTCTCCTACCCTTTTTGAGGAAGCGGTATCCGGAGTTTCAGTTCAGGTCCTGGTTTTTCTCCTTCAGTGGATGTTCACGTCCACCTCCTGAGCGAGTCTGGTTGTCAAGGTGAAATCTTGTCCCGTGTCGGCAGCTTGAACCTCGTTTTTCTGAGGGCTGTGTCCCTGCAAGAACATTAGCTCTGTCTCCCTTCCTTCCCCCAATTCTCTTTTCCATTTAACAGATATTTATTTGCTAAATAACACCTACTGTGCGCCTGGTTCTGGGAGTGCAGTGAACGAGACAGGTGAGACCTCATTCCCTTGGAGCTTGTGATTGGGCCCTGGAAGCAGACTCGTTAATAAAGCAGAGCGCCCTCAGTTCCCTTCACAGCGAGTGCCGAGAGAGAGGAAGTCCTCTCGGGCTCATTCTGCGCTCCTTCTGCCCTGCCCCTCCAGGTGCCTGATCTTTTCCTCCCAGCTGGGGTCGCTCAGGCAGCCTCCTTTATTTTACTTTATTTGCGGCCCCCTTTGTCTCTGTGACAGTCTACTCGTTGGTGGTTTCCCCATTCCATTATTCCTTGAACAATAACAACTGTCCACACATCTGTTAGGAAATTAATATTTTGCTTTTGATCAGTGTATAAACATGAGAGTATTTTAAACACACATCCAGGTCTGTATAAAATTCTAATTAAATGGGGCCGAAAGATGAACTAGTATTAATACCCTGTACTTGATGGCTCTTTACAATATATAAAATGTGCTGCTTCCCTGTTTTCTCACTTGACTCGTTCCACAAATATTTATTGAGGCCCGACAGTGTGCCAGGAACTCTTCTAGGTGCTTGAGGTACATCAATGAATAAAATAGGCGGGGTGTGGAGGTGGGGTGGGAAATCCCTGTCCTCGTGGAGCTTACGTGTTGGTCAATGTATTTGATCTTCAGAACCACCCAAAGTGGAACCCGTGGCTGTTCCCCGGGACCCTTTGGACCTGGCATCTGAGCCTGTGCCTCAGTCCTGTCAGCTGGCCCTGAAATGCATTCGCCACCACCTACCTCTTGTTCCTGAATCATCTCCGTCCTTAGTGCATCTCGGTCCTTGTCATCTGAGAGGTACTTGGGGTCCTCAGGGCCACCTGGAGATGATGAGACGGTAGCAGTCTGTTTTGCATGAGTGCCAATTAACGAAAGACAAAGATGTTTGTAGGCATCAAAAAAACACATTTTTTAAAAAATGAGAAGATGCAGTGTTTGTAAATGTGTTTAAGCTTTGCCGTCGTTAAAGGTTTTCCTTTCTCTTGGACATTCTGGAAACTGCCTAACTAGCCTGGACCGTGCTGCAGTGTCGCAATGCTGTGCCTTTGGACACCGGCTGCTGAGTGATTAGTTTTCTGACGGGACTGTAAGTTAGTCTGTCTTTGGACTGTGTCCTGTAATTGCAAGATGTGATTTGTCTCACGGTGCCTCTTGATATTATATTCTTTCACTGGGATTTTTTTCCCCCCATTTTCCATTGTAAATAAGGTAAATGGTAATGACTTTAATACAGAGAGTTACATTACTCAGTCCACCTTGAAAAACATTATTTTATCACTCATTTCTTGGCAGATAACCGTGTTTACTTTTGATTTAGCGAATGATCTCCTGGCCCTTCAGTTGTCCCCATGAGGCTGCGCTGACCAGGGCGCTGTGAGATGTCCATTCTCTGAGATGCTGGGCTGCTACTTCTCAGCAACATCGAGGTCCAGATGCAGAGTCAGCTCTTTTCTTCCCCATGCCCCAGACAAGCCAGGCAAGGCTTACAGCCACCTGGAGGCCAAACCCAGTAAGAGGCTTTTCCTAAGCCTCTGGCCTGTAGTCTGTGTGACGTGGGGGCTGACCTGACCTGAGTTTGGCCTTTTCTGGAAGGTCTGTATTCCAGAGCTAGGCGGGGAGTTTGGGGCCAGCGTGGCCTCCGAGTTGCTCATCAATGGGCTTCTGTTTACCTGAATTAAGTGGTAGATTCTCTGATCAGACACTGGGTTTCCAGTCAGTTGAGATCTCTTGAGGGAGCTTCTGTAAGAGGCCTTGCTGTCTTTCCCACGTGGACTCCCCTGTCCGCTTTGAGACCAAAGCTCATGGACAGTTCCTCAAAAGAGTCTCAGAAGAAATCTTTCCCCATGGAGTTGTAGTAGCCTTATTTTTGGTATCTATTCAAATGTCAAATATTGTTTTCTGTATTTTTCTATTTAGGAATTTTTCATAATAGAAAATTTCAAACATAGATAAATGAATCCTCATGTATTCATCATTCAACTTTATTTATTTATTTATTTTTTTGCGGTACGCGGGCCTCTCACTGTTGTGGCCTCTCCCGTTGCAGAGCACAGGCTCCGGACACGCAGGCTCAGCAGCCATGGCTCACGGGCCCAGCCGCTCCGCGGCATGTGGGATCTTCCCGGACCGGGGCACGAACTCGTGTCCCCTGCATCGGCAGGCAGACTCTCAACCACTGTGCCACCAGGGAAGCCCATTCAACTTTAATATATACTCATAACCAATCTTGTTTTATCCCTACCCCATCTTCCTCCTCATCTTCCTCCCCAGTTGAAGTATTTTAAAGCAAATCCCAAATGTTGTTTATAGATATTTCAGTGTATACCTCTAAATGGTAAGGATTCTTAAAAAAAACCCCCAAACCCACAATACTATTATCATACCTAAGAAACTGAGCAGTTGCTTAATTCCAAATTAATATTTAAAAAAACCCCCCCCACAATTTAAAAAAAACCTTTAAGATCAAAGTAAGAAGACTTCCCTGGTGGCGCAGTGGTTTAAGAAGCCACCTGCCAATGCAGGGGACATGGGTTTGAGCCCTGGTCTGGGAAGATCCCACATGCCACGGAGTAACTAAGCCCGTGCACTACAACTACTGAGCCTGCGCCCTAGAGCCCGCGAGCCACGACTACTGAGCCTGTGTGCCACAACTACTGAAGCCAGTGCACCTAGAGGCCGTGCTCCACAACAAGAGAAGCCACCGCAATGAGAAGCCCGTACACTGCAACAAAGAGTAGCTCCCGCTCGCCAAAACTTGAGAAAACCCGTGCGCAGCAACGAAGACCCAATGCAGCCAAAAAAAAAAAAAAAAAAGTAAGATCCGTAAATTTTAATTTATTGCTTTGTCTTCTAAGGCTAATAATCTATAGTTCCTATCCCTTTTTCCCCTTGAAAAGAAATTTTTTTTTTAATTGTAATTTTTTATTTGGCCGTGCTGCATGGCTTGTGGGATCTTAGTTCCCCGACCAGGGATCAAACCCACACCCCCTGCAATAGAAGCGTGGAGCCCTAACCACTGAACCACCAGGGAAATTCCCCTCCCCTTGCAATTCATTTATTGAAACAACTGAATTATTTATCCTGTGGAGTTTCTCACACTCTGAATTTTATTGTTTGCATACTCATGGCATAATTTAATATAGCTCTCTGCCATCTGATTAACTAAAAACTTAGGTGTAGAGGTGTAGCCAGATTTGTATTTCACACTTTGGCAAGAACACATTGCAGATGGTGGCCTGTCTGGTTGTTTCTCATTATATGATGTTGGGAGCCTAAACGCATTTATTTCATTAATTCTATAAAAGATTCTTCGTTTATTAGCTGGAAAGCTTCTGTAAGAAATTTCCCCTCAAAAAAAAAAAGAAATTTCCCCTCAAAAAAAAAAAGAAATTTCCCTTCACTATTAGATACAGTTCCTAGAGGAAAGGAAATGCTTGACTCTTCCTTCCCTTTATTTACCTGTCTTCACAATAATAATGATCTGGGGGCTTTGCTTCTTATAAAAGTGATCAGTTATTATTATTTTTTAATCAAAATGCATTAATGAATTCAAACCAATCCACCATCGTTGTTATTCTTATTGATCCTCAAATCATTTCGCTTTTGGCCAGTGGGAACCTCTTCACATTAGCTCCTAAATGGACATAACCCTAATCATCTTTGATAGCTTCTTTGCTGTCTGGTGTGACAGGGTGTTACAAGATCATCTTGTGCGTTTCCTGCCCCTTTTGAGAGTGAAGGGAAGTGCTATTAATTATGTCAGGACGGTGGTGTAAATGGGACTCCAGGACAAACAGGGATATTTGGTCACTTTATATTTAGCCTTCACTGTGTATGATTGGGTGTCTGCAGTTCCCTCACACAGGGCTAATGTGCACTTCAGGGCCTGGCTGCGCGTCGTGGGCCATGCTGCTGTGACAGGAAAGGTGCCACTCCCAAGGGTTGTGACCTTTGTAAGAGAAACCCCATTTTATCCCCTGGGTGTTAACAGAACCAGGTAACTTTCTGCCCAAGGTGTGTCCTGGGGAGCTAACGCATTAAAAAATTGCTTCTCAAAGTGTATGCCGGGGTGAATGTTGTCTGCAGGCTGATTAAGTGTGCTAAAAATACTTTCCGTACCTGTTTTATCCCGGCCTAGGGAAAAGTATGAGAACCTTTGTTTCTTAAAAAATAAGCTGGTTTCAAGTCTCCTTCTGAGACAGGGAAAGGAACTGGCAGAACACATTTCTCTAGAGTCTACTTGTTCTTTTAAACTCTGCCCAAGTTTCTCAGCCTCCCCACTATTCTCCCTTTGTGTCAGGAAATTCTCTGTCTTGGAGGCTGCCCTGGCTTTTTTGTGCATGGTAGGCTGTTTAGCAGGGTCCTTGGCCTCAATCTACTTGATGACAACTAAAGATGTTTCCAGGCCTAGCTAAATGTCCCCTGGGGGCAAACCTGACCCTGGCCGAGAACCCCTGCCCTTGGGGTTCAGGGTAAGAGCTGAAAAGACTTAGATGGTTTAACTATTGAAAGGACTGGGCTTCCAAGGCCTGGAGCTATTTCCTGCTAACCTTAAAGAGCCCTGGCCTAATTTCTGGAAAACAGAGGAGTTACTAGAGATCACGTGGGTTAAATGTAGTGTTGCCAAGCAGAGCCAAGAGCTTTTGGAGTGGAATCTCAGGATGGGGTGCTGGGGTCTATCACAGGCAGCCTGGGTGGTTGCTTTGGGTTCCTTTCAGGCAAGCACCTGCTGCACTACTCCACACAGCAGTGAGCTTTTGCCTGGGGCTAGGTTCACCATCCTCAGTGAACGCATGCGCAGTGAGAGCCAGTGAAGCACAGTGCAGCCAGTTCCAACTTTTTTGCCTCCATGATAAGGTCTCCTAAGGCCCACAGTAGTCATAAATACTTGAATGGATGAAAGACCTGGATTTCTACCTTTTCCGTAGCTAGAAGGCTCTCTTGCGGGTGTCTTAGGAGGGAAGAACCCTGCAGCAAGTTGCCCCCCAGCGGCCCCCGATCTGGCAGTCATCTGTAGCTGCTGTCCTGCCAATTGCAGTTATGTTGAATTCACTTAGAAATTCTACAAGTCAAAGAAATTCACTTGGGCTTCTTACAATTTCATATTCCTATCTTGCCTTATTTTTCTTTATTATCTTCAGTGAAGGGCATATTTCTAGAGATTGGTCTTATCCAGCCCATTCCCAGGACTGACCTGTTTCAATAAAAAATTTCAGGAAACATTTGTTATAAAGTGGGGAAGGTAGGCAATTGTCTTCCTTGTGTTTGTCTCTGGGAATTTAAACTGCTGGGAGAGTGAGGATGGAAGGGGGGGTGGGTGATGCAGGTGTTGGGCCCTGAGAAGCAGAGAGACTTAAGAGAAGCAGTTTGGAAGGGCAGAGAGGTTCCAGTAAAAGGTCTGCCATCGCTGCCACGTGCACCACCGTCTAAGTGGCCAGAGACCAGGAAATAGGGCAGACGTAAGAGCTTGCTTCATGTTTTCCCTTCCTACTTAAAAAATGTGTTTTACTGAGAAGGTGGTATATTAGCTTTTAGAGGGACTGGGAAAAAGTGGTGGTAGAAGTCTGTATTTGCCTTCTTGAGTCCCACCTGCAGAAGCTGTTTGCGTCTTACACCATCTCCACGTCTGTGAAGAATTTGAGAAAATCCGGTCTCTATCATCTAGACATTTCGCTGACTCCTGTGGGAGGGCTCAGCATGTGCTGTGAACTGGAAGAACAGAGTGAACGATAAGCAGTTTATCGCTGAGAACCAGTGTTCCCACTAGGTTTTCCCAGTTTTCAGTTCTAAGCATTCTCAGGTGCTAATGGAAAGAATGGAAAATAAGAGGTGGGAAAACCAAGAGTTTAAACAGCGTGGTAGTAGCACACATGGAGGGATGGAGTGGGACACAGGGTTCAGAAACAGACCCAGCTCTATATGGAAATTTAGCTTATAACAAAGATGGCAGCTCAGATCACTGGTCATGCTGTTAAATTAGACAAGGAGACCATTAGAGGTGATTCCAAAGCCTTGGCAGCCTGTGTAAGCAAACCCAAACCTCAGCCTGTAAATGCCTCAAGGTTAAAAAAAATCGAAACCTAAGGACAACCAATCACAAACAGCCGACTTGACTTTCCTGTATAAGGCAGCCTAAGCTATAGCCACTCAAATAATTTCCTCCCTTTGCCTTCTTGTCTTCTCTGTGAATGTCTTGCCCCTACATCCTGTGGCTGGAATGATTTTTGCTCAGATAAACTCTTAAAATTTTTACTATGCCTCAGTTTATCTTTTAACAATGCTTTTCAACAGAGATTCTCAGTGTCATCTGAAGACCACTTACATCAAAATCACCTGGGGAACTTGTTTAAAATGTAACTGGGGGGCTTACCTGGTGGCACAGTGGTTGAGAGTCCGCCTGCCGACGCAGGGGACTTGTTTAAAATGTAACTGGGGGGGCTTACCTGGTGGCACAGTGGTTGAGAGTCCGCCTGCCGACGCAGGGGACACGGGTTCGTGCCCCGGTCCGGGAGGATCCCACATGCCGCGGAGCGGCTGGGCCCGTGAGCCGTGGCTGCTGAGCCTGCGCGTCCGGAGCCTGTGCTCCGCAATGGGAGAGGCCACAACAGTGAGAGGCCAGCGTGCCGCAAAAACAAAAACAAAAACAAACTATTTAAAAAACGTAGATAATGGAACTATTTTTTCCCCTTCTTTTTTTAAAAAAATTATTTTAATTTATTTATTTTGGCCGCACTGGGTCTTCTTTGTGGCGCGTGGGCTCTTCATTGCGGCACGCGGGCTTAGTTGTGGTCTGTGGGATCTCAGTTCCCCTACCAGGGATCGTACCCGGGCCCCCTGCATTGAGAGCTGGAGTCTTAACTGCTGGACCACTAGGGAAGTCCCCTACCCTTTCTTCTTGAACATTTTATTTTTAAATAGAAGTTAACATTTTGGTATCTTCACACGATTGGGTTTATGTTATCAAGTCTATAAGAGTGGCTGAGCTTCTGAACTTTTTATAATTGACCTGTGTGCAGGTCATTCCTTCTTATTTACAGCCTCCAGACCAGGACTTGAGCCAGGCTGAAAAGGTGTTTGCTGTAAGAGAAGGGTTATCTTATCCTACGCCCTTCCTTGGAAAAGTAGGCATCAGAGCAGGCAGTGTCCTCACAACCCATGGATGAGCAAGGTCAGTTGAAGGTCTTTCAAATTTATTCGTCGCTGCCTCCCCCCCAACTTTTTTTTTTAAATCTTTTTCTTGTTCTTTTTTCTTTTTTTTTTTACCTTGAGGCCAAACCATTGTATTATTCACCATTATAGTAAATGCATACGAAGACCTCTTCTCCATGCTGACGTCAGCTTTTCTTCACATCATTTTCATGGGTTTGAGGTGAGATTTTATGGCTATTATTGTAGTTTTATGATTAGAGACCCAGGAGAGCTGAAATCCAATAGTCCCAACTCCTGAGGGATCCCAAGGAAACAATATGTTCAAGGAACAATAGCAAACTTTGAGCCAAAGTACAACTCTGTTAGTATCTGAGTTACACCCAGTAACCTCCATCATGGGCTCACTGGTAAAAGGTGGGCTGGAAAGTAGCTTTGGCCTCCCTTGCTTCCCACTCTCAGCCCCAGATCTGAATTGAGGACCTGTGTGCTCCGGCGGGGTGGGGAGAGAGACAGAGAGCGAGAGAAGTGACTGGACCTAAGTGGAGACTCCAACCAGACATACGGATAGAAGATGAGCAGTCGGGGGCCAGGCTGGAAGGAAGGGAGCTCCATGCCTGGATGATGACCCTTTAGGGCACACTGCCCTTCATAAAATATGGACCAGAGAACTCCTTGGGCTCTGATCAACCAGCTTGGTAAACTCTTTTTCCTTGTCTGGTGTTGGGGAAATATAAAAGTATTGGTTAAGGCAAAATCATGGGGAGAAAGGCCATAAGTGTTCTTTTTCCATGTCTGTTGTCAATTTAAATCAAAACATTAAAATTAAAAAACTCTTTAAACTCGACTCCAACAATCCTGTTTGGGGTAGAGTTGAGGTGAACTCTGCAAAGTGGAAGAATGCAAAGCAGAGCATGAAAGGGGCTATAATAGAATTCAAATTATATGGAGTTCCAGAGGAGAAAAAAATACTTCCTTTTGACTGGGGAGACTCGAGGTGGCTTCACGAAGGGCGTGGTATTTTATGCGAGCTTGAAGGACAACGAGAGTTTTGATAGAAATGAGCAAAATGGGATGGCTGGAATAGCATGAGAGGGACAAAAATGCACGGTGTGTTTGGTAGAATGGTCAATTTCAGAGGAACTGGAGTCAAATGGCTGGTAATCGGAGGGGCCAGGACTGGATGCCCGTTGTGCTGACTTTCTGGGTAATGCTCTCCCAGCTCTGCCATACCCCTTGCAGCCTAGGATATTATCCTGTTGCTCAGGAGGCCACATACAACTTCTTCAGCCATAAACTTGTTACATGAGGCCTTTCCCCTTTGTCTCCTTCTCCAGGTCCTTCCTGTAGAGAAGCACCTTCATAAGGATTATTGTGGCCCATGCCTTTTATGTGCTTCACACCCAGAGAACCAGCTCTAAGTCTAGCCTCTCTTCTCTCTTTACCGTGTGGCCAGCAGACCTCTCTTTCCTAAGAAAAGCACATAAGTGGGACAGTATGGGGCCTGCGTAGGTGTTCAGCTGAGACAGTCATTATAGGCATTCCTGATACAAGTAGGTAGAGCTGTGGAGCTCCACCCGGCAGGGCCCAAGGCCGAGAGTGGGACAGCTTTGAGGAGGACCGTGAAGCCTGTCTCCAAAGCTAGGTTCAACCCAGAGTGTGGGGTGGTGGTGGAGGAAGTGGAGGAGTTTGGAAACCGGGATGCTTGAGGGTTAAGGGTCTGAGGCTCTGTGGGGTGCATGGGGGCACTCAGAGGGCATCTCTTTGGCACAGGCTGTCAGCATAGGTCACAGATTCCTATGAGCTCACCCTTCACATGAACCCCCTTCAGAAGGTCTGCAGATAGAGCTAGTTTATACCTGTTTATGTGGTCCTGTCTTTACGGGAGAGTTTATTCCCCTTTGGTAGTCTGGGCAGTCAGTGCAGGGGCCAAGAAGTTTGGGACTTGCAGATTACTTATGGAGCAATGAGAGGCCTCCCTGGCCATGGTGACAACCCAGGACAATGAGGTCTCTGCTCCTCCCACCCTCTCTGTGTGGAGCCTGTCCTTGGGGTTCATCCTCTTCCTAGCACAGAGGCCCTGAAGGAGAGCTCTGCTGTCACAGCCCATGGGATAAAGCCTTCAGGTTGACCAGTTTCCTTAGAGCTCCCTTCATGTCCTTGTTCCTCAGGCAGTAGATAAAGGGATTCAGCATGGGGGTGACCACCATCTACATTGCTGAAGCCAGAGAATCCTTGTCAGCTGCGTGGGAGGATGAGGGACTCAGGTAGACCCCTGTGATGGTCCCATAGAAGAGAATGACCACAGCAAGGTGGGAGCCACAGGTGGAAAAGGCCTTTGGTTTGCCCCGGGCAGATGGCATCTGTAGCACAGCAGACACAATGTGGATGTAGGAGACGAGAATGCCAAGGAAGGGGATGAGGACCGCCAGGTCCCCCTTCCAGCAGAATCATGAGTTGGTTGAGTTGGGTGTTGGGGCAGGAGAGCTGGATCAGGGGAGCAAGGTCACAGAAGGAGTAAGGGATGACGTTGCTGGCACAGAACTCCAGCCGGGCCATGAGGAGGGTGTGTAGCAGGGAGTGGAAGTTGGCTAGGGGCCAGGAGCTCCCCAGCATCAGGGCACAGACTGGCATACTCATCACCGTGGAGTAGTGCAAGGGCTGGCAGGTCGCTGTGTAGAGGTCATAAGCCATGGCCATCAGCAGGAAGCTGTCCATGTTGACAAGCAAAATGCAGAAGTAGATCTGGGCTAGGCAGCAGCCATAGGAAATGGACTGAGTCTGTGTCTGGATGTTCACCAGCATCTTGGGGACTGTGGCGGAGATGAAGCAGAAAACTACCAGGGAGAGGTCGCTGAGGAAGAAGTCCTTGGGCGTGTGGAGGTGGGAGTCTGAGCCAGTGGCCAGGATGATGAGCAAGTTCCCTGCGGCCCCGACCAGGTACATGACAAGGAAGAGCCCGAAGATCAGCTCCTGCCTCTCGAGCTGGCTTGAGAGCCCTAGGAGGACGAACGCAGAGGCGCTTGTGTGTGGTTTCGCCTCTCCATGGTTGGCTGGTCCTGCTAGGAGAGCCAGACCAGGAGCAGACTTTAGAGAAGATGGAGACGCCCATGCCTCCCTCCTTCCCTCATATAATCCCTCAGCTCACATCTCTGTGTTCATTTGGTAGAAACCCAAAAGAAGTCTCTCTACCTATCAACCAGGGAGTCCTGTGGCCTCAACAGATCCCAAAGTCAGGATTTTAGTGATTTTGCCACCGAAATACTACTGCACCTGAGCCCCACAAAGCCCCATGTGCCGTCTCTCCAAGGAGAAGCCTTGTGACATACGGCCCGGTACCCAGTGGTGGCAACAAGGGGGGTACTTAGGGTGTCTTAGCCCCCCAAAATTCTGTCATACTCTCATTCTTTGTTGTGATGTTGTAAGTAAAGAGCTATAGGAATGTAATTTCCTCCTACTCCCAATAGGATTGCCACCCGAAGGCCCTTGCTATACAGGATTCTGGAACCACCGTGGCACATACGTGGAACCTGAGGGTAATATTCGTAAACATCCTCCTTCCGCACAAACCTCCTTCCCCACCAGTATTTTATCTCCCATGTTCTTCCACCCACATGGAGCCCAGGGATCAAGATGCTCCGGCTGCCACTCGTCACCGACTCTGGGCCACCTGGGTCCTGGTGATGATGCTGTGGGATGGAGTTGGCCAGAGCAAACCTGGACAGAAGAGCCTGCTGACTGGGACAGCTCAGCCAACCCTTCTGCTGGGGCTGACCCAGGAAGGGCCTCACCTCTGGAGGGAAAGAGTTGCCCCTGCAGATTACAGAGAGAAACTGAAGGTGTAACGTTGTCCAGAGTAACAGAGTGGGCAGCAGGGCAGCATAGGGATCCCTCAAAGTTGGAGTTTGTAACAGTTCAGTGCGAGCTCAGCTGAAGTTTCACTAGATAGAAATGATTTTTCAGTGCTTCACAAGACATAGTTAGTTGGGATTTGGGTCCTATAGAATGTAAATCATCAAGAGGGAAGGGGAGAAAGAAGCAACTGGAGTTACTGTGCTGCTTGGGGATGGGGAACAGCTGACGGGGGAAATCAGTCTGGAAAAGCTATGGGAATCGGTATGGCCCACCTGGGAACTGGGCAGGCAGTGAAAGGGGTAAACGGTCTTGGGAGGCTTTGTCTGTGCCGCCATTTTGCTTGGAGCAAAGGAGCTTACCAGCTCAATTGGGCAGCGTACAGCAGGGATGGAGATTTCAGCTCTGCAGCAGGACCCAGCTGAGCTCTTGGCCTCTGTTGAGCTATGCCTTAGTATGGAAAATAAATGGCTCGTTTTGAATGAACGTTTTACTGATGTGATTTTTTTTTTAAAGAATTTGAGTATTTGGTGACCCAAAGGCAAGCATCTTTGGTAAAGGACAACCGTAAGATATAAATGCAGGAGGCTAAGAGAAATCTGTTTGGTGAAAAGTAAGAATGAAGGGAAACATGTATTTAATATGGGTTAAATCCTCATTTGATCAGTACTGATTAAAACAGCTCTAAAACTGGGTGATGTGAGAGATGAGAAAACAGTGAAGGAAATGGTTCGTGTTCCCCAGAAGCTTCTAGTCAAATGGAAAGGTAACTCCTTAGCCTAGGGAGCTGACATTGAGCACCTACTGCGTGTCATATACAGGACTAGGCGTGTGCATGTATGTGCATGTATATAATCCTCACAACGTATATAAGGTAGGTGTTATTATTCTTATTTTACAGATGAGTAAACTGACACCTAGAGGGTTTGAATAATTTCCCCGGAAGACATCAGGATTTGATTCCAGGTTGGTCTGATTTCAAAGCAGTACTTTGATTTTCTCAAAAAGACCAAGGAAGTACTACTGGGTAAACTTAAACTTGGGGCATCAGTGTAAATGGATCAGGGAATCCTGCAGTGACCAGCACAGGGGCAGGAGGAGGGGAGTGTGGAGCAGGTTGGATAGGGCAGGGACATGGCGGAAGAGGGTCGCCTGTACTAGGGAGAGAGGGCTTGTTCATGTGGCTGCAGCATAGGTGCCGAGACTGACACGTGTGGTGCAGTGACAAAAGCTCTGTTCCTTTCTTGACTAATGTTCCTTTTGAACCAGGGTGTCTCCATCCTCTCTTTTCCTTCCCATCCTCCCACTTCCCCAGAGGTATGGGAGAAGAAAATTTCCTTGTTACTATGTCCCACTGGTTAGGAAGATAGTCTTTCCTAGTACTCCTATTTTAAGAACACCAAAGCTCAAAACGTCTAACTTCAAACAAAAAGGATCACCACCCCCGTAGCATCTGGACCATTCCTGTCAGCATGCAGACATCCCCCAGTTTGAAAAACCCACCCTTGACTTCACATTCCCCTCCGGCCATCAGCTCATTCGTCTACTCCCCTTTTCCGCAAAAGTCCTCAAAATGTGGTCAGTACTCATTCTCCAGTTCCCCCTTCCTGTTCTCTCACGTAGCCCCCTTTTCAGGCCTCCCCACCAGTTCCTGGAGCTTCCCTCCTTAAGGCCACCATTGCTCGTCTACTCAGGCTCCATCTCCCGAAACCCAACAGAAACCCAACAAGCTGGAGCCAGCACTGCTGGTCACTTTCCCCTTCTTCTTTTTTTAAATATGTAAAGTGATTTCATTACTTATTTCTTTATTTTTTAAAAATTTATTTATATTTTATTTATTTTTATCTTTGGCTGCATTGGGTCTTCGTTGCTGCGCGCGGGCTTCCTCTAGTTGCAGCGAGCGGGGGCTACTCTTCATTGTGGTGCGAGGGCTTCTCATTGCGGTGGCTTCTCTTGTTGTGGAGCATGGGCTCTAGATGCACTGGCTTCAGTAGTTGTGGCTCGTGGGCTCAGTAGTTATGGCCTTGTGGGCTCTAGAGCGCAGGCTCAGTAGTTGTGGCACACGGGCTTAGTTGCTCTGCGGCATGTAGGATCTTCCCTGACCAGGGCTCGAACCCGTGTCCCCTGCATTGGCAGGCGGGTTCTTAACCACTGTGCCACCAGGGAAGCCCTACAATCGTCTCTTAACCGGGCTCCCTAAAGCCTCAGCAGTCTGTTTCTACACAGCATCCAGGGTTGAATGTTAAGAAATGTAAGTCAGATCATGTTACTTCTCTGCTCAGAATCCTCCAGTGGCTTCCCATCTCACTCAGAACGAAACCTAGAGTTCTTGCCAAATCCCACAGGGCTACGCATGACCTGGGCCTCTGCCCTCTCCCTGATCTCACCTCCTTTATTGTCCCTCACTTTTGGCAGGCCAGCCACGATGGCCTCCTCACTCTACCTGGACACATCAAGCACGTTCCTACATTAGGGTCTTTGTACTTGTTATCCCACTGCCGAGAATTCTGTTCCATTGTGATTTACTTTAGTTTGATTTCTGCTAAGATGTCACCTCTGTTCAGGGTTCCCCCACCAGCTATCTAAAATAGTACCCCTGAATCTGTCTTCTTTCTTATTTTTGCTTTGTTTTCATTCTCAGCACCATCTCTCTCTCTTATCATCTGTATTATCTATCTAATCATCTATTATCTATCTATCTATCTATCTATCTATCTATCATCACTGTGTTTCTCTAGAATATAAGCTCATGAGAATGAGAGCAGGAACTTTATTTTTATGTATTACCATATTCCCAGTTTCTAGGACCGTGTCTGGACTATAGGGGACATCAGTGTTGTTGAACGAATGGGTAGCTGTTCTTAACGTCCCCCTTTGTGACCTCATGCCTTTGAGATTGGGTGAGACCTTAAAGATAGTCCTCCTTCACCTGATATCAACCTAGTGTCTTCCAAATGTCAATCATATTTATCTCCTGTATTTTTGTTGCCTTAATAGTTATTTAATTCACTAATTTTGTTAATTGAAATTCATTTATTAGAAAAGAAAGTTTGTACACCATTATAACATAAGAAAGCAGTATCGCTTATTGAATTTTAGCCAGTACCATTACCTGCAGAGAGTTCTGAGTCTGAAACCCACGTTTACTTGGTTAAAAAAGGAGAATGCAAAGTTGTAGAGTGGACTTAGGGAAATAGCACCAACCTGAGTGTTTTTCTGAGAGGTGATCAGAAGGGTTGGAGGAGAAGTAGAAAGAACTCAAAAGGGAATCACTTTCTCACCAGGCTATTTGGTGCTATTTGTCTCCATCTCTGTAAACCACCTAATGCCAACTTTCAGACCCCTGTAGGGACGGGCTTCACACTGTGGGCAACACTGCACTAACCCATACATGCCTGGACTTGGACACCTGTTTGTTCAGGTTTCATTTCTGTTCCTGATCCTTGGGCAGCGAGCACATGGGTTGACTTTGTTTTCTTGCGTCTTCGGCAGTTGCATCTCTCTCTGGTGACCACTGCAGCTCTGGGGTTTGTGTCAGCCTGAACACTGGACCTATTTTATGAAAGCCCAAGGGGTGGAGAAAAATGCTTGTCTTTGACTTCGAGGTTCTCATGTTTAATTTTCTCCAATCATTGAGCCATAATTAACTCTGTTTAAATAATTTAGAGGGGGAAACAACAAATTAAAGGTGCTAGCAAAATATAGATAATAAAACAAAAAATGGAAACAAACCACATAGAAGGAAAATAATTAAAGCAGAAATCTGATAACTGATTATTTGAAAAACAATTGATAAACAATATCAATTTTGATAATGAGAATGAAAATTAAAATGAAGTCAGGATTTGGAAAACATACTTAATACAAAAGATTTATATTTAAGTTGAATATTCTTTTCAGTTGTGGGCTATTACATCTTATCAAATGAAAAATAGATGGCTACTTACAAATGTATGAAATATCCCCAAAGATGCAAAAATGAATTAGAGAACATAAATATAATGATAATAGAGAAAGAAACATAAAGTTATTAAATAGTTTCTAAAGGGGCATCTGATTCCAATGTCTTCAAAATCTTCTAAGAACCAATAATTCATTCAGTAATAAAAAAATTTAAAATATAGAAAATTATAGCATATTAATAATCTGTAAAATGGATAGAGTAATAATATTTGCTTAAAGGGGCTGTTGTGAGGATTAAATGAGAAAATTCCCATAACTTGTATAGGACAGTGCATTGCACATAGTAAGCAGTTAACCAGGCTATTACTATTACGATTATTATTCAGTTCACTTTTAGAGGCAAATATTTTAAACTCAAGCTAAACAAAGTCAATGAAAGGAATATTTTAGATCAATTTTGATCATAGATATAGATATAAATGCCCCAAGTAAAATATCTGCAAAGAAAATAACACATTAAAAGAATTAACTGTTAAACTCAAGGAAATCCAGTAACCTCGTTCACCATGAACAAAATATAAAAATAATGTAATTAGACCTGGATAAAGCATCCAGATAAATGTATCATTTGCCTTATAGATTAAAACTCTGAAAACATTAGGAGAGTTTTTTCTTAATATAATAAGCTGTGTATTTAAAAACAAGATTCAACATCTTGTTTACTGAAGACTTAAACCTTTTCCCGCAAAAGAACAAGAAATGGATGTTCTCTGTTATTATTCCTTATATAATATTTCACTAGAAATGCTGGTGATGGTTATCTTAAAGAGATAAAAACATAACTTTTTTACACAATATCTCATAACTAAAGTCTTAATAGAAATGAAGTCATTGCTAAAAATAAAGTTAGTTGAGTAAAGTTGTAGGCTATAATGTCACACAAAAATCAGTAAATTGGTTACTGATATATCAATAATAAAACCACAAAAAAAGCACTGAAAAATCCCACTAATGATAAAATAGATTATTTGGATTTTAATTCAACTTAAAAATGGAATATTTGTTCAAAGAAAGTTGTAATGGATAAAGGTATATATATGATATAAATAGATTTTAATTGAAAGGTTTAGGTATATTTAGGTGATCATGCTTTCCAAGTAAGTATATAGATATTTTATTATTAGTAATAAATTAATAATAAATATATACTCTACAGGAGGCACTGTACTAAGTGCTTAAATATTAGCTTTTAAATTCTACCCCAGACTCAACGGATAGGTACTATTATCTAACTTACAGAGGTTTACAAGTTAAGTAAATGTAAAAAATGTAGGAATTTTACATTAGGGACTGTACAGCAGGAAACGAATCCTATGGAAAAATAAGGTAATTTGTTCAGATATTTGTTGAAACATTATTCCTTCCTAAATTTAAAAAAAATTGGAACAACCAAATGCTCAAAATAGTAAGAGAATAGCTTTGCAGCTATGATGTATCAATGCAGTGGAATACTATACAGATATTAAAAACAAAAGAATGCTGGGCTTCCCTGGTGGCGCAGTGGTTGAGAGTCCGCCTGCCGATGCAGGGGACACGAGTTCGTGCCCCGGTCCGGGAGGATCCCGCGTGCCGCGGAGTGGCTGGGCCCGTGGGCCATGGCCGCTGAGCCTGCGCGTCCGGAGCCCGTGCTCCGCAACGGGAGAGGCCACAGCAGTGAGAGGCCCGCGTACCACAAAACAAACAAAACAAAAGAATGTGTCAATATGTGGCTATTTGTCTATGATACAGACTTTGAAAGCAGAACATAAGATAGCATGTACATACAGATGACATCTATTTCAGAATGTACATCCGCCAACAAAAATGAGATGTTAATTTGGAGGGTAATGGGAACAGTTTGAGGTTTAATTTCCATTAGTTCTTTCCTTGCCAAGTTGCTTACATTCAACGTGATGTGAAATAGGCCATGGTGGGCAGTCACTTGCTCTGCTTCTGAGCCGGTCTTAATGTCAGCAAACATTATCAATTGTATCTACCAGGGATAAGCATTAGAAGTGGGTGGAATTACTGGATAGGCCTCCATAGTCGGGAATGAGGGCAGGGGCTGAGTGAGGTTGTCCAGGAATTGAATCCTGTGTGATATTAGGAAGTTTGTGCTCTGATTTCTTCTCCATAAAGTGATGAGGTTGGAGTCCTAGCTGGTTTCCAAGGTCCCGGGCTGGTCTCTGGTCCTGCCTATCTTTGAGAAGTGGAGGAGATGCCTTTGTGCTTATATGTTTTGGGGGCATTGGGAGAGGAGTGTCTCCTCTCGTCCCTACACTGGCACTGTCCTGTCCAGTTCTTCTGATTTCTGCCAAGAAATCTTCTGATTTCTTCCCCACCCAAGGAATCGGCCTCCTCCTGACTTGCTTCTCTTCCTAAGGAGGGGCAGACAGCTCAGAAGCAGCCTACAGCCAGAGACACAACCTCTGGCCCCATGGAAAGCAGGGTGAGGAGTGCATCTGTGCCTGGAATGCAGGGTGAGCAAGGAGGCTCCAGTCCCTGATTCTTGGGCCTCAGAGAGGTGTGTGGGCCTCACACTTGGATTATTTGCAGAGCTACTTGTGGCCTCTAGGGAGCAGTACCCAATGGGCAGTGTTGAAAATAAATGTGCAGTGATTACCTTGGGTCTGGCTGGGCCCAGTTCTCCTGGGCTCCACATCATCTCCTTAGGGTTTTTCTACTGGAAAGTTATTGCTTTAATGGTTTAATTTGTAACTTTTGTCTACAGGGGATATCTTAATAGTTTCTTTTAATCTTCAGTCCAGGGAACTCATCTCGTTTATTCAATCAGATCAGAGCTCCAATGTTCATGTTGATGGTTATTTATTAAAAATTGTGATTTTTTTTAAGTTGAAGTATAGTTGATTTACAATGTTGTGTTAGTTTCAGGTATACAGCAAAGTGATATATATATATATATATGAATAAACAATGCTATTGCTTACTTAATAGAATATAGTATAGTGTAAAATAACTCTTATGTACACTGGGAAACCAAAAAATTTATGTGACTTGCTTTATTTTGGTGCTCTGATAGCAAACATGCAGTGTAATATCGCTGAGGTATGCTTGTGTGTGTGTGTATACATATATATATATAAAATAGATATATATATAATAGTAGCCATCCTAATGAGTGCAAGGTGGTACCTTACTGTGGTTTTGATTTGTACTTCCTTAATGATTAGTGCTGTTGAAGATTTTTTTCATATTTGAATAAACAAATGGCTTAGCCATTTGTATATATTTGGAGAAATGTCTATTCAAATCCTTTTCCAATTTTTAAATCAAATTTTTTTCTTTGTTGTTAAGTAGTAGGAGTTCTTTATGTATTCTGGATATTAACCCCTTATAAGATATATGATATGTAATATTTTCTCCCATTTCATAGGTTGCTTTTTCACTCTGTTAATTGTGTCCTTTGATGCACAGATACTTTTAATTTTGATGATCAAGATTATCTATTTTTTCTTTTGTTTTCTGTGCTTTTGGTGTCATATCCAAGAAATTATTCCCAAATCCAATGTTATGAAGTTTTACCCCTATGTTTTCTTCTAAGTGTTTTATAGTTTTAGATATTACATTTAGGGCTTTTATCCATTTTTAGTTCATTTTTGTATGTGGTATAAGGTAAGGGTCCCACTTCATTCTTTTGCATGTGGCTATTCACATTTCCCAGCACCATTTGTTGAAAAGACTGTTATTTCCCCACTGAATGGTCTTGGCACTATTGTCAAAACTCACCTAGCCATTTTTATGAGGGTTTACCTCTGGGCTCTCTATTCTGTTCCATTAGTCTATATGTCTGTCTTTATACCAGTACCACACTGTTTTGATTACTGTAGCTTTGTAGTAAGTTTCAAAATCTGGAAGTGTGAGACCTCCAACTTTGTTCTTCAAGATTGTTTTGTCTACTCAGTGTCCCTTGAAATTCCATATGAATTTAAGGATGGGTTTTTCTATTTCTAGGGGAAAAACCCTGCTGTTTGGGATTTGATAGAAATTAAATTAAACCTGTAGATTGCTTTGGGTAGTATTGACATCTTAACAACATTAATTCTTCCATTCATGACCATGAGGTGTCTTTCCATTTATTGGTGTCTTTAATTTCTTTCAGCAAATTTTTATAGCTTTCAGGGTACAGGTCTTCTGCCTGCTTGGTTAAATTTAATTCTAAGTATTTTATTCTTTTGGCTGCTATTGTAAATGGACTTGTTTTTAAGATTTCCTTTTCATACTCTTCATTGTTAATGTATAGAAACACAACTGATTTTTGTATTTTGTAATTTAAAAAATATATTTATTTATTTATTTTTGGCTGTGTTGGGTCTTTGTTGCTCTGCATGGGTGTGGGCTTTTTCTAGTTTCAGCGAGCAGGGGCTACTCTTCATTATGGTGTGAGGGCTTCTCATTGCAGTGGCTTCTCTTGTTGTGGAGCATGGGCTCCAGGTGTGAGGTCTTCAGTAGTTGTGGCATGCAGGCTCAGTAGTTGTGGCTCACAGGCTCTAGAGCGCAGGCTCAGTAGTTGTGGGCTTAGTTGCTCTGCGGCATGTGGGATCTTCCCGGACCAGGGCTCGGACCTGTGTCCCCTGCATTGGCAGGAGGATTCTTAACCACTGTGCCACCAGGGGAGTCCCTGTATGTTGATTTTATATCCTGCAACTTTGCCGAATTTGTTCATTAGTTTTAACATTTTGTGTGTGTGTAATCTTTAGGGTTTACAACATATAAGATCCTTTCATCTGTGAACAGAGATAATTTTACTTCTTTCTTTCCGATTTGGATGCCTTTTATTTCTTTTTCTTGACTAATTTTTCTGGCTTGGATTTCTAGTATTATGTTGAACAGAAGTGGTGAAGGCCCTTGTCTTGTTTCTTAGAGGTAAAGCATTTAACTCTTGACCATTAAGTATGATGTTAGCTGTGAGCTTTTCATATATGGCCTTTATTACGTTGAGGTAGTTTCCTTCTATATCTAATTTGTTAAGTGTTTTTATCATGAAAGGATGTTGAATTTTGTAAAATAATTCTTCTGTATCAGTTGAGATGATTAAGTGATTTTTTTCCCCCTTCATTCTGTTAATATGTTTTATTACACTGATTGACTTTTGTGTGTTGAACCATCCTTACATTCCAGGAATAAATCCTACTTGGTCATGGTGTATGAGCCTTATAATGTTCTTTTGAATTCTGTTTGCTAGTATTTTGTTGAGAATTTTTGCATCAATATTCATTAGGTGTATTGGTCTATAGTTTTCTTTCTTGTAGTGTCTTTGCATGGCTTTGGTATCAGGGTAATGCTGGTATCATAAAAGTGAGTTTGGAAGTCTTCCTTCCTCTTTGATTTTTTGGAAGAGTTTGAGAAAGATTGGCATTAAGTTTTTTTTTTTTTTTTTTTTTTTTTTTTGCGGTACGTGGGCCTCTCACTGTTGTGGCCTCTCCCGTTGCGGAGCACAGGCTCCGGACGCGCAGGCTCAGCTGCCATGGCTCACGGGCCCAGCTGCTCCGCGGCATGTGGGACCTTCCCGGACCGGGGCACGAACCCGTGTCCCCTGCATCGGCAGGCGGACTCTCTACCACTGCGCCACCAGGGAAGCCCTGGCATTAAGTTTTAAAAATGTTTGGTGGAGTTCACCATGAAGCCATCTGGTCCTGGAGTTTTCTTTTCTGAGATATTTTTGATTACTGATTCAATCTCTTTACTAGTAATAGGTCTGTTCAGACTTTCAGTTTCTTCATGATTCAGTCTTGGTAGGTTGTATGTTTCCAGGAGTTTATCCATTTCTTCTAGGTTAGCCATGTTTTTGATGTACAGCTGTTCATAGTAGTCTCTTATGAACCTGTGCATTTCTGCAGTGTCTGATTTTATTTATTTCTTTTCTTTCGTTTTCTTAGTCTTGCTAAAGATTTGTCAATTTTATTTTTTCAAAAAATCAGTTTTATTGATTTTTCTCTATTGTCCTCTTAGTCCCTATTTAATTTATTTCTGCTACGGTCTTTGTTCTTTACTTCCTTCTCCTAACTTTGGGCTTAGCTTGTTATTTTTCTAGTTCCTTGAGGTGTAAATTTAGGTTGTTTTTTGAGATTGTTCTTTTTTCTTTTTAATGTAGGCATTTACTGCTATAAACTTCTGTCTTAGAATTGCTTTTGCTGCATCCCCTACGTTTTGGTATGTTGTGTTTCCATTTACGTTGGTCTCAAGGTATTTTTTGATTTCCCTATGATTTCTTATTTGACCCATTGATTGTTCAGAAATGCGTCATTGACTTCTTCCAATTTTTTAAAATAGATCTTTATTGGAATATAATTGCTTCACAATACTGTGTTAGTTTCTGTTGCACAACAAAGCGAATCATCCATATGCATACACATGTCCCCATATCCCCTCCCTCTGGAGCCTCCCTCCCATCCTCCCTATCCCACCCCTCTAGGTCATTGCAAAGCACCAAGCTGATCTCCCTGTGCTATGCTGCTGTTTCCCACCAGCCAACTATTTTACATTCGGTGGTGTATATATGTCAATACTACTCTCAGGAATGTGTCATTTAATTTCCACATATTAGTGAATTTTCCAAGTTTCCTCCTGTTATTGATTTCTAGTTACATGCCATTGTGGTCACAAAAGTTGCTTGATATAACTTCAGTCTTCTTATATTGGTTAACACTTTTTTTGTGGCCTAACACATGATCTATTCTGGAGAATGTTTTGTGTGCACTTGAGAAGAATGTCTGTTCTACTGCTGTTGGACAGAAGGTTCTGTATATGTCTGCTAGGTCTATTTGGTCTAAAATGTAATTCAAGTTCAATACTTCCATATTGATTTTCTGTTTGGATGACCTACCCATTGTTGAAAGTGGGGTATATCAATATATGCTTTCAGATATGTTAATATTTGTTTAATATATATAGGTAATCCAAGGTTGGGTGCATGTATATTTACACTTGTTAGATCTTCTTGAGTAAATGACCCCTTTATCATTATATAATGACCTTTTTTGTCTCTTATTACAGTTTTTGACTTAAAGTCTATTTTGTCTGATGCAAGTATAACTCCTTTGCTCTTTTTTGGTTTCCATTTGCATGGAATATATTTTTTCTATTCCTTTACTTTCAGCCTATGGGTGTCATTAAAGCTAAAGTGAGTCTCATATCAGCAGCACAGAATTGGGTCTTATTTATTTATTTATTTATTTTGCGGTACACGGGCCTCTCACTGCCGTGGCCCCTCCCGTCGCGGAGCACAGGCTCCGGACGTGCAGGCCCAGCAGCCATAGCTCACGGGAGGGGTCTTATTTTTTAATCCATTCAGCTACTCTGTGCATGCAGAGTGGTAATGGAGTCAGGGTCTGAAGTGTGGGTGCAGGCAGAGCAGCCATGGCTCTGGGGCCTGGGACATTCACAAGGTTAAGGAGGGCTGACAGCCCTCATCCTGAAGTGGTGCAACAGCAACTCCTTCTTGGGAGGGGTGTGGAGTGGTGTCTCCCTCTTCAAGTAGTCTGTAGTCGCAAAGGCTACCTGTGTCCTCTGCAAAGCAGGTCATTGGGATCCATGCTGATGAACACTATGTGACCCTCCACTGAGATATCTGTGGGAGCCTGCAGTTTTTGAATTAGAGTCTACTTTGTCTGATATTAGAATAGCCATCCCTACTCTCTTTTGGTTATAATTTACACTGAATATCTTTTTCTAACCTTTCACTTTCAACCCATGTATGTCATTAGATCTAAAACAAATCTCTTATAGACACAGTATCATTGGATTCTGTTTGTTTTACCCATTCTGACAATCTCTGTCTTTTGATTGGGTAGTTTAATCCATTTATATTTAAAGTAATTAACTAATAGAGAAGGACTTGCTATTACCATTCTGATATTTGTCTTCTGTATGTCTTATAGCTTTTTTGGACCCTCATTTCCTCCCTTACTGCCTTCCTTTGTGTTTGGTTGATTTTTTTTGTAGTGACATGTTTTGATTTCCTTCTTATTCCTATTGTGTGTATTCTATAGATATTTTCTTTGTGGTTACCATGGGGGTTACATAAAACATCCTAAAATTATAACAACCTGTTTTTAAAATATTTATTTATTTATTTTATTTTTGGCTTTGTTGGGTCTTCGTTGCTGCACGTGTGCTTTCTCTAGTTGTGGCAAGCAGGGGCTACTCTTTGTTACAGTGTGTGGGTTTCTCATTGTGGTGGCTTCTCTTGTTGCAGAGCACAGACCCTAGGCGCGTGGCCTTCGGTAGTTGCGGTATGTGGGCTCAGTGGTGTGGCTCACGGGCTGTAGAGTGCAGGCTCAGTAGTTGTGGTGCATGGGCTTAGTTGCTCCATGGCATGTGGGATCTTCCTGAACCCGTGTCCCCTGCATTTGCAGGTGGATTCTTTATTTTTTTTAACATCTTTATTGGAGTATAATTGCTTTACAATGTTGTGTTAGTTTCTGCTGTATAACAAAATGAATCAGCTATATGTATACATATATCCCCATATCCCCTCCCTCTTGCGTCTCCCTCCCACCCTCCCTATCCCACCCCTCTAGGTGGTCACAAAGCACCGAGCTGATCTCCCTGTTCTATGCAGCTGCTTCCCACTAGCTATCTGTTTTACATTTGGTAGTGTACATATGTCAATGCCACTCTCTCACTTCATCCCAGCTTACCCTTCCCCCTCCCCGTGTCCTCAAGTCCATTCTCTACATATGCATCTTTATTCCTGTCCTGCCCCTAGGTTGATTTACTTCACTCTGTATGACAGACTCTAGGTCTATCTGCCTTACTACAAATAACTCAATTTCATTTCTTTTTATGGCTGAGTAATACTCCGTTGTATATATGTGCCACATCTTCTTTATTCATTCATCTGTCGATGGACACTTAGGTTGATTCCATGTCCTGGTTATTGTAAATAGTGCTGCAATGAACATTATGGTACATGACTCTTTTTGAATTATGGTTTTCTCAGTGTATATGCCCAGTAGTGGGATTACTGAGTCATATGGTAGTTCTATTTTTAGTTTTTTAAGGAACCTCCATACTGTTCTCCATAGTGGTTGTATCAATTTACATTCCCACCAGCAGTGCAAGAGTGTTCCCTTTTCTCCACACCCTCTCCACATTTATTTTTGTAGATTTTCTGATGATGCCATTCTGACCGGTGTGAGGTGATACCTCATTGTAGTTTTGACTTGCATTTCTCTAATTATTAGTGATGTTGAACATCCTTTCAGGTGTTTGTTGGCAATCTGTATATCTTCTTTGGAGAAATGTCTATTTAGATCTTCTGCCCATTTTGCATTGGGTTGTTTGTTTTTTTGATATTGAGGGCAGGTGGATTCTTAACCACTGTGCCACCAGGGAAGTCCCATAACAACCTATTTTCAAATTTACTTACATAAAACTCTACCTCTTTACAGCTCTGCACCTTCCCACTTTATGTTAATGATGTCATAAATTATATCTTTATATGTTGTGTACCCATTAATATAGAGGTATAATTATTTTTTATGCACTTGTCTTCTAAATCCTATAGTAGAATAAAAAGTGGAGTTAGAAATCAAAGTTACAATAACACAGGTATTTATATTTGTCCATATATTTACCTTTACTGTAGATCTATATATTTTTGTATGGTTTTGAGTTACTGTGTAGAAAAAAAAAAGGTGACTCCATTTCTACCAGCCTATCAGAGACTAAGGGCCTCCTTCTTGAGAGGTATTTGAAAATTTCTGGCTTCTGTTACTTCTAAAGTAACTTCATAAGCATTGACTTATTAATTAAATAAGTTAATAATTTAATTAATAATTTAATGAGCCTATAATATTTGAGCCTATAATATTGAGCATATAATATTGAGCATATAATATTGAGCATATAATATATGAGCCTATAATATTTCAGGCAGTATACATAAGGCCTTTTTTGGGGGTGAATATAATTTCTGGGCATGCAGGTAACAAACTTTTAGGTTGCCTTTCAATGTACATATTCTTAGAGAATTGAAACTGTCAAAGAAATCTTGACTTTTAGTGGCTGGCACCAGAGTTGTCCCATAATAGTGTGTTCCTGGGGTGAGCACCGGAGTTGTCCCATAATAGTGTGTTCCTGGGGTGAGCTGAATGCATATTCTCAACTTTCGTAAACTAGTCTGATTATAATCTGAACTTCATAAAGTTCATGTGCCACATTGAGGTCGTTGTTTAATATTCAACAAGGATTATGCCAGCAAAGTAGTGCTGCAGGAAAACATCAGGTAAGTGTTGGCACTGCTGTGACTTGATTTGTGTTACAACATATTCCACCTGGTTAATGATCTCAGTCACCACCCTTGCCTTATATCTCTGTCTTCTAGGTCTGTAACCTTGGAAGTTTTGAACTTAGCTCATGGAGTCCTAGTACCTGGCACTGAGAACATGCTGTACAACCTCCATACGTGACAGATAGGGAGCTGAGAGTGCAAGGGTCTTGTCCATCAAGTGAGTGAACGACAGATTGGAGTGGGACCTTGGGGTCTGGACTCTCACGATGATGTCCTCCCAACAACACTGTTCCGGTTATTCCTTCATTTCTTCTGTAATCTCATGTCTGGTCAGATCCAGCTGGTTCCTGCTTTCCACTCCCTGCCTTCTCCAATGCTCCCTTCCATAGGTCACTCTGTGCCTCAGAGACCCTCTGTGGCCCTTGACTACATTCTTAGAAGGAATGCTTAGCCTCAGTTTACAAAGCTGTTCTGGGTGAAGCTGATGGGAGGCCTGGGCCTTGTCCACTTGGCATCATCATCTTCTGACATCTGTTTCCCACCTTTAGGGGTGGTCCTTGCTTGAAAAGAGCTGATCCAGAGGGTCAGACTTGACCCTTTGGCTGATCTTGCAGTGCTCACTTAAGCTGCTGCCCTGTTCCTTTCTGCTCCATCTTTCATCTCTTAGACATGTCCTTTGTTCCAACCCAGCAATTCTGTGTGTTGTCTCCCTGCAGAGACTTTGCCTTCCAGGGCTGTGCCGGGCTCCATGGGGAGAGCTGTAGGCACTTGAGAGTGGCTTGTAGAAGGCTCTGGAACAGGAGGTAGGGCCAGCGTCAGCAGTTGGCAGGGCAGGAGGGAAAGGCTGGGCCTCAAAAGGCCCTCACTGTCATCCAGTTAGATAAGCATGTTTTCCTAAGCTCTCTTGCCAGGCATGGTGCTTGATGGTGGAGAAATAAAAGCAAACTTACTTCCCTGCATGGAGCAAGTCTATGAGCACCATTTTTTTCCAACAGCATGTGCTCAACTTCGTGTCTCTGTCATGTTTTGGTAATTCTCACAACATTTCAAACCTTCCACCAGCAAAAGATTATGACCTGCAGAAGGCTCAGATGGTGTTTAGCAATTTTCAGCAGTGAAGTATTTTGAAAGTAAGGTATGTACATTGTTGTTTGTTTTTTTAAAGACATAATCTATTGCACACTTAGTAGACTACAACAGATTGTAAACATAACTTATATGCACCGGGAAAACAAAAAATTTGTGTGACTTGCTTTACTGCGATATTCACTTTACGGCAGTGGTCAGGCACCGAACCTGCAATATCTCCAAGGTATGACTACACTGTACTTGCATTCCTACCTTCCTTGAGTCAATTCTTTATCCTCTCAAAATACTTCTTGGGATCACCCTCTAAATTAACTATTTATATCCAAGTATTTATCTCAGGGTCTGTTTGGGGGAAATTAAAACTAAGAGCCCTATAATGTACCTGGGTTTTTTTTTTTTTTTTTTTTTTTTTTTTTTTGCGGTACCCGGGCCTCTCACTATTGTGGCCTCTCCTGTTGCAGAGCACAGGCTCCGGACGCACAGGCTCAGCGGCCATGGCTCACGGGCCTAGCCGCTCCACAGCATGTGGGATCTTCCCGGACCAGGGCACGAACCCGTGTCCCCTGCGTCGGCAGGCGGACTCTCAACCACTGCGCCACCAGGGAAGCCCGTACCTGGGGTTTTACATCCATTTTCTTATATACTTTTCACACAAGCCAGCTAGAACCAGACCTGTGACCTTAATCATTAAGCTGTGCTCGTTCCAAACAACCTCATCAGTCCCTCTGCTGGGATGAACCACCCAAAGGGCACGGGGGCTTTGAGGCTAATGTTGGCCCCATGGGTGTCCTTTTAGGGCCCAGCCCGCTGCTAAGCACATTGCAGGCCCTTTGCGAAAACATCTCCTGGTTGTTTGTGAAACACCCTGTGGACGCCCAGGGGCACCGCTCATCCTTATGCCATTTAGGGATTTCCAAGCACCCGCTATCAGGAGTTTCATCTGAACTTCAAACATGCCTGGGAGGTCAGCAGGGGGTTCTTGTCCGGGCTTCTGTTTGGATTTACAGAGATTTCCTGGGTACCTCTCTGGGTCAGGCATGAAATGCTTCCAGTTTGGTGGGGAAATGTCAGACCCATGAACAGACCAATTCAATATGGTGAGAGGTTGGTCCTGGGGCTTTGGGAGCAAGAGACAGAGCACTTCGTCCCAAAGGGGTTTGGGAGGAAGTGACCGCTGAGCTGGCGCTTTTAAAATTTATTGTGAAAAACCAAATTCATAGACATACATGCTTTAAAAAGTGGAACAGTCCTACCCAGTTTACAACAAAATTAGAGCTGCCTTGCTCTACCTGATCCCCACTCTGGTTTTTCCCTCCAGTGTCCATTTTCACCCCACTTAGAAGTTTCTTCTGGCGTTTGTTGCCATGTCATTAAATGACATGCTTATCCTACTGTTTCTTGCTTACTCTGGGAGATGAGAGTTCAGGTTTCCGGTCTCCTTCTTGCCTCACACCCACTTCCCGCCTTCCCAAAACAGGGAAAGGAATGGAATGCTTATTTGCTGTTTGCCTCATTATGACCTAAGTTCTCATTACTCACACTGAAGCCATGCACACGTCTATGCTTCTGTTTCTGTTCTTGACATCTTTTCATTTTCCTTGGAACCAATAATTCCTCTAGTAATGATGAGTTTTCTGTGTCCCAGTCTATCACCTGTTTTCCGCCAGAAGTGTAACTCCCCTCTCAGGACGTCCAAGCCCTCCCCAGGCTCTCTCCTTGCTTAGGTCTAGACTGCTTGTTCCTGCTTCTACATGGCCGTCATGCTGGGCATTCCCCTTGCCTCTCTGCTGCACTGAGTTACCTGGATCTGTCTCTTTCTTGGTTTTGTCCCTTGTTTTGGTAGAGGGCATCATCTCGTCACATTCTGAGGAATGATGCCTAGGAGTAAATTTTTCTTTTTAAGAACTTGCGTGTCTGAATAATGTTCTGTTTTGCATTCATGCTTGTTTGGGCGTAGAATTCTAGGTGGGGCAGAATTTTCTGTCTGAATTTGAAGACGCAGAGTCTTGCTTCTGGTATTGCTGTTGAGAAGTTTAATGCCCTTCTGATTTCTCTTCCTTTGTGTGTGACCTGTTTCTTGTCCCCACTCGCTTTTGGAAGCTTTTGGGATTTTCTTTTTGTCCCTGGTCTTCTGAAATGTCATGACTCTGTGTCCTGGTGGATCTGCTCTCATCCACTGTTCTAGGCCAGAGCTGTCCATCCACCTTTCTGCGCTGATAAAAACGCTCTCTACCTGTGTTGTTCAATACTGTGGCCTCCAGCTGCTTGAGGCTACTGAGCACTTGAAATCTGGCTGATGTGACCAAGGAACTGCTTGTCTGGTTTTATCTAATTTTAAGTAATTTATATTTAAGTTTAATTAGCCATATGTGCCTAGGGGCTACCATGTTGGATTGGTCATTGCACTTCAATGACCTTTCAGTATGGAGACTCTTGCCCTTTGGTTCTGGGAAGTTTTCTTGAATTATTTCTTTAAGTTTTAAAAATTATCTGTTCTGAAACCCCTATTGGTCAGATGATGAAACTCCCGCAACGGTTCTTTATTTTTCTTATTTTTTTCTCTCCCATTTTCCATCTTTGTCTCTATTTTTCTTTTGGAGTGAATCATTTAACTTCACTTTCATACCTTTCAATGGGATGCTACATCTTGTGTTATTTTTATTTCTATGAGCGCCTTTTTGCTCTCTGTTCTGATTTCACATCAGCACAGGACTCAGGCCACTGTGACTGTTTTCCAAAGCTCCCTTCCTCCTCCCACACTGCTTCTGTTCCTCTGAGCTCCTTTTTCTGTTCGTTTGGATCTTTCCCTTTAATGCTGGCTAATCCTTGCCTGTCTGCTTGTGTTTGAGGATGTGTGGGAGTTGTCAATGGTGGGCTTCGGTGTAGAGCTGTCTGGCTGGAGAATCCCTGAATATCAGGGTCTGTAGATCCTTTGGGCTGTTCTGCTTCCCAAGAAGGAATTCCCTAGTCTTCTGCCCAGGAGATGAAGGGTGGTGGAAATCTCATGCCTCCTTCTGCTTTCAGTAATGCATCCTGACATCCTCTCTGCCAGGTGTCTCCAAGTCCAGAGTACGTCCAGTTCAACATGTGCAGAGAATATCCCCCAGTCTTCTACAGGCTAGGGGAGGTGGCCGTAATAAAGTAACAGAACCTGGGTGGCTTAAAACAATAGGAATGTATTGTCTCACCGTTCTGCAGGCCAGAAGCTCGGGGTCAGGGTGTCAGCAGGGTTGGTTCTTCCTGGAGGCTCTGAGGGAGGATCTGCTCGATGCCTCTTCCTAGCTTCTGGTGATTGCTGGAAATCCTTGGTGTCCTTGGCTCGTGGCAGCATCACTTCAGTCTCTGCCTCCATCTTCATATTGCTTCCTTCTCTGTGTGTGTGTCTGTGTGTCTGTTCAATCATTGAATTAGGGCCCACTCTACTCCAGTATAACCTCATCTTACTTACCTAATTACATCTGAAAGTCCTATTTCCAAATAGGGTCATATTCTGAAATTGCTGTTGGACATGAATTTTGGGGGAACATTATTCAACCAAGTACAAGAGGGAAGTCTAATACTTTATTACATAGACTTTAAACAGTCCTCTGTTTTCACCCTCACTTAACACTTCCAGTTACAGAGGTACCTGGTGCATGCAGTTCCTGAGTCTTTCTGGCCTCCAGCGGCGTGGTTCTGTTTACTCCTGTCTCCCAAGTGCTGTGGGATCAGCTTCAGTTTGCTCTGCCAAGTGAGTGCTTTCATGGCAGATACACAGTGGTCATGGGCATAGACTCTGGGGCCAGACCACCTGGGTTTAAAGCTTGGCTCTGTGGCTGTGTGACCTCGTCCAAGTGACCTAACTCCCCTGTGCCTGTAAAAAGGGGGTGATAATGAGAGAACCTTCTATGTACTGTTATTCTGAGGACTAAGGGGAGAACTTGGGAAGGTGTCTTGCACGAAGAGCTCTTGATGACGCTTGGCTACATCTACTTGTAGGTTCAAACAGTTGGTGGCTGTGGTCTCCTATCTGGTTGTCTTTGTCCCTGTGGATTTATGCCTTTTAAGAAAGCTCTTTAGGGACTTCCCTGGTGGCCCAGTGGTGAAGACTCCATGCTCCCAATGGAGGGGGCCTGGGTTCGATCACTGGTCAGGGAACTAGATCCCACATGCATGCTGCAACTAAGAGTTTGTGTGCCACAACTAAGGAGCCAGCGAACCACAACTAAGGAGCCTGCGAGCTGCAACTAAGACCTGGTGCAACCCAATAAAAATAAATAAATATTTTAAAAATTACTAAAAAAAGAAAGCTCTTTAGTGCATTTTATGGGGGCTTCAGGCAGCTTCAGAAGTAAATGCTTGTGTTAAACCCACCATGTTTAAGCTTCTGAGAGGAATGTTGAAGAGGCATTCAGGAGGGAATAAGCAGGTGGAGCAGCCTGAGCAAAGGTGGGGAGGTGTGAGGTCGCATGGGCTGTGCAGGGACCTGCAAAAACTCCAGTCCAATGCAGCATAAGGTCTGAGGCGGGGGGTCAGGGACACAGCTGGGGTGTCACCTATCACCTAGATGAGGCACAGGCCGTGTGGGACTGTGGGAGGGGTCAATCGGGGACGCCCTGATTAGGTGTGCAAAGGCTGCCCTGTGATAGGTGATCAGACAGGAGGCTGTGGTCATTGTCTAGGTCAGAAATGGTGAAGGTCTACATGGGGGAGGGAAGTGAGAAGAGAGGAAATTTTTGAAAGATATTGAAACTCTTAAAAATATTGTTAGTTATTCCTTCCTAAAATTTTATTTAAAAAATTCAAATACAGAAAATTTGAACAGAAAGATGGAAAAAATCTTATAGTAAACACCTATCTACCACCTTCTGGACTGAATAATTCACATTTTGCTTTCTCTGTTTCGTCACCCATTTTCCCATCTCTCTATCCATCCATCAGCCCATTTCACTTTCTGACTCAATTCAATGTACGTGCAGAATGAGAATACTTTACCTGTGAACACTGCAGCATGAGTGCCATTAACTAGATGAACCATGATGACTAAATAAAACTGATCTACTGATACTATCTTTCTTTAAAATTTTGATATTTTGTTCTTCCTAGATTTTTTTGCATTAATATTGATTTTTTTAAATAGTAGGTTAGAATATAATTTGTCTTGATCACAGATTTTTGGCAAATTTCTGCTCAAGTGGAATGCCTTACTTTCCTCGCCCTATTCCCTGCCCTGCCTGGAAGTCCTGACTGAATTTTATAAATACACTGTGTCTGTAAGGAGGGAATGAGCTCTCCTTACTCCTGTTTTTTCTTCCTTTGGGATTTGTTTTTTCTGTGTCAACAATGCACTCACTTTGGGAATTTTTAGAGATAATTTCTGCTCCAGGGTAGGAGGAGGAGAGTGCGAGGGATTCCAACCCAGGGTCTTTGACATCCTACAGGGGTGGGGAGACCTGAGGCTGGAGGGCCTGCTCAGGGCCCTGAGCTCACACAGCTGGACAGACACCCCCAGCCCCAATTAGAATCCAGGAAATAATGTCCTGAACATTTATGACTCAGTGTCTCCACACACAGCAGGTGGTAAGAGGAGGCATTTAAACACGATCAATAAGAAGGAAAGGGCTTCCCTGGTGGCGCAGGGTTGGGAGTCCGCCTGCCGATGAAGGGGACACGGGTTCGTGTCCGGGTTCGTGTCCCTGTCCTGGAAGATCCCACATGCCGCGGAGCGGCTGGGCCCGTGAGCCATGGCCGCTAAGCCTGCGCGTCCGGAGCCTGTGCTCCGCAACGGGAGGGGCCACAACAGTGAGAGGCCCGCGTACCGCAAAAAAAAAGACAAGAAACAAGTGTTGGCAGTGAAGTGGAGAAAGGGGACTCTCCTGCAGTTGGTGGGAATATAAGTTGGTCCAGCCACTATGCAAACTAGGATGGAGGTTCCTCAAACAACTAAGAGTAGCACTACCATATAACCCAGCAATTCCACTTCTGGACATTTATCCCAAGAATATGAAAACATAAATTTGCACACTGCAGCACTGTTTACAGTAGCCAAGCTGTGGAAGCAACCTAAGTGTCCAACAAGGTTCTTGAGTTGCCACCACAGGCATTTGGATTTTATCCTGTGGATGATGGGAGTGGTTGGAGAGATTTGAACAACAGAAGAATGTTATAAGTGTAACATTTTAATGGGTTTTAACAGGTTCTGTCTGGTGGCAGAGTAGGGGGTTCTCAGGATGAGGCCAGCGTAGGGTCAAGCAAAACTCATTAGGTGGTTACTGCAAAAATTAGGAGAGACTGCCAGCCCTTCACCCCCTCTTTTGCAAAATAACCTGCGATGTTCATCTTTCCCTTCATCTTACACTTGCTGTTTCATTAATTACCTTCCTCGTGGTCTTCTGAAATTTGCCTCCTGGCCTGTGAGTCCCCTTTCACTCATTGATTTCTTTCTTTTATAAATTTATTTATTTTATTTTTGGCTGCGTTGGGTCTTCGTTGCTGCACGCAGGCTTTCTCTAGTTGTGTCCAGCAGGGGCTCCTCTTCATTGTGGTGCGCGGGCTTCTCATTGTGGTGGCTTCTCTCGTTGTGGAGCAGGGGCTCTAGGTGTGCGGGCTTCAGTAGTTGTGGCACGCAGGCTCAGTAGTTGTGGCTCGCAGGCTCAAGAGGGCAGGCTCACTAGTTGTGGCGCACAGGCTTAGTTGCTCCGTGGCATGTGGGATCTTCCCAGACCAGGGCTTGAACCCACATCCCCTGCACTGGCAGGCGGATTCTTAACCACTGTGCCACCAGGGAAGCCCCACTCATTCATTTCATCATTTTTTTACTTCCTGCTTCTTGGAAACCCAAATGATTCTGATTGCTACATGTCAGAACTGTTTGCAACATCCCCTATCTGCTGACACCATGAGTTCAGTGAATACATAAAATTTAGTAGGCAGAAGGGTGTGCTGTCATTTTTGTGGCCAAAATCACCTCTGTAGCATTTGCACAACAGTGGAAGCATGGTGGGAGGAGTGGAAGGAAATATTTATCCCATGTGATAAGCTATAACCTGCCAACTTATTTCAGGAGGCCCTTTGGAGCCCAACCATATATGCCACTGGCACAATTTTGAATCACAAGATGCGGCTCTATTTCCTGGATTCATGATTTACTTGCTTGGGCAAGACCTTTCCCCACCCTGAGCTTCTGTTTCCACATCTGTAAAGTGGGAATTAAATAATCCCAGCACTGCTTATGTCACAGAGATTTCATGAGGATCAATTAAGAGAGACACGAAAGAACTTTATAAACTGTACTTTGCAGTAGAGATGTTAGTGGTTAGGTTATAATGATAAAAATTCTGGGATTGTGGAGAAAGTGAGCAGCCAGAGGAAGTCTTCCTCTTCTTCTTCCCTTTGCTGTAAAGTCTATGAAAGTGCTTCTGCTTCTGGGCATAGGGGAGGGGGTGTGTAGCGGGGCTTTCTGCATGGTGAGGTATGTGTGGGTCAGAAAGAGCACAGCCCTGCCTTACCCCACTCCCCACTGACAGGCTTGCTAGGGGGCCTTGCCTTGTCTCTAGGTTGGGTCAGAGCTCTGGGTCACTACCCTCTCAGAGGACCTGGGCTCTAGACCCAGTCATTCCACTAATTCTTGGGCAAGGAAGGGCCTGGTAAAGTTAAGACCTTGGGTTATAAAACTAGAAGATCTAGGTTTGAATCCCAGCTATGCTAGTAGTTAGTTATGCGTCCTTGGCTGGTCACTTAACCTTTCTGTGCTGCAGTTTGCTTATTTGTAAAAAAGGGACACATATTTTGTAAGTTTAAGGTGTACAACATGCTGATTTGGTACGTGTATATATTGCAAAATGATTACCAAAATAAGGTCAGTTAACATATTCATCACCTCACATAATTACAGTTTTTTTGTGTGTGGTCAGGACATTTAAGATCTACTCTCTTAGTAACCTTCAAGACTATAATACAAAATTGTTAACTCAACTTTGATTACTCAGGACTGAAAAAGCAGATAAGCCATTTACAGTTGATGAGGACACTGTGTTTCTTATATCTATATAATTACTTTAACTGGGTTATACTGTACTATAATTACCTGTTTATTTGTCTCTATCTTCAACCTGATTATTGTCTGGGTCTTAGTTGTATCTGTACCCTAAGCGCTGAGAACAGAGCTTTGAAAGTACATGCCAAGCCCATTAGCGCACAAATGAGTAGATGAGGGATGTGGGGTGGGGGGTGATATTCAGGCACACGTCTTCCTTCACAATCTTAGTCTGTCAGACTTTTAAGTTAGGTGTGCCCTGCTGTGGAATGAAGGGGCACAAAGATCATGCCTTCTATTATTTCCCCTCGCAGAGCAAGGCCATTTGCATTGATTAGAACTGGGTACTTGCAAAATTTCAGTCCTAAACAATGACTAGCCTATCGCATCTGGGATAGATTCTAACCAGCTGGACCAGGCCCTGAGGCGAATAGGGCAGCAGATGGTCCTGTGGGTTTAGTGAGAAAAATCATTGTAGCCCAGTATATGTTTTGGAGGAAGATGAAGGCATATAGTTTCCACAATGGTTTTGTTTCCAAGAAGAATAAGAAAGGCTGTGGGTTTAGTTGAGTGAACTAAGTTGTCAGAAGTTATCAGATGACACCCCAGTCATCCCATGTGGGATGTATTTTGTGTTCCTCTCAGTTGGGAACATAGAGAGGTGGATCCTACACACAAGACCCTAGTGTCCTCATAACCTGCACCTGTCTTTATTCTCGGTGAGGTGAGATAGAGTCCTTGGTTCTGGAGACCCGTGGGGGAGCTCCTGGGCAGGGGTAGCTATGGAGGTAGGAGCCAGAATTGTAACCAATTTGCTGTTGTAGTCTTGGGTCTCACTATTTCACATAGTGACCCTCATCGTGAAACAGCAAATGTTGAATACTGGCATTTCAGTGCAGAAGACTTGCCAATCTATCTTCATGTTAGCTTACATGTGACATGTTGTGATCAATAGCTGTTGAGAAGCCACCTGCAGTCCCTGAGCCTCAGTTTCTGTATCTATAAACTGGGGATTGTATCATGACCCTACTTAAGAGCGCCCAGAGAAGGTACCGAAAGAGGGCAGAAATGCATAAGAATTTGTGGGACTTTCTATGCTACTTTTCCTCAGGATCATCTTCCAGCTTCCCAGGCCTGTCCTTTGTTGGTACTCAAGCTTGTATCCACTTCTCTCCTCTCTGTAGGGCTCCATTATCCTAGAGGTTCCAGAGGTATGCTACATACTAACCTTGGTTGTGTGTCTCACTCCCTCCTCTGGGAAGCTGCTCTCAAGGTAGGGGACTGTATGGGCTTCTAGCCCCCAGCCCAGCGCAATACCTGCACCTGACATTCGCCCACTTGGCCTTGAATCAATGCGTGGATGAACAGATATATTCAGGCATTGTATTTCCAGTGGCAGCTATGGATTTTAACAGGTGCCTCCTGGAGAAAGTCTGAACCCAAAGTTGACAGGCTATGATGGTAGAAATTTCATGTTGCATGACAAGGTCCCAAGGAAATAAAAAAGGCAGGTGACATAGTTGGGACTTACTATAATTTACCAATGAGACCTCCGCCCACTCAGGCCAGTGTTGGGCAACCCTGGGGACTTTCAGGCCAGAGGGATGGAATGTACTGGCAAGAGGTGAGTATCGCTTGCTCCAGAAGGACTGAAAATGAGAAGGATAAAGGGAGAAGGAAGTGCACAAACACAGCTTAAACGTCCTGTGTTCCTATTGAGTTTAAGAACTTTTGAGGTTTTGTTTTTCATATAATTCACAGTTTCTCAGGCCAAGGAGATACAGCATTTTGGTCAGAGGGAAGACAATGAACCAGTGTAAATTTCAGACCCTCAGTCCTCTAATTTCTCCCATGAGGAATGGGGTGGGGGCTCACAGATGCCACTGACTTCTACTACAGACCTCCTCCTTAGTAACACCTTGCTACCCCTTAAATATTTTCCATCTAGTCAATGATAAGGAAGCATCTGCTCTGACCCCCCCTCCCCCCACTTTGCCCCATAGAAAAACCTCGTGTTTTCTTTATGGAGTCTTGTTTGCTGTATGTGCCACATCACTGGTGGATAAGGAGGTTGGAGGTCCTCTTGGTCACTGGGCTGCTTTCTCCGCTTCACTCCCTTCACCCTCATTGATTTTGCACTTGTGGCCTTTCCAGAGAGAGGGGGTCATTCTTTCGTTAAGAATCTGTGTAACTGCTGTCCACTGAAGGACCCTCTGAGGGGCGGGACAGGAAGACTGAATGGATACCCTTGGTGCAGCCATCACCACATGGTTCATGTCTTGTTTCTCCTTTGGGGGCCCTCTTGTCAACAGAACCCTGATGGATCATCCTGAACGTGCAGTGATGGTGGCCAAGGCACAGCCAGGCCCTCTTGTTGTATTAACGATACAGGAAGATGATGCGGTCACCAAATAGCCACAGGAAACAGACACACAGGGGCCCAGAGTTCTCACTACCACCAACCTTTCCGATGTCCATGCTGCAGAAAGCATTCTGCAAGGTACCAGGGGCATAAGGGTGACTAATACTCAGACTGTAGCCCAAACTCTCAATCTCTTAAGGGAAATAGGTGTGGAAACCAACAATGGTTCTGGAGGATAGAAGGACAATAATAGAATTGTGTGTGTGTGTGTGCGTGTGCGTGTGTGTGTGTGTGTGTGTGTGTGTGTGTTGGGGGGGCACGACAGAAGTCATCCAGAAGAGGAAGTGGTTATTCCTATTGTTTAGGGAAGTCTCTAAAACAATGTGCTTTCTGAGCTGGGATTTGAAGGATGAGTAGGTGCCTTATGGGGAAACCAGGATATCTAGGCAGAGGAAACTGCATGGTAAAGATTAGGAGACCTAGCATGTCTGAAGGATTTCAAGTTTTGGAGTTCAGGCAGTTACAGAGAAAAGGGCAGTTTAGAGGATATTTGTGGCTAGTGGTTTTATTTGAGTTTCTATAACCTTTGAAATTACTGATAACACTGATTGAGTTGTTACTGAATGGCCACAGAGTATGAAGTCAAGGGAGGTCAAACTGGACTGTCCGTGATGCCAACTATCAAGGCAGGGAGGGCTCATGCAGGTGGAGCACAGGTAGCCCTTCTATTGGCTGCAGCTCCAGCTCCACCACCTTCCCAGGACATAAACATTTCAGCCTCAGTGAATCATCCCTGGATGTGAAAGGAAGCAGGCAGGCAAAGAGTGACACACGCAGCTGAGAAGAAACTCAGAGGAGAGAATCATCGAGGAGAGTGGCCATGGACCTGATCCTGAGCTTTTCCGTGGAAACCTGGGTTCTCCTGGCTACCAGCCTGGTACTCCTCTATCTGTGAGTATCTGTGATTCTGATTTCCTCTGTAACCTTGGACTTGGGGTGCTCATCAGGTCCCACTTTCCCTTTACTGTTTTGAGGATCAGTTAGTGGAGGGAAAGTTGCTTAAGCTGTGGGTGCTACAAACACCAAAGGGGTTATTATCGATCTTAACCCAGTTCTGTTGAACGAGTAACCAACAAACACCCTCCCTACCACCACCCCGTCAAGTTTTTATCTTCTGTAGCTAGGAGGGTTTAGTGATGTTATTTGCTCCTGGGGATGATTGACTACCATGGACCCAGACTAATCAACCAGAATCCACCAGGGGAAGATTTAAAACAACTGGTCCCTGCGCAGTGGGGTGCTGTCCCCTTCCCAAGCTCTGGGGATCCTGGAGGCATGAAGTAACTTGGGATTTGTCTCATGATCTTCACCTTCTGGGTTCAGTATCTGCTGCAAGAGCCGTGTAGAAGGATTGGCCCCTGTGTCACTCAGGGGGGTTCCTGCTTCCTTCCCTCCCTCCCCAGATGCCATTTACACAGGGCACCTTGTCACCCAGGGGCTGGAAATTGATCGCCCTTCACTTCATATCAGCTCTTCCCCCTTTCCTGTGTCCCTCCTATGGCATCCTCTTCCAAGGCTCAATTCCCCCACCCTGTACTATGCAGAGCTATCTACCCCCAAATGAGAAATCTTTAGAGGAGAGGACACTTGGCAGAAATCTTGAAATTATATTCATTTCTTTCAGCTTTTCCTCTCGTCTCTGAGAGCCTTAGCATCAGCATAGAAATCTGAGAGTTCATGTAACACGTTGAAAGTTCAGAAAGGGAAATTGATTTGCCCTGGTTGTGAAGGCGAAGGAAGGAACTGGGGTTGGAATAGCCCAAGTCACTCCCATTTTGGAAGTTGGTGCTCACACCTCCACCAACTTTTCTGGAGGAAGGATCTAAACACCCAGCTGGGCTTGGCCAAAGTGCCTCTGCTGCCTCTTCAAGCACAGTTTCTTTCAGGCAATTTTTGGGTTTATTTTATCACATAAGGTTTGATGGATTTGTACAGAATATTTGGAACCTGTAAGACCTTAAAAACTAAGCTTCAAAGAAGAAAAAAGTCTTAATCAAACATTCTGCAACTTTTTATGGTTATTCATTCTGTGTTGCACAATGCCTCTTTTGCTGTCTTCAGGGAGGTACCTGAAGTTTGCAAGGCCCACTTTTAGCTAAAAGGGCTTGCAGAGCATGTTGAAGCATTTCTACATAGCACACTTTTCAGCCATACCTTTCTAATTTGCCCCTACAGAGTTAGTTTTGGCGGCCTAGCAACTTCATCACTAAAACCATTGCCAGCAACCTCTTCCCCTCAACCTCTCTTTTCCTCCACTCTGTCAATTCTCAGAAACACCAGACTGAGAAGACCTGCAAGATTTCAAACCCCCCATTTGTGGGATTCCACACAGAGCACATTAAGATGAGTTTCACGTACACCAGCTGTAGGAAGCACCAGCCTTAATGGCTTTTTGAGGTAGTTGGTGCACAGAGGCAGTAAACAAACTAATCTGTGATTGAGGATCTTGAAAAAAATGAGTGTGCCTGGTACTGTGTTTAGCAGGTGAGTATCACAGGTTGGAGGACCAGATACCATTTGAGAAAGAACGGTCTGGAAATGGATCCTCTAGTCATTGGTTCACTTATACAGTTATACTGAGGGAACATATGGTCAGTCACCCTTCTCTGTAGGGCAAATCAAGCAAGTTGCCTGACAACAGAGACTTGAGTGTAGCTGAAAGGTGCTCACATTTCTATGATGCCAATGGAAGCCTTGAACACAGTTTGTATTTTATAGAAATTAGGACACTGTTATTCTCTAAGGCTTGATTATGAAGTTGGACTTAAGAAGAATTAAATCCTAAAATGGGGTCAGGATACAGAGGGAAAGAAAAGCATAAAAATCTCCATGCAAATTGTAAGAACAATGTCACAGTAGGCTCTCAATAACTGTTGTTTTGCAGACGAAGTTAAGCAAAATCTCATTATTGGAACAGAAAAAGAAATTTTCCCTTTCTACCTAGAATAAGAATCTCCAAATCATCTAAGAGTCAAGTTACCAAATAAATATGAGTGAATTCCCTGGAAGAATTCCAGCCTGAACCTCTCAGGACCACTCCAATTAGAAACATTTATAAAGTATTCACTCTAAGATTGGAACTGTGAAGACTTCAGCTGCCTTTAGCTAATCGTCATTACCTTTAATGGGTCTCGTATTGGTGGTGGGCAAGGAGATGATGAGTGAATGTAATGATTGCTTTTGGAGCTGCTGGTATTTTTTTTGCCTACCTGCTATCTCCTTAGGTTGACTGTTCCAGTTCTGAGTCAGTGACTGGCCAGCTCCAGCACCACTATTCCACAATTCCTGTGACCTGGTTTCCTCTTTCACTTTACAGATATGGGACTTATTCACATGGACGTTTTAAGAAGCTGGGGATTCCTGGGCCGAGACCTCTGCCTTATTTTGGAAATATTCTGTCCTACCGAAAGGTGTGTGTTGTTTGAGCTCCAGCTTTGTTTCTTATGGTGGCAAATCTCAGCTGAATAATATAGTAAAACTGCCCCTCCTCAGGAGGAAGTTCTGAGGTTTCACACTTCCCAGAAATATCATGGACCCCACCCAGCACATGGCCAATTTTACAACACACCTCTATTTTTCGCTGTTAGGAGCCTCAGGTTTTGCAGCCTCAGACAGCCCAGCTCTCTAGCTGATTCATCACAGAACTTGATTTTCCATCTGGTGAGTATTGTGAAGAGGATTTTCTTTCTGCCAGGTGCAGATTCCCAGGAAGGCACCATCCCCTTAGTATGAGGAGAAAAGCATGAAGAGGGTGCCTGGTCATGGCTTATTAAGCTGCCTACACTACAGTCAGGCTTTCCTGTTGGTAGCATAAGCTCTGGGTAGCATTTCTTTCTTCCTCCTGGATTGCTTGGTAACTTCAGTTTCTAACGCAGCCTGAGTATTCAATGTCGGGTAATTTGCACCTACTTGAATTATCTCAAGAACTGCTAATGCCTGCAGTTATTTCTGTGGCTCTACTCCATTTTTGCTATAACCCTGACATCTTCTGTGTTTCGAGGGGTGGAGCAAGAGCTTTTTGCTTTACTTCTGTGCCTCCAGAGAAAGCACCTTATGGATGCATCTGAGCAGTGAGTAGGTGTAACGGAGACAAGATGGTGGTTGTCTAGTTACTTCAGGTATTTAACCACTAAATAAGTTGTGGGGTTTAAAAAAAAAAAAAAGGCAGAATCGGGCTTCCCTGGTGGCGCAGTGGTTGAGAGTCCGCCTGCCGATGCAGGGGACACGGGTTCGTGCCCCAGTCCAGGAAGATCCCACATGCTGCGGAGCGGTTAGGCCCGTGAGCCATGGCCGCTGAGCCTGCGCATCCGGAGCCTGTGCTCCGCGACGGGAGAGGCCACAACAGTGAGAGGCCCACATACCGCAAAAAAAAAAAAAAAAAAAAAAAGGCAGAATCACATATACAAAATCACTAGAAAGGATATGATTTGACAAAATTATTAAAAATTGAACTGAACTCAGTAGAATGTACTAGGTGGCATATGGACTATGAATTCTGGCTGAGCCTTGATATTAATCCAGCTCTGATGCCTTGCCCAGGGCCTGGCCCCTGAAATGAAGGTCATGAGCTACGTCCATGTGTCCAGGGGGCAGAGCCTTGTGTGTAGGCTGCTCTCTGGCTCAGATTTCCTTTCCTGCAGACATAAGCCTTGTTTCTCAGATCCTGATTCTCCCAACTGAGGTCTTCATTGTCTCATTACTGCCTGTGAACTTCATGAACTGTTTTCTCTCTGAAAAAGCAATAATTTATTTTCCACCTTTCCCAGATGAACTCCTTAGTAGATGCACTCCAAGACCCATGTTTCTGAGACCTTCATTTTCATAGGTAAATCATCAAATATCACAGCAGAAGCTTAGTAACAGGAAGTTTGTTTTCCTTTAAGCAACAGAGGGAAAATTCAGGGCAAGTGTTTTAATTGGTGGTGGTGTTTGTAGTTGTGGTAACTCCCCATCTTTTCTGTGTTGAGCTGGAAAACTAGAAGGTGATCTACTTTGTCATTCATTCACTCATTTATTTTCTCACTCAACACACACCCCTTAGACTTACTTAAATCTGCTGGACTAAAAAGGTCGCTGGTGTCTTTAACTTCCTAATTCTTCTAGAAATCTAGAGAGGGCTCATGAGATAAATGAAAAGGCTGCTTAACAAGGAGATGAAAGTGTGTACAGGCCGATCTAACTTACCCTTCGCTTCAGTTTTCTCACGAAAGACAAGGAGGTACTTAGTATTCACAGGCAAAGGTAAACATTTAGTATCTGTTATAGAGAAAATGCAAGAGTGATTTAAAATTCTCTGTTCCAATATCTCCTTTTTCCCCTTCATTTCCCCTAAGAAGTCTCTGAATATGAACTTCCTTCCACCTGCTAGTGGAAAATAGTAAGCCTGATTTCATGGGTTTCAAGGTACTTTTGTCCCCAAAAGAGGTAGGGTTCAATACATTTAGTTTAATAATCTAATTTTGTTTCTCTTGCAGGGTCTTTGGGAGTTTGACAATGGATGTTTTAAAAAGTATGGAAAAATGTGGGGGTGAGTATTCTGGAAAGTTCCATCGGATAGACTTGTTATGATGTGGCGCCCCCTGTGGTATGGAAGACAATCTCAGTCCAGAGCTTCTTGGGATGAAGTCTATTGTAAAGCTTTGGAGTCTTGTTCTTTCTATCAGGGATCCCAGGTGTCAGCCAGGTGTCCATGTCTACAGTCTGAATTAGGCCTGGAGATTTGCAGGTCATCAATTTTCTCCAGACTTTGAGGCCCAGGGACTCCTAACATCGCTTTCTGTCCAGTGTCACTCTTCCCCCCTTCTCCATTTTTCTTTCCTTAGGTTGCATTTAATTGCATAAAATGCATTATTCCAGAACATTCTAATATGTGCCATAAATGCATTTTTTGACCCTTTTCCACATGATTCACTTAATTAAAAGCCAAGAATCCTTTATTTAAGTTTTGCGTTTAATATGTCCTTTTGGAAAAAGAGCTGGGGGTTACAGGTAAAGAAAATAGGAAACAATTTCTGCTCAGCTTTTTACATTCTCTACAAGTATGGAGGTTTTTTTGTTATTGTTTTTAATTTTCAGCCAAGACTTTCCAATGTAATTGTATTCCGTTATTGTTTTATCTACTATTTTTCTCTGACTTTGAAGAGATGTGGGATACATCTAACCCAGAGTGTGTCATGTGGGCTCACAGACTTTAGGAGTTTTGTAGGTTTGATGAGAGCAGCAGGAGAGGTATAATGTAGTGACTGTTTGCCAAAAGGAAATAGGAGAAGGCTCTGCCTCTCTGTACCTCTTCATCTTCTCTGATCAAGTCCTCGGAAACCATAGGGCCCTGCTGAGTTGCCATGGCCCCAAAAGTCAATGTGATTGAGTGGACAGAGCACATAGCCGTGGATCACTACTGGACCAGCTCCAACTGCCCCTCCAACATTTAATACTTGTGAGCTCTGGATAGAGTCACTTTTTCATGGTGGATCCCAGTTCTCTCATTAGAAAATGGTTCTCATGCTTGGGTGTAAATGAGAACCACCTGGGAGAACTTGTTATAAATACAGAACTTTGACCCCACCCCCAAATCAATATGATCTGGGATAGGGCCAAAAATCTGAATTTTAACTGGTAATATAAGAAATACTAAGGCTGGAGTGACATCTGAATATAAAGTGTCACCCCAAACCACGATCTCTTCTCCACCCAGGTGTTTTTGAAAAAACATAATGGGAAGAAGGGAATCATCCAAGTAATATGGTCAGTCAGATGGAAGAGCAGATTAAGTGCCTCCTCAATCCCTTCCGTCACTGCTTCAACACTAAATGCACATGACACCCACTTAAACCCTCTGAGTTTTAGAATTTTTTTGGGGGGGGGAATAATGCACTGGTTCTCATCCATTTTTATATGTGATCACAAAACCATCTGAAATTCCTGTGTGAAGTCAGAGGAATAATAGGTAACATGCAGAAAACCTTCCATTGTGTTCTAGCCATCGCAAACGATTGATAGAGGAAACAAAATGCCGGAAGACAGTGTGATTAACTTAGAGTCAACCTCATGCCAGTGGCCCATTCCCATGAACGGGCATCCTGACAGTCAGGAGATCAGGCCAAATTGGGATGTGTCACATCTGAGGAGTCAGCTTTGTGTGGTACATGTGTCAAAAGTGGGCCTGCCTAGCTGCTGATGGATGTCACCTACATGGAGCCCTAGGCCCTCTTGGAACCCATGTCGAAAAATAAATATAAATAGTGAAAAGAAAATATTTAAAAAATGAATTTATACATGTTCCTCTGAATTACTTTATTCTCTCAGTCCTTTTGTTTCAAATCCTTGATGCTACCAAGGATATCTCCTTGTTATTTAAAATATGATTTCCTTTTAAAAAAGTATAAAGTAAGCGTATTTTTGAAAATAGAGCAAAGAAACCTTTCATAATCCTACTTTCACTTTTGAGCATTCTTAATCTTCTTCCATTTGCAGACACATTGTACATATTTATGATCAGTGTGTCTACAAGTTTCAGCTATTACATCATTGCATTTTTCATGCTTTTGATATATCTTCAAAAATGAGTGGGTGGACTCTCCTTAATTAATTAGTTTTTTCATTCTTAGACAATTTACTTGCCTTCAATTATTTACTAAGCTAACTTCCTTTTTGATAATGAAATATTTTAAACCTATAAAAGTTATGGAGAATGGCATAGGAAATAACCCATGTAAACAACACCTAGACTTAACAAATGTTCTAATGTTATTTCTAACCATGATCTCTAGGAGTAAGGATTATGTAATGTCAGGATGAGAGTCAGGACTTAAGCTGTGAGTCCAGCTGCAGAAACCAGATCATTAAATTTAATCACATCTCTTTTCCCTACACAGGTGTTATGAAGGTCAACAGCCTCTGTTGGTTGTCACAGATCCAGACATAATCAAAACAGTGCTAGTGAAAGAATGTTATTCTGTCTTCACAAACCGGAGGGTAAGCATCCATTTTTAAAGTTTAAATATTATTTATTTATTAAATATTTATTCTGTAATAATTATAAATTCACAGGATATTGTCAAAAGAGAAAAATACAGGAAGGTGCTGTGAAGGAAACCCTTCATCCTGTTTCCCCAAAAGGTTAATATCTTGCATAATTATAGTACAGTATCAAAGTAGGAAATTGACATTGATACTATCCACATAGCTTATTCAGATTTTATCAGTTTTATGTGCATTCATTTGCTGTGAGTGTGTGTGTGTTACTCTATGAAAATTTATCATAGATGTAGATTTGTGTAACTACCACCACAATCAATGTATAGAAATGTTACTTCCCCATCAATCTCCCTCTAACCATTCTTTTATAGTCACAGTGAGTAGCTTGTCTTTTCCTCTTATCAGGGTCTTAGTAGAGCAATTCTTTTTGTATTTTTATAGTTTATTATTTTATCCATACTAAAACACTTCATGAAATCACTTACTGTTTCTTTTTAACATCTTTATTGGAGTATAATTGCTTTACAATGGTGTGTTAGTTTCTGCTTTATAACAAAGTGAATCAGTTATACATATACATATGTCCCCATATCTCTTCCCTCTTACATCTCCCTGCCTCCCACCCTTCCTATCCCACCCCTCTAGGTGCTCACAAAGCACCGAGCTGATCTCCCTATGCTATGCGGCTGCTTCCCACTAGCTATCTATTTTACGTTGGTAGTGTATATATGTCCATGCCACTCTCTCACTTTGTCCCAGCTTACCCTTCCCCCTCCCTATATCCTCAAGTCCATTCTGTAGTAAGTCTGCATCTTTATTCCCATCTTGCCCCTAGGTTCTTCATGACCTTTTTTTTTTTTTTAGATTCCATATATATGTGTTAGCATACAGTATTTGTTTTTCTCTTTCTGACTTACTTCACTCTGTATGACAGTCTCTAAGTCCATCCACCTCACTACAAATAACTCAGTTTTGTTCCTTTTTATGGCTGAGTAATATTCCATTGTATATATGTGCCACATCTTCTTTATCCATTCATCTGTTGATGGATGGTTCGGTTGCTTCCATGTCCTGGCTATTGTAAAAAGAGCTGCAATGAACATTTTGGTACATGACTCTTTTTGAATTATGGTTTTCTCAGGGTATATGCCCATTAGTGGGATTGCTGGGTTGTATGGGAGTTCTATTTTTAGTTTTTTAAGGAACCTCCATACTGTTCTCCATAGTGGCTGTATCAATTTACATTCCCACCAACACTGCAAGAAGGTTCCCTTTTTTCCATACCCTCTCCAGCATTTATTGTTTGTAGATTTTTTGATGATGGCCATTCTGACTGGTGTGAGATGATATCTCATTGTAGTTTTGATTTGCATTTCTCTAATGATTAACGATGTTGAGCATTCTTTCATGTGTTTGTTGACAATCTGTATATCTTCTTTGGAGAAATGTCTGTTTAGGTCTTCTGCCCATTTTTGGATTGGGTTGTTTGTTTTTTTAATGTTGAGCTGCATGAGCTGCTTGTAAATTTTGGAGATTAATCCTTTGTCAGTTGCTTCATTGGCAAATATTTTCTCCCATTCTGAGGGTTGTCTTTTCATCTTGTTTATGGTTTCCTTTGCTGTGCAAAAGCTTTGAAGTTTCATTAGGTCCCATTTGTTTATTTTTGTTTTTATTTCCATTTCTCTAGGAGGTGGGTCAAAAAGGATCTTGCTGTGATTGATGTCATAGAGTGTTCTGCCCATGTTTTCCTCTAAGAGTTTGATGGTGTCTGGCCTTACATTTAGATCTTTAATCCATTTTGAGTTTATTTTTGTGTATGGTGTTCGGGAGTGTTCTAATTTCATTCTTTTGCATGTAGCTGTCCAGTTTTCCCAGCACCACTTATTGAAGAGACTGTCTTTTCTCCATTGTATATCCTTGCCTCCTTTGTCATAGGTTAGTTGACCATAGGTGCATGGGTTTATCTCTTGGGCTTTCTATCTTGTTCCATTGGTCTATGTTTCTGTTTTTGTGCCAGTACCATATTGTCTTGATTACTGTAGCTTTTGTAGTATAGTCTGAAGTCAGGGAGTCTGATTCCTCCAGCTCCGTTTTTTTCCCCTCAAGACTCTTTTGGCTATTTGGGGTCTTTTGTGTCTCCATACAAATTAAGATTATTTTGTTCTAGTTCCATTAAAAATGCCATTGATAATTTGATAGGGATTGCATTGAATAGATTGCTTTGGGTAGTATAGTCATTTTCACAATATTGAGTCTTCCAATCCAAGAACATGGTATATCTCTCCATCTGTTGATATCATCTTTAATATCTTTCATCAGTGTCTTACAGTTTTCTACATACAGGTCTTTTGTCTCCCTAGGTGGGTTTATTCCTTGGTATTTTATTCTTTTTGTAGCAATGGTAAATGGGAGTGTTTCCTTAATTTTCTCTTTCAGATTTTTCATCATTACTGTATAGGAATGCAAGAGATTTCTGTGCATTAATTTTGTATCCTGCAACTTTACCAAATTCATTGATTAGCTCTAGTAGTTTTCTGGTGGCATCTTTAGTATAGTATCATGTCATCTATGTATAGTATCATGTCATCTGCAAATAGTGACAGTTTTACTTCTTCTTTTCCAATTTGTATTCCTCTTATATCTTTTTCTTCTCTGATTGCCATGGCTAGGACTTCCAAAACTATGTTGAATAATAGTGGTGAGAGTGGACATCCTTGTCTTGTTCCTGATCTTAGAGGAAATGCTTTCAGTTTTTCACCATTGAGAATGATGTTTGCTGTGGGTTTGTCGTATATGGCCTTTGTTATGTTGAGGTAGGTTCCCTCTATGCCAACTTTCTGGAGAGTTTTTATCATAAATCGGTGTTGAATTTTGTCAAAAGCTTTTTCTGCATCTATTGAGATGATCATACGGTTTTTATCCTTCAATTTGTTAATATGGTGTATCACATTGATTGATTTGCATATACTGAAGAATCCTTGCATCCCTGGAATAAACCCCACTTGATCATGGTATGTGATCCTTTTACTATGTTGTTGGATTCTGTTTGCTAGTATTTTGTGGAGGATTTTTGCATCTATATTCATCAGTGATATTGGTCTGTAATTTTCTTTTTTTGTAGTATCTTTGTTTGGTTTTGGTATGAGGGTGATGGTGGCCTCATAGAATGAGTTTGGGAGCATTCCTTCCTCTGCAATTTTTTGGAAGAGTTTGAGAAGGATGGATGTTAGCTCTTCTCTAAATGTTTGATAGAATTCACCTAAGAAGCCATCTGGTCCTGGACTTTTGTTTGTTGGAAGGTTGTTTTGTTTGTTTGTTTGTTTGTTTGTGGTACGTGGGCCTCTCACTGTTGTGGCCTCTCCTGTTGCGGAGCACAGGCTCCAGACACGCAGCTCAGAGGCCATGGCTCACGGGCCCAGCCGCTCCGCGGCATGTGGGATCCTCCCAGACCGGGCCACGAACCCGTGTCCCCTGCATCGGCAGGCAAACTCTCAACCACTGCACCACCAGGGAAGCCCTGTTGGAAGATTTTTAATCACAGTTTCAATTTCATTACTTGTGATTGGTCTGTTCATATTTTCTATTTCTTCCTGGTTCAGTCTTGGAAGGTTATACCTTTCTAAGAATTTGTCCATTTCTGCCAGGTTGTCCATTTTATTGGCATAGAGTTGCTTGTAGTAATCTCTTAGGATGCTTTGTATTTCTGTGGTGTCTGTTGTAACTTCTCCTTTTTCTTTTCTAATTTTATTGATTTGAGTCCTCTCCCTCTTTTTCTTGATGAGTCTGGCTAATGCTTTATCAATTTTGTTTATCTTCTCAAAGAACCAGCTTTTAGTTTTATTGATCTTTGCTATTGTTTTCTTTGTTTCTATTTCATTTATTTCTGCTCTGATCTTTATGATTTCTTTCCTTTTGCTAACTTTGGGTTTTATTTGTTCTTCTTTCTCTAGTTCCTTTAGGTGTAAGGTTAGATTGTTTATTTGAGATTTTTCTTGTTTCTTGAGGTAGGCTTGTATAGCTATAAACTTCCCTCTTAGAGCTGCTTTTGCTGCATCCCATAGGTTTTGGATCATCGTATTTTCGTTATCATTTATCTCTGGTATTTTCTGATTTCCTCTTTGATTTCTTCAGTGATCTCTTGGTTATTTAGTAATGTATTGTTTAGCCTCCATGTGTTTGGGATTTTTACGGTTTTTTTCCCTGTGATTGATTTCTAATCTCATAGCGTTGTGGTCAGAAAAGGTACTTGATATGATTTCAATTTTCTTAAATTTACTGAGGCTTGATTTCTGACCCAAGATGTGATCTATCCTAGAGAATGTTCCATGCACACTTGTGAAGAAAGTGTAATCTGCTGTTTTTGGATGGAATGTCCTGTAAATATCAATTAAATCTATCGGGTCTGTTGTGTTATTTAAGGCTTGTGTTTCCTTATTAATTTTCTGTTTGGATGATTTGTCCATTGGTGTAAGTGAGGTGTCAAAGTCCCCCACTGTTATTGTGTTACTGTCGATTTCCTCTTTTATAGCTCTTAGCAGTTACCTTATGTATTGAGGTGCTCCTATGTTGGGTGCATATATATTTATAATTGTTATATCTTCTTCTTGGATTGATCCCTTGATCATTATGTAGTGTCTTTCCTTGTCTCTTGTAACATTCTTTATTTTAAAGTCTATTTTATCTGATATGAGTATTGCTACTCCAGCTTTCTTTTGATTTCCATTTGCATGGAATATCTTTTTCCACCCCTCACTTTCAGTCTGTATGTGTCCCTAGGTCTGAAGTGGGTCTCTTGTAGACAGCATATATATGGGTCTTGTTTGTGTATCCATTCAGCAAGTCTGTGTCTTTTGGTTGGAGCATTTAATCCATTCATGTTTAAGGTAATTATTGATATGTATGTTCCTATGACCATTTTCTTAATTGTTATGGGTTTGTTTTTGTAGGTCCTTTTCTTCTCTTGTGTTTCCCACTTAGAGAAGTTCCTATAGCATCTGTTGTAGAGCTGGTTTGGTGGTGCTGAATTTTCTTAGCTTTTGTTTGTCTGTAAAGCTTTTGATTTCTCCATTGAATCTGAATGAGATCTTTGCTGGGTAGAGTAATCTTGGTTGTAGGTTCTTCCCTTTCATCACTAAGTATATCATGCCACTCCCTTCTGGCTTATAGAGTTTCTGCTGAGAAATCAGCTGTTAACCTTATGGGAGTTCCCTTGTATGTTATTTGTCGTTTTTCCCTTGTTGCTTTCAATAATTTTTCTTTGTCTTTAATATTTGCCAATTTGATTACTATGTGTCTCAGCATGTTTCTCCTTGGGTTATCCTGTATGGGACTCTCTGCATTTCCTGGACTTGGGTGGCTGTTTCCTTTCCCATATTAGGGAATTTTTCGACTTATAATCTCTTTAAATAGTTTCTTAGGTCCTTTCTCTCTCTCTTCTCCTTCTGGGACCCCTATAATGTGAATGTTGTTGCGTTTAATGTTGTCCCAGAGGTCTCTTAGGTTGTCTTCATTTCTTTTCATTCTTTTTTCTTTATTCTGTTCTGCAGCAGTGAATTCCACCATTCTGCCTTCCAGACCACTTATCTGTTCTTCTGCCTCAATTATTCTGCTATTGATTCCTTCTAGTGTAGTTTTCATTTCAGTTATTTTATTGTTCATCTCTGTTTGTTTGTTCTTTAATTCTTCTAGGTCTTTGTTAAACATTTCTTGCATCTTCTCGATCTTTACCTCCATTTTTTTCCCGAGGTTGGATCATCTTCACTATCATTATTCTGATTTCTTTTTCTGGAAGATTGCCTATCTCCACTTCTTTTAGTTGTTTTTCTGGGGTTTTATCTTGTTCCTTCATCTGATACACAGCCCTCTGCCTTTTCATCTTGTCTGTCTTTCTGTGAATGTAGTTTTTGTTCCACAGGCTGCAGGATTGTAGTTCTTCTTGCTTCTGCTTTCTGCCCTCTCCAGATAGCTATTTCTTTGGAGCTTCAAGAATAGGCTCCCAGATCTGGTCAATCACCTTGGGACAGTGCCAATTAGACTCTGTGTTTTGCTTTTGACTCTAGTCTTTTGGTCCAACGGGAATTATGAAAAATGCCATCTCTCTGTCTGAGGATGAACAATGGAAGAGATTACGATCGTTGATGTCTCCAGCCTTCACCAGCGGAAAGCTCAAGGAGGTAAGAAAAGAAGACGACTTTCAACTAGAAACTTAAGGAATGACTCTAGGGACAGGTAGAAAATAAGATCATAGTCCCTTTCCAAAGAGAAGTCTGCAGATTTTGAGTTTTCTAATGATGGTCTTTTATCTTTACATCCTAGAAGAGACATTTTAAGATTCCTTATAAAATGCCACTTACTGCTCCATGCTTGGGAAAGCCAGGTACTTCTAGGACTTGAGTCTGCATTTAACTTCAGGCGATGTTGTACTTTGTATCTAGATGTTCCCCATCATTAGCCAGATTGGAGACATGTTGGTGAGGAACCTGAAGAAGGAAGCAGAGAAAGGCAAGCCAATCAGCATGAAAAAGTAAGTAGGGGTGAAGCTGCTGGTACCTGAGCTCCATTGAGACCCTCCAGATGCCTGCCATGGAGCCAGATTCCCACTGCTGAGTTACTGTAGTGACCAGACAGAAGTAAGTGTGTGGTGGTACCACTCCAGTGGGCCACCCCAGAATGAGTGGTGGCTCGCCAAAGAAAGCAGGGCAGCTGGGAGAGAAAGGGTCTTCTCCTGTGTACATGAGCCAGGATGAACTTATCTGCTTAACTGTCACTTTGGATATTCTGGAAGACAAAAACACATAGTTTAGAAAGGAGAAACATTGTTGTGCACAGTATTGAGTGTAGAGGGTGTGGAGCGGAGGTGGGGAAGGCTCTTCGTACATATAGGCAGGCAGTGCACTGGGCAGGAATGTTACGGTATGGAACTTGAAACAAATTAAATCTCTTCACAGTTTTCCTGAGGAAAATGCTAAATATTAATTCTTAACCACCATTTGTTCTTCCTTCAGCCTCAAAAGAGAGAAGGCCCTGTATAGGCTATGGGTAGAGTGATCATAGCATTTGTTGTCTAAACTGAGATTTTTTGTTTTTAATTCTGCTGTAACAACAGGTATAAACTGAGAATGTCCCGGGAAAACTGAGGACATAAGATCACTTAGCTATGGGATTCCCTAAGTCAAATTTGGAGTAATTTATTATTTTTTTAACTAGAAATATTTTTAGTTCTTACATTTCACAGAAATGAGTCTGCCCTCAGGTCAACCACAGACCACTGGAGTTGAGGAAGTGTGGGTCTTTCAGGATCCTTAGCAGGGGTGTAAGACAGTGAGGGATGATGTTCCTGGAAACTCAGAACAGGGTGCTGCTGTTCTGTAATTCACTGAAGAGGAATCAGCTCTGAGTGCACACTCTATGGTGAGGCAAGACTCAGATCAGCGTCCCCTTTCTTGACTCCCCCAGGATGTGTTAAATTTATACACTTGGTTATGCTCAGACACAGTCCTTATACACCTATTATTGCCTGTAGTCAAAACACACTACTGTACTTTGTCTGATTATGGGTATCTATCCCTCTATGACTGAGCTCCTTGAGTTTGTGGGGGGACGTCTAACTTGCCTTAGTGTCCCCAGCCCTCCTGGCACAGGGCCAGCTGCATCACTGGCACCTCAGACACACCTCATGTGTGAGTGATAGTAGCATCGACTCTTCCATAGACCAACAGGTGGTTCTGAAAGAGTGTGGCTCTCTACCTGCCTTGTCTGGGCATCTGATTTTACATGTACTTCTTGTTATATGTGTTGGGTAAGGAGAGTAAAGAGGTGTTGATTTTAGTTGTTCATATCTTTCTCTACGCAGCTTCTTTGGGGCCTACAGCATGGATGTGATTACTGGCACAGCATTTGGAGTGAAAATTGATTCCCTCAACAACCCACAAGATCCCTTTGTGGAATATAGCAAGAATATCTTAAAATTTAATCTCCTCTCTCCATTAATTCTCTTAATAAGTATGTGGACTACTTTATTCCTTTTTCTTTATTCCTTCTTCCATCCCTCCTTCTCTCCCTCCTTTCCTCCCTCTCCACCTTTCTTCCTTTATCTTTCTTTTTTTTTTTAACTATTTATTTATTTATTTATTTTTGGCTGAATTGGGTCTTCATTGCTGCACACAGGCTTTCTCTAGTTGTGGCAAGCGGGGGCTACTCTTTGTTGTGGTGTGCTGGCTTCTCATTGTGGTGGCTTCTCTTGTTGTGGAGCACGGGCTCTAGGCGTGTGGGCTTCAGTAGTTGTAGCACATGGGCTCAGTAGTTGTGGCTCGTGGACTCAGTAGTTGTGGCACACGGGCTTAGTTGCTCTGCAGCATGTGGGATCTTCCTGGACCGGGGCTCGAACTCATGTCCCCTGCATTGGCAGGTGCATTCTTAACCACTGTGCCACCAGGGAAGCTCTATCTTTCTTTTTTAAATAATAGCTTTATTGAGATACAATTCACATGCCATAAAATGCACCACTGTAAAATGTATAATTCATTGGTTTTTACATCCTACCTATCCATCAACAGATGAAATGGACAGGCAAAATGTATACAACATTCAGTATACACAACTGGATATTGTATGTGCGTGTGTATACATATACACACACATATATATGTGTGTATATATATGTATATATACATATATATATATATATGAGAAAGCCAGGTTCTTCTAGGACTTGAGTCTCCATATATATATATATATATATATATATATATATATATATATATATATACACACACACACATATACATATACACACACACACACACACAATTGAATATTATTCACCCAGAAGAGGAAGAAAATCCTGCCATTTGCAACAAAATGGAAGGACCTAGAGGGTATTACGTTAAGTGAAATAAGTCAAACAGAGAAAGGCAAATACTTATATGTAGAATAAAAAAAAAACTAAACTAAAGAAAAAAAGAAGAAGAAGAAGAAAACCAAACTCATAGAAAAAAAAGATCAGATTTTTGGTTACCAGAGGTGTGGGTTGAGTGGTGAGAGAATTGGATAAAAGTGATCAAAAGGTGTAAATATTCAGTTGTAACATAAAAAGTACTGAAAGTGTAATGTACAATGTGAGTATAGTTAACACTGCTGTATGATATATTTGTACATTACTAAGAAAGTAGATCGTAAAAGTTCTCATCACAAGGGAAGATATTTTTTTGTAACTATATGAGGTGAGGAATGTTAACTAAACTTATGGGGTTAATTTCACAATATACGTATGTTAAGTCATTATGCTGTACCCAAACTAATACAGTACTGTATCTCAACTATAACTCAGTAAGGTTGGAAAAAAAAGGGTTTTAGTACAAAGATATGTGCAACCATCACTACAGTCAATTGTTGTACATTTTTGTCAACTCACAAGCCCTGTACCTAACTATAACCTCTCACTCCTCTTAGCCCTAAGCAACCACTAATGTACTTCCTACCTCTATAGATTTGCTTATTCTGGACACTTCGTATAGATGGAATCATATATGTGGGCTTTTGTGGCTGGCTTCTTTCACTTATCATGATGTTTTCAAGGGTAATCTAAATTGTAGCATATATCAGTACTTCATTTCTTTGTATGGCCAAATAATATCCCATTATATGGACATTCTGCATTTTGTTTATCCATTCATCAGTTGACAGACACTTGGGTCATTTCCAGCTTTCCGCTATTACGAACAGTGCTGCTATGCCCATTCATGTACAAGTTTTCGTTTAAATACCTGTTTTCAATTCTTTGGGTATGTAGTCAGAGGTGAAATTGCTGAGTTATATAGTAACTGTGTTTAACTTATAAGTAACTGCCAAACTGTTACCCCACAATCTTTTTTAGATAAATGTCTATTCAAATATTTTGCCCATTTATAGTTGGATTATATTCAATACTTCTGTTGTTGAGTTGTAAGTGTTCTTTATATATTCTAGGTAAGAGTCCCTTATCAGACATGATTTGGAAAGTTTTTTTTCCTTTCTGTAGGTGTCTCTTCACTTTCTTGCTAGTTTGCTTTAAAGTGAAAAATTTTTTATTTTCATCATGCACAAATTCTTTATTTTCCTTTTTTTCCCTGTGCTTTTGGTGTCATGTCTAAGAATCCATTGCCAAATCTGAGGTCATGAAGATCTACCCATTCATTGGTTTTCTTCTAAGAGTTGTACGGTTTTAGCTCATATGTTTAGGTCTTTGATTTATTTTGAGTTTATTTTTGTATATGGTGTAAGGTAAGGGTCTATTTCATTCTTTTGCATGTAGCTATCCACTTACCCCAGAACCTTTTATTAAAGACTATTTTGTCTCCATTGAATGGTCTTGTAACCCTTCTCAACATGCAGTTTACCATAGACAAGTGGATTTATTTCCAGAGTCTAAATTTTATTCTATTTATCTATATGTCCATTCTTATGCCAGTATGACATTGCCTTGATTATTATAGATTTATGATAAGTTTTGAAATCAGCAGTACGAGTCCTACAACTTTATTTATTTATTTTTTTCGAGATTGTTTTGGCTCTTCTGTGCCCCTGGCAATTGCATATGAATTTTAAATTCAGCTTTTCAGTTTCTACAAAGAAGCCAGCCAGAATTCTGATAGGGAATGAGTTAAATCTGTAGAGTTGCTGTCTTGACAATGTTTAGTATTCTTATACATGTACATGGGATGTTTTTCATTTACTTAGATTTTCTTTATTTCAACAGTATTGCAGTTTTCAGGGTAGATGTTTTGCACTTCTTTTGTTGACTTATTCCTAAATACTATTATTATTTATTTTTTTTGCGGTACGCGGGCTTCTCACTGTTGTGGCCTCTCCCGTTGCGGAGCACAGGCTCCGGACGCGCAGGCTCAGCGGCCATGGCTCACGGGCCCAGCCGCTCCGCGGCATGTGGGATCTTCCCGGACCGGGGCACGAACCCGTGTCCCCTGCATCGGCAGGCGGACTCTCAACCACTGGGCCACCAGGGAAGCCCTAAATATTCTTTTTTTATGTTATTATAAATAGAGTTATTTTCTTAATTTCACTTTTGGGTTATTTATTACAGTGTATAGAAATAGAATTGATTTTGTATATTGACCTTGTTTCCTGAAACCCTGTTGAAATTGTGTATTAGTTCTAATAGGATGTTAGTGGATTATTTAGGATTTTTTATATACAAGGTCATGTTATCTGATGGTGGAGGAGTTTTACTTCATTTTCTATACGGATGCATTTTATTTCCTTTTGTTGCCTAATTACCCTGGCTAGAACCTCTAGTACAGTGTGGAGTGGAAGTGATGAGAGAGGCTTCCTAGTCTTGTTCTTTTTTTTTCTTCTTTAAATTATACATATGTATTTTATTTACACTTTGTATTTGATATATTTCATGATAAACATTTATTTTCCATCTTAACCATTTTTTAAGTGTGCAATTCAGCGGTATCAAATACGTTCACATCGTATAAAAATCACCTCTGTCCATCCCCATAACTGTTTTCATCTTGTGAAACTGAAGCTCTATACCCATTAAACAATAACTCCCTGTTATTCCTTGCCCCCAGCCCCTGGTAAACACCAGCCTACTTTCTGTCTTTATGATTTTCCTAGTCTTGTTCTTAAACTTAGGGAAAGTTTAAGCTTAGGGGAAGCATGCAGTCTTTCATTATTAAGTATAGTGTTAGCTTAGTTTTTCATAGATGCCTTTTCTAAAGTTGAGGAAATTCCCTTCTGTTCCTGTTTGTTGAGTATTTTTATCACAAGAGAGTGTTGGGTTTTGTCACATGCTTTTTATGCATCTATTAGATGATCATGTGGTCATTGTTTTTTATTCCTTTGACATGGTTTATTATAACACTTTGTATTCCTGGGATAAACCCCACTTGGTTATGGTGTGTATCACTTTTTATATGTTGCTAGATTCAGTTTGCTAGTATTCTGTTGAGGATTTGTGCACCCATGGTATAAGGTATGTTGGTCTGTAGCTTTCTTTACTTGTGCTGGTTTGATTGATTGATTGATTGATTGACTGATTGAAGCAAGGTATGGTGACTTTATTAGGAAAGCCAGTAGACCAGGAAGATGGTGGACTGGTGTCCCAAAGAACCATCTTATCCGATTTGCCTGGTTTTAGTACAGATTCATACAATTTGGAAGTGTTCCAACATCTTCCAATTTTTGGAAGAGTTTGTTAAAAAAAATGGTGTTAATTCTTTAAATATTTGGTAGTATTCACCATTGAAACCATCTAGACATGAGCTTTTCTTTGCCAAACTGTGGGTGGTTTCTTGATTACTAACTAAAACTTTGTACTTCTTATAGGTATATCAGATTGTCTATTTCTTTTTAAGTCAGTTTCTATAGTTTGTGTCTTTCTAAGAATCCATCCATTTTATCTAAATTTTCTAATTTATTGCCATACTGTTGTTCATAGATTACTTTTTTGTATTGAAATAAAGTTAATTTACAATGTTGTGTTAGTTTCAAGTGTACAGCAAAGTGATTCAGCTATGCAGACACACACACGTATATGTATTCGTTTTTAAAAATTAATTAATTAATTTTTGGCTGCGATGGGTCTTCATTGCCACGCGTGGGCTTTCTCTAGCTGCGGCGAGTGGGGGCTACTCTTCACTGTGGTGCGCGGGCTTCTCACTGTGGTGGTTTCTTTTGTTGCGGAGCACGGGCTCTAGGCGCACAGGCTTCAGTAGTTGTGGCTCGCGGGCTCTAGAGCACAGGCTCAGTAGTTGTGGCACAGGGGCTTAGTTGCTCTGAGGCATGTGGGATCTTCCCAGACCAGGGATCAAACCCGTGTCCCCTGCATTGGTAGGCAGTTTCTTAACCACTGTGCCACCAGGGAAGTCCCTGTATATGTATTCTTTTTCAGATTCTTTTCCTATAGGTTATTACAAGTTATTGAGTATATATAGATTTCTTTATAGTCATTTTCATTTTTAAAATGTCAGTAGCAATTTCTGATGCTAAAAATTTGAGTGTTTTCTCTTATTTTCTTGGCCAATCTATCTAAAAAACCTTTTCAAAACATCAGCTTTTGTTTTCATTGATTTTCTCCATTGTTTTTTATTCTCCTGTTCATTATAGTTTCTTCACTTATCTTTACTATTTTCTACCTTCTGCTCACTTTATGTTTTGTTTGCTCTTCTCTTTTCAGTGTATTAAGGTGGAAATTTAGCTTCTTGATTTGAGATCTCTGTTCTTTTAATATCTAAACATATAGCCATAAATATCTCTCTGAACACCACTTTTGTTCCATCCCATCAGTTTTGGTATATTGTATCTTCATTTTTATTCATCTAAAAGTAATTTCTGATTGCCTTTTGATATCTTCTACAACCTATTGGGTATTTAAGTGTGTGTTATTTAATTTCCACATATTTGTGTGTTTCCCAGTTTTCTTTCTGTTATTGATTTCTAATTACATTCCATTGTGGTGGAAAGACACGCACCATATTATTTCTATCATGATTATTATTTTTTAAACTGCACAATTAATTGAAGCAACAGATTACAGTCTGGTTTATCCAAAGAGATGCTAGTCCAAGAATTAAAGGCCATGAAGTCCCAGAATGTAATCTAGTTCCTTTAGTCAATCCAAAGATGCAGAAGAGGCCACTGATCTCACTGCTGCAGTGATAGCCCCTGTATGTGGACTTGGCCTTGCTCAGTCATTGGCTTCGAAGTCTGAGCAAAGGTCATAGAGGCAATGGGTCATGATTGAGTATCCTGGTGGTTTTACTTTTTTGATTGGTAGAGCAAATTATGATTGCGCCAAGTAAACTTTGCATTTTCACTGTGCTTCCTTTTATCTTTTTCTCTACAGTATTATTTCCATTCCTCACCCCAGTCTTTGAAGTATTAAATATTACTCTGTTTCCAAAAAGTTCTGTGAATTTTTTAGCGAAGTCTGTAAAAAGGATGAAAGAGAGTCGCCTCAAAGATAAACAAACGGTAAAGTCTGGTGGTGGTTACATGAGGGGGCTCACTTTTTGATAATTTATTGAGCTGTACACATATTTCTTATGCATATCTCTACATTTTTTAAAGGTAGATAGAAAACTATAGAGTTTAGAATAGGAGGGCTCTAAAATTTGGGGGGAATGAATAAGGAGGAAGTTGGGGAAGGAAATAAGAGTATGAGCCAGAGAGCAATATTTAAATACAATAATAGGCATGCCAATTAGTATGTCACTGCATAAATATTATTGAGATAAGGAGTTTACCACTTTTCTTCAATAAATGGTTAAGGGATAAAAGTTACTGATTAAAAATGATTTCACTGGTATTTCACCAAATATTAGCTTGGCAAAGAATCACTTCAGTTCCAAGCTTCCTATTTCACAGGTTGTCCAATGGAAGGCCCTGTCAGCCACCTGATGCAGTGTAGTCATTTTAAAAGTTGAGCTCACTCATAGCTGGAGTGGGCAGGAGTCTTCTCTGGCCAGTGAAGCCACAAGTGGGTTAACCCAGCTCTGCCTTCATGAGGGCTGGAGGCCAGCACAAGTATGTCTGCAGGTCAGGGGACAGGGCTGGGTACTCAGGATGTCACTGAAGAATGTGTAGCATTCTGGAAGGGTGAAGGGCTTGAAGATGCTTCTACAAAAGCTGCCGATGAACTCTGCAAATATCAGGGGATTGATTTATGTGGTCATTCATTAAGAATTAAAGTTGGAGACAAGCCTCTTAGACAGCCTCATCCACCAGAGGGCAGACAGCAGAAGCAAGAAGAACTACAATCCTGCAGCCTGTGGAACAAAAACTACATTCACAAAGAGATAGACAAGATGAAAAGGCAGAGGGCTGTGTACCAGATGAAGGAACAAGATAAAACCCCAGAAAAACAACTAAATGAAGTGGAGATAGGCAACCTTCCAGAAAAAGAATTCAGAATAATGATAGTGAAGATGATCCAGGACCTCAGAAAAAGAATGGAGGCAAAGATCAAGAAGATGCAAGAAATGTTTAAAAAAAAACCTAGAAGAATTAAAGAACAAACACCTAGAAGAATTAAAGAACAAACAAACAGAGATGAACAATACAATAACTGAAATGAAAACTACACTAGAAGGAATCAATAGCAGAATAGTTGAGGCAGAAGAACAGATAAGTGGTCTGGAAGACAGAATGGTGGAATTCACTGCCATGGAACAGAATAAAGAAAAAAGAATGAAAAGAAATGAAGACAACCTAAGACACCTCTGGGACAACATTCACATTATAGGGGTCCCAGAAGGAGAAGAGAGAGAGAAATGACCTGAGAAAATATTTGAAGAGATTATAAGTTGAAAAACTTCCCTAACATGGGAAAGGAATTAGCCCCCAAGTCCAGGAAGTGCAGAGAGTCCCATACAGGATAACCCAAGGAGAAACATACTGAGACACATAGTAATCAAGTTGACAAAAATTAAAGACAAAGAAAAATTATTGAAAGCAACAAGGGAAAAATGACAAATAACATACTGCATAAGGTTAATTGCATAAGGTTAACAGCTGATTTCTCAGCAAAAACTCTATAAGCCAGAAGGGAGTGTCATGATATATTTAAAGTGATGAAGGGGAAGAACCTACAACCAAGATTACTCTACCCAGCAAAGATCTCATTCAGATTCGATGGAGAAATCAAAAGCTTTACAGACAAGCAAAAGCTAAGAAAATTCAGCACCACCAAACCAGCTCTACAACAAATGCTACAGGAACTTCTCTAAGTGGGAAACACAAGAGAAGAAAAGGACCTACAAAAACAAACCCATAACAATTAAGAAAATGATAATAGGAACATACATATTGATAATTTACCTTAAACGTGAATGGATTAAATGCTCCAACCAAAAGACACAGGCTCAGTGAATGGATACAAAAACAAGACCCATATACACTGCTGTCTACAAGAGACCCACTTCAGACCTAGGGACACATACAGACTGAAAGTGAGGGGATGGAAAAAGATATTCCATGCAAATGGAAATCAAAAGAAAGCTGGAGTAGCAATACTCATATCAGATAAAATAGACTTTAAAATAAAGAATGTTACAAGAGACAAGGAAAGACACTACATAATGATCAAGGGATCAATCCAAGAAGAAGATATAACAATTATAAATATATATGCACCCAACATAGGAGCACCTCAACACATACGGCAACTGCTAACAGTTATAAAAGAGGAAATAGACAGTAACACAATAATAGTGGGGGACTTTAACACCTCACTTACACCAATGGACAGATCATCCAAACAGAAAATTAATAAGGAAACACAAGATTTAAATGACACAATAGACCCGATAGATTTAATTGATATTTGTAGGACATTCCATCCAAAACCAGCAGATTACACTTTCTTCTCAAGTGCACATGGAACATTCTCCAGGATAGATTACATCTTGGGTCAGAAATCAAGCCTCAGTAAATTTAAGAAAATTGAAATCATATCAAGCATCTTTTCTGACCACAATGCTATGAGATTAGAAATCAATTATAGGGAAAATAACGTAAAAAACATAAACACATGGAGGCTAAACAATACACTACTTAATAACCAAGAGATCACTGAAGAAATCAAAGAGGAAATCAAAAAATACCTAGAGACAAATGACTACGAAAACACGACGATCCAAAACCTATGGGATGCAGCAAAAGCAGTTCTAAGAGGGAAGTTTATAGCTATACAAGCCTACCTCAAGAAACAAGAAATGTCTCAAATAAACAACCTAACCTTATACCTAAAGCAATTAGAGAAAGAAGAACAACAAAAACCCAAAGTTAGCAGAAGGAAAGAAATCATAAAGATCAGATCAGAAATAAATGAAAAAGAGCTGAAGGAAACAATAGCAAAGATCAATAAAACTAAAAGCTGGTTCTTTGAGAAGATAAACAAAATTGATAAACCATTAGCCAGACTCATCAAGAAAAAAAGGGAGAAGACTCGGGCTTCCCTGGTGGCGCAGTGGTTGAGAGTCTGCCTGCCGATGCAGGAGACATGGGTTCCTGCCCCGGTCCGGGAAGATCCCACATGCCGCGGAGCGGCTGGGCCCGTGAGCCATGGCTGCTGAGCCTGCGCGTCTGGAGCCTGTGCTCCGCAACGGGAGAGGCCGCAACGGTGAGTGGCCCGCGTACCGCAAAAAAAAAAAAAAAAAAAAAAAAAAAAGGAGAAGACTCAAATCAATAGAATTAGAAATGAAAAAGGAGAAGTAACAACTGACAGTGCAGAAATACAAAGGATCATGAGAGATTACTACAAGCAACTCTATGCCAATAAAATGGACAACCTGGAAGAAATGGACAAATTCTTAGAAAAGCACAACTTTCCGAGACTGAACCAGGAAGAAATAGAAAATATAAACATACCAATCACAAGCACTGAAATTGAGACTGTGATTAAAAATCTTCCAACAAACAAAAGCCCAGGCCCAGATGGCTTCACAGGTGTGGTGTGATGAATTGGGAGATTGGGATTGACATATATACACTAATATCTATAAAATGGATAACTGATAACTAATAAGAACCTGCTCTATAAATAAATAAATAAATAAAAAGAATTAAAGTTGGAGGGAAAACAGGGACTGATGTCATGGATCTTTTCCTAAGCAAACAGGTATGACAGGAGAGAGAGCAGATAACTCTTTAGTTAAGAAGCTGTTTCAAAAGCCAGAGAAACCAAAGATCAGAGAGAGTGAGGACCAAAAAGCAGATGGACATGATGGCTGGGTTTCTCTCAGGGAAACATCATGCTCTCTAAGATTTGTAGGTGGATGTTTTGGTCACTGAGGACTTAGTCAGTACTCGTCAGCCTTCTGCTCTTTAAGGGGTCATATTCTCAGGGAAGAGGTGTGAAATATGCACTCCTGATTTATTTCTGTCTTCACAAGTAACTTTCTGCCATTGACATTTCTCTTTCTGCTTCTAGCACCGAGTGGATCTTCTTCAGCTGATGATTAACTCTCAGAATTCCAAAGAAATTGGCACCCATAAAGGTAACCAAGGAGAGCTTCAGAGGGGCCACTGTCGGTGGGGCACAGAGCTAGGGGGTGGTTCTGAAAATGTGCAGGAAGTTTTCCAGGCAGCTGGGGATTTCTGCCAAGTTGAAGGAAGACACATGGTCAGATAGAAATGGTAGCAAGAGATACTTCGTAGGTGTATGCAGGCACAACTTTGTTCAGAGCTTGAAGGGCAAGTACAACAAGGATGTCATGCCCATCAGTCAGTCATGGTCTGTGGATCACCTACAGCCGAACCTCTGGGGAGCTTGTTTCCAATGTCAATTCTCAGGCTCCTCTGGACCCAATGAGTCAGAACCTCTGCCTGGAAATTTGCATCAAGACTTCATCCCATCAGGAGGAACATTGCCCCAGTGTTGATGACCTTAACTTGGAACACTTGGTTAAAGTTGTGTTCACTAGCTTAGTCTACTGTAAAGTTCAATTTTTTCCTTTGTCATTAACAAGCAGCTGGTGGGAGAAACCTTTGAGACTGGAAATATAGTGTTCCTCTTCAAATTGTCACCCACTAGTTTTACCATCCACGGATGGTTTTTGACTGAAACCATTGTTACTGTGGTGGTTGCAATATGATGACTTTCTAATTCCATCATTCTTCTGTATTTATGAATTGATGTTCTTTTGTAGGGAGAGCTCTCCATTCTCCCCCAATCATTTATTTGTTTATTTATATCAGCATGATCTCATGTATAACTAAGTTACTCTCTTACATCATTCTTCATTTTGATTTTCAGGTTCTTTCAGTTTTGTCCACTGGAGCTTTTTCAAGTGCGATCTTGTGTTCTCTTTTCTTTTCTTCTTTCTTCTTTTTAAATCTTTTTTTTTTAATGGACTATTTTTTAGAGCAGCTAGGTTCACAGCGAAATTGAGTGGAAAGTACAGAGATTTCCAGTATATACATCCTACCGCAACTACACACAGCTTCCCCACTATCAAAAGATGATACCAGAGTTGTGCACTTGTTACAATCAATGAACGTACATTAATACATTATTATCACCCAATGTCTATAGTTGACCTTAGGGTTCATTCTTGGTTTTGTACATTCCATGGGTTTTTAACAAATTTATAATGAGCTATATCCACCAGCACAGCACACAGATTATCCAGTATTCTTTAATCTATCATTTTTTGGGAACTTCCTCACTTTCTGATGTAAGACAGTCCAGGTTTCTCTTTTATTTCCCCTGAGTAGCCCTGGAATCAGCCATTTTTTCCCAAGGAACTCTGGTTCCCTTTAGTGAGAAATGGTATTTAGAAATCAAAATCTGGGATCTTAGGAATGCTCATTGCTACTAGGGTTTCTTTGCTTCTAGATCCTCTCAATGGACAAAGTTAAGAACATCAAATATATTTCTACAAGACTGATGAACATAAGGATTTCTGTATCACCCATAAACAGTGATATAAACAGTCTTGTTCTTTCAAACAAGAAGGCCCTGATCTTTAGTTTATTCCATGACATGAATACTCCCATGTGGTTAATTTCAAGCTATGAATGGTTTGACAACCATCTCACAAAATTCTTGAATTTTAAAAAAATTGTTCTTGAGCAGGGACGAGCTGACGCCAGCACACCACTATAAATATATCTAAAACTATGTGTAGATCTTTTTCACACTTATTTTGTATTGTTTGTGTGTATGTGTGTGTGTGTGTGTGTGTGTGAATTGCTTGGTTGGGGCAGGTACAACATTGATCTGAGTGCTCTGAGTAACTAAAGGTCCTACTTCAGTCCCATCAAATAGATAAGAGCCTGATCACGCTTGGTCTCTTGGGAGAAAAGAAAAAGAGAGACCTATTTATAATTACATGGGCTGTTTAGTGAGGCTAAAGGAGAGCAAAGAGAGGGGGCGTGTACTGAGAAGATGACATTCAGGCCATGATTGAATAAGCATTGCTAATTCCACTCCCTGGACCCTATTTTTCTATGTTGCGTGCTGACTAGTACCCTTCTAGGGACACATTCTTCCTTCTACTTTAATGCCATTGATTAGACTAGGGTCAATCACAGCTCTTTTAGCTTTTAGTCAATCTCTGTAGTTTCTGTACATATCTGAGATCCCCCAGAGAAGACTTATGCCCCAGGTCTTCCATTGCCTGATGCCTGTCAAATGTATAATCCATGCTTCTCAGGCCAGGTTTTGCTCGCAAGTCATCACATATCGTGAAAGTTCTGATTCTGTAGTTCTAGTTTAGGATTGAAGACTCTGAATTTCTCATAAGTTCCCAGATGTTCGTGATGCTCGAGGTCCATCAACACACTTTGAGTAGAAACAGCCTTATATTGTTCTCTTAAGTTCCCACAAACATGTTTAGATAAAAGATAACTTCATTTTCCCTACAATATAGCCTTAGTCTTGTAAAATCTGCCAAAGAATCAAGTTTTACTTTAGCTAGAATAATTTAAATTATTCTGGAAGAGAATGTTACCCCATATTAATTACAGCTAAAGCACTTGTAGGATTCTCCAAGGGACATACTAATAGTACTGTGTAAGTTAGACAAAATTGCCATCTCTTGAAATTACCCAGCTGTGCCGTGAGGGAGGTGGCGTAGTCAGCAGCAGGGGCTGAGGAGAGTATAGGCACTGGGGAAAGCTGGATTCAGACAATTCTTGCTTTTTTCTGGCTCTTTAAGGAAGACATGAGAACACAAAGCACTACCAGCTTAATTTTCAATTGCTTTTACATTTTCCCGCTAGGGATTTGGCAGTCTCATTTGGATTTCTCATCATCTAAGCTGTGATGTTTTATACTGATGTGGTTTATCTAAAATGTCTCTCCTCTCCTTTTAGCTCTGTCTGACGTAGAACTCATGGCCCAAAGTATCATCTTTATTTTTGCTGGCTACGAGACCACTAGCAGTTGTCTTTCCTTCGTTATATATGAATTGGCCACTCACCCTGACGTCCAACAAAAGCTGCAGGAGGAGGTTGATGCAACTTTCCCCGATAAGGTGAGTGATGATACCTGGAGAGAGAGGGGGAAGGTGAAGCCTTAGCAAGAATGCCTCCTCATCACTTCTTAGAATATATTTGCAGAAAGCATGAGCCTCAAATCTTTAACCTGTGCTATTTAGGAAGGATCTAAAGAGTACAAAACAGAGGGGAAAACATAGGTTATGTGTGGTACACACAGGAATATAGGTACTGTGGAAAAAATGCTGGCACTGGCATATCATACATTACAGTATGCCATGTAAAAATCACAGTACCTCAGTGGCATCTAACAGTAAGCATTTATTGCTCCAGTGTCTGCATAGTTAGTTATCTGTTGATATGGCTGGACTTCCTTGGTTCTGGGTGTTGGCTGATGTAGGCTGGCCTTGGCTATGCAGTTAGGGTGACTCAGCTCCACACGTGCTCCACATGTGTCTCATATTCCACATGTCTGCTTCTCAGGGCAATGGCAGATGGCACGAGCAGGAAGCCCAATCATGTGGGTGACTTTCAAATTTGTGCAAGCACCACACTTAGCCAACTTTCCACTGGTTCAGAATGAGTCACCTGGCCAACCTGAGTCAGAATGGGAGGCACCACTGGGTTAGGTGACAAAGGGCATGGACCCAGGAAGGACTGGAGAACTGGGACCATTAATTCAGTCTACCGCCCTGGGTACACTGCAGACTAGGAGGAGCCTTATAACAGCAAAGGGCTTAAAGTAGGAAACAGAGGACGTGAGTTTGAGTCCTGGCTGTGCTTTTAGACAAGTTTTATCACCGTTCAGAATCCTGAGTCCTTCAAATACAAGATAAGGATAGACTGTAGTGCCTACCTAAGTTAGAGATGATCTGTCTTCTCTGGTAAATCTCATATTGGGATTCTTTTGATGCAATAAGGTGAAAAGGTCACTAAGAGACAGGCTAGCTAAAGCATTGTGTCCTCCCCTTTTTATAATAATACTTATAATAACAACACTATTGGCTAACATTTGCTTCTTACGATATATGTCTATCTAAGTACTTTCTAGTTATAAATGAATCTAACCTTCATAAGATTCTGTATAAGTCAGGAGAAGCTAGGTTATGCCTCAGTAACAGGTTAGCCCTCAAATCTCAGTGGCTTTACAGAGCAGAGGTTTACTTCTAACCCACATCTACATGACCAACATGGATTGTTAGTGGAGGATGGGAGAGGGCAGCTCTGCTCCACAGCGTTACTCGGGGATACAGGCGAAGAGGCTCCACCTTCCTGTAGCTGCCTTATCTGGAACATGAGGACTTCCTGTTGTCTGGGGAATAAGGGACTCCAGCGTTGCTCACTGGCTTTTCAAATGATTTGTCCCCAAACTGACATAATCGCCTCAGTTCACAGCCCATTGGCAAAGCTGGTTTCCTGTAACTTCAAGTGGGCTGGGAAATACAGGGACTACGTGGATACTGGGTGAGCAGTGAGTGTGTCTGCCACACAAGCCTATGAAGTGTCAACTCTAATTATCTCCATGTGACGTTTCAGAAACCTGAGCGACAGAGAGATGAAGTACTTTCACATACTAGTCGTGTACCTAGTGGTGAAAACGCCAACCTATGTGCCAGGGTGTCTGTCTCCTGAGCCAACTCTTACCCTCTACAATGTTGCCCCTTAAATATAACCCCACGTGACAGCCACGTGTCACCCCCACTGGTCTCAGATCTCTACCAAAAGTGGAATTCTTTGTGGTGTGAGGAGAGCTGGCCTCTGGGGCTGGAGTGGTTTGTTTAGACCTTCAGAGCTTAACAGTCACCCCTGAAGGGACAATAGGAGACTGTTCCAGCAACAGAGGCTGTGGCTGAGAGTAGGGTTCTCATCCTCTTGTAACTTTCCCTGGATCTGAAATTGTGTTCCTTGTAGCACCCAATCTTGCTCTTTGTTTTTGTATTTGGTTTAGAAAGGAACTCGTTTCTCCCCAAATTATTTATAGAGTTTTCATATAATATAGTGATTCCAAACTTTATATGTATAATGAAAAGCATTAGCAGTCAGGAGTTTTCAACTAAAAACCTTTATGTTGAACAGGGGATTTGCTCTTTTATACATTTCTTTCCTTGGTACAGATGTGTGGCCTCACTTTCAAAAGGAAACAGTGACTTTGGCCTATTTCACTTGAGACTAAGGGTCATAGTCTATTGGTCACGTTTGTTCTCATGAGAAAGAAAATACACTAGATGATAATGTGCGGGATTTCAGGCCCTGTTTAGGGCATTGTCCTAACATTGCCCATAGTCATAACTACTCTACACACCTCTGTGGCCACTGGGCAGGTCAAAGCACACGATAGATATTAAAATGTTATTAAATATTAAATATTAAAATAGATATTAAAATAAATGCTAAGGTCCTCTACCAATTTAAATTATTCCCCGGAGCTCCTAACATTTCAGTAGGACTACACAGATGGAGTTGAAGTTTGATCCGAAATCTTAATTTATCAAAATCTCGTTTTCTCTTCCCAGGCGCCTCCCACCTATGAGGCTCTGGTACAGATGGAGTATCTTGACATGGTGTTGAATGAAACTCTCAGAATATTCCCAATTGCTGGTAGAATTGAGAGGATCTGTAAGAAGGATGTGGAAGTCAATGGAGTGCTCATTGCCAAAGGGACAACAGTGGTGGTGCCACTCTTCGTTCTTCACAATGACCCAGAGCTCTGGCCAGAGCCTGAGGAGTTCCGTCCTGAAAGGTACAAGACCCTGAGGAAAGGACACCCACCCTGATCCTTTTTGGTGCTTGCATATTTTGACAACTCTTGTTATAGTTGGCAAGTGGGTGATCATGCAATAATTTATTTGTATATCTTTTTATTGTTGGAAGATTTTTCTGTTTAAGGGTGTTCATTATGTGAGTCAAAATTATACAAAGTATAGACTAGAAAAAGAAAATTATAGCTGTCTACATTCCTAATACCTTAAGATAGGCCTCATTGATAATGTCATGTATGTCCTGATGGACATTTTTCTATGCATATATAGATTTTAAAAACAGGATGGTATTATACTTTATTTGGTTTTGAACTTCTTTATTTAACAGTAAAGTATGAACAACATTCTATGTGTATGTTTGTATGCATATGCCATAATTTACCTAACCATTGTCTTTTTATTCCCTTTAAGCCTTTCTCTCTGTTCTCTCTTAGCTCTCTGAGTTCACCCCATGTTCCCACATTCCATATTTTTAAACATTGGCTACATTTCCTCTAGCATTATTGTGAGAGTGCAGGCTGGGACCTAGAGGTCTCATCCCTGGTGGTTCAGGCAGCCTCACTGAGGACCGAGGTGCACACAGGTGCCCTGGTTCTGTCTGTGGCTGCACACCTGGGTCAGGTCCCTTCTACCTCAGTATTTGATGACTTTCCAAAGTGAAGTCATCTGTTCTCTACATGTCTGAGATTTCCTCCTTGGATGGGTCTTGAGCATCCTCTTCTGGGAATTCACAGCCAAGAGCTGGTTTGGGCACAGATTGGACCCTGGAAAGAGTTAATGCTCTCCCATTTAGTGTATGGTAAGCAAAATTTGGAATGAACTTTTTAGGCCAGTAGCTGAGATCTAGACCTTTATTACACCTTATCAGCTCCCTGATGGCCAAGAGTTGTTTTGTTTGCCATGGAGTCCCGAGTGCTAGCACAATGGTGACACATAGCACTTATTGACAGAAGAGTCAGAGTGGACCAAGTCCTCTGTTTTCTGGGCCAGGGAACCTCTGCAGTTCCTCCAAGCTCAGTAGCTCCCTGTCCTGCAGCTTCACGAACCTGGACCACTCACTGTACTTCCCTTTGATTCGTTCAGTCATCAAGCAGAGAATAAATGCTCACCTGTGGGTGAGGGACTGGGCCAGCCAGTGAGAAATCCAAAGGTTAGGAAAAAAGCCCATTATGGAGAATTTTAAAAATATTCACAAGTATGTGTGATTTGACACGTACACAGGAATATTCTATAGGCACAAGCCTATTAAATACTTTATTTAAAAAAAATTTTAACATCTTTATTGGAGTATAATTGCTTTATAATCGTATGTTAGTTTCTGTTTTATAACAAAGTGAATCAGCTCTACGTACACACATATCCCCATATCTCCTCCCTCTTGCATCTCCCTCCCACCCTCCCTATCCCACCCCTCTAGGTGGTCACAAGGCACCGAGCTGATCTCCCTGTGCTATGCGGCTGCTTCCCACTAGCTATCTATTTTACATTTGGTAGTATGTATAAGTCCATGCCACTCTCTCACTTTGTCCCAGCTTACCCTTCCCCGTCCCCGTGTCCTCAGGCCCATTCTCTACATATGCGTCTTTATTCCTGTCCTGCCCTAGGTTGATTTATTTTTGTGTATGGTGTTCGGGAGTGTTCTAATTTCATTCTTTTACATGTAGCTGTCCAGTTTTCCCAGCACCACCTATTGAAGAGGCTGTCTTTTCTCCATTGTATATCCTTGCCTCCTTTGTCATAGATTAGTTGACCATAGGTGCGTGGGTTTATCTCTGGGCTTTCTATCCTGTTCCATTGATCTATATTTCTGTTTTTGTGCCAGTACCATACTGACTTGATTACTGTAGCTTTGTAGTATAGTCTGAAGTCAGGCAGCCTGATTCTTCCAGCTCCGTTTTTCATTCTCAAGATTGCTTTGGCTATTTGGGGTCTTTTGTATTTCCATACAAATTGTGAAAATTTTTGTTCTAGTTCTGTGAAGAATGCCATTGGTAGTTTGATAGGGATTGCATTGAATCTGTAGATTGCTTTGGGTAGTATAGTCATTTTCACAATGTTGATTCTACTAATCCAAGAACATGGTATACCTCTCCATCTGTTTGTATCATCTTTAATTTCTTTCATCAGTGTCTTATAGTTTTCTGCATACAGGTCTTTTGTCTCCTTAGGTAGGTTTATTCCTAGGTATTTTATTCTTTTTGTTGCAATGGTAAACAGAGTGTTTCCTTAATTTCTCTTTCAGATTTTTCATCATCAGTGTATAGGAATGCAAGAGATTTCTGTTCATTAATTTTGTATCCTGCTACTTTACCAGATTCATTGATTAGCTCTAGTAGTTTTCTGATAAAGTCTTTAGGATTGTCTATGTATAGTATCATGTCATCTGCAAATGGTGACAGCTTTACTTCTTCTTTTCCGATTTGGACTCTTTTTATTTCTTTTTCTTCTCTGATTGCTGTGGCTAAAACTTTGAAAACTATGTTGAATAATAGTGGTGAGAGTGGCAACCTTGTCTTGTTCCTGATCTTAGTGGAAATGGTTTCAGTTTTTCACCATTGAGAATGATGTTGGCTGTGGGTTTGTCATGTATGGCCTTGATTATGTTGAGGTAAGTTCCCTCTATGCCTACCTTCTGGAGGGTTTTTATCATAAATGGATGTTGAATTTTGTCAAAAGCTTTTTCTGCATCTATTGAGATGATCATATGGTTTTTATCCTTCAATTTGTTAATATGGTGTATCACATTGATTGATTTGCATATACTGAAGAATCCTTGCATCCCTGAGATAAACCCCACTTGATCATGATGTATGATCTTTTTAATGTGCTGTTGGATTCTGTTTGCTAGTATTTTGTTGAGCATTTTTGCATCTATGTGCATCAGTGATATTGGCCTATAGTTTTCTTTCTTTGTGACCTCTTTGTCTGGTTTTGGTATCAGGGTGATGGTGGCCTTGTAGAATGAGTTTGGGAGTGAACCCCCCCCCCCCGCTATATTTTGGAAGAGTTTGAGAAGGATAGGTGTTAGCTCTTCTCTAAATGTTTGATAGAATTCACCTGTGAAGCCATCTGGTCCTGGGCTTTTGTTTGTTGGAAGATTTTTAATCACAGTCAGTGCTTGTGATTGGTATGTTTATATTTTCTATTTCTTCCTGGTTCAGTCTCGGAAAGTTGTGCTTTTCTAAGAATTTGTCCATTTCTTCCAGGTTGTCCATTTTATTGGCATAGAGTTGCTTGTAGTAATCTCTCATGATCCTTTGTATTTCTGCACTGTCAGTTGTTACTTCTCCTTTTTCATTTCTAATTCTATTGATTTGAGTCTTCTCCCTTTTTTTCTTGATGAGTCTGGCTAATGGTTTATCAATTTTGTTTATCTTCTCAAAGAACCAGCTTTTAGTTTGTTGTTTTTTTTTTTAAAGAAGATGTTGGGGGTAGGAGGGTTTTTTTTAGTAATTTATTTGTTTATTTTTGCTGTGTTGGGTCTTCGTTTCTGTGCGAGGGCTTTCTCTAGTTGTGGCAAGCGTGGACCACTCTTCATCGCGGTGCATGGGCCTCTCACTATTGCGGCCTCTCTTGTTGCGGAGCGTAGGCTCCAGACGCGCAGGCTCAGTAGTTGTGGCTCACGGGCCTAGCTGCTCCGCGGCATATGATATCCTCCCAGACCAGGGCTCGAACCCGTGTCCCCTGTATTAGCAGGCAGATTCTCAACCACTGCGCCACCAGGGAAGCCCCAGCTTTTAGTTTTATTGCTCTTTGCTATTGTTTCCTTCAGCTCTTTTTCATTTATTTCTGATCTGATCTTTATGATTTCTTTCCTTCTGCTAACTTTGGGGTTTTTTTGTTCTTCTTTCTCTAATTGCTTTAGGTGTAAGATTAGGTTGTTTATTTGAGATTTTTCTTGTTTCTTGAGGTAGGCTTGTATAGCTGTAAACTTCCCTCTTAGAACTGCTTTTGCTGCATCCCATAGGTTTTGGGTCGTCATGTTTTCATTTTCATTTGTTTCTAGGTATTTTTTGATTTCCTCTTTGATTTCTTCTGTGATCTCTTGGTTATTAAGTAGTGTATTGTTTAGCCTCCATGTGTTTGTATTTTTTACAGATTTTTTTCCTGTAGTTGATATATAGTCTCATAGTGTTGTGGTCAGAAAAGATACTTGATACAATTTCAATTTTCTTAAATTTACCAAGGCTTGATTTGTGACCCAAGATATGATCTATCCTGGAGAATGTTCCATGAGCACTTGAGAAGAATGTGTATTCTGTTGTTTTTGGATGGAATGTCCTATAAATATCAATTCAGTCCGTCTTGTTTAATGTATCATTTAAAGCTTGTTTATTTTCATTTTGGATGATCTGTCCATTGGTAAAAGTGGGTGTTAGAGTCCCCTACTCTGATTGTGTTACTGTCGATTATCCCTTTTATGGCTGTTAGCATTTGCCTTATGTATTGAGGTGCTCCTATGTTGGGTGCATAAATATTTACAATTGTTATATCTTCCTCTTGGATTGATCCCTTGATCATTGTGTAGTGTCCTTCTTTGTCTCTTATTATAGTCTTTATTTTAAAGTCTATTTTGTCTAATGTGAGAATTGCTACTCCAGCTTTCTTTTGATTTCCATTTCCATGGAATATCTTTTTCCATCCCCTCACTTTCAGTCTGTATGTGTCCCTAGGTCTGAAATGGGTCCCTTGTAGACAGCATATATATGGTTCTTGTTTTTGTATCCATTCAGCCAGTCTGTGTCTTTTGGTGGGAGCATTTAATCCATTTACATTTAAGGTAATTATCAATATGTATGTTCCTATTACCATTTTCTTAATTGTTTTGGGTTTGTTATTGTAGGTCTTTTCCTTCTCTTGTGTTTCCTGCCTGGAGAAGTTCCTTTAGCATTTGTTGTAAAGCTGGTTTTGTGGTGCTGAATTCTCTTAGCTTTTGCTTGTCTGTAAAGCTTTTAATTTCTCCATCGAATGTGAATGAGATCCTTGCTGGGTAGAGTAATCTTGGTTGTAGGTTTTTCCCTTTCATCACTTTAAATATGTCTGCCACTCCCTTCTGGTTTGTAGAGTTTCTGCTGAAAGATCAACTGTTAACCTTATGGGGATTCCCTTGTATGTTATTTGTTGTGTTTCCCTTCCTGCTTTTAATATTTTTTCTTTGTATTTAATATTTGATAGTTTGATTAATTTATGTCTTGGCGTGTTTCTCCTTGGATTTATCCTATATGGGACTCTCTGCGCTTCCTGGACTTGATTAAGTATTTCCTTTCCCATATTAGGGAAGTTTTCAACTATAATCTCTTCAAATATTTTCTCAGTCCCTTTCTTTTTCTCTTCTTCTTCTGGGACCCCTATAATTCGAATGTTGGTGTGTTTAATGTTGTCCCAGAGGTCTCTGAGACTGTCCTCAATTCTTTTCATTCTTTTTTCTTTATTCTGCTCTGCAGTAGTTATTTCCACTATTTTATCTTCCAGGTCACTTATCCGTTCTTCTGCCTCAGTTATTCTGCTATTGATTCCTTCTAGAGAATTTTTAATTTCATTTATTGTGTTGTTCATCATTGTTTGTTTGCTCTTTAGGTCTTCCAGGTCCTTGTTAAACATTTCTTGTATTTTCTCCATTCTATTTCCAAGATTTTGTATCGTCTTTACTGTCATTACTCGAATTATTTTTCAGGTAGACTGCCTATTTCCTCTTCATTTGTTTGGTCTGGTGGGTTTTTGCCTTGCTCCTTCATCTACTGTGTGTTTCTCTGTCTTCTCATTTTGCTTATCTTACTGTGTTTGGAGTCCCCTTTTGCAGGCTGCAGGTTCATAGTTCCCATTGTTTTTGGTGTCTACCCCCAGTGGCTAAGGTTGGTTCTGTGGGTTGTGTAGGCTTCCTGGTGGAGGGGACTAGTGCCTGTGTTCTGGTGGATGAGGCTGGATCTTGTCTTTCTGGTGAGCAGGACTGCATCTGGTGGTGTGTTTTGGGGTGTCTGTGACCTTATTATGATTTTAGGCAGCCTCTCTGCTAATGGGTGGGGTTGTGTTCCTGTCTTGCTAGTTGTTTGGCATAGGGTGTCCAGTGCTGTAGCTTGCTGGTCGTTGAGTGGAGCTGGGTCTTAGCATTGAGATGGAGATCTCTGGGAGAGCTTTCACCATTTGATATTACGTGGAACCGGGAGGTCTCTGGTGGACCAGTGTCCTGAACTCGGCCCTCCCACCTCAGAGGCACAGGCCTGACACCTGGCCGGAGCACCAAGACCCTGTTAGCCACACGGAATTATCAAGATAGTGGTCACTGGCAAGTGAAACCACAAGAGAAGAGTCCCGTGCTATGCCTGGTCCTGCTGAGCAATTTTCAGACTTCAGCTCATTCTGGCAAGAGGGCAACTGGGTCAGTGAGGCAGGGTGGGGTCTGTTAGGCGGGCGGCCTGAAGGGCCCGGTCGAAGCCCTCGGGGAAGGCCAACGGCGGCCCAGACCCTGGCCTCCTGCAGCTATGGCCTCTTTGGGGTCTCCTTCCCGGCTTCAACTTGCTCTCAGTCCTGCCTTACCCTGAGCTTCTTCACTAGGCGAGTGCTCCCTGAGGTGATGCACTGAAAGCGTGGGCCTAGCTGAAGCGCGAGAAACGGGGGTGGAGCCACCTGAAATGCTTTCAGTGTACCTGTATGTGCACATTCCCTGCTTAACAACCGTCAGCCCATGTCTCTGTCCCATCCACATGCCACTGCTGCCCTTCTCCATCTTATTTTAAGTCACATTGTCTGTAAATCTTACAAAATGTTTTGCAAAATAGGGCCTCTTTAAAATATACATAACTGCAACGCCATTATCACTTTCCCCAAATATACATTTTTTCCTTGACATATTCAAATATCGAGGAGTCAAATTTGAATAGAACAGAGGTCTAACCATCAAGGAATTCATGGCTAGTGGAACAGATAGACAAGGATGTCAGTGATCACTCTGGAGTAGTCATATGCCCATGTACATATTCTGACCTAAGCATCCCCTGTGTGGGGGAGAGAAAGACAGAGAGCCAGAGAATGACACAAGGGAACTGGAAGGGAAAGGAGAGGAAAACAATTGAAAAATAACAATTTAAATACTCAGAGACGTTTCTCCAGCTTCCTTCCCCCATGAGCATGTGACCAACATAAGTGTGCGTGGAGATGGGAACCCATGTTTCCTTCAGCCAGTCTCATTTCCTAACTGCGATTCAGAATGTGAACATCTCACCACCCTGAATGTAATTTTAGTGTTTAAAGATAAATTTTCTTTAAACAGCATTTATCTCACCTCCTCAACAGGACTGAAAGCTCCTGTAGAGTCAGGGGAATGGGAAGGATCCATTGTCACACAAAATAACCACAGCTGGATTCAATGACTAGACCACACAGGTATCTCTTATGCTACTGGTCCAAGAGTTAAGTTTAAACCTCAGGTCTGGAGCTCTTGTGGTTTTTCTGTTTCATTAACTTGTTTCATCTACTTTTATGGTTACAGGTTCAGTAAGAAGAACAAGGAGAGCATAAATCCTTATACATACATGCCTTTTGGAATTGGACCCCGAAACTGCATTGGCATGAGATTTGCTATCATGAACATGAAACTTGCTCTCGTCAGAATCCTGCAGCACTTCTCCTTCAAACCTTGTAAAGAAACACAGGTCAGTAGTTAATTTTCTGCATGAATAACATTTTATTGGGAGTTCTTTTTTTTAACTGATGGGTCTCTATATATCTAAGCATGTTATCAGTTCAAAGAATAATTTATTCTGTTAGCCAGAGAATCTGTTTGGAGCCATCTGAAATCTTTAATTGTCAATATCCAGGGAGGGCTAAGTCTGTGGCCCACATTCAAGTCCACTGGAATGAAGGGAAGTGTGTGCACAGTCACGAGAGCACACACTAAAAAGTCATGGCTCTTCAGTGATGCTCTTCTCCACCGGAACTTACAGAAGCTCTCCTGGCAGTGGTTCTCAGCCTCTGCTTGTATAATGAAATTGATGGGGAGCTTTAAAAAAGCCCTGATGCCTAAGTCATCTCAGACTTTCTAAAATAATTCATCTGGAGTGTGGCATTCAAAGCGGCCCCACTGATCCTCCTGTGCAGCCACAGTGAGAACCCCTGATGGAAAGCATTTCTGCCAGATGTGAAGGACTCCCACAGCCCCCTCACCTTCCAGGGGTCCTGCTGCCATCAAGATGGGCTCCCTTTACATTCTAATAATAACTCTATGTGTGCTCTTCCCCACCCCCATTCTATTCTTCCCCCTTCAAGTTCTAGTTCAATCCCAAGCCCCTCCATGAAGCCTTCCCCACCCAGTCCAAAGCCCACTCTCTCCTCTGCTCTGTTATCAGTTACCACAGGCTGGCATCACGGATCCTACCACCTAACTTAACACTTTGCCGTGGAACCATCCAGTTTGGTTCTTATGTTTTCTTTGCCCCTAAGAATACCCTTAACTCTAGCTCCTCATTTTATTTCTTTAGTAAACTCCCAATGCTCCCAAGTCATCCGGTAAATGCTTGCAGAGTGACTTTCAGTTGAGTTAGAGTTCTGGAACACAAATTATGTTCAGTTTGAACTTTTAAAATGTAAAAAAAATGACATGTAAGTACATGCTTAGTGTGTGTGTGTCTATTTGTCTGCAGGGGAAATATATGTATGTCATATGAAATTTTAAAATACAAAGTGTTACATGTATAGAAAGATCTGGAATCTCTCCTCTGAGGAGCACAAAGAACAGTTGCCATTGTTCATTCATCTCAAGCACGGCCCTGTAATAAGGCTTATTTCTAGGAGTCACACATTTAACCAGCAGCTCCTCCCCTTGGGTAGGCTTTCTCAGGGAAGAGGAGGATAGAGACGGTTTCCATTTTACTTGTGGGAGTCTGTGTGTCCGTACTGTAGGTGTGTACAGACAGGGGACTCAGCCCTGAGAGGAATGGGGCCTCTGGCACACCTGGGAAGGGCAGATGCTCCCTGAAGCTCCACCCAGGCATCCACAGGCTGGGGCTTCTCCCTCCACGACAATTTGCTTGCCCTTCAGTCAACTGAGATTAGAAGGTCACTGTTGGTTCCCCCAACTCTGAAAGGGGCTAAAGGTGAGAAAAGGGCTAAAAGTACTGGAACAAACACTGTGGTCATCAGAAGTTCACCATTTGCACTACACTTGGAGCCAGGAGGTGTTAAGAAACAGACATAATGCTTCACAACGACCTCTTCCCATCATGAAACTGGGTGGATTCTACTGGGAGAGGTGATTGGACGCTTTAGAAGTTGAGGAATGTGCTTACAATTAAAATTGTAATACCTATTCAGGATTACCTTGTAAGTTCCAACATACACAAAATTACCTCTATATCCTTTTCCGAGAAATTTGCCATAATGCCTAAGAATCTGTTATGTTTTTAAAACTCAGTATTTTTGCTTAAAATTTAAATCAATAAAGAACACAGGCCAACCTGATTTTGTATCAAGCCTGGTACAGAATAGGTGCTCAATAGATATTTTGCTGAATGAATGATGGATGAATTCTTTCACCATCCCTCTTAACACAGCTTATAGAATAAATATAAAGAATCAAAGATAGGTAGGGAAAATTGAATGAAGGTGTGCAAAAGGTACAAACTTCCAGTTATAAATAAGTACTAGGGCTATAGTGCAAAACATGATGACTATTGTTAATATTTCTGTATGGTATAAGAGAGTAGGTCCTAAGAGTTCTCACAAAGGGAAAATAATATTTATTTTTTTCCTTTCCTATCTATATGGGATGATGAATGTTAACAAAACTGTGGTAATAATTTTGTGATATATGTACGTCAAATCATTTTGCTGTACACCTTAAATTTATGCACTGCTGTAAGTCAACTATATTGCAATAAAAATGGAAGTTAAATTCTGATAGGACATGAAAAGGGAACACCGTGAACAACTGTATTCCCATATGTTTTATAATATACGTTAAATAGACCAATTCTCTGAAGACACAAACTATTAACATTCAATCAAGAAAATATAGACATCCTGGCTGTCCCTATATCTGTCCCTCTATCTATCAAACATACTGAATCGGTAGTTTAAAAAAATCAAATATACATGATGCTAAAAGTGGCTTTTACATGTTTGTAAAGCATTATTGTCCATAATGTATCTCGTCTACTTTGCTTTTTTTTGTTGGTGGGACTCCATTAATCGGTTCTCATGTGTTTGTTTAAATGTTGCAGATCCCCCTGAAATTGTTCACTGTAGGACTTACGCAGTTGGAAAAACCTGTTGTTCTAAAGGTTGTGTCAAGAGATGCGACCGTAAGTGGAGCCTGACTTTCTCGAAGGACATGGGCTTTGATCTTCAAGGAAGCTGTATCCAGGAACACCTGAGACTTTACTTACTTTGTGATAAAACTATTAAATGAAGATAGGCTTCACCTACTGCCCTTGATGGACGATTAGGTATTCTGCCCAATCATTTAGCTTTCTCGTTGTCTGTGTGGAGTGTTATATATTGCGTCATTAAAGGAGGTGACAAGTAAGTGCCGGATACTCAACTTCATGGGCTCTCCTAGGACCATCTCCATCCACTTCCTGATGGTAGTTAGTACCATCTACTCCTCCTGAGCACTGATCAGAATGAAAATTTCTCAACAAACTCTAATGAAAATAAGAATGATTGTGGTGACTGAAGTAGTGACATTTATGTCACAGATTTTATTTTGAATATTCTAAATTAAATATTACATTGAGCAAGTCAATAAACATCTCTTTACAAAAGTATAATCTGATGCCTTTGTGCACATTAGGGGGAATGTATACAGCAGAATCAGAGAGACTCAGGGACTAAATGCTTTTGACCATCACAATCCCTGGTGGGTGGGGCCTTTTAAAAACTCCAGGTTGACATATTAAGTAGGTAAGAGTTCACTGACTGTGACTTTTCCCAGTGCTTAGAAATCTGCCTTTTAAATCTACCTTTATAGTTTAAATCTACCTTTTTTGGAGCACATATGTTTTGTTTCTTTTTTAAAATTAATTAATTAATTAATTTATTTATTTAGTTTTGGTTGCGTTCGATCTTCTTTGCTGTGCGTGGGCTTTCTCTAGTAGTGGCGAGCGGGGGCTACTCTTCACTGCAGTGCGTAGGCTTCTCATTGCGTTGGCTTCTCTTGTTGCAGAGCACGGGTTCTAGGTGAATGGGCTTCAGTAGCTGCAGAACGCGGGCTCAGTAGTTGCAGAATGCAGGCTCAGTAGTTGTGGCTCGTGGGCTCTAGAGCGCAGGCTCAGTAGTTTTGGCGCACGGGCTTAGTTGCTCCATGTCATGTGGGATCTTCCCGGACCCAGGGCTTGAACCCGTGTCCCCTGCATTGGCAGGCGGGTTCTTAACCACTGCGCCACCAGTTAAGTCCCGGAGCACGTATGTTTTCATACCTCTTTGTATTCCATCCTCGACTCCCAACTGTCTTAATGCAATGAACATGGAATAAAGGTGGCTGATTGGTCAGTTGATTGGGCAGAAAGGCTACAAGCACTGGTCAGTTTCATTTGGTATCAGAAGGGTACAGGGCTCTTCCTTTCCCTTTTCTGCCCCTTCCCTCCCTTTTCCTTCCCCTGCCTTGCCCTCCTGGATAATCCAGCCCTAAACCAGTAAGTGGGACACAGAACGTGGGCAGCCTCACACTGCAGGGCAGGAGCAGAGAAGGGGGCACAGTGACTCCAAGTCAGAGACAAAGTAGGGAATAGAGGGTGTCCACAGGGATGGCAGCCCGGCATGGGTGTGGGAACCCAAAATACCCACTCACAGGGGTGGCCTGTAACAGCAGCCAGAGACTAACTAGGGTGTGGAGAACCCAAGTAGGGTAAGGGGAGGGGGCATCGTGAGTGGAAAGGGATGGATCATGGATTTGGGTACATAAAGGAGGGGTGATCAAGTAAGTAAATATATAAAGGATGGTGGAAGGCAGAATTCTCACTGTTGGAGAAGAGAGTCACTGATTCAGAGAGGGAGAAAACCAGAATAAACCCCGTGGAGTCAGCGATTGAAACTGAATATATCAGTGTAAATCCATGCTTTTCTTTTTTAACTTTTTATTTTATATTGGAGTATAGCTGATCAACAATGTTGTGAGGGCTTCCCTGGTCATGCAGTGGTTAAGAATCCGCCTGCCAATGCAGGGGACATGGGTTCGAGCCCTGGTCTGGGAAGATCCCACATGCATGGGGCAACTAAGCCTGTGCACCACAACTACTGAGCCTGAGCTCTAGAGCCCGCAAGCCACAACTACTGAAGCCCGCGCACCTAGACCCTGTGCTCTGCAACAAGAAAAGCCACCACAGTGAGAAGCCCACACACGGCAACAAAGAGTAGCCCCCGCTCACCACAACTAGAGAAAGCCCACACAGCAACGAAGACCCAACGCAGCCAAAAATAAAGAATAATAATTAAGTCAATAAATATATAAAAACAAAACAAAGCAAAACAAAACAATGTTGTGATAGTTTCAGGTGCACAGCAAAGGGACTCAACCATATATATAATGTATCCATTCTCCCCCAAACTGCCCTCCCATCCAGGCTGCCACATGACAGTGAGCAGAGTTCCCTGTGCTATACAGTAGGTCATTGTTTGTTATCCATTTTAAACATAGCAGTGTATACATGTCAATCCCAAACTCCCTGACTATCCCCCCGCCCTGTAATGATAAGCTTGTCCTCTAAGTCTGTGAGTCTGTTTCTGTTTTGTAAATAGGTTCATTTGTATCATTTCTTTTTAGAGTCTGCATATAAGGGTTATCATACGATATTTCTCTTTCTCTGTCTGACTTACTTCACTCAGTATGACAATCTCTAGGTCCATCCATGTTGCTGCAAATGGCATTATTTCATTCTTTTTAATGACTGAGTAATATTCCATTGTATATATGTACCACATCTTTTTTATCCATTCCTCTGTCGATGGAAATAGGTTGCTTCCATGTCCTGGCTATTGTAAATAGTGATGCAGTGAGCACTGGGGTGTATGTATCCTTTTGGGCCATGTTTTTCTCCAGATATATGCCTAGAAATGGGATTGCAGGGTCATATTAAATCCATGCTTTTCTATGTAGGTAGATGATAGCAGACTGGATGATATAGACAGATAGATAGATAGATAAATAGATGATAGATAGACAGATGATAGATAGACAGATGACAGAGAGTTACAGATATAGATAGATAGGTATGTGTGTGTGTTTGTGTAGCTACAAAAACACATAACACCTACTGCTTTCCACTGATACAGTGTAGAAACAATAACACCCTAATAGCAATGAGCATACCTTGTGCCCAGATCTTGGATTATAAATATCATTTTCCACTGAAAGGAATTGGGCTCCTTAGAGAAATGGCTGATTCCAGGGCTGGGAAAGTACATGACGACGATGGACCGTCTTGGGCTAGAAAGCAAGGAACTGTAAACATTGAGGGGGATGTGTCCAAAGGACCCAGAAGCCAGCCTGAGGGGCTTCCACTGCCCAAATCAGAGACCATTTGAGCATTATAATAAATAAGGATAGTAAGAGCTGTTAAGCCATTCAAGAAAATAGGAAAACGTGAGTACATACAGATATATGTAAATAAATTAATGGATAAATTGCAATTTGACGAGGAAACTTACATAGCTTCCAAGTAGTGCTGCTCAGAATACCCATTAATTGTAGAGCAGAAGGGGTAACTTCAGAGTGGAGGAAGCTGGCAGACAGCCCTTTCCTCATCAGAGAGCAGCATCAGGGATGGGACGACTTGATCGTGCTTTGTCTTGTTTTTTTTCTAAGGAGGTAGCACTACACTGTGACCGTGACCATGACCGAGGAGTGGCTCTGAAGCTGGAGCCCCTGAGTTTAAAATCCCAGGACCGTCCGTCCAGGACTGAGTCTAGACTAATCAGTGGTTTTGGGCACATCAGACAAGCCCGTCCATTCCTTGCATTGCTTGGCCCACAGAGTTTGGGCTGAATTTCAGTGCTTCTATGCCCCTCCGCTGAATGCCACTGTGCACACATTAGCTCGGGCTCAGCCACTGTCTTAGGTCTGGTTCCATAAAAGCAGGGCCTGAGGGCTCTGGCACAAATAGTTTACTGAGAGAGTGATCTCGGGGGAAGGGAATGAGGGGAATCTGGGTGGGCAAGGGGAAAAGCTGGGTGAAGATGTGCTCTCTGTGGAGTTTGATTCCACAGGAAGCCTGAAAGAGATTTGTAATACAGAGTAGATCTCACTTGGAGGCACAGGCCAGCCTTTTGTACCCCATCATAGACTGGTCTTCTTATCCCCCAGGAGGCACAGGCTCCCAGGTGAAGTGGCTTCAGTTTGGCCCCGGGAGATTCTCTAGAGAGCAGGGCAGCCTTTCATCAGTAGCAGCCGATACTCCCAGTAACTGGGGGAGGAACGTGCAGCTCAGGGTGAGGGATCTGGTAACTGCCTGGAGGTCCTGGCTGAATTTCATGAATACACCGTGTCTGTAAGGAGGGAACGAACTCTCTTGATTCTTCTTGTTTGTTTATTTTTTCCCTTGGGATCTGTGTTTGCTCGGCCAGCAATGGACTCAAGTTTGGAAACTTTTCAGAAACAATTTTTGCCCCAGGGTAGGAGGAGGAGAGTGGGAGGGACATCACCCCAGGGGACTTTGAGGTCCTACAGAGGTGGGGCGAAGTGGGGCTGGAGGTCCTGCTCTGGGCCCTGAGCTCACACAGCTGGACAGACACCCCCAGCCCCAGTTAGAATCCAGGAAATAATGTCCTGAACATTTATGACTCAGTGTCGCCACCCACAGCAGGTGGTAAGAGGAGCCATTTAAACACAACAAGGAGGAAAGAAATGAAGAGTTCACGTTCAGCAAACTCCCAACATTTTAATGATTTTTCACTATAGCTTCAGCTCATGTCTCCTCCTCTTGCTGACAGAAGATACATTCCATAATTTGTGATTACGCTATAATTCTTGTCCTTTTTAGCACTAGTTGAACAGTTTATGAGCTCATGAGAGTGAACATTTCTAGAGGGTCTGCTGAGGGTCAGGTATCTGATGGACAAGGTCACATGTTCTCTTCACTCAAAGCCACCAGGAGGCCGACTTGCAGATCAGGCCCCAAAACCTTCAGGTCAGGGACCAGAGTCTGGTCTGATCTGGGCTCCTTGAGGAGGGAAAGACATAATTATGAATGCTCATTTTATAGATTAGGCAACTGAGGTTGAGAGGGTTTAAATAACTCACCCAGCGCCTGATATCAGCCACATTTTGTGGATCCCTGCTAGCCAGCTGTCTACACAACAGGAGCACAGATGTCCCTGGAGTCCATAGGAAGCTAAGGGACCTCCTGGGGCACGTTCCCATCCATACCTTTTCCTCCCCGCTTTCCCCCTCATTCCCTGGCAAATTCGTACAGATTCTTAACCATTTGGACGTTTTGATTTTGTGGTTCCAAAAAGTCAAAATGTCAGAAATGTTACTGCATCACAGCCACTAGGATGGCTATAAAAAATAATGTAAAAAGCAAGTGTTGGTGAGAATGTGTAGAAATTGGACAGCTCATTCATTGCTGGTGGGGTTGTAAAGTGTTGCGACAATCATGGAAAATGTTTGGCCACTCCTTAGCAAGGAAAGCATAGAATTACCACATGACCCAGCAGCTGCACTCCTGGGGAGATGACAGGATTGGAAGTTTCTCAAAACCAGTACAGGTATCTTCATGTTCGTTGCCGCACTATCCACAAAAGCAAAAGGTTGGAAACAAGGAAAATCCATGGATGAATGGATAAATAAATGGTTGTATATGTTGTATACAATATGATGAAACAAACTTATTTTTAAGGCAAGACAAGAAAAAAAGTTTTCATACCTTAAATTCCCTGTCTGGGGGCTTCCCTGGTGGTGCAGTGGTTGAGAGTCCGCCTGCTGATGCAGGAGACACGGGTTCGTGCCCCGGTACGGGAGGATCCCACATGCCGCGGAGCGGCTGGGCCCGTGAGCCATGGCCGCTGAGCCTGTGCGTCCGGAGCCTGTGCTCCGCAACGGGAGAGGCCACAACAGTGAGGGGCCCGCGTACCGCAAAAAAAAAAAAAAAAAAAATTCCCTTTCTGCCGGGATTTCCCTGGTGGTCCAGTGGTTAAGACTTTGCCTTCCAATGTAGGGGGTGTGGGTTGGATCCCTGCTGGGGAGCTAAGATCCCACATGCCTCGAGGCTAAAAAACCAAAACTGAAAACAGAAGCAGCGTTGTAACAAATTCAATAAAGACTTCAAAGGCGGTCCACATCAAAAGAAAAAAAAATCTTAAAAAAGAAAAAATTCCCTCTCTGCCATTTGGGCCACGCTCCCCCTTTAGAGTGCATTGTGCATGTGCATTAACCGGACCTCCTTAGAAGACACAGGAATGCCTGCTTCATCGTCAAGAGCAATTTTCTCTGGTGCCAGCAAGATAACTCCTTAGAGATAACAATCCTTTTAGTCTTGTAAGGGGTTGCAACGTGCAGATCTGGCTTGTGTAAATTGTCAGTATGTCATTTGATGTATAACCCCTTTTTTTTTTTGCGGTACGTGGGCCTCTCACTGCTGTGGCCTCTCCTGTTGCGGAGCACAGGCTCCGGACGCGCAGGCTCAGCGGCCACGGCTCACGGGCCCAGCCACTCCGCGGCATGTGGGATCTTCCCAGACCGGGTCACGAACCTGTGTCCCCTGCATCGGCAGGCGGACTCTCAACCACTGCGCCACCAGGGAAGCCCTGATGTATAACCCTTTGACTCAAAAACTTACATAACTGTGCTTTGACCTCTAATGGTTGGAACGGTCCTCAAAGCTTTCTGAAAGATTGTCTCCCAGGTTATAATCCTCAGATTGGCTCGAATAAAATTTTCTATTTCTTTCTTAGATTGACTATTTTTTTTAAGGGAACTTTTAATTTTTATTTATTTATTTATTTGTTTATTTTTGGCTGCATTGGGTCTTCCTTCCTGCACTGGTGTTCTTTAGTTGCAGTGAGCAGGGGCTACTCTTCCTTGCAGTGTGCAGGCTTCTCATTGCGGTGGCTTCTCTTGTTGTGGAGCACGGACTCTAGAGCGCAGGCTCAGTAGTTGTGGCGCATGGGCTTAGTTGCTCTGTGGCATGTGGGATCTTCCAGACCAGGGCTCAAACCCATGTCCCCTGCATCGGCAGGCGGATTCTTAACCACTGCACCACCAGGGAAGCCCTAGATTGACTGTTAATTAATTTTTTCATAAATAGAATAGTATTCATCCATCAAAGGAGTGAAGTACTGATGCATGGTGCAAGAGGGATGAACCTTGAAAACGTGAATGAAAGAATCCAGACACAAAAGGCCACATATTACATGAATCCATTTATATGAAACATCTAGAATGTACATTGGTGGTTATCAGGGCCTGGGAAGAGGAGAGTGGAGAGTATGTGCTTAATGGGCACAAATTTTATTTTGGTGTAATGGAAATATTTTGGAACTAGATAGTGGTGTAGGTAGCACAACATTGTGCATGTGCTAAATGACACTAAGTTGTTCACTTTAAAATGGTTAATTTTGTGCCATGAGTTTTACCTCAGTTAAAATTTTCAAATCCCAGGACTGTACCCTATCAAGTACAAGACAGGTCACTATGGTGCCTGCAAAGCCCAATAGCTCTTTCCAGAGGCCTTGCACGCTCTCCAGCCCCCTGTTGACCAGACCAGGGTGAGACATTGACCCTAGAAGCAGAGGATCCCTGTCTTAGCCTGGGATCTGATCACTCCTTTATTAGCAGTAAGAAAGTTGGCTTGATTTAGGCCCTGTCTTTTTCAACCAAGAAATGAGAAGCATACTCAACAATGATAATGATGGTAAGGTGGGCCACTCTCACATCCTGAAATGCCCTCTCCCCTTCTCTCCTTCTGGCCAAATGCATGAGGAGATGGGGTCAAGACAAGTCTGAAGAAGCCACTCTTGGCCAGATGAAGAAGAGTCTTCAGATACTACCCTGAGGCACTTAGATTTTATCTTGGGGATGATGGGAGTGTTTGTAGGGATTTGAACCACAGAGGAATGTTACAAGATCTGTGTTTTACCAGACTCTGTCGGATGGCTTAAGAAGGGAATTCCCTGGATGAGGCCAGCACAGAGTCAAGCAAAACTTGTTAGGAAGTTACTGCAGCGATGAGGAGAGACCAATGCTTTTCCTTTCTTTTCCAACATGCCTCAAGACCCTCGTTTTTTTCCTTCATCTTACACTTCCTGTTTCGTTCATTCCTTTCCATATGGTTGTCCGATATTTGCCTCTGTTCTCTGATTCCTCTTTTACTCCTTTTCATCACTTTTTACTTTCTGCTCTCCTGGAAACCCAAATGATTCTGATTGTGACATGTCTGAACCATTTGCTACATCCTCTAACTGCTGACACCAAAAGTGCAGTGAATACCCAACTTAGTAACGGGTAGAAGGATGTGCATATCGTTTTTGTAGTCACAACCAGCTGTGCAGCATTTGGAACAAGAGTGGAAGCACGATGGGATGTGTGGCAGGAAATATTTATCCCATGGGAAGATGACATAACCTGCAAAGTTATTTCAGGAGACCCCTTGAATCTAAGCGAACAAGCCATAGGCACAATTTAGAATCGCAAGATCTGGCTCTGTGATCTGGATTCATGGTTTAATTGCTTGGGCAGGACTTTTCTCCACCCTGAGCTTCTATTTCCACATCTGTCAAGGGGGAATTAAATAATCCCAATACTGCTTATCTCACAGAGTCTTCACGACAATCAATTAAGAGAGACATGAAAGAACTTTATACGGTGTACAGGGTGGTAGAGATGTTAGTGGCTAGTTTATCAGGAAAGAGACCCTCCAGGATGGAGTAGAAAGTGAGCAGCCCTGAGGATGTCCTCCTCTTCTTCCCTTTGCTGTGAAGTCTATGGAAGTGCTTCTGCTTCGGGGCATGGGGGAGGGGCTTTCTCTATGGTGCAGTGTGTGTGGGTCTGAAAAAATATTCTCCTATCTCACCCCAGCTCTCATTGATGGGCTTGCAAGGGGACATCACCTTGTCTCTGGTTTGGGGCAGAGCACTGGTCACCACCCTCTTGGAAGATCCGGGTTTTAGTGATAGGCTCCCATTAAATTCTTGGGCAAGGCTGAGCCTGGTTTAATTTAAGACCTTGGGCTCTAAAGCTAGATAATCTAAATTTGAATCCCAATTCTGTGAGTAATTAGTGATGCATCCTTGAGTGGTCACGTCCCAGCTTGCTCATTTGTAAAAGAGAGATCATAACAACACCTACCTCATGGACTTGTGGGGGGGCGGGAACTGAATCACTTAATGAAGGCTGAGTACTTACAACACGCAAGAGGGAAGAGATATGGGAACATATGTATATGTATAACTGATTCACCTTGTTATAAAGCAGAAACTAACACACCATTGTAAAGCAATTATACCCCAATAAAGATGTTAAAAAATAAAAATTAAAAAAAAAAAGAATCGTTAGCTTTCCTTGCCTGAGATTAGGTCTTGCACTATGCGTGGGTGTGGTGTGTGTGTGTGCGTGTGTGTGTGTGTGGTGTATGCCCCTCCCTGCAGCCCCAGTTGAGAAACCACTCTAGAATTTAGAGCTCAAGACCTAAATGGTTGGTTGTCTTCTCCCAGGTCCATCCTATTCCATCTTGGCTCTCCATCTTGCCCTCAAGAACCCTTGGTTCCTGACTGGGCTGGGGAACTTGGAGACCCTCAATGACCTATAAGGGAAGAAGAATAATGGAGGGAATGTTTAGAAAATCCTCCACAGACACAGAGGCTGAGAGAGGCAGGCAGTGAAGGGACCACATGGTTGAAATAAGTTCCTTTTAGATGAATTCTGGTCAATTTCCATCACGGACAGATGAGGAAACAGACCCAGGGATGCCCAAGGTCACACACTCCCAATGCATCAAGTCCTGCTTATTCTGTTACCTTCATATCTTTCAAGGAGAACAGAGTTTAAGGAAAGAAAGAAAAGTCAACTATATCAATGGTAAGGGAGCTTAAGTAAGGGGTTCTTCTACGTCATAATACATGTCCTGATATGTAACTCACTACTTATTTGAGAAGTTATTTGTTTATGTCTCTCTCCCCTTTAAGTGTAGGCTTCATGAGAGCAAAGATTTTGACGTTTTTATAATCAGGGCTTGGCACGTGGCCTGAACACAGCAGGCGTGGATCCCAACCAACATACAGTGACACTGGGGTGAGGTGCCCACCTCCTCTAAGGCCAGGACAGAATGTCCTGTCACTATCTCCCCACCCTTGATACTAGGAGACCCTGAAAAGTTGTCTACTCACCTCCCCAAGCCACCAAAACTTAGCTATCACCTGTTACCCTGAAATGGCATGCTCAATGCCATTGCCCTACTGAGAAGAATGAGGGCATGGGAGCAGAGATATAATACAAACACAAAATCTTGCTTTCATTGTTTGTACACTCCAGGTTGTGACCTGTTGAAATTTGAGTCTAACACACAAATCACTCCAGAGCAACACTGCCTCCCCATATGTGGGCAATTCTTTCAGCCAGTGGACATCAGGACAGGCTTCCCAGAAGAGGAGCCACCTAGGCAAACAATATAAAAGGACAGGAATAGCAGACTGACAGTGCCTCTTGCATCACTGAGTCCCTGACACCCTGTTCACCTATTAGTAAGCCTAACGCCTCCCTGAGTTATTTGATTTTCAACTCCAGCTCATTGCTAAGGACTGAGAAGATAAGCCATTTATAGTTGATGAAGACACTTTCTGAAACTTGTATAATTAGTTTACCTTGGCTGTACTATAACTACCTATTTGTCTCTGTCTTCAACCTGAATACTGTCTGGATTTTAGTCATATCTGTGCCCTAGGCATTGAGAAAAGAGCTTTGAAAGTACATGACGAGCCCATTAGTACACAAACGACTAGATGAGAGACGTGGGGTGTGGGGTGATCTTCAGGCACACATGTCTTCCTTCACAATCTTAGTATATACGTCGCTTCCTGTTAGGTCTTCCTGGCTGTGAATGAAGGGGCACAAAGATCATGCCTTCTATTATTTCCCCTTGCAGAGCAAGGCTATTTGTATTGGTTAGGACGTGGTACTGGCTACATTTTATTCCCAGGAAATGACTATCCTATCGCCATTGGGATAGATTCCAACCAGCTGGACCGGCCCTGCGGTGAATAGGGCAGGTGATGGTCATATAAGGCTTAGTGAGAAAATCATCATAGCCAAGTGTGTGTTTTGGAGGAAGATGAAATCATATAGTTTCTATAAATGGTTTTGTTCTCAAGAAGAATAAGAAAGGCTGTGAGTTTAGTTGAGTGAATTAAGTTGTCAGTAGTTATCAGACAACACCCCAATCATCCCATGTGGGGTGTATTTTATGTTCCTCTCAGTTGGGAACATAGAGAGGTGGATCCTACACACAAGACCCTAGTGTCCTCATGACCTGCACCTACCTTTATTCCTGGTGAGGTGAGATAGAGTCCTTGGTTCTGGAGACCCATGGGGGAGCTCCTGGGCAGGGGTAGCCATGGAGATAGGAGCCAGATTGTAACCAAGTTGCTGCTGCAGCCTCGGGTTTCACTATTTCCCATAGTGACCCTTATCACGAAACAGCAAACATTGAATACTGGCATTTCAGTGCAGAAGACTTGCCAATCTATCTTCTTGTTAGCTTACATATGACAGGTTGTGATCAACAGCTGTTGGGAAGCCACCTGCAGTCACTAAGCCTCAGTCTCTACATCTGTAACCTGGGGGCTGTAACACGACCCTACTTAACAGCGCCCAGAGAAGGTACCGAAGGAGGGCAGAAATGTATCAGAGTTTCAGGGACTTTCTATCCTACTTTTCCTGGGGATCATCTTCCAGCTTCCCAGGCCTGTCCTTTGTCGGTATTCAGGCTTGCAGCCACTTCCCTCCTTCACTACCTCTCTGTAGGGCTCCATTTTTTTTTCAGAGATTCCAGAGGTATGCCACATACTAAGCATGGTTGTGTGTCTCACTCCCTCCACTTGGAAGCTGCTCTCAAGGAAGGAGACTGTATGGCTTCTAGCCCACACCCCAGCACAATACCTGCACCTGACATTCACCCACTTGACCTTGAATCAACGCACGAATGAATAGATGTATTCATGCATTTTACTTACCAGTGGCAGCTATGGATTTTAACAGGTGTCTCCTGGAGAAAGTCTGAACCCAAAGATGACAAACTATGATGGTAGAAATTTCATGCTGCATGACAAGTCCCCAAGGAAACAAAAGAAGGCAGGTGACATAGTTGGGACTTACTGCATTTTACCAATGAGACATCCACCCTCTCAGGCTGTTGTCCAGGAGCCCTGGGGACTTTCAAGTCAGAGGGAGGGAAAGAGTTGGTGAAAGGTGGGTATCACTTTCTGCAGAAGGACTTAAAGTGAGAAAGGATAAAGAGAGAAGGAAGTGCACAAGCACAGCTTAAACGTCTTGTGTTTCTGTTGAGTTTAAGAATCTTTGAGATTTTGTTTTTTACGTAATTCATGGTTTTCCAGGCCAAGCAATCCCAGGACCTGGGTCAGAATAATGACAAGGAGGCCATGTAATTTCCAGACCCTCAATCCTCAGGTTTCTCTCATAAGGAATGGGGTGCGGGCTCACAGATGACACTGACCTCTAATGTAAGCCTCCTCCTTGCCAGGTCCTCATACCCATTATAAATTCCCTACTTGTCAAAAAGCAGGAAGCCATCTGCTCTGACCCCACTTTGCCCCATAGAAAAACCTCATACCATCTTTTTGGAGTCCTGTGTACTGTGTGCGCCACAACACTGGTGGATAAAGAGGTGGGGCCCGCTTGGCTATCAGGCTGTTTCTCCTCTTTACACCCATTGATCTTGGACTTGCAGCTTCTCCAGAGATAGGGGGCCATTCTTTGGTCTAGAATCTGTCTAACTTGCTGTCTAATGCAGGACTATCTGAGGGCAGGACAGGAATCAGCCTGAATCTATACTCCTTAGTGCGCCATCACCATCCCCTCCATATCCTGTCTCTCCCTCAGGAGCCCTCTTGCCAATAGAATCCTGATGGATCATCCTGAATGTGCAGGGATGGTGGCCGAGGTACAGCCAGGCTCTCTTGTTGTATTAATAATCCAGGAAGATGGTGTGGTCACCAAAGAGCCGCTTGAAAAGGACATAGAGTGGCCCAGTGATCTTACCTCCACCAGCTCAAGTCCACCAAACTTTCTCATTCCCACTTGGCAAAAAGCACTGTCTTGGTTCCAGGGACATGATGGTGACGAATACCCAGACTGTGCACAAGCTCTCAATCTGGTGGGGGAACTAGGTAAGGAATCCAACAATGGTGATGGACATATTAGAACTGTGTGCAGAGGACAGAAGTTCGCCAGATGAAGAAGAGGTTATATCTGTTCAAGGAAGTTGGTTAGGAAAGTCTCTAAAACAGTGGGTTCTGTCTGAGCTGGGATTTGAAGGATGAACAGGAGACTTAGAGAGGAAACAAGGACATTTCTAGGCAGAGGAAACTGCATGGGTAAAGATCTGTAGACCTAGCTTGTTGGAAGAATTTCAGGTATTTTAAAGTGTGGGCAGTTATGGGGACAAGGATAGTTTAGAGGAGATATGGTCAGTGGCTTTATGTGAGTTTCTGTAATAGTTGGGCTTACTGATAACACTGATTGAGTTGATATTGAATTGTCACAGATACCAACTCAAGGGATGTCAAGCTGGAGTGTCCCTGATGCTTTGCCAACCATCAAGGCAGGGAGGGCTCATGCAGGTGGAGCACAGGTGGCCCTTCTACTGGCTGCAGCTCCAGCTCCACCCCCTTCCCAGAACATAAACCTTCCAGCCTCACTGAATCTCCACTGGCCAGGAAGGGAAACTCCACACTCAAAGGCCTGCAAAGAATAGCACACACAGCTGAAAGGAAACTCAGAGGAGGGAAACTCAGAGGAAAGTGGCCATGGACCCAATCTCAAGCTTTTCCACGGAAACCTGGGTTCTCCTGGCTACCATCCTGGTGCTTCTCTATATGTGAGTAACTTTCCAGGCTTGTCTCCTCTGTGATCTTGGACTTGGGGTGCCAATCAGGTCTCCCTTTCCTTGTCTGTTTTGAAGATCCAAATTAATGGACCAGAAGTTGCTAAAGCTTTGGGTACTACCAAAAAAACCCCTTTTCCCCTTTCTACCTAGAATGAGAATCTCCAAATCGTGGAAGAGTCAAGTAACTAATAAACATGATTAATTCCCTGGAAGATTCCTGCCTCAACTTCTCAGGAACACTCAAATTGGAAACATTTATCAAGTATTCATTCTAGGATTGGGACGGTGAAGACTTCAGCTGCTTTTATCTAATCATCATTACTTTTTGTGGGTCTCACAGTGCAGGTGGGAAAGGAGGTGATGAGTGAATGTAATATCACTTTTGGAATCACTGTTATTAGTTATCACCTACATGTTACCTCCCTAGGTTGACTGTCCAGTTCTGAGTCAGTGACTGGCCAGCTCCAGCACTTACTACACAATCCCTGTGACCTGGTTTCCTCTTTCACTTTATAGATATGGAACTTATTCACATGGACTTTTTAAGAAGCTGGGGATTCCTGGGCCAACACCTCTGCCTTATTTTGGAAATATTCTGTCCTACCAAAAGGTGCGTGATGTTTGAGCTCCAGCTTTGCTTCTTCTGGTTGCAAATCTCAGCTGAGTTCCATGATAAAATTTCCCCTTCTCAAGAGAAAGGTCTGAAGTTTCATGCTTTCCAGAAACGACACCATAGGCTCCACTCAGCACATGGCCAAGTTTACCCCATGGTTCCATTTTCAGCTGTTAGGAGCCTCAGGTTTTGCAGCCTCAGACAGCCCAGCTCTCTAGCTGATTCAGCACAGGACTTGATTTTCCACCTGGTGAGTATTGTGAAGAGGATTTTCTTTCTGCCAGGTGCAGATTCCCAGGAAGGCACCATCCCCTTAGTATTAGGAGAAAAGCATGAAGGGGGTGCCCAGCCATGACTCATTAAGCTGTGTACACTACAGTCAGACTTTCCTTTTGCTAGCATGTGCTGTGGGTACCCTTTTAAAAGAAATTCCTCCTGGATTGATTGGAAACTTCACTTTCTGAGGCAACCCTAGTACTCACCGTTGAGTAATTTGCACATACTTGAATTCCCTCAAGAACTGCTAACCTCAGCAGTTATTTCCATGCTCTAATCCACCTCTCGTAACGGTGACTATTTTGGAGATTTGAGAGATGGAACAAGAACTTTCTGCTTTACTTCTGTGTCTTCAGAGGAGGCACCTCATGGATGAGTTTGAGCAGAGAGAGTATAACGGAGACTGGATAGTGGTTGTCTTCGACTTCAGATATTTAACTACTAAATGAACTGTGGTTTAAAAAACAAAAAAACAAGGCAGAATTACTTATGGAAAATCACTAGAAAGGACAGGATTTGGCAAAATTATTAAAATTTTAATTTAACTGAACAGAATGTACTAGGTGGCATATGGACTATGAATTCTGGCTGAGCCTTGATATTAATCCAGCTCTGATGCCTTGCCCAGGGCCTGGCCCCTGAAATGAAGGTCACGAGCTACGTCCATGTGTCCAGGGGGCAGAGCCTTGTGTGCAGGCTGCTCTCTGGCTCAGATTTCCTTTCCTGCAGACATAAGCCTTGTTTCTCAGATCCTGATTCTCCCAACTGAGGTCTTCATTGTCTCATTACTGCCTGTGAACTTCATGAACTTTTTTCTCTCTGAAAAAGCAATAATTTATTTTCCACCTTTCCCAGATGAACTCCTTAGTAGATGCACTCCGAGACCCACATTTCTGGGACTTTCTTTTGCATAGTTAAACCATCAAATATCACAGCAGAAAGTTAGCTACAGGAAGGTTTTTGTTGTTGTTTGTTTTTAAGTTACAGAAGTGAAAACTCAGGGCAAGTGTTTTAATTGCACTGTCCTTTGTCCTTTGTGTAGTTGTGGTATCTCCCCATCTTTTCCGTGCTGAGCTGGAAAACTAGAAGGCGATCTACTTTGTCATTCATTCATTCACTCACTCACTTTATCACTCACCACACGCCCTAGATGTTTTGTTTACTGCTAGACCCAAAGAAGTTACTGGCGCCTTAACTCCCTTATTCTGCTAGAATTCTAGAGGGGGCTCATGAGATAAATGAAAAGGCTGCTTAACTAGGAGATGCAAGTGTGTGTAGGAAACTCTTACCCTCAGCTTCAGTTTTCTCACTTGTCCCTGGAGGATTAACTCAGAGGGTTATGAGATTTTAGAGACAACACGGTACTCAAGCAAAAACCCTCAGAAAGACAAGGAGTAATTAGTATTCATTGACAAGGATAAGTGTTTAGTATCTACAATACTCAAAGAAAATTCGAGTGATTTTAAATTCTCCATTTCAAATATCTCCTCTATTTTGTCTTCTTTCCCCTAAGATGTCTCTGAATAAGTGTTTCCTTGCATTTGCCAGTGGGAAATAGGAAGCCTGATATCATGCGATTCAAGTAATTTTTGTCCTAATTAGAGGTAAAGTTCAATACATTTAAACTAATAATCCAATTTTTTTTCTTGCAGGGTATTTGGGATTTTGACAATAAATGTTTTAAAAAGTATGGGAAAACGTGGGGGTGAGTATTCTGGAAACTTCCATTGTGTAGACTTGTTATGATGTGGTGCCCCCTTGTGGTGTGGAGGACAGTCTCAGTCCAGAGCTTCCTAGGATGAAGTCATCTATCATAAAGCTTTGGAGGCTTGTTCTACCAGGGATCCCAGATGTCACCAGGTGTCCAGGTCCACAGTCTGAGTCAGGCCTGGAGAGTCACAGGTCATCACTTTGCTCCAGACTTTGAGGCCCAGGGACTCCTAACATCACTTTATGCCCAGTACCTTGCTCTTCCCCCCTTCGCCATTTTTTCCTTCCTTGGGGCACCTTTAATTGCATAAAATGCATTATTCCAGAACATTCGAATATCTGCTCACAAATGTATGCTTTTATCGTCTCCCACATGATTCACTTTTAATTAAAAACCAAAACTCCTTTACCTAAATTTTGGATTTAATATGTCCTTTTCAAAGAAGGACTCGGGGGTATAGGTAACAAGAAAAGGAAACCATTTCTGCTCAGCTTTTTAAAAATGTCTCTGCACTTATGTAGTTTAGTTTGTTTTTTTTTAAGTCAAGACTTTTCAGTAGAAGTGTATACTGGTATTGCTTTAACTACTCTATTCCTCTGACTTTGAAGAGATGTGGGATATTTCTAACCCAGAGTGTTTCCGATGGGCTGAAGGACTTGATGATTTTGTAGAGTGACCCCAGCTGATTCCAGTGGCTGGTCCCTTTTGCAGCTGCTGGAGGTTTGGTGCGAGCAGCAGGAGAGGTGTAACGTGGTGACTATTTGCCAAAAGCAAGTGGGAGAAAGTTCTTCCTCTCTGTACCTCTTCATCTTCTCTCATCAAGTTATCAGAAACCATAGGGCTCTGCTGAGTTGCCATGGCCCCAAAAGGCAACGTGATTGCGTGGAAAAACACGTAGCACTGGATTGCCACTGGACCAGCTCCAAATACCCCTCCAACATTTAGTACTTTTGAGCTCTGGATGGAGTCACTCTTTCATAGTAGATCCCAGTTCTCTTTTTAGAAAATGTTTCTCATGTTTAGGTGTAAATAAGAACCACCTGGGAGGGCTTGTTAAAGATTAAGCCTTGGGCCCCACCCGCCAGCAACACTGAACCTGGAGGATCTGGGATGGGGCCCAAGAATCTGAATTTTAACTCAGAGTGTAAGAAATACTAAGGCTGGAGTGACATCATGAGTATAAAGGGTTACCCCAAACCACTATCCCTTCTCCACCCAGGTGTTTTTGAAAAAACATGATGGGAAGAAGGGAAATCATCCAAGAAATATGGTCAGTCAGATGAAAAAGCAGATTAAGTGCCTCCTCAATCCCTTCTGTCACTGCTTCAACACTAAATGCACATGACACTCACTTAAACCCTCTCAGTTTTAGTTCTCATCCATTTTTATATGTGATCACAAAACCATTTGAAATTCCTGTGTGAAGTCAGAGGAATAATAGGTAACATGTAGAAAACCTTCCATTGTGTTCTAGCCATTGCAAACGATTGATAGAGGAAACAAAATGCCAGAAGACAGTGTGATTAACTTAGAGTCAGCCTCATGCCAGTGGCCCATTCCCATGAACGGGCATCCTGACAGTCAGGAGATCAGGCCAAATTGAGATGTGTCACATCTGAGGAGTCAGCTTTGTGTGGTACATGTGTCAAAAGTGGGCCTGCCTAGCTGCTGATGGATGTCACCTACATGGAGCCCTAGGCCCTCTTGGAACCCCTGTCGAAGAATAAATATAAATAGTGAAAAGAAAATATTTTGAAAATGAATTTATACATGTTCCTCTGAATTAATTTATTCTCTCGGTCCTTTTGTTTCAAATCCTTGATGCTACCAAGGATATCTCCTTGTTATTTAAAATATGATTTCCTTTAAAAAAGTATAAAGTAAGCGTATTTTTGAAAATAGAGCAAAGAAACCTTTCATAATCCTACTTTCACTTTTGAGCATTCTTAATCTTCTTCCATTTGCAGACAAATTGTACATATTTATGATCAGTGTGTCTACAAGTTTCAGCTATTACATCATTGCATTTTTCATGCTTTTGATATATCTTCAAAAATGACAGAATGGGTGGACTCCGTAATTAATTATTTTTTTGTTTCAAGTTAATTAACTTGCCTTCAATTATTTACTAAGCTAACTTATGTTTTGATATGAAATATTTTAAAGCCCTAAGAATTATGAAGTTGGTATAGGAAATACCCATACACACGCCACCTAGACCTAACCCATGTTTTAATGTTATTTCTAACCATGATCTCTAGGAGTAGGGATTATGTAACATCTAGTTGAAAATCTGGACTTCTGGTTGTGGCTCCAGCTGCAGAAACTGGCTCATTAAGTTTAATCAGCTCTGTTTTCCCTACACAGGTTTTTTGATGGTCGACAGCCTGTGTTGGCTATCACAGATCTAGACATGATCAAAACAGTGCTAGTGAAAGAATGTTATTCTGTCTTCACAAACCGGCGGGTAGGCATGCATTTTAAATTTTTAGTTAATTAATTATTAAACTTTCATTTTGAAATAATTATAAATTCACAGCATGTTCTCAAAAGAAAAAAATACATGTTATGTACCCTCGTCATGTTTCTCCCAATGATAATATCTTGAAAAATTATAGTACAGTATCAAAGCAGGAAATTGACATTGATTCTATCCACAGAGCTTATTCAGTGTTAATCAGGTTTTTGTGCACTCATTTTTGCGTGTGTGTTGCTGTATGAAAATTTATCATGTATTTAGGTTTGTGTAACTACCTCCATCAATATACAGAACTATTCCATCACCATAACGCCCCCTCCTACTATTCTTTTATAGTCACCGTGAGTACCTTGTCTTTTCCTCTTATCAGGGTCTTTAGCACAGCAAATTTTTTTTTTTTTTAATTTTGATGAGGCCAATTTTGTCAATTTTTTCTTTTATGGGTTGTACCTTTTATGTCAAGTCTGAAACCTCTACCTAGTCCTAGGTTCCAAAGTTTTTCACCCTTATTCCTCTAAACAGTATATAGTATTATGTTTTACAATTAAGTCTATGATCTTTTTTTTTTTTTTTTTTTTTTTTTTGCAGTACGCGGGCCTCTCACTGTTGTGGCCTCTCCCGTTGCGGAGCACAGGCTCCGGACGCGCAGGCTCAGCGGCCATGGCTCACAGGCCCAGCCACTCCACGGCATGTGGGATCCTCCCGGACTGGGGCACGAACCCATGTCCCCTGCATCGGCAGGCGGACTCTCAACCACTGCTCCACCAGGGAAACCCAAGTCTATGATCCATTTTGTATTGATTTTTGTATAACATGTGAGCTTAGGTCAGAGTTCTTTTGTCTTTGGGGTTTTTTTGGGTTTTTTTTTTGCCTGTAAATGTCTGAGTTGTTCCTCCACCATTTGTGGAAAGACTCCTTCCTTCATTAAATAGCTTTTGCACCACTGTCAAAAATCATTAGGGCCTATTTCTGTGGGTCTATTTCTTACTCTCTGTTCAGTTCATTGATCTATGTATCTATCCCTCCCCCAGTACCACACAATCTTGATGACTGTAGTTGCACAGTAAGTCTTAGCAAGTAATATCCCTCCCACTTAATTTTTTTCAGAATTGTTTTAACTGTTTTAGGTCCTTTGCCTTTCCCTACAAATTTAGGATAAGCTAATCTATGTTTGCAAAATACTTGCTGAGGTTTTGATAAGAATTGAATTAACCCTTACATCAACTTGGGGAAAATCTATATTTTTACTAGGTCACATCTTTGAATCTATGAACATAGTATTGTTTCTCAATTTATTTAGGCTTTCTTTGATCATTTCACAGCAGTCTGTAGTATTCAGCATAGAGATTTCATACATGTTTTGTTTTATTTACACCTAAATTATTTCATTTTCTTTAGAGTGATTGTAAATGGTACTGTGTTTTTAATGTGTTGTCACATATTCATTGTTATCATATAGAAATGGGGTTGAGTTTTGTGTGTTGATCTCATATGCTACTAACTCGCTCAGGTCATTTATTAGTTCTAGAGGTTTCCCTATTATTTCCTTGAGAATTTCTATACTGACAATTATGTCAACTGAAAATAGCAACACTTTTTTCTTTTCCAATTGGTATGCCTTTCATTTATTTTTCTTGTCTTGCTGCACTAGCTAGAACTTACTGCACTAGTTCAAACTTTTTATAATGTAGGAAAAGAATGGTGCATTTTTCCTGAGCTTTCACCACCTAAAATTTTTTATTTGTTTATTTTGGACCAAAGAATTGTATATACTCAAGGTGTACTCAACATGATGCTTTGATATATGTATATGCTGTGAAATGATTACCACAAACTAATTAACACATACATCCCCCCTCATGATTACCTTTTGTGTGTGAGTGGTATGAACGTTTGAGATCTACTCTTTCAGTAAATTTCAAGTGTGCATTACAGTATTATTAACTAGAGTCACCATACTGTAAATTAGGTCTCCATTTATTCACCTGATAACTGAAAATTTGTACCCTTTGATCAATATCTTCTCCCCCTCCCCCATCCCATCTCCCACTAGCCTCTGATAAGCACCATTCTTCTCTATGTTACTATCAGTTTGAATTTGTTTTTTTTAGATTCCATATATAAGTGAGATCATGTGATATTTATCCTTCTGTGTCTGGCTTAATTCACTTAGTGTGTTGTCCTCAAGGTTCATCCATGTTGTAGCAAATGGCAGGATTTTCTTTTTTAAAGCTGAATAACATTCCATTATACATATAATTATTCACACACACACAAACACGCACACATTTCTTTATCCATTCATCTGTTCATCTACATTTAAAGGGATTGTAGGTCAGACTTACTGTTGCCATTTTCTTAATCCAGGTGTTTCATAGATTCTTTGTTTCTTCTTTTTCTCTTCTTCTTGTGTCCTTTGTTATTTCATGATTTTTTTATAGTGGTATCTTTGATTCCTTCCTCTTTATCTCTTTATCAACTATAGGTTTTACTTACTGGTTAGTGAAGCTTACAGAAAACATCTTATACATACATATAACAGCCTATTTATTCTCATTCAAAAGCTGAATGTTTTTACTCTCCCTCCCCTACTTATTTTATGTTTTTGATGTCATAGTTTATAGTTGATCCTTGAACAGTGTTGGGGTTAGTGGTGCTAACCTTCCCTGTAGTCAATTTGCATATAACTTATAGTCCGTCCTCTGTTATGTGGTTCCTTTGTATTTGAGGTTCCTCCGTCCGTGGTTTCATATCCACAGATTCAACCAATCATGGATCATGTAGTACTGTAGTATTTACTATTGAAAAAAATGCACCTGTAAGTGGACCTGCATAGTTCAAGCCTGAATTGATTAAGGGTGAATTGTACATCTTTTTATATTGTGTATCTATTAACAAATTATTTTAGCTATACTTTTTAAAAACTCTTTTGTCTTTTAACATTTGCCCTAGAGTCATAAGTGACTTGCACACCACCATTACAATATTACTGTATTCTGAATTTGACTGTATATTTACATTTACTAGTGAGTTTTATTATTTCATATGATTTCATGTTACTAGTTAGTGTTCTGTCTTTTCAGCTTGAAGACCTTCCTTGTAAGGCTGTTCTAGTAGTGACAAATTCTTTCTGCTTTTGTTTGTCTAAAAATTTCTTTATTCCTCCCTCATTTCTGAAGGATCCCTTTTTTGGGAAAAGTATTCTTGGTTGGTTATTTTTTCATTAAATGTTTTATATATTTTAACAATGAACTCATTTGGGCCTGGGATATTTTATGGAGAGATTTTAAGTTAGTACTTCAATTTATTTACTTGACCTTTGCAAAGTACTGACTTTTTTTTTTTTTGCTATAGTTTTTTTGTTTTGTTTTGTTTTGCTTTGTTTTTGACATATGCCCTTTATCAAGTAGAGGAAGTTTCCCTCTCCTCCTAGTTGATGAGTTTTCATCATGAATGGGTGTTGGAAATATCCGTTTTAAAACAAAATTTTATTTTGGAAGAATGTGGAAATTTCCAAGCAGCTTGGTTTGATAAGCCAGTCCCAAGTTGAGAAAGAGAATTACCTTTTTTCCTTCTTATCCTGGGCAAAAAATATAGGGGAAAATGTTTTTTGTGTAATTGCATTATTTCTTCAGACTAGCAAATAGATTCCTAATCTTTCAAGTGCTAAGCACTGTTTTTAGAAACAATCACCGTATCAAGACATCCTTTTTTCCACTTGCTCAGGCTTTAGATATATGTAAAGACAGAACTTGTCTGAGTCAACATACACTTTGCCAAGGCTATCTGGCTATCTGTCACCAATACCCTTGTACTTTGCACAGCCCAGGAGGATGAACTAGGTCTTATGCCTGTCTATTCCTCTGGAAGAACAGTTTTCCTACTATGTGGGTCATTTCATTTAAAAGGAGATTGGCATATAAAGTCTGGAAATGATGTCTGGTGGCTGGATGTCTCCTTGATCCTCGCAGGAAGCTATGCATTTGGGATAAATATTTATTGAGCATCTAGCATAGGGCCTGCTTCCAAGTAGACAGTCACTAAATATTTGTTGAATAATTGGTGCACATTGAACACAATTTCCAAAAATGTCGAGACTTTCAAAACTTATGTAGGGTAAAATGTGTTTTTTTCAACTCTAGACGTTTGGTCCAGTGGGAGTTATGAAAAATGCCATCTCACTGGCTGAGGATGAACAATGGAAGAAAATACGATCATTGCTGTGTCCAACCTTCACCAGTGGAAAGCTCAAGCAGGTAAGAAAAGAAGAGGACTTTCAATTAGAAACTTAAAGAATAAGGTAGGAAATAAAATCACAGTCCTTATCCAGGGAGGAGGCTACTAAATTTGAGCTTCCTAAAATAGCCTTTTATCTTCACCTCCTAGAAGAGACATTATGAGATTCCTTATCAAATGTCACTGCTCCATTCATGGGAAAGTCAGGTCCTTCTAGGACTTGAGTCACCACATTTAACCTCGGGTGGTGTTTATTTTGTGTCTAGATGTTCCCCATCATTAGCATGTATGGAGATATGTTGGTGAGGAACCTGAGAAAGGAAGCAGAGAAAGGCAAGCCCATCACCGTGAAAGAGTAAGTAAGGGTGAAGCTGCTGGTACCTGAGCTCCACTGAGACCCTCCAGCTGCCTGCCAGGGAGCCAGATTCCCACTGCTGAGTTACGGTAGTGACCAGACAGAAGTAGGTATGTGGTGGTACAACTCCCAAAGGCCCATCCCAGAAAGAGAGGTGGCTCACCAAAAAAAAAGCAGGACAGGGCTTCCCTGGTGGCGCAGTGGTTGAGAGTCCGCCTGCCGATGCAGGGGACGCGGGTTCGTGCCCCGGTCCGGGAAGATCCCACATGCCACGGAGCAGCTGGGCCCGTGAGCCATGGCCGCTGAGCCTGCGCGTCCGGGGCCTGTGCTCCACAACGGGAGAGGCCACAACAGTGAGAGGCCCGCGTACCGCAAAAAAAAAAAAAAAGCAGGACAGCCAGGAGAGAAGGAAGAAACGTGACTGCACCCATCTTGAGTGTGGATGGCATGGAATGGTGGCAGGGAAGAGACTTGGTACATACTGGTAGGCAGTGGGTGACGTACAATCATCACAATATGGAACTCGGAACAACTTAGATCTCTTCACAATCTGGCTGAGGACACCTGCAAATACTGAATGTTAAATCTTGCCACCACTCCCCTTTCTGTCAGTCCAAAAAGACAGAAGGCCTCATACAGGCTATGGGTAGGATGACCATAGAATTGATCATTTTTACTCTATACCTTTTACAGAAATGAGTCTGCCCTCAGGTCAACCACAGACCACTGGAGTTGAGGAAGTGTGGGTCTTTAAGGATCCTTAGCAGGGGTGTAAGACAGTGAGGGATGATGTTCCTGGCAACTCAGAACAGGGTGCTGCTGTTCTATAATTCACTGAAGAGGAATCAGCTCTGAGTGCACACTCTATGGTGAGGCAAGACTCAGATCAGCGTCCCCTTTCTTGACTCCCCCAGGATGTGTTAAATTTATACACTTGGTTATGCTCAGACACAGTCCTTATACACCTATTATTGCCTGTAGTCAAAACACACTACTGTACTTTGTCTGATTATGGGTGTCTATCCCTCTATGACTGAGCCCTTGAGTTTGTGGGGAGACGACTAACTTGCCTTAGTGTCCCCAGCCCTCCTGGCACAGGGCCAGCTGCATCACTGGCACCTCAGACACACCTCATGTGTGAGTAATAGTAGCATCGACTCTTCCATGGACCAACAGGTGGTTCTGAAAGAGTGTGGCTCTCTACTTGCCTTGTCTGGGCATCTGATTTCACATGCACTTCTTGTTATATGTGTTGGGTAAGGAGAGTAAAGAGGTGTTGATTTTAGTTGTTCATATCTTTCTCTACGCAGCTTCTTTGGGGCCTACAGCATGGATGTGATTACTGGCACAGCATTTGGAGTGAAAATTGATTCCCTCAGCAACCCACAAGATCCCTTTGTGGAATATACTAAGAAGCTCTTGAGATTTGATTTCCTTGATCCACTCCTTATCTTTTCAGGCATGTGGACCACTATATTTCTTTTTCTTTCCTTCGTTCGTTCGTTCGTTCCTTCCTCCCTTCCATCTCTTTCTTCCTTTTATAGATATCTATATTGAGATATAATTTATAGACCATGTAATTCACCCATTTAAAATGTACAATTCAATAATATTTAGAACCTAAGTGTCTATTGACATATGGATGAAGAAAGCGTGGTAGGTATATGTACGTGCGTGTGGGTGTGTGTGCGCGCGCGCAGTGGAGTTCTAGTAAGCCATCAAAAGGAAGGAGATCCTGCCATTTGCATAATGTGGATATACCTTGAAGGTATTACGATAAGTGAAATAAGTCAGACAGAGAAAGACAAATACTTAAATGCTAAATCAAAAAGAAGAAAATCAAACTCATAGAAGAACTATTTCATAGTTTTGATTTACCAGAAGTGGGGTTGGGTGGTGGGGGAAGTGAATGAAGGTGGTCAAAAGGTACAAACTTTGAGTTATAACATAAATAAATACTGGTGGTATGATGTGCAATGTGACTACAGTTAAAACTGCTATATGATATATTTGGATGCTGCTAGGGCATAGAGCTTTGCTTACTGCACCTTTGTGGTATAAGTTTTGAAATCAGGAAGTATGAGTCCTGCAACTTATTTCCTTTTTTTTTTCCCCCAATATTGGTTTGGCTCTTCTGGGCCCCTTGACATTCCGTATGAATTTTAAATTCAGCTTGTAAATTTCTACAAGGAAGCCAGCTAGGATTCTGACAGGGAATGTGTTAAATCTGTAGATTTGCTATCTTGACAATGTTAAGTCAAGATAGCAAATGTTAAATATTAAATCCTGATACATGAACGTGGGATGTTTTTCATTTACTTCGATCTTTATTCCAACAATGTTGTGGTTTTCAGAGCAGAAGTTTTGCACTTTTTTGTTAACTTATTCCTAAGTATTCTATCTTTTACTTTATTATAAATGGAGTTATTTTCTTAATTTCACTTTTGGATTACTTATTGCAAGGTATAGAAATACAATTGATTTTTGTGTATTGGTCTTGTATCCTGAAACCCTGCTGAACTTGTTAATTAGTTCTAATAAGTTTTTAGTGGAGTCTTTATAACTTTCTATATACAAGATGATGTTATCTTATGATAGAGATCGTTTACATCTTCATTTCCTATATGGATACGTTTTATTTCTTTTTCTTCCCTAATTCTCCTGGCTAGGACCTCTAGTACAATGTCGAGAAGAAGTGGTGAGAGAAGCTTCCTTGTCTTGCTCTTAAACTTAGAGGAAATCATCCAGTCTTTGACGATTAAGTATCGCGTTATATGTGGGTTTTTCGTAGATGGCCTTCATCAGGTTGAGGAAATTCCCTTCTGTTCCTTTTTGCTGAGTGTTATTATCACAGGAGGGTGTTGGATTTTGTCAGTTGCTTTTACTGTATATTTAGATGGTCATATGGTTTTGTTCTTTATGCTATTGAAACTGTGTATTACACAACCTTGCATTCCTTGAATTAAACCCCCCTTTGTTGTGGTGTATACCTCTTTTTATATTTTGCTGGATTCATTTGTTGAGGATTTGTGCATCCATTTTCATAAGATATGTTGGTCTGTAGTTTCCTTTTCCTATGCTATCTTTGCCTGGTTTTTGTATCAGACTAATACTGGCCATATAGAATGAGTTTGAAAGTGTTTCATCCTCTTCTATTTTTTAGAAGAGTTTGTGAAAATTTGTTGTAATCCTTCTTTAAATATTTGGTAGTATTCCCCATTGAAACCATGTGGACCTGAGCTTTTCTTTGTCAGATTGTTGTTTTTTTCTTGATTACTAACTAAAACTTTGTACTTCTTACAGGTCTATTCAGATTGTCTATTTTTTTTTTTTTGCGTCTGTTTCTGTAGTTTGTGTCCATTTTATCTAAGTTATCGTATTTATTGGCATAGAGTTGTTTATGGTGTCCTTTATAGTCCTTCTCATTTGTTTAATGTGAGTGGTAGTCTCCCTTCTTTAGTTTCGACACGGGCAATTTGTCTTTTGTCTTTTTCTCTTGGTCAATCTAGCGAAAAAGTTCTTTTAAAAGAATCAACCTTTTGTTCCATTGATTTTCCTCTATTGTTTTTTTTATTCTCTAGTTCATTAGTTTCGGCTCTCATCTTTATTGTTTTCTTCCTTCTGTTTGCTTTAGTTTTTGTTTGCTCCTCTTTTTTCAGAATGTTAAGGTGGAAAATTATTAGGTTATCGATAGGAAATTTTTGTTCTTTTAAAATGTAGGTAAATAAAGCCATACATTTCTCTCTGAGCACTCCCTTTGCAACATTCCATCAGTTTTGGTATGTCTTGACTTCATTTTTATTCACTTCAAAGTAATTCCTGATTGCCCTTTTGATTTCTTCTACAACCCATTGGTTATTTAGGAGTGTATTGTTTAATTTCCACACATTTGTGAGTTTCCCAATTTTCTTTCTATTATTGATTTCAAATTACATTCCATTATGGTTGAAAGACATACACTGTATTAAATCTATCCCATTATTTTTTTGAGCACCATGATTAACTGAGGTAGCAGACTATGGTCTGTTTTATCCAAAGAAACTGTAGTTCAGTAGATAAAAGTCAATGAAGTCCAAAATGTAATCCTGTTCCTCTGGTCACGTGAAAGATAGAGGGAGGACCACTGATCTCACTACTATAGTGATGACCCCTATATGTGGACTTGCCCTTGCTCAGGCCTTGGCTTGGAAGTCTGAGCAAAGGTCATAGAGGGACTGATCCTGATTGAGAACCCTGGTGTCTCTTACTCTCTGATCGGTAGTGCAAATTATAATTGCTCCAGGTAAATTTTGCATTTTTACTCTGCTTTCCTTTTATCTTTTCCCTTACAGCACTTTTTCCGTTCCTTCGTCCAGTCTTTGAAATATTAAATCTCTCTGTGTTTCCAAAAAATGCTGTGAATTTTATCACAAAATCTATAAAAAGGATGAAAGAAAATCGCCTCAAAGATAAAGAAACGGTAAAATCTGGTGGTGGTGACATGAGGGTGTTCACCTTTTGGTAATTTATTGAGCTGTATACACATGACTTATGCACATCTCAGCATTTTTAAAGGTAGGTAGAGAACTACAGATTTTAGAGTAGAAGAGTTCTAAACTTTGGGGGTAAATATATAATTTACCTTTGGGGGTAAGTTCTTTGGGGAAGAAGATAAGAAAATGAGTCAGAGAGAAATGTTTAAGTTTAAAATAGGTGTGCCAATTAGTATATCACTGCATAAATATTGTTGAGTTAAGACTTTACCATTTCCCTTCAATAAATTGTCAAAGGATAAAAATTACTGTTTATAAGTGATTTTACTCATATTTCACCAAATATTAGATTGGCAAAGAATCACTTCAAATCCGATCCTCCTATTTTATAGATTTCCAATGGAATGCCCCATCAGGCACCTGGCGGAGTGTAGTCTGTGTTAAATTTGAGCCCTCTCATAGGCTGGAGTGGGCAGGGGTCTTCTGCTGGCAATGAGGCTGCAAGCTGGTTAAGCCAGCTTTGCCTCATGAGGCCTGGAGGCCAGCACAAGGACGTCTGCAGGTCAGGGGGACAGGGCTGGGTATCCCAGGAAAGCACTGAAAGCTGTGTAGCAATCTGGAAGGATGGGGCTCTTGAAGGTGCTTCTACACAAGCTGCCAGTGAACTCTGCAAATGTGTGGGTATTAATTTATGTGGCTGTTCCTTAAGAATTAAAGCTGGAGGGAAAAAAAGATTGAGGTTTTTTCTTCTTGCTCTCCTGAGCAAACAGGTATGACAGGAGAGAGAGCAGGTAACTCTTTGGTTAAGAAGCTGTTTCAAAAGCCAGAGAAACCAAAGATCAGAGAGAGTGAGGACCAAAAAGCAGATGGACATGATGGCTGGGTTTCTCTCAGGGAAACATCATGATCTCCAAGATTTGTAGGTGGATGTTTTGGTCACTGAGGACTTAGTCAGTACTCGTCAGCCTTCTGCTCTTTAAGGGGTCGTATTCTCAGGGAAGAGGTGTGAAATATGCACTCCTGATTTATCTCTGACTTCACAGGTGACTTTCAGTCGTTGAAATTTCTCTTTCTGCTTCTAGCACCGAGTGGATCTTCTTCAGCTGATGATTAACTCTCAGAATTCCAAAGATGTGGGCACCCGTAAAGGTAACCAGGGAGAGCTTACGAGGGGCCGCTGTGGGGAGGCGCAGAGCTAGGGTGTGGTTCTAAAAATGTGCAGGAAGTTTTCCAGGCAGCTGGAGATTTTTGCCAAATTGAAGGAAGACACGTGGTCAGACAGAAATGGTAGCCAGAGGTACTTTCTAGAAGTACGCAGGCACAACCTTGTTCAGAGCTTGAAGGGCAAGTATAACAAGGATATCATGCCCATCAGTCAGTCATGGTCTGTGGATCACCTATAGCCGAACCTCTGGGGAGCTTGTTTCCAATGTCAATTCTCAGGCTCCTCTGGACCCAGTGAGTCAGAACTTCTGCCTGGAAATTTGCATCAAGGCTTCATCCCATCAGGAGGAACATTGCCCCAGTGTTGATGACCTTAACTTGGAACACTTGGTTAAAGTTGTGTTCACTAGCTTAGTCTATTGTAAAGTTCAATTTTTTCCTTTGTCATTAACAAGCAGCTGGTGGGAGAAACCTTTGAGACTTGAAATATAGTGTTCCTCTTCAAATTGTCACCCACTAGTTTTACCATCCACGGATGGTTTTTGACTGAAAACTTCATTACTGTGATGTTTGCAAAATGAATTTGTAATTTCATCATTCTTCTGTATTTATCAGTTGATGTTCTATTTTAAGGGAGAGCTTTCCATTCTCCCCCATCATTTATTTATTTATCTATATCAGTACATTCTCATGTGTAATTTACTCTCATATCTTTTTTTTTAACATCTTTATTGGAGTATAATTGCTTTACAATGGTGTGTTAGTTTCTGCTTTATAACAAAGTGAATCAGTTATACATATACATATGTTCCCATATTTCTTCCCTCTTGCATCTCCCTCCCTCCCACCCACCTTATCCCACCCCTCTAGGTAGACACAAAGCACCAAGCTGATCTCTCTGCGCTATGCGGCTGCTTCCCACTAGCTATCTATTTTATGTTTGGTAGTGTATATATGTCCATGCCACTTTCTTACTTCGTCCCAGCTTACCCTTCCCCCTCCCCCTATCCTCAAGTCCATTCTCTAGTAGGTCTGTGTCTTTATTCCCATCTTGCCCCTAGGCTCTTCATGAGCTTTTTTTTTTCTTTCCTTAGATTCCATATATATGTGTTAGCATACAGTATTTGTTTTTCTCTTTCTGACTTACTTCACTCTGTATGACAGACTCTAGGTCCATCCACCTCACTACAAATAACTCAATTTCATTTCTTTTTATGGCTGAGTAATACTCCATTGTATATATGTGCCACATCTTCTTTATCCATTCATCTGTCGATGGACACTCAGGTTGCTTCCATGTCCTGGCTATTGTAAATAGTGCTACAATGAACATTGTGGTACATGACTCTTTTTGAATTATGGTTTTCTCAAGGTATATGCCCAGTAGTGGGATTGCTGGGTCATATGGTAGTTCTATTTTTAATTTTTTAAGGAACCTCCATACTGTTCTCCATAGTGGCTGTATCAATTTACATTGCCACCAACAGTGCAAGAGTGTTCCCTTTTCCCCACACCCTCTCCAGCATTTATTGTTTGTAGATTTTTTGATGATGGCCATTCTGACCGGTGTGAGATGATATCTCATTGTAGTTTTGATTTGCATTTCTCTAATGATTAATGATGTTGAGCATTCTTTCATGTGTTTGTTGGCAATCTGTATATCTTCTTTGGAGAAATGTCTATTTGGGTCTTCTGCCCATTTTTGGATTGGGTTGTTTGTTTTTTTGACATTGAGCTGCATGAGCTGCTTGTAAATTTTGGAGATTAATCCTTTGTCAGTTGCTTCATTTGCAAATATTTTCTCCCATTCTGAGGGTTGTCTTTTGGTCTTGTTTATGGTTTCCTTTGCTGTGCAAAATCTTTGAAGTTTCATTAGGTCCCATTTGTTTATTTTTGTTTTTATTTCCATTTCTCTAGGAGGTGGGTCAAAAAGGATCTTGCTGTGATTGATGTCATAGAGTGTTCTGCCTATGTTTTCCTCTAAGAGTTTGATGGTGTCTGGCCTTACATTTAGGTCTTTAATCCATTTTGAGTTTATTTTTGTGTATGGTGTTCGGGAGTGTTCTAATGTCATACTTTTACATGTACCTGTCCAGTTTTCCCAGCACCACTTATTGAAGAGGCTGTCTTTTCTCCACTGTATATTCTTGCCTCCTTTACCAAAGATGAGGTGAACATATGTGCATGGGTTTATCTCTGGGCTTTCTATCCTGTTCCATTGATCTATATTCCTGTTTTTGTGCCAGTACCATACTGTCTTGATTACTGTAGCTTTGTAGTATAGTCTGAAGTCAGGGAGCCTGAGTCTTCCAGCTCCGTTTTTTGTTCTCAAGATTGCTTTGGCTATTCGGGGTCTTTTGTGTTTCCATACAAATTGTGAAATTTTTTGTTCTAGTTCTGTGAAAAATGCCATTGGTAGTTTGATAGGGATTGCATTAAATCTGTAGATTGCTTTGGGTAGTAGAGTCATTTTCACAACGTTGATTCTTCCAATCCAAGAACATGGTATATCTCTCCATCTATTTGTATCATCTTTAATTTCTTTCATCAGTGTCTTATAATTTTCTGCATACAGGTTTTTTGTCTCCTTAGGTAGGTTTATTTCTAGATATTCTATTCTTTTTGTTGCAATGGTAAACGGGAGTGTTTTCTTAATTTCACTTTCAGATCTTTCATCATTAGTTTATTCTCATATCATTTTTAACTTTGATTCTAAAATTCTCTCAGGTTTGCCCACTGGATCCCTTTTAAGTAGGCTCCTGTATCCTGTTTTATTTCTTTTTTTATTCTTAAATGGTTTTTTTTCCACTAGACTATTCTTAGAGCAGTTTGGTTCACAGCAAAATTGAGGGGAAAGTACAGAGATTTCAAACATACATCCTCCCCCCACCTACACACAGCCTCTTCCACTGTCAAAAGATCACATCAAAGTACAATTGTTACAGTCAATGAACCTACACTGACATATTATTACCACCAAAAGTCCATAGTTTACATTAGTGTTCATTCTTGGTGTTGTCCTTTTTATGGGTTTTGACAAATGTACAATGACGTGTATCCACCATTATAGTATATAGAGTATCATTTTCTGAGAACTTCCTCGCTTTCTTTTTTTTATTGGAGTATAGTTGCTTTACAATATTGTGTTAGTTTCTGCTGTACAATGAAGTGAATCAGCTATTTGTATACATATATCCCCTCCCTCTTGGACGTCCTTCCCATCCCCCACCATCCCGCCCAACTAGGTCATCACAGAGCACCGAGCTGAGCTCCCTGTGCTATACTGCAGGGTCCCGCTAGCTATCTATTTTACATATGGTAGTGTATTTATGTCAAACCTAATCTCCCAATTTGTCCCACCCTCCCCTTTCCCCCTGTGTCCACATGTCCATTCTCTACATCTGTGTCTCTATTCTGAAGCAAGACGTTCCAGGTATCTATTCTGTTTCCCTTAACTAGTCCTGAAAGGAGCTCTGGTTTCCTTTAGTGAGAAAGTGTATTTAGAAATCAAAACCTGGGATCTAGGAGTGTTCATTTCTACTATGGTTTCTTTGCTTCTACATCCTTTCGGTGGACAAAGATAAGACCATCCAACATATCATCAAATATATTTACACAAGACTGATGAACATAAGTATTTCTTTTTTTTGTTTGCTTGGTTTTTTAAATTTATTTTATTTATTTATTTGTGGCTGCGTTGGGTCTTTGTTGTTGCGCCTAGGCTTTCTCTAGTTGTAGCGAATGGGATCTACTCTTCATTGCGGTGCATGGGCTTCTCACTGCGGTGGCTTCTCTTGTTGTGGAGCACGGGGTCTAGGTGCACAGGCTTCAGTAGTTGTGACACGGGCTCAGTAGTTGTGGCACATGGACTTAGTTGCTCTGCGGCATGTGGGATCTTCCTGGACCAGGGCTCGAACCCATGTCCCCTGCATTGGCAGGTGGACTCTTAACCACTGTGCCACCAGGGGAGAACCAAGTATTTCTATATCTACTCATAACCAGTGATGTAAACAGAACGTCTCTTTAAAACAAGAATGCCCTCGTTTTTAGTTTATTTCCATGATATGAATACTCACACTTGGTTAATTTCAAGATACCAATGGTTTGACAACCATCTCACAATATTGTTAGATTTTTACAGATTGATTCTTGAGAGAAGGATGAGATGACTCTAGCACACCACTATAAATATATCCACAACTATGTCCCTGTCTATCTATCTGTCTATCTATCTATCTACTTATCTATCTGACATCTATCTAACTACGTGGTCCAATACGAATTTCCATAAGAAATATTCTATATTTGCACTGTTCAATACAGTAATCACTAGACATGTGGCTATTGAACATATGGGTAATGCCACAGAAGAACTAAATGTTAAATTGTACTTAATTTTAATCAATTAAAAGTTAAATTAAATAGCCACATACTAGACAGTACAGCTCTAAACTTTTAGTATCCTAGGGTTTATGCTAACTGGGGGAAAGAATTTGATAGTTGAATTTACCCACAACTGCTTCACAGAAATCATCATGGGGAAATCAGAACTCTGTAGATCTTTCTTCCACTCATTTTGTATTGTTTTAGTTGTGAATTACATGATTGGGCAGGTACCATGTTGATCTGAGTGTTCTAAGTATCTAGTATAGTCCCATCAAATAGATTGGAGCCTGACCATGCTTGGATTTTCTCAGGAGAAAATAAAAATGGAGACCAATTTATAATCACAAGGGCTGTTTGCTGAGCACAAGGGAGAGCAAAGAGAGGGGGCTTGTACTGAGGAAGATGACATTCAGGTCATGATTGAATAAGCATTGCTAATTCCACTCCCTGGGTCCTATTTTTCTATATTGTATGCTGGCCAATGCCCTTCTAAGGACACATTCTTTCTTCTGCTATTTTAATGCCATTGATTAGACTAGGATCAATCAGCACTCTTCTAGCTTTTTTTTTTTCTGTAGTTTCTGTATATCTGTGATCATCCATTTGAAGACTTGTGCCCCAAGTCTTCTATCAATTTTCCCTACAGTACAGCCTTAGTATTGCAAACTTTCTCAAAAAAATTCATGTTATACTTTAGCTAGAATAATATAATTTTTTAAAGGAAAAACATGGCTACCCCATACTGTTTGTAGCTAAAGTGCATTTAGGATTCTCCAAGGGGCATACTGATAATGCTGTGTGTGTTAGACAGAAATGCTATGTCTTGAAATTACTCAGCTGTGTTGGTGGAGACTGTGGCATAACCAGGAGCAGAGGGCCAAGTATAGTACAGACCTTGAGGAAAAAGTGGATTAAGAAAAGTTTTGCCTGTTTCTGGCTCTGTAAAACAGACATGAGAGTGCAAACCACTCCCAGTTTCGCTCTGAATTGCTTTTCCATTTTTTTCCCTAGGGATTTGGGAGTCTCATTTGGATTTCTCATCCTCTAACCTGTGATGTTTTATATTGACATGCTTTACCTACAATGTCTCTCCTCCCCTTTTAGCTCTGTCTGACCCAGAAATGGTGGCCCAAGGTATTATCTTTATTTTTGGTGGCTATGAGCCCACTGCTGAGGCTCTCTCCTTCCTTTTCTATGAATTGGCCACTCACCCTGACATCCAGCAGAAGCTGCAGGAAGAGATTGACGCAGCTCTCCCCAGTAAGGTGAGTGATGATACCTGGAGAGGGAGGGGGAAAGTGAAGCCTTAGCACAAATGTCTCCTTGCCACTTCTCAGGAGATTTTTGCAAAAAGCATAAGTATCAAAGTTTTCACTTGTGCTATTTAGGAAGGACCTCAAGAGTCAATCACAAAGGGGGAAAACGTAGGTAATGCGTACTACTCACAGAAATATAAGTGGTTTGAAACAAGTGCTGGTCCTGGCATATCAGTTATCACAATAATGCCACATAAAGATCACAAAACCTCGGGGCTTCCCTGGTGGCGCAGTGGTTGAGAGTCCGCCTGCCAAGGCAGGGGACTTGGGTTCATGCCCCAGTCCGGGAAGATCCCACATACCGCGGAGCGGCTGGGCCCGTGAGCCACGGCCGCTGAGTCTGCGCGTCTGGAGCCTGTGCTCCGCAATGGGAGAGGCCCGCGTACCGCAAAAAAAAAAAATCACAAAACCTCAGTGGCATCTAACAGTAAGCATCTATCGCTCTAGTGCCCACATAGTTATCTGCTGACATTGGCTGGACTTGCTTGGTTCTGGCTCTTGGCTGATCTAGGCTGGCCTTGTCCAAGCTGGCTAGGCTGACTCAACTCCACACTTGCTCCTCCTGCCTCTCAGTCTCCACGTGTCTACTTCTCAAGGCAATGGTAGATGGCAAGAACCAAAAGTCCAATCATATGGGTGATTTTCAAAACTCTCCTAGCATCACACTTAGCCAGATTTCCACTGGTTTAAAGCAAACCACCTGGCCAACCCCAGAGTCAGAATGGGAGGGAACCACAAAGGTAGGTGGCAAAGGGCATGGACCCAGGAAGGGCTGGAGAACTGGGACCATTAATTCAGTCTGCCGCCCTGGGTACACTGCAGACTAGGAGGGGCCTTGTAACAACAAAGGGCTTAAAGTAGGAAACAGAGGACGTGAGTTTGAGTCCTGGCTGTGGTTTTGGACAAATTTTATCACCTTTCAGGGTCCTGGGTCCTTCAAATATAAGGTAAGGATAGATTGTAGTGCCTAACTAAATTAGAGATGATCTGTCTTCTCTGGTAAACCACATATTGCAATTCTTTTCATTGTAATAAGATGGTCACCAGGCAAGAGAGAATTGCTAAAGCATTGTCTTCTCCCTCTTTTATAATAATACAATGACAAGAGCACTATTGGCCAACATTTGCTTTTTTACTATATGTGTCTGTTCTAGATGCTATTTATAAACGAATTTACTCTTCATAAAATTCTGTATAAGTCAGGAGAGGCTAAGTTATGCCTCAGCAGCAGATGAGCCCTCAAATCTCAGAGCTTTCATAGCAGAGGTTTACTTCTAACCCACATCTACATGACCAACATGGATTGTTAGTGGAGGATGGGAGAGGGCAGCTCTGCTCCACAGCGTTACTCGGGGGTACAGGCGAAGAGGCTCCACCTTCCTGTAGCTGCCTTATCTGGAACATGAGGACTTCCTGTTGTCTGGGGAATAAGGGACTCCAGCGTTGCTCACTGGCTTTTCAAATGATTTGTCCCCGAACTGACATATCGCCTCAGTTCACAGCCCATTGGCAAAGCTGGTTTCCTTAACTTCAAGTGGGCTGGGAAATACAGGGACTACGTGGATACTGGGTGAGCAGTGAGTGTGTCTGCCACACAAGCCTATGAAGTGTCAACTCTAATTATCTCCATGTGACGTTTCAGAAACCTGAGCGACAGAGAGATGAAGTACTTTCACATACTAGTCGTGTACCTAGTGGTGAAAACGCCAACCTATGTGCCAGGGTGTCTGTCTCCTGAGCCAACTCTTACCCTCTACAATGTTGCCCCTTAAATATAACCCCACGTGACAGCCACGTGTCACCCCCACTGGTCTCAGATCTCTGCCAAGAGTGGAATTCTTTGTGGTGTGAGGAGAGCTGGCCTCTGGGGCTGCAGTGGCTTGTTTAGACCTTCAGACCTTAACAGTCGCCCCCGAAGGGACTCTAGGAGACTGTTCCAGCAACAGAGGCTGTGGCTGAGGGTAGGGTTCTCATCCTCTTGTAACTTTCCCTGGATCTGAAATTGTGTTCCTTGTAGCACCCAATCTTGCTCTTTGTTTTTGTATTTGGTTTAGAAAGGAACTCGTTTCTCCCCAAATTATTTATAGAGTTTTAACATCATAAAGTATTTTCAGATTTTATAGGTATAGTCAAAAGAATGAGTAAACAAGATTTCTCAGGTAAAAATTTTATGTTGAGTAGAGGATTTGCACTTACACATTTCTTCCCTTGGTACAGATGTGTGGCCTCTCTTTTGAAAGGAAACAGTGACTTTGCACATTTCACTTGAGACTAAGGGTCATAGTCTATTGGTCATGTTTGTTCTCGTGAGAAAGAAAACACACTAGATGATAACGTGCGGGATTTCAGGCCCTGTTTAGGGGATTGTCCCAATGTTCTCGTAGAGTCATAACCACGCCACACATCTCAGTGGGCCACTGAGCAGGTCAAAGGACATGATAGATATTATAACATCTATAAATGTTAAGGTCCTTTACCAGTTGGAATTATTCTCTGGAGCTCCTACCATTTCAATAGGACTATTTAGACTGGGTTGAAGTTTGATCCCAATCTCAATTTATCAAAATCTATTTCTTTCTTCCAGGCACCTCCCACCTATGAGTCCCTGGAACAGATGGAATATCTTGACATGGTATTGAATGAATCTCTCAGATTATTCCCACTTACTGCTAGACTTGAGAGAGTCTGTAAGAAAGATGTGGAAGTCCATGGGGTGTTGATTCCCAAAGGGACAGTGGTGATGGTGCCACTCTTCACTATTCACAGAGATCCGGAACACTGGCCAGAGCCTGAGGAGTTCCGTCCTGAAAGGTAGGAGAACCCAGGGAAGGGAACCCTCTCTGATCCAGAGTGGTTCCAGCATATTAGACGCCTCTTACTGTAGGAGACAAATGAGCGATTGTACCATCATTTATTTGTGCCTCTTTTTATTGTTTGATGTTTTTTCTTAATATAAGAGTGATCATTGTGTGAATCAAATTTTACAAAACTGTGGACTAGAAAAAAGAATTATAGCTGTCTACATTCCTAATACCTTAAGATAAGCCTCATTGATAATGTGATGTATGTCCGCATGGACATTTGTCTAGGCATATATAGATTTTTTAAACTAGAATGGTAGTATATTTAATTTGGTTTTGAACTGCTTACTTGATTTCACAGTAAACTATAAACAACATTCTATGTGAATTTGTGTGTGTATCTATCTATCTAGCTATCTCTCTCTATATATAATTATATAAGTGATTATATGCATATGCCATAATTTACGTAACCACTATCTTATTTTTTTTTCACTATCTTATTTGAGGTGTATAGGCCTTTTATTTCCTTTAAGTTTTTCTGTCCCTTCTCCTTAGCTCTTTGAATTCATCACTAATGTTCTCACATTTCCATTTCTTTAAACACTGGCTACATTTCCTCTAGCATTATTGTGAGAGTGCAGGCTGGGGACCTAGAGGTCTCATCCCTGGTGGTTCAGGCAGCCTCACTGAGGACCGAGGTGCACACAGGTGCCCTGGTTCTGTCTGTGGCTGCACACCTGGGCCAGTCCGTTCTACCTCAGTACTTGGTGACCTTCCAAAGAGAAGTCCTCTGCTCTCTAGATGTCTGAGACTTCCTCCTTGGAGGGGTTGAGCATCCTCTTTGGGAATTCAGAGTCAAGGTCTGGCTTCGGTACAGATTGGACTCTGGAAAGAGTGGATGCTTTCCCACTTATTGTACAGTGAGCAAAATTTGAGATGAATATTTTAGGGCACTAGCTGGGATCTAGACTTTTATGAGCCCCTGACTATAAGCTCCCTGATGGCAAGGACTTTATCTTGTTCGCCCTAGTGTCCTGAGTGCCAGCATCACCTCTACACATAGCACTTCTTGAAACAGGAAGTTGGAGTGGACCAAGTCCTCTGTTTTCTGGCCCAGGGAACCTCTGTGTTTCCCTGAAGCTCAGTAGCTCCCTCTCCTGCAGCTTCACGAGCCTAAGACCAGAGACCACTCACCGTTATTTCTTTTTTGCTGTTGTTCATTTTGGTTCACTTTATTTATTTTTTATTGGAGTATAGTTGCTTTACAATGTTGTGTTAGTTTCTGCTGTACAGCAAAGTGAATCAGCTGTATGTATACCTATATCCCCTCCCTCTTGGACCTCCCTCCCCCCCATCCCTCCCATCTAGGTCATCACAGAGCACAGAGCTGAGCTCCCCGTGCTGTACCGCAGGTTGCCACTAGCTGTCTATTTTACACATGGTAGTGTATTTATGTCAATCCTAATCTCCCAGTCCGTTTTTGATTCATTCAGTCGTCAAGCAGAGAGTTAGTGCTCACCTGCGTGTCAGGGACTCGGCCAGGCAGCGAGAAATCCAAATGTTTACAAAAAAGCCTATCGTGGAGAATTTTTGACGTATGCACAAGTATATTCTATAGGCACTAGCCTGTGGAAGACTTTTAATGTATCTATATGTGCCCATTCCCTGCCCAACAACCATCCCATGTCTCTGCTCCATCCACATGCTACTGCTACCCTCCTCCATCCACCCATATTATTTGAAGTCACAGTGCCTGTAAATACTCCAAAATGTTTTGCAAAGTAGGGACTCTTTAAAATATACATAAGCGCAATGCTATTATCACTTTCCACAATTCCATATTTTTCCTTAATATATTCAAATACTGAGGAGTCAAAGTTGAATAAAACAGAGGTCTAACCATCAAGGAATTTATAGGCTAGTGGAACAGATAGACAAGGAAATCAGTGGTTATTCTATAGTAGCGTCATATAGTTATGGAAATGTGACCTAAGCATTCTGTGCTGTGGGGGAGACAGACAGACAGATAGACAGACACAAGGGGACGGGAAGGAAGGGAATACAAGGGGGAAATGACAATTTAAATCCTGGGAGCTGATTCTCCTGCTGCCTTCCCCCATGAGCACATGACCGACATAAGTGTGCGTGGAGGCAGGAACCCACGTTTCCTTCAATCAGTTCAGAGCATGAACATCTCACTGCCTGAATGTAAATTTAGTGTTTAGAGATAAATTTGTTTTTAAACAGCATTCATCTCATCTCCTCAACAGGACTGAAAGCTCCTATAGGGTCCGGGGAATGGGAAGGATCTGGAGTTTACCTTTCTCATAGCAAAATCACCACAGCAGGATTCAATGACTAGCTCACACAGGCATCCCTAATGCTACTAGTTGAGTGTTTAAGTTAAGCCTCAGACTTTGAGCTCTTGTGGGTTTTCTGTTTCATTAATTTGTTTCATTTACTGTTGTGGAACCAGGTTCAGTAAGGAGAACAAGGAGAGCAGAAATCCTTACACATACATGCCTTTTGGAACTGGACCCCGAAACTGCATTGGTATGAGACTTGGTATCATGAACATGAAACTTGCTGTTATCAAAGTCCTGCAGAACCTCTCCTTCAAACCTTGCAAAGAAACACAGGTCAGACAGTTACCTAGCTGCATTAATTGTGTTTATTGTGAGTTTTTAAAACTGATATAGATAGATATCATATATATATATGCACACACACACACATACACACACATATATGAATGTGTTCTATTCAAGGAATAATTTGTCATATTGGACATGAATGTATTTGGAGCCATCTGTGACCTTTAAGTGTCCTTCAGCTCTGGATGGCTAAGCCTGTGGCTTTGTAATGACCCAACCATAAAGGTCATCTAGAGTCAATGCAGTTAGCATGACATGATTCTTGGCAGTCTTTTGAACCTCAGCAATGTTTTAAATTTCATTTCAAGTCCACCGGAAGGAAGGGGAAGTGTGTGCACCGTCATGAGAGCACACACTGAAAAGTCATGGCTCTTCAGTGATGCTCTTCTCCACCAGAGCTTACAGAAGCTCTCCTGGCAGTGGTTCTCAGCCACTGCTTGTATAATGAAATTACTGTGGTGTTTTAAAAAATCCTGATGCCTAGGTCATCTCATTTATTCTAAAATAATTCGCCCGGAGTGTGGCATTCAAACCACTCCCGCGGATTCTCCTGTGTAGCCACGGTGAGAACCCCTGATGGAAAGCATTTCTGCCAGATGTGAAGGACTCCCACAGCCCCCTCACCTTCCAGGGGTCCTGCTGCCATCAAGATGGGCTCCCTGGGCTTCCCTGGTGGCGCAGTGGTTGAGAGTCCGCCTGCCGATGCAGGGGACACGGGTTCGTGCCCCGGTCCGGGAAGATCCCACATGCCGCGGAGCGGCTGGGCCCGTGAGCCATGGCTGCTGAGCCTGCGCGTCCGGAGCCTGTGCTCTGCAACGGGAGAGGCCACAACAGTGAGAGGCCCGCGTACCGCAAAAAAAAAAAAAAAAGATGGGCTCCCTTTACATTCTAATAATAACTCTATGTGTGCTCTTCCCCGCCCACCACTCCCCCGATTCTGTTCTTCCCCCTTCAAGTTCTAGTTCAATCCTGAGCCCCTCCATGGAGCCTCCCCGACCCAGTCCACAGCCCACTCTCCCCTCTGCTCTGTATCAGTCACCACAGGCTGGCATCACGGTTCCTACGACCTAACTTAACACTTTGTCATGGAACCATCCAGTTTGGTTCCTATGTTTTCTTTATACCTATGAATGTCTTGAACTGTAGCCTCTCATTTTATTCCTTTCGTAAACTCTGAACGATGCCTCCCAGTCACCCAGCAAATGCTTAAGGAGTTAGATGTGCAGTTGATTAGAGTTCTTGGATACAAATTGTGAACCATTTGAACTTCTGAAATTTAACAAATGACATTTGTGTACATGCCTGGTGTACGTGTGTATGTCTATCTGCAGGGGACATATATGCATGTCATTTGAAATTTTAAAATAACAAGGTGTTACATTTATAGAAAGATCTGGAATCTCTCCTGAAGCACACAAAGAACAGTTACCATTTTTTCATCTCAAACACGGCCCTATAAGAAAGCTTATTTCTAGGAGTCACACATTTAGTAAGAAGCTCCTCCCCTTGGGTAGGCTTTCTCAGGGAAGAGGAGGATAGAGACGGTTTCCGTTTTACTTGTGGGAGTCTGTGTGGCCGTCCTGTAGGTGTGTACAGACAGGGGACTCAGCCCTGAGAGGAATGGGGCCTCTGGCGCACCTGGGAAGGGCAGATACTCCCTGAAGTTCCATCCAGCCATCCACAGGCTGGGGCTTCTCTCCTCTGTGACAATTTGTTTGCCCTTCAGTCAACTGAGATTAGAAGGTCACTCTGTTGGTTCCCCCAACACTGAAGGAGTGACTCGGTGAGAAAAGGGCTAAAAGTACTGGAACAAACACTGTAGGTCGTCAGAAGTTCACCATTTGCACTGCATTTGGGAGACAGGAAATGTTAAAAAAAAACAAAAAAAAAACCAGGCATAATGCTTCACAAGGACCTCTTCCGATCATGAAACTGGATGGGTTCTACTGGGAGAGGTGACTGGACTCTGCAGAAGTTGAGGAAGGCCGATGTAACTAACATGTGTGATTCCTACTGGGATTACCTTGCAAGTTTCAATGGACACAAAATTATCTTTACATGGCTCAAGATAGTTGGCCAATAATGCCTAAGAATCTGGTAAATTTAAAAACCTCATCCTTTGTACCTAAAATTTAAATCAAAAAAAGAACACAAGCCAACCAGATTTTTGTCTCTAGCCTGGTATGAAATAAGCACTCAATAGATATTTCATGGAAAGAATGATGGATGAATGCTTCCACTATCTCATCTTGACATAACTTAAAGAATAAGTATAAACAATCAAAGATAAGGAGGGTAGATTGGATGAAGCTACCAACTTCCATTTATAAGATACATAAGTACTAGAGATGCCACGTACAACATGATGGCTCTAGTTAACCTTTCTGTATGGTGTACAGGAAAGCTGTTAAGAGAGTAGCTCCTGAGGGCTATCACCTGAAGGAAACAATATTTTTTCTTCGTATCCATGAGCTGATGGATGTTAATGAAACTTACTGTGGTGATCATTTCACGATATATGTACGTCAAATCATTATGCTGTGCACCTTAAACTTATGCACTCCTGTAAGACAGTTATGTCTCAATAGGTGGAAATTTTAATTTAATAAAAAAGATAATAAGGGAATGCGGCAAACAACTTTACTCCATATAGTTTATACATAAATGTGGCCAGTTCCTTGAAAGACACGACTATTAAAGTTCACCCTATGAAAAACAGATAAGCTGACCATCCCTGTATCTATTAAATACATGGAATTTGTAGTTTTTAAAAAAGAATCAAAGGTATACGATGCTAAAACTAGCTGTTATATGTTTGTAAAGCATTATTGTCCATAATGTATCTTTTATATCAATACTTTGTTTCTCTTGCTGGCCTTGCTTCATTATTCGATTCTCACGTGTTTGTTTAACTGTTGCAGAGGCACCTGAAATTAAGGCGTCAGGTACTTCTTCAACTAGAGAAACCCATTATTCTAAAGGTTGAGCCCAGAGATGGGACCTTAACTGGAGCCTGACTTTCCCTAAGGACTTGCGCTTTGTTCTTCAAGGAAGCTGCGTCCCAGGACAACAGAGGCCTTGATTTACTTTGTGATAAAACACAGAAATGAATATTGGATTCACCTACTGCTATTGATGGATGACTAGAGATTCTGCACATTCATTTAGCTTTCTCACTGTCTACGTGGAGTGTTACATATATACATTAATAAATGCCAGATTGCAAACTCAGCTTATCTGGTTCTCACAGAACTATCTCCACCCCACCACACCCCACTTAGGACCATCTATTCCTCCTGAGCACTGATCAGAATGAAAATTTCTCACAAGCTCTAATGAAAATAAGAATGGTAGTGATGACTGAAGTAGTGACGTTCATATCACAGATTTTATTTTGAATATTCTAAATTAAATATTATATTGAGAAAGTCAATAAACATCTCTTTACAAAAGTATAATCTGATGCCTTTGTGCACATTAGGGGGGAATGTATACAACTGAATCAGGGAGATTCAGTGACTACTTGCTTTTGACCATCAAAATCACTGGTTGGTTGGGGCCTTTATCAAAACTCCAATTTGACTCCTATTCAATAGGTAAGAGCCGATCCACTGCGACTTTGCCTATTGCTTAGAAAGTATATTCGTAGTTTATACCTACCTTTTTTGGAGCACATATTTTTTGTAACACTCAACTGAGAAACTTATATTATTTGTTTGATTTAATGTTTTCATCTCATCTCCCCTGATGTTTCTGGAAGGCAGGAAAGATGTTTTTCACACCTCTTTGCATTCCATCCTCAACTCCCAACTGTCTTAACCACAATGAATGTGGAATAAAAGATGGTTAATTGGTCAGTTGTTCAGGCAGAAAGGCTACAAGCACTGATCAGTTTCAGTTGGTATCAGAAGTTGCCCGGGGCTCTTCCTTTCCCTTTTCTGCCCCCTCCCTCCATTTTTCCTCTCCTGCCTTGCCTTCCCTTCCTGGATAATCCAGTCCTAAAGTCATTGGGGGGTGGGGTGACAGAAGGTGGGCAGGCACACAATGCAGGGTGGGGGCAGAGAAGGGAGGCACAGTGACTCCAAGTCAGAGACTGAGTAGGGAGGGGAAAGTGTCCACAGGAACAGCAGCCTGGCATGAGTGGATTCATGGTTGAATTGCTTGGGCAAAACCCTTTCCCATACTGAACTTCTGTTTCCACACCTGTAAAGTGGGATGTAAATAATCCCAACACTGCTTATCTCACAGAGTTTTCCTGAGGATCAATTAAGAGAGATATGAAAGAACTTTATCAAGTGTACAGGGTGGTAGAGATGTTAGTGGTTAGTTTATCAAGAAAGAGACCCTCCAGGATGGAGTAGAAACTGAGCAGCCCTGAGAAGACCTCCTCCTCTTCCCTTTGCTGTGAAGTCTAGGGAAGTGCTTCTGCCTCAGGATAGGGGGCTTTCTCCGTGGTGCAGTGCATGTGGGGCAGAGAGCATATCCTCCTACCTCACCCCCGTTCTCATCGACGGGCTTGCTAGGGAGACTTACCTCGTCTCTGTGTCGGGGCAGAACACTGGTCACTACCCTCTCAGAAGACCTGTGCTCTAGAGCTAGTTCCCCCACTAATTCCAGGGCAAAGCTGAGACTAGCGACAGTAAAGGCTTCAGGCTCTAAACCTAGATGAACTGAATCTGAATCCCAGCTCTGTAGGGATTGGTGATGAGTGCTTGGAGGGTCACTCAACCATTCTGTGCCCCCATTTGTTGCTCATCTTTAAAATAGGAACCATACAATACCTATCTCATGGGGTTGTTGGATGGATTGAACCACTTAATGCAGACCAGCTATTCAGAACAAGAAATTTATCTCTCCTTGCCTGAGGTTAGGTCTTGCTCTGTGTGTGTGTGTGTGTGTGTGTGTGTGTGTGTGGTGTGATGTGTCTCTCTCTGCAGCCCCAGTTGAGAAACCACTCTAGAATTTAGAGCTCAAGACCTAAATGGTTGGTTGTCTTCTCCCAGGTCCATCCTATTCCATCTTGGCTCTCCATCTTGCCCTCAGGAACTCTTGGTTCCTGAGTAGGCTGGGCGACCTGGGGACCCTCAATGGCATGTAAGGGAAAGAGAATAAAGGAGGGGGCAGGGTCACAGAAGTTGAGAAGCAGGCCATCAAGGGGCCTCGCAATTTGGATAAGGTCCTCATAGGTCAATTCTGGTCAATTTTTCTCACAGACAGATGAGGAAACAGACCCAGGGATGCCCAAGGTCACACGCTTCCAATGCATCAAGTCCTGTCGATTCTCATCTCTTCACATCTTTCAAGGAGAATGGAATTTTAAAAAAAGAAAGGTCAACTGTATCAATGCTAAAAGAGCTTATTTTCTAGCACGTGTCACAGATATAATTCAATATTTATTTGTGAAGTTATTTCTGTTTCTCTCCCTTATAAGTGTAGGCTTCATGAGAGCAAGGATTTTGACTTCTTTATAATTAGTCTTGGCTCGTGGCCTGAACACAGCAGGCATGGATCCCAACCAACATACAGTGACACTGGGGTGAGGTGCCCACCTCCTCTAAGGCCAGGACAGAATGTCCTGTCACTATCTCCCCACCCTTGATACTAGGAGACCCTGAAAAGTTGGCTATTTCCCTCTCCCAGCTGCCAAAACTTAAATACCACCTGGTTACCCCCAAATGGCAAGATCAAGTTTTTCCCTTCTGAGAAGCATGAGGGCTTAGGAGCAGAGTTACAAACACATAATCTTGCTTTCATTGTTTGCACACTCCAGATTGTGAAATTTGAATGTAATGTACAAATCCTTCCAGAGTAACACTGCCTCTTCATACCTTGAGCACTTCTCTCAGCCGTGAAAGTCTAGACAGGCTTCCCAGAAGAGGAGTTACTTGGGCTAACAATATAAAAGGACAGGAAAATAAGACCAGGATGCTTCATCTATACTGATATCTGTGCCTAATGCTGCCCAGAATGCTATTTGAGGTTCAACTTTGAGTGCTAAGGACTGAGAAGCCATTTACACCTGATGAGGTAGACAAACTACCTGTTTGTCTCTCTCTTCAACTGAATACTGTCTGGGTCTTAGTCATATCTGCACGCTAAGCATGAGAACAGAGCTTTGAAAGTACATGCCAAGCCCATTAGTACACAGATGAGTAGACATGGGTGTGGGGTGACCTTCAGGCACACATGTCTTCCTTTACAATCTTAGTAGGTAAGACTTTTCACGTTAGGTGTTCCCTGCTGTGGAATGAAGGGACACAAAGATCATGCCGTCTATTTTTCCCCTGTGCAGAGTAAGGCCATTTGTATTGGTTAGGATGTGGCACTGGCTACATTTTATTCCAGGGAAATGACTAGCCTATCGCCATTGGGATAGATTCCAACCAGCTGGACCAGGTCCTGAGGTGAATAGGGCAGGTGATGGTCAAATAAGGCTTAGTGAGAAAATTATCTTAGCCGAGTACATATTTTGGAGGAAGATGAAAGCTTGTACTTTGCGCAAGGGTTTTGTTTTTAAGAAGAATAAGAAAGGCTGTGGGTTTAGTTGAGTGAACTAAGTTGTCAGAAGTTATCAGATGACACCCCAGTCATCCCATGTGGGATGTATTTTGTGTTCCTCTCAGTTGGGAACATAGGTTGATCCTACACACAAGACCCCTAGTGTCCTCATGACCTGCACCTGTCTTTATTCCTGGTGAGGTGAGATAGAGTCCTTGGTTCTGAAGACCCATGGGGGAGCTCCTGGGCAGGGATAGCCATGGAGGTAGGAGCCAGAATTGTAACCAAGTTGCTGCTGCAGCCTCGGGTCTCACTATTTCCCATAGTGACCCTTATTACGAAACAGCAAACATTGCATACTGGCATTTCAGAGCAGAAGACTTGCCAATCTACCTTCATGTTAGCTTACATATGACAGGTTGTGATCAACAGCTGTTGGGAAGCCACCTGCAGTCCCTGAACCTCAGTTTCTACATCTGTAAACTGGGGGTTGTGGCATGACCCCACTTAAAGGTGCCCAGACAAGGCACCATGAGGGGCCAGAGACAAATCAAAATTCCTAGGACTTTCCATCCTACTTTTCCTGGGGATCATCTTCCAGCTTCCCAGGTCTGTCCTTTGTTGGTATGGAAGCTTACAGCCACTTCTCTCCTTAGTCACCTCTCTGTAGGGCTCCATTATCCCAGAGACTCCAGAGGTATGCTCCATACTGAGCTCGGTTGACTATCTCATTCCCTCCACTGGGAGACTGCCTCCAAGAAACGACCTGCCTGCATGGCTTCTAGACCAGCAAAACGCCTGCACAAGGCATACGCCCACTTGGACTTGAATCAGCGGAAGGAAGAATAGATATTTTCATGCATTACGATTTCCAGTGGCAGCTATGGATTTTAACAGCTGCCTTCTCAAGAAAGCCTGAACCCAAAGATGACAAATTATCATGGTAGAAATTTCATGCTGCATGACAAGATCCCAAGGAAATAAACGAGGGCAGGAGAGACATTTGGGGCTTACTGCACTTTACCAATGAGATCCATGCACTCAGGCCAGTGTTGGGCAGCCCTGGGGACTTTCAGAAGAACTGAAGGTGAGAAAGGATAAAGGGAGAAGGAAGCGCACAAACAAAACTGAAATGTCTTCCATTTCTGTTGAGTTTTAAGAATTTCAGAGGTTTTGTTTTTTACATAATCCACAGTTTCTCTGCCAAGCAGACAGAGAACCTGGCTCAGTGTAATCTTCAGCCACTCAATCCTTGGGTCTCTCCCACCAGGTAGGTGGCAGGTGCTCACAGGTGACACTGACTTCTACTAAAGGCCTCCTCCTATCAGCTCCATTTAAAAAATGCTCCTAACATTTGGTAGAGTTAGTGTCATGCAGTAGAGAAGAGCATCCAATCCAGTCAATGAATGGGCTCCTTTTTCAAAATAAAACTTGTTGGTTGTCCCTGAAACACTCTGGTTACACAGGACTAGATCACATGTGCAGGTTTCAACAAGACTTTCCTCCGATTTCTCGAGACTCCCTGCTCTGTGTGCAGCAAAAGCGGTGGCCCTGGATGGAGGCAATCTCTCCAGTGGGGACAGGCTGCCTGCTACTTAGACTGCATGCGCTGCCCAGACAAGGAGATTTCCAATCACACAGGTACCGATCAGGAGGAATTTCCTTCCTCACCCTTTCATTTACATTCTTATTTGTCCCCCAAAAGCGAAGGATCTAGACTACGACTGAAATCTTCAAGTTCCCTCATTTACTCAGCAATTTCACTATTAAAGTTAATCCCTATGAAAGGGATATGAATTAATATTCCTATGAAAGGATACTCTTCTCTTTGGTTTATTCCTACTCATCTTTTTGACCCTTAGCATTATCTTCTCAAGAAAATATTTTTAAGGACCATCCCAGAAGGACCTATGTTTGTTTCTACCAGGAAACTTAATACACAGTATTATGAGTATCTTGGTTTTATTGTACATGTTACTCTCAACCAAACCCTGATCACACTGAAGGTTGTATCTTATTCTGCTTCCTTTCTCACATGCCTAGCACCATTCATAACACAAATGAGTGTTCAGAAATAATTTCTGTGATTTCACAAATGAAAAAACATCCTGTATTGCTGCTGTGAGCCTGTATTGTACAATGTGCTGAGGATAAATTCCGGTACCCCTCATTGTTCAATCATGCCTGTGCTCTGCTAGTTCAGAGTCAAGGAGAGGAGATGAACATGAGAGCTGACCACACGGACCATGGCCACTATACAGAGATGTGGGGGAGGATCTAACATTACTTTGGGAGGTCAGAGAATTTTCCACAAAGTGTGCAGGTTTTATTATTGACTTCTGAAAGTTGAAAAGGATTGTATCAGCTGAATAAAGGGAGGAAGAATTCCTTGTCAGAAATAAATGGCACATTTTCCCCACTCTTCAGGGACCTGAAAAAAAAATGTCTAATGTGGCTGAAAAACGGCAAGTATAGGGTGGGATGGTGGGACCCCATGATGGGAGGTGACAACAGTCTTGTACTGGAGACTTTTCACACCACAGCTAGTATTCTGGATTTGCCAACAGACAAGCTAATTAAATGATGAGAGAGGGAAAACACCCCCCACCAATTAAATTTGTGGACAACATAAATTGGTCACTTTCCTTCCTGTTATTTAACATTGAAGTTCTGAGCGGCACAACAATGCATGGAACCAAAGGGGTCATATTTATAGAAAAGGAAAATACAAGAGGTTAAAGTACATCCTTTTGTACCAAAACTACTCCAGAGAATCAACTGAAACAGTATAATTGCTAAAACTTTCATGTAAAATCTCCTGATTCAAGATACATATATAAAAATACATGATTTTTCTTTTTATAAAAATAATCAAGTAGAGGAAATAAAATATTCCGTTCGGATAGTAGCAATGTACAATATATCTCGGGATAACCTTAAGAAGAGCTGCGTGGTAATTATATCATCAAAATGCAAACTTGTGGAGAGGTGTGTATCTTGATTAAATGAAAGAGTGAACCTTGGCTTCTTTACACCCCCTGACTGGGCTCACCCTCGGGCCAGTGGTGAAAGCATGGAAAGTTATAAAAGCAGTAGGTGGTCTAGCTCGCTCAGTTCCGGCAAATTGGTGTAGAATGCCTCAAGAGCAGAATTCCTCATGCTCTGACCCCATGCCTCTTGAAGTTTGCTTACAAGCAGGGATGACAGTGTATAATAGAAAATGCCATGGATATGACCTACTTCTCGGGTAATTGACTGTTAGGTCAGGTGTGTACCCAGGAGCTCTCAGGAGAACACAAGCTCAAATGAATCCTTTTGGGGAAACTCAACCTCTTCTTCAGCACGAACCCTTTGCAAACTTGGCTGCTGACTAGCTCACCTCGAATTAGCGTTGGCTTTATTTGCACGTCTTTCTCATTAGAAGCTCATTGTCATCAGCTGGGGGGTCATTGCCAGAGCAGCTTGCAGTGGATCCTGTGCCCTGAAAAAGAGCCCTTTGCTTTGCTTGATCCGAGTTTTACTATGTTCTGGGCTTCACACACATTTGGAATCAAAAGTACACCGAACAGTGCAAAGTTCTGCCAGTTTTCTCTCCCTGTAGCCACAAATCAGGCTGTAAAGTAGAATTTTTCCTGAATTCACTAATTAGCTCCTCTTATTTCTGTCTGCTTTACTCGATGACCTTCCTCTTTTCTCTGTAATAGATCCCCCTTCCTGTCTATATAACATCTCTTTATTTTACAGAATACAAATTTGGAATTTGGAAACATCCTAATCTACTCAGAAATAATAAGTAGGCTTAAAGAAATTTTAAATAACAAATAATGCCAGAACCCTCATTTTGAAATCAGGCAAAATCATTTCAAATTTCATTTGTAAGAAAAATCAATTTCAAGAAAATAATTATATAAGAGAGTGATTAGGGTGAAAACCCCATTTAAGATATTGAAGGTTATTAAAAACTACTCTTTCTTCACCGTCGTTAAAGCACTCTTGTTTAAAAACAAGACAAAAATGATCATTTTGCCACAATTGGGTAAGTCCAGTCTCTAAATAAGTACACAGAAGTGCAGCAGCTTTTCTATGGACAAATAATAACCGTATTAACTCTATGGCAGAAAAATATTCCAAAATGTAGGTACGCGTTTAAAATATTTAGTAATGAACTGCAAGTACACAAGTCTGATACAAAAGTATTCTAAAATTATTTGTTGGGGAAATATGGAGTCAATAATCTTGACACAGGCAAGGGATGCTACTCAGGTGAGATGATTCAAGCTCAGTCGAGAGACAGGTGTTTATAGTTAGTTACGTGGAGAAGGGAGGAAATGATGCCCCAGGAAGAAAAGAACAAGAGCGATACACACAGGTATGAAGACAAAGGAGCATTCTGAGAACTGAAGGTAGATTTCTTTCAAGGTTTTGATAGTAATGAAGGATCTCAAAGGGCTGCTCACCCAACGGGGCACGAGATACTGATCAGTTGAGCTGAAGATTCCATTAAACCTTCAGGAAACAGGTAATTTTCACTCAATTTAATAGTACCATAATTTTTTTAAAGAGGAAAGCTTCATAAATTTTATGGTTTGCTTTTGTTTATTATAATTCAGCATAAAATTCTTGCCAATATTTGGACTATTGTGAACTCAGGTCTGCCTGACTCTAATGTTCTTTCAAGTTCTTTTGTTAGAAAACATTTAAAAATTTTAGTACCAGTTGGCTGTGGTGTGCTATTTATTTTATTTTATTTTATTTTATTTATTTATTTATTTTTTGCGGTATGTGGGCCTCTCACTGTTGTGGTCTCTCCCGTTGCGGAGCACAGGCTCCGGACGCGCAGGCTCAGCGGCCATGGCTCACGGGCCCAGCCGCTCCGCGGCATGTGGGATCTTCCCGGACCGGGGCACGAACCCGTATCCCCTGCATCGGCAGGCGGACTGTCAACCACTGCGCCACCAGGGAAGCCCTGCTATTTATTTAATGTACTTGATTAATCATTTCTAAGGCTTGATTTAAAATTTATTAGCATTTTATAAATGAGATTGGCCTATGGTTTTCTTTTTGATGATAAATTTATGAAATTAAATCTTGAGAAATTCATATTGAGATAAATATCAAAATACAGAAATTTCTCTAAACCCTGTAATTCTAAGAGAATGACAGCTTTTTAAGAGAAAAGGTTGTAATGAACATGAAAACTAGCAAAATGTGTATAAAGGAAAGATCACAGGCTTTGGAATCAGACAAACGTGATTAGGGCCCAGACTACGGTAAGGAAAGTGAAGTGGAGGAGGTACAAACATTAAGGAGGCACTTGGGGTCTTGCAGAGGCAGGGTTGGCACCTGAAACAGAATCCTGCTTGAATTTTGCCCCTGTGGGTGTCCTACTTGGCTCACCCTAATTCAGCCCCCTGGTCACGAGTCTACATCTAGCCCTGCTCGACCTACCTCCAAGATCTCGGGTGAGTTACTTCAGCTCTTTAAGCCTTAACAGTTTTCTTCTGCAAAGTGGTTGCTTCTATCTACCTACCTCTTGAGATTCTGTGAAAATTGAAGGGGAGATATTATATGAAGCAAATTGCCTGGAGTATCACAGATACACATTAGAATTGGTTTCTTTAGCCTCCCTACTCCACGGCCTCAAAAAAAAGAAGGTGCTGCAGGAGAAGTAGGTAGAATGTAGATAATAACAGAGCTTTTTGTGTGGTTGAGAGTTTGGACTCAATCTAGAGCAGTGATTCTCAAAGTGTAGTACGTATACCAACAGCATCAGCATCGCTGGAGAACGTGTTAGAAATATAAATTCTGAGTTTCCCAATCAGAAACTCTGGCGGGGGACCAGCAAACTGCTTTAACAAGCCCCCCATGTGATTCTAATGCATGCTAATGTCTGAGAATCACTGATCTAGAAGAACATGAGAATAATTGTGGCATTTGAATCATGGAAGTAGTATGAAAGGATTTAAATAATAGAAACAATAATACCTGTGATTGAATGGTTGAGAGATGAGAGGGATTCAAGACAGAAGACAGGGAGACTCATTAGGGAGTTATTCTGTTAAAATACAAGTTATTCAAATTGGAACAACATAGTAAAAGTGATAATGAACAGGACATAGGTTTGCAATGATGTGGATAACAGAAATAATGTAAATTTGTAGCTTATTAAGTGAGCGTTTATGCCTTGGTGCTCTCTATATGTGCAACAGTTGGGATATTCTCTAGGTCACTGCAGGTTATCAATAAACACTTGCTTTTGAGTGAATGAATCCAGGATATGTCCTACTCTGCCCATATCTAAGTGAAATAGTTGGGTGTAATTTTTGTTTATATGAAAGAACATGTTCCTTTGCATATGTAAGATAAGCAAAAGAGGTGATGTTAGGTTCCTTGGTCCTTGATATACTAAGAAACACTAGACAGCATTAACTCAGAATTCTTCACTCTGTAATGTTCCTTTATTTGGTGTCGAATTATAGAAATTTGACCACATGTAAATATTTAGGGAGATCAGGAGAATCACTGAACCCAAGGTAATGGCACCTTGCTTTTCTTGCTGGATGTGAAGCAATGTATGAAGTGTCCAGACCATCAGTCCCCAAATAGTGATCGAGATCGTTGCCTCTCAAAGGCTGTGACCTTCTTGTCCTATGAAGATCCTCTGGGGATGGTCCTTGCCTGCACTGCCCTTTGTCTGTCTGTCCTCACAGCTGTAGTTCTTGGCGTCTTTGTGAAGTACAGGGACACCTCCGTAGTCAAAGCTAAACACCGGGCTCTCAGCTGCATCCTGCTCATCTCCCTCATCCTGTGCTTCCTCTGCTCTTTCCTCTTCATTGGCCATCCCAACACTGCCACCTGCATCCTCCAACAGATGACATTTGGAGTCATGTTCACTGTGGCTATTTCCACCATTTTGGCTAAAACCATCACTGTAGTCCTGACTTTCAAGGTCACAACCCCAGGGAGAAAGATGAGGCAGTGGTTGCTTTCAGGGGCACCCAATTTGATCATTCCCATCTGCTCACTGATTCAAATGACTGTCTGTGCTGTCTGGTTGGGAACCTCTCCCCCTTCCGTTGACATGGAGACACATTCAGAGCCTACCCTCCTAATCATTGTGTGCAATATGGGCTCTGTTGTCATGTTCTAACTTTCCTTAGGATACTTGGGCTCCTTGGCCCTCTCGAGCTTCACTTTGGCTTTCCTGGCCAGAAGCCTGCCTGACACTTTCAATGAAGCCAAGTTCCTGACATTCAGCATGTTGGTGTTCTGCGGTGTCTGGATCACCTTCCTCCTTGTGTATAATAGCACCAAGGGGAAGGTCATGGTGGCTGTGGAGATCTTTTCCATCTTGGCTTCCAGTGCTGTGTTACTAGGATGCATCTTTGCCTCCAGGTGCTATAATATTCTCCTTAAGCAAGACAAGAATACCCTGCGAAGATTAAGGGGTAAGAAATGGAATTGCTGTAATTCTTTTTTTTTCTTATTTTTTGAGGAACCACCAAACTGTTTGCTAGAGTGGCTGCAGCATTTTACATTCCCATCAACAGTGCACACATGTTCCGATTTCTCCACATCGTTACCAACACTTGCCCTTCTCTGCTGTTTAATAATAGCAATCTCAATAGCGTGAGGTGGAATCTTATCGTGGTTTTTGTTTGTTTGTTTTTATTAAAGGGTAATAAAAAAACTCTGGGGAAAAATAAATATTTAAGGTTTTATTTCATGGATTTCATAAAACATTTAGAAAGCTTTAAATTAAGCAATACTTTGAAGAGTTCACTCCTCACACCCTGCCATAAGTACCTAAATGTTCTAACATCATTTCCTCCTTGATTTTCAATGCTCTGGTTATTATAAACTAAATTCCTAGATATAAATCTGTATTCTGCACTCACTCTTCTTTCATTGATGTTTCTCTGAATTAATACCATGCTGTTTTAACTTTCTGGATCTCATGGTATGTTCTGACAGTTGATAATACCTGTTCTTTGTTATTGCTGTTTTTCAGCTATTTTCTGTTTATTCTTACAATATTCTCTTTGACTCTTTGAATGGTCTTGGCAAATTCCATAATACACAGTAAGAGATTTGGATTGGAATCGTTTTGAATTCAAAGATTAATTTGAAGAAGGACTGACCTCTTTGCAATTAAAAGTTTCCCACTCAGGAATGTGGGTTATCTCTATTTATCTTAGCATTTTCAGTTTATTTATTAATGTTTTAGTATAGTTTCTGACTGGTTATTTGGGTTGTTAAGTAATGTATTGTTCCTTGTACATTTCTCGAGCTTACTTGTTTGCTCCTGTTAATTGTAAATTGATTCTTTTGGTCTTCTAAGGTATGAAAAATACTGTAAGCTTTCTTTCTGCTCAAGATAACTTATTTCTTTCCTAGCGTATTGGCAAGATTCTTTAATACAATGCTTAATCGTAGCAGTAATTGTAATTTTGTGTCTTGGCTTTAGTGGGAAAACTTCTAATGTTTTTTTTTTCCATTAAAATGTATGTTTGTGGTAGGTCTTTGGATCATACCTTTTTGTTAATCCAAATGAATATCTCATTAATGATGAGAGTGCCCTGTATTCAACCCAACCTAAGTTTTTTACATAAATTTTTAAAATTGTGATAAATACCATAACATAAAATTTACCATCTTAACCATTTTTAAGTGTATAGTTTCAGTAGTGTTAAGTACATTGGCGTTGTGTGCAGCAAATCTCCAGAACTCTTTTGGTCTTCTCAAACTAAACCTCTACACCCATGAAACAATTCCCTACCCCCTGGCATTCATCATTCTAGGTTCTTTCTCTATGAATTTGACTGCTCTAGGTACCTCAGAGAAGTAGAGTCATACAGTATGTGTGTTTTAATTACTGGCTTATTTCACTTAGAATAATGTCCTCAAGGTTCATCCATGTTGTAGCATGTGTCAAAATTTCCTTCCTTTTCAAGGATGAATAATATTCCATTGTATGTATACTTACCACATTCTGTTAATCCATTCCTTCATCAATGGACACTTGAGTTGCTTCCATTTTGGGGCTCTTGTGAATTATGCTGCTGTGAACAAGGGCATACAAATACCTCTTTGAGATCCCGCTTTCAGTTCTTTTGGGCATATACCCAGAAATGGAATTGCTGTAATTCTTTTTTTTTTTTATTTTTTGAGGAACCACCAAACTGTTTGCTAGAGTGGCTGCAGCATTTTACATTCCCATCAACAGTGCACACACGTTCCGATTTCTCCACATCCTTACCAACACTTGCCCTTCTCTGCTGTTTAATAATAGCAATCTCAATAGCGTGAGGTGGAAACTTATCGTGGTTTTTGTTTGTTTGTTTTTATTAAAGGGTAAGATTCATTTTTCCTACTGCTGTTGATCTCAGAGAGACAGCAGTGAGCACTGGCTTGAAGGGAGATCTTAGTTCTCCACCCAGGAATTGAACCTGGGTAGCCTGGATGAAAACCAGGAATCCCAGCCACTAGACTAGCCAGGGCTAGAGGCTGAAGCAAATTTTCCCTGGCCCTTGCCCCCCACTGAAAAATGCATTTCTCAAGGAGGCAAAAACTGTAAAAACAGGCACAAAGTTTATTATGAGGGACAGCACAAGTGGGAGAGCACACAGGGAAACAGTTTGTTTGGTTAAGACCAACGCAAGGCAGAGATACACACCCAGAGAGAAAGGGTGTGGGCGTCCTCCCTAATGAGTAGGAGCCAGTAAAAAGGCGGTTAAATCATTTATACAGGGCAGTCCTTCGGGTCTTTGTTTACCTTTGGCCAATTATCCGGTTTCTTTCTCCACACCTGCCCTACCCTAGGATCCTCCCCAGCATGCGTGCACAACTTTTTTCCAAGATGGATTCCAGCCCACCCTCTGGGGGGGGCCTTGACATCACCTATTATGGGGTGGTACCCCCATAATAGGGTACCAAGGATCCTTTGATCCCCAAGGAGCCTTTCTGCACGTGTGCAATGTCTCCCTTGTCCCAAGAAAGGGAAATATATGACCTCTTGATCTTTTACTCAAAAGGGTTTAGCCCCTCTCTGTTCCTGCCATGACTGTTATATTAAAGTTTCCTCAGGAGACAAAGTCTGGCTACCCTGTTTCTGTTGTTATTTCTATGTCGAAGTGCAAACAGGAGGCTGGTTGTAAATATCTAACCTGGAGCCACCTATCTCCTGTCTCAGGAAATGCAAACAGGAGGCTAGTTCTAAGTGTCCAGCCTGAAGCCCATCTTTTTCTCACGGCAAGAAATGTAAACAGGAGGCCAGTTGTAAATGCCTAGCCTGGAGCCCATCTGTCTCCTGCCTCACTATTAAGGTGTAAATGACGTATAACACTGTATTAGTCCAAGGTGTACAACACACTGATTTGATAGATGTATGTATTCCAAAATGATTACCAAAATGAGTTTAGTCAATTCACCTCAAGTAGTTACAATTTTTTTCTTGTTATAAGAACTACTTTTTTTTTTTTTTTTGCGGTGCGCGGGCCTCTCACTGTTGTGGCCTCTCCCGTTGCGGAGCACAGGCTCCGGACGCGCAGGCTCAGCGGCCATGGCTCATGGGCCCAGCCGCTCCACGGCATGTGGGATCCTCCCGGACCGGGGCACGAACCCGTGTCCCCTGCATCGGCAGGCGGACTCTCAACCACTGCGCCACCAGGGAAGCCCGAAACTGGACGCTTTTACCTTTTGATCACCTTCACCCATTCCCCCCACCCTCAGCCCCAACTCTGGCAATCACTAATCTGTTCTCTGTACCTAAAAGTTGAGGGGTTTTTTTGGTTCCACACACAAGTGATAGCGTAGAGTATTTGTCTTTCTCTGTCTGACTTATTTCACTTAGCATAATGCCCCCGCGGTCCATCCTTATTTTTTATGGCTGATAATATTCCATTGTATATATTGTATATATTCCATTGTATTTTCTTTATCTATTCATCCATCGATAGACACTTAGGTTGTTTCCATATCTTGGCTATTCTTGGGTGGGCCAAAAGGTTCATTCGGTTTTTCTGTAAGATGGCTCTAGTAGCACTCAGTTGTCTTTAACTTCATTCAAAACAATTTTGTTAGATTGTGACAGCTGCCATATCAGTGTACATTTAAAAAAAGACATCAAAATTGGTGAATTTTGGTGTGGCCATTTAAATATTGAAGATGAAAGAAAAAAAGCAACATTTTCAGCATATCATGCTTTATTATTTAAAGAAAGGTAAAAAAACGCAACTGAAACACACACACACACAAAGATTTGTGCAGTGCAGGTGCTGTGACTGATCGAACATGTCAGAAGTGGTTCGCAAAGTTTTGTGCTGGAGATTTCTCGCTGGACGATGCTCCACGGCTGGGTAGACCAGCTGAAGATGGCAGCAATCACATCGAAGCTCAAAACATCCAGATCAGGCGCTGAAAATCATTTGCACCAGCTTGGTTATGTTAATCGCTTTGATGTTCGGGTTCCACATAAGTTAAGCGAAAAAAAACCTTCTGGACCATATTTCTGCATGCGATTCTCTACTGAAACGTAATGAAAACGTTCCGTCTTTAAAACAAAAATTGTGAGGGGCTTCCCTGATGGCGCAGTGGTTGAGAGTCCGCCTGCCGATGCAGGGGACACGGGTTCGTGCCCCCGTCCGGGAAGATCCCACATGCTGCGGAGCGGCTGGGCCCGTGAGCCATGGCCGCTGAGCCTGCGCGTCCGGAGCCTGTGCTCCGCAACGGGAGAGAGGCCCGCGTACCGCAAAAAAAAAAAAAAAAAAAAAAAAAGAGAGAGAGAAAATAAATAAATAAATAAATAAAACAAATTGTGAGAGGTGATGAAAAGTGGATACTGTACAACAATGTGGAACAGAAGAGATGGTGGTGCAAGCGAAATGAAGCACCACCAACCACACCAAAGGCCGGTCTTTCATCTAAAGAAGGTGATGTTGTGTATATGGTGGGATTAGAAGAGAGTCCTCTATTATGAGCTCCTTCCGGAAAACCAAAAAATTAATTCCAACAAGTACTGCTCCCAATTAGACCAACTGAAAGCAGCATTCGACAAAAAGCGTCCAGAATTAGTCAACAGAAAACACATAATCTTCCATCAGGATAAGGCAAGACCGCGTGTTTCTTTGATGACCTGGCAAAAAACTGTTACAGCTTGGCTGGAAAGTTCTGATTCATCCACCGTATTCACCAGACATTGCATCTTCAGATTTCCATTTATTTTGGTCTTTATAAAATTCTCTTCACTGAAAAATTTCAATTCCCTGGAAGACTATAAAAGGTACCTGGAACAGTTCTTTGCTCAAAAAGATAAGAAGTTTTGGGAAGGTGGAATTATGAAGTTGCCTGAAAAATGGCAGAAGGTAGTGGAACAAAATGGTGAATACGTTGTTCAATAAAGTTCCTGGTGAAATTGAAAAATGCGTCTTTTATTTTTACTTAAAAAACCAAAGGCACTTTTTGGCCCACCCAATATTAATAACACTGCAATAACTGGGGGGCAGATAACTTTTCAAGATAGTGATTTCACATCCTTGGATATATACTCAGAAGTTGAATTCCAAGATCATAATTGTAGTTCTAGTTTTAATTATTGAGGAACCTCCATATTTTTTCAATAGTAGCTCTACCAATTTACATTCCCAACAGGGCACAAGGGTTCCCTTTTCTCCAAATCCTCTCCAGCACTTACCTCTTTTTTTTAAAATAAATTTTACTTTATTTATAAATTTTATTTATTTTTTTATAAATTTTATTTTATTTTTTATTTATTTTATTTATTATTTATTTTTTTGGGGTTGCATTGGGTCTTTGTTGCTGCATGCGGGCTTTCTCTAGTTGCAGCGAGCAGGGGCTACTCTTCATTGTGGTGCACAGGCTTCTCATTGTTGTGGAGCACGGGCTCTAGGTGCGTGGGCTTCAGTAGTTGTGGCACTCAGGCTCCGTAGTTGTGGCTCGCAGGCTCTAGAGCGCAGGCTCATTAGCTGTGGGGCACAGGCTTCGTTGCTCCACAGCACGTGGGATCCTCCCGGACCAGGGCTCAAACCCGTGTCCCCTGCATTGGCAGGGAGACTGTTAACCACCGTACCACCAGGGAAGTCCCTTTTTTCTTTTTGATAAGAGCCATTCTACCAGGTGTGAGGTGATATCTCATTGTGGTTTTGATTTGCATTTCCCTGATGATTAAGGATGTTGAACACATTTTTATATTCCTGTTGGCCATTTGTGTATCTTCTTTGGAAAAATGTCTATTCAGTTCCTCTGCCCAATTTTTAATCTGTGTTTTTGCTATTGAGTTGTGTGACTTTCTGATATATTTTGGATATTAAGCCCACATCAGATATATGATTTGCAAATATCTCTCCCATTTTCTAGGTTGATTTTACATTTTTTGATGGTTTCCCTTGCTGTGAAAATCTTCTGGTTTTTAGTTTGCGATCCCACTTGTTTCTTTTTGCTTTTGTTGTTTTTGCTTTTGGTGTCATATCCAAAAAATATTGTCAAGACTGATGTCAAGGAGCTTATCTCTTTTGTTTTCTTCCAGGAGTTTAATGGTTTCAGGTTTTACTTTCAAGGCTTTAATCCAATTTGAGATGATTTTTCTTAAATCATACCCCAGATAACTAGTGACGTTGAGCATCTTTTCATGTGCTTGTTGACCATTTGTATAACTTTTTTGAAAAATGTCTATGCAAGTCCTTTGCCCATTTTTTAATTGGATTATTTTATTGTGGTTGCCTTTGAATTGTAGTCATGCTTTATATATTCTGGGTATTAACCTCTTATCATGAAGCTTTCCCTTTATGTTTTCTTCTAAGAGTTTAATAGTTTTAGCTCTTACATTTAGGTTTTTGATACATTTTCACTTAATGTTTTGCATAGTGTAAGGTAAGGGTCCAACCTTATTCTTTTGCATGTGGATATCCAGTTTTCACAGCACAGTTACTGAAAAGACTGTCCTTTCCCCACTGAATGATCTTAGTATCCTTGATGATAATTATCTGACCATATATGTGACAATATTTTTCGGGGTCTCTATTCTGTTTCATTGGTCTATACATCCATATATATGCCAGTATCACACTTTTTTGATTACTATAAATTTGCAATCAAAAGGTGTGAGCCAGCTTAATCATCAATGAGTCCAGAGTTAAAAGAAAATCTGTTTTGGATTTCACGCTCCATTGGATCACTCAAGGCACTCTCTTCTTAGCTTTACACTTCCTTTCCCATTTTAATAACATAAGAATTTGGCTCTAGCACTGGTGTTTTTAGAATAAGCCCCTTCCTGGGCTTCCCTGGTGGCGCAGTGGTTGAGAGTCTGCCTGCCGATGCAGGGGACACGGGTTCGTGCCCCGGTCCGGGAAGATCCCATATGCCGCGGAGCGGCTGGGCCTGTGAGCCATGGCCGCTGGGCCTGCGCGTCTGGAGCCTGTGCTCTGCAACGGGAGAGGCCACAGCAGTGAGAGGCCCGCATACCACAAAAAAATAAAATAAAATAAAATAAAATAAGCCCCTTCCTGACTGCATGAATGTTTCCTCAGCAGGAATCATAGGGGCTAGAATGAGGAAAGACTTGGCCTGACAGGAGCCAATCATGAAGGAAGAGGGGCCTCACCTGTGAGAAATGAAACACCCCCTCAACCCAGAGGACCTATGTCAGCTGAGGCAAACTGGGGACACTAAATATATGGCATCAGGGATTCTCACCCAAAGGACACATCCTGAATCTCTTCTGGAAACTGTTACTCAAGATGCCAGTTAGACTTGCATTGTGCATGAGATAAGCATTCCCAAAGGGCTTTGCTTGAAGGTTGTTTGTAGGGGTCAGGGGGCTGAGATATTTTGAGGACTGTGGCTCTGAAGATAACATGGGAATATCTTCTCCAAGGGCCAATTAGCCGTGGAGAGAAACAATTCCTAGAGTCCCTGGCTTGTTTTTCATCCTGGAACCCAGATCACTCTTGCCCCTTTCCCTCCAACCCTTTGGAGAAGACAATCTGAGAAAGATATAGTCTCTATTGCCCACGGGAGCCTGTGGAGGTTTCCCTCTGTGCCATATCATAGGGAAAAAGTCAAGGAATGGAGGCAGGCGATTACCACTAGTACTTCCCACCCTCGCTGTTGGTCATACTCCAATTTTATAGACTACATTCATAGAACATGTCCAAAGACTTCAGATACAGAAGTAAGAAAAGAAAGTGATGTATCTATACATCTCCTCCTTATTTACTCCCATCTCAGTCTTATGCCCTGCTCTCTTCTCCATTAAAGGATCTATTGAGCTATTCTTTGCTATCTCAACTCAGATACTAAAATGTCTTATTTCACTGAGTTTATCTTGTTGTTTATTCTTTGAGTAGATTCAGTGTATCATCACTTTCCTCAAAACTTCTGTCTAGGGCTTCCCTGGTGGCGCAGTGGTTGAGAGTCCGCCTGCCGGTGCAGGGGACATGGGTTCGTGCCCCGGTCCGGGAAGATCCCACATGCCGCGGAGCGGCTGGGCCCGTGAGCCATGGCCACTGAGCCTGCGCGTCCGGAGCCTGTGCTCCGCAATTGGAGAGGCCACAACAGTGAGGGGCCCACGTACAACAAAAAAAACAAAACAAAACAAAACTTCTAATGATTTACTTGGTGCTCTCAGTCTTGCCAGAATATGATATCCCTCTAGTTAAAGCAGTTATGGCATTTATATAATGCATTAATTTATTTGACCAATATTTGATGATCATCTGCTAAGTTCCAAGCACTGCACTGTGTACAGTGACAAGCAAGCATGGTCCCTTCCCCCAGGGGGACCTAGAGATGGAACAGATAAATAAACAAATACACTATATTGGGTTAATAATTTGTATTAAGCGATACTCTTCAAATGCCAATGACATTAAAACAAAACTTATACTATCTTAAGGGAAGGGTGTGGAATCACAGCAATGGCTCGGGTAGAACTAATCTCAGAACCAGCTAGAGCCAGTTACTTGAATCATGTCAATGCCTTCTTTTTCCATCTCTCATCTTGGCTTGGGTCTCTGTTTTGATCTCATTCTCTCAGGCATTTTTAGATGCAGGGTACCCATACAGCTGGAAGCTCTGATGCCATACTTTTGGCTTGAAATCTAATACTCCTCCATCCCCAGTTGCGAAAACTCCAGGGAAGAAATCTGTTCAACGGTTTAGCCCTGTGGCCACACCTTGGAGCAATCACTGTGTGCCAAAGCCTGCAGTGAAAGGATAGACTTCCCTGGGACACGTGCCCATCTCTTGCAGGGGTTGGAGAGGGAGGGTGGTGATAGAATAAGAAAAAGATGGATTTGGGGGACCTTCCCTGGTGGTCCAGTGAATAAGACTCCACGCTCCCAATGCAGGGAGCCCAGGTTCGAGCCCTCATCGGGGAACTAGATCCCACATGCGTGCCGTAACTAAGTCCACATGCCACAACTAAGACCCGGTGCAGCCAAAATAAATAAATACTTTTAGAAAAAGGAAAAACATGGATTTGGAATGGATTTGGAATGGCGTAATATTAGAAAGAAAGTGTGGTTGTGAAGGGATGACTTTAGCAGAAGTAGGGAAGGAGTGCATGACAGACAAAACAATGCATGTCCACTGCTAAACTATGATGAAGAATTATTTACTATGCTAGAGTAAAACAGGGAGGTCACTGCAGTAAACCAGGTCATAAGGGAAAGCCTCTTTTAAAAAACGGCAACTAAGCTAAGATCTCTAAATTGAGGTAAGGGTTATCCAGGAAATTGAAAGTGAAAAGAAGTCCAGAGACGTCAAAGACGTGCAAAATCCTTAAGCTGAGAAAATTCTTGATGTAATTAAGGAGTTGAAAGGAAGCCAGTATGACAGTAGGTGCAATGAAGAGCAAAGTAGGAGAAGCCATGATGGATATAAGCATGAGGCAGGCGAGGGGGAGAGAGAGAGGGAGAAAGGAAGGGAAGAAGGAAGGAAGATGGAATAAAGAAAGAAAGGAGGGGGAATGGAGGAGGAAGGAAGAGAAGAAAGAGAAAGGGAAAGAAGGGAGGGAGGGAAGGGAAGGTTAGGGTTAGGAAGGGAAGGGAAGGGAAAGGAGGAAAGCAAGGTCTAGTAAATTTTATTCAAAGTAGAATGTGAGTTCTTAGAAAGTTTTAAAGTAAGGAAGCATCGGGCTTCCCTGATAGCGCAGTGGTTGAGAGTCCGCCTGCCGATGCAGGGGACACGGGTTCGTGCCCCAATCCGATCCGGGAAGATCCCACATGCCGCGGAGTGGCTGGGCCCGTGAGCCATGGTCGCTGAGCCTCCGCGTCCTGTGCTCCGCAACGGGAGAGGCCACAACAGTGAGGGGCCCGCGTACCGCAAAAAAAAAAGTGGATCCATTTAGAGAGAAACACACTCCACAGACAGAGTGTGGGCCATCTCAGAAGTCAAGAGCGGCACCAAGGTATGGGGTTGTCAGTTTTTATAGGGGTGGGTAATTTCATAGGCTAATGAGTGGGAGGGGCATCCCAGCTATTTTGGGGAAGGGGTGGGGATTTCCAGGAATTGGGCCAGCACCCAGTTACTCATAGTCAGCCTTGGAACTGTCATGGCGCCTGTGGGTGTGTCATTTAGCATGCTGATGTGCTACCATGAGGCTCAAAGTCTAGCGGAAGTCGACTCATCTGCCATCTTGGACCTATTTGGTTCTAATCAGTTTATGTCATGTCCTCAGGCTATGTCATTCTTTTAAAGGTCGTGCCCTGCCCCCTTCCCTCCTGTTTCAGTTGCAGCACGTAGGATCTAGTTCCCTGACCAGGGATCAAACCCAGGCCCCCTGCATTGGGAGCAGAGTCTTAGTCACTGGACCACCAGGGAAGTCCCAATACAGGGGAAAAGACTTTAGCAGAACCTTATCCAGGGCCACACAGTGTGGGTGGCTTACAGCACCAATGCATGTACCCACCAGCTCTGGGGGCTAGGGGGTGCAAGCTAGATTGAACTCTGAGGTGGCCAAGATCACCTCAAGAAAGTGCAGGCTAGACAGTGGTTGCCAAACTATCTTCTGGGGGGTCTTCAGTGCTGCTCCCAGAGCTAAAGTTCCTGCGGTAGAGGACTGTGTTCAGTAGCCTATGATAAACCATAATGGAAAACAATATTTAAAAAAGAGAGAGAATGTATATATATATACATATATATATTATATATATGTATATATATATACACACACACACACATATGTGTATGTATGTATACATAAATACATGAATCACTTTGCTGTACAGCAGTAATTAACACATTGTAAATCAACTATACTTCAATAAAAAATAAAGTTTCTGTGGTGAAATAAACTTAAGAAATGGTGAATAAATACCCCTCCGAAAGAGTCATATAACACACTAACAGAGTAAAGGCTCAGAGAAACTAAGTAAAATAGGAAACTGACTGGGACAATTTATTCTCAATCCTGTTTGTACATCAGAAGCATCAGAAGAGTTTATTTTTAACCAATACAACAACTGGGTCCCATTCCATACCTGAAGAGATGAGAGACAGTCCAATATCAAGACGCAAAAAAGAGGCAAAAAATTGTTAATCAGATGGGTAGAAGAGAAAAAATTTTTTCTCAGTAAAAGATGCAAGTTCTTTGCAATAAGTAGTGATGGAAACCAGAATGTGTCACCCCAAAATATGCCTCTTTGACATAAAAATCATTTTGAGCTGAAGGCAGTTAAGAGGCAGCAAACCCAGAAACCCTAAAGGCAGGATATAAATTCTTCTTTTACCGGAGACAGACTCAGCCCAGAAGCAGTGCCAGAAGAATCTGCAAACACACACTGACCCATTTGTTTCCACACAGAGTTACCCTCACACAGTCTGCCACCCTTGGAAGACTAAAACTGCTTACCTTTGTCCTATCATCTCTCCACAATTTTATTGTTCTTTGTCGAAGATACTATGAAAGCCAGAATTCTAAGCCAAGGCTTTGAGTTAGTATTCATTTTATGTTTCTCCTGCATGATGTGTTGCATGTGTTAAACTTTTTCTTGTTAATCTTTCTTTTCGTTAGAGTCCCAGCTGAAAACCTCAGATAAGCAGAGGCAAAGTTTTACCTCCGTTATAGTAGTACAAAGGGAGGCTTATAAAGGCCTTTTCTTTGAGAAAAGAGGAAAAGGTTTGGAATCACTGCCATCAGAAGATGTAAAAAGGAATTTAAGACCAAGCTTGTTTACCAAGCAGCCCAAAGAGCCTACTCGAAGTCAGAGAACAAGTCTTTGTAGCAGAACCAACCAACCTGGTTCAACAGCCCAGAAAGAAGAGTGGAGGAAAGGTACTAATGAGTTTCCCAAGGACTGGAAATTAACAACGTAGGTATTGTCGACAAAAAACTAATAGATCTAAGAAGGAAATGGAAAATTTTATTCGAGCCAAATTTGAGGATTATAATCCAGGAAGAGTATCTGAGAAAGCTCTGAGAACCGTTCCACCCGTTAGAAGTCAAGGCACAGTTATACAAGTTTTTTGAGATGGGGGCTGTACATCAAATGACATATTAATGACAGTTTACATCGGATCTAAGCACCATGTGACCCCTTATCAAGAAGGAATGTTATCTTCGAGGGAGCTGTCTTGTTGACGCTAGGAGAATGCTGCTCTTTATGGTTGAGCAGGTATTTCTGCTGATGGGGGAGGTTTGGTCGATGCATAATGCAGACACACGATGCACAGTGCAGGGACAGAGACCAATGGGCAGAGAAAATGTTTTATGTTTAAATTTTTCTTGTCTTGCCATAAAATATGAATATTATTTCACAGTACTGAAGGAAGTCCTGATGGGCAAGTGTGTTAAATTCCTAAGTTCCACAAACTGGGTGGCTTAAAACAACAGAAATTTACTGTCTCACAGTTCTGGAGGCCAGAAGTCTGAAATGAGGGTGTTTGCAGGACCATGATCCCTCAGAAGCTTCTAGGGGAGGATTCTTCTTTGCCTTTTCCAGCATCTAGCAGCCCCAGGCGTTCACTGGCTTGTGACAGCATAACTCCAGCCTCTCCCATAGCCATCTTCCCTCTGTGTCCTCACATGGCATTTCCGTGTATGTAAGTGTATGTGTGTGTGTACAAACTTCCCTCTAAGGATACTAGTGATATTGGATTAGGTCCCACCCTAATGGCCTCATGTTAATTTCCAGATAAGGTCACATTCACAGCTAGGACTTCAACATATCTTTTTCTCTGGAGGACAGAATTCATTCAACTCATAACAGCAAGGATCTTGGAGAGTTAAGGAGAACTCAGCAGAAATCACTGAATGAGGGCGATTGCTCCAGCTGCAAAGGAAGACAAGCCAGGATGGGCTAGGACACAGGAAGGGGAGGAGGGATTAGGGAGGGTGCTGGAAGTTTTGTAAGAAGCTGCCAGAAAGCCTATTGCAAGTCTGGGAGGAGACACATTAAAATGTTAGTGGTGGTGGGATTATCAATAACTTTAATTTTCTTCACGCTTTTTATATGTTCCAAAGTTTCTATAATAAGTACGTGATTTTATAACCAGAGAGAAACATTCATTATTTTTCAAATAACTCTCCAGTAACAGTCACAAACCTCTGAGTGCATACAATCTAGCGCAGGAAGGTAAAGAGAGGAGGACACTCACACAGGGTAAAAACATGTAACAAAATAAAAACCTGAAACAAAGGCGTTGGAGACCACAATCAGCATTCAGTAAGTGCTCACGTAGGTGAGCGTAAGGTGAACATAGAGTAGCAAAGACCAGGACTTTCCTCTCAGATCTAGATTCAATCCCAACATGCCCATTTGACAGCTGGGCAGGACTGAGCAAATTAATCTCAAGGTTTGTTTTTTTCTTTTGTAAAGACAGGATTTTCATTTCCGTCTCATTTCCATCTCTGTTGCAAGAGTCACGTGGGAGCATTATGTGAAGAGGCTAGCACAGTGTAAATACTTAACAAGGGTTTCCCAACATTTTCAGGATGACATTAACAACCTGGTGCACACAGTATACGACTCTGACGAATGGAGAGCATAATGAACCCTTGAGGGCAGAGACACGGTCAGGTGAAGAGTAACAACACGGGCAGAGCAGGGGAAGACTGCCTCAATTTTCCAATCCAAGAAGTGAGGAATATCAGTACTTACTGGAAAGAAGAGGAATTACATGACTAAACAGAAAGGGATTCTATAAAGTGGTCAAATTTCAGGAAGAAAAGTGAGACAGGCCTGTACTGTGAGATGTCCAAGCTATGTGCCTAGAGCACCGGTTAGGATACGAGACAGGCCTGTACTGTGAGGTGTCCAAGCTATGCGCCTAGAGCACTGGTTAGGATACGAGACAGGCCTGTACTGTGAGGTGTCCAAGCTATGCGCCTAGAGCTCCGGTTAGGATACTTCAGCCTGCAAGTGACCAGAAGGCAACTAGACTGCCTTATACAATAAAGAAGCAATAATCTCATATAACAAGAAATTCCTGATTAGGGAAATTCCGACCATTTCATGATGCCAACAAGACCACATTTCTCCTCCTTTTTCCACGGTTACTGTGCTCCTCTCAGTTCCAGTATACCTACTAACATCAGGAGAGGGGCTGTGTCTTCCCAAACATCTCTTTCTAAAAAGCTAAAAAACTTTCCTCAGAGGCACCCTGGAGAATTTCTCACCCCGCCTCGCTGGCCAGAAGCCCCTCCTATGGGCCTGTGTCTCCCTGAGGCATGTGGAGGGCACATCCTGAGCAGTGCATTTAGGAAGAACCAGAGGAGAAGGAGAGAAAGTGGGCCAAGTGGCTACTGGAGAGATACCCAGCAGGGTCTCCCACATCTGTCTACGCACATGATGTCCAGGGGGGCTGAACAAAATGTGAAGTTGGAATCTGAATGGACAGAATTGAGGGACCACCCAGGATGGATTTATATATGAAGTCAAAGATGAGGGCCAAGGGATGTATGTCGCTGGGCTGGGGCACAAGGCGAAGATTCTTGGGCAGGAGAAGAACAGCCTCATTTCCCGCCAGCTGCTGGTGGGATGACTAAAGATGCTAATGGACTCAACCAAAAGAACGGCCGGAGACGTGAGATGGAAGGACAGGAAAAGGTGTATAGGTGTTCTCCATCCGCAGCACTGTAGAATGAGATTTCCCCAGCCCTGTGATCTAGGAAAACTCCCACCCGGTGAAGAGCTGGCTCTAGCTTGGTAGGCCTCACAGAGATGTCTGTCAGGGGCCAATAGCCAGCAGAACTCCAACAAAGAGCCCAGATTCCCATGCGGGGGGACATTGCTGAACCACCAGTAATCCCCATGATGTCCTCCCGACACAACCCCACAGCAACCTCCAGGCTACCTTGGTGCTCAACTTCCCAGTAATGTTTCCCTGAAGTGAAAACGTTTTTTCCCAAAACACAGGGTAAGTGCTGAAATCTCTCCACAAAGTCTGTGGTCCTCTGAGGATTCCTCCATCCAGTAAAGTAGCTCCACGCGGTAGAAAACAGTGGCCAAGAACTGGCTGATTCTCCATTTTTCACATATCTCCCTTCCTGGGAGAAGACAAGTTTGGGATAAGCAGTGTCCTCAGCTAGATTTACAGCCACTGCAGAGAAAATGAGAGCTGAGATCAATAATGCAAGAGCTTACCACCAACCCTCCTCCAGAAACACCCGTCTGTTCCAGCTTCAGTGCCATCCTTCTCCTATCACATACTGTTAGGGATAAGACGACTCATTGTCCTTCAACTGACCGTCAGCTGGGCCTAACAGGCCATAGTGTGTGTTAGTAACCTGAAATCTTCATTCCCCTTCTGCTTTCAAAGACTATGATCTAGAAAATGGGGAGCCCATTATTTCATGGCCCCAAGTCTTCACCACCAGCATAAAATTTGGAGAAACAGTAACAAATACTGCCTTGTTGAATCAGGACCAGAACCAAAGCTATCGACTGGCTGGTTCTTTGTACAGGAACACACAGATATCATCATTAACAAGGTATCTCTTTACTGATTCCAGCTGTTCACTGGGCATCTCTGCAAGCCTCCAGCAGGTAACTCAAAACCAAATTCAGAGCATCCCAAGTCCCCTTCCACTCTCTTGAGACTAATCCTCCCTCACATGCAGACTTCTTGTTTTCTATGTTCTCTAAGGTCTAATAATATTAGCTCCACCCAAACACTCACACTTGGAAATCTTAAGGTTATTTGATTCTTCTTTCCCTCTGACCCTCGGTGGCTAATTAATCACCAAGTCCTATCAATTCTACCTCTGAAATATCACTCAGGTTCTTTTCTTCCTCTCCTTTCCCATCGCCATTGTCTTCACTCGGACCTTCTGCATCTTTCACTGTAACTGGGTCTATAACTTCCTCCCTGGCCTGCCTCCAACTTCTCTTCCCTCCCAGACTCTCCATGTCTCTAGTTTGCTAAGAGTTGTGTTTTCTTTTCTTTTGTTTTTTTAATCAGAAATGAATGTTAGATATTTTTTTTATTTAGCATCATCATTGGAGTATAATTGCTTTACAATGTTGTGTTAGTTGCTGCTGTATAACAAAGTGAATCAGCTATACATATACATGTATCCCCATATCCCCTCCCTCTTGCGTCTCCCTCCCACCCCTCTAGGTGGTCACAAAGCACTGAGCTGATCTCCCTGTGCTATGCGGCTGCTTCCCACTAGCTATCTATTTTACCTTTGGTAGAGTATATATGTCAGTGCCACTCCCTCACTTCATCCCAGCTTACCCTTCCCCCTCCCCGTGTCCTCAAGTCCTGAATGTTAGATTTTGACAAGGACTTTTTCTGCAACTACTAGGTGATCAAATAGTTTTCCTTTTTTTAATTTGCTAACATCGTGAATTATATTGACTTTCAAATGTTAAACCAAACCTGCTTTTCTACAATAAACCCCATTTGGTTGTGATGTATTATACATTGTTGAATTCAAGTTGCTAAAATTTTCTTTAGAATTTTTCTATGTTCATGAGGGACACTGATCTATTGTTCTCTTCTCTTATAATGTCTTTGTCTGATTTTACTATCATGGTAATGCAGGCCTCATAGAACAAACTGGGAATAGTCTCTTCAATTTTTTGTTAAGAGTTTACGTAGAATAAATATTTTTTAAATGTTTGGTGAAATCACCAGTGAAGCCATTTGCAAAGGTTTCTAAGACGAATTTCTTTAATAGAAATAAGGTTATTCCAGCTATCTATTTTTTCTTGAGTCAGCTTTAGTCACTTGAGTCTTTTAAGGACTTTGTCCATTTCATCTATGTTGTCTGACGTATCAGCATAAAGTTGCTTGTAATATTCCCTTATTATCCTTTTAATATCTATAGAATTTGTAGTGATGATGCCTCTCTCATTCTTAATACTAGTGATGTATCTGGTCATTCTGCTTAAAGTATCTCAATAAAATTGATATTCTCAAAGAAAGAGCTTTTGGTTCCACTAACGTTTCTTTTGTTTACTGTATTCTATTGCAATGATTTATGCTCTGATTTTTATTATTTCCATTCTTCCGTTTTGGGGGGCTTTATTTGCTCTTCTTTTTCTAGTGTCTTAAGGTAGATACAGATGTCACTGATTTAAGAACTTTCTTCTTTTATAATATAGGTGATTAGTGCTATACATTTCCCTGTGTCGCTTTAGCTGTATCCCACAAATTCTGAAATGTTGTGTTTTCCTTTTCATTCAGATCAAAGTATCAACACTCTCTACTTCCCTTTTGATTTCACCTTTAATTCATGGGTTATTGAGAAATGTGTCATTTAGTTTCCTAACATTTGGGGAACTTCCAAGGATTTTTTTTTTAACTGATTTCGAACTCAAATGCATTGGGGGTCAGAGAACACACTTTGTATGGCTTGAATCCTTTTGAATACTGAGATATGTTTCATGGCCCACCCTGTTCTACCTTAGAAAATGTTCCATGTACACTCAAAAAGAATATGTACTCTGTTTTTGTTTGGGGCAGTATTCTGTAAATAACAGGGTGGTCAAGTTGGTTGACACTGCTATTCAAATTGATTTATTCAGTCTACTATATCCTTACTGATTTTCTGCCTACTTGTTCTAAAAATTATTTTTAAAAGGTACTGAAAATTCCAGCTATAATTGTGGATTTGCCTGTTTCTCCTGGCAGCTCTATTAATTTTTGCTTAATATTATTTTGAAGCTCTGTTATTAGGTGTATAAATGTTTAGAACTGTTATGTCCTCCTGATAAAACGACTCCTTAATCATTAGCACTTGACTTTATCTCTGGTAATAGTCCTTGCTCTGAAATCTTCTTGGTATTAATATAACCATTCCAGATTTCCTTTGACTAACGTTAGCATGGTATAGCTTTTTCCATTGTTTTACTTTTAACATATATGGGTCTTTATACTTAATGTGCGTTCCTTGCAGCATATAGTTGGGTCTTGCTTTTTTTTATCCAATCCAACCAGTCTCTCCCTTCTGATCAGGACCATTTATACTTAATATGATTATTAATATGATTAGGTTTGTGTCTATCATCTTGTTATGTTTTCTATTTGTCCTATTCTTTTTTCCTCTTTTTTGCCTTCTTTCTGATTAACCAAGTATTCTTATGATTCCACTTCATCTCCTTTGTTGACTTATTAGTTACAACTCTTTTATCTTAGTGATTGCCATAAGGTTTATAATATACACCTTTAACTTAACAGCCTACTTTCAAGACATATTATACCACTTCACATATAAGAATTGTATAATAGGGACTTACCTGGTGGTCCAGTGGTTAAGAATCCACCTTCCAATGCAGGGAACATGGGTTCGATCCCTGGTCGGGGAACTAAGATCCCACATGCCACAGGGCAACTAAGCCCGTGCACTGCAACTACTGAGCCCACGTGCTCTAGAGCCCACGCACCACACCTAGAGAGAAGCCCGCTTGCCTCAATGAAGCGCCTGCACACCGCACTAAGACCCGACACAGCCAAATAAACAAATACTTTAAAACAAAGAACTATATAACGGTATACTTCTATTTCTCCCCTCCCAACGTTCATGCTATTATTGTTGTGCATTTTACTTGTAAATACGTTATAAACTCTATAATATGTTACTTTCTGTCTGTTTAAACAGGCAATTACTGTATTTGTCAGGGTTCTCCAGAGAAATAGAACCAATAAGATGTACGTGTATAGAGAAAGAGATTATAAGGAATTGTTTCATGTGATTATGGTGACTGGCAAGTCCAAATCCACTGTGTGTGACAGAAGGCTTACAACCCAGGGAAAAGTGATGTTCCAGTTCAAAGGCCACAAGGCAGGAAGAACCAAAGCTGCAGATGGAGTCCTAAGGCAGTCTGCTGTAGAATTCCCTCTTGTTCAGGGTGAAAAGTCAGCCTTTTGTTCTATTTAGGACTGCAACTGATTAGATTAGGCCCATCAGCATTATGGAGAGCAATCTGCTTTACTCAAGTTTCCTGGGTTTTTTTTGTTGTTGTTTTTTTTTTTTGCAGTACGCGGGCCTCTCACTGTTGTGGCCTCTCCCGTTGCGGAGGACAGGCTCTGGACGTGCAGGCTCAGCGGCCATGGCTCACGGGCCCAGCCGCTCCACGGCATGTGGGATCCTCCCAGACCAGGGCACGAACCCGTGTCCCCTGCATCAGCAGGAGGACTCTCAACCACTGTGCCACCGGGGAAGCCCAAGTTTCCTGATTTAAATATTAATCTCATCCCAAAACACTCTTACTGTCACAACAACACCTGAAATAATGTTTGACCAAATATCTGGGCACCTTGTGCCCCAGTCAAATTAACACATAAATTAGCCATCCCTATTACCTTTTAATGAGATTTAAGTAATGACAGAAGTACATATTTCTTTATGTCATTACCATTTCAGAAGATGTTTTACTCCTTTGTGTAGATCTGACTTCCATCTGGTATCATTTTCCTTCTGCTTAAAGGACTTCCTCTAACATTTCTTGCAGTGTTGGTCTGATAAACTCTTTCTGGTTTTGGATATCAGCAAACATCTTTGTTTCACTTTGTTTTTGAAGGGTATTTTTGCCAGGAATAAAAGTCTGGGTTAACAGTTATTTTCTTTCATTCCTTTAAAGATTTTGTTCACTTGCATTGCTTTCAATGAGTAATGTGATGTCATCTTTATCTTTGTTCCACTGTAACATATCCTTTTCAACTTGTTGCATTTAAAATTTTCTCTTTATCACTGGTTTTGGTGTAGTTTTCATCATGCTTAGGATTTGCTGAGTTTCTTGGATCTGTGTACTTATAGTTTCCATCAACTTTGGGAAGTTGTCGGTCATTATTTCTTCAAATGTTTTTTCTGTCTAATCCCCATCCCACTCCTCTCCCTGAGGGGTACCAGTGACCAGACACAAGGCTGCATGAAAATGACCCACAGCTCACTGATGCTATTTTCATTTTTTAAGTTTTTTTCTCTGTGTGTTTCATTCTGCATAGTTTCCACTGCTCTATCTTTTCAAGCTCACTAAGCTTTTCTTCTGCAATGACCCATTAACCCCAACCAGCTTGTTCTTCATCTCAGTTACAGTAGTTTTCATCTCTAGAAGTCTGTCTGAGATTTTTTTATATCTTCCATGTCCCCATATGCCTCTTTACAAAATAGCTACAATAACTGTATTAATGTTCTTCTATGCTTATTCTAGCGTCCAGGTAAATCCTGGATCAGTTTCAATTGATTATTCTCCTCATCATGGGTCATGTTTTCCTATCTTTTTGCCTGCCTAGTAATCTTTGATTGGATGCCAGGCATTGTGGTCTTACATTGTTGGGTACTCATTTTTTTTAATTCCTATCCATCTTGTTGAGCTTTGTTCTGGGATGCAGTTACTTGGAAATAATTTCATCCTTTTGGGTCTTATTTCATGATTTGTAAAGTGGGTCCAAAGCAGTGCTCAGTGTAGGGTTAATTATTCCCCACTAATGAGGCAAGATTTTCCTGAGCACTCTACCCAGTGCCCCACGAATTAAGAGTTTTCCAGAGGCTGGTAGGAACAGGCATTGTTCCTGGCCCTGTGTGAGCACCAGGAACTGTTTCTTCTACTCATTTTGGAAATTTCCTTCCTCAAACTCGGTTAGTTCTTCACAAGCATGTACTGATCAGCATTCTGCTGAATGTTCACGGCGTGTCTCTGTAGATCATCTGGGTTCTCTCTCTGTCCAGCTCTCTCCTCTCCAGTACTCTGTCCAGTGCTCTGTAAACGCTCACTGCTTTGTTCTCCCTGGACTCTCAGCTCCACTCCTCAACTCAGGAAGTCCACCTGGCTCCACCTCTGTTACACTCTCTGAGGTGGGCTGGAAACTCTCTCAAGGCTGTAGGCTGGGGCCATCATAGAGCGCACCTCATTTGTTTCACACTTCCCATGGATCACTGGCCTTCACTGCCTGAGGTCCAGTGTTTTAAAAACTGCTGCTTTATGTATTGTCTGTTTTGGGTTTTTTCTTTTTTTGGTCAACTAAGTTTCAGGAGTAAATCCAGGCCCTGTTACTGCATTTTAGCTGGAAGTAGACATCCACAACGAGATTCTTAATCAGGTACATGCACATGAGAATTGAGTGCATACCTTTACATCACGTACATGCCTTGGTACTTCCCTGGAGATCTAATAAGTTTATCTTCAGTCTTTCCTACACTCATCTTCTCAAACTCAGTTCCTGCCTTTCCCCATACGCACCTTATGGTTGAGTCACATCAGATACCCTCTCCTCCATTTTCTCCACACCTTAGCTCATGCTGCCGCCTCTGCCTGGAACGGGATTCCCTCATTTTCCACTTGGCAAACTGCTACTCATCCTTCAAATTCCCAGACAACTGTCATCACCTCTGCTGTGAAAACTTTCCCACTTTACCCTCAACAGAGGTCTTCCTCTGTAGTTTTGCAGTATTTTATTCATACCACTGATAAACACTGGATCCCACTGTATTACAGTAAAGTGATATGTGTCTGTCTCTCCAATTTGTAAGCAAATAGGTCTTTTTCTTTTTGTATCACAAGTACCTTATAACACACAGTATGTGTTAAATGGATGTTTCTTGAATGAAGCATATATCCATTTATTCCTAAGTACTTATTACCATTTTCCTGACCCTCCTGTCAGCTGCATGCTCTGTTTTCTCTTTCCTTTCCAGACTTCTCTCGTTCATTCTCTGAGCTCCAACTCCCAGAAATTCTGCTCACCTTGAAATCGCTTCAGCATTTCCTTCATCATTGGTAGCTGGCACACAGTCTTCACCTTTAGAACTTCAAAGGAATAGTTCACATCCTGGTTCTCACACCTAAGAGAAGTGCAGAAGGCTGCTCTGCTTAGGAGACAACTAGGACACCCAAGACCCCCAACTCCCAACTGAAGGTTCAAATCCCAAAGCTCAGACTACTTCTCTCCCATTCCTCCTGGCAAAAGTGAACAGTGGAACTCCTCCCCGACAACCCCCTCACGTCAACGTCCACACTGATCTATGGAGCCCAGGCCTCATTTCCCCTCTGCTTGGCCTGTATCTTTACCATTCTACTCAAGCCCCCATAAGAAGGCAAGAGTTTGTACCTGGTCAACACATCTTTTGGATTCTGTGAAGAGAAGAAAGAAATAAGTTATGTACCTTCCCCTAGAGATCTGTTACTCAACTTTGTGAGCAGGTATTTTTCTGTCAGTTGCTTTTATTAATGTCACATATGCTCTCATGCTGTCAAACCCAATGCATTAACACAATGTAGTCTTTGTTTCATGTGACCCCTCTGAACTATTTAACAATGTTGACCAATCCTTTCCTTGAAGCCCTCCTCTTTCTCCTTTGGCACTATGACATTAGCTCTCTCCTGGCTTTTTGCTTACTTCTCCGTCTCTCTTTCAATCACAGACAAATGTTAGGGAGGATGTGGTGGGAATATAAAATGGAAAAAAGTAGTTTGGAAAAAGGCAGTTTCTTTAAAAGTTGAATATAAATATAGCATACAGCCTAGCACAGAGAGAAATGAAAACATATGTCCACACAAAGAATGACAGACAAATGTTAAAGCAGCATCCTTCCTAATAAGCAAAAGGTGGTAACAACCCAAATGTCCATCAACTGGTGAACAGATATAAAAATGTGGCATATTCTACAATGGAATACTATTCTGGAATTTAAAAAAGGGATGCAAATACAATACTAATATATGCTACAACATGAATGAACCTCAAAAACATTACACTAAATGAAAGAATCCATATACAGAAGAAATGTGTTATTTCAAAGATTCTGCTATAGTATATCTTTAGATATGAAATTGGAACTTCACTGCTCAGTCAAATTGTAAAAGTTCTAGACAGTTCTTGGAATCTAAGTATCTCATATTACCTGAGCTCATCAGGCCTAAATTTCACATTAATTTCCTTTGAAAGATGAATCTTTGACTCTTTAACTGTATAATAAAAATAATAACACAACAGCAACACAGAGAAAACATGTCTTCTACTAAACCCACTCACCAGGAAGGACATTCAGTTCTAAAGGCAAGAGGGAGTTCAGTTAGGGATGTTAAATAACAACTCTGTAAAGACAGAGACTACGCCCTTCCCTGCCGGTCTCACCTGGAGCAGCTCCAGGGTGGAGCTCTGGCTCTTCTGCCCTACCTCGCAGATGAGCTTCTTCATGGAAGTGATCATTTGATTGAGGCTTAATGTGTTCTCATTCAGTTTCTTCTTTGTCTCTTCTTCTTCTTGGCTCAGTCTCTTAAGAAACAATTGCTCTTCTTCAGCCAGGAAGACGTGCAGCTTTGCAAACTCCGCACTGACTCTCATTCGTTTATTCTTCATCTGTTCCTATAGCCACAGGAGACTGGCTCAGTCCTTGTTCTGCCTGGTCCTTCCTCGTAAATTCCTTGCACATGACTCCCTAACAATCCATGATCCTTCCATCCAAATCACCTCCTCCAGAAAAGTTCCTGCCCAGCCCCTACAAATTTCCCCTACTCCTTTCTTTACACCTACTTGATATCTTTGTACTAGTCTATATAGTATTAGTTCATTCTTTGTTAACATCTGAGTCTGTGCTATGATAGCAATGCCTTGTTTGTACACTTTTTAAACTAAAATGCACTTGCACATCTATTATTTAATTTAGCCCTCAGATCACCTACCGTTTAGTTAAATCTTAGATGTGCATATGTGCGCCCACATCATGCCTCCCAACTAGACTAGCATCTCTGGAAGCAAAGTCCATTTGCTTTCCACAGTGCCATAGACCCAAATCAACTCCAATGTAGGAAGCCAACCTAGGGAGAAAGCAGGAAGGAAAGGAACACTACCCTTGAGATATGAGGATGAAGTGTGTGGAACTCATGTTGCCCAAAGACACAGGTCAGTAGAGGTAGATTCTTCCTCTACTAAGGTTCTATCACCTTATCTGAAAGGGGCCTAACAACTGGTGAGATCCACAGCTCTTCCCAGCGAAAGCCCTTGAGCGGCCTCAGACTGAAAGGACTCAAGGGCAAGAAATACCCAACCAACTTCTGCTCTTACCTTCCACTCTGCAGCATTCTTCACTTCCATGTCCTGTAAATGCATGGCTTTATTCATCTTGGCTGTCAGACTATGCTGAGTCTTCAGAAGTTTTTCCTGTCAGCAGAAACACGCATAAGTAAGAAATCATCTCTCCCAGCATCTTCCTTGTTCAAGAGCTAAAAGTCACCTAATTCAAACAGGGGATGAGATTGAGAAAATGCTGAAGATGACTACAGGCTAATGCATAAGAATTATTCTGGGGCTTCCCTGGTGGCGCTGTGGTTGAGAGTCCGCCTGCCAATGCAGGGGACACGGGTTCGTGCCCCGGTCCGGGAAGATTCCACATGCCGCGGAGCGGCTGGGCCCGTAAGCCATGGCCGCTGAGCCTGAGCGTCCAGAGCCTGTGCTCCACAACAGGAGAGGCCACAACAGTGAGAGGCCCGCATACCGCAAAAAAAAAAAAAAAAAAGAATTATTCTGGTCTAAAATCATCATAATACAATATAGAGTATGCCTATTAAATAGACAAAAATTTAAAATTGTTAGAAGATTAATAAATGCCTAGTCCTGGCAAGGGAAAAGGCCTCTGGCACCATAATAGTAGAAGAGTAAAGGTCCCATCTTTTTGAAGAGCAACTGGAAGGATTTAACGAAATTTAAAATATGCATAATCCTATTTCTAATAATATCCAACAAAACATTAGCAAAAATAATATGTACAGGAATGTTAATTGCAGCATTATTCACTACCCATCAATGTGAAATCATTAAATTATGGTATATTGATACTCTACATCAATTTCAGGTAGCTCTCTATATGATTCCGTTTTGAAAAGAACAAATATACATGTGTCTGTGCAAGTGTGTGCGTTTGTATCTGAACAGAGGGAAAATCCGGAAGGGTATATACCTAAGTATTATTAACACTGCTTATCTCTGGGGAATAGGAATGGCTTGAAAGTTGGAGGGGGAGGACTAGAAATTTTATAAATCTCTGTTTTGTTTGAATTTCTACAAGAGGCACATATTCTTTTTATAATTAGAAAAAAACAAATAAGCTATTAAAAAAATTGAGTCGATCAGAAGGAACACAGTGGGCTGCAGAGGGGAAGCACCTAACAGCAGAATCTCAGGGATGACCTTAGAGACAGAGGCAGACAGGTTAGAGACACGCACAAATCACTATCAAATCTGATGTACGTGTGAAGGCTGTCATGAGATAAATAGCTCCTTTGAATGTGACGAAGATTTTTCTTTAAGCTTTCAAATATATTTGAAATAGAACTTTTCAGTTTTTAAAAGCCCTTAACAATTTTCAGTATGTATGGATTTTCCTGTTTCATTACCTAAGTTTTTTGTATCTTGCCACAGTTGGGCTCTTATAGTGGTCCCCTGAGTAAACTTGGTAACGTTCTGGGAGTAGAAAACTTCTTCCCTGCAATAACAGAGACTGCCACGAAGTGGCAGGACGGCAACACAAGCATTTCAAAGCTGGGTGGACGCACCAAAGTTTAAAAATCACTCTCTTCATTTAACATCAGACAATTGTGTGTATATAAAACTATAATAAAAGAGCAGACATTTATACCATGAAGACATTTGCTGACTTGTGATCATGTAGTTCAAACGACATGAAACTTCAAATCAGGTCTGAGTTTCAGTCTAGACCTTCACAAACTAGCTATGGATCTGTGGTCAAGTCAGCCTCACACATTTTCTGGGCCACAGCTGCCTTACCTAGAAGATGAAGACAACTAGACTAGATGGTCTTTTCTTAAACACCATCCCAGCACTTAGGTTCTGTGAATTTCAGTCACTGTAACCTCTGTATCCAATCCAAGCAGGGAGGTCTACCTCCAAAATACATATCAAATCTGCCTATCTGCTGTCCCCAGCCACCTCCTGGTTCAAGCCACCTCCTGTCTACACAACTACAATAACCTCATGACTGGGCTCCCTACTTCCAATCTTGTCCTTCTCTTATCCAGCGTCCACAGAGAAGCCAGCATAATCTTCTAAAGACCAGTCAGATCATGTCAGTCCCCTGCTTAAGATTCTCCATTGGTTTCCCGCATCACTAAGAAAATTCAAACACCTTGCGGTCCGACATAACCCCCCTCTTGTCTGCATCTCCCAGCTCGTGCTGCTTTCCCCCTTGCTCGTGATGCTCCAGGTGTACAGGTCTTTCAGTTCCATTGACAGGTCCTGCTCTTCCCAGCCTCACGGTCTTTGAATTTGCTATCCGCTGCCTGGGATGTTCTTCCCACAGTTCCTCAGATGGCTGATTCCTCATCCATCAAGTCTCAACTGAAATGTCATCTCCTCAGAAGAGGCTACCGTGTTCCCTTATTAAAGCCCGAGTCGCTTCTCTGGCACGGCACTATCCTTCTTTCACAGCACATATCATCATCTGCGGTCATTTACTTGTCCATGGTGTGCCTCTCACCCCCACCCCAGCCAGACTGTAAGCCCCATGGTCTTTTCACCACTGTCTGCCCAGTGCTGAGTCTGGTACTGTAGTACAGCAAGTGACACAAAACAGGTGGTTCAAGAAATACTGAGTATCTGTTAAATGAGTTAATAGCAATGAAGGGATTAGCTCCCAGAGTCACAGACTAAACATTGGCTTGAGGGAAAGAAGAGCTGTGCCTGGAAGCCTTTTCCAGGCAGAGTTTGCTCCCTGAAGCTTAGGACGCTATTCTCTTTCTCTGTTCTGTTTTTCTCTCCAACCACCAATGACTCCATTAAAGACAACTTCTGCTCTGAGAGATTTTTTTGAGATTCCCTCTGTGAAGATACTAAGACGTAGGTCCATAATCCTCTATCCTATCCGTACACTAGAATCACCTAGTGAATTTTTAAACAATGCTGATGCCAAGGGCCCCACCAACTGAATCAAACACTCGCAGGGGTTGGGGGGTAGTATTGCTTAAAAGTGCTTCCAGGTGTATCCTGAGCCACTGGAGGGGCCCAAGAGGGTGAGCAGAGTGGACTAGGAATTCATCAAAGCAGGTCTCCTGGATGCAGTACTCAGGGGCTCAGATCCTCAGAAAGCATCTAGCACACTGTCTGCAGGGCTCAGGTGTGGGCATAGGATGGGGGATATTTTCCATGGATTTAGGGAACTCCAAACTTTTAAGTCACAGTGCACCCACCTGAGTATGTGCTTGCAATAGGATGGTGGAAACAGAATTGCTCCACCCAAGAGCAACTTAATGTTTTTCTAGCTAACTTGGGGTGGTGTGGAGATGGATAAACCGAGCAGCGATGAAGCAGAGGAGGGTGCAGAAAAAGACAGACAATGGGCAATTGTGCCTAATGACCTGGCTCCGGAACACCTGGCCAGTCAACCTCATGACATTCAACCCTCCCCAGCGTTACTCTCACCCACTCCCTACCTGTTGGCCCGTTTTTGTTTAATCCTGAAATCCCACCTCTTCCGATTAGTCTTCTCAGTTAGATTAGCTGTAGCAGAGTGACAAGTGACATGGGCTATAGGAATTAGAGGAACTCAGTCCAAGCTTAGCCACTTCCTAGCTTCTGTGACCTTGGGTAAGTGGTCTCACATCTCTGGGCCTCAGCTGCCTCATCCACAAAATGGGGGAAACAGAATCCATTCAACAGGGCTGCTATGGAAATTTAAAAATTACTATACGAAAAATGCTTAGAACTGTCAGTGATGCATAAGTAATCAACACCTGATAGCTATCATTAATATTATGATTATTGCCAAAGGTTGAAGCGTTAAGGGTTATTTTCCCCTTTCATACCTAACCACTTGCCTCAGCCCTCCCCCATAAATTTTTTTGGGGGGGTCTTTTGGGGGTTTTTTTCGGCCATGCAGTGTAGCATGAGGGATCTTAGTTCCCAGACCAGAGATCGAACCCACGCCCCCTTCAGTGGAAGCGCGGAGTCTTAACCACTAGATCGCCAGGGAAGTCTCATCTATTTTCTCTTCCATTTCTCTGATGGGTCCTTTCAATCTCTTTTGCTGGCTACTAAGCATTGGTGTTTCCCAAGCTTCTCTTCATGCCCCTCTTTTTTTTTACCTTTTATGTGGTCCCTCCTGGAAAATCTAATCAGCTTACTTCTTCTAAGACTTCAAGGGTAGGCTGATGATTCTAATCTAAAATACTGTGTTTCTAGCTTCCTATGCCCCCTGCCTCTTGTCCCTCTTCCTTGGACTTCCTGTCACAGTTACTTTACTCTCAACATGTCCCAAATAAGCACCAGATATCCAGACTGCCGTCCTAGACTCCTCTCTCTACCCGACCCATCAGTTCCCATTAGTCACAATGTCATTCAGCTCCAGCTCATCATAACTCCATGCCCTCCTCTTCTCCATCACCCCTGCCCTGCACTAATTCAGGCCCTTACTACCTCTTGCTTGAAGTAGTGCAACAGCAGCCCAATTGGTCTTCTCCATTCATCCCCGTGGATGCCACAATGAACTTTCTAAAACAAAAGAACTGATCGTGTCATCTCCTGCCTTAAAATCCTTCAATGATCTCCATTCCCTGGAAGGGAAAGCTCAGTCTTCTCAGTATGGTCAACAAGATCCCCCACACATGAACCTTGCCTCTGTCCTCAGCCTCAACTCCCACCATCCTCCCTGCCATGCGCTACCCTCCTGAAGCACAGAGCGACCTCTGGTCTTCTTATTTATCACATGCTATTCCACGTTGCCACACTACTGAATATGCTGTTCCCTTGGCCTGAATATCCTCTCCCCTACCTTGCTGTACTCATCCGTCAAGAGTGGACTCACGTTCCACTCCTCTGTGAAGGCGAGCCTCACTCCTGTCTGATCACTCTAACCTCAGACCTTCTGTGTGTTGGTACAAACGTCAATAACTCTCACACACACTGAAATTACAGGACTACATGCTTATGCCCCATACAAGACAAGGCCCATGTCTTTCTCATCAATTTATGTCCAGATTCTAGAACAATGACTAGCAAACAGGAAGCACCGATAAAGGATACTGAATAAAAAAACAAATGTACACTTTCTAGTCTAACTTTGCATCTGTTTCCTGTTTGTAGTCAGCTGATAAAACTGTACAGCATTTCACAGTTTACAGTACACTTTAACTTGTATCATTAAATTCATGTTTTCAACAAGTACTTACTAGATACCAATTCAGATGGAGACCACCGGAGTGACACCGTCAGTAATGGAAGGGGGTGGGGCTACTCTGGAAAGGATGATCAAGGAAGGTCTTCAAGCTAAAGTCTAAAAGGATCTAAAGGATGGAAGGTATGAGTAGAGAGTGAACAGGCTTGAAACAAAAGCAAGAAGGCCAGTGTGGCTGGACCAGAATATGATAAACCGATTTATTTGACTGAAGCTTCTTAACCCATAAGATAAGGCAGAACAGATAATCTCCAAATTCAAACATTAAGTGATTTTCCCAACTGATGAAGGAAGCTAGTAAAATCCAGACTCATCCCTACAAGCCAGGTTTTTCCCAAATCATTAGTTGTCTATGACATCTGTAGGTATAAACCCGTACTGTCCAATACAGCATCCATTAGCCATGTGAGCTCCTGAAATGTGGATAGTCCGAACTAATGTGTGTAAATGTAAAGTACACAGATTTCAAAGACCTATCATGAAAAAAAAAGGTAAAATATCTCATTGATCATTTTTTATATCAATCAATGTTGAATGAATGTTCATTGCAGCACTATTTACAACAGCCAGAGCATGGAAGCAACCTAAATGTCCATCAACAGAGGAACGGACAAAGATGTGGTACATACGTACAATGGACTATTACTCAGCCATAAAAAGGAATGAAATTGTGCCATTTACAGAGGCATGGATGGACCTAGAGACTGACATACAGAGTGAAGTAAGTCAGAAAGAAAAAAATAAGTATCATATATTATTGCATATATGTGGAATCTAGAAAAATAGTATAGATGAACTTATTTTCGAAGCAGAAATAGAGGCATAGACGTAGAGAACAAACGTATGGATACCAAGAGGGTAAGGGGGGTGGGATGAACTGAGAGATTGGAAATGATATATATACACTACTATGTACAAAATAGATAACTAATGAGAACCTACTGTATAGCACAGGGAACTCTACTCGGTGCTCTGTGGTGACCTAAATGGGAAAGAAATCCAAAAAAGAGGGGACAGATGTATCCGTATAGCTGATTCACTTTGCTGTACAGCAGAACCTAACACAACATTGTAAAGCAACTATACTCCAAAATGTATATGTGAAATCACACTATCTGTGCCCATCCAAGTCAGAGAGCAGCTGTAAGAAGAACCTGAGTTCTCCATTTTCTGATTATATTTTGTTTCATTTTCACAATAAAGAGGAAACAGAATGAGCTTTAAGAAAAAAAATCAATGTTGAATGATATTTTTGATAATTGGGTTAAATAAATTATTAAAATTAACATCACCTGTTTCTTTTTACCACTAGAAAAAATTTTAATAACATATGTGGCTCGTATTTTTGTTTCTATTGGACAGCACTGGTGTATAACCTCTCAGGATAACCGTCTTAAACTAGAAGTTCCCGGAAGCCAGTCCCTTGAAAATTCTGCGGTGATGACTGAGCCTTGCACCGGCCCTCCCAATCCTAGTTTTAACTCCAGCTCTGAGATCCGTGAGTAGCTTAACTTTTCTGAGCCTGGTGGGGATAGAATGGGGGTTCATGCTTCCAACGTGAACAGTAAACGTTCCCAGGCAATACCGGCAGCCCCGTAAGGGCCGGCTCACCCGGTAGCTCGCGAAGGCCTCGTCGACGGGGGCCATGGTGTGGGCCTGGTGCTCCTGGGACTCCCTGCACACCAAGCACACGAGCCGCTGATCGTCCTCGCAGAAGAGCCGCAGCGGCTCCCAATGGCGGCCGCATAGGCCGTGGGGCGCGGGTCCCAGGCGCCGGCGCCGCATCCTCTCCGTCAGCCTGGCCAGGGCCCAGTTGGGCCGCATCGCAGCGGGCGCCGACGGCTGCCGGCACTCGGGGCAGGGAACCGGGCTGCCGCTCTGCGCCCAGCTGCGGCGCAGGCAGCCGCGGCAGAAGTTGTGGCCGCACTCGATGGACACCGGGTCCTCGAAATAGTCCAGGCAGATGGAGCAGGTCAGCTCCTCCTGGAAGTCCTCGGCCTCCATGCTGCTCCTCGGCCCCAGAGCCGGAGTCGTGGGTGGTTGGGAGGTCTGCAGGCTGCGGGTGGTGGCCTTCGGACCCGCGGCCACCGCCTCCAGCGGGAGGGAAAAGTGCAGCCTCTTCCGGGGTTCGGCACCCAGCGGAGCCGCGCAACCGCCGGGCGGCGGCCCTTTCCCACGCGTACTGAGGCCGCCAACCCCGCGAACCTCCGGGTTTCCTCGCGAGGGCTGCGCGCCAGGCGTGACGGGACTGCGGGCTGCAACTGGACGAACAGTAGAGATGCGGAAGTCCCCCAAGAAGCCTAGAGAGGCCTCGAGGAGCCCGTAGTTCGGGGGACGCGCCGGAATGCGACGACTGCGCAGCTGCAGCAGCTGCTGGTGAAACAAAACGGTCAGGGGCTCGTCAACTTCGTCTGGCCTTCAGGTTTGCGGGGTGAGGTCAATATTCGCCGTCCGCTCCGGAAGATTTAGGCTCTGGAGTCCTAGGCGAGCTGCTGCCCAGAAGGGCGTTCCAGGCGGGCAGCAGCCTAGCGCCAGAAGGGCCAGAAGAACGAGGCGCATCTGTGCAGCCGGGCCTGGAGTGCGGTTAAGGAGGCGCCGTGCCCCATAGGCTGGCTCTTCTTGAAGTCTCTCCTTTTTCTTTCAGCCTCATTCTCCAGGAGAGGAAGCCGTTCTTGTCCTCCAACCCCAAGGTCTAGTTGAGTTTCTAGAAAGGCAGGATTTCTGGCTCCCCACACGAAGCCCACCAACTCGAAGCCCACAAGCTCTCCTGGAGTTCGAGGATTCAGGCGAACTGGAGAGCCAGTTTTCTACGAGGCGACCAGGGAAGGGAGCGTTTAGCCCCACGACCTAGTGGGGAGCTGTCTGATCACTCTGCACTCTGATTTCCCTCTCTTTCTTCCCCAGCACAAGAGACACACCAGGTAGAGGAAGCCCATTCTTAGAGCAGGGGCCTCACTCACCCAGTGCAGATAGAGGGTCTAATAATTAAGTTAGGGGAAAGAATCTAGGGTTAGATGGTCTTGCCCAGGTTTGAGACTTCCCACCAGTATTTTAGGTGATTCAGTGCGGAGGAGGACTGTGGGCTAAAGGATGCTCTAAGCCAGCTCTGGGTGATCTGCTATGAGCGGCTGTCATCCTATATGCTGGGAAGGAGCAGATCCTGTAGCTGCTGGTGCTGGAGCAGTTCCTGACCGTCCTACCTGAGAAGGTCAACACCAGGGTGTGAGAGCAGTTCCTGGAGGGTGGAGTTGAAGCTGTAGTTGTTCTGAGGACATTGTGAATAAACAGATAGGACCGGGAGAGTGGTGGGAAGGAAATCAGGTGTTTTAAGTTAAGATTCAGAAGCACAGATGCATTGCTTTTTGGTACCCAACTTGAAGACGGCAACCGTTTTGCTATCCCAAGTCACATCCATTGAGGTTTTCAACAAGCAGTGTGCTTGCCTGTTTCAGGGAATTATCTGTTCCTCGTCAATGGATTTTTGAGCTTGTGTTTCTGAGGTGCTTGGTTTTTTATTCTTCCCTCTATTTCTTTTCTTATGAAAGAAATTTTTAATTCTTCCTGTGTCCCAAAATCAGATACCACCTTTCCTGTAATATGCTCTGTAAGTGGTCACTGAATGTATGATTAAATGATTTGGAAAGGGGGTTCCTGAGATCACTATTTTGGGGTTTTGGTGAAAGTTCCACAGAATGTCTTTAAATGTTTACAACAGATAGCTGCGTTTTCCTTGTACATCGGAATACTATCTTGAGAAGGAATCTGAGGGCATTCCCTGGCAGTCCAGTGGTTAGGACTCCGTGCTACCACTGCAGGGGACCCGGGTTCGATCCCTGGTCCCTGGTTGGGGGAACTAAGATCCCACGTCTCGCAAGCCACACGGTGCTGCCAAAAGAGAAAAAAAAAAAGAGAGAGAGAGAGAGAAGGAATCTGAGTCTTAAATATGGACCAAGCAGAATGAGGTGCTCTTATCAGTTACTGATGTTTGCCATGAGTATCTGGGTGTGAGTGTCTATGTATCTGTATGTCTGCCTTTGTATTGAACTATATCTCCTTAATGTCTTTGTGTCTTCAATCCTGCCATACTCCTGAAATGAACATCCTTCTTTACTGAAAATATTGAGGCTCCCTGACTTACAATTTTATTCATATGGAATTCCAGGGGATCCCAATTGGCCAAACAATCTTGAAAAAGAAGAACAAACTAGGGGTACTCACACTTCCCAATTTCAAACGTTATTACAAAGCTGCAGTAATCAAAACATGGTACTGCTATAAGGATAGACACGTAGATCAATGGAATCGAATTGAGAGTACAAAAACAATGCCATACATCTACAAGCAATTGATTTTCAACAGTGGTGCCAAAACCATTATATGTAGGGAAAATAGGCCTTTCAACAAATGGTGCTGGGACAACTGGATATCTCCATGCAAAAGAATGAAGTTGGACCCTTATCTCATACCATATACAAAAATTAATTCAAAATCAAAGACCTAAATGTAAAGCTAAAACTAAAATTTTTAGAAGGAAACATAGGTCTAATCTTCATAGTCATGGATTAGGCAATGGTTTCTTAACTATAACACCAAAATCATAAGCAACAAAAGAAAAAATTGATAAACTGGATTTCATCAAAATTAAAACCTTTTGTGCATCAAAGGACACTCAATAAAGTGAAAGACCACCCACTGAATGGGAGAAAATATTTGGAATATCAGATCCTTAAGTCTGATAAGGATCTAGTATCCAGAATATATGAAGAACTCAACAATAAAAATGCAAACAGCCCAATTTTAAAATGGACAAAGATTTGAGTAGACATTTCCCCAGAGAAGCTCTACAAATGGCCAATAAGCTCATGAAAAGATGCTCAACATCATTAGTCATTAGGGAAATGCAAATCAAAACCACAATGAAATATCACTTCACCCACTAGGATGGCTAGAATTTAAAAATCAAACAGAAAAATAAAAACAAAATACCAAGTGTTGGCAAGGATGCAGATTAAATTGGAATCCATTTGTACATTGCTGCTGGGAATGTGAAATAGTAAATAGTACAGCTGCTGTGGGAAAAAGGTTGGCAGTTCCTCAAAAATTTAAAGTGTTACCATATGCCCCAGCAATTTCACTCCTAGCTATTTACCCAAGAGAACTGAAAACATAAACAGAAACTAGTACATGAATGTTAGTAGCACCATTACTCAGAATAGCCCAAAAGTGGAAACAATCCAAATGTCCAGCTGAAAAATGAGTAAATAAAATGTGGTATAGCCATACAATGAAATAATAATCATAAAAGGAATGAGGTACTGATACATGCTACAACATGGATGAACCTTGATTACATGATGCTAAGTGAAAGAAGCCAGTCACAAAAGACCACATACTGTATGATTCCATTTGTATGAAAAGCCCAGCCTAGGAAAATCTGTAGAGACAGAAAGTAGATTAGTGGTTGCTTATGTTTGGGGGCGTGGGGATTTGCGGGTAACAGCTAAGCACTATAGGGTTTCTTTTTGAATTGCTGAAAATTTTCTAAAATTGTGTTAATGGATACACAACTCTGACTATACTAAAAGCCATTGAGGGCTTCCCTGGTGGTGCAGTGGTTAAGAATCCGCCTGCCAGTGCAGGGAACACGGGTTCGAGCCCTGGCCCAGGAAGATCCCACATGCCATGGAGCAACTAAGCCCGTGTGCCACAACTACAGAGCCTGCGCTCTAGAGCCCGCATGCCACAACTATTGAAGCCCGCGCGCCTAGAGCCCGTGCTCCACAACAAGAGACACTGCAATGAGAAGTCCGCACACAACGAAGAGTACCCCCTGCTCGCCACAACTAGAAAGTCCACGCACAGCAACAAAGACACAGCGCAGCCATAAATAAATAAAGTTTTTAAAAGCCATTGAATTATATACTTTTAATGGGTGAATTATAGGGTGTGTGAACCATATGTCAATAAAGCTATTTTAGGGACTTCCCTGGTGGGGCAGTGGTTAAGAATCCGCCTGCCAATGCAGGGGACACGGGTTCGAGCCCTGGTCTGGGAAGATCTCACATGCCACGGAGCAACTAAGCCAATGCGCCACAACTACTGAATCCCACGTGCCTAGAGCCCATGCTCCGCAACAAGAGAAGCCACAGCAATGAGAAGCCTGCGCACCACAGCAAAGAGTAGACCCCGCTCGCAGCAACTAAAGAAAGCCTGCGCACAGCAACAAAGACCCAACACAGCTATAAATAAATAAGTTTATTTAAAATAAATTAATTAAAAAATAAAGCTATTTTAAAAGGGACACCATCAAGGAGGAATTCAGAATGATGACATTTGCTTTTTTTCTGTCCTTGGTCACTTGGCTGGGCTCTGGCTATGCTAGATACGGGATTCTTTATGAAACACTGTAGCAGAAAGAAAACTGTTACTTTGCTAGTTGTTGCCAAAGTGTCTTTGGGGAATCAAGTATCTTTCCTTAGGAATGAGCCTTCCTAATTTACTTGGGGATCATCTGAAATTCAGAGGAGACAACCAAACCTGGAAACTGCTCTTTGTTGAGAATTTGAGGGCAAGGAAGAACTGAGAAGGGAAGTGTTTCTGCAGAAAAGGTGGGAGGCTGGGATGCTTTTGGACAGAAATGACTGAGAGACACAAGAAAAGGGAAACCTGATATTCAGCATTAGATCATCTGCTGAATCACACTGTGATATAAATGTCCCTTACTGTTAGCCCTGAATCAGCAATAAAACTCTGCTGTCTTTTCTGTGTGATACTGAGAAGTATGAGTTTAAAAAGTAACGACTTGGCCCCTCCCCCCCATATGAAACAATGGAGCAGCTGCAACGTACAAGGCAGAGAATGAGGACTGAGCAGAAATCAGATCTGTCAGTGGTCCAGGGTACTAAGCCTCTGAATTCACAGGAATCTTCCAGAAGAGTGTGGCTGAGTGTTTGAATACATTGAATCTATATATTAAAGGACCCTGGGTTACATATGCTTGGAAAGCCAGAGTTTCTGAATATGACATATATTGCAGGGCCGGGTGCATTTATAGGTTACAAGATTTTAAAGGTGGGGGGAGCAGAGAGGTGGACAGCAGGAAAGAGGAGTAGACTCATTGAGACAGGAAAGAGGATTGTCCTCAGCAACAGGAATGCCAGCAACAGTGGTCGATATTTATTGCGCAGGACAGAGAGGCACGGTTTTATGGAGGTCTCCGCTGGCTGACTCTGGAACCAAGCCCATGAAAATTGTGATGCTGACACCAGGGAATTCTGGTGAGGAGGCACAAGCAGGAGATCTCCAAGGAAAAGCTTCAGACACCGTGGCCCCCCAAGGCTCTTGGATACGCTTCAACAGCCTTTAATTTACCATGGAGATAGACACCCCACTCACTGGATGTTCGGACAAAGATGCAGTCAGAGGGTTTCCTTCAGAGGTGAGCCAGGTGTCTTCATAATTCTGCAAAGTAGAGGATCAAGCAGAAGCTGAGCCTTTTCCTAAGTGGGAAGAGACCTAAATGGAAGGGCAGGAGGTACAATCAACTGAGCACTTGGGTCCCGGTTCATTGGAAGGAACCATCCAGTTGATGGGGATGCAGCTGGGCGATGGGGTGGGATGAGTGGTTAGGACACATCCGCGTAGAACCTGGTTTTCTACTTTGTAACTTGTGGGAGTTGTACTTCCCGGAGGGTGAGGGGCTTGCCGTGGGGGATCATCAGGACCCATACGTCAGGGACAGGTAGAAAGAGGGACATCAGTGCCCCTCTCACCTGCTTCTGCAAACCGTTCTTTTGTTTCCACCACTGGGAAGTTATCAGTCGGTTCCTTGTGTCTTTGAGTGCTCTCTGAAGTTGGGAAGTACTTAGAAGAGGGAGATTTGTGCTTCCAGATCTTCCACCATCTCCCCAGGCCCAGGAGCACAAGCTCCAAAAGCGTGAACAAGAGACAGAGCCCAGTGACCCCAAACATGGTCTTCAGGAAGATGGTCTTCTCAGAGGGGCGAGACAGATTACAGCTTATACTACCAAGGCAAGGCTCTCGACGACACGCAAAGGAGCTGGGCATCTTGAACCCGTACAGATGATACTGCCCCCCCAAAGCTGCCCCTTCAAGGGCCAGTCGCACCCCCAGCTGTGCCACATAGGCCCAGAGCACCCTGGGGCTTCCAGGCCCCAAGGCATCTCTGCTTTTCTCCCCTTGGCGAATCAGGGTCTCCTCTTCCTTCTTCACCTTTTCAGATTCCTCCCAGTGCCAGATCACATGATACAGAATGAAACCCATGTAGAGGGCACTGGGTACAGCCACCAGGGTGACCTGGAAGGCCCAGAAGCGCAGCGGGGAGAGAGGGTGGAAGGCATCGTAGCAGGCAGCCTTGCAGCCCAGCTGCTGCGTGTGACACACGAACTCGCTCTGCTCGTCGCCGTAGACCCCCGTCCCACTGGCGGCCAGCAGCATGAGGCGGAACCCCAGGAGCACAGGAAGCAGGAGGCGCCCCACGGGGGTGGAGTGCCGGCTCTCCTCCACCACCAGCCGCCTCAGGAACCTGCCGCACATCCTGTTAGGGAGCAGAGGACAGTGGTGAGTGTAGGTGTAATGCTCACTGTCCGGTGGGAGAACTGCCAGGCCAGCTCTTCACCCCCAATCCAACGGTGGCTAAGGCAGGCTTCCTCGCTCCTCTCCGAGGACCTGGCTGATCGAATACCACGACCTGAGGGCACCTCTTTATAGTTAACGGAATCATCTGTATAGAATATTAATAGTGAGTGAGTGTGGGTGTGGCTTTCTCTTCTGTCCCCCCTCCTGTACTGCTGGAGGGGAGAGGAACTCTCGGCCTGCGGGGAGGCCAGCGTCAGTCTTTGTCTCTCTCTTTCCCTCCCTCCCGAAATAGTCAGAGACCCGAGTCCTCTGGACACCATTGCTTCCCTAGGTGATGGCTGCTAGGTCTGGTGCTACTGTCAGTGTCACCTGAACGAAATCAGTGCTGCCCCTGGGAGGGGTGTGCGTTGCCTTCTCTGGCTTCAGGCCCCCAGGTGCTCACAGGTGTGTCAGTCTGGCCCCCATCACAGTGGTGAGACTGAGGTGAGGTTAGGTTAAGGGGCTCGGTGGGGATCCAGTGAACAGAGTGAATGTCAAGGCTTGCTCTAGTCTGATGTTCTTCAGACCTAACCAGCTTAGGAAAGGAGAATACTTTGAAGAAAACCCAGCAGAATCTACTGGTTAAACATAATGGTGTTTGGGCCAAAGCCAGAGGTGACTGGATCAAAATTCAAAATTCAACTCTGCTTTGTCATTGCTCCTTGGGTTTACATCTCCCTCGTGGTGAGAGGTGACCATGGTCGAGGACAGGCTTCAGAAATTCTTCTGTTCTCTGGACAAAATGCCGTTATGCTGCAAGCCCAGTTTGCCATCGTCTCTGTCCTCAGCAGCCCTCCTCAACGCCAAGCTTCTCTTCCTAACCCTTCCCCTTCAGCCCAAACTCTTACATACCTGGTTCCCCTCACTCTCAGAAGACCATGCAAAGCTCTTATTCCAGAGAAAATAGACTCATTAGTGTGAAACCCTGAAGCTCCTCCTTCTCGTATCTTCACAGTCACGTCCTGCTGTAGCATCTCAGAGAAAGAAGTGTCTTTCCACTTGTGCAAGGCTGCCCTCCCTTTCAACTGTGTCCCTGGGGCACAACTTCCAGCTTCTTCAAGAATTTGACCCCCTAATTATCTTTTCTGTAATTCAGACCATCCTTGTTTCTGCTCTGACCTTGAACTTGCTTAGGTTTCTTCCTGTTAAGTCTAATAATAATAACCTGAATTTCTAAGTTAACATGGCAGGCCTAATTTATCTCACGTCGGCTTCCCTATTATAATACCCAGCGAGATGCACAAAACAATCTTAAATGAGTATTAGTGTTATAAACTATAGATAAGAATGGACCACATGCCAAAACTTAGGCAGAACGGTCACTTTTGTGCAATCAAAAGAGACGGATTGAGATGCTTCCAAGGAACAGTTCTAAGGGCCTCAGTTGACCAGAGAATTATGTCACCATCCACCAACTGTGAGAAACCATATTTGAGCCACTAAGAATCAGAGTCTGAACCTCTGCCTGCCCCTCAGTCCCTGTCTTTCTTCTTTCTTCATAGACTGTGAAAACTTAGAAGTATATCAGGCTGCTGAAAATTCTTTTCTATAAAATTGGGTTAAAATTGTTAGAAGAAACTTATTTCCAGTCTCTAGAAAGATGCAGAATTGGTCCTGTGATTAAAGATGGCATATTGAAGATAAAGATTTATCCCTTCTCATCCCTAAGACTCCTCAAAAATGAGAGTCAGTGGATCTTTACATGTGTACACCCACTATAAATAGAGTAGAAGAGAGATCATCAGCTTGATCTTTGAAGGCAATAAGAGATTCTGGGGGAGATTAGATCAGGATGCTAGAAAGCACATTGGATAATTCTCCCAGAATTCAAAGGAAGAAGATGAATAATTGAACATAATAAAAGATAGGGCTTCCCTGGTGGCGCAGTGGTTGAGGGTCCGCCTGCCGATGCAGGGGACGCGGGTTCGTGCCCTGGTCCGGGAGGATCCCGCGTGCTGCAGAGCAGCTGGGCTCGTGGGCCGTGGCCCCTGGGCCTGAGCGTCCAGAGCCTGTGCTCCGCAGCCGGAGAGGCCGCAGCAGTGAGAGGCCCGGGTACAGAAAAAAAAAAAAAAAAAAAAAAAAGATAAATAGATAAGGAACAAAATCTGTTTCTAATTTGGAAATCAAGACAACAGTAAAACAAAGTCACTAGCTTACGTATTGGGGAGAAAGCACTTAGTGAAGTGTCTAGGAAAGAAGTGGTTTCTCCATAAATGTTTCAGTTTTGTTTGGTGAAAACTGAGCTCCACAGCAAGTTTCAAGGCTGGTCCTGGGTTTCTCAACCTTGGCACTGTTGATGCTTGGGGACTGATAATTTTTGTTTAGGGGTAGCAGGGGTGCTATCCCATGCTTTGTAAGATGTTTAGCAGCGTTCCTGGCCTCTATCCACTAGATGCCAGTAGCACACTTCTCCCCTCCCACCCACAACTGTCTCCAGATACTGCTAAGTGTCCCCTGGGGTCAAAATCACCCCTGGTTGAGAACCACTGCTTTAGGGTAGCACTGGTCCATCACCTCTCCACTCTTGGCTTCAGTTGCCAGCTCTGTAAAGCAAGATGTCTGCACCAGAGCATCTCAGAGGGCTTTTGTAGGGCATGATAATCAGCCCATTTCCAGGCTGGTTGTACATCCTCCTGTGAGGATGCCTGCAGCCTCTCCCACCTCATAAGTTCAAAGGGTCCCAGCACTTGGGGTTGGGGGAGAGCCCTGGGCTCTGGGGGCTTCTACCATGGCCCTCCTGGCGAGTCACCAGACTAAATGTTAACTTGGTAAATTCTCAAGTCAAGCTCTCCGCCTCGTCTCATTTCCAAGTGCAGGCCCAGCACTGTCTGCACATGTTGCCAGCACATCCCCAGCAGACCTGGAATTTAACACAGAGCAGCCCTGGCATATTCCAAGTGTCGGGAGTTTGAGTAGCTTCCTGAAGCCCTCTCTCTGGTTCTTCTTTCCCGTGCCCACCCCAGACCTGTAGCCAGACACCCAGATGTCCTCTGAGAGGCTCTCAGAACTGAACTGAGGTCTCCAGGGCTCACCACAGAGCTTCGGGGATTTGGAAGGGAGAGAACTTTAGAAAAAGCAGGACAAGAGGGCTTGCTTGAGATCCCTTGGTTTGGAGCACCCTTCCTGCCCTTTGTCCCGCGGCTGTTATAACCAAAACAATGCTCATTCAACACACATTCCAGGGCCTCCTGGAGGGTGCAGACAATAAATAGCCTGCTCCATCTCCCCAAGGCTGCAGACCAAAGGGAGTTTCCTATAAACCGAAGCTCAAACATGGCTGTCCGTCCCCCCTCCTCCCCTGCTTTCCTGGGACCCAGTGGTCTCCCCATCTGTTCCAGCCGTCCCCAGCCCACCCCTCTCGTTCTCGGAGACCTGCGTCCTCCTCCCACAAACACGTCTGCAGCTTTGCCCACAGGGGGCCAGAGACCCCAGGCCAAACTTCGAGACCTAGGGAGCTGAGGGATCAGCGTTGTTGAGAAAATTCAAGGGACCACTGTTTCTCCAAGAAAAAGAAAGAGTTTGCAAATCAATTTATTCTGGAGGGGGCTGGCAGGATCTGAGCCCTGTCGATTTTAGAAGCAGTTCCTATGAGCTCAAGAGTTGGGAGAAGGAGGAAAACCCAGAGTTGGAGGGGATTTTCGAATACGTAAACAGATTTTTTAAAATTCCATAGCAATTTTGTTAAGAATTTTTCTAAGCATCTCTTGTTCTTTGGGAGAAAACTTTCAGGATACTATGGGTGGCAGAATCCACCTCAGAGAGTTAAGGCGTGAAGGAAGGTTGTCCACTGAGGCCAGCACTAGAGCAGCTCCCTGCTTCCAGCTCACCCCACCTGGCCTAGAAAACATTCTAGATCTTTTACTAAAGTGCGGTCCATGGTGCAGCAGCCCTGTCATCACCAGGGGTGCAGAACCTCAGGCCACATCCCAGGCTTAGCAAGTCAAGTCTGAATTTTAATAATAATCCCCAGGCCATGGGCGTGTGCATTAGAGTTGCAGATGCACAGCCCAGAGCCCCAGGCGGTCCCCACCACCACTACCCCAGGCCCTGTGCCAGCCCAGCTTTGCTCTGCCCTGGCACTCACCTGGCAGCTTCAAGCAGAAGCACCAACAGCAGGGGAAAGAGGCAGAGGTAAGAGCCCTCAGGCTGGAGCCCGCAAGGTCCCAGCTCTCCCCCAGGCCCTGCCTCCAAGCCTCCACCCACTCCTTCCCCCGCCCCTTGTCTTTCCTGGCAGCCTTAGCGCAGGGTCAAAGAATTGCAGCCAGAGGGGCAGGCAGCCCAGCTGCTAAAGAATGGGCTCTGGAGAATAACCCTCTGTTGTCGAGGGTGAGGGCTCTGTCTTCTAAGTGATCTGAAATGGGGATTTTCAGATCATCTGAAAGGGGGGCAAAGGCTTCGGCATGTTTTCAATATAGGGACTTGCAGGCAACAACAGATAGAATTCCATACATTTCTCTCTGGACTTCCTCTCTTCTTGGCTGGGAGAAACGGACTCTCTGCAGCTCAGGGAGCCCAGCCCCTCTCCACCAGGCCCAGGGAAGATTGCAGCACCTGAGTTCCAGATACTGGCCCTGTGGAGATCTGGAGTATCATTCCACCATTTTCTAGCATTTCACATTGTTGTAGAGAAGTTCAAATCCACCTCAATAGTCTTCATCTTTTAAGTGATTTGATCTTTTTGACAGTTTGCCAAATGGATGACTTTTTACCTTTGAAGCCTGTTCACTCCTCCAGGGGATACTATTCAGCTAGATGTAGAAATCTCTCACTGGCTCTTTCCTGTTCACATCTGGTACACAGGAAACATGGATGCATCCTTAGGGCCAAGAAACTCTGGGCATACAGGCCATTTCCAACACAGCCACATCTCCTTCCATTCATCTGCTGGATATCCTATCTCCTGCCTTTTTGATTTATCAGTCGGGAATCAACACACTGGAGCCCCTCTCACTAGGCATGAGATACAGGAGGCAGCACCCTCACCGCCTTCCCTTGGGGAGAACTAATAGCACATCTCTTTCCAAGGCAGCTTCCCTCCAGAGTTAATCCTCTCTCCCTCTAATTTCCAACAGCTCTGCCATTTTATACAACTTAGACATGGGTGTAGAGTTCGAGCGACATAACTTATTTGGTTTTCCTTTGAAATATTGCATTTTAGACTAACAAATCACGTTAGAATGTCATATGTGTTGTATTTTCTAAAATATTCCATCTTGAAATCCCCATCCAAATTTCCAATACCTTGTTACACCAACATTTATTTAGTTGCTTAATAAATGATGGATATTCTAAGTGCTAAATGGTCATTAATTCACACTTCATAACAACTTTATGAAGTAAATACTGTTACTGCCCTCTTACAGAGGAGAGAAATGAAGAATGGAAAAGTTAAGTAACTTGTAAAAGGTTGACCAGCTAGTGAGTAAAGGAGATGGGATCTGAAAAAGCAATCTGGCTGCAGATAGCAAACCCCTAAACACTACTATACTCCTAGCCTCATCGTATTTCAAATTACCAGCCTTTAAAGACCTTTTGATGGTAAATCCACTATAATTTCATACCTTCAAGAAAATAAAAATCCTCTGCTGACATTTTCTCCATCTTAATGACTAGCTATGCCATCAACCCTGGATTTCAAGCAAAAACTTAGGTGTCATCACTGACAACTTCTCCTTCATTGAACACATCTTATCATTCTACTGGTTGTACAGATTTCTGTCCCATGAATTAAGAAGGTGCCTTAGTTCAAGACTGAGTTACCGGGACTTCCCTGGTGGCGCAGTGGTTAAGAATCCGCCTGCCAATGCAGGGGACATGGATTCGAGCCCTGGTCTGGGAAGATCCCACATGCCGAGGAGCAACTAAGCCCACGTGCCACAACTACTGAGCCTGCGCTCTAGAGCCCGTGCTCCGCAACAGGAGAAGCCACCACAATGAGAAGCCCACACACTGCAATGAAGAGTAGCCCCCGCTCGCAGCAATGAAGACTGAATGCAGCCAAAAATAAAGAAAGAAATTTACAAAAAAAAAAAAAAAGACTGAATTACCAAAATGTCACCCTAGTGTCGCTGTTTCTAGACTTGTCCACCTCTAATGCATTCCCTGCATTGCAGACAATATTTAATTCAATTCTTATTTAGATTTACCAACATGTTTACCAGTTTCTTTGCTCAGTGTTGCTTCTTCAATTTTATGCCTTCCTCCAGATTAAATCTTTTTCTCCTTCTTTCTCTCTCTTTTTTTTTTTCTTGGTGACCGTGGTCTTAACCATTTTTGTGTTCATTTTAGTAGTGTTAAATATATTCACATTGTTGTTGTTCAGTGGATTTCCAGAACTCCTTCATCTTGCAAAACTGAAACTTTGTACCCATTTCTACCTGCCCTCAGCCCCTGGCAACAATCATTCTATTTTCTGTTTCTATGAATTTGACTACTTTAAACCTCTCATATCAGTGGAATCATAGAACATTGTGACTGACTTATTTTCCTTAGCGTGGTCTCTTCAAGGTTCATTCATGTTGTAACATCTATCAGAACTTCATTCCTTGTTTAAAAATTTATTTATTTTTGCTGTGTTGGATCTTCGTTTCTGTGCGAGGGCTCTCTCTAGTTGTGGCAAGCGGGGGCCACTCTTCATCACGGTGTGCAGGCCTCTCACTATTGCGGCCTCTCTTGTTGCAGAGCACAGGCTCCAGACGCACATGCTCAGTAGTTGTGGCTCTCGGGCCTAGTTGCTCCGCGGCATGTGGGATCCTCCCGGACCAGGGCTCGAACCCGTGTCCCCTGCATTAGCAGGCAGATTCTCAACCACTGCGCCACCAGGGAAGCCCAGAACTTCATTCCTTTTTAAGGTTAGATGATATTCCATTGTGTGTATGTATGTGCCACATTTTGCTTATCCATTCATCCATTGATGGACAGTTGGGGTGTTTCCACCTCTTGGCTATTGTGAATAATGGGCTATGAACATAGGTGCACTAAATTTTCTTCTTGAGGTACAACCTTTAGTATTTCTTCTACTAGGGAACTGTCTAGGGGTAAGCTCTCTTTTTTTCCTTCTTTTTTTTTTTATTGAGGTATAGTTGACGTACAATATTATACAACATAGTGATTCACAATTTTTAAAGGTTATATTCCATTTATAGTTACTATAAAATATTGACTATATTCCCTGTGTTGTAAGATATATTCTTGTAGATTATTTATTTTATATGTAGTAGTTTGTGCCTCTCAATCCCCTACCCCTCTCTTGCCCCTCCGCCCCTTCCCTCTCCCCACTGGTAACCACTAGTTTTTTCTCTATATCTGTGAATCTGTTTCTTTTTTGTTAGATTCACTAGTTTGTTGTATTTTTTAGATTCCACATGTAAGTCATATCATACAGTATTTGTCTTTCTCTGTCTGAGTTATTTCACTTAGAATAATACCCTCCAGGTCCATCCATGTTGTTACAGATGGCAAAATCTTATTCTTTTTTAGGGCTGAGTAGTATCCCATAGTGTGTGTGTGTGTGTGTGTGTGTGTGTGTGTGTGTGTGTGTGTATCACATTTTCTTTGTCCATTCATCTGTTAATGGACACTTAGGTTGCTTCCATATCTTGGCTATTGTAAATAATACTGCTATGAACATTGGGGTGCATGTATCTTTTCTAATTAGTGTTTTCATTTTTTCTTTTTTTTTTTACTATATACCCAGGAGTGGAATTGATAGGTCATATGGTAGTTCTATTTTTAGTTTCTTGAGAAACCTCCATACTGTTTCCATAGTGGCTGCACCAATTTACAGTCCCACCAACAGTGCAGGAGGGTTCCCTTTTCTCCACACCCTCTCCAGCATTTGTTATTTGTAGAGTTTTTAATGATGTGTTTGCCCCTTTAAAAAAATCTCCTTCTCCCAACCCTCCAGGGTATCCATCTTCCTAAAATATATATTTATCATACCTTTATCTTTCTATACTTTTAACACATATCTACTTTGTTTAAAATCTGTTTTTAATGTTGCCTGTTTTTACTTTTTATATATGTGGTAGAATTATACAGTTCTGTGATTTCCTTTTTGCCTCTGTATTATATATTTTTAGACTCATACATGTTAACATGAGTATGAATGTAAGTAACGCTCATACATGCAGTTGAAGTCCATCAATTTTCACTGCTGTGTAGTTCTTCATTGTTTAAATAAACCACAGTGATTTATATGTTCTAATATTGATGATATTTGGGTTGTTTCTCAGTTTTGTTATTTCATCAATATTGTTATGCACATTTCTCATACATTTCTATATCTGCACCCATGCAAGATTTTCCTTAGAGTTTTCATCTTTGAGGAATTACCAGAATGTAGACTAATGTTAGATAGAATATACCCAATCCTATAAGGCAATGCTAACAGTTTTCTGTGATCATGACCTTTTGATTTTAAGTTACATTTTTCTGAACATTAATGATGTTGATCTACTTTTTATACGTTTGGGGGCCATTTGTGCCTCCTTTTCTTGCCTAGAGTAGACTGGGTAATGCCCCCCAAGATATGCACATCCCAATCCCCAGAACCTGTGAATGTTGCCTTACATGAAAAAGGGACTTTGCGAATGTGGTTAAGGATATCGTGGGACTTCCTTGGCCGTCCAGTGGTTAGGACTCTGCGCTTCCACTGCAGGGGGCATGGGTTCAATCCCTGATTGGGGAAATAAGATCCTGCATGCCACTAGGTGTGGCAGGGAAAAAAAAAAAAAGTTAAGGATCTCGAGATGCGGACATTTCCATGGATTGTCTGGGTGTGCCCAATGAAATCACAGGGTTCTTTATAAGAAGGTGGCAGGCAGTCCCGCCAATAACTCACCTTAAATACAAATTCACACATAGTTTAAAAGTAAAAGGATGGAAAAATATACTTAGCTAACACTAATCAAAAGAAAGCTTGAGGGCTTCCCTGGTGGCACAGTGGTTGAGAATCTGCCTGCCAATGCAGGGAACACAGGTTTGAGCTCTGGTCCAGGAAGATCCCACATGCCGCAGAGCAACTAAACCCGTGCGCCACAACTACTGATCCTGCTCTCTAGAGCCCATGAGCCACAACTACTGAGACCATGTGCCACAACTACTGAAGCCCACGCACCTAGAGCCCGTGCTCCACAACAAGAGAAGCCACCACAATGAGAAGCCCGTGCACCGCAACGAAGAGTAGCCCCTGCTCACCACAACTAGAGAAAGCCCGCGCACAGCAACAAAGACCCAACACAGCCAAAAATAAACAAATAAAGTAAAATAAATTTAAAAAAAAAGAAAGCTTGAGGGACTATATTAATATCAAATTAGGTTTCATAGCAAAAATATTACCAGGGATAAAGAGGTCATTCCGGTATTATAAAGGGGTCAGTTCATCAAATCCTAAGCATTTATACACCTAATAACAGAGTTAGGTGACTAGCAACGAAACAAGTTTCAGAAAGGTTGAATCACTTGTGAAGGCCACTCAGGCAGTAAGTAGAAGAGGCAGGATGGGAACCAAGGGTGAATCTAGGGTCCAACTCTTTCCCCCTCTCAAGGAGCAGCCACTGAGTCAGGTGCCTACAGCACCTCTTTGCTGACGGCATGTGATCACCTCCTTGGAAACAGAGAACTGTGAGCCCGCCATTCGGGGCTATGCAGACAGTCCGGCTGCAGTGACCGAAGTCCTTGACTACTTGTCTGTAATAGGGGCGGGAAGTGGGGAGATACACAGGACTCGGAGAATAGGCACATTTTTCAAAGTTGCCTGGATTTCTCCTGATTCCTCAATGGCTCCATTTATAAATGTCCACAGTGCCTGGGTCAGTGTGGGTATCAGGGCAGGAGGTTAAGGTTGGTGCTGGAGCCTGGGGGAGGGGGCTTCTGCCTAATTATTTCTAAGCTTCTGACAGGACCCTAAAGCACCAAGACAAACTTCTCTTTCACAGTAAGTTTCTGAGGATTGGTGCCAGGAAAGAAGCCCCCAAGGGTCAAGAGAACTCTCCTCCCACTTCTTTATTCCACCGAACAAGGCCCTCTTTGTCTCCCCTCCTCCCAGCAGATGAGACCAGGCTCCTCCCACAGCCATATGTTGACGAAAAGTGCCAGGACCTGGAGCAGCAGGGTGCCTGGGGTGCAGGGGTCACCCAAGGCTGGGGAGCATCTCTGTACCCTCATGGTGATGGGGGGAGAAATCTTTCTTCCCTCCCTCCCTCTTTCCACAGCTGGATGTGTCTATCTGCTTCGGGAGAGAGAGACACCACCAGGAACGAGGATTGAGAAGGAGTCGTGTTGCCGAAATTGGGCATCTGTACACCAGTGCCGGATTAAATCTCAGAGACAGAGTTTTGGGTGAAGTAGAAAAGAATAGCTTTATTGCTTTGCCAGGCAAAGGGGGCCAGAGCGGGCTAATGCCCTCAAAACTGTGTCCCTCCCTGGAGGGGGTAGTGAGGAGTCTCACAGTGTTCTAGGAGCAGGGCGTGGTCAACTCGTGGACATTCTTCTGATTGGTCGGTGGTGAGGTCATGGGGAGTCAGCATCATCAACCTTCTGGTTCCAACTGGTCTAGGGTCTACCTGTGTGGTCAGCACACGGTTAACTTCTTCCACCTGGAGGGGGTTTCAGTATCTGCAAAACAGCTCAAAGGACATGGCTCAGAATATTATCTATAGCCCTTGAGGAAGGACTAAAGGTCCTTGACTTTGTTTAATGGCTAAAGTATTATTAGTTTGTCTTGCTTGACTGTTTTTCTTTCTTTCTGCATTTTCTCACTTCTCTGATTAAATTTATTCGTTGACTAAAGTTTTTCTACAGACAAAAGGCAGGCGGAGGACATGGGGGTGGGGGCGTTATTCTGGAAAGGCCTCATAGGGCCCTGCTCAGTTACAGTCAGTAGAAGGAAAGTGTCAGAACAAAAAGAAAAACAGGCTTCCCTGGTGGCGCAGTGGTTGAGAGTCCGCCTGCCAATGCAGGGGACACGGGTTCGTGCCCCGGTCCAGGAAGATCCCACATGCCGCAGAGCGGCTGGGCCCGTGAGCCATGGCCGCTGGGCCTGCGCGTCCGGAGCCTGTGCTCCGCAACGGGAGGGGCCACAACAGTGAGAGGCCCGCGTACCGCAAAAAAAAAAAAAAAAAATCTCCCCAGAGAATCGGATTCGACAGCACTGGGCCGGGGATACTACGTGACCTGGAGAGAAGGGAGATAAGCTAGTCCTGGGCCCATCATTGCATGACAATCTGAAGGTCACAAAAATATAAGCCAGTACTTTTTACATTAACTATATTTCAATGAAAAAAGAAAGAAAGAGATTCTATTCAGCCGACTCAGGAGTGCCCACCGAGCTGATTTTCCTCCCCCAGCCCACTGATAGGCTCCTCTTGTGGCTAAACGGGATATTACCTCTAAGAGTCTAAGAAACAACAACCCAAGTGTCAATGTCGGGTTTGGACCTTACTAAAGTGAAGGTGTGTGGTGTCCCCCACAAGAGCTCCAGGAGGCCGGCAGTGAGGGCTGGATCATCCTGTTTTCCCTGGAACGGTGGACCTGGTTTCCTAAGAGTGCACTGACATATCCATGGCTGGGGTGCACTCAGGTGGGTTGATCAGCTTAGCACAAAAAGTACCCCCAACACACACTGCCAGCAGAGAATCAGAGGCAGGCAGGGGAGGGGCGTGAGACCATCCCCTGGGGCAGGTGTTTGTCAGACTCTGGAATTGAACCCTACTTGCAAGCCAATAAATTAGCCTGTTATGTTTCATGGATGTGACAGAAGACAGGACAGCTCCGGGAACACAGACAAAGAACTGATGATTATGGCACAGCAAGCAGCATGGCCCCTAAATCCCAGACAGTGACTCCACCGGACCCAGGTGGTAGGCTTGGAGGGAGCACAGAGCTTGGGGAATGACAGCGAGCTGGCACAAGCCTGATCTTTTTCCAGAGGGGATCAATACCTCATCCCTGGAGGTGGCTCCATGAAGTACCCTGAGAAACAGCCTGGGTAAAGATAACACAGGACTTTGCATTGTTGAGACGCCCAGAACGCGCAGCGAGTTCAAAACCCGTGGCAGATTGCCCCTCCCAACAGCACCCTCCCCAGCTCCTTGTCCCCAACCCCCACCTCTATGCCAGATTGGCCCACAGTCCACACGAGCTGATTGCTCATGCTGGTGAGGCAGAACTGCATCAGAATGATGCTAACACACTGATCTCTGGTTGCTCTCATGGGCGTGGGACGCAGGACGGGTTCAGGATTCTGGGCTATAGCAGCCCACAGCTCTACCCTTCTGTGTGAGTTTGGAGGTGGCGGGGAGAGCCTGTGAGGTGCCCCCTCCAATCCACAGCACCCCAGGGCAGTGAGGGTGGCAGCTGGTGTCCAGCAACCTGGACGCCCAGCAACCTGGACGCCCCCCTCTGTTTCTCAGATCAGGCTGGGGAGCGGGGAAAGCACCTCTCTTTGTAGCTGGGCTTTCCAGATGAATTAAGCAGAGGAACATCCTCACTTGCGGTGATCAGTGTGGTGACTCAGTGCTCTCCTGGCCAGGCATAGCCATGAGGATTGACTGCTCTTCTTGCTGCCCCCTTGGCCCTCCCCCTCCTCCTCCTCAGCCATATGGTTGGTGAGGTGTGGCTCAGGGTCCCCCTGTCTCTTGGGGATACCCCTCCACCAAGGGGAGGGAGGGTCCTCCCGTAATTGGACAGCCCCCTCCAGCCCCTCTCACTGGCCCTGGAAAGCTCCAGGTGGTCCATGAGGCACAGGAACAGAACAATGGGTCATTCTGTTTCTGTAGCCCCTCATGGGGGGGGGGGGGTTGAAGAAATTTCCCAGAAACTATAGTAAAAAAAAAAAAGAAATAGAAAGTAGGAGAAAAGAGATTTAAAAAATTAACCTGGCTGGCAGGTTCAACAGCTACACAATAGGAGTTCCCTAAAGAAAGAATTGAGGAGGAATAGACTCATATCTTGCATTCCAAAATGCTAGAGAAAAAAATAAATTTTTTTACAAGCTTCCAGAGGGGACAAAAAAAAACAGGTCACATACTAAAGAATCAGAAATCAGAATGTCTCCAGACATTTCAAGTGTACCAATGAAAGCCAGAAGATAACAGAGAGATGCCTCAACTTCTGAAGAAAATAATTTCTAACCTAAACTTCTATACCTAGCCAAACTGTCACTCAAGTGTGAGGGTATAATACAGACATTTTCAGATATACAAGCACTCTAAAAATTTACCTCCAGAAGCTTCTTGATAATGTGCTCCGTCAAAATGAAAAAGTAAATTAAGAGAAGAATATATATATGGTATAGAGGACATAGAAGGTGCCACACAAGTAAGAGATGGAATTCCCAAGATGAGGATGATGAAGGGAGATCCCAAGTGTGGAGAGCAACCACACTAAACCTGAGATTTCTGAATGTCTTGTGATGAGATTAATATGACTGGTGAGAAGCTTGCAGTTGAATAAGAACATCGAAAAGTAATAACTATTAGCTCCATTGAAAATAAAAAGTTGTGTGGGAAAGTAAAGTGATTATAGTTTACTACACAGCAGAGGTGTGAATATATTATAGAGTCACAATAATGAAAATAATGACAATCTAACCTAAATTGTCATATAAGGTATTTATGTTGGGAGGATGGATGATGGGAAATGGATGTGTGTGGTGGTGGAGGCTGGGAAAGGATGAAGGTAAATCATCATCTTCCAGGATATTGACTTTATAATGAAATATCAAGAAAGCATTTTATTTAGAGACATGGAGGTAAGTATCTACAAAATAACCAGCTAAAAGATATGAAAGATATGAAAAGATATGAAAAATCATTGCGTGAAATATAAAGAAAAAATATTTTGGAAACCATATTACTTTTTGCATAAACCAAGCATTGGAAAAAAATACTTATGGTCTTAAGCAGAGAATTTTTACTGGAACATAATTAACAGAAAAAGGAAAGAATTGTGCAAAGGTCATGTAATTGGAAGTAACTGTGTGGAAATTTATTTAAAACAAAAAGTGTGGCTCACACTTTGCTGTACAGCAGAAACTAACAGAACATTGTAAAACAACTATACTCCAATAAAAATTAATTTAAAAAAAACGTGGCTCAAGCCTCAACTGCTTTTATAGCTTTATAGGATAAAATGATAAAAATGAAACATTAAATTTTTTTAAAAACAGAGATGGAAGTGATGTTGTGAACGAAGCAGGAAATGAAGCCAGACCACCTGACTGTGTACAGGGTCCAGGAGGCCATACATTCAGAGTCTCACACCTTCCAGGGAATGTTGGGTTGAAAGCTCTGGAGTAAAAACACAAATAAAAAAACAAATCAGGGTACCACTCTGGAGGTATGCCTACAATGGACAGATTCAACACGTTCAACAAAGAAATCCCAGCCTGAGTCCCTTTGGACCCTGCAGCCCCAGACACCCATCAGAAGTGGGAATCGGAGAGCAGCTCAGTGAAGTGGCTGAGGCCTGCCTGGAGGAGGAGTGCCCTGAGATGCTCAGAGGGATCACCTACTACCTGGACTAAGTGTTCACTTCTTCTTATGTTCTACTCATCAGCACTGAGCAAAAGAAGGGCCAAGAAACCTTGAGGAAAGGGGACATAGAGGGTGCATGACTCAGTGGAAGAGAAGGAGGAAGGCTTAGAGGTGTGGAACAGTGTTCCTCAGAATCCTGCTTAACCCACCAAAAGTACTCTCAAAAGCTGTAGGTTCAGGACAAGGTTGGGGACAGGGAAGGACATTGTCAGCCCACTCCTGAGACTCAAGAAAAGGGCCTAAGTCTGGATTCTGTCCTTGTCCTGAGCTCCCCAGGGAGACACTGGCCTGAATAAGCCCCATGGTTCTATAATTCTCACTCATGGTAGTATTTTTTTCTTACCCTGTATTTGGTGGACAATACGTGGAAATGCTGTCTTTAATAATTAGTCATGGAAGAAGAACCAAATAACTCAGAAGGAAGTAACACAGCCAGTCATATTTCAAAGCAACTTCTGACCTTTGCACAAATAAAGAATAACACGTGACAGGAGAAAAGTTTCAGATCAACAAGGAGACGCAGAGTCCACTTGAACAGTCCACGTGAACAGTCCAGGGATGAGGCAACGTGAGATCTGCCCCACTTACAACAGGAGAGATGGGCAAGGGGGAGAAAACCTCAGAAGACCTGAGTCCTGGCCAGGTGTGGGGACAAAGAGAGGGCACAGAGCCACTCGGACACCCAGAGAAACTTCCTGGAGGGGCTCAGACTTCAGGGGAAGCCTAAGACAGCTTGCCAAGAAGAGGTTAAAAAGATTGTGCCTGGGCTTCCCTGGTGGCGCAGTGGTTGAGAGTCCGCCTGCCGATGCAGGGGACGCGGGTTCGTGCCCTGGTCCAGGAAGATCCCACATGCCGCAGAGCGGCTGGGCCCGTGAGCCATGGCCGCTGAGCCTGCGCGTCCGGGGCCTGTGCTCCGCAACGGGAGAGGCCACAACAGTGAGAGGCCCGCGTATCGCAAAAAAAAAAAAAAAAAAAAAAAAAAAAATTGTTCCTGACCAGTCGGGTGTGAGACAGCTGAGATGTGAAGGTGGCAAGGTCCTGACAAAGGAAGCAACCCGAGGGTGGGTCGGGGCCATGGGCATCCATTGGGCACAGCAGGGAGGAAGAAGGGGTCCAGAGAGCCAAATGTGGGTCCTGCCATGGTCACCTCCTGCCCACCCAGCAAAGACCCACCAACAGATTCCCTGCGGGCAGGACCAACTTCCGGTGCAATCTGAGAATGTTCCCCGCCCCCCCCCGCCAGGAGAGGCTCGTTGCCACAAATTATCTCCTTCTCAACAGTTCCCCGGTCCCTAAGTACTACCTCAGCTCTCTATGGAGGAGTTCTCTGGGGACCGTTCACCAGGGGATTGGAGGGATGGCATGCTCCGAATTAGGCAGGAGGCGCCAAGCGGGTGTAGGACTTAATGCGCTCTCTGCTAATGCTCTCTTCAATTCAGCTGAGTGCTGCCTTTCAGCCTCGTTTCTCACTAGACCTGGCTGTTCCAGCCAGACAGACCTTGTCGTTTGTCGTCATCACACATTTTTAGCGTTTTCACTCTCTTTCCCTTGTTCATTTAGTGGTGAATTCATTCAAGAATTCTATATTGAGTATCTGTTTTCTGCTTGGTACTCTAATAAGCACTGGAGACCCAGTAGAACAAGGTAGGTACAGCCCCTTCCTGCGTGGAGGTTACCCCAATTCTGCTTACGGAAACAACCCTCACTGTTAAGGTCCAGCTGCAATCTCCCCTCCTCCCACGACCGCTTCCATGATAACCAATTCCAACATGCAGTCTTTTCACGCTGAGATTTCTTTCAGATAGAAATATCAGGGGAGATTTCAAGAAGAAGTCTGAGTGAAGCCTATCTGTACATCGTCTGAGGGTGTCACAAGAGATCCCAGACCACCCATCACTGAGGCTCTTTTTTTTTTCCTTCCCAAGTGAAAAGAAAGAGAAAGAAAAGTAAAGAAATCAAAGCTGGGACTATCTGAGGGAAGAGCATTTGGGGCAGAGGGCACAGCAAATGCCAAGTCCTGGGGAAGGAAACATCTAGGTGTTTGAAAGACAGAATAAAGACCAGTGGGGCTGGACCATTGTGAACAAGAGGAAAGCCCTAAGAGAAGATGTTGAAACCAGATCACGTCGGACTTTGTAGGCCTTGGAAAAGAGTTTCTACTGCAAATGGAACTCCTGGTGGGTTTTAGCCAAGGTGGCAATATGATTTGATTTAAGTTTTTAAAATATCCCTTTGGCTGCTGTGTGAACTGACCACAGTGACGCAAGGAGGGAGATCAGGAAAACAGATCCAGGCCCCGGTGAAGGGCTTGGACCAGAGTGGCAGCAGTGGAGAAGGTAGTAAGCAGCCAGATTAGGATATATCCTGGAGATCAAGCCTACAGGACTTGCTGATGGATCTGCGAGCACTGGGTTTGCTGATGGGCTGGATATGAGCTGTTGTGGGGAAGGGACCACTCAAGTCTGCATCCCAGGTTTTTGCTCTGAGCCACTTCCTGCAGCCCCACCTCTGCAGGCTGTCACGTTGCACACGGGCTTCCTGTCTCAGCTTCCTTTGATGGAAGCCCGGGCCTGGACTGTGGCAGAGATGATGCTGTGTGTCCACCAAGCCAATCCATTGTCCTCCTGGATACACAGGATGGCCTCAGTCCCCAGGCCCCGGACATCTAGGCGGGGCCATACGTCTCGGTCACTAATTGTGAAGTAAGTGAGAAACACACCTTTATTTTAAGCCTTTGAGATGCAGAAGGGTTTTTTTTTTTGATAACTCGGTTTGTCTTTCATGATTAATGCATGGACTTTCTTCTATTTTCTGTGCCCACCCTCTCCTAGGATTTTCACTCCATTTCCATGGATTTGAAGCCATCAATCTGCTGCAAGCTCTCAAATTTGTATCTTCAGCCTAGGTGGCTGGATTAATATCCCCCACAGCAGGAGAGCTCCAGGAAATACTTTCTACCGGGGAGGTTAATAACTGCTATCGATCATTCTTAAACAAAGTGGCCCAAACTGAAGAGACTCAACTGAATTTTTCCCTGAAGCCCCCTTGGCAGATATCTCCTCATGCCCCTGGCTGCCCCAGAAGGGGCAGAAGGAGAGAAGACAACCCCCCCTCCCAGGTAGCCTCATTTTATTTTATTTTCCTCTTCCCCATATAGCGGTTAAAGTTCATCATAACTCTGAAGTACACAGCACAAGATCAGCCCGATGACTCAAGGTCCCTAGGGTTTTCCTTTATGCAGTTACTTCCCAAATTTTCTCACATCCTCACATTGCAGCTCCTTGGTTGTTTATAGGAGATGAGCCTCTGCCCCACACACTACCTTCTAGTGGGTTCTCTTCCCGCCGGGCAAATGAGTCAGGGTGAGCAGCCTCGGAAGCTGGGGTGAGGGGCACTTTCTACCTTTCTCTGTCTCCACCCTGAGTTATGAAATCTCTACGCTGTGACTCTAACTTTGGGAGATCATCGCCCCCTTGAGAATCTGATGAAATGAGTTGGTCCCTGTAGCAGATGCCTTTGGTAACCTGCCCATAACCTGTCAGCACTCGATGTTCTTGTACATGACTGTATTAGTTTCCTAGGGCCGCCGTAACAGAACACCACACAATGGGTGGCTTAAAAAACAAATTTATTTCTCCCAGTTCTGGAGGCAAGAAAGCTGAGATCAGGTGTTGGTAGGGTTGGTTTCTCCTGAGGCCTCTCTCCTTGGCTTGCAGACGGCCATCTCCCTGTGTTGTCACGCAGTTGTCCCCCTGTGCACGCACACCCTGGGGTCTCCTGTGTGTCCAACTTTCCTCTTCTTATAAGGGCACGAGACAAATTGGATTAGAGCCCACCCTAATGGCCTCATTTTAACTCAATTACCTCTTTAAAGGCCCTATCTCTAAGTACAGTCATATCCTGAGGTACTGGGAGTTAGGGCTTCAACACATGAATTTGGGGGAACACAACTCAGCTCATCACATTGCCCTTGGATTGCAAACTTCTGCTTCTCTGCTCTGGGCTGATGCTTATTTTACACATTGCAAAACTATAAAGGCCTTCTGGGTAACAGTATGTCTTCTTAAGGATTCCAAGAAATGGAGAATTAAGTCCTAAACATCTGCATTTTAATATAGGAAATTAACCCATTTAAATATGTTGTGATTTCTGACACAGTTAAATTGATTGCTTTCATCTCATCTTCTGTTTCCTAGTTACTGTGTTTTCTTGTTACTTCAAATGTACCGTGTGTGAGACACGCAGCTTAGGACACCATGGTCAGCGTGACAGGCACAGCCCCTGCCTTTGCAGCACCTGCAATCTTGCAGAGCTGTATTCAGGAACATTCTTTGGTGCCACTTCTCTTTAGGAACCAGGGTCAGGGCTCTCCCAGCTCTCCTGACTCCAGCTGTCAGGCATCTCCCATCTTCCTCTCCACCCCGCTGGTTAAGAGGACCAAACGCTGCCAGGTTGCAGTGGCTTGAGCAGTGATGGTGGGGCAAGAACTGGAGATAGTCAGTGCTCACAGGGCTTTTTTCTGGAAGGCCTAAGAATTGAACAGTGGTAGACAGCAGGGACAAAGAGGTGACACAGAGGAAAGTTAGGAAGGTAACCGGGGGCTGCATTCCTTCCTGCCGCCCAGGGCCCCTCCATGCCCTGGGCTCTAAGACCTGCCATTGCTATGATCAGAGCCTCGCCCAGGGCACTCCTCCCAGGCATCACCTCCTTGCCTCCACACTGGCTTCGGAGTGATTCTCCAGCCCCACCCCTTGCTCAGGAAACCATGTTTCTGCTGCTTCTCAAACGCAGGCAGGAGGAGGACTGCCTCCAGCTGCTGGTCTTTCCTCCGAGGGGGAATGGAAAGCGAAGAGACAGACACAGCTGTGGCTGGAAGCAGGGCCCGGGGGAGAGCTGGGGTTCAGGTGGGCTCTGGCCAGAAGGCTCTTTTCTCTGCGCTTCTACCTGTGGACAAGCCCTTGCTGGGGCCTCCAGGTGAGTGACACGGGCAGAGAGCAGCCAGGGGAGGGTGCCCAGGACGGGGCAGTTCACCACGTAGCCGCCCCTCACTGGCATTCCTTCTCACATCGCTCACCCTCTCTCCCCATGGTCACCAGGCTTGTGAAAGGCCCTTAGTGAAGCCATGTGACAGTTTTGCAACCCCGGAGCCACCGCTGTGAGTACCCCCAACGCCACCCCATCGCTGACCTTGATTTGGCCTTTCCCCACCCTAAGGGGGGGAGGGTCCCTCTCTCTGCTCTGTAAACAGAGCCAGAGCCTCTAAATCTTGCTTTATCAACAAGTCCAGCTCCTTGGCAAGATGTCACCCTTCCTGCCTGTGCACACTCCATGTCCCCAGTGGGCCGTGGATTACGTGGTTTCAGGCTCACACGTGACGGAGAGCCTGGGGTCCATGGCTGGGAGGGAGGAGGCTGGGTTCCCAGTGTGGGTGCGTGCCCTCGTGGCCGGGAGCACCGGGGCAGGATGCTGTCCTGGGAAGAGGGGAAGGAGGAACGAATGCTTGGGCTGCATCTGTGCAGATAATTCACTGGGAGACCCGGAGCTCTGAGAACCAGGGGAGTGTTTAGTCTAAGGCACGGGAGGCCTCCCAATCAGGAAAAAATCGTGGTATGTTGTGGATAACAGGACAGGGGAGCGTTCTCAGAATTTACGAGAAAAGCTCAGTCTAGACTGTTTCCTGGGTTCTGTTGCGCTGCCTTCTCCACCTTCCTTCCTCTCCTCCAAACCCCCAAGCCATGCAGCCAGCTCTGGGCACCTCAAAACTCAGATGCCGGGGATCCGGCCGGGGCTGGGTGGTTGCAGCACTTTTCCTGATGGGGGAGAGGATGGGATTTGGAGCTCCTGGGAGCTGCTCAGATGCCCGACACACAGAAGAGGCCAGGCCCCTCTGTGTTAAGTCCCAGGCCTCGGAAGAAGGTGGGATTAGGAGACGGGGTCTGCGGCAGGGGCCAGGCAGAGAAAAATGATGGAATTACAACATTGCCCTTGCCGCCCTCAAGGGACCACAGGGATGAAGGAGCTCTCACCGCCCTGGGTCTTTCTTCTCTTTGTGAGGTTCCCGGTGTGTGAATGCTTTCAAATAAACAACGGGGTTTACAGCAAAAGCATCGGACTCCTTTAAGTTAGGCGTGAACCTTCCATATTGGTCTCCCATTTCCACTTTGCTGTCCCGCAGGTGCCTCCGAGGCTCACAGCACCTGCTGAGGGGGTGGTTAGCTTCTCTGGACCCTTGAGCACGCAATCCTCACGTGCGGGGTCTTAAAACCCTTAGTGCGGGTCAGTCACAGTTCTTTCTTAGGCTAATGGACCGCAGCTGCGGCTTTCAGGATGCTCAGCGGGAAAGGCATTTCCGCCCTAGGATGCAGGCTCAGTTGCAGGTTCAAGTTATCGCCAGGAGAGAGCACTGTGTGTCCAGCTAACGGGCTCGGAGAGGTTCTCCCAGCAGCTCTTAAGAACCTGCAGGGCTTTGGCCGGGAGCCCTGGGTGAGAGGAGAGAGGAGGGCATCTCTCTTCCACTGTATTTGTTGATTCCTTTTATAATTATGGGATCATCTCACTCCGTTTTCACACCTATTCCCCAGCATTGCCACCTGGATGTCCTGAAGACGTCTCAGAATCACGAGTCCCAGTTCCAGCATGATCTTCCCCACTCCACCCCACCCCCAAAGAAAACCAAAACTACTTTCCCTCTTCACCGTCCTCCTCCTCTTCTACCTCCTGATCCTTCTCCTCTGGGTTTCTCCTCCCAACCTCCCAAGCTAAGGTTCCTGTCCCTTCCCTTTCAGCCCCGGCAGCCTAGATGTCACCAAATTATGCTCTGACTCGGGCCCTTTTCTCCCGCAGACTGCTCCTGTCTTGCTGCACCTCCATCAATTATTCACAGTCCTCACAAGTCTGTCTCCTTTCCTAACATGCTCGATGCTCTGACAACACAGGTAAGATCACGTCATTTCTCTCTTAAATGTCAAGATGAGGTGGAAACAACCCAAGTGTCCATCAAAGGGTGAACAGATAAACAAAATGTGATCTATCCAAACAATGGAACATTATTCAACTTTAGAAAGGAAGGAAATCCTTACTCATGCTGCAACGTGGATGAACCTGAGGACATTCTACTAAGGAACAGAAGAGCTTGGCTTAATCCAGAACTGGCTGTTGGACCCAGAGACTTCTTGTCTGACTTACTTCACTTAACATAATGCCCTCAAGATCCCTCTATGTTGTCAAAAATGGCAGGATGTCCTTCTTTCTCATGGCTGAATAATCCCATATACCAGAAGAAGATAGATATCGCATCGTCTTTATCCATTTATCCCTAGATGGACACTTAGGTTGTTTCGGTATTTTTACTATGGCAAATAATGCTGCAGTGAACAGGAATGCAGATATCTCTTTAAGATCCTGATTTCATTTCCTCTGGATATCTACCCAGAAGTGGGATTGCTGGGTCATATCGTAGTTCTATTTTTAATTTTTTGAAAAACCTCCATACTGTTCTCCATAGTTGTACCAATTTATATTCCCACTAATAATGCACCAGGTTCCCTTTTCTCTACATCCTCACCAGCTTTTGTTATCTCTTGTCTTTTTGATAACAGCCATTATAACAAATGTGAGGTGATATCTCATTGTCTTTTTTTTTTTTTTTTTTTTTGGCTGCATTGGGTCTTCATTGCTGCGCGCGGGTTTTCTCTAGTTGCGGCGAGTGGGGCTGCTCTTCGTTGTGCGCAGGCTTCTCATTGCAGTGGCTTCTCTAGTTGCGGAGCACGGGCTCTAGGCTTGCGGGCTTCAGTAGTTGTGGCACACGGGCTCAGTAATTGTGGCTCGCGAACTCTAGAGTGCAGGCTCAGTATTTGTGGCTCACGGGCTTAGCTGCTCCGCGGCATGTGGGATCTTCCCGGACCAGGGCTCGAACCCATATCCCCTGCATTGGCAGGAGAATTCTTAACCACTGCGCCACCAGGGAAGCTCCTCATTGTCGTTTTGATTTGCACTTTCTGGATGATTGGTGATACTGAGCATCTCTTCAAGTACCTGTTGGCAATTGGTATGTCTTCCTTGGAAAAACGTCTATTCAGGTCCTCTGTCCATTATACAATAAACAGATTATTAGGTTTTTGATGTTAAGTTGTATAAGTTTCTTATACATTTTGGATAGTAGCTCTTTATTAGATAGATGGTTTGCAAATATTTTCTCCCTTTCCATAGGCTGCCTTTTCATTTTGCAGATTTTTTTCCCCTGAGCAGTTCTTTATTTTGATGCAATCCTACTTATTTATCTTTGCTTTTGTTGCTTGTGCTTTTGTTGTCATCTTCAAAAAATTGTTGCCAAGACCAAAGTCATGGAGCTTTTTCCTTGTGTTTTCTTCATTAGTTTCATGGTTTCAGGTCTTATATTTAAGTCTTTAATCCATTTCAAGTTAGTTTTTGTGAGTGGTAGAAGATAGGGGTCCAGTTTCATTCTTCTGCAGGTGGTAATCCAGTTTCCCAGCACCATTTACTGAAGACACTCTCCTGTCCCTACTGAGTCTTTCTGATGAGAGGCAGCCCTGGGCAGCAGAAAGTGCACTGACTGTGGTGGCACAGGTCCGGGTTCTGAGACACTCTGTCAGTGAGAGGCCCTGAGCCCTGAGCCACTGAGAACTTTCTCCATGTTGTTTCCTCCTCCTCTGCGGGGAGCTAGGATGATAACCCACTGTGCTCCAAACTCTTAGCTGAAACAGGCCTGAATACATTTAAGGGGAGTTTCTCTTGCACATAAAAGTTCTGGATTTGATTTCCAAGTTGTTTCTTTCGATTCACTTTGCTGCCCCTGGAGTGGGGCACACGCCCTGGGAGACGAGGTCTTGCCGGGTCTGGCCCTGGTCCTCTCCCGCCACCTGCGATTCTGGCGAACCACTGAGGTGTGGGGCCTCCTGGGTCCTAGAGAGGACGCCTCGCCAGGCTGACGCCGACTTACTTCCGGCCTTTGTGTGCGGCAGTCGACCGCGGCCCGGGGGCTCAGTTCTCTGAGCTCCTGTCTGCGGGGCTGCACGGTGAGGCGTGGCTCTGAGGCCCCCAGGATGAAGGCGTGGGTTACCGGGTCACGCGATGCCAGTCTCGGCCTGTGGGGCCCAAGAAGGCCTGGCGGCCAGTTGCAGGCACCACGTCTCCCTACCCTCGCATTTTTGGTGTTGCCCTCCTTTTGTGCTCCCAGCCAGCCCGGGTGGACATACGGAGACTTGGGGCGGGAGCGGGAGTAGGTCCGAGGTTTGACCCCTCGTTCTGGCCTCCTTGGAGCCAGCCTGGCAGCGGAGTTCAGGCCGCCCCCCGCCGCCTCCCAAGTCCACAGAAACTCCTTTTGAAACGACCCTGTGGGAAATCCAGGTTGTTGAACCGCAGAACACACGCTGGATCCCTCGGCTGTGCATGTTCTTTATTCTTCCACATGCACTTAATCAGCCGAGCGCTGGCCTGGGTGTAGAGGGAATAAACATCAGACTAGATTTTTGCATTTCCCGAGCTGGGCGCTCTAGCAAGGGAACTGACGTGTGTTGTCGATATAATGTGAGATACGACCGAGAGATGGAGAGATACCGATAAAGAGCTGCAGCGGCTGCGATCAAATCCTGAAGATTTTGCAAAGGGGGGTTGGGGCGGGGGTGGTATTCGAAGGAGAATAAGAATTGGATCTGTGGCACTGCCCTACCAGCCAAGGATATTCCGGATAGAGCTGGTGCAAGAGCCTAAAGGTGAAAGGGTGGGGAGAACTGCAGAGAGAGCAGTAAATATTTCAATACCATCTGGTAAATGTTTATTCTGCACTGGGTAGTGGGGATTAATGAATGTGTGGCCACAAATCCCTGCTCTAGAGATTTCTTCTAAAAATAGTGAAAGTGGTCCAAAGGTACAAACTTTCAGTTATAAGACATTCTGGGAATGTAACGTACAGCATGATGACTATAGTTAATACTGTGTTATATGTTTGAAAGTTGTTAAGAGAGTGGATCTTAAAAGCCTGCATCACAAGAAAAAAAAATTGTTAACTATGTGAGGTGATGGTGTTAAGTAATTGTGGTGGTCATTTCACAATATATACATATTATGAATCATGTTGTACACCTGAAACTAATACAATACTATATGTCAATTATATCTCAGTAAAACCGGGGGAATTTTTTTTAAATAAAAGGGGAAGGTAGCTTGATGGAAGGGCTGTGAGGAAAGCTTGAGGCTATAGAGTTAGGGAGACATGGGCTAATACACAAAGATTAGGGACAAGTGTGCATAAGCCTTTCCAAAATAGAGCATGTGGCCACCGGAGCTTACGGGGAAAGAAGGGGCGAGTACTGTTCTGGATTGCCTCGCACCTTGCTGAGTTCAGCTTCATTGGTGTGCTTTGCTTGCAGGCGCCGGTGCTTTAGCAGCTCAAAACAGTAAACGGAGAAAACTTGTATATGAAACAATAGGGCTTCACTTTATACTAATACGGTTCCCCTGTTTACCGAGTGTGCATGAGCTTATTCACATTCCAGAAACACAGAGTCCAGGTAAACAGGCTATCTGGTCACTGTTTTCTTCTGGTCCTTTTGTAATGCCTCAAGCTACATTTTTCTTAATTTCTCAGGAGGGGATGTGATGGATAATAATTATGGTTCTATTGCAGAGACTCACAATTATCAGAAATTGGGAAAGCATGTGGGGGGAAAAATGGGGTGGCGTGGATGAGATTGAAATATACACGATACAGGTAGTCCTCAAGTTACGAGGGTTCCGTTTACAGATGTTCTGTACGTACAGTGGCCGGATGCACTCTACCTCCTTCTTGCTCCACCCTCCCCCACGCCACCCCACCCCTAGAATCCACCACCCCTGAAGACGCTGACCAGAACCCAGGAGTTAAGGCGGAAGGACACGTGTGATGAGGCATCTCAGGGCAACCATGACTCACTGCCTTTTCCTGCCCCTCACTGCTTACCATTAAGTTATGCCGTCTCACACCCTTTCACAAGGGTGCACAAGCTCCCTCTTTACGTCCCTGCAACAGGCCCCTATCTTTCATCATTTGCCTTTTACCTTAAAAGACACACTGTCCTTAACACAACATTGTAAATCAATTATGCCTCAGTTAAAAAAAAAAAAAGCAACACTGTCCTTTATCCCCTCACCCTCTTCATACCATTTGTGAACTTAAAAATGACAATAATCACTGCTGATTTGACTCACAATAATCCAGAGATATAAGTGTATCAAGAAAAGAGAAGGCCATAAGTATTAAAGTGAAATCACATGGGTGCCACCAGCACTTCAGTTATTTGAAAGCCCAGATACCTCACTCAGAATGCCCCCAGAAGTAATCTCTTTTTTCAGTAGTTCTCTAATCCTCGAAAACTAGCGTGCAAACCAATATAGCATTTCCAACCCAATTTTATTGTTTTCCTTTTGTACGTCTATGCTAGGATTTCTACTGATTTTCACTGCAGGTACACAGGGTTTTATCTACATGATGTTTTACCTAAACTTTTGTGAGAGCATAACTGATGTCTACAGCACTACTTATTTGGGAAAATAAGCTCCAAATTCCCAAAAGCCAGTCTATAACGGGACTATTGGAATATATTGTTATATGTTAGAGATAACCATTTACATGTTAGTGTTTTAGTCTTCGGATATTTATTTACTGTTGTAAATAATTTTTCTGCATTCAATCCACATTTATTGACCTTTTGCTAATATTTTCAGAAATAACACTTTTAATCATTCTGCATGGAAATCTTTCTAAAATTTATGACACCTGCCTGTGTGTGTATGATTTAACTCATTTTTCTCTGACTTGGTCAACATTATGAGTATCCTTTACACAATGACGCCCTCAGGGTTCTTTGCCCTACACAAAACGGTCTAATGTAACTTTCTTAGCTCCACTGCACATTTCTTTTTATTATTTTTATTTATTTATTTGCTTATTTATTTATTTATGGCCGCGTTGGGTCTTCGTTGCTGCACGCAGGCTTTCTCTAGTTGCGGCGAGCGGGGACTCCTCTTCGTTGCGGTGTGCGGGCTTCTCATTGCGGTGACTTCTCTTGTTGCGGAGCGCGGGCTCTAGGCATGCGGGCTTCAGTCGTTGTGGCGCACGGGCTCAGTAGTTGTGGCGCACGGGCTCAGTAGTTGTGGCTCGCGGGCTCTAGAGCGCAGGCTCAGTAGTTGTGGCTCACGGGCTTAGGTGCTCCGCGACATGTAGGATCTTCCCGGACCAGGGCTCGAACCCGTGTCCCCTGCTTTGGCAGGCGGATTCTTAACCACTGCGCCACCAGGGAAGTCCTGTACATTTCTTTTAAAAGAAAAAGTAAACAGAAGTCTCATATACACAGATAATTTGCGCAGACAATTAAATATGAATCCTACTCTCATGGCAGTTATTATAATAGTCTGAAGCTTTTTAAGTTATTTCTAAATGACTCGAGAAGTCTGAATTTGTTTAAAATGGCATTCTTGGCACAATCCTTCCCATTCACCATTTTAAAGACATGGTTTAACACAAATGTTTACTTAGTTATGTTCAAAGAGGAACTCTAAGCCTGCTTAAGAATAAAAGCTCTATCCTTTGCTTGGGGCTTTGTCCTTGTTATTTCTACAGACTGCCGTGATATTTCTTATCCCGTCTATGTAGTAAACTTATTTACAGGAGTGAAGTGATTCGTACACACTTGTTTTCCAATTTCCTTTAGGCAATGGATAGGAAAACATTATTTCCTGGATCCACTCTGTCCTGTCATCACTTATCCCTCCTGGTCCCACTTGGAATGTCAAAACACCCTCTTTCTGGGAGCAGGTCTGTAATCACAGTCTGTTCTCAACCACATGGTCCTGCTGCTGGGAGGGTAGGATGGGAAGTAAAACCACAGCAGGGATGAATCTCTTTCAAGGAAGTCCCCTTCTCAATGGCTCTATCTGTGGTAGAGCGTTGCCCAGTGACGAGAAACGCTACGCCACCAAAGGGTCCATCCCAGAGGACTAGACTGTGCTGAGCCTTGGTTTTGTCTGTTTTTAAGTGGAGACTTCAAACTCGCCCTCCCACCTTGCCTCCCACCTCAATGAAGAGTCGATGAGAAAGGACAGATGAAAGCACTGTGGAAACTACAGAACATTAACACATGTCACAGCCACAAGGCATTAAGCGTCTCTAGGAACCACCCATGGTACTAGATGCTTTGTAGCCGTGATAGGATCTTTTTTTTTTTCTTGAAGACTATAGAGTTTTTGTTTAACTGCATCGATCTTATATATATGTTTTCTTTGTCTCATGCTGAAAATCTCAGTTCTCAAAGAAATCAATATAATCATTCATTTACTTTATCCCATGTTACACAAAAACTATGGAACACTTCACGAATTTGCGTGTCATCCTTGCTCAGGGGCCATGCTAATCTTCTCTGTATCATTCCAATTTAAGTATATGTGCTGCCGAAGCAAGCACAGGATCATTTTTAAAAGTCAGAACAGTTGCCAAAATGCATCAGCTGCAGAGTGGCAGAGGCTAGTCTGTTCAGGTTCAAAGCTCAGGCTCTTTTCACTAAAACCCTCCAGATATAGGCTCTTACTGTGCTCACACTTTAGAACAGGCCAAAAGCCATCTGGAAAACCCATGGGCTCTATGCATTAGGGAGAGTTTGGCTGCGCAATATTCAAAAGGAAAACTGAAGTGTTTAAGACAAGAGGGTAGTATGGTCTTGTGTTCTGGAGATAGCCAGAGATGCTGGAATATTCTTTACCCCAAATTTTGTCTTCTTCATATTATCGTATAGATGCACGAATGACAACCGACATGGAAAAACAGAAGGACTTGATTGGTTTTTTTTGAAAACTGCTAAACAACAACAGCAAAAAGAAGTTTTTCTTTGTTTAAGAAATGCAAAGGAGTCCTTTTCCACTGGGGCTAAAATGTTTTCTTTCGGTTTTGAGAACTGTTCAATTTATCACCTGAATACAGGCATGTGTTTTACTCTATAGAAAAATTCTGGAGCTCTCGCTTCCTGCCCCAGAAATGCCCGGCTGCTTCTCAGTCACGCGTTGGTGTCACCTTGGGACCATCCCCACCCCCCATATGTTGGATTTCCTGCTTCCGGATCCCCTTTCTCTCCTGATTATTCCTCCTTTTGGTGAAGCATACCCTTCTAGAAGCATCCTGAGATAGAGTGCCTGTTGGAGTTCATATTTTGAGACCTTGCATATCTGAAAATGTCTTTTTGCTCTCCTTTAAAAAAACTCTTTTTTTTAGTTTGGGCATAAAATTCTAGTTTGGAAATTATTTTCCCATGGAATTTTGTCTCCTAACTTCTAATATTGCGATTGAGCCACCCAGGAACATTCTGATTCTTCGTCCTTTATATGAGAACTCGTTTTGATTTCTGGAAATCTTTAGGCTCAAAAATTTCACATCTATGGTTTGTTTCTTTCCCATTCATTTTGCTGAGTATTCAGCGGGCTGTGCATGTTCTCTATTTCTGAGGAATTATCTTAAATTCTTTTACTTATAATTTCCCCCACTTCATTTTCTCTGTTCTCTTCTTGCAAAATTCCTAAAAGTCAGATGTGGGACCTCCTGGGTTGCTTCTCTCATTTTCATTTTCCAGTCATTTTCTAAAATTTCTTTGTCTTTTTTGTTCTATTTGCTGTCCTATTTCCTTAACTTTCTCTTCTGTTGAGGTTTCCATTTTTGCTCCAATAATTTCCATTTCAAAGATACTCCTTTTGTTTTCTGAGTGTTCCTTTTATAGAGCACCCTGCAATTTCCTCTCATATCTCTGAGGACGTTAACAGCAGAGGTTCTTGTTCACGATTTTCTCCTGCTCCCTCCATTGCCATGGTTTCCTGGTCTTTCTCTTGTTGTGGCTGCTGTTATTTCATGGGCTAGAGATGACCTCAGTGTTTTTTACTTCTTCACAGCAGGCTCCAAGCCCACCAGTGCTAAATTCAAATCCTCACACATCCGATTGCTTTAAATATAGCCCAAAGAAGGGTATTTTTAGCCACCTGAGCCTGCCCACTTTGAAAAACTGCACCCAGCATCAGCTTACCTTAGATAAGACAAACCCTGGGGCCATGAAAGACCCCAAATCTGCTCTTGCCCTTCAGGGGTCTCTGACCTGGAAACTCCCCACCGCACTGCTGAGTGATGCCACGGAGACACAAAAGTCCCTTCTGTGATTCCACTCTCTCCTGGGAGTTCCCTTGCCCTGTTCCTGCTCTGGGTGCCACAGCTGCCCCTGTAAGGTCTCCTGCAGCTGTCTGTAAGGTCCTTTTCATGCAGTCCCAACCCAGTAGGCCTGTTCTGTGATCCTGACACATCATGGTCCCATCTCTTCCTTGATCAGCCCTGAAATTCTCCACCTCACCAGATGTAAAGATGGGGGCTTTGCTCACATGTCTTGGCCGTCCACTCACATGTCATCGTGGGACTCTGGAAGGTCCTGGCTGTGGGCAGGGCTTGTCCACCACGAGCTTCCCTCAACTCCCAACTGTCAGCATCTAGATCTCGTCTCTTGGTCAGTTTCTCCGGGGGAAAACCCTCTAGTCTCCCTCCTGAGGAGTCCAAGCCTGGCTGCCAGTACTCCAGATGCCCGGGGAGGAAAGGACCTGACCCTTGAAGGGCAGGGGGTGAAGGACAAGGCCACTCATCCACTGTGGGTCTGGGAGCCTGCACCCCTCAGGCTACCAACTAGACCCAGCTGGATCGAGGCCACCAGGTGCAGCTGAGGTGTGGGTGCTGTACCAAAAACAAGGGGTTAAATAAATATCTACCTCCTGAATGGTGAGACCCTCCCCCCAAACCCCTGTCCCAGGCACATAGTTTTTCCTAGGACAGGAGATGGCAAACTTCTTCTGTAAAGGGCCAGACAGCAAATACTTTAGGCTTTGCAGGCCACGTGGTCGATGTTACAACTCTTCAACTCTGCCATCCTAGCGCAAAGGCAACTGTGTAAACGAAGAAGAGTGGCTACCTTCCAAAGTCGCTTTATTTATGGGCTGAAATTTGAATTTAATATAATTTTCACATGTCATGAACAATGATTCTTTTGATTTTTTTCCCAAGCATTTAAAAACATAAAATTCTATATATAAAATAGATAACCAACAAGGACCTACTGTACAGCACAGGGAACCCTACTCAATGTTCTGTAATAACGTATATGGGAAAAGAATCTGAAAAAGAATGACTGTATGCATATGTATAACTGAATCACTTTGCTGTACACCTGAAATTAATACAACATTGCAAATCAACTATACTCCAATAAAATTTTAAAAAATAAAAATAAAAACATAAAATTCTTAGGTCGCTAGCTCTACAAAAAATGTATCAAGCTGCAGTTGGCCCAGTGGTGGAAGTTTGCCCATCCCAGTCCTAGAACATCGTGGTCGAGGGTTTATTGTCAAAGGCCTCTGAACCTCTCTTACTCCTCCCCTTAGCAATGCTCCCAGCGCTGATTTTTACCTGTAGGTATGAGGGTTACCGGTTCTCTCTCCCTCGTGCAGCCTCCAAGACGTGCCGTGGAAATGTAGACATTTATGAACTGCCTTGGAGTGGAAAAGGTGGTGACAGCGATTCCGAGAGTTCCTGCCAAGTTCTACCCCGGGTGGAACAAGTCACTGATTGTTCTCTTTCCCTGGATTTTACCCAAGGTGATACAGGAATGCAGTGAGAGGAGATGTCTGGGGAGGGTGGGGCCCCTGAGACAGAGCCCTGACTCCCAGGCCTTGAGCTTATGAGTCAGAACCTCTGTCTCTGGCAAGAAAGATTGTTTTCCGTAGGCCAGGACCTTCTTAGCTCAGCTTCCAAGTTGTCAAGGAAAGAAATCCTCAGTTGTGGGGGCAAAATGGGGGTTTGGCAGAGAGAAGAGCTGCTTCTGCCACTTCTTTTTATTTTTCAGTTAATTTTTATTGGAGTGTAGTTGATTTACAAGGCTGTGTTAGGTTCAGGTGTGCAGCAAAGTGAATCAGTTATACATACACATAAATCCACTCTTTTTTAGATTCTTTTCCCATGTAGGTCATTACAGAGTATTGAGTAGGGTTCCCTGTGCTCTACAGTAGGTCCTTATTAGTTATCTATTTTATATATAGCAGTGTGTTTATGTCAGTCCCAATCTTCTGATTCTTAATGTGCATTTTGGGGGCAAATCAGGTCTACCTGCTAAGCCTCAATTTCTTTATCTCTAAAATGGGGATAATCATTCCCTACCTCATTGGGTAGTTGTGGGAATTAATAAAATAACATACCCCCTAAAGTCCCCATCACATCAAAGGGGCTCAACAAATGGCAGAGAGTATAGTTTTAATTTATCTGGACAAGGAAACTCAGAGAGGTTAAGGCACCATCCAAAAGGCACACAGCTCATTAAGGGTGGAGGCAGGAATAGAGTTTGTTTTCTCGACTCTCCAGCGGGTATTCTTTCTTCTACACTGCACTGCTGGAAGAGGAGGTTTTAGTTCTTTTTCTTACCACACCTGAAATTCTACAGTAGGGAAGGTGTCAGGGATGAAGGATATCAAGTCTGTTCCCCCCCTTTTCTCACAGCCCGCTTGGTTTCTGCTGCAGGGGACAGACCCACTCCTCCCATGGCCAGACACCGGGCAAAGCAGACCTCTCTGCATCACACGGCACAGGGAGTATTGATGGGCATCACCTCTTCGCCACCTCCCCTCTCCCCCCTCCCTGCAGCCACCCCCATCTCTACCACCACCCACTTCCTGATTCAAGCTCCCTTCCTCTGGACAGTTACAAAGATTCTTTGTAATGTGTTTACACAGGGAGGAGTGAGAGCAGGGGCCTGGCTGTACTCAAACCACAGGGGCCCCCAGCCCTGTTTACAGAAAGAGAGAAGGAGAGCCAAGACAGATGACCCCGTTGCCCGGGGGCCCGGATTGAAAACAGAACCCAAGTCCAGAGCCCAAGGCTCCTTGTTTCCTGGGGTTCATCACACAGAAGCAGCACGGAGGCGCTGCTACCCAGGAGGCCTGTTTACTCGGCTGGGTGAGAGCTGTTTGCACAGGGAGGGAGGTGGCAGTGCCGTCTGGCTGTTCTCTGGCTGAGCGGGCGAAGCGGGAGGGGGACCTTCGCAGGTCAGGCCCCGTCTGTGTTCCAGGGCCTTGCAGAAGGCAGGCCCCTGACAACAGTCTTTTGGAGACGCTCTCATCTCTTCTTTGAGAGTGAATCTGGCGGATTTGGAAAAAATTCTCAAAACAGTGCTAATTATTTTCCCCTTTAATTCATACCCACACCAAATAAATCATCTAGGACCTTTCAAAGTGGGGAGAAATGCCATTTTCAGCACTCAAGGAATGGTGATGTTTCACACACGAGGTACAGTTGACAAAGCATTGTCATTTCCACCGTTTCACGTGACCCTCAAGACAGCAAGGAGGTGGGTAGCTGCGGCCAAAGTCATCCCTGTTTTACCAATGAGGAGCTGACACTTAGAGAGTCAAGTCACTGGCATGAAACCACACACCCAACAAGAGGCAGAGGCCCAGTGACGGCAGGTTATGAGCTTTTTCTACTCCGCCCCCTGCCTCCCACTTGGCTGTAAAGTAAGGTGTGCGGAGACCTTGTTCCGATATGTTACGTCCTTCCAGTGGCTCCTGGGAGAGAGCCTTGCATCTCAGGGACCTAGCAGAAAGCAAAGGCGGTGTGAGCTGCAGGGCACTGTGCCTGGACCACGGGGTCTGTCCATGGGTACCACCAATGGGGCATTCCCCGGGCACCAGACAGAGCCTTATGTGGACCAGCCGGGTGAGACGACACAGAACATACACACTCTTCTACCACCAGCGGAATCATGGCGGCGGGGGAACGTGCTGTAGGACCACCGAAGCTTTCCTCCAAGTTCATTTCTCCCTGTCTCCTCTTGGGCTTGTCCCCGTGCATTCGAACCTGTGCGTGTCTACCTGAAGCTGTTACCTGAGTTCCATCTCTGTCCCTCAAGTCCAGCTGCCCTGCTCCATCCAAATTGCTTTGACCTGTGAGGTCAGCTGGAACTTCTCAGCTCTGCTCCCGTCCCCACTTAGCCCAGCTCCAGCACCTGACTCAGCACCTGGCCGGCCTCACTTCCTGGTCTTTCCCCTCGCTGTCAAATCCTGTCTCCCCTCTTTTCTCACCAATCCATCCTTCAGGGACCACTTTCCTGTGACAACTAATGTGCTACCATGTCTTACAGCTTGCAAAGTCCTTTTGCCTACATGCATATAGACAAACATTCATACCGACTCACATTTAAGAGTTAGCTTCTCCTCCCTGCTGGATCTCTATTCATCCCCTGCCTAAACTACCAATACTGGGTTGTTATATATATATTTTTAATATTTATTTATTTGTGTATTTATTTATTTGTTTGGCTGTGCCGGGTCTTAGTTGCGGCCTGTGGGATCTAGTTCCCTGACCAGGGATCGAACCCGGGCCCTCTGTGTCGGGAGTGTGCAGTCTTAACCACTGGACCACCAGGGGAGTCCCTCTAACACTGGTTGTTTGTGAGTTGTTGTTGTTGTTTTTTGTCTTTGCCTTCAATGCACCTGAGCTCTGCCGCCATTTTTCTTTTAACCGACCTACGTTAAGATCTTCACTACCTTCCTGATAAATTGCTCCTTATACGCTTTCAAGCATCCTTCCTAATGTGAAGATCTCACTTCCTTTCCTCCAAAAATTCTATATAGCCCCCTCCTGTCTCTTTCTTCTCTCTCAACATTCAGAGCCTGTCATCGATTGTTAAAATGTGACTCCTGAAACCAGCAACTTTAAGGGTCAGGTGGCCATGAATGACAGTTCACCCCATGGCCAGCCACCCCGTGCTGCCTGGGTGTGTTTGCACATCCACACCTTGCTTCTACCCTGCCGGCTCCTTGCAGCAGTGACAGTCCTTTTCCTTTATAAACTACACAGATGTTTAGAGGAAGCTCTGGGTTAGTTCAGCTGCTCTCTGGGTTCTATCCCGACTCAGACACGCCCTGTGTTCTATTACCTATAGGTTTGGCATTATACCGAAGGCAATTTGGGGGAGGCATCGTGAGAGGTGACTCCCAGCTTGCCTGTGATTGAAACTCTGACGATCAGAGAAGTCCTAGGAACATGTCCTAAAATTGAGTCCTAGAATTTCATAGAGGGGCATGCAAAGCCCTGTGCCAGCCCTAAATGGACCAGAGTTCTAGATAAATCCTAAACCAGGACTTCAGGCACAGGGACAAGTCAGGATTCCAGACATGGGAACTCAGATTCAAGGAGACCTGGTCTTTGGAACAAAACAGAAATTCAGGTCATAGAACTGGTGCCCAAGAGCAACCAGAGTGACCTTGTGCTGAGACCTAAGGGTCAGCTGGGTCCCCTCACATCTTCCCCTGATATGAATGGGCCTGCAGCCAAGGGGGCAGCTCACCTATGAAAGGACCACCAGTGGTCCCAGCTGGGCAGAACCAAGCAGGACTTCACTTCCTCCTCCTTCTGGGTCACCTCACTGCAGTCCAGCCACTGTTCCTTCTCATTTCTGCATTTAAAACTTAAGACTAACTCAAAAATATATGCACCCCATGTCTATTGCAGCATTATTTACAATAGCCAAGATATAGAAACAACCTAAGTGTCCATCAATGGGTAAGTGGATAAGGAAAATGTGGTATCGGAATTCCCTGGTGGCACAGTGTTTAGGAATCCGCCTGCCAATGCAGGGGACACAGGATAGAGCCCTGGTCCAGGAAGATCTCCCATGCTGCGGAGCAACTAAGCCCGTGAGCCACAACTACTGAGCCCACGTGCCACAACTACTGAAGCCGCGCACATAGAGCCCATGCTCCGCAACAAGAGAAGCCACCGCAATGAGAAGCCCGCGCACCGCAACGAAGAGTAGCCCTCGCTCGCTGCAACTAGAGAAAGCCTGCGCGCAGCAATGAAGACCCAATGCGGCCTAAATAAATAAATAGATAGAAAAATGGTATAGATGAACTGGTTTGCAGGGCAGAAATAGAGACACAGATGTAGAGAACAAACGTATGGACACCAAGGGGGGAAAGCGGCGGGGGGTGGTGGTGGTGGTGGTGGTGTGATGAATTGGGAGATTGGGATTGACATGTATACACTAATATGGATAAAATAGATAACGAATAAGAGCCTGCTGTAAAAAAATAAAATAAAATTTTTAAAAAGACATAAAATATTAATGAAGTATTTGGCGTAGTTGACATGGACATATACTGGATTGGTTAATTTGTTTTTTCTTATTTTCCCATGTCTATTTTGTTCTTAGTAGTGTGTAAATATGTAGCCCATGTGCAGTGTTCTCTTACAATAGTAAGATAGGGATTGTCATGAGGCTCCAATGAAACGTACCACCACCCTACCCCACCCCTTTGCAATCTATATATATAAGTGCATATCCCTAGAATGACTATTGGCATTGTCAGCTCAACTCTGAATTGCTTGTCTAGGTGAGGTCTCTGAGAGGCCAGTGTGTCCCCTGAAAGTGGTAGGTTACTATTTCAGTCACCAAGATTACAAGTGGTGGTTCATACAGGAAATGAGACCACCAGGAGATTGACTTCAAGCAGATAGGAGAGGAAATTACTTTCCCAGCCCTTATCCTCTGAGGTTTGAACTTTGAATTGCTTGCTAGTACTGCAAGAGAAGAAAGGTGACTTCTACCATGTAGAAGCACGCTTAGAGTATTCCTTCTTGGAACCCAAGCCACATGGAGAAGCTGTGTGGAGAACAATCAAGGCCTTCAATCAACCGCCCCAGCTGAGTCCCCAGACGACAAGCAGCACCGACTGCCCGCCCCAAGAGCCAGCCATCGTGGCTATTCCAGCCGGGTTGAGCCTTCAGAAGACTGCAGCCCTGACACATGGTATAGAATTGCACTGTTGGGTCCAGTTAACCCACATAGAAATTGTAAGAGGCTATAAATACTTGTTGATTTAAAAATAATACTAATAAAATAATAAATAAATTTATTTTAAAAAGAAGTGTGTGTGTGTGTGTGTGTGTACTTCAATATTATTCAATCATAAAAGAGAACGAAATCTTGCCATTTGCAGTAACATGGGTGGACCTGGAGGGCATTACGCTAAGTGAAATAAGTCAGACAGAGAAAGACAAAAACCATACAATCTCACTTATATGTGGAATCTAAAAAAAAAAGCCAAGCTCGTAGATACAGAGAACAGATTGGTGGCTGCCAGAGGCTGGAGAGTCAGGGTTAGTGGTGAAAAGAGTCAAAAGGTACAAACTCGGGCTTCCCTGGTGGCACAGTGGTTGAGAGTCCGCCTGCCGATGCAGGGGACACGGGTTCGTGCCCCGGTCCGGGAAGATCCCACATGCTGCAGAGCGGCTGGGCCCGTGAGCCATGGCCGCTGAGCCTGCGCGTCCGGAGCCTGTGTGTCCGGAGCCTGTGCTCTGCAACGGGAGAGGCCACAACAGTGAGAGGCCTGCGTACCGCAAAAAAAAAAAAAAAAAGGTACAAACTTCCAGTTATAAAATAAGTCCTGGGGATGCAATGTACAGCACGGCAACTATATTTAATAATACCATATTGCATATTTGAAAGTTGCTAAGAGGGTAGGTCTGAAAAGTTCTCATCACAAGATAAAACAATTTTGTAACTATGTGTGGTGACAGATGTTAACCTGACATTGTGGTGATTGTTTTGCAATATATACGAAAATTGAATCATTATGCTGTATACCTGGAACTAATATAAGGTTATATGTCAATTATACCTCAATTTAAAAAAATTAAGTACAGAAGAAATGGTACCCCAATCCAAAACGATGACTCTCCAGGTCTGGTATTTTGTCATTAAAGGGGAACACAAGAGATATTTTTGCAATTGCGTACACTCAGCATCAAAGAACCTCAGGCTGATAGATGCAACTTGAGGATTTATCCAGTCTGCCTTTTCTCAGATACAACATTCCCAACAAGAGACTATCCACCCTCTTTTTGACCATCTTTGAAACCATCCCTTCCTAAGGCAAAGCTCTTTCTTCTTTCTTACAAAGATTTTCCTATTGAGCCAGAATTGGCCTTCCTAATAATTCCTACACAGTGGTCTTTGCTTTGTCTGCTGGAATCGCAAAAGAGAAATCTACTTCCTTTTCTGCATGTGGAAACAAGAGTCAGTCATTGTTATGGGCTGAATTATGTATCATCGTCCCCACACCAAAAGTGCATGTGTTGAAGTCCTAACCCCCAGTACCTCAGAAGGTGATTGGATTTGGAGACAGGGTCTTTGAAGAGGTAATTAAATTTAAATGAGGTGGACTTCCCTGGTGGTGCAGTGGTTAAGAATCCGCCTGCCAGAGCTTCCCTGATGGCGCAGTGGTTAAGAATCTGCCTGCCAGGGCTTCCCTGGTGGCGCGCTGGTTAAGAATCCGCCTGCCACTGCAGGGGACACGAGCCCTGGTCTGGGAAGATCCCACATGCCGCAGAGCAACTAAGCCCGTGCACCACAACTACTGAGCCTGTGCTCTAGAGCCCGCACGCTACAACTACTGAGCCCATGAGCCACAACTACTGAAGCCCGCATGCCTAGAGACCATGGTCCGCAACAAGAGAAGCCACAGCAATGAGAAGTCCGCACACCGCAATGAAGAGTAGCCCCCACTCACCAAAACTAGAGAAAGCCCGCACGCAGCAATGAAGACCCAACACAGCCAAAAATAAATTAATTAATTAAAAATAAATAAATTCAAAAAAATTTTTAAAATAAAAAAAGAATCCGCCTGCCAATGCAGGGGACATGGGTTCGAGCCCTGGTCCGGGAAGATCCCACATGCCGTGGAGCAACTAAGCCCATGCGCCACAACTACTGAGCCTGTGCTTTAGAGCTTGTGAGCCACAACTACTGAAGCCTGTCCACCTAGAGCCCCGTGCTCCTCAACAGGAGGAGCCACTGCAGTGAGAAGCCCGTGCACCGCAACGAAGACCCAATGCAGCCAAAATTAAATAAATAAATAAATTTATTTTAAAATAATGATTAAGATGGTAACTTTAAAAAAAAATTAAATGAGGTCCCTGGGGCGGGCCCTAATCCAGTAGGACTGGTGTCCTTAAAAGAAGAGGAGATTAGGACACAAACACACAGAGGGAAGACCAGTGAGGACACAGGGAGAAGGCCATCTGCAAACCAAGGAGGGAGGCCTCAGAAGGAACCAAGCCTCCAGATGTTAAGACAATATATTGTTATGGCGGCCACTGCAGACTAATACAGGCTCCCAGCTAAGCCCCCTCTTCAGCCTAAGCAGACCCTGCTCTTCTTACTGAGCAGGGATCTTCCCTTGCTCCTTCCCCATGTGGCTACCTCTCCCCTCCGTGCACTCTGGTTAGTTCCAGTGCCCAGAGACGAAGCCCTGCAACCAGTTAGTTGCCCGACCACTTGTGGAGGAAGACATGCCTCTCACTTCATTGGACTCTGTGCTGCTGCTCACGGAGCCTAGGATTTAGTTAACTTTGATTGACTCACCCTTGGCTCACCTTGAGCTTACAGTCCGTAAAGAACCCCAGGCCTTGTTCACTAACATTACTGTCAAAAAGCCACATCTTTCACTTCTGGGCCTTCTATACTTGTTTTTTCCAGACTGATGTTCCATGTTGGATGGTAGCCACAGGGATGTTTTGTAGACTTTTCCCCCTACAAGCAGAACACTTGGCCCTGTTATATTTTAACTCATCCATTCCCTGTCTGTGGATTGGGGTCGGGGGAGGAGGGACAGAAATTGCTTTTCTACCTTCAACACATTAGTTAACACCGTTAGCTTAGGATCATGCGCTAATCCAACTTTATGACACCAACATTCTTGAGTATGACACTGATAAAAGAGGAAACAGGTCATATAAAGCACATATAAGAGGATCCTGTTGAACGGGAATAGCAGTGCGGAGCCCAGTGGTAGCAGTCTCTGGAGACTCCATTTAAAGTTGATATGAATTTGTTAATAGAACTTGGGTCTGGTTATTCAACCAACTAAAAATTCCATCCAACTCTGCCCTTACCTGCCTTCCATTTATATAGCAAACAGTCATCGAGGGCCACGTTTTTCCAGGCTGTCCCCCAGGAATAATATCCACAAAATCACTATCTTCTCTACAAAGCAATATCTCCAGGTACGTGTCCTTTGTACTTTGCACGAGCGTCTTCGTTCTAGTGTTCCAAGATTTAATGATTAAGCCTATTTTACTCCAGCCATGCCACCTATAATTTTTCAAACTTACAAGTCTTACATATAATATCCTCCTGGACTTCTACTTCTGGCCATAGAGCAGCTAAGATGATTAGAGAAACTCTCCCCATAGAGCATACCGAAAAATGATGGGTTCCATGAAAAAGGCATCTTTTATTAATACTGTATGTGAAAGAGCCGGTTGGAAAGTAAGGGAATTCCCTGGAGGCCAGAAAGGGCAGTCCAGAGAGATAAGCACACCCGTGAGAGACTTTCCCCTGAAGTGTCTGCTCACCTCTGGTGTCCAGAGCGTGGGTTTTGACAGGCCACACATGACACAATGGGAGACAAAGCTGGGGACCTGAGGCCTCTGCCTAAAGCTAGGAACCTCAAAGGACAACACTCTGAGGGGTGAGTAAGAATAAGATCCACACCAAGGAAGAGGATGCTGGGAATGTGGCTCTTTGGGCCTTGGAAACTTCCCAACCACAAGACCACCCTCTGCAAAGTTTGTGGTCTGAAATCACACTATGTCAGTGACCCCAAAGATGTTTAGCTAAATTTGGTTTATAGTGACTCTAACTTCTTAATGTTCCTGGTACAAGACTGAATCAAACACAGATTCTCACTATAAACCCAGGGCTCAACAAGCCCCTGCAGAGAGAACGCTGAGGAACTCACAATGAAATACCCCCAGGGTCCCTAGTGCCTGGTGTCACCAACGCCTTCAGGGAGGCACCCCTTCAGTATCAACTCCACCAGCTTTCACAGCCCGGAAGTCAAACTTGGGAGCCTTCAGTTTCCAGAGTGCCCTACAGAAACTTTTATTGTTCAGGGCAGCCTGTCAGTCCGTAAGCACAGCATCTCTTTGTAATGGCAAACCATTACATGGAGTGGTACTCTCAGCTCTTACCTTTGAGTTCTTTCAGAGTGATGCCACCCGATCTCATTAGCTGAGTTTGTTTGCCAACAGGTCTAGAACCTTGGAGCTACCAGCACTATTTCATATAGACCCTCTGACTATTTGGGGGACCAGCAATCTCATTTCTTAGAATCTGTCCTTAAGAAATCATCAGAGATGCCTTTAGTGGGTATGCACAAAATTGTTTTGCTTTTTTCACAGCACCACTATGAAACTATCCTGATTATTTACTTGCGTCTTTTCCCCCATGTGGATGTAAACTCCGTTATTTCCTCTTGTGATTCAGATTATGGTAAGAATAACAATAATAATGATAATGATAGGTAACAGGTCTTGAGTATTAACTGTGTACCAAGCATTTTGCTATGCATTTAATACATTATTTATACATTATGTCATTTAATGCTCACAAAGACTTTATGAGGTTAGTATCATTATCACCCTTGTCAATCATTATCAATAATGATCAGTTATTAATTATCATTATTTTACATATGAAGGAACTGAAGGCTTAGAGAGGTTATTAAAAAGCCCCCAAACACAACCGTGCAGTGAGTTACGGAAGTAAGACCTGTAGCAACTACGAATATTTTCTTCCTTATTTGTAGTATATAGTTATATATGTATTTATATATTTTTATGTATTCACTAATCTGTCCTTTTTCTTCTGTTTCTCCTATTATTTTATATAAAGAGTGTTACTAATTTTACATCAGAAATGGTTAACTTACAATTTAGATTTTAGGTTACAGACTATACAGGTGAGATTGGAACCGAACAAGACATTAACACCCAATGGTGAATAAGTGACTGATGGGGATTTGTGGGAAGGCACAAAAGCATTTCATGTGTATGAGGAATCATTGCAACAACTTAAGTGAAAGTATAATGTGTTTTGTTGTTGCTGCTGCCACATGGAAGTTAAATCCTGATGAACAGTGAGAATGGGTGCAGTGGACTCTTCCTGTCTGCTCTCAGCTCCCAGCTTGATTCTCTCCCTTCTGGCTCCCACTCTGTATGGAAGAAGCTAGGACCGTGCAAATTACACTTTCCAGACTCCTTTGCCAGCAGGTGATTCTGGTGTCATTTGCTTTGGGGGTAGTGGCAGCAGCAACATCTTTGATGGTGGTGATGGCAAGCTGACAGTTGATGGTGAAGCAGTGGTCTGGGGATGCAGGTCCGTACGTTCCCAGGACTTGGGAGCTGGACGGACAGCCTGCAGGGAGGGTTTGAAGAATTTTTCCCCCAGGAAATTTTGGTGGGCAGAACGATCCCCCCCCAAAAATAAATATCTATGCCGTAATCCCGAAACCTGTGAATATGTTATCTTTCATGGTGAGAAGGACTTTGCAGGACTTCCCTGGTGGTGCAGTGGTTAAGAATCCGCCTGCCAATACAGGGGACGTGGGTTCGAGCCCTGGTCCGGGAAGATCCCACAGGCCGTGAAGCAACGAAGCCCGTGCGCCACAACCACTAAGCCTGCGCTCTAGGGCCCGCGAGCCACAACTACTGAGCCCACATGCCACAAATACTGAAGCCTGTGCACCTAGAGCCTGTGCTCCGCAATAAGAGAAGCCACCACAATGAGAAGCCCGCGCACCGCAATGAAGAGTAGCCCCCGCTCGCCGCAACTAGAGGAAGCTCACGCGCAGCAACGAAGACCCAGTGTAGCCAAATAGCACAGGGAGATCAGCGGGTGCTTTGTGACCACCTAGAGGGATGGGATAGGGAGGGTGGGAGGGAGACGCAAGAGGGAGGGGACATGGGGATATATGTATAGTATAGCTGATTCACTTTGTTATACAGCAGAAACTAACACACCATTGTAAAGCAATTACACTCCAATAAAGATGTTAAAAAAAACCAAAACAATCAGCTACATCCCTCATCCTTCTCCCAGAGGGCCCACCCACCTCCAGGATGTACAATTTCCTCATGCAGTGCAAAGAAAAAGACTAAGCGATACGTGGGATCCTCCCGGACCGGGGATCCTCCCGGACCGGGGCACGAACCCGTGTCCCCTGCATCGGCAGGCGCACTCTCAACCACTGCGCCACCAGGGAAGCCCCAAAAGACTATTGTTTTAAAGGGAAGGAATTGCAATAGTGCTTCCATATTGTTGGTGGAGGATCAGCGTTCACTTCACATGCGGATGGCTCTTTGTTTAGGAAAACGCCTGGAAGGGAATTGTATAAGAAAGGGAAGGTTCCTCGCCCTGGGGCTCTTTAGACAAGAGGTAGCACACACGGCCACCTGCAAATCTCTCTGCGCCCAACTCAGAGGGGGTGTATTGTGTGCATGCCCAGTGCCAGTGTGCCCCTCGTTTGTTTGCTGAGTACCAAGTAAAAATTGAGAGACTTCATCTAAAAATCCCATTTCTCTTTTCTCCTTGGAAGAATTAGCCTGTCTGGAAATTCTGAGTCCACACCTGGTTTGGCAACAATAGCCTGAAGGGTGAGTGCCTCCCTCGGCCAGGGCCTGTGCTCAACAGATGGACAGCCACCCACAGTGCCACTTCAAGCTCAGGTAACAATTAAATTTATCCCAGCCACTGGCTGCCTGGCCCCTGTGGGCACTTGGGGGTGGGGCGGATGGACGTACATAAAGAGACATCGATGTTCAATAGAATAAAAGCTCCAAGAGATTGTTAAAATCCTAGAAGGAAGAAGATGAGAGGGAAGATTTGGGTAAAGCAGAGAGCTTGGGTGCAGGGGGAGGGCTAAGCATGAGCGATCTGGGCAGGTATAAATTCCTGATGGCTGCAGTGGTTGCAAATGTTGAATATTCACCTTGAGTTTGATTCCAATCTGCATGTTATCATCTTCCTCATTGATTCAGAAACTGAGGATTAAATCTATTGTGCACAACAATCTTTTCTTCCCAGCATTTTATCCAGAAATATGTTTGCACAGCATATCAGAGGTAATGGAGCAGGTGAGGGGGGCGACCATGCTGGAGGAAAGCCCAGCTCAGGGACAGAGCCACTGCACCCAGATGCACTGACAAGGGCCAGATAGCAGGCTGGCTGCCGGTGGTGGTCTCTCTGTGGAGCCACAGGAAGCAAGAGGGGACAGGTGGGAAGGCCAGAGGCCACACACAGTGGGACAGAGGGGGGAGGCGTGAGGGCCAGGCCCTCAGTCAGCACAGAGGTGGCTGACCTGAGAAAGGTCCTCACGTGGGGACTGCTCCTTCCCTGGCCCGGCCCCTTCCACCCCGCCCTGCCCTGCTCACAGCCTCGCTGGCACAGGTGCACAACAATCTTGTGTTATGGACCTTTCATAAGTCCAGGAACTGAAGAAGAGGTCTTTCCAAGCCAGGGGACTCAGAGTAGACAACAGCAGGCAGTGGCACTTAGGGGCAGCAGGAGGAGAAGCTGACCTTGTCACAGCTGACCTTGTCACAGCTGACCTTGGAGCAGGCTTGAGACAACCCCTTTTTCTTTTTTTTTAAATTAATTTTTATTGGAGTATAGTTGATTTACAATGTTGTGTTAGTTTCAGGTGTACAGCAAAGTGATTCTGTTATACATATACATATATCCACTCTTTTTTAGATTCTATTCCCATATAGGTCATTACAGAGTACAGAGTAGAGTTCCCTGCGCTATGCAAGAGACAACCCCTTTTTCTACTACTAGAGAGTAACCCTTGGAAGAGGGGCCCCACAGATCCCTTAATTCTGCCCTGGGAAACCTGCAGTCAGGACAGAGAAGTGTATTTATATGGCTCTGGATATATGCATCATTTCACTTTGTATTTTGGTGACCCATGCATTGATCTAATATCCCCACCAGACTTTAAACTTCTCGAAGACCAGTGCTATGTCACTTTTTAAAAAAAATTTTATTATTCCATATATAAGTGCTATCATATGGTATTTGTCTTTCTCTGTCTGACCTATTTCACTTAGCATAATACCCTCCAAGTCCATCCACGTTGTTGCAAATGGAAAATTTTCATTCTTTTTTATGCCTGAGTAATATTCCATTGTATACACACACCACATCTTCGTAATCCATTCGTCTGTTGATGGACTCTTAGGTTGCTTCCATATCTTGGCAATTGTAAATAATGGTAATATATATATACATATATATGTATATATATATATATATATATATATACATTTTTTTAACTCAGTAAACTTGCTTGTCAGAATCTGTCTTATTTAAATAATCCAAAAGACATCTGCACAGAGATCTTCATTTAAATATTTCTTAACCTAGCGAAACTTTTGAAGTATTCAGCATGTCTAGAAATACAGGAATTATTAAATAATTAATGGTACAGCTGCTTGACGGAATACTATACAGCTATTAAAATGATACTTATCCATTCTGTGTAGCAAAATTTTCAATGTTAATGATATGATATTAAGCTTTTTTAAGTAGCATGCATTATTTCACATCAACCATATCGGGCTTTTCTTTGTGGCAAGGAACAAAGTGAGACTCTTTTGTTGGCAAGGGATTTATTCTAAGGACCCACGGACACACGGGGAAGTAGGGAGACAGGATACAAGAGCATCTGCAGCAAAGTCAAGCGGTGCAGAGAATAAAACTTTGGGACCTGAGAGTTATTCAGGCTGTCACCTCCTTATGCTGTGGGTTCTCAGCACTAGGTGGCTGGGCTCCCTTCTGTGAGCCCTGCCATGTGGTGCATCAGACCCTCTTGGTCTTTGTTTCTATAGCTCAGTTGAGTTTTCTCTACTGAAACCACTGCTTACCCATGACACTCACGGCTTTGTGGCTTCTGTCACCTAATGCCTTCTGCTGACTGATTTCTGCTTGGCCCCAGTTTTCTGTGTGTCTCACGTTTGAACTCCCCAAGAAAGGAGATCTAGTTGCTTTAGTTCCCTAGTGTCCCATTCATCAGAGCTCTCAGACCAGACCACCTCAGCATATAAGCTGTGCTTCCATCAAGTGCCCAAAACTGTTCCCATCAGCTCTGGTCCAAAAAGTGGCCACACAATATGAATGTGGCAGGTGCTTCAAGTACACCAGCCACATATCCAATACAATCATAGTTTTGAACCATGTTTAAAATAATAAAAACATATACATATGAAAACAGATAGGAAAGGGATACATTAAAACCATCATAGTTGGGTTACGATGGAGGGATTACAGCTGATTATTTTTCTCCATTTTGCAATTTTCATTTAATGATACTGTAATTGCCTTTTAGTTTTCAAATATTTTTTAAAAAGTAATCTCTTCCAAGCAATAGGAGTCATGCAACCAAGCTATTAAGTTCAGTCTCTCCCCCAAACTTGCCTTGGAATATACAGCAAAGTCACAATCATTAAAGCCTGTGGTCACCCTTGTTCAGCAGGCAGAGTATTATTTCTGCTTTATCTTGCCAGGTGAAGGCCATAATTGTTGTAGGTTGTGAAAGCACCTTGAAGGCATAAGTGTCTGTTATTATTCTGAAAACTTCTTTCAAATCGCTATAATAGCATATCTCACATGAGCAGAACATAGAACCTGTAACTAGCTTGGTTGTAGAAAGACGTCCTTCATCCACACGCCAAGTATTTAAAAATACCACCCACTCAATTGTCAGACATCTTCAGGGCCCGAGAGAAACTACCACGGCAGTTTTGTGAAACCAGCCACCGCTGGCTTCACTTTGACCTTCCTCTGTGTACACCCTTCTTTCAGCTCCTCTGCCACAGACATACAATTATTAAGTATTATTATTGCTTGGTAATAACTATAATTACTACAAGGACTGCCAGAGATGAAAAAGGAGAAATCGAATTATCAGATGGACTGGTGTCAGAACTGGACAGTCTGTTTGTATCTCGAAAGGCCTGAATCCCTTCTCCTTCGTTCCCAGCCTTCACACGGGGAGCACAGGCTGAGGGCGGAGACCCCAAAGCGGGAGATGGGACCACGGCAGGGCACGGGACTGGTCCAGCGTTCGGGAACCGAGATTCCAAAACCTCCCGCGCTCCTAGAGAGGACCCGGAAGCGCGGCGCAGTCCCGGAAGACGAGGTGCTGACACACTTCCGGCCTTTGTGACTCATTGTGTCTGTGTCGAGGCGTCAAGAAGGCCTAGATCCGTGCGCGGCGCCCTTCGGCCGGCCTGAGCCCCAGAGTCAGCTCCCCTTGCTCGCCCAGCGCCCCTAGGCCGCTCCCGGGGCTCACGGTGAGAGGTGGGGCCGGCCTCTGGGGGAGTCGGGCGGGGCCGCAGGGGTGTGTGCGTGGGGGTGGGCTCTGCAACTGAGGCCCCGGGGTCCCCTCCGGGCGGCCGGGGCGCAGCGTGAAGCGAGTCCGTGCCAGCGTCCCCGCCCCAGGCCAGGCCGTCCCCTCCCCACCGCGGGCCCAGGCGGGGAGGGGTCGACGGTCCTTGGCCGGGGGTCCTGGGAGGCCGTCTGCGGGCCCCTTCCGGGCCCCTCTCCTGCAGTGTCGTCATCGTCGCTTGACGTTTCTGACAACCGGGTCGCGAGCGAACCGACCCCTGTCTGAATGTTCTGCTCTGCTTTCGTCGCCATTTGCTTTGATTCCAGTGAGAGATTTTTTTTTTCGGGGTCATTGCAGGACCTCGAGGTGAAAAATGCGGAAGGCTGAGAGAAATGGACACGTTTCAAGGTGCCGCATACGTGTTTCCAGATCACCTGCTTCTCCGCACCCCACCCCCACCCCCGAGCGGTGATTAAAGAGCTTTTGAAACCTAGTCAGAGTGGGTAAAGAAATGATTCGGGTCTAGTAGAGGTTATATGTACATCCCACTCTCTTTCAGCTTTATGGACTATTTCGAAGGCTTTTGAAAACGAGCTGTCCGGTAGATGAGGTGGATTTTCCACTTCTGGGTAGTAGTTATTCTGCCTGACTTGGAAGGGGTGAAGAGTGAAAGGAATTTGTGGAAATTGCGCGGGGCCGTTAGGAGACTGATTAACTGAGTGACCTTGGATAAGATAAGACACTTCCGCCAACTCTCAGTTTTGTCATCAATCAAATTAACTAGGTTTTCTCCAAAGGCCCTTCCAACTTTGAGATAATTTGGTCAATGTAATTGAAAAATTCAGCTACAGTTCAGCCTGACACTGACCCCCTGCCCTCCGTTTCTTGCAGTGCCTCCAGTACTCAATAAGATACTTTCATTATAGAGAGCAGCTGTTACATGGCCTGGGCCCAAAGAAAGCATTTATTGTACAGACTATTGCTAGGCGGATTGGAGGTGGTCAGTAAATAGCTGTCGAATTGAATTGTGGAGGATTCATTGTAACCAGTCAACAAAGCCCTGTTACTGTATTTGCCAGCCACGTGTGGAGAAATAGCTTTATTACTTAGGGAACCATAATGATCATTTGCCCCAGAATGTTTCTCCAAGTTTGTATTGTCTCTGAATTACTATGCACGATGCTTGTTCATTATTTCAGGCAGTCTTCACCAATCTTAAAATACAAACAGGGAAGCTAGCTACTTAATATCATAGTCTTTTGCTGATTCCCTACTTGATCTAAGCATTTAAATTTTTCCTAACTTTATATTGTATCTAAATACAGATGAGTGTTATGTTAAATGTTACCTTTTCATTCTGAGTATCAGTATTCCTTGGGTAGCTAGTTGTCTTTTAAAGGTAGCTTTTTCATGTTTTAAAACATCTTAGAGCTCTGTTCAGAAATGGGTGGGAGGCAGTTTAAACTTTGAAGACTATGCCCTGGAAAAGATACTGGCCTGTTTAGAAAATAGCCTTTGGAATAAACTGAGCTTGTAACTCCAAGCCTTTTTTGTAAGAAAATCTTTCGTATTTACCTTCGGGGAGAACCAGGTACTGGGGGTAATCTTATCTAAATCGGATAGTGTGTCAGAATGGTTTTCAGCTCAAAGGGACCCCAGAGGTAGTTTTCTGCTCCTCTGTTCCCTCCCCCACCCCGCCCCAATTTGACAGATAAGGATACTGGATGTCAGAGAGGTTAAGTAACTCACCCAGGGAGGGACTCACTCTTATTCATGGGAGACTAGAATTCAGGTGTTCCACCCTGTGCTACTTTCACTATTACAGGATTTCTCCTGTTGCTTAATCTTTTAAGCAGGCTGAAAATTGGAAAGTATAGTTACATCTCTTAAGTTTATTGAAAAAATTTAAAACACTTCTCTAGTGCCTACTAAATGCCAGAGACTGTTTGAAGTGCTTCATATATGTTAACTCCTGTAATCCTCACAGCAGCTCTGTGAGACAAATACTGTTTTTTAACCCAGAGAAGAAACATCTGTACTTAGAGTAACTAAACCTAAAATCAGCTGGTAAGTGGTGATGCAGCTTAGTGAAACTCTTCCACGCCTGTAATTTGAGGGCAACTTTGAATGCTATGTGAATGCGCCAAAAAGAGTAACATTCAGTCAAGTATTTTTTAAAAACTAGTGCTTGCAAAGAGGTCATACTAAGTGTAGGTCTAAGAGGTACAAAGACGCATACTCTTAACAATAGTCCAGTCGAAGAAGACGGCATGAAAAATTAGATTACCAAGAAAGAACTTGAATAGCAAATGCTTGGTGGAGACCATTAGGGCATAGAGTTTAGAGAGAGGAGAAAAGATTGTGTGCGCAGATCCTCTGAAACCTAAAATAAAACCCAGCCCGTCCGCCGCTGTTGTGACTTTTCTCCTGCCCAAAGTAGGAGCAGAGAAATGTTGGGGGGGGGAGGGTACCTGTCAAAATTGGGGGAAGAGGGACTGTGGCCGTGCCCTCATCTCTGTCCCTTTAGGTCTCACTTCCTCCTCAGAATCCCTTCCTGTTGAGTCCCACTGACCCAAGGAGCATCCTACTCTTCAAAACTGGCTAAGGTGTGGGCACAAATTAAGATTCCTTTCCTTTAGTCTCCTTAAATGCCTAAGATGGAACAGAATTTTCATAAATGAGATTTCTGACACCAGACTAGATGCCACACTAGCTCTGCTCAGTTGTCTCTTTTGAAGGTCCCACCTGGTTAGAGTTTAGATGATTCCCACTTGCATCTCCTGCTGTGTCTCCTTAGTCACGCAGCTCTCCAGTGAAAACTGGATGGCAGGTGAGGCCCATTCCTGAGTGGTCATCCTTCGTAGGCCTTCCTCTTCAAAAGAACCCGTGTGTCCACAGAAGCCCTTCCTTACCCCACACGTTGGGACAGAATGAGTTTGATATGATGGTTGGAGCTTGAGCTGAGGGGTCCCACAGACCTAATGTCAAATCCTCGCTCTGCCATTCAATTGCTCTGTGACCTTGGGTATGTTATTTAACATCTGTAAACCTTAGTTTTGTCATTATACAGTGAGACAACAATGGTACCTACCTCCTGAGGGTGTTGTGTGAAATGCCTGGTACATAGAAAGCACTCAGTTAACATTGGTTCTTCCTATAATGCCTACTAGAGAGAGGCCTCTTGAACAGATGAGGGGCAAGTTGCGTTTTAGCTTAGCTCTGAAGGATAAGTAGGATTTGAAAAGTCAGAGAAGACTGGGAGGGAAATCCCAGGCATTATCGTGGGAGAAAAGGATGGTGTTCAAAATACAAGACATATTTAGGAAGTACTGAGTAGACTCATTTTGCTGGATGGAAAAGGTTCATGGCAGGGGAGGGAGAGAAATTCATGGGAAATGAAGCTTGATGGGGAAACTGGGACCAGGTGCTGGGGAGTATTGACTGCAAGGCTCTAGAGTTTTATGAAGAAGATCTGAGAGCAAGGTGGGAGGTGAACTGTGGGGGGATGACGGCAGGGCACCAAAGAGAGGAAGCTGGCCTCCATGGAGCTAGACAGAAAAATAAGTATGAACAAAGAATTATTTCTCCCTGGTGCCTGGAGACTGAATGCATGTAAGGAGAGAGGAGTCAAGGAAGGTGAGATTCTGCGCCTGAGTGATGAGATGTTCCTGGGCTGTCTGATCACTAATTGCCACTAAAGGCAATAAGACGGCAGGGGGCGCTGTAATGGCTTGAGTTGTTCTTTTTTCTTTTCCTTTTCCTTTTTTTTTTTTTTTTTAATATTTATTTATTTGTTTGGCTGAGCTGGGTCTTAGTTGCGGCATGTGGGATCTAGTTCTCTGACCAGGAATTGAACCCGGGCCCCCTGCATTGGCAGTGTGGAGTCTTAACTACTAGACCACCAGGGAAGCCGCTGAGTTGTTCTTATTTCTTCTGTGCCGTTCAACAGTCTCCCCAGTTCCCTAGAAGATAAATGAACAAAAGTTCTTGTTCTTGAGGGGTTTAGCTGGGAGGTGGAGATAGGAACTGCAGCTCAAGTAATGATAATACAAGGAGAGTAGAAGTGCCTAAGATAGGAACAGAGAAAGTACCGAGGGTGTTCAAAGGAGGAAGATATCTTATTTAATTCAGAATGTCAGGAGACAGTGTACATCTTGAAGGGTGAGTGAAAATTTGGCCAGTAGAGGTGGATAAAGGTGGGAGATTGGTCCCAGCAAAGGGGTGAAGATGCAAAGTCACACCCTATGCTTGGGGAACATTAATGGGCCCAGTAGGCTGAAACATAGGGGATCACTACTAAGGAAAGTAGTGGGAGTGGAAAGGTCGAGTGGGGTGTGTTGTTTGAACACTAATCGGTAGATGTCAGGGATTCATTGACAGTAACTGAGGGGAAGGAGGGAATGCCTAGAAGCATACTTTGGCAATACTAAGTTGACCTTGGTATGTTGTTCGTATTAGAAAGGGGAGAAATGGACGCTAGAGAAAATGTATGGAGCTAAGGCCCTAGTCTCGGCAGGAGATGTGGAGCCTGGATTAGGGTGGTGGAAGACAGTTCTGGGAGGCATAGCTGGAAAAGATAGTCTTGCTTTTCACTTTTCAGAATGAAATAAAGAGACTAAGCCTTACAGGAATTATTTAGCCTCCAGCTGGGAGAAAGCTAGCCAAAGGAGTGATCTCTTGGACTCCCTACTCGATGCCTCTTCCTCTCTGGGTCCCAGCTCCAGGGGGGCTGTTTCCTGGAAGCTGCCTTGTAGCTGTCAGTCACTCCTCAGGGCTTCTCCAGCACTCAGGTTGTAACCTCCTTAGAACTGTTGGCACATCTGCTTTGTACTGTAATTATTTGTGTAAAAATAGGAATGGTGCTTCTCATCTTTTTATTCCCCTCAGTCTGGCAGGACACTGCATACTGTAGATTGCAGAAATGGTTAGGAAATTGAATACTCGTAACTGTAAGGACTTTCCAGGTAAAGCTGCTCTGAAGTTAAAAAACAAAATATATTTCCTGCAGCAAGGTGGGTGGAGTGCAAAACGGGTCTGAAGGAGTGGATGGGAAGGGCTAGAAGATGGTTTGCAATAGGACTTTTACCAGTTTAAAATCATTGGAGGGCTTCCCTGGTGGCGCAGTGGTTGAGAGTCCGCCTGCTGATGCAGGGGACATGGGTTCGTGCCCCAGTCCGGGAAGATCCCACATGCTGCGGAGCGGCTGGGTCTGTGAGCCATGGCCGCTGAGCCTGCACGTCCAGAGCCTGTGCTCCACAACAGTGAGAGGCCCGCGTACCGCAAAAAAAAAAAAAAAAAAAAAATCATTGGAGAAATGACTTAATTCCCACAATGTTTTTACATTTATGTAGTAAGCCTTTTTGAATGTAATATTCTTTATTGTTATTATAGACTGCTATTTTAATAAGGATTTCTGGTTTTCATTAAGGACCAAAGAAAGAGGAAAAAAAACTAATCCTGTGATAAATCTCAGATTAAAATCATATTCTTTGCGATTAGAACAGTCATCTCCAAACTTTTCTGGCCACACGTTCCTGTCAGTAAAAACTATTTAGAAAAATTATATACATGTACCAGTGTTTTGTATAATTAAAAAAATACATTAAGTTGTGCTATTCTAGAAAAAACTTTGTGCTTTCAACGTACATGATCCTTTTTCCATCAAAATTACTAATAATTTTTCAGTGAGAGTCATGTAATTAAAAATACTTTGCTAGTTTAAAACTCTTGGCTTATCTCTTTGTTATAGAACAATTGGATGCTCTGTCTCTAAAAGTTGAATTTGATGCTTAATTTTGATGGCCGTAGAGGTGGAAAAAAAAAGATGCTTCACAAAGATTTGTCAGTTCAGATGGAAGCGACACATTGTTGCCTCTGCTTATCACCTCATGATTGATCCTATCCACCAACCATGTTAAATTTTTGTTCTTGAAATTCAGCTACTTTCTCACTTATCGGTTGACTTCTTAAGTTTGATTTAGTTCCACATTTGTTTTTACCTTCTGACCTGGCTGAGTTAAAAATTGCTGTGCAGGGCTTCCCTGGTGGCGCAGTGGTTGAGAGTCCGCCTGTTGATGCAGGGGACCCGGGTTCGTTCCCCGGTCCGGGAAGATCCCACATGCCGCGGAGCGGCTGGGCCCGTGAGCCATGGCCACTGAGCCTGCGCGTCTGGAGCCTGTGCTCCGCAACGGGAGAGGCCACAACAGTGAGAGGCCCGCGTACCGCAAAAAAAAAAAAAAAAAAAAAAATTGCTGTGCAGTTTTCTTGTTTGTGTGTATTTGCATTGTTAGTATTTCCCTAATTGTAGTTTCTCTGAAAGAATCTTTAAAGCTGCTTGTCTTTTTTTTGAGATGTAATTGATATGTAACATTATATTGGTTTCAGGTGTACAACATAACGATTCAATATTTGTGTATATTCCAAAGTGATCACCACAGTAAGTCTGGTTAACATCTGTCACCATAGTTACATTTTCTTTTTTTCATTTTTCTTTTTATTTTATTATTTATTTTTGGCTGTGTTGGGTCTTCATTGCTGCACACAGGCTTCCTCTAGTTACAGCGAGCGGGGGCTACTCTTCGGTGTGGTGCACAGACTTCTCATTGCGGTGGCTTCTCTTGTGGAGCACGGGCTCTAGGAGCACAGGCTGCGGTAGTTGTGGCACACAGGCTGCAGTAGTTGTGGCACACAGGCTCAGTATTTGTGGCTCATGGGCTCTAGAGCGCAGGCTCAGTATTTGTGGCGCACGGGTTTAGTTGCTCCAAGGCACGTGGGATCTTCCCAGACCAGGGCTTGAACCTGTGTCCCCTGCATTGGCAGGCGGATTCTTAACCACTTTGCCCCCAGGAAAGTCCCCTACATTTTATTTTCTTTTGATGAGAATTTTTAAGAACTACTCTCAGCAGCTTTCAAATATGCAGTACAGTATTATTATTAACTGTAGTCACCATGCTGTACATTACATCCCCAGGACTTAACTTACTTTATAACTGGAAGTTTGTGTCATTTGGCCCATTTTGCTCACACCCCCCCACACACTTGTCTCGTGTGACATGTGGCAGTTCAGCATTTAGACCAAGTGAGTTTGGTAGTGTCCATTTGTACATTAAATATGGTTTATTTTTTCTCACTTTTAAAATATAAATAGACATTTTGATATTTTCTTTCTCTGTCCAAAGTGGATTATCTCATACTGACCAAGGCACCTATAAAAATAATAGAAATAGCTAGATGGTGGGTTAGTAAGTCCTGGCCTTCACGTTTGGCTTGAGTGTTGACTGCTAGGTAGGTAGCCTCCTGCTCCTGAGCAAATCACTTGAGTCGTCCGAGCCGCAGTCACGTCATCTGTGAGATGGTGCTCCAAGCGTGTTGTGGGAGGGGGTAAGATGGCTAGCGTGCTGCTGAAGCGGGTGCCTGGCACCCCACTAACATTCCGCTCTCACTGGGCTTAGCGTGTAAACACATGATGTCATAGCCTGCCCTCCTCCTGGAGGGACGGTGCTCAGGCAAACACCCTGAGAGGGGAATTTGCCAGTTGGAAGTTTGTTTGCAAACCTTAATATCTAGAGTGACAGGGAAAACAGTGTGGCTCTGGAGGCTTTTTTTTCCCCCTTTGCTATTCAGAGGCATTTTTTAAAATTAATTAATTAATTAATTTTTTGGCTGTGTCGGATCTTTATTGCTGTGCGCAGGCTTTCTCTAGTTGCAGCGAGCAGGGGCTACTCTTTGTTGCTGTGCGCGGGCTTCTCATCACGGTGGCTTCTCTTGTTGTGGATCACAGGCTCTTAGGTACGCGGGCTTCAGCAGTTGTTGCACACGGGCTCAGTAGTTGTAGCTCACGGGCTCAGTAGTTATGGCGCACGGGCTTATTTGCTCCACGGCACGTGGGATCTTCCCAGACCAGGGCTCGAACCCATGTCCCCTGTGTTGGCAGGCGGATTCTTAACCACTGCACCATCAGGGAAGCCCCCAGAGGCATTTTTAATGCCTTGAGGTGTAGCCTTGTATGAAATATTAACAGCACAGGTCACTTTTCATAAAGGTACCAATAACTTTTTTTTTTTTTTTTACACTCCTCCAGGAATAGTACAGAAACAGATATCAGAAAACATTTCCCAGGACAGAAAGGAGAGCACAGACCCTGTTTGGATCAAGTCAGGTCCCTGAGCCTGAATGATGACTGCTGAGTCAAGGGAAGCCACCGGTCTGTCCCCCCATGCTGCCCAGGAGAAGGACGGCATCGTGATAGTGAAGGTCGAAGAGGAGGATGAGGAAGAGCACGTGTGGGGGCAGGACGCCAGTTTGCAGGAGTCTCCTCCTCCCGACCCGGAGATCTTCCGCCAGCGGTTCAGGCACTTCTGTTACCAGAACACTTTTGGGCCTCGAGAGGCCCTGAGTCGACTGAAGGAACTTTGTCACCAGTGGCTGCGACCAGAGATAAACACCAAGGAGCAGATCCTGGAGCTGCTGGTGCTGGAGCAGTTCCTTTCCATTCTGCCCAAGGAGCTCCAAGTCTGGCTGCAGGAATACCGTCCCGATAGTGGAGAGGAGGCTGTGACCCTTCTGGAAGATCTGGAGCTGGATTTATCAGGACAGCAGGTAAGAAGAGGGGAAACCTGTCATGTGTGAGCAGCACGTGGAGTTTGAGACTGAAGCAGAGAGAAAGTTACTGGCTTAAAGTTCGTATTAATAGTCCTTGTGGTGCTTTGATCCTCTTCTGCTTGGATATTAAAAAGTATTCTGGCCCTGTCCTTCCTGCAGCCACTGGTATATTTAGTGTCTTTTTTCACTTGTTTAAATTCCTGTTTAAAAAGTGATTTACCCACAAGCCCACCCTGTTTGTCCTCAGGTCCCAGGTCAAGTTCATGGACCTGAGATGCTCGCAAGGGGGATGGTGCCTCTGGATCCAGTACAGGAGTCCTCGAGCTTTGACCTTCCTCATGAGGCCGCCCAGTCCCATTTCAAGCATTCATCTCGGAAACCCCGCCTCTTACAACCACGGGGTAAGAAGCAAGGTTTCACATGGGGGGAAAGAAGCAAACTATTCAGGATGGGAGTGCCCTCTCTGTGTTGCTAAATGCCTGTAATAGAGAAACATGTTTATTTCTATTGTTGTTATTACTAAATATCAGAGGAAATATAACTTACAGGCCAATTTCAGGAGTTAAATAATGTTACCAAGGAGGTAAGTGAAATGTGCATAATGAACTTGGGTGGACATTATATTATTTGTTAAATTGTTAGTATTCTGGATGTCTAGCAGGTTTTTTTTTTTTTACAGGAAAGTCCTAGGAAGAGATGAAATATAGCCAACACCCTAGTATGTCATAAATTATCTTTAAAAGGGTCATTTATCAATTCATTTTATTTAAAATGTATAAAATACTGTGTAACATCACTCTATTTCTAGGTTACTTTTAAAAATTCCAAAGAATGGGAAAAGGATGGAAAAAATATTTTGTTTTTGGTTGAGGAAAATGAGGCAAAAAAAATCACTTCAGGGTCATATAAATAAAAATCAGTTGAATTTTTTTTCCTTTGAGGGAAATACTAACAATATTTTTAACCAGTTTTAAAATCAAAGTTGATACGTAGAATATCAGTAAAAGAAAAAAAAATAACATGCTAAAAGTATGGTTGTTCAGCAAGCGTTGACAAAGGCACAGTCCTTAACCAGTGTGTTTATTTATGATGACATTCAGGATAGGAATATTAGAGCTTAAGGAAGTATTGTCTTCCATGCATTCTGCAGGATAGCCAGCGCTTGTAAGCTGGAGAAAGCCTTGTGAGCCAACCAGTGCGCTGTGATGTTTATCCACCACTGTCCACCCAGTCCCGTTAGGTCCTCGTAGGGTTTGTGAGCTCTCTCCACACTCCACCAGGTGAAGTCAGGAAACGGAGGAGGATCTTCGTGGTTTTAAGTGCCAGATTAGGGCTGATTCAGGTTACCAGAGTAACAGCTTTCCAGACCCTGGAACATACAGTTGTTACGTCGTAAATAGTTCTTGAAGGAATTGAGGCATATGCACTTATTCTCAGTTTCTCTTTGTGCTGCTCATCTTCCAGAGCGTTTCCTAACTCTCAGCGGGTTAAAGTGCTAGGTACTTGATCTTTTTATACATTTTGCTTTAGCTTATATTATTGCTGTATATTCTGAAATAGTTACAAGATTTACTAATTCCGTTTCAAATTAGTTTTTCTAGTATCTTTGCAGCACAGTAACATCATCTGTTCACCAGTAACATTTTCAAATCTAACATTACTTGGCAAGGGAGGATTTTGATTTTGCCGTTTAAAATTTTTCCAGTTTTTCTTGCACGTCGCAGTTAATGTGACCCTATATTGTAGACGTCTTTTATTAGATGAGTGTCAACCCAGACCCTTATACATTTGTAAATGTCTCATTGACATTCGAACCATGTGTGTGTTTTATCCAAAAACTGTGGCTAAGTGAGGGAGAAAAGTAGAGGGACAAAAAATGGCTGAAACTTACCCAGAAGTAAGAAGAGCCCCTTCCTTCTCTGTGTTTCAAGATATTACTACTAAAGATTTTTAAAACTGTTGCATTTTCTACAACTGAATGGGATCCTGAAGTCCTGGTATACTGTTTGTTGGACTGGAGAAAATTAAATTATGAGCCAGACTTGAATGTGGGCTGAGTGTTACCTACTTCTGTGGCTGAGAGTAGGAACCCGGGTTATAGTTCTGGCTCTGCCCTCTTAACCAGGATGATGTTACGCAAGTTGTTTACCCTATCGGGGCCTCGGTTTCCCCTTCTTTAAAATGAAGGAGTTGGACCAGGTGATTTTAAGGGCCCTTTTATGACTCCTTGTTACTCCTGCTTAAGAACAGAGGTCTTGGGAAGACACAGATCATGGCTTTTCTTTCTTCCATTCTCTGTAGTTCTCAGTTCTGTAGTTAAACACTGAACATTGGGCATGCTGGTACAGGAAAGAGGGTGCCCCTGGGCCCTTCTTTGAAGGGAGGCCCAGGGCAGAGCTGGCTTCACTCACAGCTCCTTTCTCCTCCCTCAGCTCTCCCTGCCACCCACGTTCCTGCCCCTCATCACGAGGGGGGTCCCAGAGACCAGGCGATGGCATCTGCACTGTTCTCGGCAGATTCCCAGGTGAGCTGTGGGCCCCTCTGCCCTCCTGAGTCCCTCACATCTGCCTCTTCCTGGAGCTCTTTCAGCGGTCTTCACCAGGACACTGGCTCTTGATGTCCCTGCCCACAGAGTAGCTCCACTCCCACCTGTCCACTAGAGCCTGGCGTGGTCACCTTTTCTTTCCCAGCATCCTGTAGGTTTGCAGTCACCTCCGTCCCTGACTCCAGGTTCGGGCAGTGGGACTGTCCCTGGACTTTGGGAGAACTGAGTGTGGGGATCTCGTGTTATTTCAGGCAATGGTGAAGATCGAGGACATGGCCGTGTCCCTCATCCTGGAGGAATGGGGATGTCAGAACCTGGCTCGGAGGAATCTGAATAGGGACACCAGGCAGGAGAATTATGGGAACGTGATTTCCCAGGGTAAGATGGCTGCAGGATTATTGTCTGATAAGATTGTATTGCCTCTTTTTCTGTTAGTTCTGGGATCTCTGATGTGGTAGAGACTACTGAGCCCGTTTCTTCAGACCAGATAGAGAAGGAGAACAATTTGAGTTTCTTTAATCCCAAAAGCCTGGTACTGGGACTTCCTGATTCCAGGTGGATTTTTTGCCTCTAGGTATTTTTTGCTGTTTGAAAGCAGAAATAATTTTATGTTCTGAATCCCCACCTCTTCAACTACTCTGTCACCATTGAGGATTCTGCTTCATTCCCTGTGGATACAACTAAGTGCTTTTGTCAGGGGAGTGTCTGTATTTCCTATTATAGAGGGCCAGGTGAGAATTGATCATCAATCTAATCCTAACCTGGGACCATGTTCCTGAACCTACACTGCATCCTGCCATGGGCTTTCAGTCTTGCATCCTGTGAGCGCTGCTCCACGACAGTTCTGTATAATTCCATGAACTTGCACCTGGTCAGGATTCCCAGATTCCAAACCTAATGGTGATCTTCTGTGAAGAGCTCTGGCTCCTGAGTGTGTAGTAAGAACAAAGAAGTTCTAAGAGGCATCAACCAGATAAGACAAGGTGACACAGTTGACAGACAGTCCCATTTGTCTCTATTAGGTCTTAACCCCTGGGAGATAGTACTGCAGGAAGCTCTCAGATCAGTCCTGTCATAGGGAAGGCCAGTTCCTAAGACTTCTGCCTGGGGAGGGCAGTGGTAGGGTGAATGAAGGGAAGTTATGAAGAAAGGATGTTCATACAGAAACCTCAAGTTTTGTTTTGAACCATAGGGATAACTGGGGTTTGTTGTTTCTTAGTACTTGCTCTTTGGACGAGGTGAAAATTAAGCCAAAAAACTGATCTCTGTTTGTGAGCCGGGTAGTACCCACCCCTTGCTAACTTAAAACAAAGCAAAACAAAACATTGCGAACAGCTGGGGAACTATCCAGATCATCAAGGACCTAGGCTTGGAATTCAAAAGAAGTAGACCAGTTTCCTCTTCCTTATGATCAGGTCAGTATTTATGGTGATTTCATCACTCAAGTCAGGGGTTAGATACTCCTTCAGTGATTGCGTTGAGATAGTGCACACTCACGTGGAAAGGTTTCTTAAGGCCAAGTAAATAAAGAATAGATTTGGGATAGTTTGTTTTTTTCCTAGACAAATGTAAACATATATAAAATAGTGTTTTTGTACTGAATAATTTTTAGTCTATACTTAAAAAACAGTGTGGCACACAGAATGTAGCAGTCCACAATAAGAATATATTCCAGTGTTTTAACAGGCAGATTGCTAAAATCAGAGGATCAGCTCTGCATTCGTAAGATCTTGTCTTATATTACGTCCTTTGTGGGCTGTCTCCGGAATTGTTTTCAGTCTCTTTGTTCTCAGTAGTTCTCAGTCGTTTGTCAGTGCAGGTTTCAGTTACATGTACTAATGCCCCAACCAGCTTCTTCACCCTCATCCCTGTTGCTTGAGCACTGTCAGCTCTGTGCCGCTCTCCCTGGTGGAGAGAAACTAGTTTCTGTGTCTGAAGTTCTGCGTAACCTGCCAGGTTCAGTGCTCCTTGTTTTGCCTGTTAACTATCACCTTGTCAATAAAAATCTCACAGAATTGGCAGAGTATTTGCTTTTTTTAAATTAATTGCATTCCTTTCTTTCTGGTAATACCACTTATCATTTTCTAGGAAAGACCTGTCCATTCTCTCTTTTTTTTAACTCATAAATTCTTAATTAGAACTGGAACATCATTTTTTTAAAAAAAATTTTTTTTAGCCTCACAGCATGTGGGCTCTTAGTTCCCCAACCAGGGATTGAAGCCGCCCCTCCTGCATTGGAAGCACGGGGTCTTAACCACTGGGCCACCAGGGAAGTCCCTGGACTATGATTTTTTTTAATGTGTGTTTATTCTTTCAGATTAATTACTGGGTGACCAAATTATAGAACCATGAGTTGTGACCTCTTACGTTCCTTAATTCCTCACCCCTTCCTTCTTTCCTCGCCTGGTCTGTTCCCTCTGCTCGCTCCCGGCCTCTCTGCATGCTCCCTCCATTGTCCTTTCCACACTTCGCCTGCCCTCTCATTTCCCAGTTCTACTCCCTGTTGTCCCTAGGTTTTTTCCCTTTTTTTCCTACTATTTTATCTCCAGTTAATATTGTGAGGTCATTTTGCAGGCAGGTAGAAGCTTCCTGGAAAACAGTGTCACTTGAGTAACCCACATATTCAAAAGAAAAAGATGCTATTTGTATTTTTTATTTATTGTGTCAGGTTGTGAAAACAGGAATGAGAATGAGGAGTCCACCTCAAAGGCTGAAATTGCAGAAGACTCAGCATCACATGGGGAGACCACAGGAAAATTCCAGAAAGATTTTGGAGAAAAACGTGACCAGCAGGGCAGAGTAGTAGAAAGGCAGCAGAGAAACCCTGAGGAGAAAACTGGAAAAGAAAAGAGAGATCCAGGGCCAGCTACAGTCAAGGAAAAAAAAAACCCCAGCACAGGAGAGCGAGGTCCAAGGGAAAAGGGTAAAGGACTGGGGAGAAGTTTCAGTCTGAGCTCAAACTTCAACACCCCTGAAGAAGTTCCGACAGGAGCGAAGTCCCACAGATGTGATGAATGTGGTAAATGCTTCACAAGGAGTTCAAGCCTTATTCGCCATAAAATAATCCACACTGGAGAAAAGCCCTATGAATGTAGTGAGTGTGGGAAAGCCTTCAGTCTTAACTCAAACCTTGTCCTGCATCAGCGAATCCACACAGGAGAGAAGCCTCATGAATGTAACGAGTGTGGCAAAGCCTTCAGTCACAGTTCAAATCTCATTCTGCATCAGCGGATCCACTCTGGGGAGAAACCCTACGAATGTAACGAGTGTGGGAAGGCCTTCAGCCAGAGCTCAGACCTCACTAAGCATCAGAGAATCCACACGGGGGAAAAGCCCTATGAATGTAGTGAATGTGGAAAAGCTTTCAACCGAAACTCATACCTTATTTTGCATCGGAGAATTCACACCCGAGAAAAGCCCTATAAGTGCACGAAGTGCGGCAAGGCCTTCACCCGGAGCTCGACCCTCACTCTGCATCACAGAATCCACACCAGAGAGCGAGCCTCTGAGTACAGCCCTGCTTCCCTCGATGCTTTCGGAGCATTCCTGAAAAGCTGTGTGTAAAGCGAGAATTTGTCAATAAGTCATTTCCCCTTTTCGTTTCTAAAATTATTTCAGAGATGTGTGCCCATGGAGGGGGAAAAAAAAGCCTCAACAGGTTAAAAAAAAAAATCACACTTATGGATCCTTACAGGTACATCAGCAGTGTTCTGCCTTTGCCTAGTCTGTGGGCATGTAATTCTTCCACAGCCCCTGCAGGAAAATGCTAGTCATAGGGATGGATAATCCACATGCTATTTCCACACAGGATAGAAGCACACACACAGGAAAATGTCAAGCTTTTCAGTAATGAAGAGACCTTTAAGGTGCTCTTGAACTCTCCGCAACCACAGTACATAATTGAAAGACTAAGATCGGCTCTGTGAAAATGACACTGAGGTTCAAAACCTGCTTGCCGCAAACACGCCCTACTTGGCCAACGTCTTGCTGAACCTTATTTCTCAAAAAAGAGGAACAGTTTGAACAAAAACTACATCGGCACATGCTGCTCAAAACTAGTTGTATATATACGGTAAGTTCTGTACAGTCGCTGGTAGCCTACCAAAGCTATAGAAATCTAGGACTGCGCTGTCAGTATCAAACCAAAGATTTCTATCTCTTCCTGAAAGAGAGGGCATGCGCACCAGTCTACAGTTCCAAAGGACGGCTGCAGATGTAGATGGTTCCCTCCTCATGACTGAGATAAATCTTACTGAAATGGCAACCGTGATTCAAAACACTTCTCTCCCTTTGCGAAATCCCCGAATTCCCTAAAGCACTATCGCACTCCTAACTGCGTTTCTCCACAGGTTAGCACTTGATTGCATACTGTCTTTGAATCTTTTGTTGTTCCGTGTGTGAAAGTTTTCATCACTCCCCAAAAGAGATGCTTCTCTCGTCGGGGGATATATTTATATCCCCGACAGCCCTGGACACAGTGCTGACCACATGAGAAGAGCTCATTAGGCCTGACTTCTAGCAGGATTTGTACATTCATGACAAGGCCTGTGAGTCACGAGTACCTGAAATACGGTAGCGTGGCCCAGCTTGTGAGCCCGAGGTGTGGCCAAAGCTCTAGGGTCGCATGCTATTTTTGTCCTAAATATAAACGAAGGGTGCTGGTCAGCCGCCAGCATAGACTATCCAGACACGGATCAGAGAGTAAATACCATGAAATGTCAAACGACTTTGTTGTCATCCGTCATCTTAACAATGTGAACACTTACTAAAGCAAAGATGGCAAAGATCTTAACCAGAATTTCTTCAGTCAGCTGCTGAACAACGTGATGATTTGGGCACTTTCTGAATCATTTGTAACTTTAAAGTTCAAAAGATGTGATTTCTGTTGCTTTTCAGAAAAAGGAACATTGGAGGGAGCATTTTTTTCCCCACACCTTCCAGAAACTTCTAAAAGACATTTGAGATCGTTAGCTGGCAATTACTAAATGTCCGTTGCTCTGAGAAGCTCACCAACGTGCTAAGATGTGGCTTGTCGTATTGTAGTCATACCGCACAATGTCTTTTCTGTTTCTCATCACTAGAGACTGAGGTGAGGTTATGAAACTTCGATCTTTCCCATCATCTATGCAGAATGATGCATTAGCTTCTGCGTGGAAGCCAGCGACAGACCATTTTCAGATGCACACACAAGAGACCCAAGCAGCGTGGGTCACATAGGAAGTCATCAGGGCCTTGGGTAGAGATAACTGCTCGTGAGAGCGTGCAAATGATTGTAGACAGCCCTGCAGGTACTTAGAAACAGACTAAGAACACACCTGAAGACTAGCCCCATAATGGGAGACCCCTCACATAGAGTTTGAGATTTTCCGTCAAGAACTAAAACTGTCACTCGTCACTGGTTTGCTAGCCAGCAACCCAAGCCTGTGAGACAGTGTCACTTCACGGGGAACCGTGGAGGTGGGGGCAGCTGTGGCCTCAGCTCCGGGCCAAACAGCACTTTTTCTCTGGCCTCTCTCTATAACTTGGAGCAACTTCCAGCCTCCCAGTAGCTCCTAAGCAGTTGCATCAGTGTTGCCTGGGGGAACTTTAAGGAAGTCAGCTGGTGACCAGAGTATTCTGTCCATCCAAGTTAAGAAAAACAGGAGAGATACTCCAGAAGAGCACACCTAAATAGCTTTTTATAGTAAGGGAAGGTAGAAGAAATGCTTTTAGGAATTTTCTTCAAAGAGTGAGACATAGTGGTGGTCGCATAGAAAACTGCTGATGCTTTTGAGCAAAGACTTTTGCTGCCAGGATCAACTGAAAGCAGTGAGGTGCTTAACTCCAGACACCGATTGAAGCACCGACTTGTGAAGAGGGAAAGAACACTGGTCAAGTCCACCCACATTGGCTTTTTTATGCGGACATGATTCAGCCATCATTTCTTTTTAATGGAAGTTAACTATAACCTGTGCCCCACATTTAATTCCCATTTCCTGGGACATCGTACTGACTGTGGGATGGCCATGGGCGTTGCTCCAGATCTTCAGCAGATGGACTCCTTGAAGCAGCTATTTGAAGACAAGTTTTCTGAAGAAAACCGGCTACCACTGTTTATTAAAACCATCTGCATTGCATTCATTTATCAGCTCTTCAGCGCAAAGTGTAATAGAGTCGTGGCCCAAAAGGCTTATGACATCTAAATTAGTGCTCAGGATAGTCATTTGAAAGTTCTCGACTGGCTGAAGTATGTTAACAGTTTAAATACTCTAGTTAACTGTTAGCATGCTAGTTGACCCAGTGGAAGTTTTTGAGGGGTTTTTAAAAATATACCTTAACCTTGCCAGGAAGAGAAGTAAAAGTCTTAAAGTTGTGGGGCATTTGTTTCTACTTCATCCTGGCAGGCAAGGCTAAAGCCTAAGACTACAGACGTATGAGGCATCTTGATATGGAAGGCACTTAGTATTTTATTAAAGGCATAAAAGTGAAACTGTGCTAAATATGTACAGAGAGGTTGACACGTTTGATACCTAAGACAATTCTGTCTTACCTGGCATCGGAGAAGTCATCCCAGGAAGGAACCTCTTGAATGTGATAAATATGGCAAAGCCTTTAATCACATCTCAGCCCTTAGCATCAGAAAGCTCACACTGTAAATAAACATTATTAATATTATATGTGAGGAAAACTTTCATGTGTAGCACTCATTGCTTTAGACAGAAAATGAATTCCGTCAGTATGTTCCAATCATGTATTGAATTTCAGAAACACTGCAGAGGAACCTCAGTCTTAACTCCAGAGGATCCACAGAAGAAGAAAAAAAAATGTGGGGAAATGCTAAAGAAATAGCAAAATGTACAACTTCTGACAAAAATTGTTAATGTTGGGTACTTCTATATATTTTATATGACCATAATGTCAGTGTCTGTGTTTTGTACCTCCAGCCCCTGTTGTTAATCTGTATATTCCCTGTAAACAGATAATGTATTTTTATTTTAATCTATTTGACAGAACACATCACTCCAAAAGAGCAAAGTTTTGGAGTAGTGAAGAAGTTGATGTGGTCATAGACAAAAAGTCAGTTCACAGAACTGAGGAAGGGGAAAACGAGAAAAAAACCTTCATAGTTTGGTGCTTATCAAGTCAAGAGCTTAGGAGATGAGTGAAATTGCTAGGAGAGACAGGCGACTAGGGCAGTAAAATGGAACAGTTCTAGAAACATCGGCAGCTTCCTGAAGTTGACCAGGAAGTTGACCGCTTAGCTGCCAGATCACCATTTCAAGCAAGGAGAATGGGTTCTCTGAGCTTGTCGGGGGAGAAAGAAGGTCTGCCCCCGTCAATCAAGAAGAGGGCATGTCCTGGGAGGGCCAGTGGGGCCACTTACCTTGACCCAATTGTGTGAAGCGTAGTCCTGTTTCCTCCACTAACTCTTAAATTTCTGTGTATAGAAAACTTGGGATAGGAAAACACCAGGATGGGCTCTTCCCTGGAAAAACAGACACACAGGCATCCAGTCCCTGGGATTGCAGGAAGGCTCGAGAAGCATTTTGCAATATTCCTGTCTCAGCTGTCTCCTGTGCACCCTCCTTGCTCCCACTCACTTCCCCTGGCCTGTGATTATTAGGAGAAGGGCTTGTGACGATTCACAGCTAGGAAAGAACTTTTTTCTAATTTTTATCCTAGAGTTGATCACCTTTTATTGCAGGGTCTCGACGTCCTCATCTAAAGCTAGCTAACCAGGTTCATCCTACCATCCTCACGGAAGAGTCATCGTGTGAATTGGAGTAACAGTATTAAAACGTAGTCACACAGTGACAGCAGTACTTACCAGCGGAGCCATGTGTTTGGGGGTCCCACTCTGCACAGCTTCTCAAATACTGATGAGGGGGCTATGGTTCCCCAGCTGGGAAACCACGTGAAGGTCTGCAGATTGCAAAGTGAAACGTAGAATCAGAGAAAAGGAAATTAAGCAGTATAAATAGATCTTTTCCTAGAAGTTAGAGTAGATTTTTATTTCAACTACTACTGGAGAATATAATAAAAAGTATTATTTGAAAAGTTGCCCTAACATTTAGGTTTCATTTTTAGAATGGACACACTACTGTACATTGAAAAGTAGTTACTTATTTTGCTATTCAAATTAATTTTTTATTATATCTAAAAATGAAATTATCTGTTTTACTTTTCAGAGCTTTGTAAAACAAACTTGAAGTTATAGGGAGGTAAGCCATCTCCAATTCTGCAGGTCAAACAAAAGTTTGGGAACTGTTTTGGACATCTCATAATACAGAATGTCTTAACTTGAGAACTTAGTTTCATATTGTCTGGTTCTGTTTAACAGTGGATACCACAAACCTCATGTTTTTCTCTTATCCTAAAACAGAGGAAGGTAAAGAGTGGGCATTAGGTTGACTTCTGAACATGGTCTGCTGTTATTTTAACAGGTTTTTTGTTTTGTTTTTCTTTTAATCGTTGAGATTCTCACCTCCATTTACTAAAGAATCATGACTCACTTCAAATTACATAGTAATCAGCAAAGTTAATTGGTCTTAAAATTAAATTTTCTCCCTTCAGCAAGGACTCATTAAGCAGCCAGGCTGAGTGCATTAAGATACAAAGAGTAAGTTCTGTGAGGGATTGAAAGGTGATGCTGAAACTGGGATTTCATTCCAGTTTCAGATGCGGGTTTCAAGTTCCTTTGGTCCAGGGAAGGGACCGGGCAGCTGCCCGAGTCGCTATTGTTTAGTCTCCCGACAAGGTCAGGTTTGCTAGGAAGGAGAGTGCGGGGGGAGGGTTGTAGGGGCCAGACTCCCAGCTGCAGAAGAGTGGTGAGTGAGCCCTGTGGAGGGAGAGAAGAGAGACTGCTGGGCGTGTGCTGGGGGCCAGTGCTCGCCTGCCTTCCCCATCCCCCTACCCCCACTTCAGCCACTTGACAGAGTAAGGTTTTAGTCCGCCGAGCGAGGACAAAGCGTATTAGATTTAGAGGTGCTTCTGCTGGTTGCAGGGGTTCTTATGTGAGAGGGCTGGGCAGGGGGAAGCAGGTTGTGACGACACAGGAAAATCTTTTTCTAAAAATCTATGAGTTTAGGGGCAAGGGGCGGGATATGCAAGCAAAATCAGCAATTATTTTAACATGAACATAAATATTTTTATTAACTTTTAGTTAAATAGAGGTTATTACACCCAGGTCAACACGATAACCCTAAATCTATATAGAGAGCTAACTCAGGCATTGTCTTGTTTATTATCTAGACTGGGTAAAACAAACCTTTCCTGTTTTGTCAGTTCCTAGTTTCTTAGTTTAGAATAAATTAGACGAAAAGAAACTGACTTGTCTTTGTATATCCGCAGAATTAAGTTATTGCTGTTAAACCTGGCCTTTTCAGTTCCCTGGTCTTTGAAGCGTCCAGATGCTTGGTAGATGTTCAGTGAATAATTTTTAAATTGAATTTGTTCATTTAAAATCCTCATTAACATTTCTAAAACGGCTTCTTTCAGTAAATAGTGGAATTTTAGAGGAAAAGTGAGGTTTTTTTTTAAAGCTAGGAAACTCCACTGAAAATAGTCATTTGATTGAGCACTAAAGTTTCAGTCATGAGAAATGGCAGCAAAATAAATTGGTAATGCATTTATAGTCAATGGTCCATTTTAGGAGGCCGGTGGTGTCTGACAAATTTTAGAGTAGTGAGGTGGGGGAAGGAAATTGTGGGGATTTGTAATAAATATTCTCTTTATGTTGTTTCTCTTCAGGATCATGGTAAAACAATAAATTATCATCTCTAGGTGGCAGTAGTTGTGATGTTTGTTTTTTGTTGTCCTTGGTTGCATAAAATGTGTGTTTTGGGTAAAGAAAAAAGTATAATTTCAAAGTTAAAAACTAGAACTGACACAATCCTCACCCAAATGACATGTTGTAGGTAATTTCACAAGCGCTTAGGTAGCTTCTTGGCAACAATGAAAAACCATGGAATAAAGTTGCTTTTTTTTTTTGCGGTACGCGGGCCTCTCACTGTTGTGGCCTCTCCCGTTGTGGAGCACAGGCTCTGGACGCGCAGCCTCAGCGGCCATGGCTCACCTGGACGCGCAGGCTCAGCGGCCGTGGCTCACGTGATCCCACGCGGCATGTGGGATCTTCCTGGACTGGGGCACGAACCCGCGTCCCCTGCATCGGCAGGCGGACTCCCAACCACTGTGCCACCAGGGAAGCCCTAAAGTTGCTTTTTAATGATCCCCCAAAACAATTTTTTCATAGGATGGAATAATTAAAATAACCTTTGGAGACTGGGATTGACATATACACACTACTATATATAAAACAGATAACTGATAAGTACCTACCATATAGCACAGGGAACACAATGGCCTGTATGGGGAAGGAAGCTAAAAAAGAAGTTGATATATGTATAACTGATTCGCTTTGCTTGCAGCAGAAACTAACAACATTGTAAATCAACTATACTCCAATAACAAAAACAAAACCTTTGACCACTTTATGAGACTTAAACAATTGAGCATCCTAATAGTAGGAGCGATATGTAAAGTTGATATTTTAGACCTTCAAACTATGAACTCTAACTAATAACCTTGTTTTTGCATAACTTACTGAAACAAAATGTGATTTTTTTCACTTTGTCTCATTTAAATAATTGATTTTTTTCCACCCTATTTAGAAACTAGAGAGAAGTGCAAAGTGTTCTGTTTTCCTCTGCTCTTCAGTTTCCTTATCCTAAAGGAATACTAACCCTTGCCTCACTTGCTTTCCAGGGCTATGGTGAGATAAACTTTTTAAAAAGTAAAAGGTGGCACGTGTGAAAAAGCAATGTATTTTTACTTAGGTATCACAACCAAACCTTAATTCAGTGGTACTAAACCCTATACTGTCCAACAATCTTAGCCTAGTTTCCCTGAGAGCAGAACCTGAGGTCAGGGCTCGTGTGCAGTTGATTTATTTTAGGAGATGATTTCAGAGAACAGCAGGGTAGACAGAAGCTGGAAGAAATCCAGTGCATTATTGAACTTGGTCACTGCTGTGGACGACGGGCCCTGTGAGAGATTCTGGTCCTGAGTTTATTAACGGCTGGGTGTGAAGAGGACCAGAGACTCCGGCGTCCCCAGTGTAGACAAGAGCCCCAGGAGTCGTAAGGGTCAAGGTTACCTTCCAAGAGCATCTCAGCCTTTCACTGTGTCCGGTTCAAACCCTGGTAGCTTCCTCCTCCCTCCATTCCTGTGCCTTAGTTACAGAAAGCTGCCCGGGGAAAATCCGCAGACATGGCCCCTCCATGACCCTCGCCCCTGCTAGCCTACCCTCCTCTCTGCCGTAGTCTTGGGGCCGCTGTCCGGGTGTTCCCTGCTCCCCAAGCTCCCAGGCCCACCATGGCCTCACCTCACCCTTTCTCAGCAGACCCCTCTTGTTATGCTCTCCCGGGGGCCTCAGGCCATCTCGACGCCTCGCTGTCTGGTCCTCCCTGCTCCCTGGAGCCCTCCCCTGCTGCCTCCGAGGGATGTGGCCTTGCTCTCGAGCGCCTCCAGCCTCCTCCTCACCCCTCAGTACCTGTTCTCCATTTAAATAAGCACAAACTTGTAGCTTTAAGGAGCAAAAGCAAATTTTTCAAATCTTTGGTTTGACTTTGACCCTTCCTTTTAGCTACCAAATTCCTCTGCCACGTGGACCAGAACTGCTGTTTTCATCTCTTCACCGCTGATATCCTCCCTCTTAAAGCCCCTGTAACTCAGTTCTTTTTTTTTTTTAACATTATTTTTTTTGTGTTTTTTTATTTTTTGGCCACGTTGTACAGCATGCAGGATCTTAGGTCCCCAGGGATCTGCCCCCTGCAGTGGAAGCATGGAGTCCTAATCACTGCACCACCAAGGAATTCCCTTGTAACTCGGCTCTCATCCCAGCCTCTTAGATGGCACCATTAGAGGTCACCAGTGTTCTTGACAGAGCCCTTTCTCTCGTCTTCATTCTCCCTTACTTTTCTAGAGCACTTGACATTTCCTTGAAACCTTGTCAGTTGTTTGCATTGCACTGCCCATCAACTCCTCTCTCTCTTCCTCCTTCACCAGGTCCTGAATAATAACAACCATGAGGTTTCTCTAATCCAGACATCAACTTTGTAGAGACAGTTGCCCCATTATACAGATGTGGACACTGAGGCCCGTAACGTGAAGCAGCTGATCCCATGCATGAGTGGCAGAGCTGGATTTAAAGAGAGGTGTGTCTGACTCCAACAATCAGGTTCTTTCCACTACTTCATGTCCTTTCTGAGCTCAGTTATTCTCCCACCTGCATACGCCACCTCTGTGATCCCACAACTACGTTTATGGAGCAGCCTAGCATAGTGTTTACACACGCAGGCACTGGAGCCAGTGTGCCCAGGATCAAATCCTTCATCTACCACTTATGTGCTGTGTCTTAGTTTCCTCATCAGCAAAATGGACATAGCGTTATAAGCATTAAATGAGCCGTTACATGTAAGGCAGCTACAGCAGTGCCTGACCTATGTGTTCCAGATATACTAGCTATTATTTCCTCCATGGTCCTCTCACTCTTTCCTGAATATTAATTTACCCCTCACAAAAGTCTCCCTTCTTTAAGTGAAACATGCTGGCAGTTTCCTCCATCCCATGAGTCCCTAAAAGACATTACCTTGAAATCAGCTTTGTGAAAATTTGGGACCTGTGACAGTCCCCGATGTTATGGACAGAATTTCACATGGCCTCTGAGTCTCTCAAACTGCACTAATCCCTACTCAATTCTTTCCCCTGCCCCAGTCCTTCTTCAGCTCTTGCAATTCCAAATCCTCCGGGGAATGGTATTTCCTCTGGAGTCATGGGCATTACTGCACAGGTTTAAGGGGCCTTTCTTGTCCCAAACTATGCACATCCCTTCACCAGTAGTCACCACCACTGCCTCCAAGTCTCAGGTGTCTTTGGCACGGCCTCCACTCCAGATGCTTGAACACACACGTGCTAGCACGACTCCCCCCATCTGGATTATCTGTCATTGTGCGCCCTGCATTTGGGTCTGGACTCCACATTTTGAAAGAGAGACAGACCAACCGCAGGATGGTAAAACCAAAACCACCTCAGATGAGCAATAAAGTGTTTTGCTTGGTGAGGAGAAAACGCATGAGAACTTGGTCTCTGCCCTCAAGTATCCAAAGGCCTGTCATGTAGAAGAGGCATTCAGTTTGTCCTGCATGCCTCCAGGAAATCAATCTAAATCCCTTTCAACAAACATTGTCAGGCCATGTGCTGGGTGTCAGGAATAATAAAAAAGAAAGAGGTCCAGCAGTGAGTAAGGCAGATAAGTAAAGCCAGCTCTTCCCAGCTGTTACCAGGACTTTGGGCAAATTAGAAAAAGGCACCCCTTCTTCAAGAGACTTGCCTGCCTTGTGCTAGTGAGTTGTGATAACCGTACAACTCCTGATAAGAAGATGACTGGTGGCCCCAGGGTTCTGCAGGGCCCAAGGTGCACACCCAGAAGGAATGGCCCTAGTGGAAGAGACTGGGAGAAGGAACCTCATTGCAGAGTCAGCCAGAGCAGGTGTCTGCATCGAGTCAGGTCAGGTATGACACCCAGGGGTCCTGGGCAGGAAGGGATTTTGCAAGGGGGAGGGCTGGGCCAGATGCCCTTGGTGATCTCCTTCTACTCAGAGATTATGCAATTTTTTTCTGGGTTCTTCCACCAACAACGGGGAACAAGCCGGCAACCTGCTCTTGTAAAAGCTTTGGCGGGAAACTTTACTGTCTCTTGTTAAGAAGGCAAGTGGCCCTCTCCAGAGCGGGTAGGACAACAGCAACAAAAAAGGACCTGTGATGGGCAGAGCCACATCCTAGGGCAGGGCAGTGGGGAAGGGCAGTGCACTGACATTAAAACGGAGATCAGAAATAGTATGGTAGCCAAGAGTTTTGAAGATGAAAATGTCCTTACTATTGGTACAGGTAATTACAAAGCTAGTTCACTCTCATGTGATCCAAATGCTTTAAAGTTCTCAGAGCAGGTTATTATTATGCCCATTTTCCAGATAATTAAGCTGCGTCTTCAAGTCCTCCAAGGCACATTAGCAACAGCGCTCCAGCTCTAAGCTATGGGGTTGTCTAACTACATCACCTTTATTCTCTTTTCATTTTCTTTAGCTGAATGAATGTCTTTGCAGCTTCCCAACAGGCTGTACAGGTGGACTCCCTCTGGGAAGAAAAGAGGGAAGTTTTCAGAGCTGTGATGGGTAAGGAGCTTGCCTTATTCTAAAAGAAACCAAGGTTTGATCACCCTCTGCTGGCCAAGCATAGTGATGGCAGCAAAAGTAAGTGATGGCGAGACTGAGCGAGGAAGATCCAGAAAGCAACCTTTTTAGAGAGAACCACGACCACCCTGCTGGAAGAGGAGGGAGGAAGCCCAGACCTGCAGTAACTAGCGTAGCTCTTCCCCTTCCAGACCTCTGCTACAAAGCGGGGTCTTTTTCTTTTTCAAACCAAATAATCTTTCAAGACAAAAGACTTCGTTGTACAGCAGAAACTAACACAACATTGTAAAGCAATTATACTCCAGTTAAAAAAAAAAAAAAAAGACAAAAGAAAACCGAGTAACGCAGAGAAAGTTAAGTGGGAGAGTATGGAGGTCATTTAAATGAGGAACCGTGGACCCTCAGAGGGTCATTATACACTTCACATTCCAAGATTCAGAAGCAACTTTCAGACAAGATCATAGAACTGTTGTAGGTGGTTTTTGGGACAGTCACACATGGTAGTTTCCAAATATTTTGAAGGGCTGACAAGAACAACTACATGCATTTTGTGAGAGAAAATGATCAATCAAGACTAGGATCAATGTGGGACTTCCTTGGCGGTCCAGTGGTTAAGACTCCGCGCTTTCACTGCCGAGGGCCTGGGCTTAATCCCTGGTTGGGGACCTAAGATTCCACAAGACTTGTGGTGCAGCCAAAAAAAAAAGACTAGGATCAATGAGTTGAAATTACAAGAAAGCAGATGTTTGCTTTTTGTTTGTTTGTTTTAATTTATTTATTTTATTTATTTTTGGCTGCGTTGGGTCTTCATTGCTGCGTGTGGGCTTTCTCTAGTTGCGGCAAGCCGGGGCTACCCTTTGTTGCGGTGTGCGGGCTTCTCATTGCAGTAGCTTCTCTTTTTGCGGAGCACGGGCTCTAGGCGCGAGGGCTTCAGTAGGTGTGGCTCGCAGGCTCAGTGGTTGTGGTGCAAGGGCTTAGTTGCTCCGCGGCATGTGGGATCCCCCCGGACCAGGGCTTGAACCCGTGTCCCCTGCATTGGCAGGCGGATTCTTAACCACTGCGCCACCAGGGAATTTCCCTAGATGTTTGCTTTAATCGAAAGAACTTTCAGCAAGTAGAATTCTCCAAAAGGCGGGAACTGTCCTCTAATAAATTCCCTGACACAGAGCTTTGCATGTTAGGAGACATCACATTGTGCATCCCCAAGATGACACGTCACTTAGTCATCATTTATTGGTCTCGTCTGTATTATCATGGACCGGATATTATTATGGACCGTGTCCATAGTTATTTGTTTACATATCTGCCAAGAGCTACGTGTATTTTTCATTTTTCATTTTCTCCTTGTGCCTGAACCCAATGGCTGACACATTGTAGGTTCTTGGTTAGTGTTTGCTGAATGAATTCATTGGAAGAGTATGAGGTTCTTGTAAGTCAAAACTGTTCTGAAGAAGAAATGCAGAGCCACCAGCCACAATGGCTAACTTTTCCTTCGTCTGCCCTCTTGTGGTTTTGTCATATGGCCATGGTTATATCAATAGATGATAATGGATCGTGTAAGTTAACTTATTTGACCACAGTCTGATTTGGATGGGAGCATATTGATCTTTCTAATCTGCCGAGATATAGTAAGGACACAGGATTGAATTAGAGCATCTGGATTCTACTCTCAACTCTGCTACTAATTAGCTCACTAGTGTTCCTCGGAGCTGACCTCTTCAGGCACAGGTGGGTTTCTTCATCTGAAAACAAGAACTTAACCAGTTTTTCCCTAAGGTCTCTCTTGCCATCAGTATTTTGCAACTCTAGGCCCTTTGCTGTAGAAACAACAATGGGCTTGGAACGGGAAGGATTTCCTTTAAGCCTCAACATCACAACTTACTGGTTGCATGACTCGGCAAAGATCCTTTTGTCTAAGAGGTTGGACAGAGCGCTGCCAAGGCATCAATACATGTGTGGCTCAGAAATTCCCGGGCGGTCCAGTGGTTAGGACTCCGAACTTTCACTGTAGAGGGCACAGGTTCAATCCTGCAAGCCTCACAGTGCGGCCAAAAAAACAAACAACAACAAAAACAACAATGAAACATGTGTGGCTCATAGAACTATGCAGGTTTCTGAGGTTTCTGGTTTCCCCCTCAGCCTGAGTGATTCTGTTCTATCTAGCTCTTGGCCACATTGCAAAAGAGCATGTGGGATGGGAGTTGTGACTATTTTTTAGAAACAATCTGCTACACACATTTATCTTCAATTTATCAGTCCTTTGAAACATAATCCTGAGAATGCTTACCCCTGTGAAATATTAAAATCTCTGTTTTATAGATCAGGAAACATGGGCTCAGGAAAGTAAGTAACTTCTCCAGTGTCATACAAGTGACATGTGGGAAAGTCAAGATCCAAACTTGGCTCTTTCTTCAGAGTCTATATTTTTAAGCCCCTTACTGCCTCTGAGTTATAAGAAGTCAGGATAATTGTTGTGTTTAAGGCACTAAGTTTTGGGGTAGTTTTTTATGCGGCAATAAAGAATTGAAACCACGTGCTTAACACAGTACCGGCCCACAGTAAGTACTCAGAGGAGGTGTGTGGAGGGAGTGGTAATGGTGAATGAATGCCATTGGGGCTGGAGGTGAAGGGAAAAACTAACAGGAGTCTGGGGCAAGCTGTAGGTCATCCAGCCCCAAAATTCACTCTGCAAAACTCCTGTCCTCCCCATTCCCAGGGCTCTCCCACTTCAAAGCAGCACAAGATGATGCAGGAAGTGGCCGTTTTTGAGCAACTCTCTTAGAAAGTCCTTCCTTGTATTGAACTTTTCTTTCATTTCCATTCATTGCTCTTAGTTCTGTCCTCTGGGCCCCAGAAGACAAACTTCATTTTCAAGTGATGGCACTTCACAAATTTGAAAACTAAGACTGCTTTGTCTCTCATTCTCCCCTTGTCCTCTCCTACCTAAGGTAAGAAAAATTCTCCAGATTCTCCTAGGTGGAATGGCATGGTGTTCAGAGCTCACACCTCCTGATGATTTCATCATTTCTGGATGATCACTGGGTTTTGAACACTCCTCTTAACGTTTGCCACCCAGAAGGGGCCCATCTTAGACGTCTGACCAGTGCGTGGGGGAATGAATGAAACAAGACTGACTGTGTGATAACTGTTGAAACTGGTCAGTTGGTACATAGGGGATTCACTGTTGATCTTTTGTATGTCTTTGGATTTTGTTTTTTAATTTAAATGATCATAGAAAACATCAGGGAAAAGCGTCTCATCTCTACAAATTTATGGTGCATTCAGACACGGTATTCCCTGCGCAGGCACGTTGCTGTCCCTCAACATGTGTGCCTTTTGGGGGACCAGGCAAAAGCAAACTCAGTGAGGGCCAGACGGGGTGGGGCTGAAATCGAAAACATTGAGAATCTGCAGTCCCGTAACCTGCAGCTGAGCAACAGCGGCGGGGGAAAAGGTAGGCAAGGACCTCTCTACAAAGTCCTGCAGCATCAGGAGCTTCTGGAAGGCGGCCTCAGAGATTTCTGCCCAGGAAGTTTCGAACCCGCAAAGCCCCAAGGGCACAGCTACTTCAGGTGGATGCCGCAGGGCATCTGAGTGTGATAACTGAATCTCGGGCTTCGTGGGCTAAGCGTGGGGCTCTGTCCATAAATGGGGACCGAGTTCTCACGCGGTGACCGGCCTGAGGGTCACAGGGGAACCGGCCTCTGAAGTCCACGAGGAGGACCGAGGCCGCCGCGCCGAGCCCACGCCTCTCCTTGGCCCAGGGCGTCGGGGGCGGGGTGCGAAAACCGCCAAGACTTCATCTGGTCGACCCCTCCTTGGTTAAAAAAAAAGAAGGAATGGGAAAGAGGTCCCCGCCTGTTCACGTTGCGAGGGCGCCTCCACTAGTCACTTTCGCTCCTCAGCCTCCCGAGTACCCGAGACACCGAGATGCCAAAAAAGACCTCCCAACTTCCTAGAGGGGCCTCTGCGGCCTCGCACAGCTCTCCGTGGGCGGGGTTATGACGCACTTCCGGCTGCGTCGGCAGCGGTGCGCGTCGAGGTGTTCCAGCGGCCCCAGCGGATTTTACTCACGGTAAGCCTCCCGGTCCCCGGTTCGCGTGGCGGGCGGAAGCGGGAGTGTCCGCTGAAGGGTGCGGGGAGATACGGGTGGGTTAGGCAGCTGTGGCCTGTGGGGACTCCCCAGACCGGTCCTGGGAGGGTGGTGGGAGGAGCCCCCAGTCCCTGCCCAGCCCCAGACGGCGGAGGCGTTTGCTCCCTTGAAAGCATTCCCCCCCAACACCGCGCACACCCCCAGGGGTTTAAAAAGGTGAAAGTTGGTTTCTTTCGTGTTCCAGAGCAGTTTTTCTCTGCGCTCCCTGAGCCGAACGGCCCGTCAGTCTGAGCGGGGCTGCTTTCTCTTTTTCCCTGGCTCTCGGTAGGCGGTCCGAATTAAAGGCTAATTGATAAGAATTCGCCCGAGGGGGTTGCGGACCTCGTGTGAGAAACTGGGCCTCAGAAGTCCTGGGTAGTATCTGTTCCAAGGGAGGGAATAGGGAGGGCTTTGTTCAGGTTAGAAAGCACGTAACAGGGATCTGCTCCAGTTTGGAAACACATTTTTAGAGGACCATTTATTTATAAATAGTTTGTCAAGAGAAAGGTGATCTGGTGAGTGAGGTACTTGGAAACCTCTTATATAAGGAGCAATTGAAAGAACTGTGAAGAAAAGAGAACTGTTTTCAGGTATTGGAAGCCTACAACGGAGAAAGTAAGTTTTGGTCTAGGACCAAACTAGGATCAGTGAAGAAAGAAGATAAAAAGTGATGCAGAATTTGGCGCAGTTTAAAGAAAACCTGTAACAATTAGAACTGTCCAGCAGTAGAAATCTGTGCCTCATGAATTATCAAGTTTGCCTGCGTAGGAGTTTTCAGGTACAGAATGAGTATGTCAGAAGCATTCTAGCATTAATTGATAAGTCGTGTTAAATTGTTAGACTGTAATAATTTGGTTTATTTATGCCTCATCTTGTTCTAGAATGGATTTGGGGCACTTTGATAAGGGCATATAAGCTTTGGGAAATCGGCATAAAAGAGGGGGAAAAAACCTCGGAACAGAACAAAAGCCTCTGCTTGTAGTAGACCATGAACTTTTCCTTGATGGGCCTCTCGTGCTAAACATTCTAGCGAGCTTAAAATAGTTCACTGTGGTTGAAGACAGTGTGAGTAATGAAGCCTCTGTTTTCTATTCACATGCTTTTTTATTTTATAAGCACCTTATTAAGAAAAATTCGAAAGCTAAGACCTTGAGGGCATCCCTAAATGAACCTTTAGACAAACTCAACATGACCAGTGTGGTCATGACCAATACTGGCTTTGCTAGAGGCAGACAAGAGACAAGGAGATCTGAGAGGCAACAGGGGCTGAAATCTTTGAGACCTTGTTGGCCTTGTGATGATTTTGGCTTTTAATCTGTACGACACACAAAGCCTTGAAAGGTGTGAGCAGAGGAATGATGTGATCTGACTTGTATTTAACAGGCAACAGATGATGGACTGGTGGGACAGCAGTGCTGGAGGTAGCGAACTCTGAATCTCTTAGTTGTAGAGATTTGCTCATGAATTGTGTGCATTCTGTGAAGGAGGAATTGGGTCCCCAGGTTTTTTTGGTCCGGAAAAAACGGTGGAGTTGCCATTAACTAAGATGAGCAGCTTTGGGTGAAAGATGGGAAGTACAGTTTCAGGCGTGTTAAGCTTGAGATGCCACTGGACATGCTGGTGGCAACGTCAAGTGGGTAGTTTGTTGTGTGAGTCTGGAGTTCAGAAGAGAGGTCCAGGCTGCAGATAAATTGGCGGCTGTTGAGTATATAGATGGTACTTAAAGCCACGTGACTGGATGAACTCTCCAAAGAGAGTGAGTACAGTTAGGAAGAAGGCTTCAAGCACCCAGCCCTCCACTTGTCTGTGGCCTTGCTGAGGCATGAATTTGAATTGTGGGCACTGCAAAACTGGTGTGCTAGAATAAACCACTGAGCTATTGAGCCAGCCCAGCCAGTTGCCCAGCAGCAACATCTAGGGAAACTTTTGTCTTTAATTATGACTATGTATGTGTTTTGCAAAGGCGATTGTGTGATATAGTGGCATCTGTGAGTTTGAACTCGCCAACTTCTGGGAACAGATCCCATGTGAACGTGATACAGGACACTCACTGTTTAATGCCTCCTGTGCTGGGTTATAACTCCTAGTGTCTTGCAGAGTTTCCCAGCCTGGATCCCAGAAGCTGAGCAGTCTTTCCTGTTCTTGGGGTGCCCTCCTCTGAAGAGAGTGGGAAATTTTGTAACCAGTTATGTTACAAAGTTATGCCAACACTTAGGAGGTCCACTTGAAAGGATTTCTAAGGAATGCTCCCAGCGCTACTACATCTATATTTAGGTTATTTTAGCCTTTGGTGCTAACGCCTTTATTTTAAGAGACTAGATGACAGTGCTTCCCACCCCCCCACCCCCCGCTCAGTTTTCAAGTAATTCTGAACTTGGGAGCTTCAGTAGTGTACTGGGTGCAGAGGATAGCATAAACGAGTGTTCAGTGCTGATGCTGGTCCACTGTGTTGGAATACCTGTTGGCACCTCATAGGATGCTTCAGAATTTGGGTACAGTAGAGGGGAGTCCCAGCTAGCATCCCAAGAGTTCTGAACTAATTAGCAACTGATAATTATTGACTTTCTCGTAAAAGCAAGGTTACGTATTGAGGTTTTATTCCTAGAACCCCACTTCCTATATTTTTTTAATTACCAAAATTGATTACAAAAATAAAGGGGAAGAGTCATATAAAATACATGTTTTTAATACATATTTACTAAATGTGTGAAACTAAACATCTGATATAAAAGCTGTAACATAAATGTACCTTTTTTGGAAGGTTCTGCATGGGCTGGAATTGCTGCTTTTTTGTTTTTCTGGGTTTCTTTTTTTGAAGGGCATGGAATTTGGGCATTAGAAGTAAAATCTATTTTATTTATTAAAAACTGCTTATGATTCCTTTGGAGATTTTATGATTTCTGGCTACAAAAGTAATAATACCCATTATAGAAAATGTAGGAAATAAAAAAAAGACTTTAAAAAATTGAAATCATTCGTAATTCTGTAACCCAGAAATATCACTGTTCGTGTTTTTATCTTTTTCCTTCATTGTGATTGTGTGTATATTATGAGTGTGTGTGCAAGATGATATTTCAAGTGCTCTCAAGCCAGATCCATGGAGATTGACACGCATGTTAGAAATTAGCATACTCAACTTTTTAAATGCCTTAGCTTTAGATTATCTGCAACTCCTGTTCCCTCGTCTTCAGCTTTTATAAGCCATTTATACATCCTTTTTATGTTCTCTACCATTGTTATCAATATAATTTCATGTAATGAACACCCACATAGATTTTTTACGTGTTTGGCTCTTTCTTGAGACTGCTGGAGTTTTCTTGGTCTAGATTATTCAAATTCAGTATGGGAACACCTATGTGACAGGAAAGGTGCTGCTTAGAGTTTGAAAACATGCTCATCAGGAAGGCCAGTCACAAGTGTGTAAGATTAATTAACTTACGTAGTTTTCTTTCAGAGTACTATATTTAATGAATGCCAAGAATGATAGACTGATTCTGTTGTCTGTTTACTCACTTCTTTTCCATCTCCCCCACAACTTGAAAGCTGTGTGAGTAGGCGTGTATCTGTTTTAGGCATCCCTGCAGTCCTAGCATTGAGCCCATGGCAGGTATTCAGCAAATGTTGAGTGAGTGGATTTCACTTTTTTGGCATATGAAGAAAATGGAAGTAATTATATTTACTATAGATGTTTTCAGTATTCTAATGTATCAGCTGACAGATATACATAATATTTAAAATTTAAAAGAAAAAATACTCTTAAACATCTTTTGTATTGTCTATTGTGGTTTAATTTTTCCCTTCAGTTTCCTCTCAGCAGTATGTGTCTCATCAAAAGAAATACCTCTGAAAGAACATAGGTTACTTTTAGTCTAATCTCTTGTCATTCCACTGGTCTTTCTGTGAAAGCTAAACATAAATGGCATTTTAAAACAAGAGTATGCCCTGCTTAAAATGGGTCAAGTGAAGCTCAAATTACATCACTAACTATGCTCAATCATTTAAAGATATGCTAATTAATTCCAGGCTTCTAACATGATTCCTGGTTATGCTAACTAGCCTGTCATTTGACTAGTAAATTTTTAATGCTGAAGCTAAAAGTTGTAGGTTTAGACAGACTTCATTTGGCCAGTAGATGGCCTGTTGAGATCTCAGGAATTGTAAGATTCTGAAACAGTTTTTGGAGCAAAGTTAATTTAAATTTAGTTTTAAGCTTACACCACAGTGCTTTTTTTTTTTTTTTCCAAATCGAGGTATAGTTGATGTGCAATATTATATAAGTTACAAGTGTACAACATAGTGATTCACAATTTTTAAAGATTATACTCCATTTATAGTTATTATAAAATATTGGCTATATTCCCTCTGCTGCACAGTATATCCTTGTAGCTTATTTCTTTTATACATAGTGGACTGTACCTCTTAATTTCCAGCCTTATATCGCCCCTCCCCCATTCTCTCACCCCACTGGTAACCACTGGTTTGTTCTCTGTATCTGTGAGTCTGTTTCTTTTTTATTATATTCACTAGTTTTTATTTTTTAGGTTTTGCATATAAGTGACAATATACAGTATTTGTCTTTCTGACTTTTCACTAAACATAATATCCTCCAAGTCCATCCATGTTGTCGCAGATGGCAAAATTTCACTCTTTTTTATGGCTGACTAGTATACCATTTTGTGTGTGTGTGTGTGTGTGTGTGTGTGTGTGTACACGTACACACCCCACATCTTCTTTATCTGTTGATGGACACTTAGATTGCTTTCATATTTTGGTAATTGTAAATAATGCTGCTGTGAACATTGGGGTGCATGTATATTTTTGAATTAGTGTTTTCGTTTTCTTCAGACATATATGCAGGAGCGGGGTTGAGCCACAGTGCACTTTTTCAGAGAGTGGAGGCAAAGTCAAATCAAAATAGGATATCCTGAGCTGACTCCAGAAAGATATTTGACAGTCATTGTTATATGGTAGTTTTACGATGGCCATAATTTCCACAATTTCCTGTGCTAAAGGTGTGGCTATAAAGACCAAAAAGCATACATACTTCTTCTTTTGGTAATTTTATGGTAACCATATTTTCATAGGTTTAACGTGTAGCCCTAAAGAACCAGAAACCCAAAGGAACCAGTACTCCTGCTACACAGAGCCCCATTTTAGTGACACTGTTTCTGGAGTACCTATATGATGACCAAGGTACTGGGCATGGCCACAGTTCTGGGCCCTAGAACTCCACAAGAGCAGGGGCCTGTGATTGTGAAGGTCGAGGAGGAGGAGAAAGGGAAGCGCCTTCCCAGCTTGGAGACATTCCGCCAGCGCTTCAGGCAGTTTGGGTACCATGACACCCCTGGCCCTCGGGAGGCCCTCAGCCAGCTCTGGGTGCTCTGCTGTGAGTGGCTGCGGCCTGAGATTCACACCAAGGAGCAGATCCTGGAGCTGCTGGTGCTGGAGCAATTCCTGACCATCCTGCCCCAGGAGCTCCAGGCCTGGGTGCAGGAGCACTGCCCGGAGAGCGCTGAAGAGGCCGTCACTCTCCTGGAAGATCTGGAGCGAGAGCTGGATGAGCCAGCACAGCAGGTAGGCTGGGGAGACCTTTTACTCTGTGAGGTCGGAAGCATAGCAGTCCAGGCAGGAGCGGGTTTGTTCACACACTGAGAATAACTGAATGGACCTTCTGCTGAGTTAGACCATGTTTCCTCCTATTTTTCTTCTGCTGTCCTATATGGAATTAGGGAATTACCCCTGGGTGTTGAATGGGATGGATGCTTTTCTCTTTCCTAGAGGTTCTACATAGCTGTCCTGAGGTTTTCTTTTGTTCTGGTTCTTAAAGTGAGCTGTGCACAGACCCAGCCATTCCTAATTGTCTCTAGGCCTCACCGCCTCCCAGTGAACAGAAACAGTGGTGGGAGAAGATGGCATCCTCAGGAACAGTGGAGGAATCCCTGAGCAGCCCGCAGCCACGGTCTGTGGAGACCAGTTACAAATACGAGTCTTGGGGGCCCCTCTACATCCAAGAGACTGGTGAAGAGGAGGACTTCACTCCAGAGCTGAGAAAGATTCAAGGTAGGACCATCTGTCAGGCCCCCACTCGGTGCCCGGGCCTTTGTGGTTGAAGAAACACTCGTCCTAATTCCTGGTTGTGAGGTGGCCCCCCTAGGCGGACTCAACTGGTCTGGCTGACAAGGCAGAATGAGTTCCTTTCCTCCCTCAGGTGTGTCTCAGTCAGTCCTGGCGTGGGAACAGATGACACGCTCGTAAAGGAAGAGTTGAAGTGAGTTTAGTAAGGGGACTGTTCATGGAAGCGAGGACAGCTTGAATGAATCAGTAAGAGGTGGTGCTGGTTCATTTGTTAATGACTTAGTGAACCTGCTGTGATCAGTTCGGGATTATGCAGAAATGGTCCTGGTAATTTCTTTTTCAACTTATGCCTCATTAAGCTATTTTAAATGTTTAACTTTTCTTAAGTTATTTACTTCCCACACATAGTTCATGGCAACTTGAAGGGAGATCTGTACGTGTAGCCAAGTGACTGCTCATCATAGGGACTGAAAGGGATTTTAGCTGCTGCTTCAGTCAGCAGTGGACAGTGAGGAGGGGGTGAGCCTAGAAGCAGCTGGTAGCAGAGGAGGGAAATAGATGGTGGGTGGAGAGAGAGACAGGGACGAGGAGAAAGTGGCTTAGAGGAAAGTACCTTGTTGACTGAGGCTTCTGGACTTGCGGAGGGATGACAGTTCTCAAAGGGAGCCCATTTTTCAGTGTGAATTTCTCTTACTCCCCTTTTCTGTGTATGTGGATGGTTAGGTGGATTTTTTTTTTTTTTTTTTTTTTTTTTTGCGGTACACGGGCCTCTCACTGTTGTGGCCTCTCCTGTTGCTGAGCACAGGCTCCGGACGCACAGGCTCAGCGGCCATGGCTCACGGGCCCAGCCGCTCCGCGGCATGTGGGATCTTCCCAGACCGGGGCACGAACCCGTGTCCCCTGCATCGGCAGGCGGACTCTCAACCACTGCGCCACCAGGGAAGCCCTAGGTGGACTTTTAAGAGGTGTGACTGCCTCGTGAAGTGCTCTAAAAAAGCTAAACTGCTTCAGTCTGATTTTGACAGTTACTTTATAACTAAGAGAATGATAAGACATAGCCAATGTAGGTGAAATGATGAGAGTTAAACCCTCATGGGAGTTAAGTACTGTCATTCAAATTAGTAAGGATCTGGGACTAGAATGATTATAAGTGGACCAAACGTTCTCTTTTATTGCTTTTATATTCAGCTTTTGTGAGAATAAGGATTTTGTGAGTTTGCCACTAGCCTCTTCTCCCTTAATTATCCTTTTTATTTTCCTTTATCAACTTTGACCCTTCCACAGTCTTTCTTTCTTGTTTCTTTCTACCTGAGCATCACCCATCTCCTTTGCTGCTGTCTCAGTATGCTTGGTTTTGCCTAATTGCCCTCTATACCCGAAGTTCTCCTGGCAGAGAACACCATGTACTTCTCATACCATGATAGCTTCTGGCAGGGGGCTTGCATGAAAGTTTGGCATCGTAAACTAGATCTGATAATGACTTATTTGTATTAGTGTGATACTGTAACTTCATAGAGCAATATTTGGTTACCCCTTAGAATCCATCAGTGTCACCTGGTGATTCTATTTCTCATTTAACAGTTTCTTCTCAGGACAGGAGACAACTGACATGTCCTTATTCTACTTACTGTTTCAGATCGTAAGTCGAACACCCAGAATGAGGAATCAACAGATAAGCAGGAAAGTTCTGAAGAATTTCACGCAGAAGGATTCAGAAGGGATTCTATTCCCATGATTATTGCCAACAAATGTGAGGCCAGGTTAGAAAGGCAGTGGGTTAACCTGGAAAAGGGAAGAGGAACAAAAATTCCTCTCCAAGACAAAGGTCCCTCAAAAGGTAGAGAAGTAATGACTAAACCTGCCCCAGCAGAGAGACGTTACATATGTGCTGAGTGTGGGAAAGCCTTTAGTAATAGCTCAAATCTCACTAAACACCGGAGAACACACACTGGGGAGAAACCGTATGTGTGCACCAAATGTGGGAAAGCTTTCAGCCACAGCTCCAACCTGACCCTTCACTACAGAACACACTTGGTGGACCGGCCCTATGACTGTAAGTGTGGAAAAGCCTTCGGTCAGAGCTCGGACCTCCTTAAACATCAGCGAATGCACACTGAAGAGGCTCCTTACCAGTGTAAAGATTGCGGCAAAGCCTTCAGCGGGAAAGGCAGCCTCATTCGACACTATCGAATACACACTGGGGAGAAGCCGTATCAGTGTAACGAGTGTGGGAAGAGCTTTAGTCAGCACGCGGGTCTTAGTTCTCACCAGAGACTCCACACTGGAGAGAAGCCGTATAAATGTAAGGAGTGTGGGAAAGCCTTCAACCACAGCTCCAATTTTAATAAACACCATAGAATCCATACCGGGGAAAAGCCCTATTGGTGTAATAATTGTGGGAAAACCTTCTGTAGTAAGTCCAATCTTTCCAAACATCAGAGAGTCCACACTGCAGAGGGAGAAGGGCCTTAACTGTCAGGTATGCTCTCTTGATGGTTTTTGTTTTTTTAACTTCAGAACGTGAATGCTAGGGAGAAAGCCCAGTAATAGCAATGTAAACTCGGGGGGTAGATTTCATTTCACTCGACGTCGAGGGGACAGTGAGAGCTCAGGCGAGGACACGGCGGGTTCCTCACCTTGCCCACTGGCTGCAGCAGGGTCCCCTCACCGCACTTCAAGTCCCATAAACCATGCGGACATTGCCTTTTGTATAGTTAAAGTGCTGTGTATCTGGTATAGTTAAGGAGGAAACATTAAAACTGTTTAACTGTTTTAACATATATTCAAGAATTATGATTTGTAAAGAAATGAGCCATGTTGAACACAGTTTAATCCGATTCAGAATAAACTTAAAACATCTTGTGATGCCTCAGGACTATTTTATTAAAAAATTGTATGTTAGTTATTCAACACTATTCTAGAGAGGAAACTTCCTACTGGTTTTGCTTTTGGAAAATTTGGATTTGGGGTAAATAGAACTTTCAGTGATTGTGAGTGTGTGTGTGAGGAAATTGCAGCAGGGTGTGCAGGGTAGCTGCAGCTTAGTCTTCATCGTGCTTTTCCTGCGTACAGAACACGTTTTTCCAGCATTTGGGAACATTTTGTCAGCCTCATGCTTTTGGGGCATGTATACTCGTGTCTCTGCCGAAGTCTGTGAAAATCTGACTCCTTGAGAAGCTTCCTACTAAATTCCAGAAGGCAATAATACACAATATGATTACCATAAATCCATCCTGTTTTTTTCCCTGTGACTGCAAACTCTTTGATTTAAGGTATGGCTTTTGGCCAGTTGGTCCTCCTGTTACCTGGAAACCCAACAACTTCACTCTTTGCTCCTATCATTTGCTTATCTTCATATTGTGAGTTTTTTCCACCTCTTATTAGTAGTCACTGAAATATCTCTTTGTCTGCTGCTGCAGCCCTAGTGGTCACGCAAACCTGACATGCCAGGATTGGGGACAGCAAGAAAGTGTCATGTCTAGTACCAGTTCTGATCGCTGGAAACTGCCTCGTATGCCATCCTGGGATCAGATTAAACTACAGGTAATGAGTCTGTGCAGCAGCCAAAATATTAGGGCGGCAGAAGCGGGGGGGTCATTACTGAAAAAGAATCAATAGTGCTTGAAATCTGAAGGGTTCTTACTGTTCTGGTGGCCTGCCGACGATCTGGACATCCCTGCCAGCTCCTTTGACTGGACGTTTCGTGTGAGCCATCCTGTTTGTATATTAACCCTCCCGGAGGCCGCAGAAAATTTAGTGATTAGGTAGCAGCTGGCTCTCTGTAGGGCCCCCTCCGAAACTGCTCCAGATGAAGGCTGAGGAGCCTGCTGAGCCCTCGTCCTCCTCTGCTGAGAGTGGACCGGGCCCCCCATCTGTCCTGCCACTCACCTTCCTGACTCTGTGCAGTGGTAGTTTCTGATGGGTGTTGCTGTGACGCAAAGGTCCACATACTTCCTTTCAGCTCCCATCGGTCCATCTGCGAGCTGAAGTCTTCCTCTGATCTCCTTGTCTCCAGACTTTCAGCCTTATTCTTTGCAGACCCCTTGTCTAGACAAGTCACAGCCCAGGAGGCCACTTCTCTCTCCATGAAAAGTTGGTGCCAGATAGACTGCTCACAGCTCTGCCCACCAGATTCCTTCCCCTCACTGGCCTTTAGGGCCACTCCTGAGCAAGGCCGTGTGAATCAGCACATTTTTGGTTCACACACCAAAATATTGAGCTGATCCCGCTGTGAAACACAAACCCTCCTTTTTCCTTCCACCAACTCAAAGGGGAATGAATCCACAGGTGTGAGCAGAGGGAGGCAGCAGGTCAGCAAAGGTAGGAAACGTGAGGCCTGAGCCTCCTGCCTACACACCTTGGGACTTCTGGACCTGCTCAGGTTGCCTGAATGACTAAATCGTGTTGTTATAAATCACAGTATCACAGTCTGTATGTATTGGGGAAGGCGGGGACGGATCTTGAGGAGAATGAGCATTATCTTGAGAGGCATCTGCCTCAGGTGAGATTTTTGCATGGTTTCCAGGCAAAAGGAGGCTCCTTTCCTGTATCAAGGGGGAAGGGAGGCGCTTTTGTTAGGCCAGAGGGCTTGGGAATTTAGGGTTCCAGGTGCTCAGGCACACCTACCCAAGTGTCACATACATCAGGATCCCAGTCTTTCCCGATGAGGGCCTGGAATTTTGGCATCAGTGACTTGGTGAGGCTTTTCATTTAGCCACCTTTGCAGTTCTGCCACCCTGACAGTTAAATCCTGCGCCTGGTTTTCAGGCCAGTCTGCTCTCAGTACACAAGGTGCGGTGCTCCAACACTGCCATGGAGGACTTCCGGCTGTCACAACAGGCCCTGAACTGGTAGTTGGCTGACCCAAGTCTATCGTTTCCTTTCTTCAAAGCTTGAGAGAGAGAAACTCTACAGCCCTTATAACTGCCACTCTCCCAGTAATGCTTGGGTTATATAGAACTATTGCATAAGCTGACGCTTTCCCTGGTGCCTGTGCCTCATCTCTTGCCAGAACTAGTAGGAACAGTAGCAGCTGCCATGGGGTAGAGCGCCAGGGGTTGCCACCATTACCTTTGGCACCAGGCTCCTTTTTTACCATCTGACCAGCAAGTGACGCGCTCCAGAATCCCATCCCGAGGGCTCCATTTCTAGGGCACTTCCACTACCAACTGTCATCGTTTGGATTTCCTCTAAAACAGAGCCCAGGACCAGGGCATGGGGGCAGATAGGTTACTTAGGGAGATGACCAGAGGAAGCAAGGAGAGAGAGAGGAGGAATAAGCCAGTAAGAGACGCATTATTGAGCTGGTTCTTCTGTAGGCAGCCAGTGCTCAGGTCTGCTGGGGACCTTCAGAGACATGAGATCACAAATGGGGGAAGCTGGTATACCTGACCTCTGCTCAGTCCCAGTTCCCCTCTCCCATGGTTAGGAGACCAGTCCCTGCTTGGCTCCAAGAGAGTGGTTGAGGACCCCTGGTGGGCTGGGAAGGACACTGTCCCAGGGTGCTGCGAGGCTGGCTTGGTCTGAAGATGCTTGTGAGTGTTGCCCCATATGTCACACACGGACACACATTTAGACACACACAGATACACATGTACACTGGACCCCTGGCTAGGGCTGCCAGATTTAGCAAATAAAAGCACATTTAGATTCCAGGTAAACAGTATATTTGGAACATACTTCTTATGCTAAAAAAATTATTCAATGTTTATCTGAAATTCAGATGTAACTGGGCGTCTTATCCAGCAGTCCTACCCCCAGTATATGTGAACAGCGATGCTTCCACCTCTCTGTCTAACCTAATACAGATAACAAAAGCATAAAGAACCAAAGGAAATATAAGAGAAACTGGACATCATCAAAATACTTCCAAGGACACCGTCAAGAAAGTGAAAGGACAACTCACAGAACGGTAGAACATTTTTGCAAATCATGTATATATGATAAGGCACTTTTATGTTGAATATATTTTACAACTGAGTAATAAAAGAGACAGCCAAGGGCTTCCCTGGTGGCGCAGTGGTTGAGAGTCCGCCTGCCGATGCAGGGGACGCGGGTTCGTGCCCCGGCCCGGGAGGATCCCACACGCCGCGGAGCGGCTGGGCCCGTGAGCCATGGCCGCTGAGCCTGCGCGTCCGGGGCCTGTGCTCCGCAACGGGAGAGGCCACAACAGTGAGAGGCCCGCGTACCGCAAAAAAAAAAAAGACAACCAATTAAAAGATAGGCAAAGGATCTAAATAGACATTTCTCCACAAAAGATACAAAAACGGACAAGTACATGGAAAGGTGCTCAACATAGCTATGAGGGAAATGCAGATCAGAACCACAATGAGACCACACCATACCCACTAGGATGGCTATAATAAAAAAGATAATATCAAGTATTGAGGATGCAGAGAAATCAGAAGCTTATATGCTGCTGGTGAGAATGTAAAATGGGACAACCACTTTGGAAGGCAGCCTGGCATTTCCTCAAAAGTTTAAATAGAGTGTTTGAGAAATTGCTACCCTAGATATATACCCAAGAGAAATGAAAACATTTACACAAAAACTTGTATACAGGGCTTCCCTGGTGGCGCAGTGGTTGAGAGTCCGCCTGCCGATGCAGGGGACGCGGGTTCGTGCCCCGGTCCGGGAGGATCCCACATGCCGCAGAGCGGCTGGGCCCGTGAGCCATGGCCGCTGAGCCTGCGCGTCCGGAGCCTGTGCTCCGCAACGGGAGAGGCCACAACAGTGAGAGGCCCGCGTACTGCAAAAAACAAACAAACAAAAAACTTGTATACAAATGTTCACAGCAACATTATTCATAATAGCCAAAAAGAAGAAAAACCCCAAATGTTTCCATCAGTGGATGAAAGAAAAAACAAAATGTGGTATGTGCATACAATGGAATATTATTTAGCCATAAAAAGGATGAAGTGCAGATTCACATTACAACATACATAGATGAAACTTGATGTCATTGTACTAAGCAAAAGAAGCTAAACACGAAAGGCCGCATATATGATTATGAGTCCAGTTATGTGAAATGTTCGCAATAGGCAAATCCATGGAGACAGAAAGTAGACCGGCAGTTGTCTAGGGCTGGGGCAGCTAGGGGGAAGTGGGGAGTGACTGCTAAAGGGTATGGGGTTTCTTTTTAGGGTGATGAAATGTTCTCAAATTGTGACGGTTACACAACTCGATACTAAAAACCACTCGATATGATGTATGGATTATTTATCAATAAAGTTTTTTAAAAACACACACAAACTCAAGCAAACAAATACAGAGCCTTTGCCGAAGGGCCAGCCTTGGTGGAGCAGTGGAGGATTCATGCTGAGGAGACCCATGGATGCCCACACAGGCTGCTGCTTAGTAGAAGATGCACTGGGGAGTCAGATGTGAAAAGACATGAAAAGATTCATTCCAGCAGTTACCCTTGCATGTAATAACTGTAGGGAAATTTTCCATCAGTTTCAACTGGATTGAGGATCAAGAATTCTGTGTGAGGGCTTCCCTGGTGGCACAGTGGTTGAGGACCCGCCTGCCAATGCAGGGGACACGGGTTCGAGCCCTGGTCCGGGAGGATCCCACATGCTGCGGAGCAACTAAGCCCGTGCGCCGCAACTACCGAGCCTGTGCTCTAGAGCCCGTGAGCCACAGATACTGAAGCCCGCGTGCCTAGAGCCTGTACTCCACAACCACAGGAGCCACCGCAATGAGAGGCCCGCACACGGCAACGAAGGGTAGCCCCCGCTCAGCAGCGAGGACCCAGCACAGCCAAAAATAAATAAATAAATAAATTTATTTTAAAAAAGTGCTTCCCTGGTGGCGCAGTGGCTGAGAGTCCGCCTGCCGATGCAGGGGGCGCGGGTTCGTGCCCCAGTCCGGGAGGATCCCACATGCCCCGGAGCGGCTGGGCCCGTGAGCCATGGCCGCTGAGCCTGCGCGTCTGGAGCCTGTGCTCCGCAGCAGGAGAGTCCACAACAGTGAGAGGCCCGCGTACCACAAAAAAAAAAAGAATTCTGTGTGAGAAAACCCCCTCCCAAATGATGATCTGACTTTCAGAATGCAACCCTTTCTAGATCTCAATGCCCCTCGCTGTTCCTGGGATGTGGCAAACACGGTCCTCTTCAAGAGCCCTTTGCAGCTGCTGTTCCTTCTGCTTGGAATGCTTTTCCCCTGATATGAACATACTAGGATTTTAGCAACCAGGGAAAGGAGGGAAGGACACTGCAAACAGGGAACAGTACCAGCAAAGGCAGGGTGGAGAGAGTATGTGGCACACTCTTGAGAGAAGGTGCTGGTGGGTCCTGGGCTGGCTGGTGTGTGGAGAAGCCTTAATGGCAGATCGTGGAGTCAGTGACGGAAATCTGTGACAGGGCAGCGTGACAGTTCCTGGATAGGTGTGAGACATGAAGAAAATGGGGCGGGGCTACCCCCAGGGAATCGTGCAGCTGCTGGGGTTCGGTGTTTCCATGGTGTAATTAGAGCAGATAAGTATTACTAAGAAATTCTGTGTTCAATTTGGGGTACATGACAGGTAATGTTAGTAGCTTTAAAAGCAACTTTTTTGTCACTTGCTACTCTTTATGATTCTGATGGTGCATCAGCTTCTTCCTGCAGAAGAGACGACATAAACTTTCTTTTCACTGGAACTTTTCACCTGGCGTCCACACTGTGACAAGGCAGATGGGAGCAGGTGGGGGGAGGTGGCAGTGGTATTTCATGGTTCTGGACAGTCTTGTCTAGACGATGCCTGCCTGCCCCTGGCCTTAAGTATCGTGCCACACAGAACAACACACAGCACAGAAATTTCTGGGCATGAAGGTGGCGGTGACTGTAATGTCGAGATAGTCTGGGGCAGTATCCAGGGGAATATGCTGGAGTCTTGAGGGAAGGAGAGGTCACACCCTGGTGACTAAAAGAGGAATGGTTGTCTGTATTTACCAACCCACATTCTCAACTCAGCTTTAATGCCATTTCCTCAATGAAGCCTTTCGTGACCACCATGTGCCTCACCCCTCCCCATGGGGAACACAAGCTAGCTTCTTTTGATTCCCCCGTTTCATTTGTAAAGAGAGAGTACCGTGGTGTAATTAAGAGCCCAAGCTCTGGAGCCAGACTGCCTGGGTTTGAACCCCTGCTCCACTGCACTGTGTGTCTAGGTTTTCTCATCTGTAAAAAGGGGGGTTTTGGGCTTCCCTGGTGGCGCAGTCGTTGAGAGTCCGCCTGCCGATGCAGGGGACGCGGGTTCGTGCCCCGGTCTGGGAGGATCCCACATGCTGCGGAGCGGCTGGGCCCGTGAGCCATGGCCACTGAGCCTGCGCGTCCGGAGCCTGTGCTCCGCAACGGCAGAGGCCACAGCAGTGAGAGGCCTGTGTACCGCAAAAAAAAAAAAAAAAAAAAAAGGGGGGGATGTTAATAGGACTAACAGCACGTATGACTGTGTGACAATAATACTGACTGTACTGAAGATGGTCCATGCTGGCGTGTAGGTGAGCGGCCAGTAAAGGGCAGCTGTCATGATGGTCACCAGCCTCTCCTGGGGTCTCACTCTGGCTCTCATTAGGCTGGCGCCTCCTTAGTGCAGAACAATGGGTGGTTCGCCTCTGTGCCCCCCATGGCACTCGCTGAGCTGCTGGCGAAGGGCTTCAAGGATCAGTGGGAGGAGGTCTGGGGCGACTGTGATGAGGGAGGGCAAGCCCGGGCTTTGGGCTCCGAAGCCTCTGAGTCTCACTGCACCATTTATTGTGCCTGGAGAACTCCTCTCCCTCCTCTCCTTCCTTTCTTCTTTCCTGAAGAAAAGGGAATAAAAATGGGGGCAATAATAGTACCTACCGCGCAGGATGGCTACAAGGATTAAATGAGTTCCCAGATAAAATGCTTAGAACAATGCCTGACACATAGTAAGTGCTCCGTGGCTGTTCCTTCTTACTACTTTTCTCTTTTTCTTGGTATATTTTTTTCTGATTATGAACGCCATACTTATTTATGGTAGAAAAGTAGGAAAACCCCCCACCATAGTGAGGGAGTCAGAGGTATGAGCAAACAAGTAAAAGATGGAGGAGGGGGGAGATGAGCACAATAATGAACATGTGTACAAGACGCAGAGGCAGCTCAAGGAAATGATGTACTCGGTGGGGGCGGAAGGTGCCGTCCCCCACGCCCTGGAAACACCCCACGGACAAGGTGAAGCTCACATACGAGGAGGTTTTCAAAGATGAATAGGAGTTTGTTAGGTGGACGAGGCAGGGAAGGGCATTAGCACGTGCAAAGGCACTGGGGCATTAAATAGCGTCTGCGCCGCCGTCACTGTAGTTGTGCATCGCTCCAGTATAGTGTGTATGGGAGGGCAGGAGGGTGGGTGCTGGGGTGAGAGGGGTGCTAGGAGGGGGGACAGGGAAGTAGGCAGGGCCAGGAAGTGAAAAGCCCTGTGTCATGATGAAGAATTTGGACTTCAACCTGGGGGCTGAGAAGGGGCCCCTGGAAGGCTTGGATGGGCTGTCAGCCAGTTAGCATTTAGGAGCGATGACTCACTCTTAGCAGGACAAATGGTTGGAGGGGACTTTGCGAGCAAAGAGACCTACTGTAAGGCTGGTGCCAAAGTCTGGGAACAAGTCAGAGACGGCCTAGGCCAATGCAGAAGTCCCAGGAATGGGCCAGGCAGAATAGGGAGAGACGTGGAGGGTGAGGAGTTGGTGGGCAGCAGCACAGCCAGAACAAGGCCCGGGTTTGGGGCTTGGCTGACTGGGAAGTTGACGCTCTCAGCAACCAGAGGAGGGGATACACAAGGGAAACTGTGCTGTGGATGAAGGGACTAAGAGTCCTCTGTCATTCCTGAGAAACCACTCTGGCGACCGTGTTTATCTGCGTATGCAGAAAATGGTCCATGGGAATTTGGACTCATTTAAAAACTCTTCAGTTCTTCATTATTGATATATTTTAAATAATGTACCTGCGGATGTGTGTGTATGTGTAGCTGATTCACTTTGTGTAAGGCAGAAATTAGCACACCATTGTAAAGCAATTACACTCCAATAAAGATGTTAAAAAAAATAAATACAGACAAGGTTGTAAAAAAATAAATTAAAAAAAAATAATGTACCTGACTGGGCTTTCTTTTTATTTTTTGAAGTGGAAAAACACCTTAAGCTCTATAAACAATTTATGAAAATGAAAAAAAAAGGAAATGTCTTTGGGGAGCTTTTAAAAACAATCTTTTAATTAAAAAGGAACAGTTTGTTAAGATGTTCTTCTCCACCACCACCCCGTGGCTCACGTTCCTGTCAGCTGCAGGGTTCAGGTAAAACCAGGCTTTTCCTCTACTTGGAAACTTAACATCCTCTCTCAAAATTATTTCAGTTGGAGCTCGGACAGGCGTGACTTGGGGTGGGCGGGGGCATCAGGAATGAAATTGCTTTTGCCAGGACTGATAATATCCTTCGGAATCACTCCACAGGTGAGAAGGCAAAGCTAACCGTGGAAGGCAGAAGCTTACAGGGAGACAGCATGCAGCGCAACTTAATTTCCAGCAGTGAGAAAGCTCAAGAGTGGAATCACCTGCTTTTGCCTGGGGTAACAACAAGCCTCCCATCCCTAAAGACACCACAGAGACCCGAGAGCCGCCCGCCAGGATACTACTGTTTAGTGTCTGCGCTGAGCGGAGGTTGAAGGCCGCCTTGAAACAGGCCCTCTTGGACTCTGATTTTCACTGGCTGGAGGTAAGGAACTGGAGCGGGACGTGGGAACACCGTGCGTGAACAACCTCACAGGCAGGATGTAGGGTGTGTTCGGGGCCTTGTTATCATCTTGCTATATGATGTGACAGAGACCCTTTGCTTGACCAAACCTTACTCAGGCTCCCGAACCTTTTCTTAGGCCCCTCTGTGCACTTCCTTGCAAAATCCCTTTCTAGCAAGAACCCTGCTAAGTCAGTTTAGCAAGAATTCCGCATCCTTCACGTCTGGTCCCCCTCAGTCAGTATCTAGTCAGTTACCTCATCCTGCACCATCACCCCAGGGTGATGTCTGACCACCCTGGCCTTTCTTCAGCAAGAATCCTGCTAAGTCAGTTTAGCCAAAACCCCTCTTACCGCTAAAGCTTCCCCTTAGAAGTTTTCTATCCACTGACCTCCGCCCTACTCCTTAGCTATAAATTCCCATGTGGCCATGCTGTATTCAGAACTGAGCCCAGTTCTACACTGAGGCCTCTTTTCCCCCATTATAATAGTTCTGAATAAAAATCTTTTACCGCCCTACTACCCACCTCTGTTTTCTCAAACATCTGGTTTTCAGATGTGTGAAGAGCAGCAAAGGAGAAGGCTGTACAGATATGTAGACACCAGCTCAAGGAAAGCCTGGACTATATGGCTAAGGAGTTTGAATTTTATCCTTTAAGGAGGGAGAAGACATTGAAACTTTTTGGTAAAGGAGTGACAAGATGGTTGTAGAGCTTAGGGGAGATTAACCGGAGAAAAAATAAAGGTATTAATCCATTAGGAGATTATTTATGTGATCCAGAGGAAAAGTCATAAAGACCCAAACTCTAGGGTTCGCAACAAAGGAAACAAAGAGGAGGAACTAGGAAGGAGATGGTAGAATTGTAACTGACAGGACAAGGCAATTGCCTGGATGACGTTTGCTCTTCACACCGGCCTCCTGACCTCACATCCAAGGCGTCTGGGCCATGCCCTAGACAAGTTCAATTGTTTTCTCTTCTGTAAGATGGGGTTAATACTAACACCTGCCTCACACACAGGCTGTTGTGAGGATTAAATGATTTAATATATGAACACCACTTGGGAAAGGGCCAGGAAGAGTGTATGCCACGTCTCCACTATTATTACCTTCACTGGAAACCCCACCGCCTCCATGACTCAACTCTGAAACCTTCCCCTCTGACAACAATCTGTCTTTCCACGTCTTGCTTACTGACCCTGCCCAGGACTTGACACTGGTCAGATGTAGGAGGATGAGCATAATTAAAGAAAACTCAGAAGTTTAGACCCTGAGAGGTTTACAGAAAATTTGGGGCAGCATATGGGGGAAAAATCATATTTGGTTTGAAGCAAATAATTTGCAACTTTTAAGAGGCCCAAGTGTAAATGCCCCGCAGTCCACTAGAGACCCGAGACTGGAGCTTGAGAGCGATCAGTACCCCATGTGCAGAGTTAAAATTTAATTGAATAGAGGTTAACAGTCGAAGCCATGGGAATAAATGGGTTCCAAGGATAATGGCATAGGAAGAGACCACCGATACAGTGACTGAACATTAAGGAATGCTCAATTAGGGACTGAGAAGAGGAATCATTAAGAGAAAAAGGAATGAACAATCAGGAGAATCAGGTGAATCGGATGTTGTAGCTGTTTCAAAGATATTTTTTAAAAAACAGATTTTTCACACAATGGCCCTGCTCAGTCTCAGGGACCCCCTGAGGTGCTCTGAGGAGTGTCACAAAGTCTTCTAGGGGCAGGGGTAGGGGTCGGGGTTGGGGGTGGTCAGAAGGCTGAGCCCTGCTGTGCAGTGACTGTCCATCACCCAGCAGTTCTACCTGTTCAGGGGTCTTTCCCAGAGCTTCACAGTTGAACCTGCACATGAGCAGCCAGGCTCAGGCCCACCCCAAACTGTCCTGCCTGGAACCTCCTCTCCTTTACACACGGGTCTTATAAGGCCTAGCTCAGGTTTCTCTCTTAGAAATTTCCTCCATTTTCTTACTATTTCTTCCTTCTCAGTGTAAATGTTTAGGCTCTACCCTCAGCAGTTATACTTTATAGGTCTGACTTGGGGCTCAGACACCTGCATAACTAACAAGCAGCCTCGTGACCCTGCTATGATACTTCATGGTCTACACTTGGTCAATCTCAAGTCTGTGGTGGGTGTCAAAGAAGAGCCAAAAATGTTGAGTTTCACGGTAGTTTTAAGAAATTAAAAACGTATTAGTCAGTCACAATATATGATCCAAAATTTTTCAGAGGTCAGAATTCCAGACATTTCCTCGTCTTTTCCATCAGACTTTCATCTCAGCCTTCTCCATGACTGTAGCCTCCCACCAAGAGCCAAACCAAGAAATCTCAATATGCCTATTGGGTTTTTTTTTGGGGGGGGGGGCGATTTTTGGCCAAGCCATGCCGCTTGTGGGATCTTAGCTCCCCGACCAGGGATGGAACCCAGGGCCCTGGCAATAAGAGCACCGAGTCCCAACCACTGGGCCACTAGGGAATTCCCTCAATATGCCTACTGTTACCCAACATCCAAGTATGCTCTCCCCAAGAACCCCATACTCAGAAACACCTTTCTAGTTTTGGTTGCTGGTGTTACGTATCGTGCAACACAGAATGCCATGCAGCACATGAAATCCTAAAGGTGGGTACGAATGTGTAAGCGGCTGTGTAAATGAGATAGTCTGTGGCAGTGTGTAGAGAAAAGGACAGAGTCAAGGGAGAGAGGTCACAGGTTTGAGACTAGAAGACAAATAGCTGTCTGTAACAAGTTTTAAAGATTAATTTTTAAAGATTCCATTTACAGTCACTAATGTTTCTTGTTTAAACCGAAATAAATTTGGCCCCTGCACAAAAACACACTCCATCTGTCCTTCTGAAAAACTATTCTGTTTAATAGTGCATTTGATTTATGCTACAGGATGAGCAGGATTTGGAAAATATAATGAAAGGTCATCCCTTCCGCGGGGAAAACTCGGAGAGCTCCATCCTAAGCCAGCAAGGGGCCCTGATGCCAGGCTCAGACCCGAGCTTCCTCCTCTGGGCTGTGCTCTCTGCATTCACACTTGGCTGTTGAAGTCAGAGGTGGGGTCGGGAGAGGTCGGGCTGCTGGGGCCAGATGTCAGAGGTCATCGGTATAAGAGGGCAGGGCAAGCTGGCTGAGCGAGATCCTCAAAGTGTCCTTAGTTGTTAGGGGTTTAGATTAAATCACTTTCCATCACAGGAGTGGCAGGAGGAAAAGGGAGAGGAGAGGGGAGGGAACAAGACAGAGGCCAGTGCTAAATGCTTTTGATCCTTTCCCTCATGTTAGACTCACTGTCACAAAAGGGAAGAGTTCTCCACCCACATTGTCAGACTGCTCTTGGAAACTTGGTCTTGCTGCTCTAAGAGCCCTGAAGGATATACAGTCACTACAGAAAACCTCTCTTGGGGTCTTCCCCCCATGCCCAACAAAATAACAAATCCCTCAGCACCAGATTCCCATAATTAATGAAGTCATGAAACAAAATAGCACATTCCTTATCCAAATTTAAAGCTGGATTAGAAGCAGTGGCTTTGAAATACAGCCTCCATTTCCCCTTTCTAGCAAAAACATGACCAAGAACATTCTTTCCACTTTCTTCTGTGCTGACTACGCTGATTCCAATTAGAGGAATCCTTGGAATTTTATTCCTATTGTGCTTCCATCCCCACCTTGGAAATGGTGTGAGAAAAATGGTCTAGTGCAAACTCCCTTCCCAAATGGAAGGAGACTGGTCCCAGAGCTTCCCTCTACTCCCAGCACTTAATCTGCTGCTTGCACCCTTATTTTTCAAGGCTGGTGTCATTCCTGGGAAAACTGACTAGGTTGCTAACCACTGTGCCAGGATGATTTGCCCAATATGCCCCATTCTCTAAGGCGAAAGGATGGAGTCGGAAGGGACACGTCCCAAATCGTTCATACTTATATAGTAAGGCAGGAGCTCTTGAAACTTAGAGGAAGTGAGGAAAACAGGCGTGTGGCTCTCTTTCACGTAGACTCTCTGATATTTAATTCAGCAGTAACTCGGAGAGAACTTTTGCTCACTCCCATTACATTCAAAGGCTTCTCTCCAGTGTGAATTCTCTGGTGGCGAACAAGAGCTGAGCTGTACCTAAAGGCTTTCCCACACTCACTACATTCATAGGGATTCTCCCCTGTGTGGATTCTTTGATGCTGAATAAGGCCTGAGCTATAGGTAAACTTCCCTCCACATTCCATACATTCATAGGGCTTCTCTCCAGTGTGGATCCTCTGGTGCTGATAGAGGTGTGAGCTCTGGCTGAAGGCCTTCCCACACTCGTTACATTCATAGGGCTTCTCTCCAGTGTGGATTCTCTGGTGATGAATAAGGGTGGAGCTCCGGCTGAAGGCCTTCCCACACTCGTTACAAGCATAGGGTTTCTCTCCAGTGTGGATTCTCTGGTGGTGAGTGAGGGTGGAGCTCCAGCTAAAGGTTTTCCCACACTCATTACATTCATAGGGTTTCTCTCCAGTGTGGATCCTCCGGTGGAGAATGAGAGCAGAGCTGCAACTGAAGGTCTTCCCACAGTCGTTACATTCATAAGGTTTCTCCCCAGTGTGGATCCTCTGATGCTGAATAAGATGTGAGCTCTGGCTGAAGGCCTTCCCACACTCACTACATTCATAGGGTTTCTCCCCGGTGTGGATTCTCTGATGCTGAATAAGGTCTGAAGTTCGATTAAAGCTCTTGCTACATTCATCACACTTATGGGGTCTGTCCCCAACAGGAAGTCTCTGCTGGGAAATAAGGTTGGAACTCACAGTGAAGCTGTTTCCCAGATCGCTGTATTTCTCACTTCTCCCTCCCATGGGGGTTCGCTTTTCCTCAACTGTCACTTGACCAAAATCCTGGATCTTCCTATTCAGTCTCTCTCCAGAGGAGCTCCCCAGCTGCCTCTTCAGACTGACTTCTTGTTCATAGGCTTCTTCAAACTTAAGACCCTGAGAAATATCCTTTTGGAATCTTCCCAATAGCACCCCGTGTGATCCTGTATCTTCAGAAATTTCTGGATCATGTTCAGTTCTGGTCTCACCATCTGGCACAATGCAAAACACAAATGTCACTTGTTCTTTGTGGGAAGAAGAATCAAAACCAGAGACAGTATAATCACATAATGTTCACAGGCTAAAAGCACATGACTCTTATCTGTGTGCAAAGAGGCCTACCCAGGCTGTACGTAGCTAAGGCAGAATAAGAGAACCAGGCCAAGGAAACAGGGAAGGAGAAAGGCAGGAAGGAAAATCGAGAAAAGAGGTGGAGGTGGAAGTGTAGAGAAAGTTGGATCAGGCAGAGGCAGGGAACCAAAAACAGAAGAGACAGGACATACGGTTTAATGAAGTGACAAAGTCCTAGAGGTCAGAGACTGAAGATAACCTGGGAGATGGTGACTGCAGAACAGTTAGAGGATGAAGTGGGGAGCAGGTACAAGAAACTAACCACAGACGGTGTGGAGAAAAGTGGGAAGGTGATGAATACAAAGCGACAAGGGTGAAGCCCTGTAGCCGCAGGAGAAAAGGACACTCGGGTCTGTAGTCGTGGCACCTATATGCCAAGTCCATGGAAACAGGCCTGAGACAGAGGTCAGTCCATCTCTGGGCCCCAGGCCTAGAAAGCTGTGCTACGATGTGAGGCTATGTCAACAGTTTCCAGGTTTGCCTTCACTATTTTCACTGCTCTGGGGTTTCGAAGGGAACTTCAGGCACACAGGACAAGGGTAAAGGGTCCAGACTGTTAGCATTTTTAGTCTGTCAACATTGTAAGAGTAAAGGCAGGGCAGTGAGTGTTAGGGACAGAAAGAGCTGTTATCTCCCTCACCTGAACAGGTACCTCTCAGGACCTCTCTGCTCAGTGCCCTTCAAACCCAGGACCCTGGGCTCTTCCTCTCACTGCAGCCCAGAGATCATGTCAAAATTCAGAAATGGGAATCCTGCTCACAGGGAAAGACATGGTACAAGATTTATCCTGTTCATACCAAATGGCCCCAGAGCTCAATCCCAGACCCAGGATCTGCAGGGGACAGAGAGGAAATGCATGGGGAGTTCTCAAATGGGAGTCAGGAAGACCCCCTGGTCTTGCCCAGGAGAATGTCCTCACTGAAAGCAGGCGAGGGTAAAGTAATGAAGAGTCCACAGACGACAGGTTAAGAAGCTAACTGCTCCCTAACGCAAGTTGAAATTTCTACAAGAGCAGCAGTTACACTAGGTCCATCCACAAATCAACAGCTCCCTAAAGGAAGTCCGACAGAGAAGGGGAGGAGCTAGACAGAGTTCCAGAATGTTCACTTGGGCACTGAGCAGTACCTCACATGTTTAGGGATCCCAATATGTAATCTTTTGGGAAAATCTCTGGGTTATATGTTAATGTTAAGTCCTAAGAATAACATGGAAAAAAGTGCCAGATTTGAAAAGAAGTATAGAATGAAAAGGCCAGGGCTCGAGTCCTGCCAGTCACTAGCAATATGACCGTATGCAAAGCATAAGATCTCTGAGCTCTCTTTCCTCACCTATAAATGAGGCTAATTCCAGCGACCTCAACAGCTGCATCACTGTGAGGATTAAATGAGAGAGTATCTATGAACACTCTTTATGAACTGCAAATTACTGTACAAATGGGAGTTGCTACCATTGTTAGAATTTTCTGAGACTAAGTCAGTCCTTAGCTAATGATTTTCAGTGACTCAACTATTACTAGCAAACAAGGAGGCAGAGAAATGCCAAGGGAGTTTTACTGAGGAAGCATCACTCCTTACCCAGGGAGAACACGTTCCCGTAATTCTCCAGCATCACATCCCTATAGAGGTCCCTCTGAGCAGGCTCCAAACGCTTCCACTCCTTCCGGATGAAATACACAGCCACGTCCTCAAAGGTCACCAACTCCTGAAACAACATGTTCTCCCGGGCAATTTCAGGCTGCAGGATGGGACTGGCAGAGCCAAAAGCTAATCGGGATGGGGCTGAATAACGCATATTGGGAAGTGGGAGAGGAGGTCAGAGTGGAGGAGGAGAGAAGAGAGTCTGAGATAAAGCGAAGTTCCACTGTGTAGCAGGAAACGCCCACAGTCCTGATAGAGGGAATCGTAGGTTCAGGGCACTGAATGGGATGTTGCTACACAAAAAACTTCTGCAAAATGGGAAGGGAAAGAAGGATAAAGAAAAGCACAGCTTACCTGGGCCTTGGCCTTTAGCAGTGCAGCTGCCAACATCTCATCCCCCAGACTGTCCTTGTCGGAAAATGCAGGAACTTTTGAGGAAGGAAGAGCTGAGGACAATTAAAGGGTCCATGAGTCAGTCGATCTGCACTCGAGCCTCTCGACCTACAGAGAACTCACAGGTCCTGGGACAACCAAGGACCCACCCCCTCTTACATTTCTAAGTTCACTCCTTCTGCAGCTACAGAAGGTGCTTACACTTACGGCCAGCACGCTCAGCGTGGGCCTTCCTGCCTGAGGAAAGACGCCCAAAGTCCTGGTGACCCAGGCTCTCTGGTCTGCCCCAGGTCCTTTTCTTTCTTTCCAGTCACTCTACTCTCCATGACATCTGCCCAGAACTACTGTTAGTGATTCGTGTATTCTCGTCCATCCTCCCAAGCCTGGCCAGAACACAGCTATCCTGTTCATGTCCCTTCCATCATTCTCCACATCTCAAACTCCTGGACAAAATTCTTGACCAGAGGAAAACGGGCTTCATCTCAGCCCTGACTGAAGACACAATGCCCACAACTGTTCTCTTTTTCTCTATCCCCAGATCAAATCTACACACTACAAATGTTTCCTGTTATCTGTGCTTGATCGTACATCTTTTCCCGTAATTCTTTTTTTTTTATTATTTATTTTGGCTCCGCCAGGTCTTTGTTGCGGCATGCGGGATCTTTAGTCGTGGCATGCGGACTTTTTAGCTGTGGCATGCGGACTCTAGTTCCCTGACCAAGGATCGACCCGGGCCCCCTGCATTGGGAGCATGGAGTCTTATCCACTGCGCCACCAGGGAAGTTCCAAGCTATACTTAACTAATGGCTTCACTCCGCCTTTCCCCACTAGGCAGGGAGCTAGTGAAAGGCAAGGACTATGTCCTATCCAGTCTGGATTCCAGAAGTTAGCCCAGCACTTGGTGAATGAGGAATTTCAACAGGTGATTGCTGAATGGCTGAATAAAAAGACGAGGGAACCCTGATTCCTTACCACTCTCAAGCAGGGCCTGAGGTTCCTGAGATACTCGATCAGCCTGAGTTTCCATGGGTCGGGCTTGAAGCTCGGATCTCTGGTCTCCTATTTGCAGAGTCAGCAAGAAGCAGGTTTTGAATGAGAATGAGGAAGCACTGTAGAAGGAAAAGTTCAAGGTTCAAAGATAATTTTATATATATATATACATATTTTAAATTTTATTTATTTTTGGCTGCATTGGGTCTTCGTTGCTGCGCGTGGGCTTTCTCTAGTTGTGGCAAGCGGGGCTACTCTTTGTTGATGTGTGCGGGCTTCTCATTGAGGTGGCTTCTCTTATTGTGGAGCACGGGCTCTAGGTGTGCGGGCTTAAGTAGTTGCAGCACACGGGCTCAGTAGTTGCAGCACGTGGGCTCAGTAATTGTGGTTCGGCGGGCTCTAGAGCGCAGGCTTAGTAGTTGTGGTCCACGGGCTTAGTTGCTCTGCAGCACGTGGGATCTTCCTGGACCAGGGCTCGAACCCATGTCCCCTGCATTGGCAGGCGGATTCCTAACCACTGCGCCACCAAGCAAGTCCCAAAGATAATTTTTAAAAACCCTCTTGAATACAGACAGAGGGGAACTAGCATTTCAGTTAGTACCAGAACAGCAAAGAGGAAATGCAGCAATTGGGATTAGTGTTTTAGGTCAAAGGCCAAAGTTCCTGGGCCACATCCCACTTTAGGCTCCCCCCCAACACTGAGTGATATTTCTAACAACAAAAAATGGGGAACATGGGTGCCAAATGATGCCATTAGCAGAATGAAATATGAAGCAACTACTCAAATGAAAAATATTAGAGTAAAGTGAAAAAGAGTGTTACACACAGACTGCAAAATGTAAGTTATCATATCAACTTTTAAGAATACTTGGAATAATGGATAATGCTAATGTATACAGATTTTTTATTTTATTTTTGGCTGCACTGGGTCTTTGTTGCTGCACGCGGGCTTTTCTCTAGTTGAGGCGCGCAGGGGCTACTCTTCATTGCGGTGTACGGGCTTCTCATTGCGGCGGCTTCTCTTATTGCGGAGCATGGGCTGTAGGCGCACGGGCTTCAGTAGCTGTGGTGCGCGGGCTCAGCAGTTGTGGCTCGCAGACCCTAGAGCGCAGGCTCAGTAGTTGTGGCGCACGGGCTTAGTTGCTCCGCAGCATGTGGGATCTTCCCGGACCAGGGCTCAAACCCATGTCCCCTGAATTGGCAGGCGGGTTCTTAACCACTGCGCCACCAGGGAAGCCCTATACAGATTTTTTTTTAAAACCCTCATAAATGTTAGAATTAGTAGAAGAAAAAGAAATTTACTGTGATAAGTTTCTAGCTGTTATATTAAATGTAGATGCTATCCTTAGAGGAAGAGGGGCCAAGAAAAAGCACCCAAATAACAGAGACCATGGGGGAGTTTCCGTAAGTTCTGTCTTAATTTAAAAACCCTGAGGAAACAATACCTGTCCCACAGAACCAGGGCAAATAGCTCACATCTATTAAATTAAGATAAATTCAGGAACTCCCTAGCAATCTAGTGGTTAGGATTCGACGGTTTCACTGCTATGGCCTGGGTTCAATCCTTGGTCAGGGAACTGATACCCCACAAGCTGTGTGGTGTGGCCAAAAAAACAAACAAACAAAAAAAGATAAGTTTTCTGCTTCCAGTCTCAGTCAAAGGTGGGATGTTATTGAAGGATTTAGTCCCTTTTTGTGGTCCTTGTGTCGTCTCATCACAGGGGTGGGTATATATATTCGCCAGGTTCTGAGAGACTAGTCCCAGTTGCTGTGTTTCCTCTCCCCAAGAAGGTAGCAGCCAACCTTCTTTTTTATCTCCCTTCTCTCATAAGAGATTTCCTTGGATCAGAATGTAAGTCCCTGAAGCAAGAACCAATGCTTTTTAAAAAGCATAAGATTATTTATTACTCCATTTTTGTCCCTACTAAGGTCCCCACTCCCCAGTTGCTGTTCTCTGTGGCTCCAGGGAATAAGATGTAACATTAGTACCTAGACTAAGGTTTGGATCTCAAGTACAAGTTTGTTTTACACAACTGAACGCTGTGGCAAGAATCAACAGATGGAGAATAGGTGCCGCAGCTGCCAGCACATCTTTACACTGAGGCAAGAACAGGGAAAACCCCTGGATTTTGTCTGCCTCCCTCTTTGTTCATTTGCTCGTGTAACAAACATTTGGTGAGTGCCAATTAACAGTGCAAAGCACTACTGGAAGGAGTTAGAAAATCAGCAATGCAAAAGGTATTTGCTTTATCATTACAGACTATTGTATTCACATTAAGGCATAAAAAGGGGAGGGGCCCTAAGTCACCCAGAGTTCAGAGAACTCTAGTCTTTGGGCAGCAAGGGGATGTACAAGGCCCATCACCAGTGCCATTACACAGTGAAAAGCAATGAATCAGGCATAAGCCAGACCACTGACAATCAAGGTGACACACCCTCTTGCCACCATCACCCTCTTGGCTGGGGCCCTTCAACTCTTTCTCAGAGCCAGCCATCTTTTTCTGTCAACGAACTTTACAATCTCCAGGATTTGTTATAAGCAGGCACCCCCAACAAATCCGCTCTCAGTCTAAACTCTCCTTTAGAGAAGAAGGGAAAGTAAGAGGCTCTGACTCCGGGGAAGAAAGCAACACTCCCTCCTCCCAGCTGGGTTAACCAAAGCTGGAACTCAAACGGATATTGTTGAGAACAAGTCCCCGGTGTCTGGATCAGTAAACAATGTTTCTCATAGAAAGAAAAACCTCCATTGTGCCCCCAGAGCTTCAGGTCCTGGCAGGGCCCTTCCCCTGCTCCGCTGCCAACCCCACTCTCTGGAGTGCGCCTGGGGACTGGGAAAGATGACCTGGCAGTGAGAACAAGTCATGGAAAGCTTTACCTCCTGGATTCTTTCCTTCCTTCTCTGGAGTTGGTCTCTAAACGGCCAGAGTAGCAGTTACTGGGAACTTGGCAGCCTCTGTTCAAGTTCTTGGGAATTCTGACTTTAGTTGATGCCAATGCTGTAGGACTAAGGAAAAAAAAAAAGGCATTTTAAATGTTTATGTAAACTTCACTTCTAATCTAGATATTTAGAGATAAGAGGAAAAGAGAGGGGACATATGCTAATAAATACTGATTAAGACCACAACTGGTATTTGTGTTGAACCCTTAGAGCTGAAACAGAAGTCAAGGTTCTCCAGGTCAACCTCCCACCCAGGGCAAGAAACACCTTCTCAAGTTCCTAAGGTTCTGGCAGCCAACTTGCTAGACACTCTCAGCTGCTTCAGCAGGGAGTCTGTCCCATTGCTGCACAGCTTAGCCATTAGGGAGGTCTTCGGATGGTAAACTAAAAACCTGCCCCTTGGACCTTCACCTCTCAGAGGCTTAGTGCCCTATGGACCTTCAATGATAGAATCTTCTCCTTCCACAAAATTCTCCACCAAACGCCTGAAACCAAATGATGCCCACTCCACAAACTTCTCTTCTTGGGGATAAATACCTTCAGTTCCTCTAATTATCCCACAGACTTCAGGTTCAGCATCCTGCTTATCCTCTCCTGGAGTTTACACATGCCCTTCAGAATGGAAACACCGGTCGGTGTTCAGTCCCACTTGAAAAGCGAATCAAATCAGGGATCTATTACAACTGGAAATGGGACACAGTTGTACCACTCTACGAAAAAGACTCGATTTACTGGGCGCCAAGGGGATTATTCTGGAATCTGAAGAGTTTTTACTGCGCACACTTCGTTGAACTCATTCTCTGGTCCTCAGACCCAGCCCAGTAAAAAATCGACCCTCTCTCGTGCCGCGGGCGCGGATAACTGTAACTGTGTTAACATCAAATGAAAGCGTCTCGAGGAAAGACCAAGTTAGGGTCGTTGTCATCAGCTGTTTTAAAGAGAGGAACGCCTATCCAGCCGTACCAGAACTTTAAAGTACTCGAGTTGGGCGCTGTCACAGAACCATAACCGCAGCCCCTTTCCTCCCGCGACGCAGGGCCCGCTGGGGGGCGGGGTCCCTGGGGAAGCGGAGTCAGGACCAGAGCCTCCCGGCACCCTGCTCCGGGAGGGCCTGGGGACCCCGCGGGCCGCAGCGGCACGGACACCACCCCTTCCCCGGCGACCACTGCCTCCGTCCCACCGCGAGCCCCGGGGGCGGCCGGACTCACCCTGGGGGCAGGGACGGGAGACTTGGGGGGCCGGACACCGACCAGGCCCCGTCGGACCCTGTCACAGACCCACACACCGGGGACAGAACAAAGAACGGAAGTTCCCTCCGTTTCGCTTCCGGGTCGGTCCTATTCACCACCACCACCACCACCTCCCCCGGTCCCCCCACATCCACTTGTTCCTTCTAGGAAAATGGAAGGTCTTCGCCTCTCGGTGGTTTGCTGATTGGGCGCAGGGCCCCAGCACCGACGCGACGCTCCAGGCCTGCCGCACCGCCAGCCGCGGCCCCTGCTGGCCAGGCCGGGTGGGGCGCCGCGCACCTGGTCCTCAGGGCGCATGCTTGGCCGGGGCGCGGAAGGCGGGGCGCAGGGGGCTGAGTGGGACCTGGCTGCGCTCCCACGTGGTCTTCCGCGGGGCCGCCGAGGGCCGAGCCTTGCTCACCGTGTCCGAGGGATCTGAGTCCCAAGACGACACGCAGCAAACAGGAGGACGCTGGAAGGATTCACTATAGAACATTCACCCTTACTTGAAGTTTCCAAATAAACCAAGTTTATGCTTCCAAACAAACCAAGTTTTGTGTTTGTTTCATGTAAAAATGCCTCCTTTAAATTACTAAAATCTGAAGAAAACATTCCGGCCCATCAGAGAGTTCACATGAGCACCCAACCTGTACAAGGCAAGCAAGTAGAAAAGACTTGGGGAAGTTACCAATGTAGATCCATCCAGATCGTAGAAAACTGGTGAAGCCCCATCACTGTGAAGAAGGTGTGAAACACGTGAAATGCTTGGGGGAATGAGGAGCGAGCTACGTGGCTTACTCAGCTTCACTCACTTTTATGCCCTCACAGGAGGAATCCTGGTAGTGAGGGAATCAAGTCTTTCAGATGATATACAAAATGAACTCTTGTGATCTCCTGATTTCCCTTATGGCCCTGCCTCGCAGTTGATCTCAATTTTTACTGCCTCCAATATTTGTAGTGCACCCATTCAGCTCTGCAACGTAACAGACCTTACTCTCCTGGGACTTCACTCTAAGGACAGTAATCTAATCAATTCCAAGAAAATACGGTAAGTGCTAAGAAAAGGTGATGAAGAGCAGGACCCTGTCCAGAGGTGAGAAGACTTTCCAGCAGTGATACAGGCTGGTGAGGGGAAGAGAGAGTGTTATCTGCACAGGCAGCAGCCAGGGCAAAGTTCCCGAGGTATGAGAACAATTCACAGGTAACAAAACTTGAGGGCGGCCTGAGAGGTGCAGGTGTATGACCCATCTCCAGTCCTTCCAGACCCCAGTGAGAATCTGAGCACATACTTGGAATAGCCAAGCCATTCAGTAGTCTCAGTTCCCCCCCTCACAAAGGCATTTTTTTCTTTTCCTCTTCTCAATACCTTATTCTTCCACTCCTCTCTCCAGGACAAGAACAGAGATGTAGGAGGAGGCAGTGGCAAGGAGAGGAGGGAAGGGTGGAGCACAGTGATGCTCCTCAAAGTGGGATTGGATGTTTTGTAAACGTTCACCTAATGACAGTCTTCAGGAAACAGCTCTTAGATTCCCAGCACCGTCAATCCGATCAACTCTATTACTCTGGGGCCTAGAAGTCAGTTTGCAGCCACCTGGTTTAATTCCCAGAAAGTTCTCAAAAGCCCTGCTATTAATGCTTTTCTTGAGTCTGTGGACTTAGAAGTGCCATAAGTCACGGAGGGGATACCCAAGGTAGTCCATCAAGGTGGGGAAGAAAACACTTAAACTTCCATATAGCTTTAATGTAAAAGCAAGGAAACAAAATAGAGTAAAAAATGTAAGCCTTGATAAGCACAGCCACTGAGGCTTGATGGGCTCTGAGTAGGGTGTTCCTGACCTGGCTGGAGCCCGGGGCCCCCACCCGCCCCCGCCCTGCCCCTTCCTGTCACCTGGGGCCAACGAAATGACCATTAAGAAGTGATGCCATGGGACTTCCCTGGTGGTCCGGTGGCTAAGGCTCTGCCCTCCCAATGCAGGGGGCCCGAGTTCCATCCCTGGTCAGGGAACTAGATCCCACATGCCACAACTAAGACCCAGCACAGCCAAATGAATAAATAAATATTAAAGTGATGAAACAGTCCATTTGTCCTAAAGTAAGCTGCAGCTATGGCTTTGCAAACAGATTAGAACAAAATTGTATCGATCTTGTTCTGTATCGCAAAGAGACTTACACAAGAATTTATCTCTGAAGCCTAGAATTTGGCTTAGAATTGTTCATATCTCTATTTCCTCTTGAATCAGATTTGGTAAGTTAATTTCTTCTATGAATTTATCTGTTTCATCTAAAACCTCGAATCTTCCGGTATGATATTATTTGTAACATTATCTTATCTTTGAAGTATCTAATTTTGAGCAGTTTTCAAAGTATGTTCTGTGGACCTGTGTGGGTCCCTGCGACCAGGTGGTCTGGGAGGTCAAAACTGTTTTCATAAGATAGATTTTTTTGTCTTTTTCACTGTGTTGACTTTGCAGTGATGCTACAAAAGTAATGGTGGGTGAAACTGCTAATGCCTAAGCATAAATTTCAGGTAATGGCACAAAACTGAACTATTATATTCTTCATTGCCATGCATTCATAGTTTTTTTAAAAATCCAGTTTCATTTAAGAATGTCCTTGATGAAGCAGTGAAAGTATTGATTTCATTTTAAAAATAATAAGCCTTATCAGAGGTCCATAGAAGGAAGGGTACTGGTGGCCGTATGTGGGTCTCATGTCAGACTGTAGCCGTTTTCAGACAAGCATATGAGGACCTGGGGGAGGGGGCATAGGGAAGGGGGAGGGTGGAGAACACACAAATCTTCCCGAAGAGTGTGAGGACACAGCCAGTTCTGAAAGCATCAATTCCCAGATCCTTCTTTCTTTTTTTTTTTTAAGTTGTTTCAAACTAGTTTACTTAGGGGTTCCATGTTCACTCCTCAATAGATTTTATGTATTTCTCATATGCTTCCTCACTCATTAGTTCATCTAGTTCTGAAGGCTTACTGAATGTCATCTTGATCAGCCAACCATCTTCATAACAAGATTTGTTGACAAGTCCTGGATTTTCTGCTAGAGCTTCATTCATTTCCGTTACATCTCCTGATAGAGGAGAGTGGAGTTCACTCGCAGCTTTCACACTTTCCAAAGCACCAAATTCCTCGTTTGTTCAATTTTGTCCCAACTTCAGGCAGACTACAGTAAACAACATCTCCCAAAGCTTCCCTCGGTTCCCACATCGTTTTCTGTTGTTACCCATTCATGTTTGTGAATTTACGACCCGACAGCAGAGCCGGGCCAGTGTGCCACGGCAACAGAGACGGTGCACAGGCTGCAGACCTCGGCCCTGCACAGTCCCCACAGCTTTCAGTGCCATGTTTGCCCCAGATCCTCATTTTCTATCTGTTCACGTTTAAAACTGCTCTCCTGGAAAGCATCCCAGTGGCCAGAGCACCCTCTTTCTCGGTCACCTTCCCCACCTGGCAGAAGATAGGCTTCTCGCCCCCAAATCTTGCAATGGTGCATTGCCCTCAGGGTGTCAAAACTTCTGGGGTACCAAACAAAAGGATTCTTTGGGAATCTTGCATCCAATATATATTTTTTTATTATTGGAATAAAATTGCTTTACAATGTTGTGTTAGTTTCTGCTGTACAATGAAGTGAATCAGCTATATGTATACCTACATCCCCTCCCTCCTACCCCCCCACCCATCCCACCCATCTAGGTGGTCACAGAGCACCAAGCTGAGCCCCCTGTGCTATACAGCAGTTTCCCACTAGCTATTTTACACATGGTAGTGTATATATGTCAATCCTAATCTCCCAATTTGTCCCACTCTCTCCTTCCCCCACTGTGTCCACACACCCATTCTCTATGTCTGCGTCTGTATTCCTGCCCTACATATAGGTTCATCTGTACCATTTTTCTAGATTCCATATATATGCGTTAATATGTGATACTTGTTTTTCTTTTTCTGGCTTACTTCACTCTGTATGACAGACTCTAAGTCCATCCACATCTCTACAAATGACCCAATTTCGTTCCTTTTTATGGCTGAGTAATATTCCATTGTATATATGTACCACATCTTCTTTATCCATTCATTTGTACTTGGACATTTAGGTTGCTTCCATGTCCTGGCTATTGTAAATAGTGCTGCAATGAACATTGGGGTACATGTGTGCTTTTGAATTATGGTTTTCTCAGGGTATATGCCCAGTAGGGGGATTGCTGGTTCATATGGTAGTTCTATTTTTAGTTTTTTAAGGAACCTCCATACTGTTCTCCATAGTGGCTGTATCAATTTACATTCCCACCAACAGTGCAAAAGGGTTCCCTTTTCTCCACACCCTCTCCAGCATATATTGTTTGTAGATTTTTGATGATGGCCATTCTGACCGGTGTGAGGTGATACCTCACTGTAGTTTTGATTTGCATTTCTCTAATAACTAGTGATGTTGAGCATCTTTTCATGTGCCTCTTGGCCATCTGTATGTCTTCCTTGGTGAAATGTCTATTTAGGTCTTCCACCCATTTTTTAATCGGGTTGTTTGTTTTTTTGATATTGAGTTCCATGAGCTGTCTGTATATTTTGGAGATTAATCCTTTGTCCTTTGCTTCATTGGCAAATATTTTCTCCCATTCTGAGGGTTGTCTTTTCATCTTGTTTATGGTTTCCTTTGCTGTGCAAAAGCTTTTAAGTTTAATTAGGTCCCATTTGTTTGTTTTTATTTTCATTACTCTAGGAGGTGGGTCAAAAAAGATCTTGCTGTGGTTTATGTCAAAGAGCATTTTTCCTATGTTTTCCTCTAAGAGTTTTATAGTGTCTGGCCTTACATTTAGGTCTTTAATTCATTTGGAATTTATTTTTTGTGTATGGTGTTAGGTAGTGTTCTAATTTCATTCTTTTACATATAGCTGTCCAGTTTTCCCAGCACCACTTATTGAAGAGGTTGTCTTTTCTCCATTGTATGTTCTTGCCTTTGTCATAAATTAGGTGACCATATGTGTGTGGGTTTACCTCTGGGCTTTCTATCTTGTACCATTGGTCTATATTTCTGTTTTTGTGCCAGTACCATACTGTCTTGATTACTGTAGCTTTGTAGTATAGTTTGAAGTCGGGGAGCCTGATTCCCCCAGCTCTGTTTTTCTTTCTCAGGATTGCTTTGGCTATTTGGGGTCTTTTGTGTTTCTATACAAATTGTTAAATATTTTGTTCTAATTCTGTGAAGAATGCCATTGGTAGTTTGATAGGGATTGCATTGAATCTGTAGATTGCTTTGGGTAGTATAGTCATTTTCACAATATTGATTCTTCCAATCCAAGAATATGCTGTATTTCTCCATCCGTTTATGTCATCTTTGATTTCTTTCATCAGTGTTTTATAGTTTTCTGAATACAAGTCTTTTGCCTCCTTAGGTAGGTTTATTCTTAGGTATTTTATTCTTTTTCTTGGTACCCCAAAACTTCTGGGGTACCAAAGGATTCATTGGGAACCTTGCTGCCAATATTGAGTAGGTGAATAAGTCCTTTGTGATTCAAGTGATTTCCTATTATTTCCCTCCAAAAAAAATGAGAGGAGGCCAAGGCCATCGCTGGTGATAGATCACAATATGATTTTGGCAGATAAAATTGACATTGTTATAACTATATTCCTTTCACCACTCATCTCACTTAAGTAGGGAATTCCCTGGCGGTCCAGTGGTTAGGACTCGGCGGTTTCACTGCTGGGGCCCAGGTTCCATCCCTGGTCGGGGAACTAAGATCCCACAAGCTGTGCAGGGCACGGCCTAAATTAATTAATTAATTAAAAACCAAAAGTAGCAGGGCGATCAGCTCCGTACTTTGCGATGACCTAGAGGGTGGGATAGGGAGGATGGGAGGGAGGCTCAAGAGGGAGGGGATATGGGGACATATGTATGCATATGGCTGATTCACTTTGGTGTAGAACAAAAACTAACACAGTATTGTGAAGCAGTTATACCCCAATAAAGATCTATTAAAAAAAAAAACCCAAAGTAGTAATAGACATAATATTTCATTCCAGTAATAAGTAATGCCCATCTATTGAGAAAAACAAGACAGTTCCCTCCATCTCACTGAGATAAATTCTAATAAAAATAACTTTTTGTTACTCATAGATCAGATTTGTTATACATTTCTTTTTTTTTTTTAATATTTAAGTTTTGGCTGCATCGGGTCTTAGTTGCGGCATACAGGATCTTTTGTTGCGGTGCACGGGCTTCTCTCTAGTTGTGACACACAGGGTCATTAGTTGCAGCAGGTGCGTAGGTTCCAGAGCAAGGGGGCTCAGTAGTTGTGGCACTCGGGCTGTAGGGCGCAAGGGCTTAGTTGCTCTGTGGCATGTGGGATCTTAGTTCCCCAACCAGGGATAGAACCCAAGTCGTCTGCATTGCAAGGTGGATTCTTAACTACTGCCTACCTTAACTACTGCCTGCCTTAACTACTTAACTACCGCCAGGGAAGTCCCTATTGTACATTTCTATTTTGATCAATTGTAAAGTCCTACTTATCATGATAACCCAATCCAGGAGAAATTTTTAAAAATACTTAAAGTCTTATATTCACGGAAAACTTTAATTAAATTTCAGTTTATATACAATTTTTTTGCAGAGAATTATGGTAAGTCGATCAGTTATCAGTAGGTACCAATCTTGTTTCATCTGCAGTCCCACTCGTCCTCCTCCTGATTATTTTGAAGCAAATCCCAGATATAACATCATTTTTTGTGTAAATATTATTTTTCACACTTAAAAAAAAATTGAAGTAGAGTTACAATATTATATGAGTTTCAGGTGTACATTATAGTAATTCAGTATTTTTATGTAAATATTTATTTTACAGAATAATTACAGTATAATTGCCCATATGATAAGGACTCATGAAACATAGAACTATGAAACCAAACCTCTGAAGGACAGAATCGCCCCCAGCTGAGAACCACTGGGTTAGGGTGAAAAGGTCTCTCCCTGAGATTAGTTAGGATGGCTGCCTTCCTTCAGAGAACTGGTGAGGCTGGGGAAGGGCACCTTGGCTCTGGAAGTAGCAGCTGGAGCCGAGTACCAGATTCCATGACCACACTCCAAACGTGGCTTTGGGAATAGCGTTGTTTCTCATGTAGTTTGTCTCCTTTGAGAGAGATTCAACCAAGTTCCTCAGCTGACTGAACTCAAGCTGCAGTCCCATCCCTGAGGGACAATTGACAAGGAAGCTGCCCCATCTTTTCTGCTCCAGGGCAATCTGGCTCCCAGGATGTAGAAAAAAGGTTTTAGCCTATTTGTCTGCGAGCTGCCTTCATCCAGTGACACACTGTGGAAAGAGCTGGTCTGCAAAAACTGCTGCCCTCAGGCTAAGACCCTGTGCCAGGCCCCAAGGCCAGCCTGAGAGCAAGGACTTCCACTCTACCCTTGTGTTCAGGAACCACCATCACCAGGCCAGTTTCTCCCCATCACCTGGCCCCTCCCGTCCAACATCTCAATATAGGACCCAAGAGGACTCAAGACAGGTGTCTAGGGAATTACCTGGTGGTCCAGTGGTTAGGACTCCACACTTCCATTGCAGGGGGCACAGGTTCGATCCCTCTAGGAACTAAGATCCTGCATGCCCCGGTGGCTTGGCCAAAAAGAAAAATAAATTAAATTAAATTAAAAATAAATAAATAAAAATAAAATGCTGCTTCTTTAAAAAAAAAAAATACAGGGTCTAAGTACTCGGGCATCCGGGACAGTGGGGGGGGGGGGGGGGCAGGCTTGAAGCTCTGGAGAGGGACAGACAGGACATCTGGATGTCCTTCTATTCCAGCTCTGTGCGTGTGAGCATTCTTAGGGGATCCACCTGGACCCCAAACTGAATTAGAGGGGCACTCTAGTTAGTTTTTAGTGGTTACTGGAAACGGATGCATGATTCTATAGTTCTCTTTCACCTTTACATCAAGTGCCCTAAGATTCTGTACGGGGATGGCATTTTTTCTTCACATCCCTGGAATAAGAGAGCCCCCTTAATCCTGTCTTTTGGTCAGAACTGCTGTGCTAATCCCGTTGGATCACCACTTTACACCGCACAGCCCAGGGCAACAGCGGCTCTGGGGCATCCAGCTGTAAGCGTTTCCTGCTCAGTAACTGGAAGTTCCTGGCCTCAGGGAGGTGTTAGCGCTGCAATCCGGTGCTTCATCGCGCGTGTAATTTAGCCTCTCCAGAGTAACTTGTGCAAAGAAGGGGAAGGAGGGTGATGAAGGGCCCCGGACAGCACGCAGAATCCGAAGGCAGGATCCTTCTCAGAGTTGGGAACTCAAGGAACTTTAAGGGAAGCAGGCGCTCCCTAAGCGATCTGACCCAGCTTCCTCCTCTGTGGGTCGATTCCATTCTCCTCTCTACGCGCCCACTCCGCTTACTCATGCGCATGCGCACAGGACCCCAGGATTAGTTAGGCGTCTCAGCCACCGTTTCTTGTCCGTACTGAAGGCTTCTCTGAGGCCAGAGGAAGGGAGATAATGTGCTTTTACATCCAGGAGTGAGTCCCATTGGTGGCCACAGGACAGGAAGGCCTCTGTTGGGAGGTCAGCTCACTTGTCAGTTATTTTCAGCCGTGGCAAAAATTCATATGGGTTTTTTGCAAATGAAGTTTTCAATTTTGGATAAGTAGCCAGATTCCCTGGATGGCACATGCTATGAACGGCTATGGCTGGGCTGGAGCCCAGAGTCTGTCTGCTTCCCGTGGGTGGTGGGCGGGCGTCCTGCACCCGCGCCCGGCAGGTCATCTCCCAGGGGCCGCCACACTTGACTGCGGCCCTTCCGTTTATCTCCACGGCCGCTGCTTGTTCCAGTAAGGCCTGCCTGTAGCCCTCGAGTCGTGACTGGCTCCCGCAAGATGTTCCGATGAAACTCCAGGTAAGATTCATCCTCTGAAACTACAGGTGAGGAGATGGAGAGAGATGTATATACCCGCTAGGATTGTTAGAGATCAGGAAGTCGACGTAAGTTGTACCAAAGAACCTGTATTTCCTGGTAAGCAGGAGGCAGGGTGAGAGTGGAGGGGTCAGGGTTGAGGAAAAAGGGGCTTCCGACCAGGTGCCCAGCCTGGGTGCCTGGGACGAGTTACAGGTGATCAGAGACTCCTCGGCACTTGGATGGCCAGCAGGCTGCGTGGTTTTAGGGTGGCGTCGTCGGAAACGGGGAGTAGGAGGTTGGTATGTGGGAGATTTCACAGAAGTAAAACCAGGAGCGCTTGGCAAAGGATTAAAACGCCCAGAACGAGGGACCCAGAGGACTAGAAGAGATGATAATTTTTTGACCTTCACTGCGTTGGGATCCACTCAGAGTCTTCTAGTTCCCTGCAACATTTGAATACTAGTCACTCTCTTTTTCTGGATTGTAACTCCCAGGGGAGAGACATGTGGGCAAATTTATCTTAGCTACCCCCACAGAGCCTTAATCAATTAGAAAATGAATGCTGCTTTATTTCTAGATTAAACTCTTCTGGCCACCTCCAGGCCTGAATGAAGGGTGAATGTGTATCCTCTCTCGGCTTATCTTCCTGGATAAAGAGCTCAGTGGTGTGTGTGTGTGTGTGTGTGTGTGTGTGTGTGTGTGGTGTTCCGGGGGGTGGGGGGTAGGAAGTGCCCAGGAGATGTGGTCTGCCCACAGCTGACTAGCCTGTTGTGTGTTCCAGAAGCATACTCGAGGCCGGAACCATAGGATTCTATGAACTGAAACTGGCCAGCTCGTCCTCTCTTCCCGCCACATGGGGGGCTGCCACAAGTGACCCAGGGGGCCTGTGCAGCCCCAGCCCAATAACAAGGCCACTTGTTTTCATCAATGTGGGTTTGGAAGGGGCAGTCATGGTGGCCTTGTGAGTCATCACCCCTCTGTGCAAGGCAAGGGTGTCCGGACAGGTCACCTTTCAGGCCACTGGCTTATGCCATTGCTGCCTAAGCCAGTGGCCTGAGTATCTGCTGGGCTGGGCTCACAACCCAGCCGCAGTACCTGGATCCTGGTAGTCAGGTCAGGGTGCTCGGCACAGGGGTGGGCAAGGTCCTAAGGACTGCAGGGTGAAATGCAACAACATGCATGGGTGCAGAAAGAAAGGGGCCACCTGGGCTCTGGCATTTACAGGAGGCCAGGAGGTACCAACCCTCCATGCAAGGGAAGGGACAGCAGTGAATCGTGGGTGCTGACCCTGGAGTGCGAGGCCCAAGAAGGAGAAGCCTGAGGGTTCAGTTTCCCCTCTGCCGCCTCCACCGTGCCCTGCAGGTTAGCTTTCCCCGCTGCCCTGCAGCTCAGCTGGAGGATTAATGGGGTCTCCTGCTGGTGGTTATTGTTGCCCCTGGCAAATGTGTTAGATTTCTTGGTCCTTGTTCCTGTAGGGGAAGAGGTGTCTGAATTCAACTGATGCTTCTGCACCTGTATACGTAGCAGGAATTGATGGCTTATATGCTTGCACTTTTCCAGTCCCTTAAGTGTTAGAGGGGATTTTCCCATTCAGGGACTGCTGTATGTAGAGGGTGACAGTGGAACACGGAGATCACGCCTCAACCCTCCTTCCTTCCACCTCCGATGGTCCAACAGAAACAATAAAGACTGTGAAGCAAGAAAGGGAAATCACAGCTTTTCTTAAAAACGGGATTGCTGCATGTGCTCTCAGAGGCCCCTCTCACTGCAACAGCGCCACCTGCTGACACAGCCACAAGGTACCTCTGCCACTGAGGAACTCCAGACCCAGGAGGCTTTGTAGCTCTGCAGCTTGATACCCCATTTTCGGATGAGTCAAGTCGAACCTGACAGTTAACAAGATGGGAAGAGCCTAAAAGGCCTCGCTAAGTCAAATAGAAATGGTATATTTAAAAGCGCAGTCAGCCTGGCCCTTGAGGGATTTTACATGAAAAAGTGGCAGCTACTTACCTTGGGAGAAACCACCTGAAACAAGGTCCTGATTCTGGGGCGCTCAAGTGTCACAGGTTCCCCTAAATGCCCGGGCTTGGTTCACTGATGACTTAGCCAAGGTGAAACCTGATGGGTGTGTTGGGTGGCCACTGCCATCCAGCCTCATGGCCAGCTACGTAAAACCGAAAGTGGATGTCACGATGGGCAGAAGTCAAGGCCATTCTCATCCTGAGTCTGGCCAGCACTCCCCTTGATGAAGCTTGTTACATTTTACTGACTTGGGCTACTAGCCAATGGCCTGGCTGCTTGGTTCACTTGGAAGAGGACAGATATGGAGAATTAAAGACACACCCTTGGGGCGGTAAACTATGGAATCACACCTTGGTCCTATCTGACAGATGGGTCATTCATGTGGATGCCCAGAGTGGGGACCTGGTCTCTAAGACTCCCGGGCTGTTGATCAAGCCTGCACCGCCCAGAAGCTCCCTCCTGTTCCTGGTAAATTGACTCCATCGAACCTTTAACACCTGCTATGGGCTCTCTTGTTGCTGGTGTCCCTGTTCCAGGCCAGTCGGCTGACTCAGGCCACGTCATTATAGCCCTTGAAACTGTGTTATGTTTTAGGCTTTGCAGATCCTCTGATATTGATGCACCTTCTGTTACAAAAGCCACTCACCGGGGGCCAATAGTCAAGGCGTTGGATGGACATTCCACACTCCCTAACACCCACAGCATCTGGGTACCACCCACAGCATCTGGGTACCACGCACTGGAATGACCTCTTTCAAGTCAGCTCTACTTCCCTCACTTCCTTCTGGTCCACACACTGTAGTAAGGCAGCCTGGTCACTGAATGTGGCTGTCCCTTCTTGGTTGGCCATCTCTTGGGTAATGATCAGGATGAAAGGGATGGGGGGCTTTCTAGACTTATTTTGAAAATCCAAGAGTCTGCCCTGACCACTTGTTGGTATGGCATTTCTTTTCTTTCCCCTAATAGCTACCCTAGGCCAGCCTGGCTGGTAGACTCTCTTGAGTACAGCCCAGCCAAAAGGGAGCCTAGAGAATTCCAGCTTAATTCTGGCCCAGCCATCAGGATTCTCTTGTTGGATTGATGTGGTTCTAGATCATGTGACTGAGGACACTGCTCTCTCCAGCTCCCCTATAGTGGCTCACACTTGCTGTGGCAGGCTAGACAGTGGCCCCAAGATTTCTGGGTCCTAATCCTTGGAACCTGTGAAGGGGATTTTGCAGATATGATTAAGTTAAGAATCTTCAGATAGGGAGATTATCCTGGATTATCCCAGTGGGCACTAAATGTAATCCCAAGTGTCCTTATAAGAGGGAGGTAGAGACAGATTTTACAACAGAGGGCAATACGATAATGGGAATAGAAGGACAAAGAGAGAGATTTGAAGACGCTGCTAAAATACTGGATTTGAAGACGAGGAAGAAGCCATGAACTAAGAAATGTAAGGAATGCAGTTCTAGAAACTGGAAAAGACATCAAAAGGGATTCTCCCCTAGAAGGAATGTGGCCCTGCAGACACTTTGGTTTCAGATCAGTGGAAACTATTTCAGACCTCTGACCCCCAGAACTGTAAGACAATAAATGTGTGATGTTTTAAGCCACGAAGTCTGTGGTAATTTATTTCAGCAACGATGGGAAACAAATACATGTGCCACGGTGGCCAGAGTAATGGGTCTTTGTAAATTTTGTAAAAATGCCTCGTTACTCACACCTGACCCTTCTGAACAAAAGGTCTGGAAATAGGGGATAATTGGAGAAAAGGAGAAGCCATAGTTACTGGGATGTGACATCCACCACCATCCATAGTTACTTTTTCTTGTGATGAGAACTTTTAAGATGTACTCTCGGGAATTCCCTGGTGGTCCAGTGGTTAGGACTGCACGTTCACTGCCGGGGGCCCGGGTTCAATCCCTAGTCAGGGAACTAAGATCCCACAAGCTGCTTAGCGTGGCAAAAAAAAAAATAATAAAGGTGTACTCTCTTAGCAGCTTTCACATATGTGCCTTCTTTGCAGGCTCTCTGAGCAGACCCTCTGCTCTATTCCCCACCAGCCCAGTCACCTCCACTCTGTCTGTGGAAGGAAAAGTTAACAAAACAACAAAGTGATACAGTATGTTTAGTTTTGTTGGAAGGGAAAAAAAGAACAGTGGGATAGCTGCTTTAACACCATCATTTCAACCTGAGGTTTTAATGGTAGTTTTTTGTGTTTTTTTTTAATTTATAGTTTTGGCTGTGTTGGGTCTTCGTTGCTGCGCGCGGGCTTTCTCTAGTTGGGGCTACTCTTCGTCGTGGTGCGCAGGCTTCTCATGGCGGTGGCTTCGCTTGTTGCAGAGCACGGGCTCTCGAGGCGCACCAGCTCAGTAGTTGTGGTGCAGGGGCTTAGTTGCTCCGCGGCATGTGGGATCTTCCTGGATCAAACCCGTGTCCTCTGCATTCGCAGGTGGATTCTTAACCACTGCGCCACCAGGGAAGTCCCTGATGGTAGTTTTTTAAAATACAATGCACTTTAAAGAAATGCTCAGTTGAGCTTACTTCCAAAGCATGTATAAACAACTGATTCAATTTCCAAGTCATCTTTAAATTTCACAATAACAACTGTTTTATGTGTTGTATAGTTATCTGAACAATGTTTCAAAAGCATTTGAAACAACAAAAAGACAAAGGAATTCTCTAATGATTGAAACAGCAATGCAAACTAGCAATTTCAACACCAGAATAATTTTTTTTTGAGTCTTCAATCTAGCTGAGAAGCATTACAGTCCTCAGAAGCTGCCTATTATTTAAGAGATACATGTTTCTGACCTCACTTTTCCTAAGAGAAGTGAGGCATATATAGAGAAGTGAGGTTTTCCCATAACCCTCTCAGTTGACGGGGAGGTTTTTCACTCGTTGGGGATTAAAACGAGAGAAACTCTTAAATTCCCTTTGGCCAGAAGACGTCTCTCCCTGCAGGATTTCTCAGGCACCTTCCTTTGAGGGCTGCTTGCCCTTTAACTTCCCTTCACTCAGGCTCCATTTAGGAAAGATTGCTTAATTCACAGAAGGCACCATTATCACCAGAAAACATCTCCTGGGACCTGCTGGTTCTGGGCATGAGTAGCCTCCATAGAGTCAAGATACAGGTCTCTACCTGTTCTCTAAATGCTAACACTTTGGGTTCAGTGTAGACACACACTAAAAGAGCCAGCGAAATTGTAGGGGCAACAAGATGGAGTAAACGCAGTGTACGCAACTGGCTTGGGTGCAGGGTTGGGGAGAGGGCTGGAGTAGGCCAGGTTTGCCAGAGGTGAGTTTGGAAAGAATGATGGAGATGGAGGGTAGAGGGAGGTTGGAAGAGGCTAGAAAACACTAGGGGGTGTTCCTAGTGCCCTAGGTAATACAGAAGGAGGAAAGATAGGACGTGTGGATGGAGCCTCTCAAGACCAGGCTCCACCGCCAAAGCATTCACTCAAAAATCATTTAGGTGCCCATGTTTCAGGTACAGTTTTGGTCACAGGGGTTACAGTGATGAAGGCGACAGAAGGCCCTTAAGTGGGAGTGAGTGAGGCGTGTGAAAGGAACAGACGTGAGGGCCAGTGTGGCTGAAGCACGGGGACCGAGAAGCAGAAAAGCAGAGGCCAGGGCCACCGGCAGGCAGTGGCCGGATCTTGCAGGGCTTTGCAGGCCATGGTTAGAGGTTTGGGTTTTATTCTGAAGGCAGCAACGGGACGTTTCATTCATTCTGCAACAGCCTTAGGAACTAGGTAGTCTGATCCCACTTTTACTGACGAGGACGAGCAGGGTGGGGTTAGGTAATTTGTTCAAGGTCAGCTGAAGGCTAGAGGGGCTACGAAAACCTGCCGGCTCTCCCCACCCCAGGGCCGCCTGTGCCACCCCACCGAGACTAGGTAAATACAGCCGGCGCACCCCAGGTTTCGGGGCGTGCGCGCGCCACGGCGACACTGCGCATGCGCCTCTGCCTACGGAAGCCGGGAGGGAGGGGAGGAGGGGAGGGAGGGGGAGGAGAGAGGGAGGGAGGGGGCGGGGCCGACGCTGGCGGGCGCGGGGGAAATGGCGGCGGCGGCGGCGGCGGCGGCCCCTACGGCGAACGGGACCGGAGGGAGCAGCGGGATGGAGGTGGATGCAGCAGGTAATGGGCCGCGCGGGAGCGGCTTCTGGAGACTTCCTTGGGGGCGCGTCAAGGCCGTCCTGGACTCCCGGGAGAAGTCGGGAGGGCGGGTCAAAAGCGAGCTCCCTGGGTTAACTTGCGGGAGGGATGTATGGCCCGACTCTGCCGTCTCTCACTCCCGTCTCCCGGGAGGACTCTCACCCCCTCTTCTTCCTCCCTTAGTCGTGCCCAGCGTGATGGCCTCCGGAGTGACTGGCAGCGTTTCAGTCGCTCTTCATCCCCTCGTCATTCTCAACATCTCAGATCATTGGATTCGCATGCGCTCGCAGGAGGGGCGGCCTATGCAGGGTGAGTGTTCGGCGTAATTCTCCAGCCTCCTCTCCTTGGTCACCTCCCCCAAATGGTGGTCTTTCCCCTTCCTTTACTGAAGCCGGTTCCTCCTCCGCAGATCACCGTTTCCCTAATATTTGGTTCACACTGACCTCAGACCCTCAAGCTATAATGATTAGGGAAGTTTGGGGTTTCCTTACCCTCACCTCTTATGTGTCCTTCTCTCATCCAGTGATTGGGGCTCTGATCGGGAAGCAGGAGGGCCGAAATATCGAGGTGATGAACTCCTTTGAGCTGCTGTCCCACACCGTGGAAGAGAAGATTATCATTGACAAGGAATATTATTACACCAAGGAGGAGCAGTGTGAGAGGGGAATAGACGTGGGGGAGGAGTGGGAGTGGGGAAAAAAAGCAGAGTGGGGAAGATGGAGAGGGTCGGGAAAAAAAGTAAACAGGATAGGACGAGAACGGAGGAAAAGTGAAGCTAGAGTAGCTGAAGAGACCTTAGAAAAAGGACACATTCATTTATTCCCTGCAAAGAAAGTGAGAAGACTGAGGAGATTAATTATTCTAAATAGAACCAGCATGGGAAGGGGAGAAGCTGGTAAAAATACACCAGGAATTTCAAATTAAGGAAGGATGGTTTCAAGAAATATTCTGGCCCCTTCCTCTCCAGTTAAACAGGTATTCAAGGAGCTGGAGTTCCTCGGTTGGTATACCACAGGGGGGCCGCCTGACCCCTCCGACATCCACGTCCATAAGCAGGTATACACACTCACACTTGTGCATGCTGGGGCAGAGACTAGAGGATGAGGGGAAGATGGGCCCTGACACTTGTGTATTCTCCCCCTCTTCCAGGTGTGCGAGATAATTGAGAGCCCTCTGTTTCTTAAGTTGAACCCTATGACCAAGCACACAGATGTGAGTAAAACTGACCCCGTGCCCACTTTGTCCTGCTTGTCCATCACTATGGCCATCTTTCATTCTCATCCTGCTATCTTTAACTGTATGACATTTTTATTGAATTGAATCTCTTTTGCAGTTTACCAGCTGTGAGACTTTGGGTTAGTCACTTAACCTCTAAAGTGCATTTTCCCCGTGTGTAAAATGGGGTAATTCCTACTTCACTAGGTACTTTGGAAGATTAGATGAGAAAATGTAATGTGAAAGGGCCAAGCCCAAGTTTTTGGCACTTAACATATAGGTTCAGGTGTGTTTGATGTTAGTAAGAGCTATTCTCCCATCTCTTCTTTACAGCTTCCCGTCAGCGTTTTTGAGTCTGTCATAGATATAATCAATGGAGAGGTAGGTAATGCCCTGCCCTTCAACCCTGATTCTGCTCCTGGCATTTCCTCCTTTTGACTGTGTGTGCCCTGTAGGCCACAATGCTGTTTGCTGAGCTGACCTACACTCTGGCCACAGAGGAAGCTGAACGCATTGGTGTGGACCACGTGGCACGAATGACAGCAACAGGCAGTGGAGAGAACTCCACTGGTAGGGGAGGCTGGAGGGGCTTCGTAAGTAGGGGTGGAAGGTGTGGCCCCACTCCTTCTCCACCTTGGCCTGTCCCTGTCCCCCTGCAGTGGCTGAACACCTGATCGCACAGCACAGTGCCATCAAGATGCTGCACAGCCGCGTCAAGCTCATCTTGGAGTACGTCAAGGCCTCCGAAGCAGGTAGGACAGGTGTCTCCCCGGCACTTGAACCCCTTTTCCTCTCCCTCCTGGGGAAGTGACAGCATCCACGTTAACGCAGCCTCTGTTGTGCCTTTAGGCGAGGTCCCCTTTAACCATGAGATCCTGCGTGAGGCCTATGCTCTGTGTCACTGCCTCCCAGTGCTCAGCACAGACAAGTTCAAGACAGACTTCTACGATGTGAGTGTAAAGCCCAGGACAGGGAGGTGGGGCTCGCACCGTCATTTCTGCACGTAGGACCTGGGACCTGGCTGTTCCCTGGGCATGCAGCGGGGGACCCAGAGCCCCTGGGGAACTGGCTCTTTCTGTTCCCTCGCAGCAATGCAATGACGTGGGGCTCATGGCCTACCTTGGCACCATCACCAAGACGTGCAACACCATGAACCAGTTTGTGAACAAGTTCAATGTCCTCTATGACCGACAAGGCATTGGCAGGCGGATGCGGGGGCTCTTCTTCTGATGAGAGGATACTTGAAAGGATGCAGCACAGGGGTCGGACAGCTGTCGAGAGGAGGGTGCTACACTCCATTTAGAGAAACCTGTTGCTAATAAAAGGGGAGCAGCCCCTCCGCACCCCTTCTAGTGGCTCTGTCCTCTCTGTTAGGTGCCACGCTCTTTTGGATCTTAAAGCCTTGATCCTACAGGCTCAGTGGATGGCCGAGAAGTGTTTCTCAGTTACTGCAGCACTGAGTGTTTACCACAGGGAGGTATGTGCCTGAACCCCAGAAGGCAGAGGTACTCGTGTCCATACTTTGAGACTATAAACTGGAGCGGGGGAGGGAGTGGAGACCCCGTGCAGTCTCTATCAGTGCCTGGCAGGCAGAGCAAGAACTCCCCTGAGTAGACTATGAGTGGCTGGAATAAGACAAGCGTAAAGAGAAAAGACAGGAATCTAGAAAACTCAAAATACCCTGTTTTAACAGAAGGCAGCAAATCTACACACACTTTATTAGCAAAATGAATGAGTAAAACAAGTGCAGCTTGGGAAAAAGAAGGGATCCTCCTTTCCCCTCAAGGGCATCTCTAGGTCTTTAAAGTAAGGGGGATTAGGACCATATGCAGAGTAGATACCAGTGTCTCAAGCGACTGGAATCACACAAAAGTGACCCGTGTCCGGGCGGCATTGACCTGCCAGACGTTCAGCTCCTCGTACTCGTCTAGGGCCGCCTGGAACTGAGCAGGTGTGAAGCCGCGAGACACGCAGCGCTGCTCTGCCTCGGAATACCGGACGCTGCGGCCCTCTGAGGCCAACTCACGGACAGTAGCAAATATCACATCCGCTGGTCTCTGGGTCCTGAAGGAAACAAGCATGGGTGTGCAAGGTCAGGGTACAACAAGAACACCCAGTACCAACAGAACAGCAGTGGTCAGGGTTAGAATTCTGAGGCCAACATCACAGACACAGGGATGCAGAAGCCACAGGATAAATTTTCTGCTCAAGAAGGTCAAGGTAACTCCTGACATCCTTCACTAAGCCGCTCACCTGGCTGCTTGCCCCTTGTCACCCAGAAGGGAGTCCTTGGACATCTCCATTAGCCGTATGGCTTCATTCACATCCTCCTTCTCCACTGTGTCCACCATTCGCAGACGTGCCTAAGGGGAAGGTAGGGAGAGATGGGAACGGGAGGAGGGGGGTGGAACAAAGTCAGGGACCCCCCCCCACAGCTCCAGCTTTAAGGTTGGGCAACCCACGTGTTCCTACTCACAAAGGAGTAGAGGCCCCTCCCCTCCCGCCAAGCATCCGCAGTGTGGGGCCGGCACTGTCAGACCGAGACAAGTGCAATGCCCAGGGCAGCGTCCAGCAATTGCCCAAGTCTCCGCCTCTCAACACTGGCCAGTCCCGGTGTTCAGCTGTCCTGTGAGGGAGACCAGACCCTTCTGAACTCCACTGGGCTCCCCACCACGACAGATGGAGCTTGGGGAGCTCAGCCAAGAAAGCAACTGGCAGAGAGGTAGTGTCCCTGGGGCTCGGGAAGTGCTAGCTCAGCAGTAGGTCAGGTAATCACACTACCTGCACGAACAGCACTTTGGAGCCCCCAGGACTAAGGTCCAAGATGTGAGGACAGAAATGAACGTTCCTAGCACAGGATCTGGGACACAGGGAGTGAAGTTAACTCATCCACCCCCTCGGTGAGGTCGGAGAAGCAGGGAGAAGGCCTTTCCCTCCACGGACGCTGGGCGTGCCCTGCTGGAGCAGCAAGTACCCACAGTGCGGTAGCACAGAGAGGACCGCTATCTGCACTGTCAGCACTTTAGCCCCGGCAGGGCCTGCGCGGAGGGAGGCCGCGAGAGGGGCCACGTTAAGGCAGGCTGCCCAGTACAGCCCAAATGGACCATCCTCCAGCAGGACAGACTGGCACTCACCAGAGCAGTGGACAGTCGCAGGATAGCCAGCAGAGTCCGGGCGGAAGTGTAGGTGGCGTCCTTACTGGCCCAGGCCTCTCGCCTCATCTCCACATACGCTGCTGTGATGTAGTCGGCCAGAGACTCTGGCACTGTGGGCTGCTTCTCCTGGCACATAGCTATGTAACGTCTGTGGGAAAGCAGGAGAGAGGGGTGCAAAGAGTATGTTTTTTCTGCATTAAGAGTTTTACTTTGGGGGGGTGTATTTTTAAGTAGAAAAAACAAAATCAGCAGATGAGTATCTGCTTGCTTAAGTATCACTGATGGATTTCTCCAAATGCTGCATTTCAAATTATTCCCCAATTTTTAGGAAAATGGCCATTACATGAATATGACAAATCCACCTGTCTTAAGAGACGGTTTTGTTAACTTCAAGTGAATAGGTAAAAAGAAGAAAAACTTGAGGAATCCCTGGGAGTCCCTGGACAGACTCCATGGAGAGAATAGTGCTACCAAGTATCTGTGCAGCAGGATGCAGCTTTGCCAAAAATCTGAACCTGTCTCAACCCTGAGATGGGCAGGTGGTGGAGGTAGCATGAAAGGCAGGTTCTGCGTCATGGTCTCCCGTGGCCAGGCTGGGGGGACCTAGACTCACTGTTCTTAGACTCAGGACATGTGGAGGAGGAGTGAAAGCTTTTCAAGAGACGCACACACAGGCCAAGACACTGCCACCCATGGCACTTGGGCAAGTACACCAGTCCTCGCCCAGCTCTCCTACCTCATGAGCTTCATGTCCAAAGGTTCAAACTGGGCGGGGGGCTGCCGGCTGTGCTGGTGCACATAGGTGATGTGCTGGGCCAACCTGGGAAGAGGGGAGACAAGTAGGAACCCTGTCTCTTTGGTGCTACACGTCACACCCGAACTCTACATCTTGGCCCCTCACCTCTCCACCTCACAGCCTGGCAGGGACAAACTTTCAACCCTGACCCACTCTAACAACTGCCGACCAGCCCCTGCTGTATGAGGGAAAGGTTCTGGAGTTTCCATGAGCAGACAATGAGTTTTCCAATTTCTCCTCCAACTCCAGAGACTGTTACTAAGGGGTGTCTCCTTGAGTGCTGAGCTGCATTCACCTCAGGTCGTTGTCTCGGTCAGGCCGGTCCTGGATCAGCCAGAGAAGGTCAAATCGGGAGAGCAGCGCAGCAGGAAGCTGTATGTTCTGCTCCAGGCTGCGGCGAGGGTTGTAGCGCCCATAGGCAGGGTTGGCGGCAGCCAGGATGGAGCAGCGGGCATTGAGCGTTGTGAGGATGCCTGCCTTGGCAATGGAGATGGTTTGCTGCTCCATGACCTCGTGGATGGCCGTGCGGTCAGCCTCCGCCATCTTGTCAAATTCATCAATGCAGCACACACCCTGGTCAGCCAGCACGAGGGCGCCACCCTCCAAGGTCAGCTCTCCACTCATGGAGTCTCTCAGCACAGCTGCTGTGAGCCCCACTCCGGAGGAGCCGCGGCCTGTTGTGTACTGGCCTGAACAAAAGGGCCAGGGAGAAAGAAAATAGACATGTTTAGGGAAAGCAGAGAGAACAAGGGAGCAACGACGGGGCAAAGGACAGAAGAAACAGGGCTAGTGAGGCAAGGCCTGTACTGAACTGCTCTGACCCAGCCAGGCCTTCCCAAGGCAGCTGCAGGTCTGTGGGTGGTGGCACTCAATCTCCATTCCCCAACGCTCCCAGAAGAGAACAAACACGGACACATGGTGGTCCTACTCCTGCCCTCAGTTTGCCTTTCCCAGGATCTGACTACTCACTGCGGGGGGCCAGGCGGTCAATGTAAGACAGGAGCTGAGACTTGGCCACACCAGGATCCCCCATCAGGCAGATGTTGATGTTGCCTGGAGGAAGGGAAGGAAGCCCCTGAGTGACTATTCCTTCAATGCAAGTCGTCCAAACACAGAGAAAAGTGCTTTCGAGATCTGCCCCCATCATGCCCAGCACCATTTCTTTTAATCCCACCCCATGCCCTGGAAGCCAAGACGCCTGCTCTTTTATTCTGTGGCCTATGGGACACGGGCCCTGGTCACCCATCCTTTCTTCCTGAACGCTGCACTCACCCCTGATCTTCATGCCTCGAGGAGACTGGTCCACCCCTCCCACCAGCAGGAGCAGCAGTGCCTTCTTCACATCTTCGTGCCCATAGATCTCTGGGGCGATGGAGGCTGCCAACTTTTCATAGAAATCCTCCTCTGTGGGAAAGGGAAAAGTAAGAGCGTTTTCTGGGGGATAAAAAGTGCCCGGATGAAACTCACATTCCCAGTCTTTCCCCCGACCCCTCACCTGCAATTTGCCTCAGTTCCTCCCTGCTCAGTTCTCCTGCCCCAGACTCATCATCCTCACTCTTACTCATCTTCACAATCCGATGGGCTTCCAGGTAAGTTTCCGAGAGTAAACCCTTGGGCAGGAAGATGCCAGGGTATGGATGAAGTTCTTTAACTTGCCCATCCACGTGATTCCCTCAGGAGTTCCTAACAAAACCTTTCGTTCTGCTTTGGTGTCCTGCTATTGACACTTTTCTCTGTGGGGCTGGATAAGAATAAGGGGATAAGAAGAAAAAGGAAAAACCACCTCCTCATTTTAAACTCCCTTTCTCACCTGGACCATCTGTCGGAACCCAGCGCGCAGGACTGGCAAGAAGATACCGGTGACACTGACATGGTCCCCGGGCTGGGCAATCCTTGTGTTCTCTCCTTCTACCAGCACCGTGATGCTGCGAGGGATATTTCCCACGGGCACTTGGTCGCTCTGGGGGAGAAGGGTACGTGAGGCCTCCAAAGACTGACCTCCCCTCCCCAGGCACACTGCTCTTCCGCTTCCCGGCCTGCTCGGCCTCACAGAAGCTCACAGGAGGGAAGCTGAGCTCTCCTTTACCTCTTCCCAACTTAATCAGAAAGTTCCAGTTAAACTTCCCTGCTGCTCTTGATGACTTCTCTGCCTCAGCTCCTCTCTCGCTTGTTCTAATTTCTTCCTCCTACTCCAGTGGACTCCCAAGCTCCACCTTCCCTGGGTCCTGGACCACACATCCCAAACTCACATGTTCTTGCATCTTCATATCCTGGAATTTGATGAACTTGGAGCCACGTGTCTGTAGGTACAGCCGCCCTCCTGAGCGGTTGGTCTGGCACTCCTGGCTCGGGCACATGATCAGAGGCATGAAAGTGGGAGACTGGATCTAAGATACAAAAAAGGAAACACCAAAGGAAATCATAAGAAAAGGAGCCCCTTAGAGTCATTTACTTGAATCACATTCCTCTTTGTCATAAAAGCCAGGGAACTTTCGAATGTCTTACGTTATCCCTAGAAGATGTCAACAAACACAAAAAACATAGAATGTGCAAAAAGACCACTCCACGCTAAAAAGAAAATGAAAGGTGAACATACCAGTATGCTTTACGATAATCAGAAAATATAACAAGTGAACATCAGCAGACAAAACTAGTTCTTACAAAATGCACTGTTCGTTGCTCCATACATACCGGCTGATAGGTCTCTGCCCCACACTGGTCACACGTGTAAGTGGCCACCACCATCCTGGGTTTGACTTCAGAGACACGAGTGACAATTCCACGCACTGTTACCAATTTCCCCACAGAGTCAGCCCGTACTTCCCGGATCACGCGAGGCTTGTTACTACTGGGACCTTGAAAATACAGCTCACTAAGGGAAAAAACTGTCGTTAGCAAGGCTCTGGGGATCAAACCCCACACCCTTCCCAACCGAGACCACTCACAATCTGCGCATAAGTTCAGGAGGATACTGGTTCTGGGGGCTCCGGGCTGCCCCAGGGTCCCGGCTCCGCTGCTCCATCATCAACCGGTGCTCAATGTAAACGTCCAGAACATCTTTATTTACCACCTAAAGGAAAAGGCAAAAACCAGGATGGTGAAAGGACAGCACGTAAAGGGGGCCAGGTAGAAATCACTGCCCCCTTTCTGCCAGCTTGGAAAGCCAGCTTTCTGCCCCCCCAAGAACCTTCTCGAAAAATACCTAAGTTCCACGCCCTGCATTTTCCTCACCTCCCTCTCCTTGTACTGAGGCAGCAGCTCTTGTATAGCATCAGCGAAGAGCTTGGCATAGCGCTTGGTGTTCTCACAAATTGAATCCACCAGCTCAGGGTCATCCTCAGCTACATCATCTAGGTCTATGTACACTGCCACTTGCTCCCGATGAGCCAATCGAACCTGGGGTGGGGAGGAGATAGCCACGGGGCCAAATTTACCTTACCAGTGTTGACAAGCAAAAATCTGTCACCACAAGCTCAGCACACAGGTCCCAGGCCCCACATGGGAGAAACAGCAGTGTGAGACAGAACAAGACTCACTTCTCAGCTCCCCTAACCCCTGAAAATACCTTAATTATTGTGAATCTAGTGATACACTGGTATCAGGTATAGTGTTAAGTTTGTAACTTACACAAAAATGCATTTGCTAATAGCTCTTATAGCTTAAGTCACTGCCCCATTCCCTCTACCCAACCTTAGACTTACCAACTGGTTCCCATACTTGAACTGCTTCTTGCCAAATTCATCATCCTGGTAAAACTCTTGTAGGAACTTCTTCACCTTTTCTATAAGAAAAGCGTAAAACCGTAAAAGTCAACCTTTCTTCAGATACCTTACTGCAAAACCCGTCTGAGAGAAATCTAAGAAACTCACCTCCATTTAAAATGAGATCGATGAACTCATCAATTGAAACAACATTCAAATAAGCCTACCTAATTCTCCCCAAACAGGGCAGAACTCTTTTTCACAAGCCTGTTTTGGCCTAGGGAAGAAAAAGCGGCCCCTGGCAGTTTAGAGTATTAACCGATACCCTCCCCGCAGGGGAATTCCACTCTCTGCCTTAGTTAGAAATCTCAGTACCGTTTTCTAAGGGCCTCCCACAGCCGGCAACACACTCAGGTCTCAAGGTTCTCAGCGTTTCTTCTACGCGTTTTATTCTCCTTTTCTTTCGGTCCCCTAAACCGCTGCCCTCACTGGGATCTCCGCCACCAGGCCCGTCCTCCGCCCCACCCCCTCTCCCGCCACGGCTTCCGCTCTTAGTAAACAAAGAAGCACATGGGCCCAGATGCCGCCGCCTCACAGCCCGGGATTCCTCCGCCCAAGGCGGGAGCCCGTCCGGCAATTGGCCGGCTCGTCAAGGGCCACACCGTCCCACCCCACCACTTCCTCCCTCTGCCTCTGATAAGCACCCCAATTCCAGGCAGGCCCCCACCCTCAGCAGCTCTCTCCGAGGCCACCGCGCGGAAGGACACTGTTTACACACGACACTCCTTCCAGCGGCGTCGCGCAACTTCCGCCCGCCTCCACTTCCGCTTGGAGGTGGGCCTAACGCGGCCAATCCCGGAGCGCAGCGGCCGGCCTGCCCGCCCCCCGGGCTTCGGCGCGTCTCGGGCGCTCGGAGCACCTAAGAGCGCGGAGGGAAGTGGGACTACGGGTGGCCGACCCTGAACCTTTGACAGGGTTCCCTGAGATCCTGGTCTCCCCTTGGCGCGACCCTTCCTTCTGGAACTTACAGCCGGGGTGTCCGCCCACCCACCACGACCCCTACTTCTTTTCCCGTACCCGGTTACCAGCTTTCCCCCGACCTCGGCGCCCCGTGCGCATCCCAGGCACCGCGTGCCTCCAACCCGCCACCTCCCGACCCTGCCTCGGGCCTCGCGCGCCGAACCCGGCCCCCCAGGACCCCCGCCCACCCAAACAGGTGTTGACCAGGAAACTTCCCGCGCAGGACGCCCCTCCCACACTTGCAGACCCTCACCTTTCTCGAGCGCGTAGTCCTTAAGTGCCATTGCTGCCGAGGGCTGTGCAGCAGCAGTTCGCGGGCTCTGAGCTTTCACTCCCCGGACAGCTAAAAACGTCCGCGCGGCGGACTGCGGGCGACCAACCGAAATTGGCGCGAAACGTCGCTCCCCACGTGACCAGCGCCGCTGAGTGCGGGCCAATCGGAGAAGAGGCCCTCCGCCCCTCCCACTCGCCACGGGCCCCTTCCACAACCAATCAGCGGGCGAATCTGGGCTGAGTGACGGGGGAGCGGCGCGGGTGTCAGGAGGGAAAGGCTGGGCGAGGCTTGGGCGGGCGCCGGGTTTCCCGCGGTCGAAGGAGAATCGCTCTTAAAGGGCCAGCCCACTCGCGTCCTTTTGTTCCGGGGCCGCAGGGCGGGGCAGGCCCAACTTTCGCTGTATCCTGGTCTACTCTCCAGAACGGCCATGATTTCCCAGTTCTTCATTCTGTCCTCCAAGGGGGACCCGCTCATCTACAAGGACTGTATCCTTGGCCAGCGGGGCCGGGGGGAGGGGCTGGGTGGGACTAGTGCCCCCGAGCCAGCCAGTGTCGCCAGCTCCTTAGCTGTCCTTCCACCCGGTCAGTCCGCGGAGACAGCGGAGGCCGGGATGTGGCCGAGCTCTTCTACCGGAAGCTGACGGGACTGCCTGGAGACGAGTCTCCGGTTGTCATGGTAACCACTGGCGGGGGTGGGGTGGAGGGGATGCGCTTGGTGGGTCTGGGTGGGGGGCGCCTCCTCCCAGGGCTGTTTCCTTGAGAGCTTCCAGTTGGGGGGTACATTCCTCTAAATAATATTAATAGAAGTCTATTGAGCGCTCACAATGCACCAGGCACAGCTCCCCGCACGTCTCAATCCTCAGCCACTCTGGAGTAGGTACTATTATTAACTCCATTTACACATTAGGAAGCTGGGTCCTGGGGAGGTGTCGTATGTGGCACAAGTCACGCTGCTAGTAAGTAGGGGAATCAGGATACCAGCCCAGGTCTCATGGGCCAGGAATCACCACAACTCTTTCTTGCTAATGCTTTTTCCCCCTGCCTCTGCCTCAGCACCACGATGACCGTCATTTTATTCACATCAGACACAGCGGCCTCTATTTGGTGGCCACGACTTCAGAAAACATTTCTCCCTTCAGCCTCCTAGAGCTGCTCTCCCGGTGAGGAGGCCGGGGCTGGGCACACGGGCGTGGGGGTCAGAGAGGAGGAGGGTATGCACACTCCGTCCTGTTCTGCAGGCTAGCCACGCTCCTCGGTGATTACTGTGGCTCCCTGGGTGAGGGGACCATCTCCCGCAACGTGGCTCTGGTCTACGAACTTCTGGATGAAGTGCTGGTGAGGTCCAGGGATGTCCCTCCCTGTCCCCCGTTCCCTGAAGATGCATCCCATGGTTGGGAGGCTGAGTCCATTCATTTTCACCCCTTCCCCCCCGACCACCCAAAGACTGCCCTTCCTTTATCTATAGGACTATGGCTATGTACAGACCACATCCACGGAGATGCTGAGGAACTTCATCCAGACGGAGGCTGTGGTCAGCAAACCCTTCAGCCTCTTTGACCTCAGCAGCGTTGGCCTGGTCAGTCCAGGGACAGATGAGGCCAGGATTGAGGAGGGTTAGTGGGAAGTGTCATACGTGAGGATTGATTGCTTTGGATGATTTCCAGTTTGGGGCTGAGACACAACAGAGCAAAGTGGCCCCCAGCAGTGCAGCCAGCCGCCCGGTGCTGTCCAGCCGCTCTGACCAGGTGAGGGAGGGATTGATGGGTTCAGATCCTCTGATTTTTCTCTCAGCCCCCAGAGTCCAAGATCCCAGCATATCTTTCCACCTTCTCTAGACGTGGATGATCCCTTTCCTTACCCACGTCCCCAACCCAGGGCTCCAGCCTCCACCGTCCTGTCCTTTCTGCCTGTCCGCGTTAGAACACAGGCTGATCAACCCCCAAATCCCTCTTTCCTTAGAGTCAAAAGAATGAAGTGTTTCTGGATGTGGTCGAGAGATTGTCCGTCCTGATAGCCTCTAACGTAAGTTTGGGCCCCCAGCCCTGCGGCTGAGGACAGGCGACCTTTGGGAAGTATGTCGGGGAGGTCACGTCTGGGCATTGACCTCCTGTCACTCTCAGGGCTCGCTGCTGAAGGTGGACGTGCAGGGAGAGATACGACTCAAGAGCTTTCTGCCCAGCGGCTCTGGTGAGCAGCCTGCAGGCTGGACCAGGGTGGGGTTTGGGACAGGCTCCTTGGTGGCATGTATGGGGTATTTGGCTGCTTCTTCTGTTCTTTCCTCTGACAGAGATGCGCATCGGCTTGACGGAAGAGTTTTGTGTGGGGAAGTCAGAACTGAGAGGTGAGAAAGTGGGTCTTTCTCTCCTAGGTCGAGGTCACTGTCAAAGTTTTCATGGAGGGAAGCTAGAGACAGCTCCCCACCCCCTCCCAAAATATGGGTTAGGAGAGGGGTCTTTCTCTCTTTCCAGGTTATGGGCCAGGAATTCGGGTGGATGAGGTCTCATTTCACAGCTCGGTGCATCTGGATGAGTTTGAATCTCATCGAATCCTCCGCCTGCAGCCACCTCAGGGTGAGGTCAGGATCGGGCTGGCCTAGCATATTCCACCTACCGAGGGGAAGGGAGGCAGTTCAGGTGTGAGGAGACCAAACTCACCTCCATTCCTCTCTGGTCTCAGCTGACGGTGATGAGGTATCAACTCTCAGATGACCTCCCCTCCCCGCTCCCCTTCCGGCTCTTTCCCTCCGTGCATTGGGACCGAGGCTCAGGCAGGTGAGACCGTTTCCCCGTTCTAGAAGTTCTCTGGAGCCCAAGCCAACATGTGAACGCACGTACGTGTGTGTGTGTGCACATATATACACGTATCTGTTTACCCCTCGGACTGGCTGTGAAGGAGTGGTGGTGGTGGTGATATTGGCTCCAAGTTAGTAAAAGCACCCTCCCCCACAAGTGGACCCAGCTCCGTGAACGTAATGGCTCGTGGAGTTGGGTGGATTTCAGCCCTTCTCTGTCTGTCTTGGGGCAAAATCCACGCAGCCACACGTGGGGGCCCTGTGTGAGGGATGGTGAGATGCCGGTAGGATAGGGCCTGAGTAATGGTGTTGTGCCCTCCCACCCAGGCTCCAGGTTTATCTGAAGTTACGATGTGACCTGCCCCCAAAGAGGTAAGTGGGGGTAGCCAAGCTTAGTCCAGCTACGTAGGGTAGGAGACAAGGCCAAGATACCTGCTGTTTCCACCTTCAGGTGCGGCCAACCAGCCTCAGAATCCAGCTTAGAGGCACTAGAGTTTGGGAAGGGGGTGGAGTGGCACTTGTGCAGAACTCCAGTCATGACAGTAATGAAGATGGGACACGTCACGACCTTCCTGGGGCTGACTCTGGTCCTTTTATCCTTGCAGCCAGGCTCTCAACGTCAGGCTGCACCTTCCCCTGCCACGGGGGGTGGTCAGGTGAGCGTGTGTGCACCGTGGGCCCACGGGTGGGTTTACCAGCTTCTCCGGACAACAGGACAGCACTGGGGGAGGAAAGTGGGAGCTGTGGGATGGCAGGGGCTAACCCAGCACCTTTCCTCTCCCAACTCCAGCCTGTCTCAGGAGCTGAGCAGCCCAGAGCAGAAGGCAGAGCTGGGGGAGGGAGCCCTTCGCTGGGACCTTCCTCGGGTGCAGGGAGGCTCTCAGCTCTCAGGCCTTTTCCAGGTATCAGCCGCTGAGTCTCGAAGGCCCTCTCCTCCCACCTCCACTTTCAGCCCTGACCCATAGCCTCCTAATGCGGTCGGTCCGCGTGGTCAGCTTCCTGGCCCCTCGGCTCCCCTGCCCTCCTTCCTGTTGATGCCTTCAGCACCCTCCTCCTGCCTCTGCCCCTCACAGATGGACGTCCCGGGCCTCCCCGGGCCTCCCGGCCAAGGCCCCTCCACCTCGGCTCCTCCTCTGGGGCTGGGCCCCGCCAGTCTCTCGTTTGAACTTCCCCGGCACACATGCTCTGGCCTCCAGGTTCGCTTCCTCAGGCTGGCGTTCAGACCATGCAGCAACGCCAATCCCCACAAGTGGGTGCGACACCTAAGCCACAGCGACGCCTACGTCATTCGGATCTGAGGCTCCCAAACGAGGACACGAGTGGCAAAGGAGGTGATCTGTGCATCAGGACAAGGACAACGTTTCCTCTCCCAGCATCCTGGCCTGTGGCTGTGGCTCTGGCTGGAAGGGTCCTGAGTCCTAGAGAGCAGGGGGGCTCCACGGGTTCAACCGCCCGTCCGTGGGACCTGACCCAGGAAGGACTGAGGTGGATCACAATTTAAAAATCAAACTTTTATTCTGAGGAACTGACTGTACAATACTGAAAGAGAAAGTCACGTGGGGGAAGCTGACTACTATTTCCTTCCACCCAGCGCGCGCGCACGTGTGTGTGTGTGTGTGTGTGTGTGTGTGTGTGAGAGAGAGAGAGAGAGGGAGAGAGGGAGAGAGGGAAAGAGAGAGAGAGAGAGAGAGAGGGAGAGAGGGAGAGAGGGAGAGTGAGTACAGGGGAGAGAAGAAGGTCAGCAGACGTGTGACAGCATCAAGGCGCAGGCGGAGGGGAGCCACATCCGGGGGGCTGAGAGCCATTAGCCTTCGGAGTCCCTGGAGCGGGAGGGGGGCTCTCCCCAGCTTCCGGTTTCCCCCCACATAGGGCGCTGACCCCAAGCGGGGAGGGGGCTGAGGTCGGGGGAGGGGCTGGAGAAGGATGGGAGGTGGGGCCTCCTTTGCCCTCCCCTGTGGGGGGAAGAGAGACCACGATGTACTTCTGGACACTCCCGGGACCAGAGGGGGCAGTGCTGGGGGGCGCACTTGTGGCGGTGGAGACCAGCTTGACGATGGGCTGCACGCTGGGGACGGTGGTGGTGACAGGAGAGGTAGTGGTGGAGCCTGAGCCAGGGGCCGAGGTGCTGAGGGACAGGACCTGGGCGGGGAGAAAGGCAGTGCCGCTTGCCTTGCACTCTTCCCACACCCGAGCCCGGGGGATACTTCCCTTGCTCCAACCAAATAATCAGTGACATGGTGACACAGTCCCCACCATCCCTGGTCCCACACGGCTCCACATACCTGTTGGGTGGATGAGGCGCTGGAGGATGATGACATGACAATGAACTTGGTTGGGGGAGGGGAAGGCTGAGGCGGGGCAGCAGCTCGAGCAGACACCAGTGTCTGGACAGGCAGCGCAATGGAGCCAGGGACCTTCAGCAAGCCAGGGGTCCGAGGGCCAGGCTGGGGGGCCTGGGAGAGGGTCAGCGTGGGCCGGGGCTGTAGGAAGAAGCAGCAGGAAGAAAACGTCACCATCTACAAAAGATACCAGCTATGAAAAGAAGGGCTCCTCTTGCTCCTCGTGGGTCTCACTGGGTTTGGGACATCATCACAAAGGGGGCCTAGACACCCCCAAAGACGGCTGACTCAGGGGGCCTGTGTTTTACAAAAGTCAGTGTGTGTGCCCGAGTTCGTGGTGTGAGTCCCGCCTGGATGGGAACCACTGCCGTGTTTTTCTTCATTTTCACCTTACCACTTGCTCACCTGTCCTCCCCGGACCCTGTACTGACCTGAGTGATGGTCAGAGTGGTCCTGTTGACCTGCTGAGCCTGCAGAGCAGCCTGGGCCCGGGCCTTGACAACGTGGGAGCAGAGGAGGGGCCCGAGGGACCCAAATTCTGCCCGATAGGCATCCTGATTGTCAGGCGGTGGGCGCAGCTTTGCCAGAACAGGGGCACAGTGTTTCTGCAGAGAGAAGGCAAAGAGCAGCCAGGTAGAGGGAGGGCAGTGACTCTGAGAATCATGATGGGGGAAGGGGTGAGAAAGGAGGTCACCCACTATTTCAGTGTTCCTGCTGGAAGCCAGGCTGTGCTGGGTTATCAGTGTGTAAGGAATGCTGTGGTTTTTCTTCATAGAGAACTTGGGCACCAGCTGGTGGGAGTGGAGAACTTGCTGAGTAATTACGCTGGTGATATCTAAGGTCCATAGGGCATGTGCCTTGCACAGAATGGGCCAGAGTGGTGCAGAAGCATCAGGGGCAGTGCAGGCTTGAAGTCACAGGCTGAGAGTTAAGACTCTTATTTCTTACTTAACCCCTTAGTGCCTCAGTTTTTCCAGCTGTGAAACAATATGGGACTCTGAGGTGTGCCCTGAACGTAAGAGGCGAAGATGGGATAGATGAATGAAAGATGCTGTATGTTTGCTAAACATTATCCTTGTGTGTGTGGTGCGGGGTGGAGAGGGGGATCAGCAGGAAGAAATGGGGGAGGGTGGGGGTGGGGCTTTGTCACCAGGAGGAGGCTCTGCACGTGGTCAGCCCCTATGCGGTCGATGTTGCTCAGCACAGGGCCATCCAGGACCCCGCGGATCCGCTCCCCCTCCTGCTGTAGCCGCGGCAGAATCAGAGTCTTAATCACCTGTTGGAAGAGAAGGGGAGAAGCCGGGGCCCTGGGGTCACCACAGGGTCTCCCAGGCCAGGGGGCTGTTGCCCACTCTGACCTCACGATCCCTCCCCTCCCCCAGGGCTCCCCCCCCCCCCGCTGGGGCCTAACATCATGTCCCAACTCTGCCAGGCCTGCGATGGAGCCGTAGCGCGTTGTCCACGGGGTCTTCTCATCCACCCAGCTCTGTAAGGGGATGGAAAATAAACCCAAATAAAGGGGTGTGAAAAGCTAACTACTAAGGACCAAAGTCTCTCATACACACATTTTCCTAGTAAACCATTAAGACATGACAGCTCCTTCCCAGCCACCCTCTCCTCCCCAAAGTAGCCGCTATTCTGACCTCTACCACCAGAGATTAGTTTTTCTGGGTTTTGAACTTTAAGTTAATGGAATCACACAATTAGGAAAAAAAAAAAAAAAGACACCAGAGATGCAGCTCAAGTCCCAGTCCCCGTCCCCCTGCCCCCTTGCCCCTGGGTTTCAGCATCATTTCCTGCAGCCACACTGGTTTGAGTGAAGCTCTCATTGTTCTGGTGACAACCCCAGGTAGTGATGGGAAACGGCTCACCTTGGTGAAGGTCTTGGTGATCCGGGACTGGATGTTGTTAGTGGTTGTGCTGAAATGCTTGCAGATCTGGGCCACCAGGCGGGCGGCAAAGTCCCGGAGCGCCCAGTGATTGTCCACATCTGGCCGCAGGCACAGCTGTCTGCTCACGATGCAGGTCATCACAGCCGGGATCAACTCATGCACCTAAGGGAGAAGCCTCGAGTCAGCTGATTCTGACAAATGGTCTCCTGTGGGTGGTGGCAGGGTCCCCAGAGCCTGGGATGAGAGGTGGGCGGGCAGGTCCACTCACGTATTTCTCTAGATACAGAGTAGGGTTGTCCATCAGCGCCTTCACCATGCGCATCAGGTAGATGAGCAGGGCCAGGTTGTTCTGCACCACGTTCACGCGCACCTGGTTGGGGGGAGAGAAGCGATGGGGCAGCGGGACCCTTCCGGTGAGCTTCCTCTCCCTCCTCCTCACCCTGGAACCTTGTCCTAGGTCCCCCCTCCCGCGTCCTCTCACCCCCTCTGAGATGAAGGTGCTGAAGCGCGGCAGCATCTGGTAGAGCCCCGGATCCGTGGCGATGCTCTGCAGAGCCTCCTGTGGGGGGAGGGGAGTGAGTGAAGAGGGGCCGGCACTGTGGGGGGGGCGCGGGTGGCCTCGAAGGGGTAAAGCCAGGGCCGGGTGGCGGGGCCTCACCGCTCTCTTGGCCTCACATGAGCCCACACAGGCTTCTGTGATCTCCTTGTAGTACAGCTGCTGCTCCACAGACAACTCGTGGATGCTTCGGGGCTTCAGTCGCAGGGGCGCCCCCTCCAGCAGGGGTGGCGCCTTCTTCTCTTTCCCTGTGTGAAGTGGGAAGACAGCTTTAGAAAAGAAAGCTCCAGAGGAGGCCTCAGCGCCAGACACACCTCAACCCTCACCTCCCCCACCCAGGGAGACCCGGCTTCCCTTGGGCTTCTTGATCCTCTCTGGGGCTCCTGGCCTGAGGTCTTGCCCTCTGCCCTGACCTCACCCACTTCACAAATGACCATCTGGCTTTGGGGCAAGAGGCCTGGCCCAGCAGTACTGACCTTTGCCGTCAGCTGGAGTGGCCCCCTGACCTTTGCCTTTCAAGGGGCCGTCTTCCTCCTGGCCCGGCTTGGCTGACTTCAGGGGTTCTGTGGCCTCAGCCTTCTGCTGCTCTTTGGGAGCTGGTGGGAAAGCAGTCAAGGCAGGAGATGTAAAGGGAGGAGGAGGGAGAGGGGTGGGTGCTGGATGCTGGGCACGGAGGTTACCTGGGGGTGGGTTCTCTGGAATAGCTGGCTGGCAGCCTTCAATGCTCAGCCAGTGAGCTGCGAGGAAGGAAGGTGTCAAGGTGAACTGCTGAGCGCAGACATCGGGAAGTCACTCCACACTAAGGGATGCGTGCTTTCCTTCCTGTTCCTCACCAGGGATCTCACACTGAGGGCTCCTTCACCGCGTGCTTCCTCACACCCATACACATTGCTCCTTCCCCTCCCTGCTCCCCATCCCCTGCTCTCCCCTCCCCTCCCCCAACCTTTGAGGCAGACATCCAGGGGCACTCGGGGCAGAGGGGTATTGATGATGTCGCTCAGATCAACCTCCTTCTCCTCGTAGAAGTAAAGCTCCCGGCCGCCACCAGAGGCGAAACGGAAAGGAATGAACTCCTGAGCGTGGAAGCCATACAGTGGCTACAACAGGACGGAGAGACACTGGGATGAGAAGGGAGCCCAAGCAGGCAGGTCTGGCTGAGGCAAATGTACCGTATGGGAGGTCTCAGTACCCTGCCCCCTCAGTCCTGTGCATTCCCATCACCTCGACGTTCTTTAGCTTCAGTGCGTAGTCAATGTCACTGGTGGTGAGCTTCTGCCGCTTCCCCATGTGCATAAACTTCAAGGCATCCTAGGGATGGGAGGACAGATGTCAGCCCGAGACCCTGGGGAAGAAGGCGGCCTGGGCAGCACCCTCCATACAGTGCAGTGAGGCCAGGGTACCTGTGCAATCTCCTTGATGCGGTAGCTGACCTCATCTGTCAGCAGCTGGCAGGTCTCCTCCTGAATCTGAGCGATGCCCATGGACTCGGCCACCACCTTCATGGACTCCGAGGGCAGCACGGTGTTGCTCAGCTTCAGCTTCTTCTCCTCAGCCATTCTGGAGCCCCTCCTCCCCTCCCCTGAAGGAAGATGCCCCAGGGCGGGGAGATGGAGACCCTGGCAGGGGGGTGAGAGGAAACGTGAGAGGGACATCCCAAGAAGAGGGGCTGTCCGTTCAGGAGGGGCCGCAACAAAGGGAAAACAGTGGAGATGTGAGGGGGGAAGGGGCTCGGGGGGTGCCCTTTGTCCATCCCCATGTGAACAGCACCGGCTGAACAGGAGGAGGTAGCACTTGGACCCAGTTCGACACAATTTATCGAGCTGATTCTACGCCAGGCACAGTACAAGTGAGATATAGTGGAATGATCTCAGCTCTCAGTTTAAATCCCACCCCCGGCACTACCTAGCTATGTTACCTGGGCAAGTTACTTAAATTCTCCCAGCTTTGGGTTTCTTCTCTGTAAAATGTGGAAAGCATCTTTTTTCCCTAAGGTTGTTAATGTGCCTGCTTTCATGTGTCTTGCTCCGTCATGCATCATTATTCACACTTGACAAAAATACAACATTGGTTAAAAACAACTCTCCCTGTCTGAGCCTATGTGCCCTTACAATTGAATGTGATGAGAAAATGCACAACCATCCTGACCAATGTGCACTTTTTTCATGGCCACGAACTTCAAACGGGCCCTTAATGCTGCCTGATGGTCCTACATTTCAGTGCACCCAGGTTCCTTGTCTCATCTGACACCTCTTCTCCTCCCTGATTTTTGGCCATCAGAAGAGACCTCCCCAGCCTCCCACCACCACGTGCACCCGCTGAGCAGCATGGGCGCCCTCATGCTCTGCCTTCCCTTTCACTGTAGAGATTCTGGTCATGCCCCTCCCAACTCAAGCACCCCTCCAGCATCCCCCCTCATCCCTGCATCATCGTCAATTCCTCGACCTACCAGATCACTCCCATTAGCCCTACAAAATGCAGTTATTTCTCCCATCTTCAAAAAACAAAACAGTGGTCCACCCATACCATGGAATATTCTTCAGCCTTAAAAAGGAAGGAAATTCTAACACACGCCACAACACAAATAAACCTTGAGAACGTTGTGCTAAGTGAAATAAGTCAGTTACAAAAGGATAAATACTGTATGGTTCCAATTATATGAGGTTCTTCGAGTAGTCAAATTCATAGAGACAGAAAGCAGAGTGCTGGGTGCCAGAAGCTGGGAAGGGGAGAAGGGGGAGTTATTGTTTAATAGGTACAGTTTCTGTTTTACAACATGAAAAGCGTTCTGGAGATGGATGGTGGTGATGGGTGTGAATGTACTTAATGCCCCTAACGTGTACACTTAAAAATGGTTAAGATGGTACGTTTTATGTTATGTGTATTTCACAGTTAAAATTTTAAAAAAAATCTTGGACTTCCCTGGTGGCGCAGTGGTTAAGAATCTGCCTGCCAATGCAGGGGACACAGGTTCGAGCCCTGGTCTGGGAAGATCCCACAGGCCGCAGAGCAACTAAGCCCGTGCACCACAACTACTGAGCCTGTGCTCTAGGGCCCGCGAGCCACAACTACTGAGCACGCGTGCCACAACTATTGAGCGCGCGTGCCACAACTACTGAAGCCCGCGTGCCTAGAGCCAGTGCTCCGCAACAAGAGAAGCCACCGCAATGAGAAGCCCGTGCACCACAATGGAGACCCAACACAGCCAAAAATAAATAAATAAATAAATAATTTTAAAAAGAGAAAAACATCTTTTCTTCATCCCACTTTCTCTACTAGCGATACTCTGGGGGTTTTTGGCTCCTCTTTGCAACAAAACTCCCTGAAAGAGCTGTCTTATCTCTAATTCCTCTTGAACCTACTCTAGTCAGGCTTTTGACTCCATTAGGTGCCTGAAACCACTCATCAAGCTGTGACTCTACATTGTCAAATCCAAAGTCCCATCTCCTTCCCCATCTTCCTCGACCTCTCAGCAGCACAGGGCATAGTTGCCTACTACCTTCTGGAGACACTGTCTTGACACCACTGCTACTCCACCTTCTCTTGGTTTTCCTCCTCCTTCACTGGCCACTTTCTCTACGTTTCCCCTGCTGCTGCTTCCTCTTCTCCTCGTCTGCTTGATGTTGCAGTGCCCTGGGCTTGGTCCTTGTACAGCTATGAGCTATACTTATTCCCTTGGTGACCTCAACCATTCTCACAGCTTTCAGTATCGCTTATAGGCTGATGATGGCAAATTTATATCCCCAGCCCAGAGCTTTCTTCCTAGCTCCAGACCTGTATATCAAACTGGCTACTTAGAATCCCTTCTAAACTGAACTCCTGATGACCCCACTCCACCACCTCCAGCCTCGGCTTTTCTCATCTTCATAGCAACACCATTCATCCAGGCGGTCATTCATTATGTGAGCCCTCAAAGCTAATCCACCAGGTGATCCAATCTGATCCTCCACTCCCACTGTGTGACCAGCTCCCAGCATCTATCCCCTGGGGAACTTCAATAGCCTCCTGATAAGGTCTTCCTGCTTCCATCCTTGCTCCCTACATCTATTCCCAACATAGCAACCAGAGTGATTCTGTCAAAAATAAACCACTTTGGGTCATTTCTCTGCTCAAAACCCTGTACTGGCTCCCAATGTGCCACAGTGTAAATTCGAAATCCTTATTATGGTCTACAAGCTCCTTCGTGATTTACTCTCTCCCCATCACATCTCTGACCTCCTTTCCTTCCTTCTTCCACGTTGATCCAGCCTCACTGTCCTCCTTGCTGTTCAAACCTTTGCTCTATTCCCTCTGCCTGGAATGCTCTTCCCCAGATGTTCCCTGGCTGCCTATTCCCATCACCCTCTTTAATACTGCACCCCACCCCCACTCTGCTTTTTTTAAAAAATTCCCATGGAATTTAACATCTGCTGATACATATTGTATTATTTCTTATTGTTTATCACCACCACATCTCCCCTTCCCGCACTGTGTGGACAGGGATCTTTGTTACGTTCACTGATGTATTCTGAGACCCCGGACTGGTGCCTGAGACACACTAGATACTCAATAAATACCTGCTGAATAAAGGAATGAACTGTAAGGCTTAGGAATTAGGTGCTCACTAAACCCTCAAGTACCACTGTTATCAAGTGAACAAGATATAAGCCCAAGCTTGGAATCTACTTTGTGTCCAAAAGGAAAGTGTCTCGCTTCAAGCTGGCATTAGGAAGACTAATGTCAAAGGTGTTTTGGACTGACTGCGAGGTGTACGTGGAGGGCGGGTGTGGGCCTGTTGGAGGGGTGGGAAGATGGGAGCGAAATACAAGTTAGTTCTTCTCAAACCATCCCAGGTCTCCTCCCCCGCTTTTATAAGTCTTATCTGCAGGGAACACATTTATTCAACATACTCTGTGCCTGGAGCCGGGTATACAGGAGGCGGTCATGTCCCAGTTCCCTGGCGAACTCCTACTACTCCTTCAATACCCCGCGGTACCCTCTGCCAGTACAGGCTCAAATAACACGCCACGGCCTCAGGAAATCTCAGGTCAGTGGAGTCGGCAGGAAGGCTTCCCAGAAGAATAACTTGACCTAGATCCGTGTAGCAGTTTCCCCAGCAGGGAAGCAGGTCTAAGGTCCCCAGGCAATGGGTACAGCGAGAAAGAAGGCGTAGAGAGCCCACCTCATCCCCCCCAACATCCCTCCAATGCAAACACACAGAGTCCCCACGCGCACGGACACACAACCAACCGTCCTCCTCCGGGTCCCCACACGGGCCCTTCAAAGGGTCTAGTCCCGGGTACCACTCAGACCCGCCCCCGCCAGTCGAGCGCCCAGCGCAGGAAGAGCCTCTCACCACCGCCAAAGCGCCGCTCACCCGGCGCTCGGCGCCATGTTGGCCCCGCCCCCTCCAGGAGCAGTTCCTGGCAGAGACCGAGAGCAGGTCACTGCCCCTTCCACGAGCCGGAATAAGCCCCCTAGGCTCACGGCCTGAAATTATATAAAAATGCTGTCTCTGTGCCTACGTGTAAGGAGCACACCCTCTTGCTGTAATTACTTCAGTTTATTCCTTCACTATCCGGCAGCCAGGACCTTTGGGAGGCGCCACAAAACCAGGCGGGGAAGCCCGCAGCGCCGCGAAGCCCCGCCCCCTTCGAGCCGGCACTGCGCTTGCGCTTCCCATGCCAGGCTGGGTTAAAGTTGCAGCCGACAGCCTTGGGATTTAAAGGGTCCGCTGCCTGACCGAAGTTGGTTTGAAGGCAGGAGGTGGTTGGCTGTGGACAGCACTTGGTCATGGGACCTGTGCGGTTGGGAGTGTTGCTTTTCATTTTGACTGTGTCTGGGACGCCGAAGGAGGAGGACGATGACACAGAACGCTTGCCCAGCAAATGCGAAGGTATCTAAAGGGAGTAGCCCCTATTCGCATCCCTCTGCCCCACCTCCGTCTGGGCCAGACCAAATGGACCGTGATGGGTGGGTCACCTGACCTCCTTCAGGACCTGAGGGAGGTTCTGATGGAGCCTGGTGGAATTCGAATGGGGTCAACGGAGGGAACGCATAGCGCTACCCCAAAACTATGGCACTACAATTCCCATGAGACATCCAGAGGGAGCCCGCTTTTTCTTGCTGGTTTGGGCCCCCCAATGGTTTGTGGGAATTGTAGTGCAGAGACTATCGGCTCAGGACCGACCACTTTACTGAGCATCGTGTGTGTGTGTGTGTGTGTGTGTGTGCGTGCGTGCGTGCGTGTGTGTCCTCCATGCCACCAGACCTAAATCTGAAGAGACTGCAGGAGTGAGGTGTCAGGCTCATTACCTGTGGACATCCTCTACTCCACCCTAGCGGAGACGCTCCCAAATTATAGGCCCCACGCCCTCCTGAGGGGTTTGGGAGTGAGTACGTCAGCCTTTGAAGCTCATAAAAGAAAGAGGAGGCCACACAACTGGGAGAGTTTCCCCATAATTGTGAGGTTTTGCAGAGGGTGTGCACTGTATGGATTTTACCGTAAGCAGCATCTTCTGTGACTGTATCACCTATGGGGCCCATCTGGGAGGGGGCACTTTAGAGTGCCCTGGTCCCCTGGTTTGTTGCCTCCCTGGCTTTAATTTCTTCCTGGATTCTTTTCCCCTTCGGCTCACTCCACGCTGCATTTCAGTAGCAATGTTCCTCCTGACTTGGTCCTCATCTCTCCTCTCCTTTCATTTGTGTCCCTACTCTTAACCCCCTACACCTGTCAGTTTTTCTAAACACAGACTCAGTTGTGTACGTCCTCACTTTAACACCTCTTCAGGCCTCCTGCTGTGATTAGACTACAGCCAACGTTTCTGGCAGAGCATCCAAGTGTTTGTGGTCTGGCCTCCATCTTTCTTACATTTCCATACCCCACCTCCCATTCCCAAAGTGCCCATGCTTCAGCCATATTGAACCTCTCAGTGGTCACTGAGCCTGCCTCATCCTCTCACACCTCTCTGCCTTTGCACATTGTTTTTTTTCTTTGCCTGGAATGATCCTTGCCCTTCTGGTTTTAGTTCTTCAAGACCCAGTTTAAATGTCACCTCCTTTGGAAGCCTCCTTCCTGATCTGTCACCTCCCACTGCATTGGAGGGAAGGAGAGTACCTGTGTCTCCCTGTGTATCCTTAGCATAGTGCCATAGGCACATTTGGGACACTTTTGCTCCTTGCCCCTGTGTTTAGTTTGCTTGGCACTTCTGCATAGGCCTGTCCTTTTCTTGGGACCCACTGGTGCTGGGAAGACAGTGGTGGAAGAGACACAATGCTCATCCTTGAGGAAATCGTAGGCTAGTAGGAAGTCCATGAACGACCATTGAATGAATTTTGCATTTCCTAGTGAGATTAAGTCTCTTGATAGAGTCCATTACACAATGTTGTCACCACCTTTTTATCTATCCCCAGAGACATTGGCAACGTCCTGTGGATAGATCATGGGTCTTATTACTCTCTGTATTGCTATTGTGCATCCAGAAGGGGCTCAACAAATAACTGCAGAAAACAGCAAACACTTAGGCAGTGCTCACCACGTGCCAGGCACTATTCTCGGGGCTTTACATAGATTGATTGATTTAATCCTCACCACACCCCTGTGAGGGAGGTACTATTATTATCTTCATTTTAGAGGCGAAGAAACCAAGGCACAGCAGGATTGTCACCCAGCTACTAAGTGGCTGAGTCAGGATTCCAGCCTTGCCAGGCTGGCTCCAGAGCCTGCACCCATAACCATTGTGCTCTGCTGCCTTTGCTTATCTGCCGAATGAGTTGCTGCTTTGTTTGTTTGTCTTTCACGTCCCCTTGGATATCTAGTATGTAAACTGCTGAGCCTGGAGCTACAGGACGAGCTGAGTCGCACTGGCCGATCTCGAGAGGTGCTGGAGCTGGGGCAGGTGCTGGACACAGGCAAGAGGAAGAGACACATCCCTTACAGTGTTTCGTGAGTTCTTCTTGGTGTTCTTCCACCTTCCAATCCCCGAAGGAGCCCTGGGAGCGCCCACAGCATCCAGGGAGTCTTTGTTTCCCCTCTTCCCACAGAGAGACAAGGCTGGAAGAGGCCTTGGAGAATTTATGTGAGCGGATCCTGGACTACAGCGTTCATGCCGAGCGCAAGGGCTCACTGAGATATGCCAAGGTCAGACTCTTCTCCAGGGCAGGATCCCATCTCTCAGAAACTACAACCTGTACCCCCTGAGGTCCTCACGATGTCTGCCCAGCTCCCCACAGCTCTGGAGTGTCCCCTCCCCATCGTAGACGCCCTCATCTCATCTCTATGGAACTCACCGGGGTCTCCAGTAGTTGACAAAGCTGATATGGCAAAAAGGGGAGGAGGCAGGGCAGTGGCCTGGGCTGATCTCAAATTCCCATCTCTCAGGGGCAGAGTCAGACCATGGCAACGCTGAAAGGCCTGGTGCAGAAGGGGGTGAAGGTGGATCTGGGGATCCCTTTGGAGCTGTGGGATGAGCCCAGCGTGGAGGTCACGTTCCTCAAGAAGCAGGTAGGATAGGATACTGCACTGCCCAGGAAGGTGAGAAGGGAACCTGAGAGGGGAGCTAGATCCTAAGGAGGTCCATCTTTGAGCAGAGCAGGGACACTGCCATTGACTGAAGTGGGCCCAGAAGCATATCAAGAAGTAATAATGGAGGCTAATGATATATACTGCCACTTACTGAGCACCTACTGTGTGCCCGATTTGGGGCCACAAACTTTCCAGCTGCTGCCTCATTTTACCCTCACAACAACCTGATGTGGTAGGTACTATTACCACTTCCCATTTTACAGGCAAGGAACTGAGACTCAGAGTATAATAACTTACTTGGCAGCGTAGGTGCTGGTAAATGTCTGCTGAATGAATGAGGATCACACATCTAATAGGCCAAGTTTAACCTCCTGGTTCCCTGCCTTTCCGAAGTGGGGTGGGGAGACAAGGAGTGAAGAGCAGAGAGGAGGGTCTGCAGAGGCCAGCAGAGCAGATACCCTTCTGACCTTTCCACCTGATCAGTGTGAGACGATGCTGGAGGAGTTTGAAGATGTCGTGGGAGACTGGTATTTCCACCATCAGGAGCAGCCCCTACAGCATTTTCTCTGTGAAGGTCATGTGCTCCGAGCTACTGAAACTGGTAAGCCTGGCGGCTGGCCCCTTTCTTGCCAGGTCACAACCTTCCCTCTCCCCAGGACCAATATCTAAATTGTTTTCTATCACCCAACCTAGCATGTCTACAGGAAACTTGGACTGGAAAGGAGAAGATCACAGATGGGCAAGAGAAGACAGAAGAGGAGGAGGAGGAGGTGACTAACACACCAGGCCACCCCAAGCATGACCCAGAGGAACTCTGACCTTTGCCTTTGAGCCCCCAGGAGGGACAGGGGTCTTGGAGAAGAACCCTCTGAAGTCTGAGCGCTCCCTGCCCCACAGCTTTCAGAGTGTGTGTATGTGTGAGTGACCCCACCCTAGAGCTTGTAGCTCTTCTCTCCCGTGTAGTCTCAGGCAGGATCCTGGTGGTGCAGCATGGCATGGCTATGGGGAGAAAGGTGGGAGCAGTAGGTGGAAGCCCGGCACCGACAGATGAGTCCTCCACCTGCCATTTATCCCCTTGTCAGGTGTGTGTGGTGACAGTATTGAGATGTTTAAATATGTCTGCTACTCCCCACCGGACCCAGAGGTCAACATGGCTTAGAAGCGGTGGACCTTAGCAAAGTCACTTTGCCCCTCGAGGGTCTGTTTTTAGACTCATAACAAAGAAGCTGAATGGACATTCTCTCTACGACCTATACACGCTGCCGGCGTCTAGGAGGCTACATGCCAACAGTCTGTGAACGGGAAGGGGACACTGGATGGGGACGGGGTAATATTGATAAGTTAGGTGGGGAAGACACTTGGTCTACTTCATATTAATTTCACTGCAGGGCCACTAAGTAATATCAAAGGTGCCAAATTTTCTATAACGCTAGTAAACTTTTTTTAAAATATCAGCTGGGCCCCAAATTTCAAACAACTGCCGTGCACACATCTTAGCTGGCCGGTACGGCAGCGCCCAGTGAATAGGACCGTTGGTCGCCGTCCTGTTAAAAGCTAACGGTGCTTTGTAGTTTTGCAGCCCAAGGAGGGTGGCATGGATCAAGGCGCTGAGACAGGTTTCGGGCTTGGGACTGCGCAGCCGCGATCCGCGCATGCCTGAAAACGCGACGGAATTAAGTTACGTGCGCGGCGACGCCTGGGCCGCCATACTTGGGAGACGGGAGCTCGCAGAGGACAAACTCCCACGCGCTTTTCCCGTGTCTCTTCTTTCCTCAGAGTGAGGCAAGACCTAAGAGGAGCTAAAACTAGGTCCAAGGTAGAGAGCGGCTCCGGTTAGAATGAAGAAAATAACAAGGTTATCTCCGGAGGGTGGCGGCTGAGGACCTCACACGCGAGCGGGGTGGTGGCCGAAGACGCTGAGGGACGAGTGCATTCTCGCCGAAGTTCAGTTGGGCGATGCCAACTTAAGGGTCTGAGAGGGGTGGCAAGGACCTGAGACTCACTCCGCGGAGGCTGGGCGAGTGTGGAAACCCGAAGGGAGCGGACAGTCGCCGCAGGCCCCACTTCCTTTCCCCAGCCCGTCCCTCTCCGGCCATGAGCGGTGTAGTGCGCACCGAGCCGCTGCGCGGGGAGCCTCCGCTGCGGGTGCCCGGCGACGCCTTTTCTGTGGTGGTTCTGCTGCAGGGCTACGCGGAGCCCGAGGGGGTCGGCGACGCCGTGCGCGCCGACGGCTCCGTGACCCTTGTTCTGCCCCAGGCCTGGGGCCCGGCCTCCGGCCACCGAGAGCCCCCGCCCGAGGGCTACGAGGCGAAGACCGCCCTGGAGGAGGCGGCCCGTGGCCCCATCCTCGTGGACACCGCGGGGCCCTGGGCTCGAGAGGCGCTCTTGGGGGCCCTGGCGGGGCAGGGCGTGGCCCCGGGAGATGTGACTCTGGTGGTGGGGACCCACGGACACTCGGACCACATCGGGAACCTGGGGCTGTTTCCCGCGGCGGCCCTGCTGGTCTCGCACGACTTTTGCCTCCCCGGGGGCCGCTACCTCCCCCACGGGCTGGCTGAGGAGCAGCCTCTGCGGTTGGGGCCGGGACTCGAGGTGTGGGCCACGCCCGGCCATGGTGGCCAGCGGGACGTGAGCGTGGTGGTGGCTGGCACGGCCCTGGGTACCGTCATGGTAGTGGGCGATGTGTTTGAACGTGATGGGGACGAGGACTCGTGGCAGGCGCTGAGTGAAGACCCGGTGTCCCAGGAGCACAGCCGGAAGAGGGTCCTAGCCACTGCCGACGTGGTCGTGCCTGGTCACGGAGCCCCCTTTAGGGTGATCAGGGAAGCCTCGGCGCCAGAGACAGAGGGTCTGGGGAACAGCCGGCCAGATCTCGTGATCGGAGACGAGGAGCCCACGGTGCACCGATAAACCCCAGTCTTGACTGAATTCCTTTCAGGGACCCCAGCCCCCCACCCCCAGACAAGAAACTGACGTCCAGGACACGAGAGGATGTGTCAGAGAGGAGTCATGGGTTGTCACTTCCAGCTCTCGCAGGAGGCCAGTTTTCCAGGGAGGACAGAGTACTTTTGCCACAGCTGTCACCAGTATCACTAGGACCAAGGACTGGCACAGCTGTGTGCCACCTCTCGGGCTTCATTAGTGAAATGGCAGAATGTTCTTGGGAGAGTCTTCCAAAATAAAAGTAGAAACTGCATTGAAAATCATACTGCCCTTCAACTATTCTCCAATAAAAAATAAAAAAAAGTCATACTGCCCTAAATGTAAATGTGAAGCGTTCATAGTGATAATCATGCAGATATAATCCAGCAAGTGCAACAAGGAGACACTTTGGCGATACATTGCCTGTTTCTCAGAGGAAGCAGCTTGCTGAGAGAAGGTGCAGGGCAGACAGGTATTCTAGTCATCTGACTTTAAGTTATTAATTCGTTCAATGAATGCTGCTTAACACACCTGCAATGTCTCAAGCACGGCTCGAGGTCACGGGGATACAGCAGTGAGCAAGCCAGACAAACTCAGGGAGACAGGTAAATAATAATAGTAGCAAACCAAATAATTACGGGTTCTGGTTACTGATATGCAGAAAAAGCAGGGTGAGAAGGGTATAGAGTGCTGGGGTGGGAGAGTGGTCAGGAAAAGCCTCCGAGGTGATGTTTGATGAGAGAACTGAACGAGAAAAAGCTGGCCACATGGAGGTCTGGGAGAGGGGCATTCCAGGCACTGGAACAGCAGGTATAAAGGCCCCGAGGCAGGCTTGACCTACTTGAGCAGCAAGAGGACCTTGGGGTTGGGTTGCAGAGCGCTGGGGAAGAGTGGCAATAAATGAGCCTACAGAGTTGGGCAGCGACATCTTGCAAGGCCTTGGTAACCATGGTTAGGGGTTTGGATTTGTCCTGCGATAGAAGGCTTTGGCTTTATACTGATACAAAAGACCAGGGCGTTGACCTGGTTTCATTTACGTTTTAAAATAACCACTCTTGTTCTGAGTGGAGAAGGGGTTGGAGTGGGGCAACAATAGAATGGGCTGGACTAGATCGAAAGCCATTGCGGTGTTCCAGGTGACAGAGCTTGATGGCACCTGCCCTTATCCCAGAAGTCCTGTTATGGCTGTGGTCCTCTTCACAGCTGGGTTCCTGAGCTTGGGCCTTCCGTTCACACAGCCTCAGGGTGGACAGAAGCACTCAGGTTGGGAAGAGGAAAGAAAGGAGGAAGTCCACCTTGTTGTGGACGATGAGCCTCTCCGGGTGGACGATGTCACGCAAGGGCAGGCTGGAGGTCATTTCCCAGGCATCCACGAAGGCCACATGGTCAGCAAAGGCAGCTCAGAGGAGCGCGTTCACCTGGAGGGTGAACCAGTTGCTACTGTACATAGACTTGTAGCCGGTGTTGGCCAGTTCGATGATCACCAGGGTTCAGGGCTCCCAGGCCAGCAGTGCAGCCACGGCTGCCCAGATCTCTGCCAGTCGTTGCATAAAGATGGACAGAAGAAAGGTGGTGAAGTGGGTGCCCAGGCACCACCATGGTGTGGGGGCCCCCAGCCAGGCCCCGCCCCACTTCATGGGCCACCAATTGTAATGAGGCCACTGGTGTGTGGAGGGAGCGCAGGGGCCAGCTGTGCGTTCCAGTGCCGCACTATGCCCCGAGCAGTGTCCACGGCCATCAGAGAACCCAACTGATACGTGGTGTGTAGATCCACTGGCTTCAGGGCTGCACGGAGGACGAGAGAGGAGGGGATGGGTTATTTAGAGCTGTACACTCTCAAGTTATACAGATAAAAGTTCCAGTCTTGACTTATTCTAGAACATGGATATCCTGCCCTTGACTCAGGGCTGGTCACCCAGAGCAACACATCCCTTTGGCCACACTGATTGTCTCCAGGATGGATGGGTCACCTACGCTAGTCCAGTCTTAGTAATCTTAGGGGTTTTGCTGGAGCTAAGGGAAAAAGTCTCGTTCTTTCCTGCAAGACTGACATGGGAGGATGGGTCATCTTGCCCCCTTGTTGGAAGAGCCCGCTGGTGCTGGGGCCACCAAAGAGGGACTGAGAATGAGAGAATGAAGCTGAACGGTAGGGGGCAGAAGTGGGCAGTGAAGAGAAACAGACCAGATGACAGGTGTGAGCACGGGAAGCCAGATCTGTGCTAACTCATCAGTTACCTGGGCTAATCAACTCCTTTCGTGCCTAAGCTGTTCTGACTGTGTTTTCAGCTGTTTTCAAGATGAGTTGTGAATGGATACAAACACTGATGGAAATGATCCCTTAGAGGCAGGGAGTGAGGACAACAGCATGAGGAGAGGGCTGACAACAGAGGGAAAAATTGCTTAAGATATTAGGAGGTTGGGCCCAGAGTGATTGTTTCTTTCAAACTTCTTTTTTGTGAAAACTCTTAGGAAAACTGGACCTATATGATCAGCTTCCTCTACTCACAAGTCATTGGCAGACATTGGCTGCAGAATAACCCAGGCTTTCTTGCCCAGTGCTCTCCAAGAACAGCTCTCCGCTCCAGTTTGGGTGACTGCCCACTGCCTTTCAGACACCCACACCCTCCTCTCCTGCGGGCCTTTGAGCCCGCTCCCCCTCCACTCCCCATCATCTCGCTTTTCTCCACCATCTCAAACACCCAGGCTCAGCTCTCTCACCTCCTACAGAAAACCTCCCCTGAATTTGCCAACCTTATTTTAAACTCTAGCTATGCCTTCTCTATATTGTTCACTTAGCATTAGGTGATACCTGGTGTTGGTCATTATTTCTGGAAATGTCCTCTCCCCACTGTGCCGCTTGAGAGCAGAAGCTGCAAGGCCACTTGAGGTCTAGGCTCAGAAATTGCAGAATATCACTTACATCACATTCTGTTGACCAAAGCAGGCCAGCCCAGATTCAGGGATGAGGAAATAACCTCTCCATCTTGATAGAAGGAGCTGCAAAGAATTTGTGGCCATTTTTTTCTGTTGCAACATACCACAATGGGTTAGTGCACAACTTGGTGATGCTAAAAGTTCCCCTTTTTTGGGAGGTGGGGTGGTTATCCTAGGTTCTATTTTTATTTTTTGATTTTTTAAATTGAAGTATAGTTGATTTATAATATTATATTAGTTTCAGGTATACAACATAGTGATTCAATATTTTTATAGATTGTACTCCATTTAAAGTTATTACAAGTGGCTGTATTTCTCTGTGCTGTACAATACATCCTTGTTGCTTATTTATTTTATACATAGCAGTTTGGATCTCTTAATCCCATACCCCTATTTTGCCCCTTCCCCCTTCCCTTCCCTCACTGATAACCACTACTTTGTTCTCTATATCTGTGAGTCTGTTTCTGTTTTGTTATATACATTCCTTTTCTTTTCCCCCCTTTGGCTGCGCTATGTGTCTTGTGGGATCTTAGTTCCCAGACCAGGGATCAAACCCAGGCCCCGACAGTGAAATTGCCAAGTCCTAACCACTGATCTGCCAGGGAATTCCCGTGTTTTGTTATATACATTCTTAAATGCAATTTTTATGCCTTCTCCCATTGCCCAAAGCACCTGTCAATCACATCACATCATTCCCTCTTCACTTCCGGAAGGGGGCAGCACTTACTTCACAGAGAAAGCAAAGACCATTGTCCCAGCTATCTCTGCTTCAAGCCACCTTACCAGAAAACTCTGCATCTGCACCCAGGCTCACCTCCAGAAGAGGGGTGATTTACCCATTTATTGTGGGTAGCTGTAATTCATTCATTTTCACATGCGTAGTAGTCAATTTTGTGAATTACCATGTAGTGTTGGGAAAACTAGTTATCCACATGCGAAAGAATGAAATTAGACCCTTATGCCATACACAAAAATTAACTTAGAACAGATTGAAGACTTAAATGTAAGACCTGAAGCAATAGACTCCTAGAGGAAAACATAGGGGAAAAGCTCTTTGACATTGGTCTTGGTTGTGATTTTTTTGGATATGACACCAAAAGCAAAGGCAGCAAATGCAAAAACAAGTGGGACTACCTCAAACTAAAAAGCTTCTTCATAGCAAAGGAAACAAAATGAAAAGGTAACCTACAGAATGGGAGAAAATATTTGCAAACTGTATACTTGGTTAATGTCTAAAATATATAAGGAATTCATACAACTCAATTGCAAAGAAGCAACCCAATTTAAATATTGTCAAAGGACATGAATAGACATTTTTCCAAAGAAGACATACAAATGGCCAACAGGTATATAAAAATGTGCTCAGCATCACTAATCATCAGGGAAATGCAAATTCGAACCACAATGAGATACCACTTCACACCTGTTTAGGATGGCTATTATCAAAAAGATAAGAGATAACAGGTAAGGGGATTGAGGAGAAAAGGGAACCTGTGTGTACTGACTGTTAGTGGGAATGTAAATTGGTATAACCATTATAGAAAACAGTATGGAGTTTCCTCAAAAAATTAAAAATAGAATTACCATGGTAATTACCATTACCATATGATCCCAATCCCACTTCTGGGTATCCAAATGAAATGAACTCAGTATGTTAAAGAGATATCTGTACTCCCATGTTCACTGTAGCATTATCCACAATAGCCAAGATATGGAAACACCATAAGTGTTCATTAATGGATGAATGGATAAAGAAGATGTGAGATACACATATGTATACACACACACAGGGGAATATTATTCAGCCTTAAAAAAGAAAATCCTGCCATTTTTTGGCAGCATGGGTGAACCTGGAGGACATTTTGTAAGGGAAATAAGTCAGACACAGAAAGGCAAATGCTGTATGATCTCACTTGTATGTGGAATCTAAAAAGTTGAACTCATAGAACCAGAGGATAAAATGGTTGCCAAGGGCTGGGGAGTGGGGGAAATGAGATATTGATCAAAGGGTACAAACTTTCAGTTATAAGTTCTGGGGATCTAATGTACAGCATGGTGATTATACTCAGCACTGTATTGTATACCTGAAATTTGCTAAGTGAGTAGATCGTAGGTGTTCTTGCCACATACACAAGAAAAGGTAACTATGTGAGGTGATGAATGTGTTAATTAGCTTGATCATGGTAATCATTTCACGATGTATACATATATTAAACCATCATGTTGTACACCTTAAAAAAATCACGCTATACAACCTAAATATATACAGTTTTTGTTAGTTTTACCTCACTAAAGCTGGGGGAAAATAATTTTAAAAGCAGTTAATTTAATATTAGATATTGGAATGACAAATTCAAGTCAAAGCTGCTAACAAGAGCAAAAAACTAAAAGAAGAAATTGGAAAGATGGCCAAAAAGTAACAAATGGGAAAGCTGGTTTGAAGGCCACAGAGACTGTAAGGAACAGTAAATGGATCTAAATCATAAGCATGTTTGGCTCTGGGTTAGTTACCCCTATTAACAGCAACACCTTATGGTTAATTTAAATGTGACCCAAATAAGATCCCTTGCTCATTAATCTGGTATTGAATTTTCTATTAATTTGGTACTGAATTCAGAGGTTACCAAATAGGCATAGAAGAATGCCATCTGATAGTGGGCTTCTCCAAAGAAAATTTTTGCTTCTGCCAAAAATTTAGGCTAATAACTTCCTAGAGTGTGTTAAATTAACACAGGTTGAGATTTTTCAGACCAACGGTTCTGTGAATTTGGACTGCACATCTACCTAAGGGCTGGCTTGTGGGTATAAATTCTCCAGAAAGAGTTTTCTCTGTCTGTTCTGGACCAAGGTCCAAGACAGTCAAATTCTTCAAAATCCTCTGCTTGAGTGTGGCGTGGTGGTCTCCAGGTCACACAATATGAGGGTGTAGAACTTTGAGACCCTGACTTTATGCCAAGCGGGCAATTTCCTATTAGACTCACCACATTGTCAAAGACTTTGGGGTCTGTATCCTGCTCTTGGCTTCCTGAACACCAAATCGCAAGTTTCTTGAGCTTGGCAAATGCCCTCAAGGGGAAAGCAGTCTTTAGTGTATTACTCTCTGAGTTCCCAGTTTCATTTAGATTTTGCCCTCTGATAATTCCTTTAAAATTTGACAGATTATCAATGCATTTATTTATTTAAAGTAGATAGAATGTGTTTTTTTTTAAATTTATTTATTTTTGGCTGCATTGGGTCTTTATTGCTGCACGCGGGCTTTCTCTAGTTGTGGCGAGCGGGGGCTACTCTTTGTTGTGGTGCGCCGGCTTCTCATTATGGTGGCTTCTGTTGTTGCAGAGCACGGGCTCTAGGCGTGCGGGCTTCAGTAGTTGTGGCACGTGGGCTCAGTAGTTGTGGCGCACGGGCTTAGTTGCTCCACAGCATGTGGGATCTTCCTGGACCAGGGCTCGTACCTGTGTCCCCTGCATTGGCAGGCGGATTCTTTTTTTTTTTCTTCATTTTAATGTATTTTATTTAACCCATGTATCCAAAATAATGTGTCCATGTGTAATCAATATTTTTAAATTGAGAATTTTAAGATTCTTTTTATTGTACTAAGTCTTCAAGATCCTGTGTATTTTACACTTAACAGGGCATCTCAATTCATATCCTACATTTTCTTTTTTTTTTTTTTTTTTTTTTTGCGGTACGCGGGCCTCTCACTGTTGTGGCCTCTCCCGTTGCGGAGCACAGGCTCTGGACGCGCAGGCTCAGTGGCCATGGCTCACGGGCCCAGCCGCTCCGCGGCATGTGGGATCTTCCCGGACCGGGGCACGAACCCGCGTCCCCTGCATCGGCAGGCGGACTCTCAACCACTGCGCCACCAGGGAAGCCCCATATTGCTACATTTTCATCAGAAATACTTGATTTGTATTTAGATTTCATAAAACTTACAGTTGCAATTAGATTCCCATACTCAAGTTGTTCCAAACATACTTAGAAGTTGTCCGATAACTGAATTGAACGTCAGGTTTTTCTAAATTGATTTTTAAATTTTCTTTAATTTTAATTAATTTAAAGTATGGCATTTTAATTAAGGTGTGATTGGGGAACTGAATTTTAAGTTTCTTTTAATTGGATTCAGTTCCTCAGTTGCACTGAGTTCAATTCAGGTGGTCTACAGCCACATGTGGCTAATGGCTGCCATACTGGACAGCACAGGTCTCTTGGCATTAAGAAATGAGACAGCTTCATCCTCTCCCAGCTCTCACTTCGTGAGGGTTACTTCCCGTTTCTGTCAGTGAGATTCCTTTTGTGCTGCCATGAACCCAAGGTGATCCTCAGAGCCTCAGATTTGACCAGATCTCGAGACCTGCCATGAAGTTTGTCAGGTAGAAAGGGGTGCAAAACTAGCCCAACTTTCCCTTAAAGTCTTAAGAATGAGATTAACTGACCTTAGAAACAACTGATTCTTACGTTCTGCCTCTCAGTAGCCACTTGTCTGCTAGAAACATTTTAGGCAAAGATCTTTCCCTTCCACCCTGCTCCCCCAACCTACATGCATCCTCTCTGTAGGTTCACCCAGAATCTGTCAGCATTCCGTCGAGAAGTCAACGACTCGATGAAGAATTCCACTTACGGCGTGAATAGCAATGATATGAGCTGACACCTCCTTGGACTCTACCTGTACAAAGCAGCGTCCCTTTGGTCTGGCCCAGAGTGGCGAACAATTACAATGGAGAGGGCCTGGCTGATCCTGGCCCCCTCCTCCAGGGGTGTGGGGGAAATGGCAAAGGTCAACTAGCTTCTTCCCCAGGGAATAGGGGTGTGAGTGCACTCACTAGGGGGGCCGGGCGCTGCTGGTTCCTGGGGGATTGGGTGGAAAGGGTGGTGGGAGGAGACAGAGACACAAATGTGTGAGACTCCAGCCCTCTCCTCCTGGGGCCGCCCACGGGGAAAGAACCCCAGTGTCCTGTCACAACCTGCCTTGTATAAACATGTACATTTTTTCATAACATTTTGAACAAGGTTTATATTGACTCAAGTTTAAAAACAAAGTGTGACTGAAAAATTTTTACAGAGTCTAGTGCACCAATGCTGATGTGAGGGGTTATGTATGTGAGTGAGGAAAAAATGTGTATTCTGGTGGCCTGAAGCTTTACTGGACGAGGATGTGTGAACGTGCAGAGATATATTTAGTGACACAGTGTAGAGAGGCAAAAAAAAAAAAAAGAAAAAAGTAAAAATTCCAAATGTATATTTTTTCTTATACCCTTTCCTTGCCCCCCAAATTATCACTTCCTGTTACTGTATCACCCTTGTTATTAGGAACTCTAAGCCATGCGGAGCACCATCCCTCCCCCTTCAACCCAGATGCTGCCCTAGGTCCCTTGGCCTCTTGTGGTGACAAACAACTCCAGCTAAAAGTGTTTGGTGTTCTTAGCTTCATCCTCTTTCCCACTTTGCTTATCCCCATCCTCAGACCCATGGCCTTGCCCTCCTCCCGGGATGAGAAGACAAGCAGAGCCTTCAAGGCCAGAGGGGAGGCCTGTGGAGGGGCCGCCTGCGGGGAGTCTCAGCACTAGGAGAGCGAGGACCAGGCTCCTTCCGAGGACTGAGGAGGGTAGGGGCCTTCCCCAAACCCGCCCACCCCTGCCATGACTGACACTTCCTTTATCAATCTGGCTTCTTTTCCTATATTGCAAAAGGGCCTCTCTGTGGTCAGTGCAAAGGGAACCACAATCTAGGGCTCCCTGCCCCCCTCTGCACACTGAGGGGCTGCTCCTGACCTGGGCCAGCTGGGGCCTCTCCTCTCTCCCTCAGCTCCCTGCCTCTGCCACCCCCTTGGCATCTCCTTAGGAGTCAGTCTCTGTGTCTCTCTCTCTCCTTTTCTCTGCTTCTCTGAGTGTCTCTCCTCCCAGGGAAAGGGGTGACAGCAGGACCAGTTCAGGCTCCTTCAGGGAGAGGTCCACGGCCCTGAGTCCCTGCCCAGCTACAGCCCCTTAGAGAGGAGGAGGAGGGAGCTGCTGGTGGTCAAGCCTCAGCCCCCAGCCCAGGCACCAGGGGCACCCAGCATGCTGGTGGTCTCTCTCTCTGCAGGTAGGGGACACTGCAGTGCCCCCCTTCATCCCCAGGCAGAACCAAGGCCCACCAGGCCCCTCCCGCCCTGCTCTGCTCCCTGTGTGCAGTCTCACACCCTCCCTGAGGTGAGGTGAGGGTGGGCGCAGGTTCCCACCTACCCAGAGGGTGGGCCTTCTGGAGGCCACGCCTCCACCCAGAGATGCAGGACTGGATCTGCAGGGCCCTCTGTCCTCACACTCTACAAGGAGGACACCGGGGCTCAGACACGCCCTGCCCCACGTCCAGGACTCTGAGGTGGCGGGTCCGGGACTTGAACTCCAGTCTTGCTGAGCCCACAGAGCCTTCTGCTCCTTCTGGATGCTTCCTCCTGGCTGCACCACAGAATCTCTGGGCCTCACCCTGTGACTGCAGAGCTCTGGGGGGTGAGCCCGGAGGCTGTATTTAATAACGTTTCTCAGGGGGTTCCATCTGCAGCTGTGCGACCCTGGCTCATCCAGAGCCTTCCCTGGACAGAGGGGATGAAGGTCAGAGCAGTCATGAGCCATCCAGCTGACAGTCCCTGGGACCCCCTCTGATGGACGCCCTGCCCGCCTGTGACTGGTGGTGGGTGGGGTGAGAGATTGGGGGCTGGGAACTTTGGTGGCCCCCCAGGGCTGGCTGGGATGGAGGCTCTGCTCACCCGCTCTCCAGGATGACGTTGGCATTGGTTCACAGAATGGACCATGGGGGTGGGAGGACATGATTTGAACTTGCTTTTTCCTTTTCTCAGTTTCTTTCCCAATCCTAATAGATGTTTTCCACAGTTCTCTCGTGGCCAGCCAGGTGGTCCTGGCTTTCTCTATGTGCCTGCACTTATAGGCCTCAGAGGACAGATTCTGCACTTTCATGGAACCCTCTTACCTGAGTCAAGCCCTAAACCTGCGTTTTCTCATTTTCAGCTTTACAGCATTCTGTGGTGATGTATCCTTATGTTCATTTTACCCAGGGAGAAACTGAGGCCCAGAGCCTTAATGTCATGGAGAGTCCCAAACTCTCCCATTCCTGTTGGGGGAAGGGAGGATGAACTCCTGTCACCAATTCAGCCCAAGCATCTTTCAAAGTCCACAGGGAGGTGACCTCACTTACTCTGGTTCCCTCCAGGTCTGGATTTGGACCGCACTCAGGTCTGTCTGCCTCGTGGGCCTGGTGCTTACCCAAGATTGCCCCTCCCCCACCAGCCACCCCGTTAACCTCCCTCACTTCCCCTTCCTTCCACAGCCCATCCTGGGGGGTCATTCATTGTGCTTCATTCAGCTGGCTCCTTCTCAGGGTCTGGGGAAACAAAGGCAGGTGGGATGTGAGTGTGGCCCCTGAGGTGAGGCAGGACACATGAGGCAAAGAAAGAGCACAGGGAAGGGGGAGGTACGAAGGGCAAGGTCTTGGTCTCTGCTCTTTCCCATGGGCTGTCCACGGGCCTCTGCTGACATCAGCACTCTGTTTACTTCCTCTTGTTTTGCAGGCAGGGAGGGGCCCAGAGAAGGCTTCTCCTGCCCTGGTTGGGTGCAGGCGTGCAGTGAGCCCTCCAGGAACTAGAGTCCAGCTGGGAAGGGAAGACTCTCAGCTTGCTTCACTATGTGAGGCAAGTAGAGGGAGACCCAGGCCCCACAAAGTTGAAACAGGCAGGGATGACATCTCCCACTTCCTGTGTGTCGGGTGCTTTGCACTCGTGTTGGCCATGTTTTCTTATTTGCTGTATTCTTGATGCTCTGACATCTGGGGCCTCACTGACCAGGGAGAGACTGTCCCTCCCACGGCTGCCAGTTCTTAGAAGAGCAATGGACGTGCCCAGGAGCTCACCTGTCATATGCAAACCAGCCAGTCCAGAGCCCACACTCCCCACCACCTCCTCCATCTGGCTCTTATGCTCCAGGAGGCCCATGTTCTTCTGCCGTATTCATCCCAGGGCCAGGTACCAGGCAACTAGGGACAGCCCCTAATCCCCAGAGCCCACAGACATTATTCATACCAGCTGATCCTAAACCTGCCTGCTCTCCCTTGCCTTGTCTTTCTCACAGAACCTACAACAAAGGCTCCTGCCCATGTTTCCCCCTCCCTCCCTCCGCCTCCTGACCCTAGTGCCTCCCTGCATGGCCCTGCATGGAGCGCTGGGCATCTTGTTTTTATGGTTTTGTGAATATAAACTGCTTCCTTCATAACAGTCATTTGCATGTGTGTCTTACCATACCTGATTAAAACACATCCAGGTTATGTTTTAAAATAGCTCTTAACTCTCCCAGCAGCCCCAGGAGGTAAGCAGGGTCTATTTTGATCCTCATTTTTTTTTTTTTTTTTTTGTGGTATGCGGGCCTCTCACTGCTGCGGCCTTTCCCGTTGCAGAGCGCAGGCTCAGCGGCCATGGCTCACGGGCCTAGCCGCTCCGCAGCATGTGGGATCTTCCCGGACTGGGGCACGAACCATCGGCAGGCGGACTCTCAACCACTGCGCCAGCAGGGAAGCCCTGTAGATGATCTTTTTTATTCGAGGATGTGAATACCAGATTTCTATGATGCTCAGATCTCTTATATAAAATGGCATAGGTATTTGCATATAACCTACACAATCCTCCTGTACTTATTTATTTTTATAGAAATATAGATGATATACAATATTACATTGGTTTCAGATGTACCACATAGTGTTTTGACATTTGCATACATTATGAAATGATCACCATGATAAGTCTAGTAACCATCTGTCTTCATACAAAATTCTTACATTACTGAACATATTCCTTATGCTGTGTATTACATCCCCATGACTTATTTTATAAATGTAGATTTGTACTTCTTAATCCCCTGTACCTCTTTTGCCCTCATCCCCAAACTTCTCCCCTCTGATAACCACCCGTTTCTTCTCTGTTTCTGTGAGTCTGTTTTCATTTGTTTTGTTTGTTTTATTTTTTATATTCCACATATAAGTGAGTTCATATGGTGTTAGTTTCTCTCTGGCTTATTTCACTTAGCATAATATGCTCTACAAGCACCCACGTTGCCACAAATGGCAAGATTTCATTTTTTTTTATGCCTGAGTAATATTCCATTGTTTATATATACCACATCTTCTTTATTCATCTACTGATGGGCACTTAGGTTGCTTCCATATCTCGGGTAAATAATGCTGCAGGAACATAGGGGTGCATATACCTTTTCATATTAGTGTTTTTGTTTTCTTCAGATAAATACCCAGGAGTTAAGTTGCTGTATCATATGGCAGTTTTATTTTTAATTTTTTGAGTAATCTCCATACTGTTTTCCATAGTGGCTGCACCAATTTACATTCCCAACAGCAGTGCACGGTGGGTTTCCTTTTCTCTACATCCTCCAACACTTGTTATTGGCGGTAGTTCATTATGGTTTCAATTTGCATTTCCCTGATGGTTAGCGATGTTGAGCGATGTTGAGCGTCTTTTCATGTGTCTGTTGGCCTTCTCTATGTCTTCTTTGGAAAAATGTCTATTCAGGTCTTCTGCCTGTTTTTTAATTGGGTTATTTGTCTTATGGATGTTGAGTTGTATGAGTTCTTTGTATATTTTGGATATTAACTATTTATCAGATATATTATTTGCAAATATGAGCAATTTCATTTGGGCAGGGCGGTCGCGGTGCCCAGGGCCCAGCGCTTCATCTGTTCCCTGGGTTCTTCCCACCCGGTCCCCGGAGGAGCCTGCAGGCCCCTGAAGGGAGCTGCCTGGAGCCTCCACCCGGGGTCTGGGGGTCACTACAGGGCGGTTGTGTTAAAATGTCGGAAGCCGAGAGAGGCCGGATGGGCGGTGGGCTACCCGGAGGGTTGGGAGTGGGCGCTGGGCTGTGGCGGGCGGGGAGCTTCAGGCCACGGGGACAGGCGGCGGGACCTCCGGGTGGGGAAGAGGGCTCCGGCGGGCTGGGGACAAGGGACTGTGTCAGGGTCGGGCCAGGGGGCGAGCCCGAGGGTGGGTGGGGCTGGACTGGGGAAGGAGGGCTCTGGGGTCGCCGAGGGGCAGAAGGACGGAGTGAGCGCCTTCTCGCGACCCGCTGCTGGATTGCAGTGGCGTGGGGAGGGATAGTCACGGGGGAGGGAGGGTCCTAAGGACGGTCGGGGGAGGGTTGAGCTCGGGTCCCGGCTGCTGTCCGGGCTGCTGGGCCAGCTGCAGTGGGCGGGGTCGGGGCTTAGGGACCCAGCACGAAGGGGTTGGGGGTCTTGGACGTGGGTTGGGTCACAACTCTGTCCTCCTCCCGCGACCCTGACAGCGTCTCCCAGGACGCTCTTCTCTCCGGCGGGGCTGGCGTCCTCTGCAGAGGGACCCCTTGGGGGCCGCCCGCCATTGGGCCCCTTCGCGGCGGGTGTCAGTGGCGCCACCTAGTGGCGAGCCCACGGCCGGCTCCTGGCTCCGGGCGCCCGGTTCAAGATTCTTTTCTACAACACTTTACTTCATTGTCACTGTTGTAATAACAATCTGAATCTTGTTCCTTTGTACACGACTTGCTCTTACTTGGGAAGTTCTTAGAATTTTCTTTGTATTTGATGTTCTTATCTTTCATTATAATGCATCTACATGTTTCTCTTATTTCTTTGGTACACAATGGGCCCATGCAGTCAGGCCATTTCTCTTTTTAAATTAAATAATTGAGTAACTTTAGTAAATTCTGGGAGATTAGTTTCTATTTGTATCAGTCAGGGCAGGAGACAGATGACATTCTCAAATTGAGGGAATGGAGGAGAGTTTAATAAAGGAACCATTTCTAAAGGAATGGGGAGGATTATGGGACACCGACAAGGGAGGTGGAGCATCTTGGGCTAGCAAGAGTGGAGTCCTTGTTGCCAATATGCTTGAAGGAGCAAAGAGAGGGAACAATTGCCAGAAACTGGAATAAGTAGCCCTAGTTGTAGGGGGAAGGCCTTTGGTGGAGGAAAACAGCAGCCCAAGGTGATTCAGCAAGGAGGGGATCCCCTCCCCTTGATCAGCGGGTGTCTCCCATTGGCAGGTCCCAATAGGAAACCAGAGGGCAAAGGCACCTGGGTGACGTGGTCCAAAGGAATCAGCCTCCTGGGGCTGAGTAATATTCCATTGTATATACACACCACGTCTTCTTTATCCATTCATCTGTCAATGGACATTTATTTTATTTATTTATTTATTATTTTAAAAGGTGAAGAGGACACTTTTTTTAAAAAAAGTTATTTACTTTCTTGACTTTTTTTTTTTGGCTGCGTCAGGTCTTCATTGTGGCTTGCGGGCTTCTGTCTAGTTGTGACATGCGGGTGTTCTTTCTCTAGTTGTGGCTCGCGGGCTCCAGAGAGCATGGACTCTGTAGTTTGCAGCACGTGGGCTCTCTTGTTGAGGCGCGCGAGCTCAATAGTTGTGGTGCCCTGGCTTAGTTGCCCCACGGCATGTGGGATCTTAGTTTCTCCACCAGGGATCAAACCCTTGTTCCCTGCATTGGAAGGTGGATTCTTTACCACTGGACCACCAGGGAAGTCCCCTGTTGATGGACATTTACATTGCTTCCATGTCTTGACTATTGTAAATAGTGCTGCTATGAACATTGGGGTGCATGTATCTTTTTGAATTATAGTTTTCTCCGGATATATGCCCAGGAGTGGGATTGCTGATCATATGGTAACTCTATTTTTTGTTCTTTGAGGAACCTCCATACTGTTTTCCACAGTGGCTGCACCAATTTACATTCCCACCAACAGTGTAGGAGGGTTTCCTTTTTTCCACACCCTCTTCAGCATTTATTATTGTAGACTTTGTGATGATGGTCATTCTGATAGGTGTGAGGTGATACCTCATTGTAGTTTTGATTTGCATTTCTCTAATAGTTAGTGATGTTGAGCATTTTTTCATGTGCTTCTTGGCCATCTGTATGTCTTCTTTGGAGAAATGTCTGTTTAGGTCTTCTGCCCATTTTTTGATTGGGTTGTTTGTTTTTTTTTGTTATTGAGTTATATGAGCTGTTTGTATATTTTGGAAATTAAGCCCTTGTCAGTTGCATTGTTTACAAATATTTTCAACCGTTCTGTAAGTTGTCTTTTCATTCTGTTTATGGTTTCCTTTGCTGTGCAAAAAACCAAAAGCGTCTAAGTTTGATGAGGTCTCATTTGTTTATTTTTGCTTTTATTTCTATTGCCTTGGGAGACTGACCTAAGAAAACATTGCTCCGATTTATATCAGAGAATGTTTTGCCTATGTTCTCTTCTAGGAGTTTTATGGTATCATGTAAGTTTATGTGGTATCATTTAAGTCTTTAAGCCATTTTGAGTTTATTTTTGTGTATGGTGTGAGGGTGTGTTCTAACTTCATTGATTTCCATGTGGCTGTCCAGCTTCCCCAACCACTTGCTGAAGAGACTGTCTTTTCTCCATTATGTATTCTTGGCTCCTTTGTTGAAGATTAATTGACTGCAGGTGTGTGGGTTTATTTCCGTGCTCTCTCGTCTGTTCCATTGATCCATATGTCTGTTTTGAATATGTAGCTTTGCACTGTTGTCTGAAGTCTGGGAGGGTATGTTTATTTGATAGAATCCGCTCTCCCGACTATACATGAGAGCAGAGGCTGTGCTTGCTCTTGCTCTCTGTGGCATCCCCTGCACATTGCGCAGAGCCTGGCACATAGTAGGTTCTCAGTCAGTGTTTTTGAATAAATGAATAGAAACCAGAGAAAGCCAGAAGAATGGAAGTCCATTCCACAGGACTCTATGTCTGAGCAGTTGAGAATTGGGAGCTTTGCTTTACAAGTTTCAAAAAAATATATGCATTTTTGCCTTTTGAGTTGAAAGGCAAAAACTGTGAATAAATTTTTTAAAGTGTCTTTTGTTCTTATAAAAGAAATCTGGAAGAACCTGAAGCTGACAGAGGCGTCATTTAAGACCCAAGATGTGAAAGTGTGGGTGTGACTGTGCCAGGTTGTACCTTATTAAGGGAAAAGAACTCTCTCGCATAAGGATGGAGAGTGGGGTTCCGCATATATGTGAGACCATACGATACTTGTCTTCCTCTGTCTGACTTATTTCACTTAGCATAATGCTGTCAAAGTCTATCCAGGTTGTTGCAAATAGCAAGATTTCCTTCTGTTATATGGATTAATATTCCATTATGTGTATACACCACATTTTCTTTATTCACCCATTGATGGACACTTAGGTTGTTTCCATATCTTGGCTATTGTAAATAGTACTGTATGGGGCTTCCCTGGTGGCGCAGTGGTTGAGAGTCTGCCTGCCGATGCAGGGGACACGGGTTCGTGCCCCGGTCTGGGAAGATCCCACAGGCCGCGGAGCGGCTGGGCCCGTGAGCCATGGCCGCTGAGCCTGCGCGTCCGGAGCCTGTGCTCCGCAACGGAAGAGGCCACAACAGTGAGAGGCCCGCGTACCGAAAAAGAAAAAAAATAGTACTGTATGAACATGGAGGGGAGATCTTTTTGAGTTGGTGTTTTCCTTTCCTTCAGATAAATACCCAGGAGTAGAATTGCTGAATCTTATCAGTAATCTCTTATCTGACTGAAGTTTGACTTTTGTTGTTCTTTTAGAAAGTCAGCTGTATTTCCTGGATTATCACATATTTGAAATGTTGGTCTGTTGCCTTCACAGTTGTGTAATACTTTAGCTGAGTGTAAAATTCTTTTTTTTTTTCAGGACACCTTTCTCTTTAATGAAATTGTTCAGATGTGCAAGGGATTACAGGCATTTGTGATCACAGTAAGTGTCCTGAGGTTGGAACCACACAACAGACCAGAAAAAAAAGATGCTATAGTCTGTGCCCATTCATGCTCTTCGTCCTCCTTCAATATTAATAAAATGTAATGGAGAGTCCCTACCTTTTGTTGAACTCATAATTGAGTTTTAGCATTTTAATGATTATTCTTTATGATTTGTAGGGGCCACATGGCCCATAATGCACAATTAGAGGTAAGATGCCCTTTCCAAGGTCATTGGCTCTATACAACTTTTGTAAATATGACTGGTACATTACTTTTATTATTCAGTTAGCTTTGGCAATCAGGAACTTAAGACATAATTGGATCACGTCAAGTACAGTTACATTGCACATGAATCCAAGAAAAGAATGTGATGAGTACACCACAAGTTTAATTCAGGGTTATCTAATTGTTTAATCCTAAAATACAGTTCCTCTCATCTCACTGGAACCCACACACTAAATTAAGGACTTCTGGCTGCCAGAATTCATTTGTGTTCTTGGATTTTCACTTTGAAAACTTCCAAAGGAGCCAAGGAATCCTGCTGATAGCAGAGTAAGCCTCAGCTATGGAAGTCAAACTGGTGATAAATATGAAGAAAACCGTAATCAGTTTTAATGAATACAAATAGCATAATGCCTGGACCAGGGGAGTCCAGGGAAATGTTCAACGTAGTTCATGGGTGGAATTCAACAATTTTTTTTTTCATACACACACACTGTATTTTATTTTTACAAGAGATAAATAGACTGACACCGAGCATTGTAAATTGATGACCACAACAAAAGCAACAATGACTGCAGTTACCAAACACGAAACACACTCACACTATGTCGTAATATTGACATTCAGTCCAGGAATCCTCCACTGTAACAGCTCCTTTACTTTGCAGTGAAAATTGATTTGTACATTTTTTGCCTCTGAGTCCTTGTGGGATTTTTTTTTAAATTCAAACAGAAAGTCACAAAACTTATAATCATCCTCATCAGTTCACTCAGTCCCGTGTAATTAATTTTTTTTCATCTTGATCTTTTGTTAGCACTTTTATGAGTTCATCAGTTTTCCATTAGGGTTCTGAAAATGCTTATTCATTCAGTTCAGCAGTATAGTCAGTTACCAGAAACCTGTACTTGTCAGAGTCTTTTCCATGAATTCCTTGAAGATGTGAGCATAAAATTCTTGGGTGTTTTTGTTTTGTTTTCTTATAGTTTGTGGTCTTTGCAAGCATTGTTCCACTGTCTTCTAGTGTTCAATGTTGTTGTTTATTAATGTAAGTCAATCTTAAATTTTCTCTTATAGGTGACTTAAACCTATTTTGCTTAAATGCCCAAAGGATTCTTTCTTTATTTTTAAATGTCAGTGATTTTACAAGTGATGCCCTGATGTTGGCTCTTTTGTGTCAGTTTTTTTTTGGTATGCATGTAATAATACAGATTGCAATCATGTGAAAGAAAAAAAAATAAGCTGAAAAATCCACAATTGTGTGAAATATGGCATGGATTCAGCTCTGAAGTACAGAAACAAATAAACAAAACCCAGGAGCTTAAACAAATTAGAGAAAAATTGTGTGTTTCACATAAGGAGAAGTCTGGAAGAAGGCAGCCTGGGTGCGGGGGCACAGCAGACCTGTGATCCCAGTAGGAACCCTGGCTCCCTGTAACTTTCCTTTCAACCAAACTTAGCATTTGCTTGTTTCCTATGGTCACAAGATGTCTGCTCCCTCCCAGCACCAGAGCTGCATCTTAGGAGGTCAGGAAAAGAAAGAGAAAAGGGCAAAAGACATTCACCAGCCAAGTCTCTCTGCCCGTTAAAGAACTTTCCTGAAGCCCAACTCAGAAATGTCATTGGCTTGAAGTATGTCACATGGCAATCCCTAGTTGCAAGAAAGTCTGGGAAATGTGGCTTTTTCACCAGCCACTTTTGGTGGGGGCGGTTCACATGCAAACTCTATTTATTTTATTTATTTATGTTTTTAACATCTTTATTGGAGTATAATTGCTTTACAATGGTGTGTTAGTTTCTGCTTTATAACAAAGTGAATCAGCTCTACGTATACATATATCCCCATATCTCTTCCCTCTTGCATCTCCCTCCCTCCCACCCTCCCTATCCCACCCCTCTAGGTGGTCACAAAGCACTGAGCTGATCTCCCTGTGCTATGCGGCTGCTTCCCACTAGCTATCGGTTTTATATTTGGTAGTGTATATATGTCCATGCCACTCTCTCACTTTGTCCCAGGTTACCCTTCCCTCTCCCCGTATCCTCAAGTCCATTCTCTAGTAGGTCTGCATTTTTATTCCTGTCCTGCCCCTAGGTTCTTCATGACCCTTTTTTTTTTTTTTTAGATTCCATATATATGTGTTAGCATATGGTATTTGTTTTTCTCTTTCTGACTTACTTCACTCTGTATGACAGACTCTAGGTCCATCCACCTCACTACAAATAACTCAATTTTGTTTCTTTTTATGGCTGAGTAATATTCCATTGTATATATGTGCCACACCTTCTTTAAGCATTCATCTGTCGATGGACAGTTAGGTTGCTTCTGTGACCTGGCTATTGTAAACAGTGCTGCAATGAACATTGTGGTACATGACTCTTTTTGAATTATGGTTTTCTCAGGGTATATGCCCAGTAGTGGGATTGCTGGGTCATATGGTAGTTCTATTTTTAGTTTTTTAAGGAACCTCCATACTGTTCTCCATAGTGGCTGTATCAATTTACATTCCTGCCAACAGTGCAAGAGGGTTCCCTTTTCTCCACACCCTCTCCAGCATTTATTGTTTGTAGATCGAATATCCAAAGTAATCTTGAGAAAGAAAAACGGAGCTGGAGGAATCAGGCTCCCTGACTTCAGACTATACTACAGTAATCAAGGCAGTATGGTACTGGCACAAAAACAGAAATATAGATCAATGGAACAGGATAGAAACCCCAGAGATAAACCCACGCACAAATGGTCACCTTATTTTTGATAAAGGAGGCAAGAATATACAATGGAGAAAAGACAGCCTCTTCAATAAGTGGTGCTGGGAGAACTGGGCAGCTACATGTAAAAGAATGAAAGTAGAACACTCCCTAACACCAGACACAAAAATAAACTCAAAATGGATTAAAGACCTAAGTGTAAGGCCAGACACTATAAAACTCTTAGAGTAAACATAGGCAGAACACTCTATGACATAAACACAGCAAGATCCTTTTTGACCCACCTCCTAGAGAAATGGAAATAAAAACAAAAATAAACAAATGGGACCTAATGAAACTTAAATGCTTTTGCACAGCAAAGGAAACCATAAACAAGACAAAAAGACAACCCTCAGAATGGGAGAAAATATTTGCAAATGAAGCAACTGACAAAGGATTAATTTCCAAAATTTACAAGCAGCTCATGCAGCTCAATATCAAAAAAACAAACAACCCAATCCAAAAATGGGCAGAAGACCTCAATAGACATTTCTCCAAAGAAGATATACAGACTACCAACAAACACATGAAAGAATGCTGAACATCATTAATCATTAGAGAAATGCAAATCAAAACTGCAATGAGATATCATCTCACACCAGTCAGAATGGCCATCATCAAAAAATCTACAAGCAAACTCTATTTAGTATCTAACCTCCATAACACACTAAGTTCATCTTATAGAAAATAAAAATATATGTATTTAAAAATTGATCTGAAAGAAGAACATAATAACTGGAACAGAAATAAACAAGTCCCAAAAGAAACAACCATAACAATACTTAATTTTGGAAATGTAATTTTCCCTAATATAATTAATTTATGTTTATGATTCATGAACTGTTCCTTAATTTTCTGCTATAATTCTGTACCATTTGTGTAACAAGCAGAAAAGTTCCTAGCTACCCTGTGCACACAGAGATTTTCTATAAATGTTTCTGCAGTCGGTTTCATTTGCTTTGCCCAGGATTCACTGGTTGACTGGCAATGCCTGGATTCATCACAGGAAGCTTTGATCATCCTTAATCGGACTCACATGGGGGAAATAAGGACGCAGTGGTTCCACAGCAGAAATTTTAGTGAACGTAAAAATGTAGGATCCATTGCATTCCTCTGTTTCTTTCTCCAATATTATAAAACACCTAGACTTTAATGCTTAGGCAAGGAACAGCAGCCAGCACACCATAGGGATTCTTGTGTACGTGATTCTCCAACATTTCAACCAAATCTATTAGAAAATAGCGGCTATATGTTTCACTGGTGAGACAAGAGTTATCAAAACATTATCTGTGGATTCCCTATAAGGAAAACAGTGTTAATCTCTTATTAGCAGTAACAAAAAAGCAAGGCTGTGTTCTGGCTACTCATTCACCCCCCTTAAGCATATCAGTTCACTCTCTGGATGAGAATCAAAGATTTCTTTGTTCATTTTTTGGTACTTTTTCAAGCTTTCTACAAAGAGCATGTATTACTTTTTACAATTAGGAGACATTTTATCTTACAAATCAATCCATAAAAGTCTTTATATAGAGAGTCAGGCTTTCCGCTTGGGTGGCTCTGATATCTGAAGTGGAATCCATCCCTTATATTTTTGCAAGGCTCCTTGACACTCTCAACATAGAGCCCAACATATATGCTCATATGTACCAATGGAATAGGCGTTGCTGGCTCTGTCCCCAACTCTCATCCCCTCAGTGTGGCTTTTCCACGTGGGGAGAAAGCTTTTAAGATACATTGGACGACTGTCAGGCTTCCCTCCTCTGCCACCACCCACATCCCAGTTCTTGCTGGTGGATATTATGACCTGCATCAGAGGGCGGTAAGAGAAGACATACAGACAGATGAGGGGGAGGGGCTTCCAGGCTTGGTCTCACACCAGCTTCTCCATCCACAGCCCCAGGACCGGCAGGAGCGCTCAGGTGGGGCAGACGTGGGAGAGCAAGAAGTCCACCTCATTTCGGACGATGCACTTCCCCGGGTGGATGCTGTCAGGCAGGGCCAGGCTGGAGGTCATTTCCCAGGCGTCCACAAAGGCCACACGGAGGTTGGCAAAGGCAGCTAGGAGGAGCCGGTTCACCTGGAGGGAGAACCAGTCGCTGCCGTACACTGACTTGTAGCCGGTGTTGGCCAGTTTGATGACCACCAGAGTGCGGGGCTCCCGGGCCAGCAGCACAGCCAAGGTGGCCCAGATCCCTGCCAGTCATTGCACAAAGATGGACGGAGGGAAGACGGTGAAGTGGCCGCCCAGGCTCAGCACCACCACGGTGTGGGGGCCCCCAGCCAGGCCCCCCAGTTCCCGGACCACAGAGTGCAGGGCGGCCACAGATGTGCGGAGGGAGCGCAGGGGCCAGCTGTGCGCGGGTCAGTGCCGCACTATATGCCCCAGGCGGTGTGCACGGCCATCAGGGGACCCGTCTGATACGTGGTGTGTAGATCCACCGGCTTCAGGGCTGTGCGGAGGACGAGAGAGGAGGTTTAGGGATTAATATCGGACCGTGCACCATCCTCTTGAATGAAATACAAATTATAGTCCTCATTTCCCAGGACGTAAACCTTCTCCCTAAACCTTAGGGCTGCCTCCACTCAAGTTTTCAAGGTTGCCAAGGATCTCCCTATTATCCGTCCAAACACCTATTCAGTTTGCTTTTAATTCTCTGGCGTTTGATTTCCATAAGCTGGTTGGCCTCTTCCGAAACCTTCCTTTCTTGCCTTCTGTAACACTACATCATTCTGTTTCTTTCTCCCTTTCTGGTCGGTCTTTGCTCAGTTGTTTCTAGCTCTGTGTCAGGGCACACAGCTGAGTGAACTTACTGGGTTTCAGGACCCTCTGGCGTGAGGCTGGTCACCATTGGGCGAGGACGTAAACTGGGCAACCCAGAATCTCTAGCCTGGGGCAAGTCTTCATCCAGGGGCGGCTGAAGGGCACCAGTAGATGAATCCAAGTTGGAGAGCTCAGTCAGAAAGGAGGCTTCAGAGAGTGACAATACACGGCTAAGAAAGGAGAGGGTTCCCAAAGGGAAATCAATGAGACAAAATGCTACAGGGGGCCGGGGAGACTGAGAACTAGGAATAGGTCTTCCGACTTGGTAACTAGGAGGTCACTGGCAATGTTCTAGATTAGGGAGAGCAAATCGGTCCTGCCCTCTCCCCTCACGGCTGCTCACAGGACACGGTGTCCCGCAGATACTGCCACCACTGCCGGAGCGTGGAGTCCCCTATCATGTGGACGATGTGGCCAGCCAGGCAGCCCAGGATGCTGTCAGCAGCGGAGAAAGAGCGGCCGGAGCAGGACAGCAAGTGCCACATGTTTTGGTGGTAGAATCCGGACGGCTTCAGGCCTGGGAGGTGTCATGGCTGTTGAGGTGACAGAACTGTAAGCAATTGTTTGTGAGCAAAACAGTCAGTGAGTACACAAGAGGCTAACGCTACGGCCTGGAGTCAGGACTGCCTTTCCTGCCAACCCTGGTGCCACTCACCCAGACTCCTGTTGTTCTCCTTCACCACCCAGATTGGAGAAATGCCCAGAGGGAGGGCCTTGTCTGTCACATTCCTGAAGAGAAACCAGTGGGCAAGAGAGGAATATGTGATGAGAAGGAATCCTGGACTGAGGTGAAAGATGGGTTCTTGGAGGAAAGGAGGTTCTCAATGTCAGGGGCATCTGTCCTGTGTCAGGGGTCCTGGGAGAGAGCAATATAGGGGGCCTAGGGAGGGATTGGAAGCTGGAGTTCAGGGATCCTGATTCTTTTTTTTTTTGCGGTACGTGGGCCTCTCACTGTTGTGGCCTTTCCCGTTGCAGAGCACAGGCTCCGGGCACACAGGCTCAGCGGCCATGGCTCACGGGCCCAGCCGCTCCGCGGCATGTGGGATCTTCCCGGACCGGGGCACGAACCCGTGTCCCCTGCATTGGCAGGCAGACTCTCAACCACTGCGCCACTGCGCCACTCTCAACCACTGCGCCATTGGCAGGCAGACTCTCAACCACTGCGCCAGGAAGCCCGATCCTGATTCTTTGAATTTCATGGCCTCAGGGATTTCTTCAGTGCAGAAAGCAGAATTGTTTTAAAATATATCCAGGACTTTGGTTTAATTCAGGTCTGGTGAGGCCAACAGATCAGGAGACAGTTGCCATTGAAGAGATTGTGTGTTACTCACAGTTCCTAAATGGTGGAGGGTGGGGGGCATGGCACACCATGCAGGGCCACGTGGGGAAGCACCAGGGCTGGTCAGGAGGCACAAGGAGCCGGCGGAGAACGTGGGTGAAAGCCTTTATTGTGGTTTTCACAGGAAGCGATGGGCAAGGAAGGGTAAGCAGCTACACAAGCTTAGGTTGGGATAGTTTGAATAATTTCAGTGGGCACTGGGCCATAGAGGTGCTCTTCAGTTACCTAGTTCCTCACTCTGGCATGTCGGGGCAGCTTCAAGAGCCTGGTAAAAGGAGGCAGGGTGGCCAGGTGGCCTCAGGATGGGGTGGGTTGCATATCAGAGCTGTGCTCAAGGCAAGTTGTCTGCTCCCTCTGGGAATCAGCTAGCCCAAGATGTCAAAGCATCACCAAATATAGAAAATGAAAAACACAATTAATACAAGAAGGTGCTTGGAGAAGTTTTAGCTCTACTGTTGGTCTCACCAAGCCCACTGCAGTTGGACCTTCACTCCCACCAGAAATGGCAACATCCAGTGTCACTTCTCAGCCTTTGTCATCCCTGCATCAGCCCAGTGGCCACTCCCTCCTCCCTGAGACTCGCTCTTTGCCTGGTGGCCAGGGTGCCTCACTCTCCTGGTAGCCCCTTTTACGAGCCCCCTTCTCCCCAGCCTCTTGATACTGGAGGGTCCGGGCTCAGCCTTCGCTCCTCTTTTCCAGTCACACTCCCTCCCTTGGTGGTCTTCTCGCTCCGCCTCCGGACATTAACCTCCCCAGTTAGATCTCCAGCCCTGACTTCGCTGCCAAATTCCAGATTTGTGTATGTGTCAGCATCTCTGCTTGATGTCTGACACACAGGACCAAACTCCCCGTCTCCACCCCTGCCTCACCTGTACTTTTTCCCCTTTAGCAGATGGTAACTCTGTCCTTCAGGCGAGCGGGCCTCAAACCCTGCAGTCATCCACCAGTTCTCTCTCTTTGGACCATTCTGTCTCTCAGGACATCCTGTGGGCACTGCCTTCAGAATATATCCAGAAATGCATCACTTTAGACACCTCTGCTACTCCAGCCCAAGGCCAAGGCCTCCTGTGTTTCAGTCTCTCTGCTTCTCCCAGTGACATCCTTGGCCAACTCTCTCATCCCCTTACAGTCTTTGCTCAAATGTCACCTTAATGAGTTCTACCCTGACCCCCTGCTTAACACTGCATCCTGTCCCCACACAGTCGTAATCCTCACCTCCTCTATATTTAAGAATTTCCATAGTACATATCTCCTTCTAACATCCTATGTAATTTACTTATTGTTATGTTTACTGTTTATCATCCCTTCCTCCAATCATATGTAAGCTTTATGAAGGCAAGGTCCTTGTCTGTCTGTTCACTGCCACATCCCCAATGTCTGCAGCAGGACCATGCATGTAATAGGTGCTCATGTGCATTTACTGAATGAAGGGACAGACTGATTGAAGAGGTTGAGTCCTAGGAGGAGAGGGGAATTTGCTTTTGGGGGGAAAGGGAGGGAATATTCCTGTACTCTGGAAAGATGCTGAGTGTGGCCCACCCTAGGACTGTTGGGGCTCTGGTGCCCCATAGAGGTGACAGAGCTTCAGGGGCAGGTGAAGGATGATCCTGGAGCCCAAGACCACACAGGCTTGGACAGTGGGCACTTTGGGGTGACAAGCATGACAGAAGACTAAGGAAAGATCCCTGATGGTCAGGGTGTCAGTTCCTTTGCAGGACCCTAGGCAAGGGAACCCTTCCCACCAGCCCACTGCAGAGGTCCTCAGAATGGGATTAAAGTTGATGTAAAGAAAACACCTGACCTTGGGATTGCAAATCCACATCCACTACACCCTTGCACATGTGTGCTTCTCTGTTTAATGCCTGTCTTCAATCGGCATGCTATCAGCTCCTGAGAGATGGGGCCATGCTGCCCTGCTCTCCTGTCCCCAGGACCTCCAGGGCTTTGGACAGTGTCTGGCACAGAGAGGGGGTTGGCGGAGGGGCTCAACGGCAGCAAAGGCCTGAGATCAGATTATAAGAGCCGACAGAGTCTGCTGTGCTGTCCCTGATCTAAGCAAGTAGCATACGTTAACTTATTTGTTCCTCACTACAACTCGACAGGGGAGGTCCTAAAGTTATTCCTGTCTACAAATGAGAGACCGGAGGTGCAGAGAGGTTATGTAACTTGCCACAGATCCCACGAATAGAAGCTGGAACATAGTAACAGGTGGAGCAGGGATTTGAACCCAGGCAGTCTCGCTCCAGAGATGGCTGGGCTTTACCTCAGAGCAACGTCCTGAGATGGCTCCTGTACTGAATCTTAGATCCATTTCCAGTTGACCAATGCCAAAAGGATGTGTGGTTCTTTTTTCCTGACCAAAGGGAGCATAAAAATTGGTCTGGAAAGAACCAGGTTTCCTGGTGCTGAATCCTCATGTTGGAAGTAAATGTTGTGGAAATTCACCAATTGATGATGAGAGCCTCTGGAGAGGGGTGTCTGGTGGAGCTGGCACCTCGGGGATCTCCAGCTCAGCTGCCTCAGTGCTTCGAGCCAGCCAGCACCTCCGGTCCTCCCAGCAGCAGCCAGTGATAACTTCCATGCTCTCTCGGGCCACAGAGCAGCATCCCGCCCACCTGACCACCTCTGCCTCTCCCCGCAGCCCCTTCTCCCCCTTTACCCGCAGAGGGGGTGTCCCTCCACCTCTGCCCTGCCCCTACCCGGCCATCCCTGGGACCCGGTTTTTGCCTCCTTCCACTACTGTCTCTGCTGGAGACCAGATGCACCTATCTTTCCTCCCTGGGGTCTCTCTAGCCCTCATCCTGCCTCAGATCCCAGGGGCAGGAAGTAGGGCTCACTGCCAGCCAGCCTGGTTTCACTGCCTCCTCCCCATCCCTCCCATTCTTGCTTCCCTGGGACCCAGGACAATTCTCACCTTTGGTTTTGCTCGGCTTCTAGGCTGCGATCTCTGCTCCCTTCTCACTCAGTGGGGTTACATCCATCCTCCTTACTCCCCAGCCACACATCCTGGTGATTTCTAATTTGACATCTCTCCTTGCAGGGGCCGTCAGCACAGCAGAGGGACCAGGACACTTCTCTTTGGCCAGAGGTCTGTGGCTCTCCTTCAGGCTTCAGCTCAGTTGTCACCTGCCCTGATCACCATATGCCAGGTGGGGTGCCCTTTCTCCGTGTCCTCAAACCACTCGGTGTGTGCTACAGTTAAGCACTCACTACGGTGCTTGTTTTAAAAGGTCCCATGTCCCCTCACTGAAAACTTGTACAGGGCAGGAATGCCAACTATTACGTGAAAGTTGTCAGCACTGAGCGTGAGACCTGGTGTATATTAGGTGCTCAGGAGACATGTTTAATAGAAGTGAATAGATGAATGATAAGAGTAGGGGCTCAGGCAGAATAATCCCAGGGACCTGGATTCAGGGGTTCTGGGTCCCTTACTGTGCCAGCAGGGCTTCCTTGCATGGTGTGGTCACGTTCCAGTAACGTCCGCTTGAATGTCTCACCAGTGGGTCGCAGGACAGCGTGGGGAGTCGAGCACAGAACCAGAGCTCACCCGAATCGTCATCCCTGTAGTGACAGGTGGACTCTTCCTCCCCAATTAACAGGGGGTTAACATTGCAAGTCACAGTTTCTTCATATCCTGTGGGTCCCTGGAAATAGCCCATGAAATCAACTGTGGCCCACTGGTCTCTCCCAACCCCTGCAGAACCCACACTGCCTCGCTGGAGTGGATCAGCTGCACTTGCACCTGGGCCTGCCCAGCCCAGAGCAGGGGGAAGGTCAACAGGTATGTCCCATTCTCCAGATCCTTGACATCTCCGAGGCCGCCTGCCTTCAGGGCAGGCGCCAGCAGCTGTGCCCGAAACAGATCCCCACCGTGGGTCTTGGGCCTGCCCGCCCTGGTGGTCTCTGGTGATGAGGACGGCCTCCAGGTAGCCTCCCAGGGTGTAGCTGGTCTGGGCAGGATTCCTCAGGTGGTAGGTGGAAGTCTGGGGGCTAGTGGAGGCCAAAAGGTTGCCCCCATCTCCTGGGGTCAGAGGCCAGTGCAGAAGATGGGTCAGGTCTGAGAACTTCTGGGGGAGAGAGCCTGAAGATCTGTGGACGTGGTGGGGCCCTGGGGGCGGAGGGACGGCGCCGTCAGGCCAGGACAGCCTGATGTAGAAGATCTGTGGGCAGAGCCAGAAGAACCCATCAGTGTTTGTGTCTCTTCTTCTGGGAAGAAGTTCTCAGTTCACCAAACTTAGTGTCTGGTGGGTCTCAGGCAGAAATCCCACCTGCCTTGCATCATGCTGCTGCCACCCCGAAGCTGGTGTCCGAGCTACCATCACACACATCTGCAGACGCCATCTCGTGTTTATTTTGTATTTTTTTATAATATTTATTGAAGTACAGTTGATTTACAATATTACATTAGTTTCAGGTATACAACATGGTGATTTGATATTTTTATAGATTATACTCCATTTAAAGTTATTATAAAACACTGGCTATATTTCCTGTGCTGTACAATACATCCATGTAGCTTATTTATTTTATACATAGTAGTTGTAACTCTTAATCCCCTACTCCTATCTTGCCCCTTCTCCCACTTACCATCCTGTGTTTAAAATCCTGTGTTTGTGAGTTTTGCTAAATTCCCACGGACAATAAATAGTATTTCTGGCTCCTGGTCCCTGCTAGCTCCTGCCCCACCTTCTGCTCACCCTGGATGCACACACTCTTGCTGCCACCAGAGGAAGGGGGTCCAGGCTTGGACCCACCCCCCAGTCTTTAGCTCTCCCCACACTTTACAAGTCCTTCTTCTCTCTCTGGACTCCAAAACCCAGACTGAATCCACCTTTCCCTTCCTGTTTCCTCTTTCTACAAATGACCTCTACCATCTCCATCCTGGATTTGGAAGGAGGATTTCTTTTACACACAGAAGCAGAAGCTGGAATCGATGGAATTAGACACTTGGGGCCCTGGGGTTTCCCTGCACAAGAGGCAAAAGGAGAGAGACAAACAGATGAAGGGGGTTTTGGGGAGGTGTGGGCCGTCGCTCCAGGTCTCTCTAGGCCCCCAACAAAAAGCCAGGTCTCAGGTAAGCACAAGCCTAAGTGGGCCTTGCCTCATGGGAAACAAACGTATGGTTCAAAAGCACAGCACAAATGCTCAGCAATTCCTCCCAGGGCAGGAAGTTAATCCAGTCTGATGGCCCACCAGCATCTGATGGTCTCTAGCATTTACCTACCCTGCACCTAGTTTGTTCTCTGACTACATCTTAGTGTCAAGGAACTTGACCCCCTTGCTCAACCTTTCCTGATAGCACAGAGAGTAGGTGTTGTATACATACTCCTGGCCATTTGACCCTCCTGGGTCTCGCCAGGGCACAGGGGATGCCCAGATGCCTCTCCTTACATATTTCCTGGATAAAATCAACATAAGCAGGAAGAAAGATTCAGAAGGTACATCAGGAAGGGAGAACTGGTCCAGAGGGGGAGGGGCAGGTGGCGATATTTCTTTCATGCAGATCATTGAGACTTGTCCCGGAGAAAATTAAGCCCCTGGAATTTGAACGTATCTAAGTCACTTCTTTGAGTTGTAGTTTGTGACTGAGAACTGGGGAGGCTACAGTCTTTTCATGGCACCTGTGTGCCACGGGGCCAAGAGGCTTGTGCAATTGAGGAATGAGACATGATGTGGGGGAGTCCCACAGAGACCACCGATGGCTCTGGGAGTGGCTTGGGATTGAGCCTTTCATGCGCAGGCCCTGTTGGAACCACCACCCCTTCATCAAGCCAATAGTCGGTGGCTGTGATCGGTCACCAGGAAGGAATGCCATCTCGCTCAGGTCAGTGACGGGGACGAGGCTGCCTACTTTTCCTTCTCTTAGTTTCCCTTCCCAACATTGAAGGGGAAATAGAGGGAAGAGGATGAGGGAGGTATGTGCGAGCAGAGCACGCCTCACTCCCAACTCCAGTCAGCTGGGGCCTTGGCTGAACGTGGCAAGAGGGACAGAAGGAGAAGGGAAGGGGTAGAGGAGGAGAGCTTTGAATTGGGTATGAAGTTGAAGTGTAAAATAAATAGAACTGGGTTTTAGAGAAACAAAATCAACTGCTTTCATAACTGAAATTGACTTGAAATTTATGGAAATAGGCTCAGATGTGATTAAGGAAGCCAGGGAAAGGACAGCATCCAGCAGATATGGTTCATAGCAACAAGTGGAAGAATTAAAATTGTTTTAAGTTTATACTTCAGCAGCGTCCTCCCTAAGTTGGTTGTAAGTGCTTTCATTAACATGGGCCTAGTAATTGATGGCTTCAGCCTTGCAGATGGATTTTAATTGCATGGGCTTCAGCAAGCCAAAAACTGGGCACCTGCTTTGACTTTGATCTAAGAATATGCTCCTAAAACTGGGGTTAGAGTACCAAGACAAGAGGGTATATGGTTTTGTTTGTTTTTATTTCAGAGTATACCTCTTTCACCCAAGTCAGCCTGAGGGGGTTCACCTGTCTAGGGAGAGATTAGGAATGCAAAGAAAAAGATGGCACATAAAGGCCATAATGAAGAAGAGGAAAATGGACGAATCTTAAAACCACATTAAAATATTAGAAGCTTATGTTTTTTTTTTTTTTTTTGCGGTACGCGGGCCTCTCACTGTTGTGGTCTTTCCCGTTGCGGAGCACAGGCTCCGTGGCCATGACTCATGGGCCCAGCCGCTCCGCGGCATGTGGGATCCTCCCGGACCGGGGCACGAACGCGTGTCCCCTGCATCGGCAGGCGGACTCTCAACCACTGCGCCACCAGGGAAGCCCTAGAAGCTTATTTGAAGCCTTTTGAAATGATTAGGGAACAATGGAGAGGAATATAACGCCAGAGATCAACCCTCTTCTACAAAGAAAGATGTGACACAGAGAAATAACACACATTACTCAAATAATGGAAAATTGAAAAGCAGAAGACTAACTGTGTTAGTTAGGAATTGCTTTTGGCTGGTATTAACAGGTACTAACTTTAGTGGCCTGAGCAAAGAAAGGTTTATTTTTCTCACAATGAGTGTCTGGTTCAGTGTCTTAAGGATGTCAGGGCAACATCTCTCTGATTCTCTTGGCACTTCTCTCATGGTCCCAAGAAGGCTGCTGGAGCTCCAGCCATCATATTCACTTTTGGAGCAGCAGGAAAAGGAAAGGCAGAGCACCAAAATAGCTTTCAAAATCCCACCCAACAACTTTTGTTTGTAAATCCTTGACCCCTCTTGCCTGTGATGGAGTCTGGACATAGCGTCTTCCCCCTTTTCCCTGATGGAAACATTACCCAGGTTTGAGTTAGGAGTTAGTAGGGAAGAATGGGAGCATATTTCTAAAATGAGGCAAAAGCCTTGGAGCTACAAGATGTAGTTCAGGGATCTGCTGAAGGTGAAATTAATGGGGCTGAGAGAGAAACTACCCCCAGGAGGCATGTTTCATGGAACAAAGCAATTCTCTACAAGAAGCAGTGGCCGCAGCCTTTGAACAGAGCACAGAAGGTGCCTGCTACACACAAGACATGGTGATGTATTCCTCTCTGTTATGCCATTTGCAGAACCCACACCTTATGCAGCAATTGGATGTCTGGACCATGGAACTTGGGGAACAGAAAATTAAGATGTTTTAGACAGACATGACATGGGGAAGATGGGCCCCTCAAGTAAGATCTGATGACCAGGGTTTTGTTATTGTACATTTCCACATTTTTCAAAAAGAAGGGAATGTCCCACACCTCATCCTCTGGAAAAGGAGGCAGCACGCAGAGGTGGATTTACCCTATGATTGTACGCACAGGACACAATCACTCTCAATGGGAGAAATCACCCTCAGTGGGAGAAATTTCCCAGTGAAATTTAGGTTCATAGGTTGTAGGCGTTGGACAACCAGTGCAGACCAGCTGGTGATCGGGTAAGGCTGAACCTGAGAAGCTTTTCTCTTCTTTCCCTCTTCACCTGGCTTTAGCCACCTCTGAAGTTCAACTCCAGTCTTCGGCAAAACCAGAGACTGGATTGTATTCAGTACTGGGCTCTGGGAACATTGTTTTCTGGGCTAACTGCTCGAAGGGGTGGGAATTTGCTATCATTTTCTAACTTTAGGGAGTGTGAGTCTGGTGCAGTGATAATTTTGGAATCCTGTTGACTCTGGAACTCGGTTCTTGTCCTTCTCTCTCTTCCTCCATCTCTGAATTCTCAGGGCTGGTGTACAGGAGGCAGTGATTCTGTATAAGTGTGTCTCTCGTGCAGATCCAGACTTTCCTGCAGGTGGGTTTCCCGAGGTCTAGACTTGGGGAGGGTGTTTGTGACAGACACTGTTGGTTGCCTATCCAAGATCCCATTTTCGTTTGGAGCAGAATGTAGCCAAAGGTGATACATTATTGTCATGCAATATATTATGATTGGTCTCAGCCAGTCATGACAGTCACATACCACACTTTCCCAGTCTTCTTGGGAGTTTCTGAGTTCCAATAAGATATAAGGAGGGGTCTGATGAGAAATACCAGAGTCAGCTTTCACTCACCTAATAAAAAGGACCAATGAAGCTGGTTGCTGCCCCTATTTTATTTCCACCTGGGATGTGGATTCAGTGTGTGGCAATGCATCAACCTTCTCGAGATAAGAAGGGAAAGGCCATTTCAAATCTTGTTTCTCCTCCACCGCCCACATACTTCTGGTGCTGGGTGTCATAAGAAACATTCATATTGTGATAGGACCTCTGGCTGTCTCTTCATTCCATGATGCTGAGTTGGCACAGTGTGGGGTAGGAGTATTCCTGGAAGCTGTTTCTATACTGAGACATTTAGCTGTAACTGAACTATACACAGGAATGACTGAAAACCACATTAAATCAAAACTAAATGTTCCTCAACTCAAATTCCCCTTATCAGGCTCTAAAAAAAATTCCTGTGACTACTCCAACATCATCTGACATGGAGGAACTTGTAATAGATACATGACCTTAACAAATTGAGGTTGAAATATTTTACTGTGGTAACTTTTACAAAAGCACATGACATTACTAATGCTCCTCCTAGGGCCTTGAAAGGGATCTTTGCAAGGGAAGGACTCTGAACTGTAAGCCTCACTGGCCTCTTAACAAATATACTGCAGGTGGTAACCACAGCAATGCCCACTCTGCCCCCAGATGACTGCAGTGTGAGGTACCATAATTTATAAGACACATCTCAATTTCAGAGATTTTCAAATGTGAAAAGATGCATATCCTAGAATTAACAGAATATGGTATTTGCAACATATTTCATAAACAAAGGATTAATATTCAGAAAATAGGAGGCATGGCCACAAGTCAACATGAAAAAGACACATAGTCCAGCAGAAAGATAGGCACAGTGTATGAACAGGCCAATTTACAGAAAGGGAACTATAAAAAGAAAATAAACATCAGAAAAAAAGGCTTGGGACTTCCCTGGTGGCGCAGTAGTTAATAATCTGCCTGCCAATGCAGGGGTCACGGGTTCAAGCCCTGGTCCAGGAAGACCCCCATGCCGCGGAGCAGCTAAGCCCGTGTGCCACAACTATTGAGCCTGTGTGCCACAGCTACTGAAGCCCACATGCCTAGAGCCCATGCTCCACAAGAGAAGGAACCGCAATGAGAAGCCTGCCCACTGCAACGAAGAGTAGCCCCCGCTCGCCGCAATTAAAAGAAAGCCCACACGCAGCAACGAAGACCCAACGCAGCCATAAATAAATAAATAAATAAACTTATTTTTAATAAAAGGCTCAACTGTGGTAGTTATATGATCTAGGAATAGTTTGGCTGCAAATTACAGAAAACCCAATACCAAGTGGTTTAAGAATTATGCCCTTATTTTTCTCACATAACAAGATCTCCAAGAGTAGGGCATCAAGGGCTAAACATATTTATTAATTCTAGGAGATTTTTTGTAGGTTTCTTGGGTGTTTCTATGTAGAAAATAATGTCTTCATGAAAGTTTTATTACTTCCTTTCCAAACGGTACACTTTTTTTCCCCTTTCCTCATTTCACTGGCAAAGACTTACAGTACAATGTTGAGGAGGAGTGCTGAGAGCAGATATCCTTGCTGTGTTCCTGATCTTTGGGGAAAGATTTCAGTCTTTCACCATTAAGAATGATTAAGTAAGCAGGTTCATCTGTACCATTTTTCTAGCTTCCACATATATGCGTTAATATACGATATTTGTTTTTTTCTTTCTGACTTACTTCACTGTGTATGACAGTCTCCAGATCCATCCACGTCTCTACACCTGACCCAGTTTCGTTCCTTTTTATGACTGAGCAATATTCCATTGTGTATATACACTAATATGTACAAAATAGATAACTAATGAGAACCTGCTGTATAGCACAGGGAACTCTAATTAGTGCTCTGTGGTGACCTAAATGGGAAGGAAATCCAAAAAAGAGGGGATATATGTATACATATGGCTGATTCGCTTTGCTGGACAGTAGAAACTAACACAACCTTGTAAAACAACTATATCCCAATAAAGAAAAAAAGAATGATTAAGTAGACTCGCTATATCAGCTTAAGTAAGTTCCCTTCTATCTGTAGTTTGCTAAGACTTTTAATCATGAATAGATGTTGAGCTTCATCCAATGCCTTATCTGCATCTATTGAGATGATCATCTATTTTTTCTTTCTTAGGCTTTTAATATGGCGAATTATACTTATTGATGTTTGAATGTTGTATCAGCCTTATACACGTAGTGTAACCCCACTTGGTAATGATGTATTCTCCCAGGAAGATTTTTTAACTGCAGATTCAATTTCCACAATAGATATAGGGCTATTCATGTTGATATTTCTTTTTGAGTTATTTTTTATTGTTTTTGTCTTTCAAGAAATTTGTCAATTACATCAAAGTTATAGAATTTATTGGCTTAAATTTATCTCATTATTATTTTAATATCTGTACAATATGTATTAATGATACCTCTTGCATTCCTGATATTGATAATTTGTGTCTTTTTTCCTGATTATTTTGTCTAGGGGCTAATCAATTGTATTGATCTTCTCATAGAACCAGCTTTCAATTAATTGATTTTCTATATTTTTCTGTTTTATATTTTATTTATTTCTGCTCTGATTTTTTTCCTTCTACTTACATAAGGTTTAATTTGCTCTCCTTTTTCTAGTTTCTTGAAGTAGAAACTGAGTTCACTGATTTGAGATCTTACTTCTTTTCTGATAAAGACATTTAATACTTTACATTTCCCTCTGAGTGTCCCCTGCAATTTTAATAGGTCTGGTTTAATTTTCCTTCCATTCAAAATACTTTCTAATTTCCTTTTAGATTTCTCCTTTGACCCACTGGGTTATTAAGAAGTGTGTTATTTTGTTTCCAAATATTTGAGAATTTTTTAGAAATCTATCTGTTATTGATTTCTAATGTATTTCAATAGTGGCCAAAGAACATAACCTTGTGTTATTTGAAACATTTTAAATTTATTAAGGCTTGTTTTATGATCCAGAACACAATCTGTTTTGCTGAATGTTCCATGTGTATTTGAAAAGAATGTGTTTTCTGCTGCTGTTCTGTGGAGTGTTCTATAAATGTATATTAGGTCAAGTTGTTTGATACTATTTTTCAAGTCTTCTGTACATTAACTTATCTTCTGTCAAGTTGTACTTTCAATTATTGATAGAGGGGTACTGAAACCTCTGACTAAATTTGTGAATTTGCCTATTTTTCTTTGAAGTTCAAGAAGTTCTTGCTTCATGCATTTTGAAATTCTGTTATTAGGAGCATATACACTTAGGTTTGTTATGTCCTCTTGTTGAATTGATCCTTCTAATGTTATGAAATAACTCCCTTTATCTCTCTAATTCTGACCCAAGACCTCAGGGTCTATTCTACTCTTCTCCTTTCCATATTGGTAACTCCTTCAACAATGAGAAACTGGCTTCTCATTATTCTTAATGCATTTACTTACTTGCTTAATCTCCCTGGAAATTGGAAATTAAACCAATTTCCCAAACTTTTCCTGTTCTTCCCCAGCTGCCACCCTTCTTAACTGCCTTCCTGCATAATCTCCAATCTCTACTATATTAGCTGTGTGATGTGATTTATAAGACATATATAAATTTAGATAGTTATAAATATATATAATATATATATACACACACACACACACATACATACATTTTATATATATATATATATATATATATATATATATATATATATATATATATATATATATATATATATATATATTTGGGAGTTCACAGCTCCCCAAACCCTTGGAATTTCCTAACTGTTGAGAATAATAAAGGTGTTTTTTGTTATGTGAATGAGGTGACTTTTGGAAGTACCTAAGGATAGGGGCTGGTTGCCAGGAGAACCAACCACGTGATTAGAGGGTTGGGATCCATCCCACCCTGATTTCTGGGCAAGGGAGAGGAACTTGAGCTTGACTCAGCCACCATTGGCCAATGATTTAGTCAATCATGACTATGTAATGAAGCCTCTGTAAAAAACCAAAAGGACAGCTTTTTGGTCCTTTTCCAGAGAGCTTCTACTCTGGAGAATCAGAATGCTTCCATGTGCCACCATGTGGGGTCCCAAGCTCCATGGGACCGAAGCTCCTTTGTTTGGGGCCTCACCCCGTATATGTCTTCGTCTGGCTATTGATTCCTATCCTTCAATATCCTTTTATAATAAATAGGTAATCTAGTGAGTAAATGGGTTTTCCTGAGTTCTGTGAGCTATTCTAGCAAATTAATCGAACCCGAGGAGGGGGTCATCAGAACCTCCAGTTTGTAATTGGTAGCTTGGAAGCCTGCGACTGATATCTGAAGTGGAGGGTGGTCTTGTGGGACTGAGCCCTTCACCTGTGGAATCTGAATCTATCTCTGGGTAGGTAGTATCAGAATTGAGTTGAATTCTCAGACACCCTTCTGGGGTCTGAGAATTCCTTGTTGGAGGTATGGGGAACCCCCCCTCCCCTGTCAACATTGGAAATTGGGTTTGGAAACCTCTATTCAAGCTGCCACACCACTTATCCACTTTCCTTACTCAGTCTTGCCTGAACAACCTTTTGACTGAATTATTCAGGAAGGAAGAAAGGTGTACTTTTTTTTTTTTTTTTTTTTTGCGGTACGCGGGCCTCTCACTGTTGTGTCCTTACCCGTTGCGGAGCACAGGCTCCGGACACGCAGGCTTAGCGGCCATGGCTCACGGGCCCAGCCGCTCCGCAGCATGTGGGATCTTCCCAGACCGGGGCACGAACCCGTGTCCCCTGCATCGGCAGGCGGACTCTCAACCACTGCGCCACCAGGGAAGCCCCAAAGGTGTACTTTTTAAAGTGATTCTGTTATTCATTCTGTAGATCTGTTACTGTGAATGTATCTAGATAGTATTTCCCTACTGTTAACCATTCAGAAAATATCTTTTAAAATCCTACGCAGCCTAAAGGGATGTCTCAGAAAAAAAAGTAAGTAACTAGTGTAGGCACACCAGTGTATTCAAGCTTGCGAGAAGGAAATCACATATCTAAATCTCCTAGCACACACTAGATACTAGATACTTGACACACTAGATACTTGACAAATGTGAATTCCCATTCCCCCTTAATTAGATACAGCTGATATATAATGAGCCCCTACTATGTTCTAAGCACTGGCCATACAGAGATGAATGGCCCTGCCAAAGGTAACAGACAGGAAATCGGTGCTTATAATACAAGGTGATATGTAATTAATAGGGATTTCAGGTAAACTCATCTGTAAGGATGACATCAATTTCACTGAAGAGAGAGAGAGAGGGAGGGGGAGAGAGAGAGAGATAAGAGAGAGGAGGTGTGTTAGAGGCAGATATTGGATTCCAATAGGTATAGGACAGTAGGTGAAGGAACTGAATTTCACCTCAGTATGGAACCACCTGGTTGATGGGGAGAAAGTGAACAGGTCAGAGAACAGGTCCTGGGATACAGCAGGATTTACAGAGGTCAGAGGGCTGCAGGAGGAGAACACAAGCTCAGGGCAGGGTGGCCTGAGGGCTTATGGCTGTACAATCAATCACAAAATGCCATCTCTTGGGATAATCTCTTCCTCTGCCAGGGTCATGGCCCTTAGGTGTACACTCTATTCTGAGATAGCACTTCTCTACTGAATTCCTATCTCCTATTCTCTGAGAGAGATCTGAGTTGTACTAGAAAACAACAAAGGATGTTCAAGAAAAGTTCTCATTTTTACCAGAACAAGTCACAGCAATAACGTAAACTTATTCCAGGCTAAATGGTGAACAGCTTAAGCTAATGCTCAGAAAAAGGAGCTGTAGAGGCAACTCAGTTTGAAGACAATTGTTAACTGCTTAACATAAGTGATTTGTCCTTTGTAAACACATAGATTTATATCTTTGCTTTTTTTCTTTCTTTTTTTCTTTTTTTTACTTTTTCCCCACTATTTATTCCTGGTAAAGCTTCTTTTTGGAGAATTCAACTTAAAAAAAATTTTTTTTTGGCCACACCACATGTGGGATCTTACTTCCCTGACCAGGGATCAAACCCACGTCCCCTGCAGTGGAAGTGAAGAGTCCTAACCACTGGGCTGCCAGGGAATTCCCAAGAATTCAAGTTTTTTTCAGCAGAACCAAGGGGAAAAGGAAAATTTTACATATGCAGCAAGGTAGGGAGAGGGAGCAGGTTGTCCTTAGAGACAAGGTATGAAGGTAACAGTGGTCTTCTCAGTTTTAAGAACTGGAAAGGAGCCAGGTAAGCTGGAGCAGAAATGTAACAACTTAGGGAAAGAGAAAGCATGGACAGCTTAGGTTTCTGCCTTCCCCTCAAACAAACTCTTTTGGGCTAGTGTTTTGGACTTGTTTAAAGCTACCCCTATCTGATAGAATGTGCTCATTCTCTCTCTAAGAACTTGTCCCACCATGGTACCACCTGGATTAGAAACAGGAAAATGGAATGACAAAATGAAGAGCTTCCCTCAGCCTCCTCCATCTAGATGAAAATAACTGTTTCAAGTTCTGTGATGGATAGGACAAGTGGAAAGAAGTGTACTTACACAAATTGCAGTAACTGATCCCACAGCCACAATCTTCTGCCACTTGAACTGTCTGATGAATAGGTCTGTGGAAGCTTGGAGTTGTTTATTAGACATCTGGTATGTGACCAAGACCCTAGGTAGATAAAAGGGTAAAATCAAAAGGAGTGATGTCATAAACATAATGCAATGAGAGTTTCCCCATTTCCCCATCAAAGAACATCAATTCTCTGACATCACCTATGGCTGAGAGGGCTTTTGTAGAAGTTTGGGTGTTCAGTGAAGAAGTTCCAGCACACACTTGGGGCAGTTATGATCCAGCAATTCTATTCATGTTTACAAAAACATACATGAGAATGTTCACAGCAGCTTTATTCATAATATTCCCAAATTAAAGAAAAAAAAAGAAATATCCACCAGTGGAAGAATAGATAAGCAAGTTTGGGATGTTTGTACGATTGAATACCACTCAGCAATAAAAAGAAAACAACTACTGATAAATCCAACAACATGAATGAATTGCAAAAACATCAGGTTGAGTGAAAAAAGCAAAACACAAAAGATTAATTTGATATGATTCTTTTAATAAGACATTCTAGAAGAGATAAACCAATCTATGGTGATAGAAATCAGAATAGCAGTTGGCACTGGTGGAGGGGGTTGACTGGAAGGGGGCATGAGAGAAACTTACGGGGTTCTGAAAAGTCCTTTATCTTGAATTGGGTGATGGTTATATAGGTATATACATTTGTCTAAATCAACATATATACACTACCAAATGTAAAATAGTTGGCTGGTGGGAAGCAGCAGCATAGCACAGGGAGATTGGCTTGGTGCTTTGCAATGACCTAGAGGGGTGGGATAGGGAGGATGGGAGGGAGGCTCAAGAGGGAGGGGATATGGGGACATGTGTATGCATATGGCTGATTCACTTTGTTGTGCAACAGAAACTAACACGGTATTGTGAAGCAATTATACTCCAATAAAGTTCTATTAAAAAAAAAAGATATGTGCGTTTGACTTCACATGAATTATACTACAATAAAAAGGAGAAAAAACAAGGACACTAGAAAAGAAAAATATGTATATTCATGTAACTCATGACTAAATTCTAGGCAATATCAACATTCTAGAGGTGGTGCATTGGGTAAGATTAAGGGATGTGAGAATATGCTAAAGTACTTGAATTGTTCAGGGAGAAATAGAGAGATATTGATAAGACAAGAAATCAGCTGGGGTAAATAAACATAAGTAACCAATATAAGACTAAAAATAAAATATAAAATGTTTAAATCAGAAAAATATTTGATTCACCTATTGGAAAGTAGGGAAAGAGAAAAAAAGAAAGTACAATAAATGGGAAACTTGAAACAAGTTGGAAGAAACAAGAAACTATCATTGCAATTAATGTAAACAAGTTAAACTCACCAATTAAAAGACAGTGGAATGCAATCAAGAACATATGCTCTCTATTTTATGTTTGGTAGTGTATATATGTCCATACCACTCTCTCACTTTGTCTCAGCTTACCCTTTCCCCTCCCCATATCCTCAAGTCCATTCTCTAGTAGGTCTGCATCTTTATTCCCATCTCACCCCTAGGTTCTTCTGATCTTTTTTTTTTTAGATTCCATATATATGTGTTAGCATATGGTATTTGTTTTTCTCTTTCTGACTTACTTCACTCTGTATGACAGACTCTAGGTCCATCCACCTCACTACAAATAACTCAATTTCATTTCTTTTTTATGGCTGAATAATATTCCATTGTATATATGTGCCACATCTTCTTTATCCATTCATCTGTCAATGGACACTTACGCTGCTTCCATATCTTGGCAATTGTAAAGAATGCTGCTATGAACACAGGGGTGCATGTATCTTTTTAAATTAGTGTTTTGAGTTTTTTTCAGACATATATGCAGGATTGGAATTGTTGGGTCATAGGGTAGTTCTATTTTTAGTTTGTTTGTTTGTTTTTTGAGAATCCTCCATACTGTTTTCCACAGTGGCTGCACCAGTTTACGTTCCAACAGTGTATGAGGGTTCCCTTTTCTCTACATCCTCACCAATATTTGTTATTTGTGTTCCTTTTGATGATAGCCATTCTGACAGGTATGTGTTGGTGTCTCATTATGGTTTTGATTTGCATTTCTCTGATGGTTAGTAATGTTTAGCATTTTTTCATGTGCCTGTTGGCCATCTGCATTTCCTCTCTGGAAAAATGTCTGTTCAGTTCTGCCCATTTTTTAATCAGGTTGTTTGGGGTTTTTTAGGTTTTTTTATGTTGAGCTCTATGAGCTAATATGTTGGATATTAATCCCATATTAATCATTTCATTTGCAAATATTTGCCCCCGTTTAGTGGGTTGTCTTTTCATTTATAAAACTCCTAGAGGAAAACATAGGCAAAACACTCTTTGACATAAATCGCAGCAATGTTTTTTTGAATCCATCTCCTAAAGTAAATGAAATAAATGCAAAAACAAACAAATGGGACCTGATTGAACTTAGAGAAAATAGTGAGAAAAAAACATTTGTAGAGATAGTAGCTGAGAATTCCCCAGAAATAATTAAAGACCTAATGAGGGGCATCTATCTATTGTTTCAAAGATCCCAACAAAGCCAAAGAATTTCTTGAAAATTCCATATCTAATCACAGTTGATTGAAAATATAGAAAAATCAAATAAAAACTAAGAGAAGACAAAAATTACCAATGCCAGGAAGGAAATAGAGGCTATCACTACAGACTGCAAGCATCAAAAGTATAATAAGGAAATACTACAAACAGCTCCATGCACATTAATTTGACATCTTAGATGGGATAAACCAATTCATTAAAAAGCACAAACTATTACAACTCACCTAAAATGCAATAGGTATCTGAATAGCACCATAATTATTTAAAGAAATGGAAACAACTCAACCAATTGCAATTGTGTGTATCTTATTTGAATCCTGATTCAAACAAACCTAGTATAAAAAGATAAACCATGCAAACAGTAACAAAGAAAGTTGGTATAGACCTTAAGGCAAATATCATTTCTAGAAATAAGAAAGTTTTCTTCATAATGATAATAAGTTCAGTTTGCCAGGAATATGTCATTTATTATATTGCTATAATTAGTATATTGCTAGAATTATATTGATATAATTCTAAATAGCAATATGGCATTAAATAAATAAAGTGAACTTCAAAATATGCACATACTCAGAGAAATAAATTCACAGTTGTTCTGGGAGATTTGTATACATGTCTCTCAGTAATTGGTAAAATAAGTAGACAAAAGATTATGTTATATGTAAGTAAGTGATGATGTAAGAGATTTGAACAGCATGATTTAAAAACCATCCTATTTATGGGACTTTCCTGACAGTCCAGTGGTTAAGACTCTGAGCTTCTACTGCAGGGGGCGTAGGTTCGATCCCTGGTCGGGAACCAAAATAAAAACCATCCTATTTAGACAATAAAGCTATCAGTTGCAGAATATACATGTGGAACATTTACAAAATTGATTGTATACTGGGCCAAAAAGTGAGTCTCATCAAATCTCAAAAGATTTAAATTATATGAAATGTGTTCTCTGGTCACAAGGCAATTACATTAGAAATGAATAACAAAAATATTATTAATGGAACAGTATATCATGTTCATAGTATCTACTTTGAAACCAAAATGAACTACAAATTCAATATAATCACAATTAAAATCCCAAAAGGAATTTCTTTTTTTGTAATTCCACAGACTGATTAAAAGATTCATATGGAAGCACAAAAGATCAAAAACTGCCAAAGCCCTTTTAAAGAAAAGTGGAGTGAACATGGGTCAAGGACCTAAAAAATGTAGGTCTTGTCCACCAGAAATCCAGAATTATTACAAAATGATAGTAATGAAGACTGGGTGGTATTGGTGCTGGTAGAGACAAATTCACTAAACAGAATAGAGAGCCCCCAAGCAGATGGATATATGGACACCTGATTTATGACAAAGATGCACAGCAGAGCTATGGGAAAAGGATGAACTCAGCCAGCAGTGCCAGGTCAATCAGGTTCCAAATATCCAAGGCTTAAAATATTATTGTTCTCTTGTAAATAATCAGAGAAATTCAAATTAAAACCGCATGAGCCACTATTATACACCCATAATTTTTGCTAAATATTTTTAAATGATGATATCAAATGCTGGCAAGAATGTGGAACAACAAGAAACTGCTGGTAAAAGAGTAAACAGTAAAACCACTTTTTAAAAATCGGCAGAATCCAGTAAGTCAAAGACACACCTACTCTCTGATCAGCAAAACCACTGCCAGATGACACCCTACAGAAACACATGCTCATATGGACTCAAAAGTTACATGCAAACCTGTTATACATAGGATGGATAAACAACAAGATCCTGCCATATAGCACAGGGGACTATATTCAGTATCCTGTGATAAACCATAATGGAAAAGAATATGAAAAAGAATGTATGTATATGTATAACTGAGTCACTTTGCTGGACAGCAGAAATTAACACAGCATTGTAAACCATCTGTACTTCATGGGATCTTAGTTCTCCAACCAGGGATGGAACCCGTGCCCGCTGCAGTGGAAGCGGAGTCCTAACCTCTAGACTGCCAGGGAATTCCCCCTATGGTAGCAATTTTTATAGCAGTCTTAACAGTAGAATGTAAAAATATAGTGTGATACAATCATACATCGAAAGACCATATGACAGTGGAAATGAATGAGCTACCATTACATGAGAGAATGTGAATGAATCTTAAATATATAATACTGAATAGAGAAGCCAGACACAGTGGAATTCATAGAGTATGTTTTCATTTATATGAAGCTGAAAATCAGGCAGAACTCACATAGATTGTCTAGGAATGCCTAATAAGTTTGCAAAATGATAAAGAAAAACGAGGGCATAAGTATTACAAAAGTTAGAATCATGGGTATACCTAGAATAATGGGAGAGAGAGAGGGAGTTATAACTGTGGAGAGACACGGTACCAGAGGGCTTCTGGACTGAGGGTCATGTTCTCATTCTTATTTTGGGTGGACGTTATATGGGTGATAATTTTATAACAATTTGTTAAATTGTTTTATGCATTTGCTCTATGTTTTGATATATTTTATAATAAAATTTTAAATTATGTGCACTCATTAATATATATACATATATATGTATGTATGTGTATATATATATATATATATATATACATGCAATAATTGTAAGTTGTGTTAAAATAATTAGGAGAATGGGAATGAGGATTTCTGGAATTTTTCCAATGACAAAATAATACTAGGTTCCTTTCTGGCCCCAAGAGGAAAATATAACTGTACTGTGGAGGGATCAGGCATTTTTCCTCTTACCCAGGGGTCACTCTTATCATCACTAATGGTAAACAATCAGATACTTTGCATCCTCGATGTGCTGCAAACAGAATTTAACATCACTTACGCAAATGCTTAAGTTAAATCTATCAAGCCTTTAACTCTCAATTCCAGTTTATGGGAATTACAAGAAATAGAGGACAAACTAAATGCCACCATAAGGAAGCAATCAGAAATATCCAAAGGTGGAACATTTGACAGGAGAAATGGCCCTGGCTTTTCCATACAGCAGGGCCAAGAAAAGAAAGGACTGGCCAGTATTTCAAAAAAAATCAAGGGGCAGAACACCAGATCCTGGAATGGATGTGGATTTGCAAAAACAATTGTATAAACTCTTGAAGGACAATTGAGCAAATTTGATTATGAACTGGGTATTAGATGCAAAGAATCTACTTTTGGTTATGTTTAAAGATATTCTGGGTTTTTTTAAAGGTTTATACTGAAATATTTGGGGGTGGAACATCATGATGTCTGTAATTCATTTGAAAATACTTAAGCATGTGAAAATAAAGTAAAAAGTAACATGTCTATATGCTAATGGGAATGTGATGGAAATAAGGCTATTGAGAAGGAAGATGATTTAGGAGGGAGAGGGGAAAATTGGTCGAGTGATGTTCTTTTTTTTTTTTTTCTTTTTTTTTTCGAGTGATGTTCTTGAATAGGCAAGAGGGAATGAGGTTTAGAGCTGAAGTGGAAAGACCAATTGTATTTGGGAGCACGGAAAGTTTTTGCTTCATTTTGCCCAAGAAAATAGGTTAAGTCATCAGCTGAGTGTGAAGATGAGGAAGGTTTCAGGAGAGAGAAGTACGGTGGGATGAGTGCAGTGGCTCTAAAACTTCAGTGTGCATGAGTCGTCTGGAGAGCTTGTTGAAACACAGACTGAGCTCCTCCCCAGGATTTCTGATTCAGTAGGTCTGGGATGGGGCCTAAGAAGTTGTATGTCTAACAAGCTCCCAGGTGATACTGATGCTGCCGGTCTGGGGATCACATTTTGAGAACCACCATGATAATTGTGCAGCATTAGGCCCCCTTGAGGTTTTAAAGTGAGAACATTCAGTGTGGTTGAACTTTTTCTCCATGCATGTTCAGCTGCAGAGGTGTAGTTGAAAAAGAGCCAGAGGGTTGCATGAGACAGAGATGATCACCAAGATCGTCACAGAGCTGGCTCCTTATTGCTCTGGACTCAGGCCAAATGAAACTGCCTCAGAAGCATCTTCCTCCCTCCTCATCATCTTGAACTTTCACATTACTTTTTCTCACAAATTTTTTCATTCTTCAGAGTCGTATGTATATTTATTTTGTTACTTGTTTCTGAGTCTTTTCACCAGAGTTTATGCACCACAAAACAGGAATCTTTTTTTCTTGTTGGTCACTGCTGTTTTCCTAGAACCTAGAACACTGCCTGGACATCACAGGTGCTTAATAAGTATTTATTGATGAAAATTAGAAAGAAAGAAAAGAAAAAGAAAGAGAGAGAGAGAAAGAAAGAAAAGAAGAAAGAAAAGAAAGAAAGGAAGGAAAGAAGGAAAGAGAGAGGAAGGAAGAAAGAGAGAGACAAGGAAATATGAATCACTATACAAGAAACTAAATCACAGTATTAATTTTGACTATGAAGAGAAAAATATACAATTATAAAAATATATAATTATAAAATATATTAGACACAGATTACTATGTCTAAAATTAATGTAAATACATTAGAAAGATGGGAAGCAGGGGCTAGCTAGTTGCATTTTCTTTTCCTGAAGACAGTGTTACCCAAATTCCCTGTTTGGACCATGAATAGGTTGTGGTCATTGGAACTTGGGCAGTGAAGATGCATACCATTTCCATGCCTGGACATCAAACATCTCATGCAATCCTTTGTTCTCTGTCTCTCTGTCTCTGTCTCTCTCTCTGTCTCTCTTTCTCAGCTCATCAGTGGGCTGGGTGCAGAGGACAAGTAGTGACCTCTGGGGAGGCCCTAGGGGACAGTGGAGACATAGAATGAAAGGGACCTGGGTTCTCGAGTAGCAGCTTGGAGGACAGCAGTGTGGAAGGCTGCTCCCAGACACTGGCTGGACTTCAGATGAGTTCAAAATAAACTTTTGTGTCAAACAGCCACTGAAATTCCAGGGCTCTTTTTATTACTGCAAAAAAGAGAAATGTCAAAAGAGAGATTCAGGGCTTCCCTGGTGGCGCAGTGGTTAAGAATCCACCTGCCAATGCAGGAGACATGGGTTCGAGCCCTGGTCCGGGAAGATCCCACATGCCTCGGAGCAACTAAGCCCGTGTGCCACAACTACTGAGCCTGCGCTCTAGAGCCCTTGAGCCACAACTACTGAGCCCACGTGCCACAACTACTGAAGCCCGCACGCCTAGAGCCTGTGCTCCACAACGAGAGAAGCCACTGCAATGAGGAGCCCGCGCACCGCAACGAGGAGTAGCCCCGCTCGCAGCAACTAGAGAAAGCCTGCACACAGCAACGAAAACCAAATGCAGCCAAAAATAAATTAAATAAATAAATATTTTTTTTAAAAAAAGAGATTCATTAGGAACTACTAGTGTATCAGTCTGTGTCCAGTCAGGAGAAAGAAATCACACATTAATTGGAACAGGGAAAGTTAACATAAAGAATTATTAACTGTAGAAGAGTAAAGAGAATTCTAAAGAATACTGTAGCGATGAGGAAGAGAACCTGAATTCTGAAATAAATCTTTAGCTGATTTGCTCTAAAGTGGTATTCATTCCACTCTTTATTCCATCTGCTGAATATTCTTAAAGAATATTTCCATTTGCAAGATATCTACTGGGTTCTTTGTAGGGTATAAAGAATTCAAAGTAAGATATACACTAATCAAAATAAAATTGACTCCAGGAGGGATCTGAGCTTCTGTTCCCACCTGACAGCGAAACAGCAGGAAAAAATGGAGTGAAGAAATGCTGGTTGGCACTGCACTCCCCCACCCTGATGTCAGTAGTGCAAAGTGTGGACCTGAACTTCCCCCTTCATCTGGAGGCAACAAGGCCATGGGAATTGGTGCTCCACTTACACCAGGGTGGCATCGGCAGGGCCCAAAGGGAGCTGAACATCCCCCCCCCAACCTGGACCTACATGCTACACCTAAACAGGGTGACTGCCTGCTAAATAGACCTGGGGTCTCACAATATAATACCTAAAATGTCCAGTAAACAAGAGAAAATCACTCATCATACCAAGACCCAGGACAATCACAACTTGAATGAGAAAAGACAATCACCCGGTGCCAACACCAAGATTACTCAGATGTTGGAATTATCTGATGAGGATTTTTAAAGCAGCCATCATGAGTGTCCATCCACAGACAAATGGATAAAGAAGGTGTGGTATATATATGTAATGGAGTATTACTCAGCCATAAAAAAGAATGATATGATGCCATTTGCAGTAACATGGGTGGACCCAGAGATTATCATACTAAGTGAAGTGTCAGACAGAGAAAGACAAATACTGTATGATATCACTTATATGTGGAATCAAAAAAATACAAATGCACTTATTTACAAAACAGAAATAGACTCACAGGCATAGAAAACAAACTTATGGTTACTAAGGGGGAGAGGGATAAATTAGCTGAACTTTTCTCAAAAGCATGATAAGCAAGTGCTACAATTAGTCTGATGCCAACTTTACAGTTGAGTTCACAGAGATCATGGTCACTGAACAACTGGCTATAGCTTTTCTATTTTACCTTCCTACTCTTCAGGTACCTTCAAGACTTGTACTTGGTTCTGGCTGCTTGGGATATACTTTTGTTTAAAGTAATCGCTATAGATATTGTGTCTGTTTTTCTTTTCTAAATGGGAGATAAGTCACAAGTCCTGTGATAGTTTTCTCTTTTCCGTTAGTCTTTTTTTTTTTTTTGGCTGTGCTGTGTCTTTGTTGCTGCGCATGGGCTTTCTCTAGTTGCGGCGAGCCGGGGCTACTCTTTGTTGCGGTGCGCAGGCTTCTCATTGTGGTGGCTTCTCATTGCGGTGGCTTCTCTTGTTGCGGAGCATGGGCTCTAGGCGCGCGGGCTTCAGTAGTTGTGGCATGCGGGCTCAGTCGTTGTGGCTCGCAGGCTCTAGAGCGCAGGCTCAGTAATTGTGGTGCACGGGCTTAGTTACCCCGCGGCATGTGGGATCTTCCCGGACCAGGGCTCGAACCAGTGTCCCCTGCATTGGCAGGCGGATTCTTAACCACTACACCACCAGGGAAGCCCTGATTGTGGGTAACTTTTATTTTCACCTTTTTGCTTATGCATGTTTCCTAATGTTGCTACAATTCTTCTGTATTGTTTGGTTTTTAAAATACGTTTTAAAATGTTAACTGCCTTCATCAACAAACCTCCTCCATCTCTTTGCCCTAGGGATGCTGTTTCATTTAGGGACCCTACACAAAACCCATCATGCTTTCTTTTCCTTCTCATTTTTGCACCTTTTGGGCTCCAGTCTCCACTGTCCTAAGCTGCATCTAGTCCTAATGACAAAAGAATTAGATGTCACTATTTTCCTTAACCCCAAGACTCAACTTGTTTCCTTTCCCCCTTACCTCCTCTGCCTTCATTTCTCCAAGACAAATAACCTCAAATCCATCCTCTAGAGTTGTATGGTTGAGGAGCTAAATGTGACTATTGACTTAAGAGAAAAACAGAAATGAAACCCACCCCATCCCTTCCTAATTCCTGAATATTTTACTTCTTCCTTTTTTGGGGAGAGGTGGATGTGTGGGGGTGGTCTTCTCCTTTCACAATCTTTTTTTTTCCTTTTCTCTGCAAAGAAATACATAACACACCTCCACCACTCCCCTCAAAAATCCTGGATTCAGGTCATACCCACTGTTAATATCTAGCTACTTACTGCATATCTTGCATAACTTGCTTCACTTGTTTCTTCTGTAATGAAATCAATCATACCTACCTTATTTACATTACAAAGTGGTTGAGTTGGTAAATATAACCTGAAAAAGCTCTGAAGACATAAAATGCACATTACAAATTCTGAATGAGGCATGATTGTTTGTTCTTTTTCTCCTCCTCTTATTCTTCTACTTCCGGCCTCCTTTGATTACTAGTTAGGATTTCTTCCTTTTCTGCTCTTTCTCCTTTCCTCTTTCTCCCTCCTCATCAATCTCTTTTCTTATTTATTTACTTATAAAAATTGAAGTATAGTTGATTTACAATATTGTGTTAGTTTCCAGTGTAGAGCAAGGTGATTCAGTTACACATATATATGTATATATCTATATTCTTTTTTTTCAATTCTTTTCCATTATAGTTTACTACAAGATATTGAATATAGTTCCCTGTGCTATACAGTAAATCCTTTTTGTTTATTTTATATATGGTAGTGTGCCTCTGTCAATCCCATACTCCCAATTTATCCCTCCCCGCCCCCTTCCCCTTTGGTAACCATAGTTTGTTTTCTATGTCTGTGAGTCTGTTTCTGTTTTGTAAATAAGTTAATTTGTACTATTTTTTTGATTCCACATATGAGTGGTGTCATATAATATTTGTCTTTCTCTGACTTACTTCACTTAGTACGATAATCTCTAGGTCCATCCGTGTTGCTGCAAATGGCATTATTTCATTTTTTTTATGGCTGAGTAGTATTGCATGTATGTATGTATATATACATATGTAAATGTATATATATCTTCTTTATCCGTTCATCTGTTGATGGACACCTAGGTTGCTTCCACGTCTTGGCTATTGTGAATAGTGCTGCTATGAACGTTGGGATGTATGTATCTTTTTTTTTCCATGTTTAAAAATACATTTTAATATGAGAAATAAACTACATCAAAATAACAATAGTGGGGCTTCCCTGGTGGCGTAGTGGTTAAGAATCCGCCTGCCAATACAGGGGACACTGGTTCGAGCCCTGGTCCAGGAAGATCCCACATGCTGCGGAGCAACTAAGCCCATGTGCCACAACTACTGAGCCTGTGTACCACAACTATTGAAGCCCGCGCACCTAGAGCCCATGCTCCACCACAAGAGAAGGCACCACAATGAGAAGCCTGCGCACCACAACATAGAGTAGCCCCCGCTCACTGCAATTAGAGAAAGCCCACACACAGCAACAAAGACCCAACACGGCCAAAAATAAATAAATAAAAAATAAATTAATTAACAAAAATAATAATAGTGATTGTAGTTGAAGTCTTGGGACTGTTGGTGCCTTTTCTCCTAATTTCTAAGTCTTTTATAATATGAACAGATTTATTTTTTTTCACATGTATAAGAATTTTATTGTTGCATTGTTTTTTAAAATTTTTATTGGAGTATAGTTTCTATTGGAGTATAGATTTACAATGTTGTGTTAGTTTCTGCTGTACAGCAAAATGAATCAGTTATACATATACATATATCCACTCTTTTTTAGATTCTTTTTCCATATAGGTCATTACAGAGTATTGAGGAGAGTTCCCTGTGTTATAAAGTAGGTCCTTATTAGTTATCTATTTTATATATGGTAGTGTGTATATGTCAATCCCAATCTCCCAATTTATCCCTCCCCCGCTTTCCCTCCTGGTAACCATAAGTTTTTTTTCTACATCTGTGACTCTATTTCTATAGATAAGTTCATTTGTATCATTTTTTTAGAATCCACATATAAGCAATAGTGCATGGTATTTGTCTTTGTCTGACTTATTTCACTTAGTATGATAATCTCTAGGTCCATCCATATTGCTGCAAATGGCATTATTTCATACTTTTTTATGGCTGAGTAATATTCCATTGTATATATCTATCACATCTTCTTTATCCATTCATCTGTCGATGGACATTTAGGTTACTTCCATGTCTTGGCTACTGTAAATAGTGCAGCTATGAACATTAGGGTGCGTGTATATTTTCAAACTATGGTTTTCTCCAGATATATGCCCAGGAGTGGGATTGCTGGATCATACAGTAGTTCTATTTTTATTTTTTTAAGGAACCTCCATACTGTTCTTCACAGTGGCTGCACCAATTTACATTGCCACCAACAGTGTACGAGGGTTCCCTTTTCTCTACATCCTCGTCAGTATTTGTTATTTGTGTTCCTTTTGATGATAGCCATTCTGACAGGTGTGAGTTGGTATCTCACTGTGGTTTTGATTTGCATTTCCCTGATGATTAGTAATGTTTAGCATTTTTTCATGTGCCTGTTGGCCATCTGCATTTCCTCTCTGAAAATGTCTATTCAGTTCTGCCCATTATTTAATCAGGTTGTTTGGGGTTTTTTTGATATTGAGCCCTATGTGCTGTTTGAAAATTAAGCCCTTGTCAGTCACGTTGTTTGCAAATATTTTCTCGCATTCTATAGGTTGTCTTTTCATTTTGCTTATGGTTTCCTTTGCTGTGCAAAAGCATTTAAGTTTAATTAGGTCCCATTTGTTTATTTTTGCTTTTATTTCCATTACTCTAGGCAACGGAGCCAAAACGTACTGCTGCTATTTATGTCCGAGAATGTTTTTGCGAACATTCTCTTCTACGAGTTTTATGGTGTCCTGTCTTATATTTAAGTCTTTAAGCCATTTTGAGTTTATTTTTGTGTATGATGTGAGGGAGTGTTCTAACTACCCACCTCTTTTCATTTATTCCTTCTGCAAACGTAGATCAACGGCTGGGTCAGGCACGCTGCTAGAATGCTTTGAAGATCTCGACGCTAAAGCGGGAACCCAGTTTACAGACTAGTAGCTGCAGTATGATGCTGTAATTTCTAGAATAGCACAGAGGACCCTGCGATTAATTCTGGGCACAGGAGAGTCTTCCCAGAGGAAGTGGTGGTTTGAAGAGGGCTTTAAAGAATGAAATAGTTCACAGATAGGCAGAGGAGGGAGGGAAGAGCATCCCAGACAGAAGAGCCACCTGCAGAGAGAGAAAAATGGATAATTCCAGGAAGACAGAGGCAGAAGATGCAGCCAGAATGGAAGATTACAGCCAGATCATGACGTATTTTTTTAAACCTGACTAGAGAGTTCAGACTTATAACCGAATTCAGAGTTTGCTAGCTTTGTTTTCGTTGTGGTCTTGGGAGAGGGCTTACAGGATCACTGAGAGGTCTCCCTATCAGGCGAGAGGGGGTTGCAGGGCGCCAGCTGTGTGGGAATAATCAGCATCTTCTCATCCCAAACACTTCCCAACCCTGACCTACTCACCCTTTACTTCTCTCTTGCTTTGTTTTTCTCCCTCCTCTCTACCCTACTCCCTCTCCTTTCCCTACTGCCCTTCACCACTCTGGGCTCTCAGTGCATTTGGGGCAGGAAAGCATGATCAATAGCATTAGGAATTCTGTGCAAGTGCACTGGTGCCCACGTGGTGGGTGTGAAGGGGAGGAGATAAAATGGGTCCCCCACCGAGGATCACAATTACTCACTTGGTCATGGGGGGAAGTGAAATAAAGCACAAGGGAACAAAAAATGAGAGCAACGGGCATGGGATTTGTGGGCGGGGTTTTCCTACCAAAGAGGCAAGAGGTAAATTCATGTCCACGTTCGAATTTTTTTTAATGTATGAAAAAAAAGTGGGTCTGAATTATGGGTTGTGAGAAAGTAAAGTTTCCTTTGCTCCTGCCAGGGTCCTGAGCAGCCTCTCAGAGTGATTCAGGGCCATCACCCACCACCCCAGGATGTCCCCCAATTGTGACAGGCAGGACCAACTATAAAATTTCACTCAGAACATATATTCTCAACAGGAGCAGTATCATCTCCAAGGAGATAAAAGTGGTTTGGTGCGGGGGGCAGGGAGTGAAAAGAATCTTGGATATTATTGTACAACGGTTAGTGGCCCTCCAAAGGGCCACTGTACATAAACAAATATATGTTATATCTGTGGTATTAAGATTTTATGAAAGGATAGCCATTAGGAAAATAAAATTGTCTAGAAAGTTTCCTAAGGGGCATGATAATTTTTAAAAAGTTGACAACCACTAATTCAGAGGAAAACATCAAATTCCTACATATGCCCCTATGAGATCGGGCCCATTGCCTCCCTGAACACAGAAAGTTCCACAGTGGCCTCTCTGCCGATTCTCCAGTACATCAGGCACACACATCCGTGCTCACACTGAGCCTTGGCATTATGTTACCTCTGCCGCGGATACTCTGTCCTGGGTTTCCTCCAGGCGAACTTCACCTCCTTCCAGTCTTCGCTCGACTCTTCTCAATGTCTCCTCAGAGAGACCCACCATGACCACCCTATTTAATACTGCAGCACACTCTGGATCCCATTGGCCCTGATCTACTTTTGCTTTTTTTCCCCCATAGCACTTACCATCTTCTTTTCATACATTTAATTCATATATGCCATGTCCACGTATAAATTAGTAAGATTTTACTAGACATTGCGTGTTAACTTTTTTGCATCATTACTGCCTATATATTTTAACTTTACCAACAACAACAGACAACAGCAACAAAACCTTCTCTAAAGACTACGGACAGTGATAAGACAGAGCAGTCGTCACTTTGCTATGCTCAAGTATATGGAAGTCTTCTGTTGGTGATGAAATACACAACCCTCTCCCCTCACTGAAGAGTATAGCCTGAAACAGAAATGGAACAAGTTAAAAGATAATACAAAATGACATGCAGTTTTAAGACAACTAAAACTAGATGTAGGTCCAAAGTCGTTAAACTTTCCACCAGCTGGTGATGACTGGCTGTGTCAGAATCATCTCGGGGAACTTTTGAAAAGAGTGTCCTGAGACACATTTCCCAGTTTTCAATTTTAGTATTGTTCAGGGTGGGAGCAGAGCTAGTCTCAGGTATTTCTAGCACACAACAGATTTAAGAACTACAAGCTCCATTTTATTAAAGCATTTTAAAAAATATTTATTTATTTGTTGTGCCGGGTCTTAGTTGTGGCAGGCGGGCTTCTTAGTTGTGGCATGCATGTGGGATCTAGTTCCCTGGCCAGGGATTGAACCCGGGCCCCCTGAATTGAGAGCACAGAGCCTTCAACACTGCGCCACCAGGGACATCCTACAAGCTCCGTTTTAGAATTAATCAGAAGCACCACAGCACAAGCCAATTTAAAAATTTACATGAGATAAGGACCCAATTTAGTAGCTTTTCACCGAGTCACTGAAGCAGACATAAACATTTTCTTTACATAGGACTACATAGATAGGTGGAACAAGATGAAAAGGAGGCCACTTGCTACAGCAACTGATGGCAGTGTTCTACCGTCTCATTTCCCTGGTCCACCAAGTAGGTTCTAAAGCGATGCATTATCGACTTTTCAAACAATTAGACTGAGTGGAACCATAGCAGCGAGGAGGCATGCTGCTTCTACCAAATCCACAGGGCCCCGAACACTGGTGACACCAGTGCACCTATATATTACTGAAACAAAAGTACCAAGAAATAATTACATAAGACGCACCGATAGTTTCTGTGTGGGGCAGGGCTGGGGCCGTGGGGGGAGGTGTCAGTGATTAATGTTGATCCTGAACCGCTGAAGGGCTGCAATCCAGAATTTGAAAAACAGACCCATTTCAATACTTCACTTCATAGGTAGGAAAACACGAGTCTGTAGATACGCCATTTCACTATCTCAGTTAAATCTTCCGTGTGACCTTTCGTTTACCAAACTCCCACCATGAAATCTCTCTACAACATAACCTCAAATGATGTCCATCTCCAAGCTCTGCATTCTCTTCCTGCAGAGGCTGGCTTCCACCAAAGGACCTAGAACAAGGCCACCAAACCTCTCACCTTACAAGCCCTGTTGCCAAAGAAAGTGACCCATACTTTCTCCTCGAGGGCAAAAATTCTAAGACAACATAAGCTAGGTAGATCATCCATTACATATGCAATCAACTGGAGCAGTTGCACAGGAATGTCCATTCTAGCCATAAGTAACCAGGAGAAAAAATAGAGCATAGGGGCAGACAATGGATAGATGTACACTAAAAATGATAAAACTGTTTTTAGAGACATTTCTCTCGGCTATAACAAATAATTTAAAGTAGGCTGCTTACAGGTAAAAATCAAAATGAACAGCATTATCAATTAAACAATTCCCAAAGCTAGTGATTTTAGCTAAATAATTATACATTGGAACCTTCTAAGAAGGCTGCTAATAAACTAAACTATGTCAAAATTTGCAGTTTTACAGTCAGACTTGAAAGCCAAGGTAAGCAACTACTTTGTATAGCTATTACCTCTGATCAAGGCATAAGAATTCACTCAGACAGATAACATTCATAAGCTACCTAAAAATAGGATAGCTCATAATTTTTCTAAACTGTTCTTCCCTGCTGTGGACAGCCCTTGATCTCTGACTATAAAGCTTGGCAAACTTTGTCAAACGCTGTTAGTTTTATAAGTTACTAAAAACCTCTATAAATAAAGCCTCATTTCTCAAATCTGGACAGTTCTCTCATTCTGAATGTCTAAACATTTAGGTCACAAGTTGAAATACCAGTAGAAAAATATTCATCTTTAGGCAGGTTGTATAGTTACCACATGGCAAGAAACTGACAAGAAAATGTAAACATTCAGAGCATAAAAATACTTCAAAGCATTATGAACTTTGAACTTAGTACACTTTCCTAAATTTTAGTATTTCCAAATACAGGAAAAGCAGACTGCTGTAGGATCTTAGATGATTTAAGCTAACTTAATAAATGAATGAATCTTTTCCAGTCCTGGGAAACGTATAGTCCTAGAAGGAACTATAAATTCAGTTGAGTGTGGAAAAAAAGTATGTGGCCAGGGCTGAGGATGTGACTCATGACCACATTACTAATTCTGTCTGGGACCCCTTCCTTAGGGTCATAAGAATAACTAGAAATTGAGGCATGTTAAAGCTGTATCTGGAGCCTAGCCAGAGCGAGAGGGATTCTTTTCTCGGGCCTCATTCATGAAGAACCTCAAATGTAGGTTTTGAACAGTCCCCGAAAGGAGGTTGGTCATATCTTCAGCCAGAGACATGCCCACTATAAAGGAAGGAGACTTTCAGCCTACAGTTTAACCGGTGTCTCATTATAGCATCCTGCCTCAAGGATTAACTTTGTAAACCCTGTAATTATTGCATGACTATCAAAATTATAAAGGTTTGTAATGTCTCCCTGTTAAAAGCATTCATTTGTTAAATGAATCTAGTTCAATCGTGCCACAATTTTGGAACCCTACTTTTGCTTCTCTTTGGTTTTCACATACTACTAAATTTGAGAAATGGAGGTGGCTTGGGCTTTAAGAGAGCCTGCATAGGTCACATAGTCTTGGCCCCTCTTGGCCACAGAGAACCAAGGAAGTGGACTCTGCAACATTACATGGCGCTTGCAGGCTGCCAGGTCCCAGTCCCCAAATGCCTCCTACCCTTCTGGTTCCCCAAGCTTCCTCCAAGATATGTTCTTACAAAGCACATTCCTTCCCTTTTGCTCAGTTATCTCATAATACTCCTGAGTAGGGGCAGGGGTAAAAAAGGGAAAGTGGGAAGGATCACCCAGGAGTGCTGCCTGTGATACTGTGATTTATGATAAAAAATATATATTTGGTCTTTGTCCCATTTCTGGCACAGAGCTCCTAAAACCCTTAGAGTTTCCTAAGTGAGGAGAGCAACAAAGGTGTCTTTCGTTATGTTGATGAGGTGACTCTGAGGTTCTGGACTGGTTGTCATTGGAGCCAACCAAGGGATTAGGGGGTTGGAACTTTCAGTCTCACCATCCCCACCTCCTACACCAATGGTCAATGTCAATGATCCAATCAATCATGACTGTAAGGAAGTCTCCATAAAAACTCAAAAGGACGGGATTTGGAGAACTTCTGGGTTGGAGATTCAGAAAGAATTGTTCACTCGGAGAGAGGATGGAAGCTCCGCTGCCCTTTCCCCATACCTTGCCCTGTGCCTCTCTTCCATCTGGCTCTTCCTGAGTTCCATCCTTTTATGATAAACCAGTGATCTAGCAAGCAAAATCTTTCTCAGAGTTTTGTGAGCCACTCCAGCAAATTAATCAAACTCGAGGAGGGGGTTGTTGGAACCTCCAATCTAGAGCCAGTTGATCAAAAACACAGGTGTTAACCTGGGCTTTGACTGGTCTCTGAAGTGGGGGATGGGGCAGTCTTGTAGACTGAGCCCTTAAACTGTGTAATTTGATGCTATCTCTAGGTAGATAGTGTTAGAATTGAGTGGAATTTTGTTGAATTCTCAGACTCCCAGCTGGTGCCCCAAGAATTCCTTGTTAGTGTGGGGACTGCCCTGCAACACACACACATAGCAGTGAAGTCCAAGAACGCTTTTACAGGCCCAGGTATGAATGCTGCCATGAAAACCATCACAGCAAATGGGCACCCGCTCTCTTGGGGTTTTGTGGCTGTGATGGTTCATTTTATATGCCAGTTTGGCTAGGTTGTGTGCCCAGTTGTCTGGTCAAACACCAGTCTAGATGTTGCTGTTGAAGGAAACCAGAATACGTTGCCCCAAAATCTGCCTCTTTGACATAAAAATTACTTTGCGCTAAAGGTATTTTTACCAGTAGGTGCAAGAAGGATGCTCTGACTCTCCCCTTTTTCTTCCTGAAAGCAGGAGATAAGACCTTCATATGGAAGATGTGTCCACCTCCTACCAGAAGGAAAGTAACATTCTTATCATCAAGGATGGGAAGTTAAGAATTGGAAAATTCTGTAAAACAGACCTTATTAAAATAATTCCTGTCTTTCCACAGTTTAGTTGCTTTTCCACAATCACCTCTTTGCTCAACCTGGTATAAAAGCATGTAGGTTTTACCACTTCTTTGGCAGAAACATGAAAAACAAAGCTATGTATTATTTAGAAATCTATGTCAAAATGATAAAGAAGATCAAGGAAGTGACAAAAAAAATTGAAATAATGGTTACTTCTGGGGTAGAGAGGGGGATGGGATAGAGAGACACACAAAGGGTTTCAAAGAGTTGATAGTTGCTATAGACTGAATGTTTGTGTCTCTCTGCATCCCCAACCTGCCAGATTCATATTAATCCTTAATTTGATGGTATTTGGAGGTGGGGACTTTGGGAAGTGCTTAGGTCATGAGGGTGGAGCCCTCATGAATGGCTTGAACACCCTTGAAAATAGACCCGAGCGAAAGACTTGTACTCAGAAAACTATAAAACACTGATGAAAGAAATCAAAGATGACATAAACAGATGGAGAAATATACCATGTTCTTGGATTGCAAGAATCAATATTGTGAAAATGACTATACTACCCAAAGAAATCTAATGATTCAATGCAATTCCTATCAAACTACCAATGACATTCTTCACAGAATTAGAATAAAAAATTTTACAATTCATATGGAAAAACAAAAGACCCCAAATAGCCAAAGCAATCTTGAGAAAGAAAAATGGAGCTGGAGGAATCCGGCTCCCCGACTTAAGCTATACTACAAAGCTACAGTAATCAAGACAGTATGGAACTGGCACAAAAACAGAAATATAGATCAGTGGTACAGGATAGAAAGCTCAGAGGTAAACCCATGCACATATGGTCACCTAATTTATGACAAAGGAGGCAAGAACACACAATGGAGAAAAGACAGCCTCTTCAATAAGTGGTGCTGGGAAAACAGGACAGCTACATGTAAAAGAATGAAATTAGAACACTCCCTAACACCATACACAAAAATAAACTCCAAATGGATTAAAGACCTAAATGTAAGACCAGACACTATAAAACTCTTAGAGGAAAACATAGGAAAAACACTCTTTGACATAAACCACAGCAAGATCTTTTTTGACCCACCTCCTAGAGTAATGAAAATAAAAACAAAAATAAACAAATGGGACCTAATGAAACTTAAAAGCTTTTGCACAGCAAAGAAAACCATAAACAAGATAAAAAGACAACCCTCAGAATGGGAGAAAATATTTGCAAATGAAACAATGGACAAAGGATTAATCTCCAAAACATACAAACAGCTCATGGAGCTCAAAATCAAAAAAACAAACAGTCCAATTAAAAAATGGGTGGAAGACCTAAATAGACATTTCACCAAAGAAGACATACAGATAGCCAAGAGGCACATGAAAAGCTGCTCAACATCACTAATTATTAGAGAAATGCAAATCAAAACTACAATGAGGTGTCACCTCACACCAGTCAGAATGGCCATTGTCAAAAAATCTAGAAACAATAAATGTTGGAAAGGGTGTGGTGATAAGGGAACCCTCCTGCACTGTTGGTGGGAATGTAAATTGATACAACTGCTATGGAGAACAGTATGGAGTTTCCTTAAAAAAACTAAAAATAGAACTACCATACAACCCAGCAATCCCACTACTGAGCATATACCCTGAGAAAACCATAATTCAAAAAGAGACATGTACCACAGTGTTCATTGCAGCACTATTTACAATAGCCAAGACACGGAAGCAACCTAAGTATCCATCGACAGATGAATGGATAAAGGAGATGTGGCACATATATACAATGGAATATTACTCAGCCATAAAAAGAAACGAAATTGAGTTATTTGTAGTGAGGTGGATGGACCTGGAGGCATACAGAGTGAAGTAAGTCAGAAAGAGAAAAACCAATACCGTATGCTAATGCATGTATACAGAATTAAAAAAAAAAGAAAAAGGTACTGATGAACCTAGTGGCAGGGCAGGAATAAAGACGTACACAGAGAATGGTCTTGAGGACACGGCGGGGAGGGGGAAGCTGGGGCAAAGTGAGAGTAGCATGGACATATATAAACTACCAAATGTAAAATAGTCAGCTAGTGGGAAGCAGCAGCATAGCACAGGGAGATCAGCTCGGTGCTTTGCAACAACCTACAGGGGTGGAATAGGGTGGGTGGGAGGGAGGCTCAAGAGGGAGGGGATATGGGGATATATGTATGCATATGGCTGATCCACTTTGTTGTACAACAGAAACTAACACAGTATTGTGAAGCAATTATACACCAATAAGGATCTATTAAAAAAGAAAATAGACCCCAGAGACCTCTCACACCTTCCACCATGTGAGGACACAGCACAGATGTCATCTGTGAAACGGGAAGTGGGCATTCGCCAGACACCAAATCTGCTAGCGCCTTGATCTTGGACTTCCCAGCCTCCAGAACTGTGAGAAATAAATGTTTGTTGTTTATAAACCACCCAGTCTATTCTTTTATAGCCGCCTGAATGGTCTATGGCAGTAATATTCTATTTCTTAAGATCTAAGTGTCTCTCTCTCTCTCTCTCTCTCTCTCTCTCTGTCTCATTCTATGTGTGTGTGCATACATACACACTGTTATTAATACATAAAAGATTCAATAATTTAAAAAATCTTAAAAAAATAAAGTAGGTCTTGTGACCCAGCAATTTCACCCCAAGGTATTTACCCAACAGAAATGTATACGTATGTTCACCAAAAGACATGAACTGGATCATTCATGGAAGCTTTAGTCCTAATAACTCACAACTGGAAACTACCCAAGTGCCCATCAATGGTTGGATGGATAAATAAATTGTGTCACATGCACACAATGAAACACTATAGAGCAATGAGAATGAACGAACGAAACCCTCACATGGCAACATGAATGAATTACACAACCTTGATGGTAAATGAGACGAATCAATCACACAAGAGTACCTTCTGTGTGATTCCATTTACGTCAAGTACAGAAACAGGCAAAACTACTCAATGCTGTTAGAAGTCCCTTTCTCCATGGGAGAAAGGTTGAGACTGGACAAGAAGGGTGCTTCGGGAGCTGTAATGCTGTTTTTTCATCTGGATGCTGGTGCATGCGCGTTCAGTTTGTGAAGAGGTACTGTGCTGTACATTTATGATGTGTGAACTTTTCCTGTATGTATATTATGCTTGAATAAAGTTTTTTTTAACATCTTTATTGGAGTATAATTGCTTTACAATGGTGTGTTAATTTCTGCTTTTGAATAAAGTTTAATAACAAAGTCAGGTGAGAGGATGTAGAAGGTCAGGGTGGTGGTGGGTGTGCTGTTTTCTATCAAGGGGACAGGATCAGGTTCTCGGATAAGGTGGAAACTGGACGGAAACCCTGAGGGAGTTCGCTGTGCAAGTATCTGTATACCTTGAGGAAGAATATTAAGAATATTGTGATGAAGATAATGGTCACGATTAGATCAGTTGTGATACCTGAATCCTGGAATGCTAAGTAGCCTTAGAGACAGGGAGATGTGACACTGACATGGGAGAAAACTGATGACTATGAACAGTGCAAACTGGATGACACATAGCATTTGTAATAGCCACAATTTAATTTTTCGATTATGTAAATACACATAAAATGAAAAGAAAGAAAGAAAGAAAAAAGAACACGCTGGTGAGTGCTCACTGAGCTTATTTTAGACAATGAGTTCTTGAAGATGAGGACCTGGTCCACCTTGAAATTCCAGTGTCTACCTCAGTACCTAGCACGTTGCTAACCTACAAATTCAATAATTTTTTTCTATATTATTCCAGCTGCTCCCAGGATTTCCTTCTGGTTTTTAGAGACTTTTTGTTTCGGCCTCGTGGTCTCTAACTTTGCTCTTTGCCCTTCCTTCTTTTGAAAAGGAGGGAACAAATCGTGAGGCGTGAAATAACATGTTTTCGTCCATCCCAGTGGCGGAGCTGGCCTCCTCCTTTCTAAGCCGTTTCCAAATGATCCCAACACCCCGTCTCTCAGCCTAGCAGAGCCTCCTGACTGGAAACCACACATTTTAAAATTTACCCCCAACTCGACCCCTCCCAATGCACACACGTTGTCCCATGGGTCCTAAGGGGCTCATTTCTAGTGTAGCACTTACTACACGTACGTCACTGTGCCACTTTGTTTGCCTGCCTCGCTCACTTACAAGCTGAGCAGTTATGGGGTCAAAGCACATGACTCTGACTCTTACCCTAGAGTCTTTTTAAAAATTAATTTTTAAAAATTTAATTGCACTGTAGTCTTTGAAAAGTGTTGGTTGAAGGGGTGGGTCAAGGTTAAGAGAATCAAGAAAGGCAGACTTGGGGTTGGGAAGTTTGTTGATGGCTGTTTGATAGGGTAAGAATTGGTACTAGGAAAATAAGAGGCAAGGACGTCTAGTTTCAAAGCAAACAACAACCACCCCAAAAAAATCAGAATCGAAAAGAAAAAGAATGCTAACCGAGGCAGCAAAGATGCCAAACCCACAGAAACCAGCCATAAGTTAACCACTGTATTAGTCAGGGTTCTCCAGAGAATAAGGCGAAGGGGGGTGGAGGGAGAGAGAGAGTATTTATTTTAAGGAATTAGCTCACAAAGTGTGGGGACTGGCAAGTCTCGAATCTGTAGGGTAGGTCAGCAGGCTGGAAATTCAGTCAAGAGCTGATATTGCAGTTTTGAGTGTGAAATCCACAGGGCAACAGGCCAGAACTCGGGAGGGTTTCTGTGTTATTCAAGTCTTGATGAGAATTCCTTCTTTTCCGGAGACCTCAGTCTTTTCCCTTAAGATCTTCAACCGGTTGGATGAAGCCCATCCACATTATGGAGGCTAATGTGCTTTGTTCAAAATTAAATACCCTACCTTAGAAGTACCTTCACAGTGTAGGGCAGGCAATTTTTTTTACCTCTACCCCCTTAGGGTTTTCAGCTGGGTCTGCGAATTGACATAAAACAGAGTAGCAGGAGAAAAGCATACAGGCTTACTTAGTACAAGTTTTACGTGACGTGGGAGCCCTCACAAGAAAATGACGACCCAAAGAAATGGCCAGATCTATGTGCTTTTATACCAGATAGAACAAAAAGAGGTGATTGTAGAAAAGCAACTGGGGAGGCTAAGGAAAGAAAGGAATTATTTTAATAAGGTCTGTTTTACAGAATTCACTAGGTCTGGGTCTTGTGAGTGGAAACTTTGCTTCATTTTTCTTCATAGCACTTTTCACCACTTAATATATTTATCTATTATCTGACTCACCCTCTTCCTCACAACTTGAAAACAATAAAAAATATGTCTTATTTCTATTCACTGCTGTATCTCCAATTCCAAGAAGAGCGTCTGGTACATAGAAGGTGCTCAATAACACCGGTTGAATGAAAGGATGAAAAACTTTGCTCCCTACATGAGTAGTATGATTCAAGCTGTTTGTGAAAATGAAACAATTCTAACGATGGCTGATGAGCAATGTCCTGTGAAAGTTTCCTCTGTGTTAAGTAAAAGGAGAACAGGGAGTTTCTGAGGTAAAATTAAATGTAGCTTAAAAAAAAAAAAGTAGTTGGCCAATGGAGCAATGGAAAAAGCATCAGCCTCAGCGCCAGCCGACTTAGACTGGAATCTGGCTCTGCCAGTCGCCAGCTGTGTGCCGTGAGCAAGGCTCAATCTCTCTTGTTTCCACTTCCTCATCTGTATAGTATCTGGGATGAGTGGGTTAGGCCGGTATACAGACGAAAACGCTCAGAACCAGTATGTGCAAAAGAAAAAAAAAAATTGGTACCACAAACTGTCATCAATACCTAAGGTCAGGGAAGGCTTTGCAAATCAAGCATCCCCACAGAACTTTCTCTACATCCTCCTCCAATTTAAATTTTCTATTATAATCATACCTCATCTTTAAAAAAGGCATCCATCTTCTCTAATTAGTTTTCTCCTCAAGCAACAACACTTTGTTTTATGTTGTTGAAATATGATTCACATACTGTAAAATTCACTGTTTTAAGCTTCACCATGCAGTGGTTTTCATTACATTCACAAGGTTGTGCAACCATCATCACTCTATAATTCCAGAACGTTTTCATCACCCAAAAAGAATCTTCACACCCATTGGTCACTCCCCATTTCCCCCTCCACTCAGCTCCTGGCAACCACTAATCTGCTTTCTGTCTCTTTGGATTTGCCCAGTGTAGACATCTCACATAAATACAACCAGACAATATGCGGCCTGTGTGTCTGATTTCTTTCACTTAGCATAATGTTTTCAAGGTTTATCCATGTTGTAGCACAGATCCGTACTTGATTCCTTTTTATAGCTGGATAATATTCCACTGTATGGACACACCACATTTCATTTATCCAGTCTTCAGTTTATGGGTATTTAGGTTGCTTCCATTTCGGGGCTATTGTCAATAATGCTGTTATAAACATTTGTGTACAAGTTTTGTGTGAATGTATGTTTTCAATCCTCTTAGGTATGTATTTAGGAGTGGAATTTTTAGGTCATATTTAACTTTTCTACATCTAATTTTCATTTATAAACATAGTAACTCTATATTTAACTTTTAGAGGAAACTTGTCAATCTGTTTCCCACAGCAACTGCACTATTTTACGTTCTTGCCAGCAATGTATGAGGGCTCCAATTTCTCCACATGCTCATCAAGTATTTACTGTTTTATTACTACTTATCATTTTCCCTCACCCACATTAACATTGCAGCAGCCCTAAAAACTATTTAAATTAAAACAAAAAATTTCTATGACACTCATATATTTAAAAATGACTCCAAGGTCATTTTCTAATTATTCCTGGCAGAGAATATTCAGTATTGCAGCTGCCTTGGCTAGCGAGGGATCAATGCACCATCACACCGTTTCTTACAGAATCCCGGGACAAAAAACCACTTTGGGAACAAATTTCTGTCTTAGAGAGCTGCCCGGAGTAGGCACAAGAGTAGCACTTGAATAGCTCTTCATCTGCATTTCACGTTTTTTTACTCTATTCTCTTACTGTCCCACAGCGGGAGGTCTAGCCCTAAGTGGAACCCGGGCCGCCTCTGTTGCGCAGGCACAAACCCTTAGCCCAACCTCCTCCCTCCGGCCCCGCCCCCCCAGGCCCGCCCCTCCGCCGACATGCTCCCCTATCTCGGCGCTTTGGGGCTGAGGGAAGAGGAGATAAATGTTAAAGAGGGTCTGCGGCCAATCCGCGTGCGCCTCCGGGAAGCGGCGCTCCACACTGGCAGAGTAAGTCTGATGACGTAGCCACTCTCCAATCCGCATTCTGGGGGCGGGACTCAAGTCGGGCGGTGCAAGGCAGGAGGAGGAGACCGCCGGGTGGAATCACGTCACCTGGGACTGGAGCCGGAAGCTACGTCTGGCAGTGAGCGCCCCCCAGCACCTAAGGCTGCGATGGTGAGTGAGGACGCATGCGCGGGAGTACGCGCCGGGGGTTCGGTGTCCCTGCCCCCCCATCTCTTTGGTCGCCCAGTCCTGAGCCTGCACTCCGCCCTCACCTCCTATCCGCCCCGGGACCGAGAGGGAATAGAGATGGAGGGGTGGCGACGTAGAGGGCTGAGCAGGGGACGGTGGGAGGGTGTACAGAGGCTGGGGAGTAATCTGAGGGGGAGCGGCGGGCCACAGGTGGAATTGGAGACCGGGCTGAGGGGAGTTGTCTGTGGGGTAGCAAAGGTGGGGTGTGGAAGGCCGGTGGAGCCTGGGGGCAGAGAGTGAGGACTGACGGAGGCTCAGGAAGATCAGTGTTGAAGGCCATGTAGAGGGAAGAGGGTCTGGAAGGGCCCTGGCTGGGGAAAGAGGCCTGGGGGGCCATTGTCAAGAGAGAGTCTTGGGTTTGCTAAGGGCTGTTCTTGGGTTTGCCAAGGGCTGTTCTCTTAGCCTGCTGCTCACTGATTGCATCTTTACCCACTAGACTTCTGCACTGACCCAGGGGCTGGAGCGAATCCCAGACCAGCTCGGCTACCTGGTGCTGAGTGAAGGCGCAGTGCTGGCGGTGCGTTTTGGAAAAGGGAGGGGGGTCTCCTCCAATACACATCGCCCGATGATGCCTTCTAACGTTGCCCAGTTTAACCTGATTTGTCTCTGTTCTTGATTTTTACCTGGTATCATGCCTGGCATATAGGAATTAAATTCAGGAATTAAATCAATGAATCTATCTCTGGAATCTTAGTCCTGTAACTGTTTTGAGGTAAAAGAGGTTTACTGACTTTACCAAAGCCAAAGTAGTTACAGGTTTGTTGATAACTGACATTACCTGAGTTATTCTTGAGTATGTCTTTATTTGGTATTTATTGAAGAGGCTTGGTATTTTGTTCTGCAGTACAATATAGTGTCAGTGCTCTAGAAGTTTTCAATCTAGCTGGAGAGACAAGGCTTAAGGTTAAAAGTTCATCTAGAGAGACAAGGCTTAAGGTTAAAAGTTCAGCTAAAGTATTGCATGTGGTAAAGATAACTGAAGGAATCCAGAGAGTGAAGGATTCAGCCCTTTGTGTTATAACTTGTGTTTTGGCAAGGAAACTTTCTTGGAAGAGACAGGAATTCAGCTGGCCTTAAAAGATGGATAGTTGTGAACAGGCAGAAAAGAAAGAGCATATTCAGGGCTGGGAGGTGGACATATTTGCAGGAGTGTGACATCAGCCTGTCTGAATTGCTGGTGGGTTTATGTTGAAAAGATTTGGAAGTGTTTGGGGGAAGAAGAGGATATGTTAAGGAAAGATCTGATTGTGGAGGACTTTCAAGGCTGGGTTAACACCTGTGGATTAATCTTGGGGGGTAATAGGAGCTTTGAAGGGTTTTTGAACAGAAACATGAGCTGATGAAGTGATTGAGCGGAATTGTTCTATTAGGTGTAAAGATGAGCCGGAAGGAGAGGGATTCAGAAGCAGGGATGCTGTTGCCAAAATCTAGGTATGAAACAGCTGGTGGCAGTGAGAAGGAGCAAGGAGAGAGGAGATTTTTAAAGGAAGAATCGATATGTCTTCGTAATGACTAGAGATAGGTAATAGAGGAGATAACTTTTCCATGCTGTAAGACTTTGAACTCAAGCCTAGAATTATGGTGCCTTAACAAACAGGGACTTAAGAAAGGAAGTTGATTGGGGAGGGGGAGAGGTAAGGGGAGTTTTGGTGGCTCAACTTTAAACACTGAGTTTGATATAGAATAATAGCAATTAAATATATAATGCTAGGAGTTACTCTAAGCATCTTACTAATATGCTCTCGTAACGCTCACAACAAGCCCATAAGATAGGTATTGTTGTCCCCAATTTACAGATGAGGGAACTGAGGTACAGAATGTCCAAGAGAGCAAAGCGTGCTGAATTTGACTCAGTGGGAGGCCCATATTGAGGAGGTAGGAAGAGGAAGTTGAGATCATCACGAGAAAAGAGGAAGCCCAGGCCACTGTGACATCATTACCCAAGGGCTAGGTAGTAGGAACGGGTTCAGGGACAAAGGGGATGTTATGTTTCAGATTCTGCAGACAGGGCAACAAACAGGAAGACTGAGGAAAAGACGGCGCCTGGGACAAGTCTGTGGTGGGTGGGCACTGATGTTTGAGAATGTGATTTTATCAAATACGTGGGAACAGGGAGAGAAATCAAGATTCAGGGATTAGGAAAACAGCGTCAGTAAAGAAATGGATGAGAGTCACTGCTTCCCAGGAGGAAGCCCGGTATTTTAAGGTTGACAAACAGGATGGCATCAAGAGGGGCAACAACGTCACAGGGCAGTTTTCAGGTGGGTCTTTCCAAAACCGGGGTGACCTTGGGGTATTGGAAAGTGGAGGCAGGTTACAAGTGCTAGAGCCAAAGTGTCCTTGGAATTTTCTCCCAATTCTGTTCCCTAATTCCTGCCATCTTCCCTCCTCTGTCTGCATGCAGTCATCTGGGGATCTAGAGAATGACGAGCAGGCAGCCAGCGCCATCTCTGAGCTGGTCAGCACGGCCTGCGGTTTCCGGCTGCACCACAGCATGAACGTACCCTTCAAGCGCCTGTCGGGTGAGCCCCTGGCCCTGGTGACGGTGTTGGGGGTGCTGCTCCCCGAGGCTTCTCTTCTCAGGGAAAAGCACCTGTCTCCTACCAGCCGCCCACCACCTCCCTGGGGTCCCTGGTTCTGGCCACTCTGTTCCCCTTGGTATTCACCCCTGCATCAGAATTATGAGAAAGCAAGAGAAGGGGATTTAATGGAGACCTCCCATCTTCAAATCTCTGAGCTTGGAACTGTCAAATTTCTTTGGCTTTGGAGCCCAGCCAGTTTGTGGTGACCCCCAGGGAGGCCTTCGCACCCCACTAACTCTCTGCTCCCTTCCCTCTCCCGGGGCGGGGGAAGGTGTGTCTCCCCTCCAGTGGTCTTTGGAGAACACACGCTGCTGGTGACCGTGTCGGGACAGAGGGTGTTTGTGGTGAAGAGGCAGAACCGAGGCCGGGAGCCCCTTGACGTGTGAGCCTGCCAGAGGGCGAGGGGCAGAGGTGGATGGGGCCGTGAGCCTCTGTGATGAGGAAGACGCAAACCTCCCCCCCGCCTCTCTCTTGATTGCCATTAGAACTAAGGCTGTCTGCTCACCCACTTCCCCACCCCTACCGGGAAGGGCAGAGGCTTGGGGACTCTGTACTATGTTAAGGAGAGTGAGGGCGAGGGGACTTCCCTCTCCTCACCTTCCCTCCTAATAAACGTGAGTCTGATGTTCCCAGGCCCAGGGATGTGTCGTGTGTATTGGGGGAGGAGGGTCACACCCCATGTGTCTTCCAGCTTCTAGGGCCTCAGCCCAGAAGAGTGGAGCAAGGACACCTCTAGACATCTAAAACTGGGACTCAGAAGAAAAAGAAAATGGGTGGGAAGGGAACTGAGGGGAGCTATTTGGTGTACATGCTAAAGGAAATCTTTCTGAGCCCCTGGCTCTCTGCTCCTGCCACCAACACACAAAGAACAGTCATTCTTCTCCCTCCTGAACAGGTATTTAATAGTCTTATTTCAGTTGGAAGCAGTAGTTGGAGAATAAGTTACAGGAACAGACAAACCAAAAAAAAACCCCAAAAAACCAAAAAACCCCACATAAAGTGCTTCAGACTGCAAACGTAAACATGAGGACGAGGGGAGGCCACCAAGCTCTCTCCCCTGACCTGAGACAGGAGGGTCATGTCATTGTCGGGTCCCTTTACCATCACCACCCTCTGATCTCAGCCCTGCGGGTGGGAGGGAGGGAGGGAATGTCAGAGGCAGGGAAGACAACTTAAAGGAACGAGGAAAACACTTTGTAAACTTAGAACCAGGGTGCAATGCAGGGGGCAAGGGAGCTCCTGGAGCCCTTGCCTTGGCCGAGGGGTGGGGCCAGCCCCCCCAGGAGGTCCGGGAAATACTGTTGGCTTCATGCCACAGCCATCCCTGTCCATTTCACAGCTTCTTCCCTCGTCCCTCATCAGCAGACACAGACAGGCGGCCCTGAGGGCCTCCTCACCCTCGGTGGGAGGCATCCCAGGGGAGGCACAGCCTGGAGGGAGCACCGCTCCGGGGGCTGTTGATTTCCAGGAGTGTGAGAGGGAGGAGAGCTGGATGGCGCTACTTGACGGGCTCCACCACCAGGACCTTGCACTCGCGCTTGGCGATCTTGTCCAGAGAGAGCACAGCCTTGTCCGGGGGCAGGTAGAGGGGGCGGCTGACAGGCGAGGCCACGGGGGGCGTGATGGCCCTGCGCTCCATCACGCTGCCCGACCTGGGGGAAGGCAGAGGCTATGAGCTCTGGTTGGACCCAGGGCCCCTCCCTGCTCCCTCTCCAACTCCAGCCTCTACCAAGTCCACTGGCACCCCTCCCGCGGTTCCGTACCTCATGAGGTGGCTGCGGGAGGGCTGTTGGTGGGAGAAGGACTGAGAGCGGCCCAGGCTCGCCTGGTGTCTCTCGACCAAGTCCCGGACGGCAGGGCTGCTGGGGCTGCTCTTGCGAGAGAGAGGCCGGGCCTCTGGCGGAGGGTGGGACACGCTGGCGGTGAACTGCAGCTTCAGTTTCATGTGCTGGCTCAGCTGGGGTAGGGAGACATGGATCAGCCACCCAGCTCGGCTTCCAGGCCCCGGACCTCCTTTCAGGTCATCTTCCCCACTTGACAGGCCGAAGTCGGATCTAAATTCTACCTTCCCTCCGCGCGGCTTTGTAGCACCACCCATTATGCTTCAGCCACAGAAGCCAGCGGCCCTGATTCCTTCCACCTGATGCTCTGCCTCACCCAGCACACAGCCTGGCCCCCACCAGCCCACCTCGAAGAGCCCCGTCCTCAGAGCCTGGAAGGCCACACTGAAGGTGAGCGCGCTGCCCTTCCGGGAAAAGCCGAGGTTGTTGAGGGGTGTATGGCAGACGATGGAGTCCAGGGCTGCCTGCATGGCCCGGCGCTCCTCCTCACACAGCTGCTTTCCTGCGGGGGACAGAAACGGGGGCTGGGAAACACATCTGTATGGTGTTCCTCAGTTTGCAGAGGGCGTTCACGAGCACAGTCTTGTTTTGATCCTCAGAGCCACTCTGTGGAATAAACTGAGTATATGCTATTGTTTGCTGAATTTTATAAATAACAGTAGCTAATACTTACTGTGTATTGAGATCTATTCTAACCACTTCACATAATATTAACTCACTAAGTCGCTGTAAGAGCCCCACGAGGTATTATTTTCTCTGTTTGAGAGATAAGAAATCTGAGGCTCAGAGAGATTAAAGTAACCTACTAAAGGTCACACAGCTAAGAAGTGGAAGAGGTACAAGTCAAACATACCAGGGAGCCCAGCTCCAGTGTCAAGGCCCTTAAAATCACTCTGCCCCGTGGCCTCTCTAAACTCTCCATTGTGACACCATGGAGACCACCCCGGTTCAGAGCCGAAGCAGCCAGCCACAGTCACCCATCTCTGTGACTGCTTCCCTTCCCCTCCCCTCCTTCGGGACAAGGTTAGGCCTGGCAGCCACCTACCAGCCTGGGCGTGCTCCGGGGTCCACACGAGCCTCACAGCAAGGAAGTCTTGGAGATTGTTGAGCAGCGTATAGGTGACAGTGAAACGCTCGTAGGTCCGAACAGGGGACTCACAAGAAGCAGTCATCACAAAGCACGGGCGGTCCAGGCGGATGCTGGGCAGGCTAGAAGCAATGAGAGAGAGAGGGAAGCAGGATGTCTGTGTTTTGAAACAAAGATGAACAGGATGGTACCCAGGCAGAGCCAGGGTGGGGTGTCCCACAAACTCACCGGTAGTGGGTATAGATGCTCTGGGTAAAGGGCAGCTTCGGCGTGGACCACTGAACCACAGCGATCAGGGGAACTTCTAGGCCCTGCCAGAGGGACAAAGGGAAACATCACATGTATCAGAGGTTCCCTCTCCCCTTAGTCAACCCCCTGGCCTCTTCCTCCCACTGCATTTTCTCACCCTTTCTCCTGAACACACCAGTCTCTTATACTCACCTCCTTGGCCCCTGGAGGGGGCTGCTCACCCCCTCTGAGCTGGAACAGGAAGTTGTGTTCCTCCAGAGCACTAAGCAAGCAGGGGAAGCAGCCAGAGGTACCAGGGAGCCGACAGAAGGAGCCCATAGAGACTTCCCCAGATTGGTGACTAGTTCAGAAGAAAGGGACCAGAGCTGGATCTTTCCACACCAGAGCTCTCGGCCCTGCCCCCATCCCCACCACTGTGCGGCCCTGCCCCTCCCCAGGACCTCACCAGACATTGTCCACCAGCAGCACAGAGCCATCGGGCATGACAGGCAGATAACTGGCATTGAAGTTTGGGAGAATGCGGATATCCCAGATGGAAATTTCCTCCTGGGAGGAGCTGTTCAGCACTGTCGGAGGTAACCAGCTCAGCTCAGAGTATCTGGACCCCTTGGACCCCACCTTTTCCCCCCTAAAATGGATCTATCCCCACCAGAGTAACTGACACCCAGTCAGTGCCCTTGCTGCTGCCCAAGAACTGAGCCGCCAATCTGCTCACCCTTGAGCACGGTCAAGTGTTTTCCAGCCACAGTGAACTGGCGACATTTCAGAACTGGAGGAGGCAGCAGAGTCAGCAGGGTGCTCACTGCAGGAGAGGGCGGAGGCAAGAGATGATGGGCTGGGTGAGCCTCATTCCAACCCACAGTTCTAATCTTGCTCTTCTCTCCAGCTTGGGCACTTGCCAGTATCACCCCTCCACTGTCCCCCAAATTCCAGACTCCAGCATTTCCTCTCTGCATTCTCCTCCCCACCTTGGGCCTTGAAAGCGCTCTGCTCGCCCCGGAAGGTCTCCCCAGGAGATCGGGTTTGCAGCAAGCGCAGGTAGCCTTGATCTCTGACCTCTGGTGCCTCAACCTCCCGCTTCCACACGGTCACTACAATCTGAGCACAGGGGACACAGGACCACAGTCGAGAGAAAAGACACACAGCCAGCCTCAGAAAGGGCGTCTGAATTAGGACAACAGCTCCACCCCGTGCCAGCCTTACCTTGGCCTTAGGTGTCCCTGGGGGCAGTCTATCCAGTGAAACGGTGAGTGGGAAGATGACCTCATCTGTGGACACAATTGGTTCCTCCACAGGCAGCTGGGTTGTGAAAAGGGTGAAGAGGTCAGAAGAGTCAAGGCCGCCCGCAGCGCCAGCGTTCCCTTTAAGATCTGCGGTACGTGGTTCTCGCCCTCCCCTCTCCTCACCCGTCATCGGCCTCCCGCTTCCCTCCAGCGTCCCTCTCCCCTCCGGTCTTCGGAGCCCAGCAGACCGCCCCTCCGCCCTGTGCCGTGTCGCCCCGAGCTCCTCACCGTGGTCGCTCCCCCTGAGGTAGCAGGGCCCGGGCCGTGGGTGAGGAGGGGGCTGCAGCCTCGAAACAACCCCCCACCACCAGGGTCCCCGCCCCCCGGGGGTTCGGAATCCTGGTCGCCGGAGCCACCGCCCACGGGCGCCCCTCCGGCGCTGACCGAGGCCAGGGCGGCCAGGGCGGTCGCCAGTTCTGCCCAGGCCCCTCGGGAGCCCAAGCCCGGGCCGCCTCCGGCGCCGGACCCCACGCCGCCCCGGCAGCGCAGCACCAGCAGGAAGCGGACAGTCTCCCCCAGGTAGAGGTGGTTGCGCCGGGGCAGCGCCCGGTACCGGCCCGGGTCCCCAGCCAGCTCCGCGCGTGGTGGCAGCGGCACGGCGGGGAAGTACATCGAGTAGTCGCACTGGGACTCCATGGGCGGTGAAGGCGGCGCGGGCCGGGAAGCGAGGTGGGCCGTGGCCGGCGGAGGGCGAGGGGGCCGCTGGGGTGGGCCCGGGGAGCCCCGAGCCCCCACCGGTGCTGCGCGCGGCCGGACCGGCCCGACAGACCAGCCGGGGCCGGGAACCGGGGCAACGAGCCCGGAACCGAGACCCCGTGGGGCCGGAACCGGGGTGCTGGGCCGAATGACTGGAGAGACACCGGAAGCGGAAGGGAAGGGGCGTGGCCTCGGAGGCGCCGGAATTTGTGGGCGACCGGATTTTGGACAAGAGGAGCGGCGTGTTCCCGTGGTTAGCCCGCTGCGTGAAGGGTTTAGGTGAGACTGCAGACAGACCCCTTCTTAGAGAAGAACTATGAAGAGAACCCCCTCCAACCCCGTTTCTCCCAGGAAGATGCTCCATCCCCTTCCCTTCCGCCCTATATAGAGCAGGTCAAAGTTTCAAATTATTTATTCATTCAACGAACATTTCATAGTGAAATGAGTATAGCCCAGTAACAAATATTTCATAGAGAGATGGACGCGTTATTCCTATCCCTTGTGTCCCAAACAATCTCTGCCGTACTCCATGGTTTGCTCCTCCAGGGGGGCTTTGAGAGTGCTGTTTGGACCTGGCGGGGGCACGAGGTGCTGGGAAGGGAAAGGGGCAAGATGGGGGGAGGATGCTTCTAGGACTAGGATTCCTCGGCACAGGCTGGAGGACGTGGGGCCCACATCCGTGCTAAGTTCCACTGGTCCTTTGGGGAGCAGACATGGTCTCTGGGGGAAGCAGAAAGGGCATGTGGCTGCCTCACATTCATCACTGTGCCCCTGTGGCTCAGCTGCTTTTCAGCCTAAGACTTAGTGGTCTGATGCCTAGGGGGAGGGTAGCCTTGAAGTCTTGAGGGGCACAGAGACTGTTGGGGGGAACTGCTTGGCATCTAGTTTGTCCTTGTACTGTAGCTCAGGGGTAGCCAGGCGCTCACACTCCTCCTGGTCTTGGAGGCTCAGGCCACTCTGAAGCACGTAACCCAAAACCTTACCTGATCCAAACTGGAAAGGGCGGAACCGCCGGTCAGTGATGTACTTAGGGTCTAAAGCCTCACCCCCCACCAGACAGTGTTTAGCCAGGGCCTCTCGGCGAGCCCGGAGCTCCGCCACAGCACTGTCCAGCCGGCTCTGGCCGTATTGCTTTATCCGGGCCCACAGGCTGCGGTTGAAGTGAACATAGAGAGCCCAGTCCAGGTTGTTCCAGGCTCGGGCCCTTGCAGACAGCTGCCTGTCCTCAGCAGTCAGTCCACCATCACCGACAGCACTTCCGCCCTGCCCACCTCCAGCCTGAGCGTTGTGCATGAAGCCCACCACATCATCTAGACTCCAGCACAGGGCATCTGCCAGCAGGACCAATGACTCGTCAAAGTACTCGGCCACCAAGACCAGGTCAAAGACAGAGTCCAGCCAGGCCAGATTCCACTGGATGAAGGATGAAGACCTCAAATCTAAAGAGGCAGGGCTGGACGTCTGGCTGTGACCATCAGCAACAGTGGGAACGGGATGGAAGAGAGCATTGGGATCCAAGGTGTGGGTTCGCAGGCCAACACCAGAAGGCAGCTGTGGCGGGTTGGGATCTCTGGGGGGATGAGGATTCCCTCTCTTGGTCCTCATCTCTGGGGGAAAGGGGAGGCCAAAGTCAAACCATAGCAAGTTGCGTGCATAGTGGTCCCCACGGGCCCCGGGCTGGTAGAAGGCTCGGGGATTGTCCAGGAAGGCAGCCAAGGACGGTGATTTGCGGAAAGCCGATGATGTGGATTTATAGTAGGAGAAGGCAGAGCGGGCCAGAGCCGCTGGGTCTCGGACAATGGAAAAGAAGAAGCTGTCAGAAGGCATGACCTGAAGTACCTGCAGAGAAGAGGAAACAGACATAGGGAGAGAGAACTAAGCCAGGAAGAAACTAAGAGCAAACCCAGTGCCCACGGATCCCCCAGCCTCCTCCAACCTCCTTCTGACAGCTCTGCTGGGAACCCCCAGCTTCCTTCACCAGCTACATAGATCTTGGGTAAGGCACTTAACATCTCTGAGACTCAATTTGCTTATCTGCAAAACGGGGATCCATCATACCTTCCTTCCCAAGTGATGATGGAGGTTACATGAGATAAGGATAGGAAGGAACCTGGAACATGGGAAGCTCCTGGAGAACATTAACTTCCTTGGGCCTTTCTGTCTGCCTTGGTCAGTAACACTTCTGGAATCAAGCTTTGTGTTCACTTCTCCAACAAAAACCTAAGTGCCTACTCTGGGACTCTGTCACAACTCCAAGAAAGGAGCTGGCCTCAGGCCTTCTCAGGAGGATCACTGGCAGCAAATAGGGAGGAGACAGAGCAGTCGCAACGCTGTCTCAGGTATAGGCGTCAGGGGCAGGCCAAGCCCAGGATGGCCGAAGGACAGGGCACTCCTGGGGCTCCTTGGCATCTTGCAGAGCAAGAGACACCCCTGGAATGGGCACTGGGGAGCCATGGCCACTCGGTAGGGTGCTGCTCTGAGGCCTAGGATGTGCGATCCCACTTCTGGGCAAGAAGGAAGGTGGGAATTGGGCTGAGCCACACCCTAGCGTGGTCCTTCAGGCAGATCCATGCCAGAACTCAGCTCTGGGGCTCCTTGAAGGGTTTCTGCCTCTGAACACGACCTCTGTCATTGAACCTGACTCCCTGACAAGTCTTCCAGTCTGCTCTGCCGATGTGGGCATGCCTGCAGGGCGAGCCTGTGAGCTGTATGTCTCTTTGAAGGCATAGGGAAACAGTGCAGAGAACGGTCTGTGGCATCAGATGGACCTGGAATAAAATCCCAATTCAGCCATTTACCAACCCTGTAACTTTGGGCAGGTTATCGAACTTCTCAGAGCCTTCTCAGAGCCTCCATCAGTAAATCTCGGTTAACACTTACCTTGAAGGATGTGGAAGTGTGGGGAACATGGGGGGTAGTGAGGGGTGGTGACAATCATCCTAAACTCCAGAGGAACCTGCCTCAGTGACCGCTGTCCTCGCCTCACTCCCAGCAGTGCCCCCTCGCTTCCCATTAGATCACATTCATGCTGCTCAGCTCCAACAGGACTGCCTTTGCAGCCACCACTGAAGTTCTACCACCTACACACACACATGTCTTTAAGATGTTTTGCTCTAAGAACACCTGATATTTTCCTTACTACAAAGTCATGTCCACCCTTTCCTATAAAACCCACCTCTCCAGAAAGCCCCACCTCTTTTGATGACTATTCTCCCCACAGTTCCGAATACAAACACACATACACACGCACACAGCCCACAGAAGGCACTTGGACTTTGGAGCAGCTGGGCCTGGGTTCAAATGCTAGCTCTGTGGCTTTCCGTTAACAGAGGCCTGTCACTTAGCCTCTCTGAGATTCAACCTCCTCATGTGTGTAGTGGAGACACTTATAATGCCTTCCTGGCAGGATGATGGTAAGATGACTATCCAGCACCCAAGAAGTATTCAGTGAAAGTTCGCTCTTTCCCTGTATGTGTTCATTTGCCCATTGATTTTCTTCCTCCAAGAGGTTCGTGTGTGTGTGTGTGTGTGTACGGATGACCTGTGAGTGCGTGCACTCATCTCCCCCTTTAGAACTGAGGCTCCGGGGGTTGGGGGTGGGGCTGGGACTGGGGCTTGGCATGTAGCTGATCTTCAAAATCTGGCAGACGTGGTGAGGGGAGTGAGATGCAGCCGGGTCAGAAGGCAGTGACTGCACAGGGCCCTGGCAGTGCCAGTGGAAGGGGCCAGGAAGGGCCAGGTACCTGGAGGGAGGGTTGGCGGGGTGGGGTCAGAGTTGGCGGGACACTGATGCCAGCAGGATAAATTGGTCAAGAAGAGAGACTGCAGTAAACTCTAGATGGAGAGGGCAGAACTTCGGCTGCCAGAAAATTCTGAGGAAGGGACAGCTGAGGAGGGGGCAGCAGGACTCACCTTTGTGGCCCCCATGCCCAACTCTTGGGTGAGGGGATGCCTGGGGAGCCTCCAGGCCTGGGGTCTCCTCCCCTGGTGGTCTTGGCTACAGGCATGAGCCCATCTCTCGCCAGTCCTGTCCACCCCCTCGACACTCCTCACCTCTTTCAGGTTGAACCTCATGTGATGACAGAGGATGTGGAAGGGGGACTGGGTGCCTCCACCCTGAGGGCGGTAGCCTTTGACCCGAGAGGCCTGGAAAAGCTTTGGGTAGCCGAACTGATAGCGGGCGGGGAGGGCGAAGCGCAGCCCGTGTCGGTCCCCGTAGCGGTGAAGTAGACTGAGCACAGAGCTGCTCCCGGATTTATGCGTCTTCAGGAACACGAGTCGCTGCCGTGGCAGGCAGGATGGAACAGCTGGTCCCGGGGTTGAGGCCCAGGACTGTCGGAGCTGCAGCCCAGGTAGCCTGGGGAGAGACGGGAGGGGAAGTGTCGTGTCCCTCACCAGCAGGTGGATGAGTGTCTTGAGGAGAAAGGACGAGGGCGTGGAGCGTCCTCTGAGTCCCCAAGAGTCACAGCCCCAGGTGGGACGGGGAGGAGCAAGTGGGGGGGCATCTGTGGGGCGTTGGGACAAGATGGGAACTCACCTCCTCTGGAAGGGACCCCCCCAGAGCTGGAGGGCAAATCCGATGGTCATGAAGACTCCCAGAGCCACCCCCAGGCTCCGAGGCCCCCAGAGGCGCATGGTCCTGGTAGGAGACAGAGGGCCCATGTGGCACAGGGAAGGGGGTTGCTAGAGCGGGGCAGGGCAAGGGCCAGGCACAGAGGCAGAGACAGCTTGAGACAGCCGTGCAGCCGCGGAAGGCGCCGGTTCGAGTTTGGGGGTTCATTCCCCAGGTCTGCTCGCAGCCCCGGTTGAGTCTGCCCCCTGAGTTAGCAGATTTTTGCCTCTGTCAGCGTCTAGAAGGGAAATGAGGGGGAAGGAGGAGAGTCTAAGGAGGGGGTAGAGCCTTCTCTCCTGCTGCTGCTGCTGCAGCTGAGACCTCATTCCGGGCAGGGGGGCAGCGGAGGGGGGAGCCCTCTCTACACCCAGATCTTCTAGGTGCCCCACGACTGCTTCTCTGCTGTCAACCTGCAGCTCCTTCCAACCTCCACTGACAGCTCCTCACTGAGCCCCAGGGATTTGGAAGGCAAGGGGAGAAAGATCAGACCGGTCCGCTCATACCAGTGAAACAGACATCACCGGGCCCCTGACCACCTCCTCTGCCCCTCTGTCTGTGACAAGTCGGGCTGAAGAGCCCCATTCTGAGGCTGAGAGGAGAAGCCATAAGGAGCGAATGAGGGCCAGACAGGGCACCGGCTTAGGAACCCAGGGAGGTGAAACCACAGGAGCAACTTTGTAAAGAATAAGAGCCGACCAGCTCATCTAAGCTCAGGTATGCTTTCCCTCTTGGCGCCAGGCAGAGCCCAGTGTGTGAGAGGGCCTGGGGGGGTATAGGGTTGTTTAGGAAGCCCAGATCCCACACACCCCCATTCCCACTTTCCAACCCCAGCAGTGCACCCAGAGGGGATTGAGAGGGTGGGGCTGGAGAGAGACTGCGACACAAAGAGACAAAACCCGAACGCCGAGCTTCAGAATTCCTTCCCAGGCCCCAGCTTCCCAATCTACTGAGAGTCCAGACCTGCCCCTTCAATTCCAACCCGCAGCCCCTCCACCAAGCCCCGACGGCCCCCTTCCAGGACGAGCCCGGAGCGACCCCAGCCAGAGAGCCCACACTGGCCACCTAGAGACCCGCCCCCTCTGGCATCATCCCCCAATTTCCTCCCCCAACCCAGCCTCCAGGATCCAGCCCCGCACTGGACTCCTTCCTGTGTCCGGATTTCTTCTATTCCTTCCATCCATCCCTGTCTCCTCCCATTACCCCCGATTCCAGCCCGCAGTTCCCTCCAGCTTTGGTGACTGCTCAGTCTGTTGCCAGCCCTGAGTCGGCTCCCTCTGGGGTTCTCTCTATGAAACCCCCCAAGTCTCCTCCCATAAACTCTAGAGTCCCTCCACTGGCCGAGGCCCCGGCTTCACATGCCCACTCACCAGGCCACCTGAGGAGCAGCAGGGAAATCGGGGTCTGGCCCTGCCGCCTGCTCCAGCCACCGCCCGGTTTCTCGCTCGGCTCAACTTTCCCCCTAAACTTTCTCAGTGCCCAGGCTCCTCCCCCTCCCTCCCTTTGTCCCGCCAGTCTCTGCAGCTGATTCGGCTTTGATCGCGTCTCTGGGTCTCTCCCTCCCTGCACCTTTCCCTCTCCTTCAGGGCACCCAGCCTGCCATTGGAAGACACCAGTCCTACCCTCCTTTGGCACTTAGGAATCAATTATACTTTTTCTTTCAGCTTTCTGCAGAACAAAAGCCTCATTCAGGCAACCAAAGGAAAGAAGGAAAGAAGAAAGGAGAATGACAGACAAGAGTTGAAAGCAGACATTGTCAAGGACATGACAAGGTAGCCAGAGGCTGACACAGAGAACTGGGGCCCCGACTCTGACGGCAGGGTCAGTGGTGTGGTAATATTAACGGTGGCTTGGGTCCAAAAAGTTTTGCAGTCCCCTCCCCGCAACTCTCCCCATTTTGCAGATGAAGGTGCTCAGACCCAGAGGGTGGACAGCTTGCCCAAACTCAATCCCAGGGGACAGGTTCCAAGATAAGCAGGCAGAAATGAACTGCTGGTCACAGAGGCTCTGGGCTAAAGGTACAGAAAGTCACACATAGGGTCCAATAAATTAGCCATTTATTTATAGAATAAACATCGAGTCGAACACTGAAACATGAAACGGGGAAGCTTGTGAAGGATGTGGCGGATGGCAGAGGCCATGAGATATGCTTTTATTTCTTCTTTCTTTTTTCTAGTTTAAGAAAGTGATACTGAAAAAACTCGATAGAACCCAGACCCATAGATCCTGACATCCTAGTCCCCTGCCCTGCACCCCGCAAACACCAGCTTTGTCTGTTTCTGAGACCGGGTGCCCCCGCCCATCCCCACCTTCAACTTCCTTCAAACCCCTCCCCCCCGCAACTCTAAAACTCCTCCCTTTTTCTCTGTTGGGGCTCACCACCAGCCCAACCATAGAGGCTGGGTTAGAGAGACCACACCTCCTTCCTAAATAAATACCCCCAGCCCCTCCTCCCCAGATACCAAATGAAAAAATAAATATAGTGAACACCCACCCCCAACCCAACCCACCAATGGAAATCTGGATTTGGGGCCCCAGCCATTCACCCAAAAAGTCCCTTCTCTACCCTCTCTGCAGCCCCCTCCGACTCCTCCCCAGACCCAGCAGACGGGGGAGGAGGGGATGGGCCACGAACCCTTCTGATGCCAGGGCACCCCTCCCCAGTTATCGAGGTCCGAGCAGGGCCAGGGCTGAGAGGAAGAGAATGAGGAGGGGTTGGGTGTGAAAACTGACAGACGTCCCTCCAGTCCTGCTCCTGTCTTGGCTGTGGCGGATAATGACACCTCCTCCTTTGCCCCCAGCACCATCCCTTCGAGGAGGGCGAGGAGGCCGGGCCGGGGGGGCCACAGCTGCTGCCCCAGCCATCCAGTCATCTGCATAGTGCTGTCCCTCTCCAGAGCCGCTAGCGTCCTCTGCAGGGAGGAGAAGGATCGGAAACAGACAGGGATGGAAAAGAGAGGTAGCGGGAGACAGAGAGAAGGAGCCACAGGCAGCGAGGGAGAGAACTCGAGATAAAAACAGTGATAGGTGGAGGGGTGGAGGAGCAGGCAGGGTGAGAAGAGGGAGAAAGCGAATGACAGGAAGGTGAGCAGAGAGATCAGACACATGAGAATGAGGGGAGGCAACGAGAGACAGGAAGAGACAACGAGGCAGACAAAAAGGAGAGACAGATGGAGAGAGAGGATAAACAGGAAAAGAGAGAAAACAGACGTACACAGAAGCAGCGAGCAGACGGGAAGGGGGGGAGAGACAGAGACAGACAGTGGGAGAGAGGAAAAAAATGGACGTCAGTGCCTTGTTTCCCTGGCAAATTCTACTTTGGGGAGCCAGCCCCATGGCGCCCGCACCCCACTTCCCCACCTCCCGGGATTGCCCACTCTTAGGAGCTTCCCACCGTTCTGTAAGAGTGTTTTGGTGTCTCCCCCAGGGAACCATGAACTCAAGGATAGAGACCCTGTCATTGGTGCTCTACCCCCTACCTTTGAGTAAAGCGCTCAATACGTGCGTGTAAAATGTGTGAGGCAATGAATGGATGGTAACGGAGAGACGCCAGGGGAGGGACTACAGAAAGCAGGGGGCGGGGCTGCGGGTTGGCCCGGGTCCAATCGCGGAAAGCCGGGCGGAGCGAGGCCCTCGCGGCGGCCCGGGGCCTCACCCCAGTCCTCCAGCTCCAGGTCGCGTCCCAGGGCGGCCGCCTTCATCCTGGTCGTGGCCGCCCGGAGCTGCAGCCGCCGCCTCCGCGTCTGGAGGTCGGGGCTCGAGGCTTCCGCATCCAGCTCTGGGTTGTCGATCTGCCCGGCCTGGGGACCCCCGACCACGGGCGACAAGTACCTGCGAGCAGAGCAGCCCCGGAGGCTCCCGCCCCGCCCCCGGAGTCCGCCTCGCCCTCCCGCCCGCCGCCGCCGCCGCCGCCGCCGCCGCCGCCGCCGCCGCCGCCGCCGCCGCCGCCGCCGCCGCCGCCGCCGCCGCCGCCGCCGCCGCCGCCGCCGCCCGGCTCTCACCGGCCCCGCCCAGCTCCGGTCCAGCAGGGCGCCGCTTCCTGGGAGACGTCCGCAGCCACGCGGGGGTCCCCGCACACTGTCAGGGGCAGCCCGGCCCAGAAGCCCCTCACCCGGCCCAGCCGCTCGCGGAGCTCCCACACCTGGACGCAAAGAGAGCCCGGGAGGAGCTGGTGCGCGCGGCCCCCGCCCACCGCCGCGCCTGCGCCCCCGCCTGCCGCCCGCCACTCACCAGCCGGGGCAGGCTGGCGCCCGCAGCCGTCGTGGGCCGCTCCTCCTCCGCCGCCGCCGCCGCCGCCGCCGACCAGAGCCGGCCCACCTCCTCCCGGGGGGCTGGGGCACGGCGGGCGCGGGCCGGCGCCGGTTGGGGGCTGCCGCATTCCTGGAACACCTGCGGCACCGGGAAGAGACCCCACAGACAGTCGTCCCGCGGTAAAAACTACACTCCAATACTCCAATCGCCCCCAACACCCCAGTTTATCCAGAGGCCCTACAGTGTCTGACACCCTGCACTGTACCCCCAGCCTGGGGCCTCCCCCTCCACCCTTCTCTCTCCGGTCCTCCCGCCAACTCCCACTCTTCTCGTGGCCCCTGTACCTGGGCTGACAGCCCCACGCTGTTTTCCTGCAGATGCATCAAACCCTCCGCGATCTTCACCCCGATGGACTGTGCTGCTAGCTCAAAGGAAAAGGGGCCCTGGATCTTCTCGGCCAGGAACAGGAGACCATCTTGAAAGAGGAAAAGAAAGAGAAAGGGTGAAATGAGGGGACATCCAGGGAGATACTCACTGAAGTAGGATGTTCACGCAAATCCTGACCCCGGCCTTGGAGGGAAGCAGCAGGTCTTAGATGGGGGAAACTGACATGAGAAGAGCCGCTCCTCATCCTCTCCCCTCAGTACCGCTTAACACTCCCTCCCTGGTCCACCCTGCCCACCCCCACACAGACAGCCCTCCCAGGCTTTCCTGAATCCCCTCACCCAGATAGGCCCCCCAGTCAGGATCCAGTCCCTGGCTGCTGATACAGCCGTGGGCCACGTTGAGGCAGAAGCCCCGGCAGGGTGGCAGCGAGGGGACCCCCCGACAAAGGGGGCAGCCTGTCAGACGCATCACAGCCCGCTTGCAGCCTTCGGACAGCGGCATCTGGGAGCAGAGAGCAGGCCTGTGTCATCCACGGTTGGCTGCCCTCAGCCAAGCCTGGTGCTGGGCACAGAGAGAAGTCAAATGCCCCACCCCACCTTTCCCAGGCTCTCAGTGTAGAGCTGGATGTGAACATCTAGGACTGATGACCCCGTGTGGTAGCAGGAGTGACCCCAGGACTGCCACAGATCAGAGGAGGGAGGCTCCTAGGGGCCAGGTTGCAGATGCTGCTTCTTGGGAGAGATGGGGCGGTGAGGGATCTGAGAAAAGGTTCAAGGACAAGACTGAGCCCATCATGGTTGGGGAGAGAGGAGGATGAGGATGCAGGAAGTAAGGCTGGGAGGTCAGGGAGAGAATGAGCAGTAGAGAGAGGGCCTTGAAGGCCAGGCCAGGAACCTGGCCTCCAGTAGCAGGGAAGAGGGAGCCACTGAGTGGTCCTGGAGAAAACCAGGAGGGCCAGTACTCCAATCTCAGAGATGCTATGGAGATGAGCAGGCCCGTAGAGGCTGGCAGGGGGTAAGAGTCATCAGAGGGTCAGAGGTGGGAGGAGATCATGGGTCATGACACAAGGGAGACTCCAGCCTTCCTGATTTACCCTGGGATGCCAGGGCTTCAAGGCTGATATGGGAAGGCCCCAGGCCTCTCCTGCCAGCTGGCACCGGACTCTTCTTCATGGGACCTCTCCTGCTTCTTGTCTCCCTCCCTGGGCCCTGCCCATACTCAGGCTCCCTCTAACCTTAAGCGTTTCGCTGACCACATCTCTTCCGGTCTCCAGGCCCTGGATAAAGGCCCGGGCAGCCACCAGGGCCCGGGTTATCTGGGGGAGGGGAAAGAAGGTGAGAAAAACCACAGGACTGTTGAGGGTCAGTCAACACTGGGACCAAGAGACTGCACCAAGGGGATGAGCAGGGGGGTGAGGTTTGTAGGGTTATCTTGGGGTGGTTAGGAGTGTCAGGTGGTCCCGGGAGGCAGGTTCAAGAGGATCAAAGGAATCACAGTCTAGAAGGACCCAGGGGAACTGGGCTTGGGAAGAGGTGGAGGGATTACATTTTACAGGGCTTGGAGATAGAGGGGCTTGTATCAGAACAAACACTGAACCCGAAGCCAGGAGACCTGGGTGTGAAACATAGCTCTACCACGTATTGGCTGTGAGACCTTAACCTCTGGGAAGTTCAGTTTCCTCATCTGTAAAATAGGAATGCTAATATCTACCTCCTAGAGTTATGATGATAATTAAATGAGAGACTATAAATGAAAATTCTTCTTAAATATTAAGTGTCTAATTCACAGTTAGTTGAACCAGAGGAAGCCAAGGTATTGGGATTAGGGAGGAGTTGGCAGAAAGGTGGGGTGGGGGGAGGCAAGAGCAGGTGAGTGGGTCAGCAACTTGTGTAAACTAGGACACAGAAAGGGGGCCATCCAATTAAAGGAGACCAAGGAGCACTGGGTCAGGCAGAGGTGACTGAGGCTCAAGATAGGGGTCACCAGGTCAGACATGGCTGCCATGCAGGATAGAGGGATCACCAGGTCAGGGGTGACTGGGGCATGGAAAGGGGGTCATCGGGCTGGAGGTGAGTAGTATATACTTCAGAGGTCACTAGGTCAAAGGTGGCTGAAACTCAGGCCTTGGGGCCCCTCACCTGCAGGCGGAGGCGGCGGGGTGAGTCCCCAAAAGGCTTCAGAGAGTCATCAGCAGAAGAGGCCAGGCGCGTGAGGCAGAACAGGTAGTCAGGGGAGAAGATGTACTGTGGGTGCAGCAGGGGGAACATTTTCTCCAGGAGCTGAGCCCAGAAATCCACCAAGGCATCATCTAACCCCTCACCGGACCTCTCATAGTAGTCCCGTAGCTGAGAGAACAGGCCACTGAACAAGGGGGTGTGCTGGGCATACAGGCGGCCGAAGGAGCGCTGGAAGAGCAGGGGCAGGGAGTGCTCGGCTGATGAGAGCATCTCCCGAAAAACCTCTGTGGCAAGTGCAGAGAAAGGGGTGTGAGGTGGGGTAAGGCCAGAGAAGGATGGAAAAGTGAAAGGGCAGAGGCAGGAAGAGATGGGCATGGGGAGAGAAAAGAAAAGTGAGTCAGAAATTAAGCAACTCTTAGAGGTCTGGGCAAATTGGGGCTGGGGGTGGAGGGCAGGACCTTGAGAGAGCCTAGGGTGGGGATGCGGGGGCTAAGCCAGGGCCGGAGTGCCTTAGGGATAGAGTCAGGAGCAGGGACGGGATGCTTGCTCGGGTCATGAGCACAGAGAGGAAGTGCGAGGCCAGGTTTGGGGACGCCAGGTCCTCACCATCAAATCTTCTGTGCCGGGCAGCCAGTGTGTGAACCAAGAAGGAGCCGCTCTCTTCCACCAGGCCTCGGAAGGTGGCCTCAGTCTCCCAGGTCAGCTTCTGCTCTATCTCACTGGAACAGCAAGTGTACTCCTGGGGACAGATCCGGAGGTGCTCACCTGGACAGAGGAGACACGAAGGAATGGTGGGAAGTCATGTCGTGAAACTCCCTCCTTCTCCTGCTGATCTCTGGGGGCCATCCTTTCTCTTCGAACTGTCTGGTTTCTTTTCTATTGTCTGCCACCACATTCCCACCTGGCTCTACCCCCTTCTTATTGTCCCCTCACCCATCCCAGGTCCACTGGCACTAGCGATAGGATCAAATAAAGATGGGCCGATTTAGTGATCAGAGGGTCCTAGGTAGCCTGCCTAACATCGCACACCCCAGGCCTCTAAGGACTTACAGGATGGCTTCAATGGGAAGAATGGGGTTTGGAGGGGTGGGATTACCTGGTAAGAAAGAAAGTATTGTTATAGAAGGGGCTCATGGAAATAGCGAGGGGAACAAATTGGGCTGTGAATAAAGAAACACAGAGGCGGGTGCTAATTACTAGAAAGGGATTCCTGGGGTGGGGGTGGAGTAGAGAGCTATTATCTGAACAGGAGTGTTATTGTGATCCTGGTAAAGAAGTTCCGGAGGAGAAGAGACATTATTACTATGAGACGAAAAGATTATTATAACGGCCACTCTGAAAGGGAAGAGAGTTATTGTGAGATGGGGGGACCGGCCCCCGCCCCCTCCCTCGCCCCCAATTCTCTAGTCTTCCTTTTTCTCCTCACCTGAGATCAGGGCGGGAGGGAGTAGGCTTAAGCTATATCCCCGGGCCCCCAGGATCTGCCGGGTCTCAGTGCAACTCCGGGTGACCTTTGCCTCGATACCGGGTCCAGGACCAGGACCGGGACACAGAGGCAACAGCAGAAGCAGAAGAGATCGCAGCGCATACATAGCTGCTGCCACCTTGGGACGGCAAAGTGGGTCCTAAGAAGGAAAGAAGAGCCGCCCGAACTCAGGAAGCCGGTTCTCTGCCGCGGGATCGCCCCGCCGGCCAGAGAAAGAGCGCGACCTCCGAAAACTGAACACGGAGCACGATCGCTGGACTAGGCGGCATCTGCCGAGACAATGGGAGCGGGAGCCGGACAGGAGGCGGGGCCCGGGGCGGGGCCCGGCCAATGATGGTAAGGAGCCGGACTCAGGGGCGGGGTCAAGGGAGAAATTAAGCCAATGTACTGGGGAAGCTCGGCAGTGGGGCGGGACTCGGCAGGACTAAGGAGGCTGGGGGAAGGGCGTGGCCTTCCTCGGGGGCGTGGCTATTTGGTTCGCAAGGCGGGGCCCGGGTGGAACCCAGCGTGTGGTAGTTGAGAAGCCAGATTAAAGGAGCTCTTACTAGTGCAGTGTGAAACCCGGCCAATGGAGGGGGAACTTGGGGGCAGAGGAGCGGGGCTGGGGCGGGGCCGGGAGGAGCCGAGTTAAAGCAGGTGGCCAGCGCGCGGGAGCCCACGTGACACGGCGGCACGCTGAAGAGCTCGTGGCCGCACGAGGCTGCCGGAGCGCCGTGACTGGAACGTGGTGAGCACGAGCTCGCACGCGCCCAAGCCTCGCGACAATTTGCCCGCCCTGAGACGAGCCGTTGGGCTCGCGCCTGCGCACCGCACACCCCGCGCCTTCCCGCGTTTTTCTGGAGTCTTCTGCCACCCAGAAGGGAAGCGGCGGGCGCCCGTGCCGGACTGTGGGGCTGGTGGGGAAGGGTGACCACAGAGACCCAAGGGACCCGCGGTGGTGACTTCTCCTCAACGCTGCTCGGCCAGAAGTCGCTGTTCCGGGTTCAGACAGTGAGGCTCCCCTTTGACCCAGGCGGTCGCCCTCCCCCACACTCTGGCCCTGAGAGAGGACTTTCCCTTTTCCATACCCTCCTCCACAGTGGCCAGGAATCCCAGACCCAAAGGCTGATAGTCGCTCTCCTGAGCGGTTAGACGGCTCCTCCGCCCAAATGGCGTAGCCCAGCGTTGAGTAGAGATGCGCTCTTCGGGAAAAATGGAGGATGCGAGCCTTCCGTGACTCCTTCAGCGTTTCCGGCCTGGTTCTGATGGCGCCTCTAGCCCCAAGTCGTTAAGCGCGTCGCAGCCGGGTCCTTGAGGAGTCCCGCTCTAGCCTCTTAGAGATGGAAGTCTAGGTGCTTCTGTGGGGGTGGGGGGGTTGGGGGGCGGTTCTTGTTTCTCGTTTGCACCCTGTGAGCTGGTTTTCTTTCACTGGCCGTTAACTCCGAATCCTGGGGAGAGGGGTGTGTTTTAAGCTGCCCTGGTGTGTGCCTTCCTCGGTGCTTGGGGAGTGACCCCAAACCGGAGGTCGGCGTTGGGGCCGTGGTGTCTTTAACGCCCTGATGCCTCAGGTCGGGACTGTCTCCGTCTTTTTTTTTTTTATTTATTTAGCGGTACGCGGGCCTCTCACTGCTGTGGCCCCTCCCGCTGCGGAGCACAGGCTCCGGACGCGCAGGCCCAGCGGCCATGGCTCAGGGGCCCAGCTGCTCCGCGGCATGTGGGATCCTCCCGGACCGGGGCACGAACCCGCGTCCCCTGCATCGGCAGGCGGACTCTCAACCACTGCGCCACCAGGGAAGCCCACTGTCTCTTCTTTTTTTTTTTTTTTTTTTTCTCTCAGTTGAAGTAATAGAAGATTTACAGTGTTGTGCTAGTCGCTGCTGTACAGCAGAGTGACTTAGTTATATACACACATACGTTTTTTAAAATATTCTTTTCTATTATGGTTTATCCCAGGAGAAACCATAGAAGCTGTGCTGTTCTTCTTTTTTAATTTGACCTGTAGTTTATCTACAGTGTGTGCTCCGTCTTATTTTTTTGTGGGTCCCCCACTCCCCGAGTTCCAAAGCAGTTCCCTTGGAAACAAGGGGGGTCGTCAGGGCTGCGGATGGAGACGTGGTGGGACAGGAAGCCTTACCCCTTCTCTCTCTCTCCCGCAGGTGGACCACCATGGCCACCCTGCGGTCGTCGTCCTCCCAGTCCCATAGCTCCTCCTCCCCGAGCAGTGGGTCCTCCCCGCTGCGCAGAGCTGTGGGGACTGGGCCGAGGAGCATGTCTGCGTCTTCTAGTTCGTCTGTCGCTGTGCCCTGCGATGACAGGGACTCGGACCAGACATCGGAGGGGTGAGTGGGGTTGGTTGCGTTGTCCGCAGCTTTTCCCATTTTCATTTAACAGACGGGTAAAGTGGCAACACGTGTGTGACTATGAAAAGCCAGGAGATGCTATACTGGTTCAGAACAGGCTGGGTTTCAGCTGCCCTACGTGTTGGAGGCGTCAAGAATAATCCATCCTGTTCTGAATCCATCATCCAACTTGTCTGAACCTTTCTTGAACACTTTTGTGTGTTCACGGACAGCCTCCGGTGGGGGCCCACAGATGGGGGAAAGGGAAAAGAGTTCTTTATTTGGTGCCTGAAAACTAGTGTATACTTTTTAGTTGGTGTCCTGTAGTTCTTTTGTTTGGGGTTTTATAAAGAGGTCCTTAGCTGTTGGCATTTATGAGCTTATTCTGGAAGATTGTATGAGTATGTCTTGGGTTTTAAAAAAATCTTTCCAGGAAAAAATTAATCAAGGTCTGATTTATCCCCTGGTAATTTTTTTTATTGCGGTATAGTTGATATACAATATTGTATAAGTTTCAGGTGTACCACATAATGATTCACAATTTTTAAAGGTTATACTTCAGTTATAAGAGTATCCCATGGTAATTTTAATTGGTCTCTTCTGAATCATTTCTATTTGTCAGTGCAGCTGTTTGGCACCAGGTTATATCTATTTTGTAAATTTAACCCTAATCAACAAGACGTGAATTTGTTTTCAAGAGGTAAAATTTAACACCAGGCACGTATTAATCTCTGGTTTGTGTATTAGTAATACATGACTTACTGAGCCATTTTTCTCTACTCAGCAGTGATCCCCTCACTGCTTATGTGAATATCTTTTTTTAAATGTGAATATCTTTTGATTTTCTTATTCAGAGAGGATATTAAGAAAGGGTTGTCCTTTACCTACCTCAGTTCTTCATCTCCAATGCTTTATTCAAGTGAAAGTTTTCCCTTAAGACATTGTCCCTACTTCCTGGCAACAGTAAGCTCATCTCTTCTTAAAATCTGAATATATTTTTCTCATGGAGAGGGATGTAAAGTTAGAGACAAAAAGAAACTATAATTCATTTACCCTTTTATATATAGGGACTAGGGTGTTGTATCTAAGCAGAACCACACTCCCTCACAGGGATAGTGAATCTTTGTCAGCTGGTGAAGGCAGTGACTTCGAAGACAACTTGAGACGAAATGTAAAGAAGAGAGCAGCAAAACGACCACTCAAAACAACCCCAGTGAGTCAGTTTTGTTCTGTTTTTGAACCTGGTCTGGGAAGCAGCAAAAGAAAACCTAGAAGAGGTCAGCTGATATGCTTGATGAAAAGACAAGGCTTAAAAAGTGTTAAGGGACAGAAGTAGGAAGAAGGCAGATTTTGAAGAGCAAAGAATAAGAGAAGAGGGTATTAGGGTATAGAGGAACAGGAATGGGGCTTAGGGACTTTTAAAAGGACAAGAGGCTAGAAATAATAACGTTTACAATATAAAAATCAGTTATTTCTAATCTGAGTCAGTAACTCAAACTCTGCTGTGGAATTGGCAGCTTAAGCCTACCTGTGTGATGAGACCGAGCGTTAATGTCACTTTCACTTTTTAAAGATATTCGTGATCTCTTTATGCTGACTAGGTGGCAAAACGTCCAAAGAAGGGGTCCCAAATGGTACGTGCTCATGGTCAGAAAGAGTCAGAGCCACCATCCAGTGATCTCTTTGATGCTGTGAAAGCTGCCAAAAGTGACATGCAGGTAAAACAGAGTGTCTCATCTCTGTTTCTTGATACCATCTTACCCCTCGCTGGGTGGAAAGATAAGTACAAGTGCTTACAAACTTGATTTAATGTAGACATTTTAGTGAACATAACCTGTATCAGGAAAGGCAGATAAGACCACAGAGTGAATCCTTGGAGGGATTGTTGTAAGGGGAATCTTACATGAGAGGGAATGTTCCTTTCCTAATAGTATCACAGAACAGAATAGATTTTGCCTTGATTGATTGATGGAGGAGACAAGGAAAGGCATTGGATAATGTAGAGAAGAAGCTTGGATTTGGGTGGCAACTTGTTCACCCTTGTCACTTTTTAGCTCCACTTCGACAGTTATACCTAATTTTTTTCCCTCCCCACATATCTTTTTTCTCTTCTTACATTTCTTTTTCAATAATTTTATTGTAATTACCATCTAAAAACATGAAAGGCATATATGTGCTTAAAAATTTTTTTTCAGTGATCACCCAGGCCTCTAGCCCCAGCTCAAGAAATGAAACCTTAATGGTGCTGTAGAGACCCTTGTGTATCCTCCCTCCACCTTACTCCCCCAGTTCCCTCACCACCCAGAGATAACTACTAGAATGAATTTTCTGTTAACCATTCCCTTGTCTCTCATTATAATTTTCTCACCAATGAATGTGTTTTCCTTAATTTAAGTGAATGAGTCGTTCATTAGTTTTCTATGACTTAAATTATTTCAGTTGTTTGAGATTGACCCTTACTGATGTATAGTGTGGATTTTTCTAGTTTTTAGAAAAACTAAAAATTTTCAAACATACGGAGTTTTTCTGTTTTTGTTACTGGTTTCTGTGTGTTGGAATTCTTTGGGGCCCGGGTTGAAGATGGGTTGTTAAGAGAGGAAACCTACGTTTGCTTTTGGTGGTTGAGTGAGGATGCTCTAGAGTCACTTTTTTTTTTTTTTTTTTTTGCGATACGCGGGCCTCTCACTGCTGTGGCCTCTCCCGTTGCGGAGCACAGGCTCCGGACGTGCAGGCTCAGCAGCCATGGCTCACGGGCCCAGCCTCTCTGCAGTACGTGAGATCTTCCCGGGCTGGGGCACGAACCCGTGTCCCCTGCATTGGCAGGCGGATTCTCAACCACTGCGCCACCAGGGAAGCCCCCAGAGTCACTTTTAATTAAATTATCTGATTGAGGTTATTTTGACTGTAGAGGTAATGTGGATCTTGACTGCAAATCCAGATATGGGAACTGGCTTATGGTTTTGAATTCTCAAGGGACAATTTGTTTTTCCCTCTACCCCACACTAAGGTCATAACAAGCTAGTTTTCTTGCTGTCCCCATCTTACCTATAGGTTTATTTCTCATTCTTGCTTTCATGAGGGTGTGACTCTTTGCAGGAGCCTCCTTTTGGACTACTGTTTTTGGAAGCCCCTTAGGCTCTATCTCCTATGCTCTACATTCCATGCAGCCATCTGGACAGAAAGTTAGTTTCCTAACTGTCTGTAGTTAAGAGACCCCTCAGAGCAAAAGTCAGCTTGCTTATCTCTCAGAACTGCTACCTTCACTTCATTTTTGGCTTTTATGGAATTTTACCTTTTATTCTGGTTTAGCAATACATTTTAAAAGATGTTTTAATATTTTAATCAGAAGTTTAGATGCTTCAGTTAGAAAGCTTATACAGAATTTCTAGTCTGTCATGTTGCCAGAAATAGAAATCATCCACATTGTTTTCCTAGTCTTTGGTAGATGAGTGGCTGGATAGCTACAAGCAAGACCAGGATGCAGGATTCCTGGAGCTCATTAACTTTTTCATCCGATCATGTGGATGTAAAGGTGAGGAAACTCCTACCCTTTTCTAATCCCCAGCCTTTGCTCCTATATTGTAAAACTTTTCCTCCTTTTAGATGTGTAGGATTAGGCATTTCCTAAATAAATGGAGAGGGAAAAGCGTAAGAAAAATTTCACTTATTTAACTAGTGCCGACTACATTGTTGATTGGTAAGTAGGGAAGAGATCCAGTAGGGAAATGTGTTGGTTTGGAGACAAGACACTTTGGAGAAAAATAAATAATCATGCTATTGTGATGGTATGATGTTTACAAATTTGGAAATGGACCATCAGACTTTTACTCTTCCTTTCTCTAAATGAAATAATCTTTTATTTTCTTATTCCTTATTTCTCAGCCACTTCATCGCATATTTCTCCACTGAAGCTGTGGGGCCCCAGGTCCCCAGAGGCCATGACCTAACTTTAGTCTTATACGTCTGCAGATTGTATTATAAGAATCTGGCATAGTTTTCTTTGTTTTTTGATTGTTTGGAATATTTTTTTAACCATAGTTTTCCACTGTTTGATTCCCTTGGGTTTTCTAGAGAGGTTGCCTTATAGCAGGTACTCAGATGGCAGCAGATTTATGACTAGGATTCAGGTCTTCTGATTCCCCACCTAAGCTCTTTTCAGTATATTTCCTAGCTCATCTTCAAATGTGTATGTTAAATGGTCATGGTGTACTGTTATTTGCCTTCTAAGTACCTCATCTCCTCCATTTCTCAGGCACTGTGACCCCTGAGATGTTCAAGAAGATGTCCAACTCGGAGATCATCCAGCACCTAACAGAACAGTTTAATGAGGTGGAGGAAGACAGTCCAGGATCCTCTTGCCACTCTTTTTGCAAAATACAAGGCCCATTATCCTCCTCTTTCTGATTCTGGGAAATAGGATAGCTTTTAGAAAGAGGAGTTTAATCTCTTGGGAGCAAAAGGGACCTATACACGTTATCTGAATAGGCCTGTAGAGTTGAAAATGAGGTATAAGAGATACATTTTTACTATACTATTGGGTTTTGACATCCAGTCCCTGTGACTTCATAGACCTGGTAATAACTTTTCCATCCTTTTCATAACCTCTTTTATAGGACTCAGGAGACTATCCTCTGATAGCTCCAGGCCCATCCTGGAAGAAGTTCCAGGGCAGCTTCTGTGAATTTGTGAGGACGTTGGTCTATCGGTGCCAGTATAGCCTCCTCTATGATGGCTTCCCTATGGACAACCTCATCTCTCTGCTCACTGGCCTCTCAGACTCCCAAGTCCGTGCCTTCCGTCACACTAGCACCCTGGCTGGTAAGCAGTCACTTTTATTCTGTCAGTGTTCTCTTGGGGGTTGGTAGAACTTTCCTCTGTTCTCCAGTCCTGGATCTTCTTTCCTACCTGCATTCTAGCTCTTTACTTCAGTGTCATGCTTCTTTTATCCCAAACCTCCATCCAGTTTCTCATTAGTGGAATTGTAAAAAGGAGTGGATTACAGTGATAGTTTCCAGCCTTAACGTGTTTCTTATAGCTCACCACTGGGAATATGCTAAGCATTAAAGGAAGCCCAAAAGAGTTAGGGAGAGAAAAAATCCACTCCAGAACAGTGAGTCTTAGGATTTTAGGGTCACCCTGCTCTAGCTTTTCTTTTTCACTGCCCTTTTTTTCCTTCTTTTTTGAACCTACCCTCCCTCTCTCTGACTTAATTAATGATCTCGTTATCTTATTTTTACTGACTCAAAGCCATGAAGCTGATGACCTCCTTGGTAAGAGTTGCCTTCCAACTGAGTCTGCACAAGGACAACAATCAACGTCAGTACGAGACTGAACGAAACAAGGGGCCAGGACAGAGAGCACCTGAGCGACTGGAGAGCCTGTTGGAGAAACGCAAAGAGGTGAGAAGTGTTCCCTGCCTCTTCCCTCCTCTGCTGGCTTCCATCACAGCTGCTGCAGCCCACCTTATCAGTCCCCAAGCTTCTCTCTGCTAAGGCACAGTCCCCCAGGCAAGCTTTGAGATCGTGAATGATGGAGTCTGGCAATAGTTTAATAGACTCCTCCGGTCAGAGGTTATTGCATGCTCACTTTGTTTCTGGGATGTGGGCTCAATAGAGCATTTCTAGTTTAGAGTAAATTTTAGAGTTCTCTATGATTCCACTTTTGCTCAGTTTCCATTGTCTGCATTCATTATCACAGGTGTTTAAATGTTGTGCCTGCATCTTGTGCAGGGGGTTAAGCATTGACTTTCTTGTCAAGTGTGCAGTATGCAGGTTACCACAGGAGTACTGAAGGCCAACCACTGATGCGGGAGGCCAAGTGTTCAAGAAATGGATAGGACACAGGCCTTTCAATCTCTCCTGCGTTTAAATTCTGTTCCAGTTAGCTACTAGCTCCATGGCCTTATGTAATCTCTAAGCTTCAGTTTCCTTTCCTTTAAAAAGGGAATAATTCTTTTTGTGAAGGTTAAATGAGATGAATAAATTGCCTAGCTGGGCACATAGTAGGTACTTGCTTTGTTGCCTGTTAAACTTGAAGAAGACCACTGGAGGACATAAACCCCAACAAAATCTTTTACACTGATTAAACCTTCAAACAGCTGTGTCTATCGTGAGACTAACACTGACTTTCCCCTCATTCCCCCTAAGTATCTGAGACCTCCCCCACCATGAGGTTGGCAGGACTCATCATGTGTAACTATGCCAGTTGACTGTTTTCCAGCCCTCACCAAACATATCTTCCATGCTAAATCATTAGAGAAAGATCTATACTTTCCTGATTCTCTTTTGCTATTTTCACTGTCAGTATGTCTTAAATCGTATGTGTACTGGGTCTGTGTCAAATCTTAAATTATATACACTAGGGTGACTCCTATTATTTGGACTTCTCTGGCCTCTTGCTTCATCAGTTATCGTTTTGCTTTCTGTCTTTAATCTCTCCCTCACCACTGTTTTCCTCTCTCCACTTATAAATGTATATAAGCCCTTGAATCTTCTTTCATTCTCCTCTATGAGCTACTCCATTTCTATCCTTCCTTTTAGTATTTCCTTACTTCCTTAATATCCAACTGAATCCTTTCACTACCTAGCTTCTATCCCCATTTTTTTTCTTTCAAGTTATTTTCAACAAACCAGTGACTTTTTTTTTTTTTGCGGTATGGGGGCCTCTCACTGTTGTGGCCTCTCCCGTTGCGGAGCACAGGCTCTGGACACGCAGGCTCAACGGCCATGGCTTACGGGCCCAGCCACTCCGTGGCATTTGGGATCTTCCCAGACCGAGGCACGAACCTGTGTCCCCTGCATCGGCAGGCGGACTCTCAACCAGTGCGCCACCAGGGAAGCCCAAACCAGTGACTTCTTAATCCCTATAGCCAATGACCTTTTTTCAGTATCCCTTTTCGATTTACATAGAATTTGGTACTGATGACACACTTTTCCTCCTTCCCTCCCTCTCTCCTTTTCCTTTAAGTATGAAAATTTTCAAACGTTCAGAAAAATAGATAACACTGGTAGAATGAACACCACATACAAATCTAGATTTAACTAGATTATTTAATTTAAATCTAAATTTAACTAGATTTAAATTTAGTTTTAACTAATATTTCACTGTATTTGCTTCATCTATTTTTTTTTTTTACTATTTTGTATTAAATTATGGGCATATTGGTATTTCAACCTAAAGACTTAAGTATGTCATTTCAAAAACATGTTACTACATAATCCTAATACCATTTTCATATCCAAAAATATTAACAGTGATTCCCTAATATTTTTAATCCCAATTCATATTTAAAATATTCCACTTGTCCCCCAAATACCTTTTATATCTGGTTAATTCCAACCAGGATTTAATTAAGAACTATGCATTACATTGGGTTGTTGTGTTTCTTAAGTCTCTTTTATACAGAACCTCTGCTCCCCCCCCCCCCCCGCATTTTCCCCCAATATATTGATTTATTGAAGAGTTGGGGCAGTTGTCTTAAAGAATGTTCCCTTGTAATTCTGCTTGTTATCTGTTATTCGTCTAATCTAGGGTTTCTCAACAATGACATTTAGGGAGCTGTCCTGGCATTACAGGATGTTTAGCAGCATCTCTGTCCTCTATCCACTAGATGGCAGTAGTACCTTCCCAGGTTATGACAACCAAAAATGTCTACAGACATTGCTGAATGTCCCCTGAGAGCCACCAGTTGAGAACCACTGATACAATCTCTTCCTTCTCTTTTTTTGTTGCGCTTCTTTTGTCAAACTGCATTTATTAAAATTTTTTTCCCCATTGTTGTTAGTCAAAAACATGTATAACTACCAGCTAGGGCCTCTGAATAGCCAAAGATAGTCAAAATAATGAGACACAGAAGGGATATTATTTTTTCCAAACACAAATCTCTGAGGCATTAGTTGACTATACGGCTTCTTCCAGAATTAGAAGGTTTAACCTTTTTCTATTCTGATAACTTATTGGCTACATTTTCTTTTTCGCTGCTTTTGACTGATTAGTTTAATTACTTTTGTTTGCAAACTCCACCCTTCTCATCAACTTTGTATTTTAGATGTATCTATTGACTGCCTGATTTCACCGGCCTGTCCACTGTCACAAGTGGATGAGTAGGTGATACTCTTTTCCAAGTTATCTAATCCATAGAAAGAGATAGAAAGTTAGAGGCCTGTAACTTTCATACCTTACTATAGATGTATATTTCTCATGTGGGGGAAAAATGATTTGGGGAGATAGAAGTATTATGAACGTGTGGGAAGTAAAGCCAAATGTCCTGAAAATTTAAAAAAAAAATTAGAAGGTTTAAAAGGGAACAAAGGATACCAGAGGTTCAGACTGTGTCCTCCTATTAATAGGAAGTAGGTGGATGTCATGCTTTTCTTATATTTTTGTGGCCTTATATTATTGGGGGACATGAGAGATTGACCTGTTACTCCCTGTCCTCCAGCTCAGAGAGCATCAAGAGGAGATTGAGGGAATGATGAATGCCCTCTTCAGGGGTGTCTTTGTACATCGGTACAGGTGAGTTACTGGGCTCCTCTCATTGAAGTGGCTGGTCCTCAGTTATGGAGTCTGTAGAAGTGACAAGGTCTCCTCCTAACCCTGAGTTATCTGGTTAGTCCCACAGCTAGTGCAGCTGGGGCAACAAATGTTCCAAATTAGGTTTAGTTTATCCCCGCCTACAAAGGATCGTGTAAATTCTTCTGGGAGAGACGATAAGAGGGTAAGGCATTGCTGAGTATTCTTCTGCTCCAGCTTTGCCTGAGACCTCCCCTGCCCCATCTTTCTGGGGCTTGAGCCTTGAGAGGACAAGAGCAGAGAGCCAAAAGGCAGGACCTTTCTGAGGGTGTACAGCTCGGCAAGCCTCTTCCTAGCCCACTTCGCTGTGCCTTACACTGTGCTAAAGGCAGGGGAGTTTTTTTTCTGTTTTTTTGGTTTTTTTGGTACGCGGGCCTCTCACTGTTGTGGCCTCTCCCTTTGCGGAGCACAGGCTCCGTTCGCGCAGGCTCAGCAGCCATGGCTCACGGGCCCAGCCGCTCCGCGGCATGTGGGATCTTCCCAGACCGGGGCACGAACCCATGTCCCCTGCATCGGCAGGCGGACTCTCAACCACTGCGCCACCAGGGAAGCCCGGCAGGGGAGTTTTATACTGGGTAAAGAACTTCTTCCTCAGTATTTGTGTCTCACTCTTACCTAGATTTCAACCTCTGCCTTTCCAGAACCCTTTAGCTGATGTAATCTTTTCTTGAAGTGGAAGCAAAACAGACAGGTGGATATATTGTACAACACAGGGAATATAGCTTATATTTTATAGTAACTATGAATATAACCTTTAAAAGCTGTGAATCACTATGTTGTACCTGAAACTTATATTGTATATCAACTGTACCACAATTAGACACACACACACACGCACACGCACACACACACACGCAGTTTGGGCAACAGCTAAATTAAATTCCAAAATCGGTTTTTAAAAGGGGCATGGAGGATAAGTTCAACTATTTTATAGGTTGGTTACAGAAAGAAAGTGTTCACTTTTTAAAATATTCACATTGGGAGGAGGAAATGAAAGGCCTAGTACCTGGTGTTTAGGCAAGAAAATAGATTCTCCTGTGACAGAGATATCTGCTGGGATGGAAAGTGAGTTTGGAGAGAAAGTAATAAGGGTCAGTTTCTCTCTGTGCCTAGGGATGTCCTTCCTGAGATCCGTGCTATCTGCATTGAGGAGATTGGGTCTTGGATACAAAGCTACAGTACCTCTTTCCTCACTGACAGCTATTTAAAATATATTGGCTGGACCCTGCATGATAAGGTGAGAGTTGAGTCAGTCCTCTTCCCTGCCCTAGGATGCTTCAGCTTTTCCTGGTACTGCCACTTAGGTGTTTCACTAGTGGTCAGTGATCAACTCATCAAGACACTGAACCTCGAAATTCCCCTAGTATTTGGGAGGGTAGGATAAGTTAGGAGAGAGAAAGATATATCTAGGAGATTAAATGCCTCAAAACCACAGTCGAGTGGAGAAAGACTTTCCCTATGGAAAGGCGAGAAAGTTGACAGGGTGGTAATGCAAGTGCTAGGGTGGTAGCCAAAAGATCCTTTTAATCATGATTGCTAAATTCTGCTGTGATCCTGTTGGATTTTAAGTGAGAAGACAGCTGTTCATCGTCTCTGAGACATCTCAGAGTCCTCGATACAGAGGACACCCGGGCCCAGAATGAGTAATCTGAGAGGGAGGTATGGAGGCCCAGTGAGGGTGAGTAGAGGAGGAGTCAGCCACATTTCCCTTCTCCTCGGTAGCATCGAGAAGTCCGTCTGAAGTGCTTGAAGGCTCTAAAAGGGCTGTATGGCAACCGAGACTGGACTGCACGCCTGGAGCTCTTTACCAGCCGCTTTAAGGTAAAATCGGGACAGTGCTCCTGTGCTTGGCTCTGTCTGTGGTTCCCATTTCCCCACCTCATTTATCCATGTCTATTACTTTTATATATCCATAGATATCCCAGTGTCTGCTTCTACACCCTGTCTTTAGGAATCCCTCAGATTCTAAGAAAGCGGTGTTTTGGGATGGATATAATGAGCTATTGAGCAATGTTCTCCTTTTTACAGGACCGGTTGGTTTCCATGGTCATGGACCGAGAGTATGACGTGGCAGTGGAGGCCGTCAGGTTACTAACACTTATTCTTAAGTGAGTCCTGGGAAGTGGAGAGGCAAGCATCTCAGACTTACCTTTCAGCATCAGACAGGCCCTTCCAGAGTCCTATCCCTCCGCGGATCATAGGTTGACTCTTGTTTATATACAGGTTGAAAGACAGAGGTCACTCCCGAGTTGCAGGATCTTCAGGGGGCAAATTTCCTATCTTCTCTAACTCTTCATATCCCTCTGTTTTCCACTCTTCCATTTGGAAGTTCTTTGTGAGTTAATCCTTGTTGGTTTTCCCTTTTTGTTTCTAGCCTTAGTTAGAGGCTAGAGGACGACATCCATATCCACCTGCTTGTTCTGCGTTTCTCCTGGCAGGAACATGGAAGGGATGCTGACAGAGGCAGACTGTGAGAGCATCTACCCTGTTGTGTATGCCTCTAACAGAGCCCTGGCCTCTGCTGTGGGGGAGTTTCTGTACTGGAAGTGAGTGGGCCTCTTTTCGTTTGTTCCTTTAACACCATCATCTGTTGTTTTCTCTCCATCATCAGCTGGTGCTCTTTCTAAGGGCTCCCCATACCTATAAAGTCTCCCTTGGTGTCTCCTTCCCTTCTCAACACCTTGGGGCTTTCCTTAGCTCTGTGCCTCTTTTTTCTTTAATCCTCTCCTTGAACTGTTTCTTCCTTCCATGGTAACTGTTGCACTGCTTACTTCCTTCCGTGCTATGCCCTTTCCCTGTGTCCCCTCTACCAGGCTTTTCTGCCCTGAGTGTGAGACAAGAACGGTGGGTGAGAGAGAGAGACGCCGAAGTCCACGCTCCCAGAGGACTTTCTTCCACCTTCTGCTGTCCTTTTTTGTGGAGAGTGAGGTGACGTATGAAAAGGAGCTGTTGGGCTCTCAGGCGTAAGACCTTCAGGTAGAGAAGGATGGGAGCTGGCACTGCAGGAAGGAGAGAAATGGTTCATTAGTAGCCAATTTCTAGAGTTTTAACATGTGGCGTCAGTAACTTAACATCTGTCTTCTTCCACAGCTCCATTACCACGCTGCATACTTAGTAGACAGCCTGTGGGACTGTGCGGGGCCTCAGCTGAAGGACTGGGAGAGTCTGACAAGCCTGCTGCTGGAGAAGGACCAGAGTGTGTGCCACCTGGTAGCCAGGGGAGGGGACCTCTCATCTCCTAGTAGGAAACCAGGAGAGATTTCTCTCCTGACTTGTGAAAGACATAGGTGTCATGGGCGGTGGGGCGGTGGGGTCCTTGGAGATGGAGGGTGGCCACCCTGTGATTCTGTTTTCCATCCTCCTGCCACCTCAGACCTGGGCGACGTACAGGAGAGCACACTGACAGAAATCCTTGTGTCCAGTGTCCGGCAAGCTTCCGAGGGTCACCCGCCTGTGGGGCGGGTCACGGGGAGGAAGGTATGGCAAGAGGGGCAGGGTAGGTTGCTTAGCAATATTAAATCCAGGCAGGTATTGTCTGTCCTAATTCTCAAGTCTTAGGTTCAGGTGCTCCTTCCTCTGCCCCTCAAAGAATTCCATTTCCAGAGAAAGAAATTGAAGGGAGCTGCTGAGTTTTCCTTCCTGGGAAGATAAAATTGTTGGGCAGAGGAATACATGTACACACACTTTTACCCCCACCCCCAAATGATTGTAATTCCAGGGCTTAACACCCAAAGAACGTAAGATCCAAGCCGACGACAAGGTGAAGCTGACTGAGCACCTCATCCCCCTGCTTCCCCAGCTCCTGGCCAAGGTAGAGGGTCCCCACTGCTCAGCCTCTGGGAATGAGCGGGTGGAAGGAACTGGCCTCCAGATTAGCAGTATAGCAGGTAATAAGTAGGCTTCCCTCTCAATCACCACAGTTCTCAGCTGATGCAGAGAAGGTTGCTCCCCTGCTGCAGCTTCTCAACTACTTTGACCTCAACATCTACTGCACCAGGCGCTTGGAGAAAGTGAGGAGAGAGGAGGACACATTCCCTATACTTTGCTACTTTCATCCTAGGGCCAAAGGTTCTACTGCCAGTATCCAGTTTTTCTCAAGAACCTGGATTCTAGAAAAACCAATAAGCCCTCCCTTTCTGAGGCATCTTATCCTTGAAGTTTAAAGCTTTCGACCCTGTTTCTTTCCTCCCCACCTCTAGACCCTCCCGGAGGAGTTGTCCTCCCTGCCCCCCCCCCCCCCCCCCACAGCACGGTCTTCTCACACCGTTTTCTCTCTCAGCACCTGGAGCTGCTCCTGCAGCAGCTCCAGGAGGTGGTGGTGAAGCACGCAGAACCAGCGGTGCTTGAGGCTGGTGCTCATGCCCTCTATCTGCTCTGTAATCCGGAGTTCACGTTCTTCAGCCGGGTGGACTTTGCCCGCAGCCAACTTGTGGATCTGCTGACTGACCGCTTCCAGCAGGAGCTTGAAGAGCTGCTGCAGGTTGGAAGTGGGGCTGCGTGATGGGACACCGCAGACTTGTGTGGGAGAGGCCCCAAGATGGGGGTGTGGATCTGTGAGTTCTTGGGGAAATCCCACTGTGGACCTTCTTTCTTCCTCAGTCTTCCTTCCTAGATGAGGATGAGGTGTACAGTCTGGCAGCCACCCTGAAGCGCCTCTCTGCCTTCTACAAGTGAGCAGCTCCCCTCCTGCTCCTTCTTCTGTTTCTACCACTGTCTGTGGGGTTGATTCCTCTCATTCTCTTCCAGTGTAACGTTTTTCTCTCCCCGCCCCCCAAAGTGCCCATGACCTAACTCGCTGGGAGCTCTATGAGCCCTGCTACCGACTCCTCCGGAAGGCTGTGGACACAGGAGAGGTTCCTCACCAGGCAAGTAGACGAGTTGGAGGCAGGAGAGGAGTTTTAAGGGCCGTGTCCTAGGTGGCCACCACATATGCAGTTCGAGTCCCGGGGCTGTGGAGCAGATGAGAGAGAGAGAGATCTTGATCATGTGTGTCGTTCCTTCCATCCCAATCTTGGAAGGTGACTGTACTTTCCAGCACCTGAAAACAGCTATTCTCTCTGGTTTCTGGGGAGTCAAGGATAATATTGAGGGGGTCTAGGAGACTTTAAATAAATTAGGGAGAGGTGGCATTCCTACTCAGGATAGAATCCTCTGAAGACTTCCAGAATCAGTTTTTTTCTACCGGAAAAGGAATTGGGTCTCTCCTAATCTCATTTTCTCTCTTCTGTCTGCTTTTTTCTTTTTTCCCTCCTTTGTGTGTATCTGCCTGTCTGTCTCTCTCTCCCCACCTGCCCCTTACTCCTGACCCTCATTTTGTCACATTTGGTTGTTACAGGTGATCTTACCAGCCTTGACTCTTGTCTATTTTTCCATTCTCTGGACACTAACCCACGTATCTGGATCAGATGCTTCCCAGGTGAATATGGGTCTGAGTAGGGGGAACGGGAATGGAGGAGTCCGTGTCTTCCTTCATTTCTCCCTGCTGAAGCCATTGTCTCCACAGAAGCAGCTGTTGAATTTGAAGGGCAGGATGGTGGCCTTCTGTGAACTCTGCCAGAACTGCCTCTCAGATGTGGATCCTGAGATTCAGGAGCAGGTGAGCGTTTTCTCAAGTGAGCGTATGTCAGGATGTGAGTCATCCCCCCGACCCCGACCCTGTGGTCTGAGGAAACCCCGTTCTGAGGGGAAATTGGCAATGTAATTTCTGTCTTGGTCAATATTCTGTCCTTTTTAAGCGTTCTTTTTTTCCCTGACAGGCTTTTGTATTGTTAAGTGATCTGCTGCTCATCTTCGGCCCTCAGATGATTGTCGGGGGACGAGAGTTCCTTAGGCCCCTTGTCTTTATTCCTGAAGCCACTCTCCAGTCTGAGCTGGCCAGCTTCCTCATGGACCACGTCTTCATCCAGCCTGGAGGACTGGGCAGTGGTACAGGGGCTGTATACCTGGGGCTCAGGCATATAGGGCAGGAGGTCTGAATCTGTGATTCTGATGTTTCCCATTCTGCACTTGATGTGAACCAGGTCATTCCCAGGAGGATCATTTACAGATAGAGCAGCTGCACCAGCGGCGCCGCCTCCTGGCTGGGTTCTGCAAGCTGTTGCTTTATGGGGTGCTGGAGATGGACGCAGCCTCGGATGTTTTCAAACACTACAACAAGGTACAGCAGGGCGCCAAGCTGAGCATGGCCATGGCTGCAGACTCTGTAGCACTACAGAAAGGAGGGTTGGAGAGATGATGGTATCAGGCTTAAAAGGAGAAGCAGGGGGGAAGGCCAATAGTTTAGAATAAAAGGACAAAGAAAAGAGACTTTAGTAGTAAATAGTTAGTGGAGAAAAAACTGTTAGGAGGAAGAAATTCATTGGAGGGAAAGTATCTTATTCTTCTTGTCCAGATTTTTTTTTGTGTGTGAATCTAGTCTATGGAATGGGGTAATGTAAGAAAGGGAAATAAGAATGGAAGAGGGATCAGTCCTCACAAGATACCTAGATATATACCTCATTTCCTCAATCCAGCATTGTGTTGATTTCTCTTTATTGAGTATGTACTATCCCAGGCACTAAGGACACCTCAGTGAACAAAACAGTCAACGGTTCCTTCTTCCTGGAGCTTCTGTTCTAGTGCGGAGAGACAAATAGCAAAGGCTTCGGTGCTGGATGACACTGGGCTCTGGCAGGCTTAATATCCTTCTTCTCCAAGAAATGGGCTCAGGGCAGAGTTTCTTCCCTTATTTGCCTAAACTGATTTCTTTGGGGCTTTGTACCTGTTGGTTAGAAGTATGGTCTAGTATGAGTTGTTTTATGCTTAGGTTCACATTTCCCTACCTAAGGCTGTTTCGGAAAGAGATACGGTTAGGGCTGTGAAGAAACAAAACAAAACAAAATAGTTTTTTCCTGTGGTCAAACAGTATCTTCTCCACTTCTTTTCCCTCAGTTCTACAATGACTATGGTGACATTATCAAGGAAACGTTAACTAGAGCAAGGCAGATTGACCGAAGTCACTGTTCCCGAATCCTGCTGCTGAGCCTCAAGCAGGTATGCCCTTCTGCCTACAGTGCCTCAGACCTGACGTGCCCTCCTTGCAGCCCACCCACAGCCGTCTAGAACATGAGATCCTTCAGAGCAGGAAGTTTCTGATTTACTTTGGCTTTTATTCCACATGACAGTCACCTTCACAGTTAACGGAGCCATAAAAAGTATTTTTTTTAACTGTGGGCTGTTTCCACCCCAACCCCATAGAAACTCCACGTCAGTTAGGACATGGGAGCACCAACAATAAAGTGATAGGGAATTCCTAATTCTTTTTCTAGTCTGTTCTCTCTCAACCCCTTCAGTTACTACAGACATTTTTATTTTTACAGAGCAGGGTGAAGCCTCTCTCTGTTGCAAGGGGGTCAGGAATAGGGTCAGTGTCCTAGGAGGAAAGAAAGAGTAAAAATAGCAGATGGTGTCCCAAGCCCTTTCGGATTTCTGGGCAGAGAAGGGAATGCTATACTTCCTTGTTTCTATCTTGTTCCTCCCTTTCCCAAATGTGCCATGTCTCCTGGACACAGTTATACACAGAACTGCTGCAGGAACAGGGGCCCCAGGGCCTGAATGAGCTTCCAGCCTTCATCGAGATGAGGGACCTGGCCAGGAGGTTTGCCTTGAGCTTTGGACCCCAGCAGCTACAGAACCGTGACCTTGTGGTCATGCTACACAAGTAAGGAAGTATTGGTTGGAAAGCAAGGTACTTGAATCTTCCTAAGAGGGCTGAGCCAGAGGCTGGGTACAGGGAGGGCTGGGAGTGAGGTCTCAGAGGGGGAGGGTAAGCATGTCGAGGAGTCGCAGTAGAGTTGGTGAGCGGGTATCCTTTGGAGACAGGCTGGGTCCAGGGGAAGAAGCACTTGGACAGGATGCCTCAGCCCTGGGAGGGAAGTGGGAAGGGACTCTCTTCCTAAAATGATTTTGCTCAACCAAGGGAAGGCATCAGGTTCTCCTTGTCTGAGCTTCCTCCAGCTGGCTCCTCCAGTCAGCCCCCAAATCTGGCATTCCTGGAGCTCCTTTCAGAGTTCTCCCCCCGACTCTTCCATCAGGACAAGCAGCTGCTGTAAGTTAGGGCGTGGGTGGATAAAGATGGGAGTTAGAGAAGAAGGGTGTGGCGAGGGCCTGTGACCACTTCAGCCTCTCCATCCCACCCCTTTCTTAGACTGTCCTACCTGGAAAAGTGTCTGCAACGTGTCTCCCAGGCACCTGGCCGTCCCTGGGGTCCAGTCACCACCTACTGCCAGTCCCTCAGCCCTGTAGAGAGTACAGCAGAGGCCAATCCTCAGGGCTACCCCCGCTCCAAGAAGAGGCGCATTGAAGGTAAAGTGCTGTGAATGCAGGTATCAGGGTGCTCAGTGCTACTTCCTTGATCGCCACTACCTAGATACGCAGCATATTGGCTTTTGCCTCCTTCAAACTCTTGTGTCTGGTCAAATAATTATTTCATTAATCACCTACTATCATTAAGGGTACTCATTTTCTTCAAGGTTTATCTAGCCAACTAAAAACAGCGAACTTCTGTGAAAAATTAAATAGAAACTAATCATAAAACCAGAGATTGAACTCAGAAATCTGTACATTTAGGATGCCTCTCTGTGACATCTTGTTATTTTCCAATTTTTAAAGATTTTTATATAACCTTCGTGATTTTTTAATCTTCAGATCACTACCTGTCTTATAATTTACCTGTTGTTTTCTTTAAACTGATTTTCTTTTTTTTTAAAAATATAGTCTCATCTTAAGTGGTAATATCCTAGAAATCACAAGTTTGAGGTGTATGTTTGTGCTTTTTAGGGTACATTTTATTTTTATTAAAAAAATTTTTTTTTGTGGTATGCAGGCCTCTCACTGTTGTGGCCTCTCCCATTGCGGAGCACAGGCTCCGGATGCGCAGGCTCAGTGGCCATGGCTCACGGGCCCAGCCGCTCCGCGGCATGTGGGATCTTCCCGGACCGGGCCACGAACCCATGTCCCCTGCGTCAGCAGGCGGACTCTAAACCACTGCGCCACCAGGGAAGCCCTAGGGTACATTTTAAAATGTTAGTAGTCATTCGCCATTCCCCCAGCCTAGGCAGCATAACTAATCTACTTCCTGTCTCTGGGTTTGCCTATTCTTAGACATTTTGTATAAATGGAATCATATGGTATGTGGCCTTGTGTGTCTTTTACTAAGCATCATGTTTTCAAGGTTCATCCATGCTTAGCATTTATCAGTACCTCATAACTTTTCATGACCAAATAACATTCCATTGAGTGGATATGCCATATTTTATTTATCCATTCATCAGTTAATTGACATTTAGGTTGTTTCCACTTTCTGTTAGGCATAATGGTGCTGTGAACATTCATGTGTAGGTTTTTGTGTGGATGTAGGTTTTCACTTCTCTTGAGATATACCTAAGAACTGAAATTGCTGGATCATATGGTAACTCTATGTGTAACTTTATGAGGAACTACCAAATTGTTTTCCAAAGTGCCTACATCATTTTACAATCCCAACAGCAATGTACAAGGGCCCCAGTTTCTCTACATTCATGCAAACACTTGTTATTGTCTTTTTTATTTTATCCATCTCCTAGTGGCTGTGGATTGGTATCTCATTCATTGTAGTTTAAATTTGCATTTCTCTAAGGACTAATGCTGTTGAGCATCTTTTCACATGCTTATTGGCTATTTGTATATCTTCTTCAGAGAAATGTCTGTTCAAATCCTTTGCTCATTTAAAAATTGGGTTGTCCTTTTCTTGTTGACTTCTTTACATATTCTAGACAAAAGTCTCTTATCAGATGTATGGTACAGAAAAATTTTCTTCCATTCTGTGGGTTGTCTTAATTTTCTTGATGGTGTCCTTTGAAAATACAGAAGTTCTTAATTTTGGTGAAATTCAACTTATCTATTTTTTTTGTTGCTTGTGCTTTTGATGTCTTAAGAAGCTATTGCCTAAAGTCACAAAGATTTATTCCTGTGTTTTCTTCTAAGAGTTTTCTAGTTACAGCTAATACATTTAGGTCTGTGACCCATTTTTTTTTTTTGCGGTACGCGGGCCTTTCACTGTTGTGGCCTCTCCCGTTGTGGAGCACAGGCTCCGGACGCGCAGGCTCAGCAGCCATGGCACATGGGCCTAGCCGCTCTGCGGCATGTGGGATCTTCCCAGACCGGGGCACGAACCCGTGTCCCCTGCATCGGCAGGTGGACTCTCAACCACTGCGCCCAGGGAAGCCCTGTGATCCATTTTGAGTTAATTTTTGTGTGTGTTGTGAGGTAGGGTATGAATTCCTTTTAATGTCTTTTGTATACCACCTAAGGACATACTATATGCGAGATACTGTGTTAGGTGTTTTAGAGGCCATGAAGGATTCTCAAGCAGCTTACCATCTAATAGAAAAGAAAGCAAATACATTTATAGAAAATCTGAGTTATGAAGTCACCACTAAGTAATAAATTCCCAGGGATTTGACAGAGGAATGCTATAGAATTCAGGGAAGGAAGGTATCATTTTAAGTTTAGTTGATCTGTGAAGGCTGTATCAAGAAGATGGGATTTAAGCCGGATCTTGAAAAATGGGTAAGATTTATATAAGTTGAACAGAGGAGTGAGTATCATGGGCTAGCAGAAGAGCACAAGAAGAACATAGAAAGGTAAGATTTTGCCAAAGCACATAGATGTATAGATTGGTTTGCCTAAAACAGAGTTTGTAAAGGTAGGAGAAAACTGAAAAGATCGGTTCCATTGTTCATTCAGCAGACACTTAACTGAGCACCTTGTGCTCAGTTGTGCTGAGAATACTGCAGTGAACTGGGGATGGGGAAATACTGATGAGGTGGGGATTGCAGTCTTACAAAGAGTGATTGGGGAAGGCCTTGGAGAGAACATGAATGCAGGGGAGAAAACTGAAGGAAGTGAAAGAGGGGGTGCCTTGTGTATATCAGAATAGCAGACTAGAGGGTGCAGCCAGTCCAGAGGCCATGGTGGGAATGTCTCTGGCACATTCAAGGAACAGCAGAGAAGGCCGGTATTGCTGAATGGAGACTGTGTAGGATATGAGACCAAAGAGGTCGTAGGAGTCCAGAGCATAAGAGCCAGAATAAAGACTCCAGCTTTTACTGACAGTGAGATGGGTAAACATTGGAGGATTTGAGCACAGGATTGACAGGATTTGCCTTAAATTTTAAGGGGTTCCTTCTGGCTGCTGTGTTGAGAACCGACCGAAGGAGAGGCAGGGGTTGAAGCCAAGGAGCTGGTGAGGAGGCTGCTGTGGGGGCCCAGACAGGAGATGAGAGTGTGTGAGCCAGGGGAGCAGCGGATATGGTGAGAAGTGGCCAGATTCTGGACATACTTCCAAGATATCACTAATAGGACCTCATAATAAGAAAGAATGTAAGATGTAAGAAAGAAAGGAGTTGAGGATGACTCCAAGGATTTTGGCCTAATAACTGGAAGGATGGAGTTGATAGCACCTGAGATGGGGAAGGCTGTGAGTGAGAAATGAAACCAGGGCTTTAGTATGAGCCATGTTACTACAGGTGGAGATGTTGGACAGACAGGAATTTGGAGGAGGGGGGCAGGCAGACTTGAGATAGATGTGGGAGTTGGTACTTAAAGTCATGAACCTGAATGGCTAAGGAAGCCAGTGAAGATGGAGATAGGGAGAGGTCCCAGGGCTAAATCTGTGGACATTACACCAGTGATAATAGGTTGGAGAGATTAGGAGTCACGTGGGGGCCCAAGGTTTATTCTCTGGGAACACAGCTCACGGATGTGGCTCTTCCCTGTTTCGATAGCCCTCTGCTTAAACCAGAAGCAGCTCACTCTCCGGTTGCCGGTTTCAGTGTACAAACAAGGCTGTGGGGAGGGAGGATAATGGGGGTGTGAACGTTTACAGTTGACAAATTCTAATATGGATTTGACTTATGTTTTAAAAATAGCATTACCTAGGTTTTCTAAGACATTTTGGGTTTTTTTCTCCTCCTCTGCCTCCCTAGAGCTCTGCAGGAGAGAGTCCTTAATATTTTGAGCCCCAGGTCTTCCATTTACCCTTCATATTAGAACTGTGCTGACATTGCTGTTATCTCATTTTTTCTGGCTTCTAAAAAATCCAGTCTCCCGTTTTTCTGTTTCTCCTTAACCCTCATGTTTCCTCCCTCATTTCAGGCCATTCTAAGCTTTTTCTCACTACAGAAATCTTGAATGAATAGGATTTCAGATGTCTTCATTGATTAACTGAGACCTCTCAATCTTAGGGACTCCAACCCTCTCTCACATTCGTGTTTGTATGTTACTGTTTATCTGTGGAATGTATGTCTCTTTCCTTCTTGTTTTCTAAGCTGTGTAATGAGCTTTTCTTGGACAAGTCCTTGGTACAATTCTGTAAACCCTACTTTTTATAGTACATAGGGCTGTACTCGTTTTTAGTCGTGTCATAATGAGACCATCTAGATTTTCCATTCCCTTCTTTTATAACTTTTCCTTACCAAATTCTGAGCAGGTCTTGAAAAACTAAAAGTGTCTGTGGTGGTACCTGGTTTACAGTTAACATGTGCCTCTGCTGCTTTGCAGGCCCCTCCAGGCGGCACAGAGAGGACATCTCTGCATCACAGGAGGAAAGCCTACAGCTGAACAGTATCCCACCCACACCCACCCTCACCTCAACGGCTGTGAAAAGTAGGCAGCCCCTGGGGGGATTGGAAGAGATGGAAGAAGGCGGCGGCTCAGAATTGGCATTTACCCAAGGGTGCGGCCCCAGGAGAGCCCGGCTGTGATGTCCCAGTTTGGTGTCTCGTCATTTCTGTTGCGTTGTTCCCTCCCACAGCACCCCCTCATTCTCGGGTTCTTCTCCGGTCCTTTCCCCTTTCTTTAGCTTTACATTTTCTCTTTTTCCCTCCACTCTGAGCTTTTTACTGGCTTTCATGCTGGCCACTTTACCTCCTCTTTTTACCTTTGTTTTTAACCCTTGTCACTGATCCACCTTCATTCCCAACAGCCAGCCCCTTTTAGGTGCCCAGAGGTTAAGGTCCTCGAGTCCACAGCATTTCCAGACTCCACTCAACTCTTTGGGTCCTGGTCTGGGCAGCCGGCTGACCCGGTGAGCTTTTCTCATCATCTTCTGTCTTCACTTCAGATGTCACCCATTGTGAGGGGATTCTTTCCTTCTCATTGCTTCTATGCTGGTGCTTTGTGGACTTGTTTTAACCACAGAACACTTCCTTCCAGTGTAACATGGAACCCTAGTATGTAAAACAGATATAAGTAGAGCTGCTTTGATTGAAGCTGGAGTGGGACTCTGGAGCCCTGGTCTGCTTACTGCCCACCCTGTTCCCCTGGGATGCCTCTGAGAAACTCTCAGGGGTCCTTGAAAACCTCTACTCTTTGCCACTGTTTCCAGGCTCAGCCTGATGGAAGAGGATGAAGAAGAATTAGAAATTCAGAATGACTCAAGTGAAGAGTGGCAAGGTACAGGCAAGGTGAGTGGATCCAACAGTCCCTTCTCCCTCTAGAACTGGAAGCAGATGTGAGGAAGAGAAACTATTGTGATTCTCCTCTGTCCTGATGATGCCTTGTCCTTGGAAGCTGCCCAAGATGTTTTGAAAGAATCATAGAGTAAAGGAGGAAGGGTTTGTAAGTTGCTGTTGACTTTGCTTGGACTTTAAGGAAATAGGGGGGAAAAATTTTAAATACCATTGGACTGGAATAGCACTCCCACACTCTCAATCCCCTTATAGGTATTTTGCCTCTTAATCTACTAAGAATTAAAGGGAGTCCTAGAGCTAGACAGAGATGGAAGGTCACCCAGTCTCCAGCCTTGCAGCCCGTTCAGCAAGTCTCTTCATAACACATGCACACGGGCACAGCCGACCTTCCTTCCTCTCTCCTTAGAGGGCTGCCCCAGTCCCTCTTCCTCCAGTCACTCCATTTTCTACCCTTGCCTGCCTGCTTCCTCAGGAGGATATGCTGCCAGTTCAGTAGGAGAAGCATGCAATTCGAGTGAGGAGACCTAAAAGTCTTCCCGTTTTACCACTTTATCAAGTTAGCTCCTTAACCCCTCTCAATCCCCTCATCTTTAAAATGGACCTTTTACACAAAATACGAAGTGAAGGCGCCTTATAAACAGAAAAGGATTGTGTGTCTGCTGCTGTTCTGCTCCCTTCTCTTCTCTTTGAAGGTGGAGAAAGGACACAGTAGAAGAGGGGAGTGGAGGTCTTGTGCTCAAAGGGAAAACCAGATAACATGTTCAACCCAGAGACTAGACAGCAAGGCCTCTATTAGTCTTTCCTAAAGTCCCCTCAGGAAAAACCCCATTCTCTCATTCCAAAGCTGAACAAATTTAAGGGTCTCAGTTGGCAGGCCAGGAGAAGAAGCACTTCTCTGATGACTCTGACGCTGCTGCCCACTCTGACTTTGCTCCTCTTCCCTTCCTGGCTGCTTCAGGGACCTACCCCAGCCTTCAAGCTTGTCACGAGACTGGAAAGGGACCTTTTGTTGTTGTTTGCAGGTGATGGGAGTGGGGAGGGACCTTTCTGATTTTTGATCCCATTCTCTCTAGCAGTCTTCCCCCAGTGAGCACGGGCTGGACCTCTTAGATTTTACAGAGCTGAACACTGAGGTGAGCGTCCCCAAAACAGACTGTGGAAGGCAGGTTAAGAGGAGTTGTGCATCCTTGGGAGACGCTGGCAGGTAGCACATGTGCCTGTCAAGTAGGTGGAAAGAAAGGCCACAGCCCCTGGCCTGCTGTCTCAGCTGCCTTGGGGCTTTAGGGGTATGCTGGGGGAGGGGTGGTACGGGAAGAGAATGAGAGTTGTCCTCTGGAGGACCTTGCAGTCATCTCTTTGCTCTTTGGTCTGTTGTTAGGTCTCTGTATCTTACTTTCATCTTTCTCATTGTAGGATTTCTGACATGACCCTATGTCCCTCCCCATCTCCACTCCCCATCTCCACTCCGCACCTCTACGACATGACCACTTGGAAAAGGCCAATGGGAAACGGAGCAAAAGGAATCATCACTTCCCCTTCCCCTTCCCCAGGGGAAGGAGAGGTGGGCTGTGCCTTTCTAACCTGACCTTTCTCTGACTGAACTTTCTCTGATGCTGCTAGGATAGAGCAGTCATAAGCCCCCTGTCCTTCCTGGTGCACCATGGCTCTGTCCCTCTGTTTGAGCAGAGTGCCTATTTTCTGCTGTTTGGAGGGGTGGGAGCTTCGCCTCAGTATTGGAGAGGGGCACTGCCTGTGTTGAATGGAAGGAGCCCATTAGTTTTTCTGTATTTTGGGAATGTCTTTCCTAGCCTCTTTTGTGCCTTGCTGATTTAGCTCAATAAACATGTTTGAGTCAATTCCAGGTTGTGGCTTGAGCGACTGTTAAACTGATGGAGGTCAGGTTCTTTCCTGGAGTCTTACGCAGCTCTGCCTAGCCCTGTGGTCCCATGTACCAGGTGCATTGCACCCCTGTGCGTGTGCGCACGCGCGCGCGCGCGCACACACACACACACACACACACACACACACACACGCTAGGTGCTTTGTACGCTGGCTTTTAGGGATGTATTGCTTAGTAAGTGGGAGACTGGCTGCCTTTGAGTAGTTTATCTAGTGGAGACAGTTTAGGCTGAAGAGGGAAGGTAAGAGTAGCATCAGTTTAGGCTGAAGAGGGAAGGTAAGAGTAGCATCCTGATCGGCTGAAGGGTGCACCTACCCGTCTCACCTCCACTGAGGCCAGGCCAGTCCACATATCTTGGCAGCCTTCACTCAAAGGTTCTTTCCAGGGATAATTTCATGCCCTCATCCCAGAGACACCTGTCATAGTTTGAACTTTTATAGAATCTCAGTATCTGAGAGTTGGGAAGAAACTTAGAAGTTATTCTGAATGACCAGCCCCAAATCCTTAACGCCATTGTCTCCTTCATCCTTTCCTTCCCTAGCTAGTTCCTCACCAAGTCCTGGCAGGTTATTCTCCAAAATGTCTCAGATCTCTCTCTTCTCTCGGTGATTGCTATCATCTCTCACCCAGACTGCCACAAAATAGCCTCCGGATGCTGGACCCCTTAAAACTCTGACTTGTTCTTGTTCTGCTTCCTGGAACAGCAGAGCGCCTCTGTTCTCTCCTTTCCCTCTGACAAGCAATCAAATACATGAAAACACTGTCGTCTCTTTCTGCTTTCACTCTTTCCTTCTGTGGTTTAAGGAACTCTTCAGCCTCTCCTTTTAAATAGGACTTTGAGTTCTTCCCTGTCCTGGGCATCTGCTGTAATTTCAAGTTCTCACTGTGTGGTGTCCCAGGCTGGACACAGTCATCCAGCTAGTCTAGGGGTTTCTGCAGGAGGATCCATGATTTCCTGTGATTAGGTCACTCAGCCAAACAAGCTCATTTCTTCTTCTTTCCCCCTCCCTCCCTGCCAAATAAAAGCTAGAAGTTGGGTTTGTGAGTCTCATTTTAGAAAGGCAGCCTACCAGTGCCCTGGGGATCTTTAGCCTGTATTCAGTGGAACAGTTCCAGAAAGCGGAGCTTTTCTGTGGGATCTGGGAGCAGAGTGGGAAAACTAAGGTAGAGATATAGAGGTAGAGATCACTAGGGATCCAGGAGGGGGAAAAGGAGTCCCAAGTTACTAAATGCCTGCCAAGCTGGTACTTCACAAGATCAAAAGAGAAAGTTGGAAGCTCTGTAAATGTGGAGATGTTTATGCAGCTGACAGACCAGTGTGGTAGATAGAGCCCCAACCTTAGAATCTGTGCAAGTTTTATAACGTGTTCCCCAAATTCTTTGCCACTCTTAATATATTGAGAGTTTGGGACTAAGTCCTTTCCCCTTGAATATGGGCTCTGTGAGTGCTAGATTAACAGAATATGGTGGAGTGTAGCTGGGCCAGTTTCCAAGCCCAGACCTTGAAGAAACTGGTAGCTTCCACGTCCTGTTTCTTGAGATGTTTACTCTTGGCACCCAAGCACCATGCTGTGAGAAAGCCCAAGCAGCCACATGGAAAGGCCACATGTAGGTGTCCCTCCAGCAGACCTAGCTGAGGTCCCAGCCTGTGTTGAGCATCTGCCACAAGACGTGGTTCAGATGTGAATCAGATGATCCCAACACCCAGCTTTTGAGTCTTCCAGCTGAGGTCCCAGGCATCAGAGAGCAGAGACAAGCCATCTTTCTTGTACCTTTTCCAGATTCCTGACCCATAGAATCCATGAGCATGATAAAACAATGGTGTTTACACCACTAGTTTTGCTACGTAGCACTAGTAACTGAAACAGAATCTTAGAGTCATAAGATACCAGAAGTTTGGACATATTTATCAGTTTAAAAATTATTTATATATTAAATTTACCACTTATTTATTATACACATTAAGATGTAATGGATGAATTTATGGTGAAATAAAAGTTTTTAAGTATTTTATTGGTTAACAGTACAAAAAACACTTTTTTGCTCTAAAACGTTGTACTGAGCAAAGTGAGAAATATTTTTATCGCGACTGCGCCCCTCCTACCGTCTTGTTGTGGCTTCTTCTTTGTCTTTGGATCTAGGATATCTTTTTTGGTAGGTTCCAGCATTTTTTTGTCAGTGGTTGTTTTGCAGTTGTGATTTTGGTGTTTTCGTAAGAAGAGGTGAGCTCACGTCTTTCTACTCCGCCTGTTTTGAGAAACAATTTTAAAATCATGGCTTAACATTTTCTGAAGTTCTAGTTGAAATTTCATTAAAAACTCTCAAAATAAACTGACCTTCATAACTGAAAAGAGTATGTCTCAAACATATGTAAATCCAAGTAGAATAGGTGCTTCTTTGGCTGCATTTATTACTTTTTAAATAAATGAGTCAAAACCCACTGAGATTCTTCATTTGGAAGACTTGTCAACAGGTCAGAAAATGATTTCCAGGTTCAAATAACAGCATTCTTAAAGGGGGTATATACTGTTTGGGACCACAAAACCATTACATCCTGTAGCACATAAGTTGCAGTTGGTCACAATCTTGAATTTGCCTCTCTGACCTTAGGATACTGATCTTGTTAGAGGTGAACCATGGCATGAAGATCCCAGTGAGGGTACCAGTGTCACTTAAAAATACAATGAAGTTAACTTTTTATTACTGTTATCTTTAAAAATTAGAAATACTAATTTTCCCTGCATGACGCCAGTGGATATTTTGTACCATGTGCAGTGCAAATGCCCCACCTTGACAACTACAGCTCTGAAGCGTTTTGTGCCAGTAAGCCCTGTGCTGGCAGAGGCAGGGCTGTGGGCTTCATGAGCAGCAACACCAGCTGGTCAGGCCCAGGCCAGGATGGAACCATAGCTGAGGCCAGTTCCGGCAGGAGAGGTGGAGGCCTCTGCACAGGCTGAACCTTCCCCATGTTGATAAGTGACAGCAAGGAATGCTTTTCAGGGAACTGGCATTGCTGTGCATGGCCTGTTAATCTTACTGTTGAATCATTGCTTTTAAATCATTTAAAATATTTTTCAGTAAGACTTTCTCTTCCCTTGTGACCGTGAGCTCTGCCAGAAGGTGAGTTGTTGTTCTCTCCTAAATTATAGCGTGAACAGGGTTTTTCCAGATTGCTGAGAGAAGTCTTCAGCTAAGTGACACTTAAAGTCTTCACTTTGTCCTTTGAACTCCAGTCAACACTGACCCTGGGGGTTACAGGATGAAAGAAGAATTTGTGCTTGGATGACATGAGAGGTTGCGGGGGTGAGGTATTTTCACATGAAAACATTTTGAAGTCTTACTTGAGCTCTATGGTTCCTTCCCAGGGGATAGGGTGGAACATTGCGATCCTGGAAAGGGTCCACAGAACAAGTCACTCTTTAGCACAGATTCACTGAAAACCCTGTGTGTTTAGTTGGGATGGCTGAGAAATAGGCACTGAAGAGTGTGGTCAGGAAGAAGCAGAGAAACAGTGAGAAAACCAGCAAACTCACCAAAGATGAACCTGTGAACCTCAGGAAACTAGAGAACAGGAGCCCAGAATCCTGGGGAAACCTGAAGGAAAATATATTTAATTCAGCAGATTAGACCCAGTGATGGGGCTGAGTGTGCAGTAGAAGCTGAAAAGTAAAGCATCTTGTGTTGGTGCTGTAGCCGCTCACATCAGGAGGGGGAGGCATCCCGATCTGGGAACTCAGCACAGGTTCTCCGCTGACGTGGCAGGGGCTGCTGGCTTTTGTGACAAAAACCTTGTAATTCAATTTAAATTTTCCACTGGGAGAAGCAGCTCAGCATGGTTGTTAATAGTGTGGGTTCTGGAGCTACATTTTTGTTCACTGTGTACTACTAGCCTTGTGATGCTGAACAGTGTTTCCTCTTAAGGTGATTGTTGTGAGTGATTCACATATATTAGCTTCATAGTTACAAATTTAGCATGTAGTGTATACTCAGATATTATCTTCTATTTATATTGTTTTGATGCAGGAACTTAAGTGGCTTATTACACACATTTAAAATAGATGTAAAAATAAATGAGTCTCATGCTACAAACTCAAATGAGGAATGTCTCATATAAAAGAATGGTCACCAGGATTCACTGAGAGAGGGCTTGAGCCAGTCATGAGCAGAGTGCTGCACCTATGCTAAAATCCTCTCAGTTACACTCAAGTAGAGTGTGGTCCCCTGGTGGGCTATTCCTGCTTTACCTAATATTGAAGAGTTGTGAAATTCTGGCACCAGTTCAAAGCCTCAAGGGCCTAATTCTAGAGACTGACCACAAGGGCCGTTTTCTCTGCAGCAGGACTTGGGCTGTGGCTGCAGGGATTTCACCAAGAAATGTTAGAGCAGGAGGTGGCCATTAACCAGACCTGTGTTGTCTAACCTGTACCTCAAGGCAAAAGAGGAAAGAGGCCAACAATGATGAATACAGGGCTCATGCAGTTAGATTTAATGACCTTTTGTGTCTCCAGAGCTCAAAATTCTGGATACTGTTCAGGAATAGCCAAGAAACTGAGAAAGGATGAGTACCCTCAATATCAAAATGTAAAAGCATTCTACTTAGGACCATTTGATAGTGACACAGGAATAATCAAAACAATGGAGAGATTAGGAAGGAGAATCCAGAAGTAGACCCATTTGTGAGAATTTATGATTAAGACACCAAGAGACTGAGGGAATTTGACCAAGATGGAGTAGGAAGATGCTGAATTCACCTCCTCTCATGGGTACACCAAAATTATAACTATTTAGAGAACAACTGTTGGTGAAAAAGACTGGAATCTACCAGAAAAGATCTTCTACAACTAAAGATATTAAAAAGGAACCACAAGATGGGTAAGAGAGGCAGAGTTGGAGTATAGTCAAGACCTATACCGCCGGAGCAGGCAACCCTCAAACACAAAAGTAATTACAGTTGCAGAGGTTATCCCCAAGGAGCAAGGGCTCAGAGGCCCACATCAGGCTCCCCAGCCATTGGGAAAATGAATCCCCCAGAACGGCTTGGAAGGCTGGCGGGGCTTACTTTGGGGAGAGCCAGAGGGCTGTGGGAAAGAGAGACTCCACTCTTAAGGGGTACACCCAAAATCCACATGCTCAGGGACTCAGGGCAGAAGCAGTAATTTGAAAGGAGCCTGAGTCAGAGCCACGTGCGATCTTGGAGAGTCTCCCGGAGAGGCAGGAGGCAACACAACGAGTTCACCCTGGGGACCTAGATGCTGGCAGCAGCCATTCTGGGGAGCTGCTTCTGCCACAAGGACCCTGGTGCTGGTAAGTACCATTTTGGAATCCTCCCTCCAGTTCGTTAACCTTGGGACCTAGCCCCACCACTGCTCCTCACACCCAACAGCCTGTAGGCACCAGTTCGGGGATATCTCAGGCCAAGCAACTAGCCATAGCTAAGGGGGTTCTGGGGCTGGTACCCGTCTGCTGCTGGTATGTTGGCTGGGTCCTGACATAGCAAACTGCAGGGCTGGGGTGGTCCTGGGGTTGGTGTCTGCCCACTGGTGGGCCAGATTGGGGTCCAGGGCAGCCCCACCCACCAGCAGGAAGGTTTCCTTAAGACCCTCTGAGCTCACAGCCAGTGTCCACTGGGGGGCACAGGACCTGACTTCACCTCACACTAAACACAGGACCCAGCTCCACCCACCAGTTGGCAAGCACCAGTCCCAAGACACCCTGGGCCCTGAGTCCACGTACTAGTGAGCTGGCACTAGGCTGAGGACCAACCTCACACCAGTGAGCATTCACTAGCCCCACCCACTAGCAGGTAGATATTAGCCGCAGACCACAGCATGCCATGGCAGGACCTAGGCCACCCATCAGCAGGCAGGTAGGCACCAGCCCTAGCATCCCCTAGGCCCTGGCCCTGCCCACAAGCAGGTCAGCTTCAGCTCTGGGACACCTTGCGCCTCTTAGCCAGAGAACCCAGGATCTAGCACCACCCAGTTAGCCAGCTGACACCAACATCAAGATTCCTGGTGCCCCCTGGGGTTCTGCAACCAGCTGCCTTGTGACCCGGCCCCAACTAGTTGATGGGCTCTGCGCAAGGCAGGGTCTAGAAGCCACCTGGACTGGGGGCCGGCTCTGCCTACCAGACTGCCCATGGTAATTAGCTAGCCACAACAGCCCACATAGGGGGCACCCCTAGAGCATGTAGACCTGGTGACCAGAGGGGAGTGCACTGCTGGGATGTATAGGACTTCTCCTACAAAACTCCACTCTTCCAAGGTCAGGGAATGTAACCAATCTAGCAGTTACATAGAAATAAAAACAGCAGATCAGGCAGAATGAGGTGACAGAGGAACATGTTTTAAGTGAAGGAAGATAAAGCCCCAGAAGAAGAACTAAGTGAAGTGGAGGTGGTAGGCAATTTATTCAATAAAAAGTTGAAGGTAACAATTGTAAAGATGATCAGAGAAATTCAGAGAAGAATGGATGAACAGAGTGAGGAGTTAGAAGTTTTTAAGAAAGAATATACAAAGAGGAATGAAATAGAGATGAAGAATTTAATAACTGAAATGAAAGATACACCAGAAAGAACAGTAGATTAAAGTGATAACAGAGGAATGGATCCGTGAGCTGGAAGACAGTAGTGGCAATTGCTGCAGAAGAATAAAAAGAAGTGAGGACAGTACAACTGGACCACACTAACAGACACTGTATAGCGGTCCCAGAACAGAAGGAGAAGAGAGAGAGAAAGGGACAGGAAGCATATTTGAAGAGATAATGGTGGAAAACTTGCATAATCTGGGAAAGAAAACAGACATTCAGGTCCAGGAAGCACAGAGTCCCAAACAGGATCAACCCAAAGAGGATTACACCAAGACACATTGTAATTAAAATGGCAAAAATTAGACAATGTTAAAAGCACTAAGGGAAAAGGAACAAGGTACATACAAGGGAATTCCCATAAGGCTATCAGCTGACTTTTCAGCAGAAACTGCAGGCCAGAAGGGAGTGGCATGATATGGTGATGAAAGGGAAAAACCTACAACTAAGAATACTCTACCCGGCAAGGTTTTCATTCAGATTTGATGGAGAGAGCGAAAGTTTTATAGACAAGCAAAAGCTGAAAGAGTTCAGCACCACCAAACCAGCATTACAAGAAATGTTAAAGGGACTTGCCTAAGCAAAAAAAAAAAAACAAAAAACAAAAAACCCACTACTAGAGACATGAAAAGTACAAAAAGAAAAAGCTCATTGGTAAAGGCAAATACACAGGAAAGGTAGTAAGTTAACCACATACAAGCTATTAGGAAGGTTAAAAGGCAAAAGTAGTACAATCATGTATGCTCACGATAAGTAGTTAAAGGGTACACAACAAAAAGATATTAAAACGCATTTGAAATCAAGAGATCAGCAACTTAATCACACATATATAGATTGCTATATGTAAACCTCATGGTAATAACAAACCAAAAATCTGTAATAGATACACAAAAAATAGAAAGGAATTCAAACATAACACTAAAGATAGTCATCAATTCACAAAGGAATAGGACAAAAGAAGAAGGAACAAAAGAACTATAAAAACAACCAGAAAACGATTAAGAAAGTGGCAATAAGTGCATACCTATCAGTAATTACTTTAAATGTAAATGGACTAAATGCTCTAATCAAATGACATACAGTGGCTGAATGGATACAAAAATAATACCCGTATATATGCTGCCTATAAGAGACTCACTTCAGATCTAAAGACACACAAAGTGAGGGAATGGAAAGTATTCCATGCAAATGAAAATCAGAAGAAAGCTGGGGTAGCAATACTTGTATCAGACAAAACAGGCTTTACAATAAAGGCTGAGCAAGAGACAAGAACATTACATAATGATCAAGGGATCAATCCAATAACAATGAATAAAAATATATATGCACACAACATAGAACACCTAAATACATAAAGCAAATATTAACAGACATAAAGGGGAAAATTGACAGTAACAGTAATAGTATGGGACTTTAACACTCCACTTATATCAATGGACAGATCATCTAGAGAGAAAATCAGGGAATCACTGGACCAAATGGACTTTATATATATATTACATTCCATCCAAAAGCAGGAGAATACACATTCTTTTCAAGTGCACATGGAACATTCACCTGGTTAGATCACATGCTAGGCCACAAGACAAGTCTCAGCAAATTTTTGAAAATTGAAGTCATATCAAGTATTTTTTCCAACCACAATGCTATGAGACTAGAAATCAACTACAGGAAAAAAAAAAAAAAAACCCTGCAAAAAGCACAAACACATGGTGGCTAAACAAATGCTACTAAATAACCAATAGGTCAATGAAAACAAATCAAAGAGAAAATTAAAAAGTACCTGGAGACAAATGGAAATGAAAACACAACAATCCAAAATCGATGGGACATGGCAAAAGCAGTTCTTAGCGGGAAGTTTATAGTGATGTAAGCCTACCTCAGGAAACAAATATCAAACAACCTGACCTAACACCTAAAACTACAAGAAGAAGAATAAAACTCAAAGTTGGTATAAGGAAAGAAATCCTAAAGAGCAGAAATAAATGAAATAGAGATTTAAAAAGCAATAGAAAAGATCATTGAAGTTAAAACCTGGTTCTTTGAAAAGATAAAATTGATAAACCTTTAGCCTGACTCATCAAGGAAAAAAGAGTGCCCAAATCAATAAAATCAGAAACAAAAATGGAAAAGTTACAACCAACACCACAGAGGTACAAAGGATTATAAAAAGTTACTAGACAGCTATATGCCAATAAAATGGACAACCTAAAAGAAATGGACAAGTTCCTAGAAATGTACAATCTCTCAAGACTCAACCAGGAAGAAACAGAAAATATGAACAGACCAGTGATCACTAATGAAATTGAATCAGTAATTTAAAAAAACTCCCAACAAACAAAAGACCAAGACCAGGTAACTTCACAGGTGACTTCTACCAAACATTTAGAGAAGAGTTAACACCTAACCTTCTCAAACTATTCCAAAAAATTTGCAGAGAAAGCAATGCTTCTGAACTCATTCTATGAAGCCAGCATCACCCTGATACCAAAAGCAAAGATATCACCAAAAAAGAAAGAAAAGTATAGGTCAATATCACTGATGAACATAGATCCAAAGATCCTCAACCAAATACTAGCAAATCAAATCCAACAATACATTAAAAGGATTATACACCATGATCAAATGGGGTTTATCCCAGGGATGCAAGGATGGGTCAGTATCTACAAATCAATGTGTTACATCACATTAACAAATTAAAGCATAAAAAGCATATAATCATCTTAATAGATGCAGAAAAAGCTTTTGACAAAATTCAACATCCATTTATGATAAAAACTCTCCACTGGGCTTCCCCGGTGGCGCAGTGGTTGAGAGTTCGCCTGCCGATGCAGGGTGCACGCGTTCATGCCCTGGTCCGGGAAGATCCCACATGCTGCGGAGCGGCTGGGCCCGTGAGCCATGGCCGCTGGGCCTGCGCATCTGGAGCCTGTGCTCCGCAACGGGAGAGGCCACAACAGTGAGAGGCCCGCGTACTGCAAAAAAAAAAAAAAAAAAAAACTCTCCACAATGGGTATAAGAATATACTTTGATATAATGCCATATATGATAAGCCCACAAATAACATCATAGTCAACAGTAAAAAGCTGAAAGCACTTCCTCTAAGATCAGAAACAAGACAAGGATGCCCACTGTCACCACTTTTATTCAACAATAGTATTGGAAGTTCTTGCCACAATAATCAGAAAAGAAAAATAAATAAAAACATCAAAATTGGAAAGGAAGAAGTAAAATTGTCACCGTTTGCAGATGGCATGATTAATGATTTCCTATATGTAGAAAATCCTACAGGTGCCACCAAAAATCTAGAACTCGTCAAATTCAGTAAAGATGCAGGATACAAAATTAAAATACAGAAATCTGCTGCATTTCTCTACACTAAAAACAAACTATCAGAAAGAGAAATTAAGGAAATAATCCCATTTGTAGTCATATCAAAAGAATAAAATTCCTAGGAATAAATCTACCTCAGGAGATAAAAAACCTGTACTTGGAAAACTAAGACACTGCTGAAAGAAATTGATTGAAGACAACACAAACAGATGGAAAGACATACCATGTTCATGGGTTGGAAGAATACTATTAAAATGATCATACTACCCAAGGCAATCTATAAGGTCAGTGCAATCCCAATCAAAATATTAATGACATTTTTTTTCACAGAACTAGAACAAATAATTCTAAAATCTGTATGGAAACACAAAGACCCTAAATAGCCAAAACAATCTTGAGAAAGAAGAACAAAGCTGGATGTATTACGCTCTGTGACTTCAGACTATACTACAAAACTACAGTAATCAAAATGGTATGGTACTGGCACAAAAACATTCACATTGATCAACAGAAAAGAAGAGAGAGCTCAGAAATAGACCCATACATTTACAGTCAATTAATCTATGACAAAGGAGGCAAGAATATACAGTGGGGAAAAAACAGTCTCTTCAATAAGTGGTTCTGGGAAAACTGGACAGCTATATGTAAAAGAATGAGATTAGACCACTTTCTCACACCATACAAAAATAAACTCAAAATGGATTAAAGATCTAAACGTAAGATCGGAAACCATAAAGCTAGAAGGAAACACAGAACACTCTTTGATATAAATCATAGCAATGTATTTTTTAAATCTTTTGCCAAGGGCCAAGGAAATAAAAGTAAAAATAAACAAGTGGGACTTATTTAAATTTAAAAGCTTTTGCACAGCAAAAAATACCATTGACAAAACAGAAAAACAACTTACTGAATGGGAGAAAATATTTGCAAATTATATGATTGATAAGGGATTAATACCCAAAATTTATAAACAGCTTGTATAACTCAATACTTTAAAAAAAATATTTATTTATTTGGCTGCGCCAGGTCTCAGTTGCAGCACGCGGGATCTTCATTGCCACGTGCAAGATCTTCGTTGTGGCATACGGGATCTTTCAGTTGTGGCATCCGGAATCTAGTTCCCTAGCCAGGGATCGAACCCAGGCCCCCTGCATTGGGAGCACGGAGTCTTAACCACTGGACCACTAGGGAAGTCCCATAACTCAATATTTTTTTAAAAAAAAAACAATTAAAAAATGAGCAGAAGACCTGAATAGACATTTTTCCAAAGAAGACAAGTATTGGCCAACAGGCACATGAAGAGATGCTCAACATCACTAATGATCAGAGAAATTCAAATAAAAACCACGATGAGTTATCACCTCACACTTTTCAGAATGGCTAGCATCAAGAAGACCACAAATAACAAATGTTGGTGAGGAGGTGGAGAAAAGGGAACCATTGTACGCTGTTGTTGGGAAAGTAAATTAGTGCAGCCAATTGGTGGAAACAGTGTGGAGGTTCCTCAAATAACTGAAAATAAAACCACCATATGATCCAGCGATTCCACTCCTGGGCATATATCCAAAGAAAATGAAACACTAATTTGAGAAGATGCAAGCGCCCCAATGTTCATAGCAGCATTATTTACAATAGCCAAGATATGGAAGCAACCTAAGTGTCTATCAACAGATGAATGGATAAATAAGTGTGGTGTACATATATACAATGGAAAACTACTCAGCCATAAAAAAGAATGAAATTTTGCCATTTGCAACAGTGTGGATGGACCTGGAGGGTATTATGTTTAGTGAAATAAGTCAGACGGACTTCCCTGCTGGCACAGTGGTTAAGAATCCGCCTGCCAGTGCAGGGGACATGGGTTTGAGCCCTGGTCTGGGAAGATCCCAGATGCTGTGGAGCAAATAAACCCATGCGCCACAACTACTGAGCCTGCGCTTTGGACCCCGCGAGCCACAACTACTGAGCCCACACGCCACAACTACTGAAGCCCACGCGCCTAGAGCCCGTGCTCCCGACAAGAGAAGCCACCGCAATGAGAAACCTGCAAACCCCAATGAAGAGTAGCCCCCGCTCGCTGCAACTAGAGAAAGCCCGTGCGCAGCAACAAAGACCCAACACAGCCAAAAATAAACAAAGAGAAAGACAAATACTCTATGTTATTACTTATATGTGGAGTCTAAAAAATACAACTAGTGAATATAGTAGAAAAGCAGCACTCACAGATATAGAGAACAAACTAGTGGTTCCAAGTGGGAGAGGGAAGTGTGGAGGGGCAAGATAGGGGTGGGGGATTAAGAGGTACAAACTACTATGTATAAAATAAATAAACTACAACAATCTAGTGTGTAACACAGGGAATATAGCCACTATTTTATAATAATTATAAATGGAATATAACCTGTAAAATTGTGAATCACTGTGTTGTACATCTGAAACTTGTATAATTTTGTACCTTAATTGTACCTCAGTTTAAAAAAAGAATAAGCCTTCAAGGATTGTACAGCACAGGGAATATAGCCAATATTTTATAATTTTAAGTGGAGTATAATTACTTAAAAATTTGAATCACTGTGTTGTACACCTGAAACTAGTAACTCAACTATACATCAATAATAATAATAAATTTAAAAGATGGCAAGTGACTATTCAACAAGTAGTTTGAAGGCATCTGGCTGTCCACCTAAATTGTAAAATAACACCACCTCCAAATTAAAATTATTCATGGGCTAAAAATAAACCCTCATAAGAGTTAATCATAAAAAGAAAACTATAAAGTTATTTTTATAATTTGGCCCTCCTAAGCAATACACAAAATCCAGAAACAATAAAAGATTGATAATTTTAGCCTTATTGAAAATTAAAATGGGGAGGGAAAAGGGAAATGGGCAGGCTGGTGAAAAACAGTAATGTTTTCTACTCTGTTTTTTGAATCTTATACAATGAGAACTTACTGGGGACAACGTGGCTTACAAGACTAAAAAAAATGGAAAATTTTGTGAGTAGTTAACTTCGTGCCATGGCTTTTCATTCATCCATTGATCACCCAGTATTGAGCTCCTCTATGTGTACTTGGACTGTGTGGAGGTTAATAAAAGAGCCACCACCTAGGGCCCGCTATCTGTGCAATGGTTGTCCAAGAAGGAAAAGCTCACTCAGTTCAGCTTCCTGGAGTGGGTGGGATTTGATCTGACCCTTGCAAACTGGGGAGAAGATAAGGGTCTTCCAGGCTAGGGAGACTGAGGTTGGCAGCCCCACGTGCCCAGCTGCTTGGCACCCACGCTGGGCTGGGCCTCCTTGAAGTGGGTGGGTTTTGCACAGGCCTCCCCTGTGTCGGGAACAGTAGTGGAGGAAGTGGTGAGAGTGGGTCAGAGTCAGGTTTGGAGATTGGCACACCGAGCCTGAGAGAAGTTCAAAGGGTTGAGAGAATGAATGCTACCTGGGCTGGGAGCAGTGAAGTGACTGGAGGCCCTGCTTATCCAGCCTCTCAGGTGTGGATGGGGTGGTAGAGTTTACTTAAGAGGCCGACTGGCTAACACCACAGGATTAGAAGAGATGCTGAGTCAGGGGCATGTGTGCAGGGCAGGCCTCAGGGGACCACAGCCCTGAGGTGGGGCCACCTCTCAGTTCTCACCACACCCTGGACAGGAGTCCTCAACACAGACCCGTGGCTCTAAGCTTGAGCTCACCAAGCTCCTCTCACTCCAGATGCAAGCTCAGCACAGGATGAGACAGGACACAAAGCCTTCTGATCACTTGTCACTGCTTACAGCAGCATGCTGGTCAATTTTCATTCTGTAAACGAACATACACAGGAAAGCAATTTACAGCAACACTTTGCAGGGAAAGATGGCTTGTGTCCGAGAGGTGGGAGTGGTAAGAAGAGGTCAGGTGGTCAGGATGGGAAGCCTTCAGAATTTCCTGATGGGCTGGAGATGCGTGAAGAGTCACAGGTGGCTATGCGCCTTTGGCCTTTGCAGCTAGAAACCAGTTGCCCTCAGCTGTGGGAAGGAAGGCTGCAGATGGGGCAGAGTTCCGTAGGCAAGCCACTGGTCAAGCTGTGCCTGCCCCTTAGGCAGCTCCCCTGCTGGTTCTCCTGCTTACAGGTCTTCCTCTTCCCAAGTTCCACCACTTCCCTACCCCTTAGCTGGGGGTGAGGCGGGTGTCAGAGCCTTCTTCCTAAGGAGAAACCAGGGGGGCCCTCCCTCCCACGGGAAGGACATCTCAGGTCCCCCTGTGGCGTCTGTTCCCTTCCCCCTCCCGCCCTTCCCCAGAGCCTGCCCAGGGTTGGTACCCTAAGGCAGGGCTGGGAAGGGAGCCTGAGCCACTAGCCTGCTCACACTACAGCACAGCCTGGGGACAGGGAAAACCTTGTCACTGTCACTTTAAGTCTCCTGAGGGAGGGGGTCCTCGACCCTGGATTCACCACCCTGAGGAAGACAGAGAAGGAAGTGGGGCAGGTTTGCGGACAGCACTAAGCAGCGCTCCTAGGGCCCGCTCACACGTAAAAACTTCCTGCGATGAGACCGGAAACACAGGTGCTGTCCCCACCACGGCAGCCCCCAGAGCCTGGGCCAGAGGGGAGCCATGGACAGGCCCCGGGCCCTGGGCCTGCTCTTGGCGCTGCTGACTCTCTGCATCACTGCTGGTGAGTGGGGGCCAGAGAGAGGCAGAGGCCATGGGGATGGGGCAGAGACCCAGGCCTGGGTCCTAGCTCCTGTGCCCATATCCCACAGGGATTCCTGAGGTGTGGGTGCAGGTTCAGATGGAGGCCACCGAGTCCCCGTCCTTCACTGTCCGCTGTGGATTCCTGGGATCTGGCTCTATCTCCCTGGTGACTGTAAGCTACGGGGGCCCCGATGGTGCCGGAGGGACCACGCTGGCTGTGTTGCACCCAAAGTTCGGCACCCAGCGCTGGAACCCTGCCTGCCGGGCCCACTGGGAAACCAGAACCAGCATCTCCCTCACCTTGGAAGAGTCCGAGGCGAGAAGCTCCAGTCCCAACACCACCTTCTGCTGCAAGTTTACTTCCTTCCCCGAGGGCTCCCAGGAGGCCTGTGGGAACATCTCCCTCAGCCCAGACCAAGGTGGGGCTGATGAGGAGAGGGGGCCCTGGGAGGACAGGGAGGGACTTGGGGGTGCCAGGCACCTAACCGGTATGTCTCTCCCTGTGCACAGGGCTCCCTGCTCCTACTCCAGCCACCATGCTGCGAGCTGACCTGGCTGGGATCTTGGGGGTTTCGGGGGTCCTTCTCTTTGGCTGCGTCTACCTCCTCTACCTCCTGCGTCGGCAAAGGCACTGGTGAGACCCAGCCCCTGCTGATCCAAATCCCCAGGGCACTGGGCCAGCCACATGCTTTGCCTCTGACCCTCCTAACTCTCTCCCAGGTCTGTCATGAAGCTTCAGCCACCCAGCCACAGCAGCCCCCAGACACAGAGGAGAGCAAGTGTGAGGACCGGGGGATGGCTTTGGAGAGGGGAATGGAGGGGACTGGAGGTGGGGAGCCACGAGGTGGAGCCTCACTTGAGCTTCCTTCCCCGTCTCCCCTGCAGGCAGCCGGCCAAGCCTCCCTGACCTCTCTCCACATCCCCTATGCCACCATCAACACCAGCTACTTCAGCCCGGCAACTCTGCACCGGGTCCTCCCACCCCAGCCCCTACCCAGGTGGGCGCCGCTCCCCAGCCAGAGCCCCGTCCCCTGGGCACCCCTGCCGGCCTCCACTCGCAGCAGCTTCATCTCTGTTGAGAACCGACTCTACGCTCAAGCAGAAAAGAGGCCTCTCCACGCCGGCACCGACCTCATCCCGCTCCCGGACTGTCTGGGGCGCAGAGCCATGGAGGGGCGTTAGGAGTTCGATGAGAGGGACCCCAAGTCCACTCTGCCTTTCTCCTCTCCTGGGCCCCTAGAACCCCCTTCTGTTGGGTGTGTGTCCTGGTGGTCCACTGTCTTTGCACAGCTTGTTTTATTCTCAGGCTTCCAGTAAGTGTCTCCACACATACCCCTCCAGGGCCCACTTGCTGTGGATGTGGTCAGCACGAGTGCATGCGTGGGCGCACGTGTATGTATGTGAAGTGACAAAACCCCATCCCGGGTCGTTTCCTGTTTTCAAGTCCCCAGCCCTCCCAGATGAGGTTGATAACTAAACCAACAAGAATGGTTTTTCTGACCTGGGCTTTGGCTGGGCCTTTTTTTCTTTGGGGGGGGTGGGTGGCAGTTAAGATGTTAGAGTGGTTTCAACCCCCTGGGATGCAGGGGCCAGGTTAGACCCGGAGGGGGAGGGTGACTCAGCGTGGGGATCTCTCCTCTGCCTGACAAGGGACAGGGGTGTTCCTGGCCCTGAAGACCTTGCTGAGGGATGTCAAGTGGGAAGACAGGATTGGGGGTCTGGTGGCCCCCAGACAGGATGGCCCATATTCAAATCCCACTATGTCCTAGGACAGCAGCAAGGGCTTCTGGAGCTTCAACCCAGAAAAGTCCCTGGGACAGGGGCTCCCTGAGATGGCCTGGGGGTGGGGCCCTGATGCCCTCCCTCCACAGAGTGGACATTCAGAGGCAGGGGACCCACATCAGATCTGCCCACAGTGGCTTCCTCCGGCTCCTCTCCTGTTACTAGGGCACCAGGACTACTCCCCACTGGCCAGTCAGGGGGAGGCAGAGGCCCGCTCAGACACAGGGACTGAGCCCATGCTCCCCCGCCCACTCATCTTCCCATCCGGGAGCAGCCCTCCTGTAAACAGGCCCAGCAGCCTGGGCCTCATCGCACTTTTGCCACATGAGACAACATGGTGAGAGAGCTCTGTAAGCTGCAAGGCTCCACAGAACGTGATGGATTCCGGTGACAGGGGGAGGCCTGGTCCTGGAACCAGGCTAAGGCAGCACCCAACCAGGGTGAATACTGGGGGGTGGGGGGTGTTGGGGGAGACAGCTGTCGCTCAGCCCCTTCCTTGGTCCTGCATGTGGAAAGTCCCAGGCAGTGCCACCTGCTATCCCAGGAACCATTCCTTCTGCCTGGCTCAGGGAGGGCCTGCCCAGAGGCTATGTTCAACCACAGAATCTTCCAGAAACCCAGCTTACTATTGCAGGCATTGTTCAGACATGGTGCTCTCAGAACCCATCCCCATCAAGCCACCAGCTCTATACCACGCAGGAGAGAGGGTGAACCAGACAGGGTGAGGGGGTGGCTAAGGGTCATCAGGCCTGCCTTCCTCAGCCCGTGGGCATCGTCATCTTCTGAGGCGCCCTCAGCACTGGCCTGGGCAGCTCAGTAGTCCCTGCAGGGCTGGGGGTTTAAGGGAGAGAGGTGGGGCTGCAGAAGTCCCCGAGGAAGGTGAAGAGATGTAAGGGAGGGGGTAGCTCAGGGTCAGGCAGCCTTGGGACCACGTCAAGACCAAGCACAGGGGTGTGTGGGCAACGGGGCTCAGGGGAGGCCTGGTAGGAAGCCTCACTTCCCTAGGAAGAGACTATTCATGGGGTGGGGGGGCAGCTCTAGGCCTCCCAGGCCCTCAGCCTGGCCACTTGCCCATCACAGCGTTAGGGGAGAGGCCCCATTCCATCCCCCACCCCACCCCCAACCCCGGGCCTGAGCCCACTTTCCACAAGCTCAGGAGGCCACAGCCCAGCCTGGTCCTGCACTACATGAAACCAAAATCCTCGGGACCCAGGAAGTCTCCGCAGCTGGCCTGACCCCCACTGCCCAGTCCCAAGTGCCAGAACCAGCAGCAGTGAAGGGACCAGCTGAGAGAGCCAAGTTGTGGCCCTGCACCTGGAGGTGTGGCTGCACACGGCCCCCCAGAGCAGCATCCAGGCCCCCCCTCAGAACCCAGTCGTGGAGACCATGCTCTGCTATTCCTTCATTCAACACATGGGGAAACTGAAGCCCAAGAGGGAGAGAACTGGCCCAAGGGGACAGGACTGAACCAGCCCCAGCACCTCCACGAGGCATCCAGGACACGCCCTCAGCCAGAATCCCTCAAAAGCCTTGTGCTCTGAGCTGACCTGGCTTGGAATCCCAGGGGCCACTCCCCTGCTGTGGGACCCCCAAGTGGTTTACTTAGTCTCTAAGAGACTCACTTTGCTCCTCACATAAGGGGAGGTAAGGCCTGAGGGGAGTGTGGAGATTGTAAACCAGGACCAAGTACTAAGCAGCTTGGCACGAAGTATCTTATTTACTACTTTGAAAACACCTACCACTTCGGCGTGTTATAAGCCCATTTAACAGAGCCCAAGGTCACGCAGCTGGGAGGCAGAGATGTTTTTAGTGGGGAGGAGGGGAGGCGTGGCGCCACCAACCCGCCCCCCACCCGCTCTAAAGGGTCCCACTGCAGCTGGCCCAGGAGCCCACCCCGGAGCCCGGGACCGAGCGCAACACTCCCCAGACCAGCCTCATGACCCTCCCTCCCCGTGACTCCCCCCAGCCCCAGTCAGCTGCTTCTCCCTTCCCACCCCACAGCGGGTCCAGCAGGGGGTCCCTGCGAACGCGCCCACCCCAGTCTTCTGCCCCTCTGCGGCCCCAGAGCCCTCCTTCTGCCGTCCAGCCTGCACCCACCCTCGGGCTCGCCCCCTGGCCCGACCCTGACACACTCCCAGCCCGCCGGAGCCCTCTGCCCCACCCGGGTCCCGCCGCCTGTCCCCGTGGCCTGAAGCTCCCCATCTGCGCCCCCGCCCGGCCTCCGCAGACCAGCGCCTGCTCCCACGGTAGCCCGCGACGGTCGGCTTTTCTAGGCTTAGGACTCTCGGCTGCCACTGCCCAGTCGTGATGCGCGCCCACACGGAGTGCGGGGCCCTAGGCATCACGACGACCACCCGCCGGGTGTGTGACCTCGGGTCGCCTGTGTGTCTGGGGAGCCTCACACCCTTGCTGGGTTGGCTGCAGAGGTGGGGCAACGTCACGGCCTCGCCCCCAGTCGGGGTGCCCACCAGCTGGGGCTGACCTTAATGGTGAACGGAGGCACCTGGGGCCTAGGGAGAAGAAATCGGTCCCAGGGGTGTCTGAGGGCTCCGCCAGCAGGACGCAGAAGGAAGGGCTGGGCAGGATGTGCTGGGGGCTGGAAGGGGCCAGAGTTGAGGGGCCAGGAGAGCCTCTTGCCTCCCTCGCCAGCACGGGGACACACAAAGCACAGGACGCTAGGTCTCTGTTGGCCCAGCCATGGGCGGGAGCTCTCACCCTCAGGTTCCACTCAAACCCTGGTGGGGGTGGGGGAGCAGTGACACCTGGAATTTCCATAACTGGGCCCTCAAACAGCTTCATTTCAGCATCCATGAAGTGGGTCAGAAAGCTATTTGGATAAAAATAAATAAACAGACATTACAGACTTTAAAAGAAAAAGATCAGGGTGCTCTGAGGAGTAGGCCTCTCTGAGATGACCTTTTTCTCCCCAATTTTTTTATTGCGGCAAAATACACATAAAAATGGTTAAGGTGGTAAATTTTAAGGGACAAAAATTGAAATACAGTTGAGGAACAATATTATGGTAATTCCAGGTGTACTGCATAGTGATTAGACATTTGCATACATTATGAAATGATCACCATGATTAAGTCTGGTAACCATCTGTCTCCAAAGTTATTACAATATTATTGAACCTATTCCTTATGCCGTGTATTACATCCCATGACTTATTTTATAACTGTAGGTTTGTACCTCTTAATCCCCTTCACCTCTTTTGCCCCCACCATCCCCTTCTGGTAATCACCCATTTGTTCTCTGTCTATGAATCTGTTTTCTTTTTTCTTTTTAAGATTCCCCATATAAAGGGGATCATACAGTATTTGACTTTTTCTGACTTATTTCACTTAGCATAATACCATCTAGATCCACCCATTTTGTCACAAATAGAAAATTTTCATTTTTTTTGAAATGGCTGAGTAATATTCCATTGTGTGTGTATATATATATATATATCTCATATCTTCCTTATCCATTCATCTTTTTTTTTTTTTTTTTTTTTTGCGGTATGCGGGCCTCTCACTGTTGTGGCCTCTCCCGTTGTGGAGCACAGGCTCCGGACGCGCAGGCTCAGTGGTCGTGGCTCACGGGCCCAGCCCCTCCACGGCATGTGGGATCTTCCCGGACCGGGGCACAAACCCATGTCCCCTGCATCGGCAGGCGGACTCTCAACCACTGCGCCACCAGGGAGGCTCTCCATTCATCTATTGATGAGCATTTAGGTTGCTTCCGGATCTTGGCTACTGTAAATAATGCTGCAGTGAACATTGGGGTGGGTATATTTTTTCAAATTAATGTTTTTATTTTCTTTGGGTAAACACCGAGAAGTAAAAAATTCCTATATCATATGGCAGGTTTTTAATTTTGGGGGGAACCTCCATAATGTTTCCACAGTGGCTGCACCGATTTACATTTCTACCAACAGTGCACACGTGTTCCCTTTTCCCCACATCTTTAACACTTGTTATTTGTTGTCTTTTTGGTGACAGTCCTTTGGACAGGCGTAAGGTGGTATCTCATCGTGGTTTTGATTTGCAAGATGGCATTTAAAATAAAACCTGAACATGAGTGGGAGTTCTCTAGGCAAAGATTGTGGGGAGACCATTCCAGGCAGGAAAAGATATGTACAAAGCGCCCAACGTTAAAAAGAGCTTGGTGTTGGCAAGGCCCAAGGAAGGTCATGAAACAAGTTGAGTGAGAGCAGTAGGCAAAGCCCATAAAAAGGGATTTGGGTTTTATTGTAAGGGTAGTAGTCACCCTTGTTGGGTTTTAAGCAGAGAAGTAAGATGATCAGATTTACATTATAAAAACATCAGTCTGGTTCTGGGTAGAGAACGCTTGCATGAGAGGGAGGGAGCAAGGGTAGAAGTAAGAAAAATGAGGGAGCTACTGCATAATCCAGGCTGATGGGGTGTCTGAGTCAAGGATGGTAAAAGGTAGATGGAAAGAAGCGGATGGATTCAAAATGTGTTTTGGAGGCAGAGTTGTTTCTGGCTGTGGGGAGATGGGATCAGGATGGTCTCAGTGGTGAAGCCCAGTTATCCAGCTTGAACAACTAAGTAGGGGGAGATGCCGTTCACTGAGATGGAAGACTGACAGCAGCATCTTCCAAGGAAGGGGTGACAAGGGGCCAATAAAAGCTTAAGTTGAGATGCCGGAGAACAAACGAGGTGCAGGCGTGCCAGTGCCTCCTTAGAGCCCAGGCAGCACCTTAGAAAGGGACAGGAACTACATGCACAACATCGAAAAGAGAAATCAAAGTTCTAAGTAAATGGAGAGAGATACCATGTTTATAGATCAGAAGGCTCATTGTTGCAAGATTAATTCTACCAAATGGATCAAAAGCATCAAAGCCTTTTTAATTGATATGCCAGCAGGCTGCATTGTAGAAACTGCCCAGCTGATTTTAAAACTTATATGGAAAAACCAAAGTACTTGGAAAAGCCAAAACAATTTTGAAAAAGAACAAAGTTGGAGACTCGTACTATTGAATTCAGAACTTATATAAAGCTGAAGTAATCAAGCCAGTGAGGTATAGGGGTGAAGAATAGATGTAGATCAATGGAAAAGAATAGGGTCTGGAAATAGAGGCCCACACGTGTGTGTATACACACACAAACACACACACACACACACACACACACTCACATATACAGTTGGCCCTCTGCATCTGCAGATTCAACTAACCGTGGATCAAAGATACTTGGAAAAAAATTTTCAGAAAATTTCAAAAAGCAGAAGTTGAATTAGCAACATGCCGGCAACTATTTACATAGCATTTACATTGTATGAGGTTTTATAAGTAATCTAGAGATGATTTAAAGTATACAGGAGGGTTTGTTATCGTAGGTCTTTTCCTTCTTGTGTTTCCTGCCTAGAGAAGTTCCTTTAGCATTTGTTGTAAAGCTGGTTTGGTGGTGCTGAATTTTCTTAGCTTTTGCTTGTCCGTAAAGGTTTTAATTTCTTCGTCGAATCTGAATGAGATCCTTTCTGGGTAGAGTAATCTTGGTTGTAGGTTTTTCCCTTTTATCACTTTAAATATGTCCTGCCACTCCCTTCTGGCTTGCAGAGTTTCTGCTGAAAGATCAGCTGTTAACCTTATGGGGATTCCCTTGTATGTTATTTGTTATTTTTCCCTTGCTGCTTTTAATATTTTTTCTTTGTATTTAATTTTTGATAGCTTGATTAATATGTGTCTTGGTGTGTTTCTCCTTGGATTTATCCTGTATGGGACTCTCTGTGCTTCCTGGGCTTGATTAACAATTTCCTTTCCCATATGAGGGAAGTTTTCGACTATAATCTCTTCAAGTATTTTCTCAGTCCCTTTCTTTTTCTCTTCTTCTTCTGGGATCCCTATAATTAGCATGTTGGTGCATTTAATGTTGTTCCTTAAAAAACTAAAAATAGAACTACCATACGACCCAACAATCCCACTACTGGGCATATACCCTGAGAAAACCATAATTCAAAAAGAGTCATGTACTGCAATGTTCATTGCAGCTCTATTTACAATAGCCAGGACATGGAAGCAACCTAAGTGTCCATCAACAGATGAATGGATAAAGATGTGGCACATATATACAGTGGAATATTACTCAGCCATAAAAAGAAACAAAATTGAGTTATTTGTAGTGAGGTGGATGGACCTAGAGTCTGTCATACAGAGTGAAGTAAGTCAGAAAGAGAAAAACAAATACCATATGCTAACACATATATATGGAATCTGAAAAAAAAAAAGGTCATGAAGAACCTAGGGGCAGGATGGGAATAAAGACACAGACCTACTAGAGAATGGACTTGAGGACACGGGGAGGGGGAAGGGTAAGCTGGGACAAAGTGAGAGAGTGGCATGGACATATATACACTACCAAATGTAAAACCGATAGCTAGTGGGAAGCAGCTGCATAGCACAGGGAGATCAGCTCAGTGCTGTGTGACCACCTAGAGGGGTAGGATAGGGAGGATGGGAGGGAGGGAGATACAAGAGGGAAGAGATATGGGAACATATGTATATGTATAGCTGATTCACTTTGTTATAAAGCAGAAACTAACACACCATTGTAAAGCAATTATATTCCAATAAAGATGTTTTTAAAAAAAGTATATGGGGGGAGGTGGCCAAGACAGTGGAGAAGGAAGACCCTGAACTCACCTCTTCCCACAAATACACCAACATTAAAAGTACCTACTGAGCCACTATCTATGAGAATGGCCTGAAGATTAGCAGAAAAGATCTCCCACAACTAGACAAAGAAGGAACTACAATGAGATGGATGGGAGGGGCAGAAACGCAGTATAGTCAGGACCCACTCCCCCGGGTTGGCAACCCACAAACGGGAGGAATATCGCAATCCTAGAGATTCTCTCCAAGGAGTAAGAGGTCCAAGCCCCCAATCCCAGAGGTCCTGCACTGGGAAGACAAGACCCCAGAACATCTGGCTTTGAAAACCAGTGGGGCTTATGTTCAGGAGAGCAGGAGGGCTATTAGAGGGCAAATGGAAAACCTCACACACTCTGAGTCCCAGCACAGAGGCAGTAGCTTGAGAGGAACCTGGGTCGGTCTCACTTGCTGATATTGGAGAGCAGCCTAGAGAGGCAGAAGGCAACTGGGCTCCCCCTGGGGACAGAGATGCTGGCAACAGCCATTGTTGGAGCTCATTCTACCATGATAACACCTGCACTGGTAAGCACCATTTTGGAATCCTCCCTCTAGCCTAGTCGCGCTGGGGACAAGGCCCTGCCCACCAATGGGAATAGGCCAGCAGCAGCCTCATGCCCCACCCCAGGCTGCACAGCCAACCAGAGTGGAAGTCTACCCCACCCTCCAGTGGGCCCACAGCCACCACACAGGGCATGGCCTTGTAGCCAACTGGGCCAGGGGCCAACCCCACCTACCGGCACACCCATAGTAGTCAGTCCTGCTGTAGTGGGAGTGCCCATGCCGCACACATAGGAGGCACTCCTAGAGCATACAGCTCTGGTGACCAGAGGGGAGCATGCTACTGGGCCCCATAGAACATCTCCTACATAGGGCCACTTCTCCAAGATTGGGAATGGTAACTGACTTACCGAATACACAGAAATAAACACAGAGAATTGGGCAAAATGAGGAGATAAAGTGTTACAAATGAAGGAACAAGACTTAACCTCCGAAAAAGAACTAAATGAAGTGGAGATAAGCAATCGACCTGAAAGCATTCATGGTAATGACCATAAAGATGTTCACTGAACTTGGGAGAAGAATGGATGAACACCATGAGAGTTTCAACAAGAGTTAGAAAATATAAAGAACCAAACAGGGCTTCCCTGGTGGCACAGTGGTTAAGAATCCGCCTTGCAATGTGGGGGACATGGGTTCGATCCCTGGTCTGGGAAGATCCCACATGCTGCGGAGCAACTAAGCCCGTGCAACACAACTACTGAGCCTGAGCTCTAGAGCTCGCGAGCCACAACTACTGAGACTGTAAGCCACAACTACTGAAGCCCGAGCACCTAGAGCCCGCGCTCCACAACAAGAGAAGCCACCACAATGAAAACCCCACGCATCACAAGGAAGAGTAGCCCCTACTCGCTGCAACTAGAGAAAGTCCACATGCAAAAATGAAGACCCAATGGAGCCAAAAATAAAATAAATTAAAAAAAAGAACTAAACAGAGCTGAAGAATACAATAACTGAAAGAATACACTAGAAGGAATCAATAGATTTGATGATACAGAGGAATGAGTCATCAATCTAGAAGACAGAGTAGTGGAAATCATCCAAGATGAACAAAAAAGAAAAGGAAGGAAAAAACCTTTCTTTTCCTCTCTCCCTCTCTCCCTCTCTCCCTCTCTCCCTCTCCCTCTCTCTCTCCCCGTCCCCATTCCCGCCTGCCCTCAGGACTACGTGCAGGCCCTCACAGGCTTCTGCTACGATGGCGTCGAGGGCCTCATCTACCTGGCCCTCTTCTCCTTTGTCACAGCCCTCATATTCAGCTCCATCGTCTGCTAGTAAAGGCAAATATATAGTAAAGGCTGAGGATCAATCACTTACATAAGCTAGTACAAAGATTAAAGGAAAAAACATCGTAAAATCAACTATAATTACAATAAACAGTAAAGAGTTAAACATGAAGATATAAAATATGACACCAAAAACAAAATGTGGGTGGGGGGATTTTTAAAATGTAGATCTTTTAGAATTCATTTGAACTTAAATGACTACCAGTTTAAAACAAGTAAATATAGTTATAGGTCAACATATATGAACCCTGCAGTAACCACAAGTCAAAAATCTACAATAGATATATAAAACTAGAGAGAAAGTAACACAACCACACCACTAAAGAAAACCAAACCAAAGGGGGAAGAAACGAAAAGAAGAACAGAGAAGAACTACAAAAACAACCAGAAAACAAGTAACAAATGGCGATAAGTACATACATATCAAAAATCACTTTAAATATAAATGGACTAAATGCTCCAATAAAAAGACAGAGTGGCTGATTAGATTTAAAAAGACTCATCTATATGCTCTTTACAAGAGACACACTTCAGAGCTGAAAACACACAGACTGAGAGTGAGGGAATGGAAAAAGTGTATTTCAAGCAAATGGAAATGACATGAAGGTAGGGTAGCAATACTCAGACAAAATAAATTTTAAAACAAAGTCTATAACAGAAGACAAAGAAGGGCATTATATAGTGGTAAAGGGATCAATACAAGAGAATATAACACTCATTAACATATATCCACATAATACAAGAGCACCTAATTATATAATGCAAATACTAACAAACATAAGGGGAGATATTGAAAATACAATAATAGTAGGAGGCTTTAGCACCTCACATCAATGGACATTCTGTCCAAACAGAAAAATCAATAAGGAAACAATGGTCTCAAATGACACCTTACACCAGTTAGACTTCATAAATATCTATAGGACATTCCATCCCCAAAGAGCAGAATGCACATTCTTTTCAAGTGCACATGAAACATTCTCTAGGGTAGATCACACTCTAGGCCACAAAAAAGTGTCAACAAATTTAAGAGGATAAAAATTACATCCAGCATTTTTTCCAACCACAAAGGTATGAAACTAGAAAACAACTACAGGAAGAAAAATGGGAAAAGCACAAATACATGGAGACTAACCAACAAGCCACAAAACAAAACAAAACAAAAAAATGGGTTGATGACGAAATCAAAGGGGAAACCAGAAAATACCTCCAGACAAATGAAAAGGGAAATACAACTTTCCATAATCTATGGGTTGCAGCAAAAGCAGTTCTAAAAAGAAAGTTTATAGCTTTGCAGGCCTACCTCAAGAAACAAGCAGGGGTTTCCCTGGTGGCGCAGTGGTTGAGAGTCTGCCTGCCGATGCAGGGGACACAGGTTCGTGCCCTGGTCCGGGAAGATCCCACATGCCGCAGAGCAGCTGGGCCTGTGAGCCATGGCTGCTGAGCCTGTGCATCCGGAGCCTGTGCTCTGCAATGGGAGAAGGCCACAACAGTGAGAGGCCCGCGTACCACAAAAAAAAAAAAAAAAGAAGAAACAAGCAAACTCTCAAACAACCTAACTTACCATCCAAAGGAATTATAATAAGAACAAACATAGCCCAAAGTCAGCAGAAAGAAGGAAATAAATACCAGAGAGGAAATAGAGACCAAAAAAAAAAAAAGAAAAGATGAAACCAAGAGCTGTTATTTTTTTTTGAAAGACAAACAAAATTGATAAGCATTTACCCAGGCTCATCAAGAAAAAGAGAGGACCTAATAAACAAAATAAGAACTGAAAGAGGAGAAATAACAACCAATATCACAGAGATACAAAAAAAAATCATAAGTGAATACTATGAACAGTTATATGCCCACAAACTGGACAACCTAGAAGAAATGGACAAATTTCTAGAAACATACAACCTCCCAAGACTGAATCAGGAAGAAATAGACAATCTGAACAGAACAATCACTAGTAATGAAACTGAGTTTGTAGTGAAATTGAGTTTGTAATTTAAAAAAAAATCCCATCAAACAAAAGTCCAGGACCAGACGGCTTCACAGGGAAATTCTACCAGACATATAAAGAAGAGCTAATTCTTATCCTTCTCAAACTATTCCCAAAAATTGAAGAGGAGGGAACACTCCCAAATTCATTCTATGAGGCCACTATTTCCCTGATACCAAAATCAGAAAAAGACACTACAAAAGAAAATTACAGGACAATATCTCTGATTGATATAGGTGCAAAAATCCTCAACAAAATATTAGCAAGCCGAATTCAACAATATATAAAAAGGATACACCATGATCAAGTGAGATTTATGTCAGGGATGCAAGGGTGGCTCAATACCTACAAAAAATCAATGTGATACATTACACTATTTAAAAAAAAAAGGGATGGATAAAAATTACATGATGATCTCAATAGATGAAGAAAATAATTTGACAAAATTCAACATCCATTCATATAAAAATCTCTCAAAGTTGGTATAGAGGGAACATATCTCAACATAATAAAAGCCATTTATGAGAAAACTACAGCTAACATCCTACTCAGTGGTAAAAAGCTGAAAGCTTTTCTTTTAAAATTAAGAAAAGAGGAGGATGCCCACACTTGCCACTTATATTTAACATAATGTTGGAAATCCTAGCCATAGTAATCAGATAAGAAAAAGAAAAGACATCCACAACTAGAGATTATCATACTAAGTGAAGTAAGTCAGAAAGAGAAAGACAAATACCATATGATATCACTTATATGTGGAATCTAAAATATGACACAAATGAACCTATTTATGAAACAGAAATAGAATCAGGGACATAGAGAATAGACTGGTGGTTGCCAAGGGGTAGGAAAGGGTTGGATTGGCAGTTTGGAATTAGCAGATGCAAACTGGTATATATAGAATGGGTAAAAAGGGTCCTACCATATAGCACAGGGAACTATATTCACTATCCTCTGATAAACCATAATGGAAAAAACATGAAAAATAATGTATATATATGTATAACTGAGTCACTTTGCTATACAGCAGTAATTAACACAACACTGCAATTCAACTATACTTCAATAAAAAAAAATTTTTTAAGGCATCCAAATTGCAAGGGAAGAAATAAAACTGTCACTTATTTGCATATGACATGATACTATATATAGAAAACCCTAAAGTCTCCAAAAAACTATTAGAACTAATAAATAAATTCAGTAAGGTTGTGGAACACAAGATTAATATTCAGAAATCTGTTGCTTTCCTATACACTGATAATGAACTACCAGAAAGAGAAAGCAAGAGAACAAGTCTGTTTAAAATCACATCAAAAAGAATAGGTGGAATAAAATTAACCAAGGAGGTGGAAGACCTATACTCTTAAAACTATAAAACACAGATAAAGGATATAGAAGGTGATACAAAGAAATGGGAAGATATCCCATGTTCATATACTGGAAGAATATTGTTAATATGTCCATACTAGCAAGGCAATCTACAGATTTAATGCAATCCCTCTCAAAATATCCATGACATTTTCCACAGAACTAGAAAAAAGAATCCTAAAATTTATATGGAACCACAAAAGACCCCAAATTGCTAAAGCAATCTTGAAGAAAAAGAAGAAAGCTGGATGTATTACACCCTGTGACTTCAGACTATACTTCAAAGCTAAAGTAGTCAAAATAGCATGGTACTGGCCCAAAAACATACACATTGATCAATGGAACAGAATAGAGAGCTCATAAGTAAACCCACGCAATTATGGTCAACTAATCTATGACAAAGGAGGCAAGAATATACAATGGAGAGAAGACAGTCTGTTCAATAAGTTTTACTGGGAAAACTGGACAGCTGCACGCAAAAGAATAAAACTAGAACAAATTATCATACCATTTACAAAAATAAACTCAAAATGGACTAAAGACCTATATGTAAGACCTGAAACTATAAAGCTCCCAGAAGAAAACATAGGTAGGACACTTTTTTTTTTTTTTTTTGCAGTACGCAGGCCTCTCACTGCTGCGGCCTCTCCCGTTGCGGAGCACAGGCTCCGGACGCGCAGGCTTAGCAGCCATGGCTCATGGGCCCAGCCGCTCCGCGGCATGTGGGATCTTCCCGGACCGGGGCACGAACCCGTGTCCCCTGCATCGGCAGGCAGACTCTCAACCACTGCGCCACCAGGGAAGCCCTGGTAGGACACTTTTTGACATAAATTGTAGCAATATTTTTTGGATCAGTCTCCTGAGGCAAAGGAAACAAAAATAAACAAATGGGACTAATTAAATTTAAAAGCTTTTGCACACTAAAGTAAACCACCATCAACAAAAAAAGACAGCTTACTCAATGGGGGAAAATATTTGCAAATGGCATGACTGATAAGGGGTTAATATCTAAAATATATCAACAGCTCATACAACTCAGTATCAAAAAAACAAGCAACCTGGCCAGAAGGTTGTTTGTTAAATAATGGGCAGAAGACCTGAACAGACATATTTCCAAAGAAGACATACACTGGCCAATAGGAACATGAAAAGATGCTCAACGTAGCTAATCAGAGAAATGCAATAAAAACCACAATGAGATATCACCTCACACCTCACAAAAGAATAAATTTAAGAAGATTGAAATCATATCAAGCATCTTTTCTGAACACAAGGGTATGAAACTAGAAATCAACTATAAGAAAAAAACTACAAAAAACAAACACGTGGAGGGTAAACAATAAGTTACAAAACAGTAGGTCACTGATGATATCAAAGAGTAATCACAAAATACCTGGAGACAAATAAAAATGGAAACACAGCAATCCAAAATACACAGGACACAGCAAAAGCACTTCTAAGAGGGAAGTTTATAGCAATACAAGCCTACCTCAGAAAACAAGAAAAAGCTCAAATAAACAATTTAACCTTACACCTAAAGGAACTAAAAAAAGAAGAACATCAAAACTCAAAGTAGTAGAATAAAAGAAATAAAGATCAGAGCAGAAGTAAATGAAATTGAGACTTTAAAAAAGAACCAAAAAGAGCTAGTTTTTTGAAAAGACAAAAAATTGATAAGACATTAGCCAGTCTCCTTAAGGAAAAAAGAGGGCCCAAATAAATAAAATCATAAATAAAAGAGAAGTTACAACTGACACCATAAAAGAGATTACTATGAACAACTTATGTCAATAAAATGGACTACCTAGAGGAAATGGATAAATTCCTATAAAGTTAATCAGGAAGAAATAGAAAACATGAATAGATTACCAGTAATGAAATTGAATAAGTAATAAAAGCAAAAACACTCTCCCAACAAACACAAGTTCAGGACTAGATGGCTTCATAAGTGGATTCTGACAAACATTTAGGAAGAGCTAAACCTATCTTTCTCAAATTATTCCCAAAAATTGAAGAGGAAGAAATGCTTCTGAACTCATTCTAGAAGCCCAGCATCACCCTGATACCAAAACCAGACAAATGAACCACAAAAAAGAAAATTCCAGAGCAATATCCCTGATGAACATAGATGCAAAGTCATCAAGATATTAGCAAACCAAACACAATGATACATTAAAAGGATCATACACAAAAATCAAGTGGGATTTATTCCAGGGATGTAAGGATGATTCAATATCAACAAATCAATGTGTAATACCACATTAACAAATTGAAGAATAAAAATCATATGCTCACCTCAATAGATGCAGGAAAATCTTTTGACAATATTCAACATTCATGTATGATAAAAAGTCTCCAGAGTGAGTGACAGAGGGAATATACCTCAATATAATAAAGGACATATATGACAAACCCACAGCCAATTTTTTCACTCAGTGGTGAAAAGCTAAATGCATTTCCTCTAAGATCAGAAACGACAAGTATGCCCACTCTTACCAATTTTTTTCAACATAGTATTGGGTTGGCCAAAAAGTTCGTTCAGATTTTTCCATTAGATGTTAAAAAAACCCAAGCGGACTTTTTGGCCAACCCAATATGTTGGAAATCCTGGCCACAGGAGCCAGTAGAGAAAAGCAAAAAATCCAAATTGGAAAGAAAATAGTAAAACTGTCACTGTTTTCAGATGATATGACACTACATATAGAAAATCCCAAAGATGATAGCAAAAAAACCTACTAGAATAAATGAATTCAGTGAAGTGCAGTATACCAAATTAACATAAAGAAATATAGCATTTCTATATACTAATAATGAACTAACAGAAAAATATATTAAAACAATCCCATTTACAATTGCATTAAAAAGAATAATGTACCTAGGAATAAATTTAACTGAAGAGGTAAAAGACTTGTACTCTTAAAACTCTAAGAGAAATTTAAGATGACACAAACAAATATAAAGCTATACTGTGCTCACGGAATGGAAGAATATATTGTTAAAATGACCATACTACCCAAGGCAATCTACAGATTCAGTGCAATCCCTATCAAAATACCCAGGACACTTTTCACAAAACTAGAACAAATAACTTTAAAATTTGTATGGAAACACAACACCCCTTGAATAGCCAAAGCAATCTTGAGTAAGAACAAAGCTGGAGGTATCACACTTCCTGATTTCAAACTGTAATATAAAGCTACAGTATCCAAAACAGTATGGTACTGGCACAAAAACAGATACCTAGATCAATGGAAGAGAATAGAGATCAAAATGAACCCACACTTATATGGGCAATAAATCTATAACAAAGGAGGTAAGACTATATAATGGGGAAAAGACAGCCTTTGCAATAAATGGTAATGGGAAAACTGGTCAGCAACATGCTAAAGAATCAAACTGGACTACTTTCTCACACCATACACAAAGATAAACACAAAGTGGATTACAGACTTAAATGAAAGACCTGAAACCATAAAACTTCTAGAAGAAAACACAGACATTAGACTCTTTGACATCAGTCTTAGCAATATTCTTTTTTTTTTTGGATCTGTCTCCTCAGGCAAAGGAAACAAAAGCAAAAATAAACAAATGGGACTACATTGAACTAAAAAGCTTTTCAACAGTGAAGGAAACTGTCAATAAAACAAAAAGATCTCCTACTGAATGGGGAGAAGATAATTGCAAATGATACATCTGATAAGGGGTTAATATCCAAATACACAAAGAACTCATGCAACTCAACATCAAAAAATCAAACAACCCAATTAAAAAAATTTTTTTTATGGGCAGGAGACCTGAATAAACATTTTTCCAAAAAAGACCTACAGATGGCCTCCAGACACATGAAAAAATGCTTACCATCACTAACAATCAGGGAAATGCAAATCAAAACCACAATGAAATAACACGTCATATCTGCCAGAATGGCTGTCATCAAGAAGACAAAAAAAAAGTGTTGGGGAGGACATGGAGAAAAGGGAACTCTTGTGCACTGTTGGTGAGAATGTAAATTGGTGCAGCCACTGTGAGAAACAGTGTGGAGGTTCCTCAAAATATTAAAAATAGAACTGGATATGATACAGCAATTTCACTTCTGGGTATTTATCTGAGGAAAACAAAAACACTAATTGGAAACGATATCTGCACCCCCATATTCTCTGCAGCATTACTTACAGTAGCCAAGAGATGGAAGCAACCTAAGTGCCCATCAATAGATGAATGAATAAAGAAGATGTGGTATATTTAAACAATGGACATACTTACATACATATATTACTCTGACATAATAAAATAAAATCTTGCCATTTTTGGCAATATGGATGTATGAAGAGGGTATTATGCTAAGTGAAATAGGTCAGACAGAGAAAGACTAATACCATATGAACTCACTTATATGTGGAATCTAAAAAACAACAAAATGAAAGACTCATCAATACAAAAAACAAATTGGTGGTTACCAGAGAAGAGAAGGTTGGGAGTGGGGGCAAAATAGGTGAAGGGGATTAAGAGGTACAAACCTCCACTTACAAAATAAATAAGTCATGGGCATGTAATATACAGCATAAGGAATATGTCAATAATATTGGAATAATTCTGCATGGAGATAAATGGTTACTAGACGTATGGTGATCATTTCATAATGTATGCAAATGTCAAACCATTATGCAGTATACCTGAAACTAATACTGTATGTCAGTTATGTTTCAATAAAAGATAATTAAAAATTAAATTGTATGAGAAGGTTGTGTAGCTTATATGCAAATATTATGCCATTTTATATAAGGGACTTGAGCATCCTGGGAGTTCTGTATTCACAGAGGGTCCTGGAACCAATCCCCTTCACAGACACCAAGGGACTGTATATTCAGTTGATTTTCCACAAAGGAGCCAAGGTAAGTAAATAAGTTAAGAATAATCTTTTTAACAAGTGATGCTAAAACAATTGGGTATCCACGTGCAAAAAAATAAAAATGAACCTTGACCCACAGTTTCCATTATATATTTTAAAAACTTAAGATAGATTATAGACAATGTAAAAACTTAGACTATTAAACTTTTAGAGGGAAAAATAGAAAATCTTTGTGACCTTGAGTTAGGCAAAGATTTCTTAGATTCAGCACCAAAACCATGATCCATAAAAGAAAAACATTGACAAACTGGACTTTATCAAAATTAACTTCTGCTTTTCAAAAGATATTATTAAGAAAATAAAAAGATCACCTACAGACTGGAGAAAACACTTGTAAAACACACATCTGATAAAGAACTTGCAACGCAACATGTAAAGGCTTCTCAATAACAAAAATCCCAAGTTTTAAAAATTGGAAAAAGATTTGAACAGATATTTCATCAAAGGACAGACACAGATGACAATCACATGAAACGAAGTTCAAAATTATTATTTATTAGGAAAATGCAGAAGAAAACCACAGTGAGATACCACTACAATACCAAGAATTGGTGAGGATGCAGAGGAAGTAAAACTCACACACTTCACTGATGGGGATGAAGAATGGCATAACCAGTTTGAAAAACATTTTGACAATTTCTTATAAATGTAAATACATATTACCATATGACCCAACAATCCCACTGCTAGGTATTTACCCCAGGAAATGAAAACATGTTCTCATGCAAATCTGTACAGCAGCGTTCATAGCAACTTTATTCATAACCATCCAAAACGGAGGGAAGAAATTGTCCATCAACTGATCAACTGGTGAGTGGGTCAACAAGTCATGGTACATTCCATACAATGAATATGACTCAGCAGTAAAAAGGAATCAACTACCAATACACATAATGATGTGGACAAACCTCGAAAATATTTTGCTAAGTGAAAGAAGCCAAACTAAGGCTACAGTACCGTATGATTCCATTTATATGACGTTCTGGAAAAAGCAAAAGTATAGGGACAGAATTCAGAGCAGTGATTGCCAAAGGCTAGAAATGGGAGGAAAGGATTGACTGTAAAGGGACATGAAGGAACTCGGGGTAGTGGAATACTGTGTCTTGATTGTGATGGTGGCTTCAGAACCTTATACCTTTTAAAAGCTCGTTGAGCTGTAATACCTAAAAAAAGATAAATTCTGCTGTATGTAAATCATACAGCCATCGACCTGAATTAATTAAAGTACAATTATCTAACAAAACAAGCAATATGCTAATAGGGAATAAATGAATAAATCTAACAAAAGATATGTAAGACCTTCTTGAAAAATTTGTATAACTATTGAAATTTATTTAATTTTACACCATGGTCATGGATGGAGACTTAATATTATAAATATGTCAATTCTCCTCAAATTAGCCCATGAATGCATACCATTCCAATAAAAATCCCGAAAGGTTTTGTCATGGAAATCGGCAAACAGATTCTAAAATGCAAATGGAGGAGAAAAACTCCTAGACTAAATGAGATTTTGAAGAACCAAAATTAGATGAGGGTTTCACATACCAGGTCTCACATACTGATACTAATTAAAAAGTTATTGAAATTAAGAAAATGTGGCTTTGGCACAAATAGAGCAATGAGAAGAGAGCCTAGGAATGGAAACTTTATATATTAGAGTGGGGAAGGATGGCAAGGACAAGTGGCTATCCATCTGGAAATACTTAATATTCCAACTTTACACCTTACACCTTACACAAAAAACAGTTCTAACTGGATGAAAAACTTAAATATGAAAAGCAAACTTGTAGTTTTTAACATAAAATACAGGAGGCTGTCTTTATGACCTTAAGAGTAGGACAGGGGCTTCCCTGGTGGCGCAGTGGTTAAGAATCCACCTGCCAATTCAGGGGACACGGGTTCAAGCCCTGGTCCGGAATGATCCCACATGCCGCGGAGCAACTAAGCCCGTGCACCGCAACTACTGAGCCTGCGCTCTAGAGCCCATGAGCCACAACTACTGAAGCCCGCGTGCCTAGAGCCCGTGCTCCGCAACAAGAGAAGCCACCGCAATGAGAAGCCCTCGCACCGCAACAAAGAGTAGCCCCCGCTCGCCGCAACTAGAGAAAGCCCGCGGGCAGCAACGAAGACCCAACGCAGCCAAAAATAATAAATAAATAAAATAAATGAATTTTTAAAAAAAGAGTAGGACAGGATTTCTTAAAAAGACACAAAGGGTTTGATGAATCTGAGATCAGATTTAAATTTCTACAGTTCAAAAGTAAAGGGAAATAACAAGCCACTGACAGAAAAAGGACGTTTGTAACATATATGATTGACAAAGAATTCAAATTTCAAGTATCTAATGAATGGCAAACCAATTTAGAAATAGGAAACTATGTTACCAAACCTGGCTCATTCGCTGGACAGGCAGCAGGCCAAACACTGAGACGCCGAAGTTTGCAGCAGAGAAAAACTGTATTCACGAGGCGGCCAAGCCAGGAGAGGAGAGAATGGATCTCAAATCTGTCTCCCGGAAGGGGAGGGGCACAGGATATTGATGGGATAAAGCTGAGGCAGGGAGGGCACAGGGAAAGGTAATAAGGTGATCAGAGAAAAGAAAAAGTGAGGCAATTGTCCTTCTTCACAGGTGCAACTAAGCTGTGGCTTCTTCATGGGACAGATGTTCAGAAAATGACGGTGTTACCATGCTCTGATGGTGGAGTTTTGGGCCCTCTGGCATCTAAAGGTCCCTGAGTGGATACTCACGCATGCCCAGTTGAGGGTCAGTAGTCTTAGTCTCATCTGGCTCAAGCTCGAACTGGACACAGCTGACTGCAAGTTACTAAAAAAACAACTTGGGCAAATATCTTTATTATTTAGGCTGCATGAAGCTTGGAAGACACGCAAACCTTCTGCAGCAGCAGTTAAAGTGAGCTTGAGCAGTGAGTGCAGGTTACAGGTGTAATGGATCTAACTAATGATTACTCCTGATCTCCAATATTCACAAGATCAATACAAAGAGGCAGTTCACAGAAGAGAAAACCAAAATGGGCGAAACACGAGACGTGCTCTTCTCTCTAGCAATCAAGGACATGTCAATGAAAATCGTCATTTTCACCCACATCAGATTGGTAAAAATTTAAATGTTGGAGGCAAAGCGAACAGTGGTGGGAGCGTGTCTTGGTACTGCTTGGAGAACAATTAAATATAATCTCCAAAATTTCAAAGTGCACATACTCTGTGATCCAGGAATTCCACTGTTAGGTATATACACTAGAGAAACTCTTGCACACGTACCCAAAGAAACATGGAAAGAAGTGTTTATTACAGCATTATTTACAATAGTCAAAGACTGAGGATAACGTAAATGTCCATCAATAGGAGAATGAACAAGTGGATCATGGTAAATATTCACGCTGAAATATTTAACAGCATTTAAAATGAATGAACTCCAGTTCATCTATCAACACTGGATAAACCTCTCAAAATCATGGTGTAGAGTTAAAAACGGTTCTGACCCCAATTCCAATGAGTGTGGTGTAAGGGTTTTCCCCACACACCAGGCAATGTTCAGACACCAGCTGAGAATAACTCAATTCTGACACTATCTACTTCGAGACAGGGTCAGATTCCACAGGGTAAGGACTCAGTCCTGCAAGACTACTCCTCCCACCATACCACCACTTCAGATGCCAATCACAAGTTCAGGTTGTCACCTGGGCTCCTGACCCATCAGCTATAGATCAGAGGCGCCAACATCCTCAGGTTTGATTAATTTGCTAGATCGGCTCACAGAACTCAGAGAAACATTTTGCTTCCTGGATCACCAGTTTATTACAAAAAGATATGTAACTCAGGAATGGCCAGATGGAGAAGATGCTAGGGCAAGGTAGGGGAAAGGGCAGGTCTCTCCCATGCTCTCTTGGAGCACTCTCCCATCCACCTCCACATGTTCACCAACCCAGAAGCCCTACAAGCCCCAGCCTTTTGGGGTTTTATGGAGCATTCATTACATAGGTATGGTTAAATTTTGGTTGTTGGTGATTAATTCAACCTCCAACCCCTCTGCTCGCCACAGAAATCAGGGGGTAAGGTCATGGTTCGTTCCTCTGGCAACCAGCCCCCATCCTGTGGTGCTTTCTAAAAGTCACCTCATTAATATAAACCCAGCTGTGGTGAAAAGGGGCTTGTTATGAATAACAAGATGCCCATTTCACCTTTATGGCTCTGAAACAATTTCAAGAACTGAGGATAAGAGACCAAATATTATAACAAAAGATGCTCCTACTGCTCTCATGGCTCAGGAATTTCCAAGGGTTTTGGGAGCTGTGAGTCAGGAACTGTGGAGGAAAACCACATATATATGAGAAATATGTTTTGGTCACCCAAATGACCAAATATATATACTTCTTACCAATCACAATATTGCAAGAATTAGAGACAAGTTGCAGATGAATGTATCCTGGAAGATACCTTGCATCAATCTTCCAGTCCCCAGGGGCCCAAAGCTAACGCCTGGGCTTTAGCCAGCCTCCAAATCTCTGGTGACAAGAGGCAAAGCCTGGGCCAGAGCAGGATGGAGATCAGACGAGACGTCTGCATAAAGCCAGGACCCCTAAATCACTGACCCTCTGACAGTGAGCCAGAAGAGAAAGAACTGCCACGAAGGGGGAGGTAGTAGAGATTGATTCTTCAGCCATAGCCTTAGAGAAAAGCATGAAAGATATCTTCCCTCAGAGCATCCCTAACCCTCACCCACACTCTCAAGGGTTTAGGCCCGCATTCACAATGCCTGTGAGCCTTAAAAAATACAAAGCTGAAATTTTCATTTAAAGTGACCCTCGACAGGTAGTACACCTGCACCCAGTGATGTAAACGCAGACCCCCTCTGGAGGAAGGCACTCACATCTAGGTCTCAAAGAATTCCCACAGATTAAGTCGCAAGTAAGATGAAATATCAATTTAAAAACACAACAAAACAAGTGATCATGAGCAAAAGAACTACAGAAACAACTGCAAAGGTAGGTCTTCAAAGACTGCTGCTATTAGTATTAGATGGTATTGTTCATAAATCAATAGGTTTAAAGAAATAAAAGAAGATACTGGAAGGATGATGAAACAAGAGAATGTAAAACTGACCAGGCAGATTTGGGGGAAGAAAACACAAATAGAAACTCTACAAATGTAAAATATAAAAATTGAAATAAAAGAGTCAATGGGTACATGAAACAGCAAATGAAATACAGCTGGAGATAAAATTTGTGGGTTGGCTTAAGATAGGTCCAAAGACATTGTCAGAATGCAGCATGGATGCACAGGGAGGGAAAATAGGAAGGAAAAAAAAGTCAAACATAAAAGAGTAAAAAAGTCTGATGTGTCTAACTACTGTATAGCACAGGGAACACTACTCAATACTCTGTAATGGCCTATATGGGAAAAGAATCTAAAGAAGAGTGGATATATGTATATGTATAACTGACTCACTTCCCTGTACACCTGAAACTAACACAACATTGTAAATCAACTATACTCCAATAAAAATTGTTTTTAATTCTGCTGTGTCTAATAATACGACTTCAGAAAGAGAGATTAGAGAAAATAGGAAATAAGCACTATTTGACAAGACAATGAACTTTCAGGAAGCCCAATAAATTCACCAAGTGAGCATAAGAAATAAAAAGAAGTCCACAATTATAAACATTCTAGTCTAACTGTAAAATACCAAAGACAAAGAGGAGATGTTAATAGCAGGCAAAATGAAAAATCAGTATCTACAGAATGAGCCAGCTACCTCCTCACTGGAACCCAAAAGAAAGTGCAGTGTTATCTCTAAACTGTTAAGAAAAAAAAGTCAACCTAGAATTATTTACACAGATAAATTATTTTCAAGAACACTAGCAAAATAAACACATTTCCAGACAAAATAAAAGTAACAGAAGGAAGTAAGGTCTGAGGTGCAAAAGGGAATGGTGAGAAAAAAGAAGCAAGGATGTAGGTAAATCAGAAGTAATACAGAGCTTTGGAGAAATGTCTATTTAGGTCTTCTGCCCATTTTTTGATTGGGTTGTTTGTTTTTTTAATATTGAGCTGCATGAGCTGTTTATATATTTTGGAGATTAATCCTTTTTCTGTTGATTCATTTGCAAATATTTTCTCCCATTCTGAGGGTTGTCTTTTCATCCTGTTTATAGTTTCCTTTGCTGTGCAAAAACTTTTAAGTTTCATTAGGTCCCATTTGTTTATTTTTATTTCCATTACTCTAGGAGGTGGGTCAAAAAAGATCTTGCTGTGATTTATGTCAAAGAGTGTTCTTCCTATGTTTTCCTCTAAGAGTTTTATAGTGTCTGGTCTTACACTTACGTCTTTAATCCATTTTGAGTTTATTTTTGTGTATGGTATTAGGGAGTGTTCTAATTTCATTCTTTTACATGCAGCTGTCCAGTTTTCCCAGCACCACTTATTGAAGAGACTGTCTTTTCTCCCTTGTATATCCTTGCCAACTTTGTCATAGATTAGTTGACCATAGGTGCGTGGGTTTATCTCTGGGCTTTCTATCCTGTTCCATTGATGGCCAAGAGGCACATGAAGAGCTGCTCAACATCACTAATCATTAGAGAAATGCAAATCAAAACTACAATGAGGTATCACCTCACACCAGTTAGAATGGGCATCATCAGAAAATCTACAAACAACAAATGCTGGAGAGGGTGTGGAGAGAAGGGAACCCGCTTGCACTGTTGGTGGGAATGTAATTTGATACAGCCACTATGGAGAACAGTATGGAGGTTCCTTAAAGAACTAAAAATAGAACTACCATATGACCCAGCAATCCCACTACTGGGCATATACCCAGAGAAAAACATAATTCAAAAAGACACATGCACCCCAATGTTCATTGCAGCACTATTTACAATAGCCAGGTCATAGAAGCAACCTAAATGCCCATCGACAGAAGAATGGATAAAGAAGATGTGGTACACGTATACAATGGAATATTAGTCAGCCATAAAAAGGAACTAAATTGGGTCATTTGTAGAGACGTGGATGGACCTAGAGACTGTCATACAGAGTGAAGTAAGTCAGAAAGGGAAAAACAAATATCGTATATTAATGCATATATGTGGAATCTAGAAAAATGGTACAGATGAACCAGTTTGCAAGGCAGAAATAGATACACAGATGTAGAGAACAAATGTATGGATACCAAGGGGGGAAAATGGGGGGGGGAGTGGTGGTGGTATAAAAAAAATACCTGTATTAAAAAAATTAAATTTAATTAAAAAAATAAAATAAAATACAAAAAAAGTAATACTGAGCTTATAAAACAGTACCAATGATGTCTAATTTGTGGGACTGAAAATATCAAGGTAGTAAAGCAATTATACTCCAATAAAGATGTTAAAAAAAAAAAAGAAAATATCAAGGTAGGAGTCCCAGGTCTGGTTAAGATGAGTAAATACACTCCATCCTATATCTCCCCCACTGATTACAACTAAAACCCTGGACGAATACATGAAGCAACAATTGGAAGACCCTGAAAAGTAAGGAATAGCGGACAGATTGGAGAGAGAAATCAAAACTCATGGAAGGTATGGCAGTGAGTTTATGGTTTGATTTGGTTTAGTTTCCTCCCATATCTCTCAGCTCAGACTCAGAGCATCCTGAATCCCAGAACTGCAGAGCAGGCACAGGAAGAAAAAGTTCCAACAAAAACCCTCCTTCTCCGATCAGAGGACGACTACAGAGAGAGCAGAAGGAGAACCCTGGTTTTATTTTGTAATCCTACCCAGCTCTGCCCTGAGGTAAGACCCAAAGATGCACTCTCATGTCAGTAGTGGCAACCCAGCTCTAGCGGCAGCCATGCTCACCCGGACAGAAACTAGGAGAGAGAAAAAAATCCTTCTCCCTGACCACAGAAACTAGGAAAGAGAGCCCTTGTTGTTGAAAGAGCCTGGGAGGCACCCCTCTTGCTTTTTTCTCTCCCCTCCCTCTCACTGCTTCCCCTAAAGGCAGATGCAGTTACCAGAAGTGTGTGCAAGAAGTGATGAGGAAGCTAAAACCTCGGCTTTCTATCTTTAAGAGGAGGAGGCTTGAAAGAGGAATTCCATCAGCTGCATATGGAGCCCATGTCCAAGATACACACACATGGAACTGATCCTAAAAACATACTAAAGGCTTCGAGAACTAAACTGTGCTGTAGATCCCCACTCGGTCCCAGGGTGGCCCATGGGCAGTGGAGGGGCAGGGGGAGAAGGAGAGGAGGCAGGTGGGAGGCACACACAGGACAGATCCAAACTCCACAGCCAAATTTTTGAAAATGGAAATGGCTTTGGAATCACAGCCCACAGAAGGCATGTTGGGACTTTGGGCTGAAGTTAGTCAGCCCAACTTGCTGCCAAAACAGAGAAATCAACACTCTCCGAAGATTGTAATAGGACCCAGCATCTCACAGAGCAATAGTTAAAATGTCCAGGATGTAATCCAAAATTACTCGAGATAGAAGGAGACAGAAAAATCTCAACAACCCGCAAGGCAAAAGACGCACACCTCGAGATGACACAAATGTAGGAATTGTTAGACAAAGACTTTGACACGGCGATGACAACCTTGCTCCACGAAATAAAGGTGAACAGTCTTGAAGTGGATGGAAAGACAAACATCTTAGCAGAAAATATAACCCATAAGAAAGGGCCAAATGAAAACTTCAAAGCTGACAGACATGATCTTGCTGAAACAAAAAGCTAATTGGAAGAGTTCAGAATTGAGATGACAGAGGAAAGAGTCAGTAAACATAAAAACAGATCAAAAGAAACTATCCAACTTGAACAGCCAGGAAAAATCAGATTTATGAAAATGAACAGAGCCTTAGAGACCCAGGGAACAAAATAAAAAGGTCTAACGTATGTGTCATCGGAATTCCGGAAGAAGAGGAGATAGAGATCAATGCAGAAAACAATATTTGAACAAACAATGGCTGCAAACTTCTCAAATACTTGAAAGAGATCAATTTAAAGATTTAAGAAGCTCAGGACAGAACTCCAGACAGGATAAACTCAAAACCATCTCCAGACGCAGCATAATCAAACCACTGAAAGCGAAAGATAACGAGAGAAATCTTGAGAGCTGCCGGAGAATCACAAAGCATTACACACAGGGGACAATAATTCAAACAAATGCAGATTTCTCATCAGAAAGCCTGGAGGACAAGAAGACAGCAGAACTACATGTTTAAAGGGCTGCACGAAAAGCGCTGTCAACCCAGATTCTACATCCAGCAAAAACATCCTTCAGTTATGAAGACGAAATAGATATTCTCAAATGAAGGAAAACTGAAGGGACTCACGGCCAGCAAACCTGCTCTAAAAGAGATTCTAAAGGAAGTTCTTCACAGGGAAAAGAAACGATACCACAGGGAAACTTGGAACTTCAGGGATGCAGGGTGAGCAACAGAAGTGGTAATTATCTAGGTGAATAGAAGAGGTTATTTTCTCCTCTTAAATTCTTTAAAATATATATGACTATCAAAAGCAAAAATTATAACATTACTGGTGAGATTTTCCATGATTATAAGTTTAATACATAGGATAATTACCACATAAAGTGAAGAGTAAAGAGAACTCTACGGTTGTAAGTTTTCTTCATGTCACTTGAAGTGGTAAAATATTAATTTTAACTGAACTGAAAAATTAAGCACATATATTATAACCCCTAGAGCAACCACTAAAAAACTACACAAGTTTCCTTCAGTAAATGGTGCTGGGAGAATTGGATATCTACATGCAAAAGAAAGACGTTTTTGTCTGGGGTAATGGAAAAGTTTTGCAGATAGACAGTGATGATGGTTGGACAACATTGTGAGTGTAAGTAATGCCACTAAAAAAAAGGCTAAAATAGAAAATGTTATGTATATTTTACCACAAGTTTTAAAAATTAATAATGTATACCAAAACCATAGAATTATACACTTGAGGTGAGTGAACTGACACTACTATATATAAAATAGCTAACTAATAAAGACCTACTACACAGGGAACTCTACTCAATACTCTGTAATGACCTACAGGGGAATAGATTCTAAAAAAGAGTGGATATATGTATATGTATAACTGATTCACTTTGCTGTACACCTGAAACTAACACAACATTGTAAATCAACTACACTCCAATAAAAATTAATGAAGAAAATAAAGACAGCAGGCACACTTGTTGAATGACAAAAAATTTGTTGAAATAAATAAAAAACAAATGAGTGAACCGTATGGTATGTGACTCATAGCTCAATAAGGCTGATTTCTTTTAATGGGACCCAAAAAGCTTAACTACATATACAGGGAAATGAAAAGATGCACTCTTAAATAACTCTTGGATCAAAAAGAAATTAAAAGAGAAATAACAAACCCCTTAGCAAGCGATAAGAAGGAAAACACATCACCAAAACCTTGGACACAATGAGCATGTATGCAGAGGAAAGTGTCCTGCTTAAAGGCATTCATTATTAAAGAACAGAGATGAAGAATAAAATACGTAAAGGATGAGAATAAAGTGTGGGGATTTGGCAGAGACTCTTATGTGTTCCTCAAGATCTAGATACCTTTCCTACCAGACACACAGAAGTGTGGGCCCCTAGGTACATGCTTTCATGTATTTTTAATGGATAATTTTTAACAGAATACTAAAGAGTCGGAAAAAATATTGAAAAATTGAAAAGGAGGTCTATTAAAACTCACAACACTATTTTAAGTTTAAAGACTTTATTTACACCCAAACCAGAATTCATTATAATTTTACCTTCCTGGCTTTAGTGGAAGCAAACATCAACAAGACACTCAAAACCTACTGAGTTTTTTTGGCATCCCCTGAAACCTTCAGTCTGAGATGAGTGCCTCGCTTGCCTCACCCTAATCCTGTTCCCACATCTAAACACATTTCCTAGCTTCTCATACAGACGGGGGTGGGTCAGACAATTGATTTCTGGCCGATGAAGTGTAAAAGGAAGTGAAGTATGTAACTTGCACAAGAAGTGCTGTAAAACCCTCTTGTGCAATCCTCCAAGCTCTGTCTCCCATCTGCCAGGTGAATGGAGAGGACCCTAAGGAACCAGAGGAGGTGAAGCTGTGAGACAGAAGGAGCCTGGGTCCCAGAATCACTGATAGAAGGAGAGGTGCCCAGGAAGCCTTTGACCAGGAACATCCACACTGGAATGTTATAGGATCCAGGACGGAACTTTCATTGTGCTCAACCACTGGCATTTTGGACTGTTTGTTACACAGTCGTAAGGATTTACTTTACCCGGTACACTTCAGATCCAAGAATGAAGAAATACAGTTGCAGGCTTTCCTGGCGGCGCAGTGGTTGAAAGGCCGCCTGCCGATGCAGGGCACACGGGTTCGCGCCCCGTTCCGGGAAGATCCCACATGCCGTGGAGCGGCTGGGCCCGTGAGCCATGGCCGCTGAGCCTGCGCGTCCGCAGCCTATGCTCCGCGGCGGGAGGGGCCACAACAGTGAGAGGCCCGCGTACCGCAAAAAGAAAAAAAAAGAAATACAGGGCTTACCTGGTGGCGCAGTGGTTGGGAGTCCGCCTGCCGATGCAGGGGACACGGGTTCGTGCCCCGGTCCGGGAAGATCCCACAATGCCGCGGAGCGGCTGGGCCCGTGAGCCATGGCTGCTGAGCCTGCGCGTCCGCAGCCTATGCTCCGCGGCGGGAGGGGCCGCAGCAGTGAGAGGCCAGCGTACCGCAAAAAAAAAAAAAAAAAAGAAATACAGTTGCCATTTCTTTGGTTGACTGTAGACCCCTTTCCTTCCTGTCTACATTTTCCAGTCTACATTGCGGCTCTGCTATCGTGCAGCGGGCGTTTTTCAGCAAAAATTAGGACAAAAATCTGCTGATCAGGGCCTCCCTGGTGGTGCAGTGGTTAAGAATCCGCCTGCCAATGCAGAGGACAAAGGTTCGAGCCCTGGTCCGGGAAGATCCCACATGCCGTGGAGCAACTAAGCCCGTGGGCCACAACTACTGAGCCTGTGCTCTAGAGCCCACAAGCCACAACTGCTGAAGCCCACGCATCTAGAGCCCATGCTCCGCAACAGGAGAAGCCACCACAATGAGAAGCCCACGCACCACAATGAAGAGTAGCCCCTGCTCGCTGCAACTGGAGAAGGCCCATGTGCAGCAATGAAGACCCAACACAGCCAAAAATAAAAATAAATAAATAAATATATATTTTTTAAAAATCTGCTGATCATGTCTCCCTATCTACCACACATTTGCCAACAGTGAATTCAGACTCGGATATGAAGCGGGTGGGTCTTGGCTGGAAACAGGTGGCTCTCTCAGATGAAGGCAGTTGGAAGAGAGCTGAAGAAAGGGATGCTTAGATAGGAAGGGGTGGGCAGGGTATAGAAGCACGCTAAGAGACAGGGTGGTGGCCGCAGGCCAGTCCAGCAAGTCTGCTTTTATACCTGCAGTCCTGGGGAGGGGGAGGGGGAGGGGGAGAGTGTGTGCTGTAGGGAGAAGGCTGCTTCATTCAGGCAAGAGGGATCCTACCCTGGCCCCAGGCTCTGGAAAACCTTGAGCATAAACACACAAGTGAGGGACTTCCCTGGTGGTCCAGTAGTTAAGACTCCGAGCTCCCAGTGCAGTGGACCAGGGTTCGATCCCTGGTCAGGGAACTAGATCCCGCATGCCACAACTAAGACGTGGTGCCGCCAAATAAATAAATAAATATTTTAATTAATTAATTTAATTAAATTAATTAATTTATTTTTTGGCTATGTTGGGTCTTCGTTGCTGTGCACAGGCTTTCTCTAGTTGCGGCAAGCAGGGGCTACTCTTAGTTGCATTGCGCGGGCTTCTCATTGTTGCGGAACACGGGCTCTAGGCATGTGGGCTTCAGTAGTTGTGGCACGTGGGCTCAGTAGTTGTGGCTCGCGGGCTCTAGAGCACAGGCTCAGTAGTTGTGGTGCACGGGCTTAGTTGTTCCGTGGCATGCGGGATCTTCCCAGACCAGAGCTCAAACCCATGTCCCCTGCATGGGCAGGCGGATTCTTAACCACTGCGCCACCAGGGAAGTCCCAATAAATATTTTTTAGTAAATAAATAAACAAACAAACACACAAGTGAATTCATAGAAGACACATGAACACCTGGGTCACTGGAATCCAGCCCCCACTGCTGGCCCAGGGCAACCTGGGAGCTGTGAAGAGGGAACTCATGACTAACACCCTTCTGGGCCCAGAGAAGTACTTCTCCCCACAGCTCACCCCATGTCCCGACGCAAATGGGACAGGACCCAAATGCCGTAAGGATCTGGGGGTCATGCCCTTGTTGACATTGAGGACTGTCAGTGCATGGGCCTGTGTGAAGGAAACAGCAGAGGAGTACAAACTGACAGAAAAGACAAATTAACTTGTGAAGTCTTTCCCTCAGATAACTTGAAGGCAATCGATTTTTGCAAAACAAGTAACTGCCTCCCAACTGTGCCAAACACCCACTATCTACCTTCTTCTTTCCATGTTCCAATTCCTGGTTCCAGAGATGCTCACGAATTAACACGCTGTGCATAACAGTTGTACATGGCACGGAAGAACTTAAAACAAGTCCTATTATATATCTATATACATGCCTCGGTGTGAATATATATATACAGTATATATATGCATATATAAAATATATAATATATATGGGTTTGACATATGCATAAAGTAAGCTACCAATGTTGCTTTTAAAAGTGATTAAAATCATGGCATAATTGATAATTTAGATCATGAAATAAAAACATTTTGTAATATTTTCTGCAATAATAACTTCTGATATGTGACCACACCGCACCATGTGAACATGTCGCATAAAATGTGTGACATTTCCCAATCTAAGTGTTCCTTTAAGAAAAGTATTGATGATCCTAGTTGGGGCTGCCACAACAGAGAGAAGTTTCTCCAAACGGAAATGAATAAAACAAAACCACCTCCGAACTACAACGATTCAAGAAATGTTGTCTAATTTGGCATTACTGTCAATGGAAAACAAATTATGTGAAGTATTGATTGTAACAACATACTTAGTGATTTTACTGGGAGAAGGAAAAAAATAAATTTCACAAAATAAATATGTAATAATTTAAGAATTCCGTATGTCTTTAATTTAAAAGTCTTGCAAATATCACCAATGCATTAACAGAAACTGCAGGCTCATGCAATAATAATTAAATACAGTTGTTTCTGTTTTGCTAACTTTCACTGGTACAAACACATATTTCTCAGTTTTGTATTAAGATGGTCTACTTCGAAAGGCAGAGATACAGCACATCTCTCACTAAGCAGATTATGAGCAGACTCAAATATTTTGACCTAAGGCATGTGGGCCTCTGGTTGTGCTTGGGCCAGGGACCCATGACTGGTAGGGACAAACCTATGGTCCACAAGGAAGGTGACCAGCCTGCAGTGAACCTGACCACACCCTGGGGGCCACACCCAGGAGGGGCCAGGAGACACCCCCTCGATCAGGACCCTTCTGCTGCTCCCATTGTCTGAGCACAACGGGGCAATAGTCCATCAACCCCCGGGTAAGGGCAGGGGTGACAAGCACACAGGGTAGGCGTGGGAGGGAAAAGGGGAGACATCCGGCACATTGTGGCAGCCCTATCATCAGAGGCCCAACAGGAGGACTTTATCCTGTTAGGCTACAGGAAGCACAGCTGAGTAATGCCTCGAGGTTTGGTACCTTCTCCACCTTTTTTTTTTTGGCCGCATTGGGTCTTTCGTTGCTGCGCGCAAGCTTTTCTCTAGTTGCAGCGAGCGGGGGCTACTCTTCCTTGAAGTGCACAGGTTTCTCATTGCGGTGGCTTCTCTTGTTGCGGAGCACCGGCTCTAGGTGTGTGGGCTTCAGTAGTTGCAGCATGTGGGCTCAGTAGTTGTGGCACATGGGCTTAGTTGCTCCATGACATGTGGGATCTTCCCGGACCAGGGATCAAACCCGTGTCCCCTGCATTGGCAGGCGGATTCTTAACCACTGTGCCACCAGGGAAGTCCCACCTTCTTCACTTTTAGAAACAAAATTCACCAATTTGTACTGAGGAACAATTGCTTTTTGTTTGTATCTAATTAATTTTCTACAGAGATCACAGTTTAATAAAGTCCCATGACAGATTGTGTCCCCAGGGGCAAGCACCGGGGGTGTGGGCCACTCCCAGTTTTCAGATATCATCCCCGGATTTTGGAGATGCCTTTCTCTCCTTCGGTCCTTGGTGTCGCCACCCTCACTCACTCATCTCTGCAGATACAAACTCCCTCCCTGCTCCCCTGGGGTCTCATTTGCCCTCACATGCTTGTGTTCATTTCAGCGTTAACTCTTTTCATCACAATTTTGCTTTGTCCTTCAATGGATCACTCTAGAGCCATTGGTCCAGTTTTGTGAATCAGGCATGTAATGAAGCCCAATAGTAACACTAAAAAATAGACAGGGGAGGTAGAGATTGAAGCAATGTGTCTACAAGCCAAGGGATGCTGAGGATTGCCAGGAGCACCGCAGCTGCAAGAGGCAGGGCAGCATCCTCTCTGAGAGGCGTCAGAGGGCATATGACCCTGATGACATTGTGATGGTGGATTCTGGCCTCCAGAATTGTGACAATAAATTTCTGTTGTCTTAAACCAAAAACAGATAAATACCAGGGACATGTGACATGCAATGACGTGAAGTTTTGTGGGCTGTGATGAACTGCATCCAGTGTTCAGGACCTTAACTGAGATCCATTTGCCAATTCAGGACTTGCAAGCAAATTATCAGCCTTTCAGAGTGAGAGATTACTAAAAAGATATTACAAAGAGAGAGAGAGAGAGAGGGAGGGAGGGAGGGAGGAAGGGGAGGGAGGGAGGGGAAAGAAAGAAAAAGGAGGATTTATGTATCAATCATAATTCATCATAAATTTGAATTCTGTGAAATACACATAAATAAGATAATTTTGTGGCTTTTTATCCTAAATTTGCCAAGCAACCTGAGGATCGCTGGGGAGACCCCACAGACAGGGATGTGCTGGAGCTGACTGTTAAATTTGGGGGAATGTTGCAAGCCAGTTGTTAAACACAGCCATTATTAAAAATTAAATAATATGTGTACAACAGTGTGAGTGTACTTAATGCCAGTGAACTGTACACTTAAATGGTTAAAATTTAACCATTTTAAATGGTAAATTTTATGTTATGTATATTTTACACAACAAAAAAATATTAATCAAGAAAAAATAAAATAATATAAACTTACAATTAAATTATATTAAAAATGAGGGAAGCTCATCATTTCCTACTTCTTTAACCATAGTTCACTACTACGTATGCTCTCGAGGTTACTGTGCTATTGTATCCTCACGGTGGGAAGGCTGTACAATGACACATGCTATACATTTCCTCCTGACTCACATTCAGTGATTTCACATTGGTAGTCGTATTATCTGCTCAGGCTGTCAGACCAAAATAGCACAGACAGGGTGGCTAAAAAACAGAAATGTATTTCTCAGTTCTGGAGGGTGGGAAGCCCAAGATCCAGGTGCTGACAAGGTAGGTTTTACTCTAAGGCCTCTTTCCCTTGGCTTGTAGGCAGCCGCCTTCCTGCCCTGTGTTCACAATGGCCTCTGAGTGTAGACTCGTGGAGGAGGCAGAGGGGGCACTCTGGGGTCACTTCTCATGAGGACATTACTCCTGTTGGGCCAGGGCCCCCTCCTCATGACCTCATTCAACCTTAAGCATTTCCTTAGGGACGCATCTCCAAATACAGCCACACTGGGGGTTAGGGCTTCAACATATGGATTTGGAGTGAGGGGGGCACACAAACAGTCAGTCCATGCAATAGTTAACTTGACACATGGAAATTGGAAAAGCCTACAAATCAGGACTCCTTTTCTAGAGATTGTTTGGTGAACACTTACCAGCACACTGCTCTGAGGGGAAGTGCAGACAATGATCTCTTGGTCCCATTCTTCTGAGTATCCTGCACTTCTCCCAGCCTGGGAGCTCAGCAAGGTCGGGGGTCAGCCTTTGATCCCCAGTTCTTAGCCCTCTGCTCTCATCTCCTAGAAGCCCAATCAGCATTTGTCAGATTGACCAGGAGCTGAAATGCATCCTGGTGGCATGAAAAGGAGGCTGACAAGAGAGGAAGTCCCGGTCCCACAGAGATGAAACTTGTGAATATGACAGAAGCAGGAACTACAGACGCAGCCTCTGGAGTTGACTGTGGGACGGATGACTTCCCTTCCCTGAGCCTCGGGTTTCTCATCTGTAAAGTGGGGGTAGTAACAGTACCTCCCTTGGAGGGTCCCAGTGAGGACAGGATGAGGTAACACAGAGGACCCTGCACATGGCCTGGAAAGCTACATGGGTCATCACACAGATACCTATCCTTTAAAGATCTCTCCTTCTTCCATAAACATTCAGTCAGCACTGACTGCCCCACTCACTGTGCCACGTGACAAGGACCCCCTGAGCCAGTGTCCCAATCAGTCCTCAAGCTTCTCCCTGTGCAGAAGGAAGACAACACAGAAAAGGGAAGCGTTGGCTGTTAACGGGGCCAGAGGGCTGTTGACCTTCATCACTGCGTGGAGAAGTGGTAGGGAGCACGGGCTCTGGGCTCAGACCCAACGCCACAGCAGACATTTACATGTGAGGTGACCTCAGTTAAATCTCATCATCTCACTCGGGACCTGAGTTTCTTCCTGCATAAAAATGAGGATCAAAATAGACCCTGCTTACCTCCTGGGGCTGCTGGGAGAGTTAAGAGCTATTTTAAAACATAACCTGGATGTGTTTTAATCAGGTATGGTAAGACACACATGCAAATGACTGTTATGAAGGAAGCAGTTTATATTCACAAAACCATAAAAACAAGATGCCCAGCACTCCACGCAGGGCCATGCAGGGAGGCACTAGGGTCAGGAGGCGGAGGGAGGGAGGGGGAAACATGGGCAGGAGCCTTTGTTGTAGGTTCTGTGAGAAAGACAAGGCAAGGGAGAGCAGGCAGGTTTAGGATCAGCTGGTATGAATAATGTCTGTGGGCTCTGGGGATTAGGGGCTGTCCCTAGTTGCCTGGTACCTGGCCCTGGGATGAATACGGCAGAAGAACATGGGCCTCCTGGAGCATAAGAGCCAGATGGAGGAGGTGGTGGGGAGTGTGGGCTCTGGACTGGCTGGTTTGCATATGACAGGTGAGCTCCTGGGCACGTCCATTGCTCTTCTAAGAACTGGCAGCCGTGGGAGGGACAGTCTCTCCCTGGTCAGTGAGGCCCCAGATGTCAGAGCATCAAGAATACAGCAAATAAGAAAACATGGCCAACACGAGTGCAAAGCACCCGACACACAGGAAGTGGGAGATGTCATCCCTGCCTGTTTCAACTTTGTGGGGCCTGGGTCTCCCTCTACTTGCCTCACATAGTGAAGCAAGCTGAGAGTCTTCCCTTCCCAGCTGGACTCTAGTTCCTGGAGGGCTCACTGCACGCCTGCACCCAACCAGGGCAGGAGAAGCCTTCTCTGGGCCCCTCCCTGCCTGCAAAACAAGAGGAAGTAAACAGAGTGCTGATGTCAGCAGAGGCCCGTGGACAGCCCATGGGAAAGAGCAGAGACCAAGACCTTGCCCTTCGTACCTCCCCCTTCCCTGTGCTCTTTCTTTGCCTCATGTGTCCTGCCTCACCTCAGGGGCCACACTCACATCCCTCCTGCCTTTGTTTCCCCAGACCCTGAGAAGGGGCCAGCTGAATGAAGCACAATGAATGACCCCCCAGGATGGGCTGTGGAAGGAAGGGGAAGTGAGGGAGGTTAACGGGGTGGCTGGTGGGGGAGGGGCAATCTTGGGTAAGCACCAGGCCCACGAGGCAGACAGACCTGAGTGCGGTCCAAATCCAGACCTGGAGGGAACCAGAGTAAGTGAGGTCACCTCCCTGTGGACTTTGAAAGATGCTTGGGCTGAATTGGTGACAGGAGTTCATCCTCCCTTCCCCCAACAGGAATGGGAGAGTTTGGGACTCTCTATGACATTAAGGCTCTGGGCCTCAGTTTCTCCCTGGGTAAAATGAACATAAGGATACATCACCACAGAATGCTGTAAAGCTGAAAATGAGAAAACGCAGGTTTAGGGCTTGACTCAGATAAGAGGGTTCCATGAAAGTGCAGAATCTGTCCTCTGAGGCCTATAAGTGCAGGCACATAGAGAAAGCCAGGACTACCTGGCTGGCCACGAGAGAACTGTGGAAAACATCTATTAGGATTGGGAAAGAAACTGAGAAAAGGAAAAAGCAAGTTCAAATCATGTCCTCCCACCCCCATGGTCCATTCTGTGAACCAATGCCAACGTCATCCTGGAGAGCGGGTGAGCAGAGCCTCCATCCCAGCCAGCCCTGGGGGGCCACCAAAGTTCCCAGCCCCCAATCTCTCACCCCACCCACCACCAGTCACAGGCGGGCAGGGCCTCCATCAGAGAGGGTCCCAGGGACTGTCAGCTGGATGGCTCATGACTGCTCTGACCTTCATCCCCTCTGTCCAGGGAAGGCTCTGGATGAGCCAGGGTCGCACAGCTGCAGATGGAACCCCCTGAGAAGCGTTATTAAATACAGCCTCTGGGCTCACCCCGCCGGGCTCTGCAGTCACAGGGTGAGGCCCAGAGATTCTGTGGTGCAGCCAGGAGGAAGCATCCAGAAGGAGCAGAAGGCTCTGTGGGCTCAGCAAGACTGGAGTTCAAGTCCCGGACCCGCCACCTCAGAGTCCTGGACGTGGGGCAGGGCGTGTCTGAGCCCCGGTGTCCTCCTTGTAGAGTGTGAGGACAGAGGGCCCTGCAGATCCAGTCCTGCATCTCTGGGTGGAGGCGTGGCCTCCAGAAGGCCCACCCTCTGGGTAGGTGGGAACCTGTGCCCACCCTCACCTCAACTCAGGGAGGGTGTGAGACTGCACACAGGGAGCAGAGCAGGGCGGGAGGGGCCTGGTGGGCCTTGGTTCTGCCTGGGGATGAAGGGGGGCACTGCAGTGTCCCCTACCTGCAGAGAGAGAGACCACCAGCATGCTGGGTGCCCCTGGTGCCTGGGCTGGGGGCTGAGGCTTGACCACCAGCAGCTCCCTCCTCCTCCTCTCTAAGGGGCTGTAGCTGGGCAGGGACTCAGGGCCGTGGACCTCTCCCTGAAGGAGCCTGAACTGGTCCTGCTGTCACCCCTTTCCCTGGGAGGAGAGAGACACTCAGAGAAGCAGAGAAAAGGAGAGAGAGACACACAGAGACACAGAGACTGACTCCTAAGGAGATGCCAAGCGGGTGGCAGAGGCAGGGAGCTGAAGGAGAGAGGAGAGGCCCCAGCTGGCCCAGGTCCGGACCAGCCCCTCAGTGTGCAGAGCGGGGCAGGGAGCCCTAGATCATGGTTCCCTTTGCACTGACCACAGAGAGGCCCTTTTGCAATATAGGAAAAGAAGCCAGATTGATAAAGGAAGTGTCAGTCACGGCAGGGGTGGGCGGGTTTGGGGAAGGCCCCTACCCTCCTCAGTCCTCGGAAGGAGCCTGGTCCTCGCTCTCCTGGTGCTGAGACTCCCCGCAGGCGGCCCCTCCACAGGCCTCCCCTCTGGCCTTGAAGGCTCTGCTTGTCTTCTCATCCCGGGAGGAGGGCAAGGCCATGGGTCTGTCCCTGCTGCTGACCCTGCTGCTGCCCCTGGCATCTCTGCAGGCAGGTGAGAGGCCGGGACTGTCCTGCTCTGCCTAGGGCCACAGGGACCACCCCCCCGGGGAGGGGCTATGGCTGGGTGTCTGTAGAAGTGTCCCCTGGGTTAGCCGGTCAGGCCTCCCACCCCCAACAAAAAAAGAGCTGGTCCCACAGTGCCGGGTCCCCCCAACCCCGCACCCTCCTCCCCGCCCCAAGCCTGGAGAGGGGCTCACCCAGGCCAGAGGACCAGTCCTACCACCTGTCACACATCCCACTGTAGATGAGGGTGGCTGACGGTCTGGGGTCACCTTCAAAGTCTCTCCCTTTCCCTCCCTCCTCTAGGTCACTGGGCAGAACCCAATCCAAACACTGCCTTTGGGATGAACCAACCAAAGGAAATCTCAGCCCCCGAGGGTGGCTCCATCGACATCCCCTTCTTCTTCTATTACCCCTGGAAATTACACAAATTTCCCAACGTGAATATATTCTGGAGATGGAAACAATTCCATGGGGAGTTCATCTACAACACGACCCCGAGGTTCATCCATAATGATTTCAAGGACCGGCTCCTCCTGAATTGGACAAAGCGTGGGAAGAACGGCTCCCTCCAGATCTCGAAACTGCAGAGGGAGGATGCGTCTAGCTACTTCTGCCGGGTGGAGATGGACACACAGGAAAACGGCAAGCAGATGTGGCAGTCCATCGACGGAACCACACTCACCATCACCCCCAGTGAGTCCAGCTGTCCTGCCTGAGGCTCTTGGAGGCCACTGGGGTCTTGTCTCCCAGGCCTGGCCCAGGCCCCCTCTTCCTCTCTTCTCTCAAACTCCTCTCCCTGCCCCCTCTACTCCTCCCCAGGCCTCTATCAACCCCTTTTCACCTTAATCTTCCCCAGTCCTGCGCTGCCTCCCTTGCCCATCCTCCTCTCTGCCCCCTCCCTCATCCTCAGGCCTCCGCCCTCTGGGCTCCCGGCTATTCTCCTCTCTTGCTCCAAGCTGGGGCTGCCCCTCCCCTGCCCTCACCCCATGTCCTCCAGGTGACTTGACATCTTTGGGATGTGGTTGCCTCCCCTTTGTCATGTGTCCATATGTGGAGACTCAGCTACCCCATGTCTGTCTCCCCACGGCCATGAGCTCAGCCCACACACACAGTAGGTGTGTGGTGGCCACCAATGGTGGCCCGAGGCGTCCCGTGTCCCCATCACCTGTTTCCCATCTCCCCCTTCCTTCTGCTGCTCTGCTCCCCAGAACATGGCCCTCAACGCTCCCACCCCCATCCCACCTCTTTCCCATCTCCTCTTCCCCCGCTTCCACCCTCTTTACCTCCTTGCCTCCCCCGCACCTCTCCCTGTGTGGTTCTAGTCACACTGTCCCCGTTGTCCACCCTGATTTTGCTCCTCTGTCCTGGTCATGACGAGGCAGCAGCAGCGGTAAAGGCAGCTCCCGCTGACTGTGCCCTGCCTCCCAGCTGGACACCTTGGCAGCATCACCCCAGCTAAACCCCAGCTAACCTTCCCCACGACCCCGGTAACAGTCGGCCCTTCTGCCATCCTCCTGTTACAGGAAGGGAGACCGAGGCTCACACAGCAAACACCTGCCCGAAGTCACTCCTGGTGCAGGTGGGGTTTGACCCCAGTTTAACCCCAGAGCCTCTTCTCTTAACCATGAGCCGCTTGGCCTCGGGTACTGACCTGATCATCTTGTTTTGACTATTTTTCACCTAATAATGGCTGTGTAGCATCAACAGATCTCCCTCTGTCATTCAGTGGGGCGTTGAACTTGAACCTCAGTGTATCTGACTCCAGGGCAGAGGTGAGGGGTTCTCTCCCAGGTACAGGCAATAAAAGAGTGTGTTGTCTGTAGATTATTTTTTTGAAAATCGTCTACGTTTGTTTGCTTTTTATAATCACTTGTGCTGGCAATTCTAAGCAGTATCAGTGATGAATTTCTGCTCCCGGCTGGGATGGACACTCCCCGTGTCTCCCCCTCGGAAAACCACTGCCCCTTCTTGACCACTATGCTGGTTTTAAAGCAAATAGATAGTGACTCACAACCTGAATTAAGCAAGACAGCCTTGGATTAGTATTTCCTGCACCTCCTCCATACTTCCTTAAATGGCCTTTTTTGAGGGACTTCGTCTCTCCTTAAATCCCTCTTCTTCCTTTCCTAATTCTTCCTTCTTTTTCTCATTTCTGTGTTTCAGTCACACTTACTGTGAGTTTTTTCATCAATAAGTTAATTTTTTTCAATTAATTCAATTAATTGGATGGTCATGCTCATTACTTTTTAAAAGATACAAGAAAGTAATAAAAAGAAATGTTTATAATCCCAGTGAAGTACCACCATGCAAAAACATCACACCAAAGGAATATCTGTAGCAAACATATCTCATAAGTTTGAGATTGGCTTATTAATTTTTTTTTACAAACGGTTTGCTTTTGTAGCCAAATCTAATTATATTCTCATTTGTAGTTTTTCTCTTTTATTTCTAAGCTGAAAACCCCACATCCCACTAGGGGTGAAAATATTTTTTCCTAATTTTTGTAAGATTTGATTACTTTTCATAATAAAATTCTTCAACATAGTGAGAATTTATTTTGGTATATAGTGTGAGATAAAGAACTAAGTTGATCTTTATACCAAGAAACAAATCAGTTGTCCTTACTTCATTTATTGAATATTTTTTCTTTTTTCCATTGATTCATAGGCCTAGCTTTTAAGTTCTTTTGTAGAATAGCATCCATTTCTGGTCTGTCTATTCTGTTTCACTAGTCTGTGTTTTCTTATATTAGTACGACACTGTTTTAGTTATTAAAACTTTATCATGTTTCAATGACTGTTAAGACTTTTTCCATCACAACCACATATTTCTTCCTCAAAAACTTTATTTGTTGCCCACCTATTCTTCCACATAAATGTTAGAATAAGTTTGCCAAGTACCTAGAAAAATGCTTATGTTGATTTTTTAAATAAGAATTGCATTAAACCTATAAAGCAATTGACAGAAACTGAAATCAGTATGATGTGCAATCTTCTCACTGAGGAAAGGGTCCTATTTTGTATCCCTCAGTAAACCCTTGTAATGTTCTTCCAAAGATCATGTAAATGCCTCACAAGACTTTTTCCTATTTTCTACTTTTATTATTAATGTGCAAAATTTAAAAATGTATACTTGTTATAATTTTCATTTTAAAAGTAATGCATAAATTCTGGCCAAGATGCTGGGTTATATGCACATGTTTACCTCCACTCCCTCCCAAAATCTACTAAAATGACAGCAAAGGGAATTTTTTAAGACAAAACCCCACAAGGACAAAGTATTTGCAATCCAGGTGAACAGAAACAAAATTGGGGACGCTGGAAACAGATAGACTAATGTAACTGGCTCAGGAGACCAGAGGAGTTAAACCCTAGGCCACCAGCAGGGACACCCAGAAGGAAGGCGATTTACACTGCAAAACCCTCTAAAGGGTCAGGAATGGCAGCTCCTAGTACTCGTGAAACTGGGGGTGGAAGGGGGCCTGAAAACTAGAGGACTAGTTGAAATGTATTTAAGAAGCAGAGACACCTCCGTACCCCCACCCACAACCCTGGCCAAAGAGTGGATATTTGCTTTCTAGAAACGATAATCCACAAGGAGCCTGGGGGGAGTACCCTGGGGCCTAACTGGCGACAAGGATTTAGTTCTTAAATCTGGAGATTTGGTGAACTGATGAGACCTTAAACAACTTGACCCCTGTGGGAGCCTCCCAGGATGCAGGTAGCCAGGCTGGTACCCACAACCCACCCACCAAGGGCAGAATATTAGGAGACTCTTCTCTGGGATATCTATCTGATGGGCCTGAAAAGATCTAGAAATATAACAGATCACTCTACAGCCCACTAACTGACATGCCTTTTCTGCTATAACACACACAGCTTCCTGTATGCTGGGAGCCAAGGGGTCAGGTGATTGGGGTCTCGGCCTTGCACCAAATCCCCAGCACTAAGGATTGTACCCTCACCTCAGCTGTGCCCAGGTTGCTTGAGGCTACAGAAGTTGTTTTAAAAATGACTGAACTAAACATTTAAAGAATGCTTTTCCCATGAAATGCAGAGAACAGAACAATCTGGGGGGAAAGGGCATCTGGAAGAATCCAAAATTATGAAAGGAGATTAAAATTTTCAAATAACTATCATCCTCAGAGAGTTAAGGAATTTCATGTATATAACACAAAAGGGTGCTTTACAAAGGAGCTTCTGAAACAAAAAAAGGTCTTGGAAATTATAGGTATACTAGCAAAGATGGAAAACTCAATAAATGATTGAAAGATGAAGTTTGTGGAAATATCTCAGAAGGTAGAAAAAAATTCAAAGATTTGGATATTGTAGTGGGTGAACAGCAGCCCCCCAAAGGTCATGTCTACATCCTAATCCCCAGAACTTTATACTGAATAATGTGAATACTGCCTTATACTGTTGGAGATGTGATTCAGTTGAGGAATTTGAGATGAGATTATCTGGGATTATCTGAGTGGGCTCTAAATAGTAATAAAAGTGTCCTTATAAGAGAGGGGCAGTGGGAGATTTGACACAGATGGAAGAGAAGGCAGTGTGACCACAGAGGCAGAGACTGTAATGAAGCAGCCACCAGAAGCTGGAAGAAGCAAGGAACAGATTCCGCTTCAGAGCCTCCTGAGTGAGCGCAGCGTGGCTGACACCTCGATTTCTGACTTCTGGCCTCCAGATCTGTGAGTAAACTTCTGTTGTTTAGACTCACCCAGCTTGTGGCAATTTGTCATAGCAGCCATAGAAATGTAATATAGGAATTATAAGGAAGGATAAGAAAAATTGAGAATTGGTCCAAGAGTTCCAACCCCTGAATAATAGTTTTAAAAACAGAGAAAAAAGAAGCCCATGGGGGAAGAAATTATCAACAAAATTACTCTAGAAATTTTCCAGAATGAAAGAACCCAGCAAAATGGATAAAAATAAAGAGACCAACCCTGGGGCACTGCAACATGAAATTTCAAAACACCAGGGATAAAGGAAGATCCAATACATTTCCAAGGAGGAAATCAACTGGCCACATAAAGAGATTCAGGAATCAGAGTGGCTTGACTCTCTCAATAGCAATAGAGGAAGCTGGAAGACAGTGGTTGAATGTTGTGAAATTCCAAGGGAAAATTATTTCATTTATTCATTTAACAAATGAAATAACAAGCACTGACTGAGTGACTATTATATGCCAGGTCCTAATCTGGGCACTGGGATAAAGGAGTTAAGACAAAAAAAAAAAAAAATTATTATTTGTCTCAGAAAATCATCAATTTCACAGAAATTTTTTAGAATTATCAACCTATGATTGAGCACACACACACTCATGATTTCAACAGACTCTTTGTGGTTGTTAAATCTGCAGGAGTCTTATCTGTCTTCTTGTTCGTTTTTTCTCTAACCACTTCCTGTATTTGTTATTCCTTCTGCTGTTCTGTTTCATAAAAACATTTATTCCAACATAGGTTTTCATTACTTTCAAACTATGAGTTTCCTTAGAGCTGGCTCCTCTCTGTTTGGTAATTTTTTTCTTTGGAAATTTTCATTCACTTTAAAAATTTCTTCCCATTTTAAATAATTACAGCATTTAATACTATGAATTTAGCTTAGAGTGTGGTTTAGTCATATTCCAGGAGTTTTTAAAAAATACATCTTGCTCGTTTTTATTTTCTAAATAGCATGTCATTATATATATTTATTTGACTAAGAACTTAAAATTTTTTATCCCAACTGAGTGATGGGATTCACACTTTTATTATTAATTTCTACAAGTGGACAGAAAATTCAGTCCACACTAACCTGAAGATTTTATTGGAGTTGGATTTTCTGTATGTGGCTTAGTATTATGTCAATTTATTTATTTATTTATTTATTTTTTTGCGGTATGCGGCCCCTCACTGTTGTGGCCTCTCCCGTTGCGGAGCACAGTCTCTGGACGTGCAAGCTCAGCGGCCGTGGCTCACGGGCCCAGCTGCTCCGCGGCCTGCGGGATCCTCCGGGACTGGGGCACGAACCCGTGTCCCCTGCATCGGCAGGCGGACTCTCAACCACTGTGCCACCAGGGAAGCCCTATGTCAATTTTTTAATGGTGACTTAAACATCTACAAAGATACAATCTGTGTGTAGGAACTAAAGTTCAATACATATTAATTTAACCATAATAATATATTTCCAATATACACTAGGTGCTTTACAGATGTTTTCTCACTTATTAAGACAATCATGTAAAATGACAAATACTGTTTGAATCCACTTCTATGAGGTACCTAGAGTAGTCAAATGCTTAGGGTCAGAAAGTAGAATGGTGAGTGCCAGGGGTTGGGGAAAGGGGGAATGGGGAGTTGGTGTTTAATAGGGACAGAGTTTCAGTTTGGAAAGATGAAAAATTTCGGAAGATGGATGGTGGTGATGGTTGCACGATAATGTGAATACACTTGATGTCACTGAACTATACACTTAAATATGGTTAAAATGGTAAATCTGTGTTACGTATATTTTACCACATTAATTTTTTTGATCCTGTGACTTAGTTGTCCCTATTTGTAGGTGATGAAATGAGGTTCTGAGATCACAGCACTGATCAGTGGTAGGGTCAGGATTTAAACAGAGTGATGAGGATTCAGGGCTTCCAGTATCTGCCCTTGTTACTCCCCTCCCTGTGGGAGAGCTTCAGAGACTTGCTCCCCACACCCCCACATTCCCCAAACTAGGGAACAAGATGTGACAGCTTCACCCAGATATCTCCAGCCCTTTAGTGAAGAATTTGCATATTTCTCATGTCTTCCCAGCCACCAAGACAACCACTCAAGGTCCCACCACCACCATCACCACCACAGCTGGCCTCAGGGTCCCAGAGGGCAAAAGGAGTTCATGGTCTTGGCCCTTGAGTACTGAAGCTACAGTCGGGTTGGCACTGGCCAGCGCTGTGCTCATAACTGCAATTGTGGGACTGACTGTGTACCTCAGATGGAAGAGAAGCAAAGGTAAGTGGTCTGGGACCCCCAATCTCTCCCCAAGATTCCCAGCTGGGTGTTTCTCAGAACACTCCTGCATCTGAATGACCATAGATGCCCATTAAAAATGCAGATCCCTGCTGGGCTTGAGATCTGAGCTTGGGAATCTGCATTTTTAATGGTCTCCTCAGGTGGTATTTGTGTATCAAGTTTGGGAACCACCGCTCAAGACCAATCCCTCTCCACAAATCTGATCGTTTCCAGTTCTTTTCATTTGACTTAATCATTTCTCATTTGTCCTCACCTTTTAGTGCAAGGGTAGGGAGGGTCTGCCCTGGGAAATGTAAGGAGAGAACAGAAGGGACAGGAAGGTAGCTCCACTCAGCAAGCACTGGTTGGACACCCATTTTTCAGGGTCTGGGTTATAACTGGAGATGCAAAAGTAAATAAAGCACAGGCCCTGCTTTCAAGGAACTGGGGGAGAGGAGGATATGGGGAAGACAGTTGCCTCAAGGGCTAATGGCCTCATTTGCAAATAGCTATGGTAGGTTGGGAGGAAGGAGGGGTAATCAAGGAGGACTTCCCAGAGGAAGTGACACCTGCAAAAAGTCTCAAAGAATGAAAAAGAATTAGCCAGGTGGTGAGGGTGCTGTAGAGGTCACTGTCCTTCCAGGGGAAGGAAACCACGCTGGGAACTCTAAGTAGCTCACAGCTGTGGAGGAGGCAGGAGATGAGAGAAGAAGACCTTGGAAATCACACCCCAGAGCCTCTGATCCCAGCAGCAATGTGATAAAGCAAAGTGGCAACCTCAGCTTGGCCTTGCAGATACAGTGTCTGCAGTGGAAGGGCCAGAGGTGGGCCAGGCTGGGGTCAGTCTAAAATTGTTATTTTAGCTCTGCAGAGCAAAAACCACAGTGGTTGTGTCCTGAGAGTGAGGATGAACGTTCAAGATGTAGAGAAAATGTGACATAGTCACTGAGGAAATGCAAGATGGTATTTGAGGATCAACTCAGATGAGAAGCCATAAAGCATCATTGCACATGACTGTTTTTTTTCAGCAGTATTCAACCATGCAGGTTTAGAAACCTTTAGGAATTGCTGATTAAAAGTTGTGTTCAGGGAATTCCCTGGCGGTCCAGTGGTTGGACCCTGTACTTTCACTGCCGAGGGCCTGGGTTCGATCCCTGGTTGGGGAACTAAGATCCCGCAAGCCGTGCCACAGCCAAAGAAAAAAAGTTGTGTTCAGCTGCTAGCATCAGAGAACAGAAGTAACAGTGGGTTAAGTAACACAGAGGGTTTCTTTTTTCCTCATCTAAAAGGATCTGGAGCCAGAAAGCAGACGACACCGTCCTTAAGCACTCAGGCTCCTAACTTCCTGCTCACTGTCCTGGATACTGACTTCTATCTTGAAGGGTGCTTTATGGTGCAAGATGGCTGCTAGGACTCCAGGCATGATTTGTGAATCTAAACAGGAAACAGGATGTAGAAGGAAAGGACAAAAAGACTATGACCCAGCTTTCTGTCCTCCTTTTAAAGAGCTTTCCTGAAAGTCCTACCTACAACTTCCCCTTAGTCATAGGTCCCACATCTATCTGTAGGGGGCACACTGCCACTCCAAATAAAATCAAGGTTCTGTAACTGAATAAGAAGAATCAAATGGATATTGGGATAAGCAAATAGCATTCCCTGCTTTAGGACACATCCAGGATTGAAGATGTGTCAGCAAGTGTGGCAGAAGGACAGGGGAACACAGGAGGTCAAGGAGCGAGTAAGAGGGCACAGATGGAGAGTAGAGGACTCAGCAGGGAGCCTGGATAACCTGAAAGAAAGTGGATCATCAAGAGACAAGAGTTAGTGAGGTTAAGCACAGGTACAGAGGGATGATGACAAAAGAGAGCTGGAAGGAAAGACAGTAGTAGCATAACTATGATACTAGCATTTACTAGGTCAGGGGTCTCAGCTCGAGTGATTTAAAAAAAAAAAAGGCCCAGGGTGTGGCTGAGTGGAGCAGAGGTCACTGGAGTTGGGGGAAGTGGGCAAGTCCAATGTGTTCAGAAGGTGAAGGGGCGCAGGGTGCAGGGAAGAGCTGCTCTCCTGATGGGTGTTGAGGACAAGGCAGGATCGGTGTGGGCAGCCTCAGGGTGCCTGCTGGGTGCAGGCTCAGAGTCCCAGGACCTCCCAGGTGGGTTTCAGCCGAGCCGCTTCGCTGCTCTGGTTTCTCCAAGGATTAGCTCAGAGTGGGGCGGGGCAGCGAAGGCAGGAAGGAGACAGGCCTCCATGGATGACACATTGACACACTGTTGGTCCCCCTACAGGTCTGCAGACTAAAGCCAGAACCCCAGCCAGGTGAGCGCTTCTCCTCCAAGGCGGGAGGGGGTGCTGTTTTGTGAAGCAGGAAGTTTCTTTCTGAGAACAGCACTAGGGAGCCTTTCACAGCCCCTCCCCTCCTGGACTCTCCATCCACACCCTCCCAAGTCCCCTAACAAGCCAGGCTCTTCACTTCCGGAGGCTCCAGCTCTTTAAAAAATCGAGAACAGTGGACCAGCACTTTCTCTGATTCTTTCCCAGAACATCTCCCTTTGTCTTTCTCTGGCTGCCCCTTTCCTCCTTCATCCCCAGTTCTCAGCCTTTTCCTCTGTTAATCCTGGTTTCTCTCCACCTCATCCTTCCTGAACACACCTACCACCTCCACGTTCTGTCCTCTTTCTTGCCCCTCATCCAATCTGTCCTTTCCCCCTGTGACGCGGGACCTCCAGCTGCTCTGCCCTCTGTCTTTACTCAGATCAACTTCCCTCCTGGCTTCCAGCCTGGCTCCCTCTCCTCGGGCCCCAGCTCCTCTTCCTTTCCTGAGCTCTTAACCTCCTCATGGCCCACCTCTTTCCTTTCTCCATCTTTCCTTCCACTTCCAGGCTTTTCCTTCTCTCAGCCCCTCCCTCTTTTCTCTCCCTCCTGACTCTTGACAGCTGCCCTCCTCGGACCCCTCCCCAAGGCGATGGCCAGGGAACCTGAGATTAGCTTCCTGGTTTTAACTGAGGCTCCAGTTTTAACTGAGGCGCTGCGGCAGAGAGAACAGAAGCTCCCCCTCCTGCTTCTCCTCCCTGTGCCCCTGCAGTAAAGCCGCTTCTCCAGAACAATCCACCTCAGTCAGCACTCAGGGACAGGGCTACACCGCAAATGACCCCTCAACCCCGTCCAGGCGGCCTCCTTCTGAGAGCCTCAGACCTCTGCCTTCATCTTCCGAGTGTGTCCAGGCAGGTCACAGAGCCCTCACCAAGAGAACCAGCCCGATGCAGGTGGTAACTCTTTTCTGCCCAGCCTCTGACACATCGCCCCCTTCCTGTTCCCACACAGGGGATCCTTCCAAAACCCAGAGGAGAAATACGAGAACATTGGGAATAAAGGTAGGTCCTGCCGCCATCATCCCCGCTCTCCACCTGGGCCATCCTTCCCCACACACACCCCCTCCCCACACACGTGCCCTCAGCATCCTCCTCTCTCCTCCGCCTCACCCACCCTCCCCCAGACCCTGTTCCTGACCTAAAGATGACCTCACCACTGGAGCCCCCTTGCTGCCAGGCCACCTAACCCTGGCACATCTTGATTTTTTCTAGGACAACATACAGGCCCCAAGCTGGACACCAAGGTAAGCAGCTCAGATTAGGGCCTGAAAGAATTAAAGGAACGTTTGGAGAAGGTGGGGTGGAAGAACAGAGGGACTGTGGTTTCGGCAGGGCATCAGCTGTGGGATTGCGGCTCTAAGATGGGACAGCTCCCCCTCTGCTGCCTAACCCCTTCCCCTTTCCATTCTCCCCCAGGATGACGGCATCTGGTATGCCTCCCTCACCCTCTCCAGCTTGACCTCACCAGCAGCGCCTCCCCACCCGCCTCCCCAAGAGGGCCCCCAGGAAGAGACCCTATACTCTGTCATAAAGGCCTAAGGAGTGAGACTGAGTGAGGACCTGCTTAGAGTCAGCTGCACACAGGGATCTCAGTTTCTCATAATCACCCTGGACAGACACAGACAACTCAGAAGCCAGCAGGTGTTGAAGGCCACCAAGGACCTGAGAGATACACAGCCACCTCCTCCAGTTCCCTCTTCAACTTCCTAGCCCTTGACCACAAAAATAAAAGTCCCTGTACAATCTGCCTGAATGCATCTAAGGAGAAAGCTGACATCACCTTCAACTTCTGTCCTTCTTGCCATAAAGGAACCATAATAGATAGCTCACACCCAAGATCCCTCCCCTAGTACTTTTGTTCAGTGACTGCCTCAGGCCAGGGACCAGTAAATCCCCAAACACTGGTAGTCAGTCTGGAACCCAAGGTCTGTCTCCTAATTTAACCATTCTACTTCCCTCATGATAATAATTAGCATGCATTGTGTTAGTGGTTTACTTCATTTCAGCATCATCAACAACCCTATATGGCACTGGATGTACCATCTGAGGCAGGATAACAAGACCCAGAATGGTTACAGTGTTTTTCCTAAGGCCATGTAGCTAGTAAGTGGCTGAGGCAGGATTTGAACCCAGACCTGCCCTTCTCAGTGTCCTTCTCCTAGGACTCGGGTGTCATCGCCTTCCCAGATCCCTATACTGACAGGCCTCCCACCAGAAAGCATGACGTGCCACAGTGATACGGAGGAGGAGGGAGAGAAGCCAAAAGAAAGCAAGTGGTTGAGACGAACCAAACCAACTAAACCAGTAACCTGGTTTATTAACATAAACTGCACAACTCTGACCTTAGCCAACCAACCTCACAGCCAATGAACAACCCCAACATTTATCAGCTTCTCGGGGATCCTCTGAGAGGCTCTGCCTCCTGCTCCCACAGAAGGGATGAGAGAGCAGGCAGGAGGTGCGAGCCCACGGCTATTCCTCACAGAAGGTCACGGCGAGCTCCCCTGCGTCGTCTCTGTGCTGTGGCTCCTCCCTCTGCTCCAGCTCTTCTCCAACATCCTCCATGAGTTGGTCCAGGTCCAGGTCACTGGAGGCTCCATCATCAGAGAGGACACTTCCAGCTTCCTGAGGCCATGGCTCCTGGGGTGCAGGCCCTTTTTTCCCCACCACGGGACAGGCCCCGGGAGGAGCTGGTGGGGTCAGGACCTCTGGCACTATTCTAGCTTCTTTTTCCTCAGATGAGCTGCTTACTGGGGCCTTGCTTTGGGGAGCTTTAAATTTTTTCTTAGGGCCTAAATGAAAAAGTGATAAAACTGAGAGACTTATTGGGTCATCTGTCCTCACCTTTTACAAGTCAAACTCCTAAATTTCTATTACCAAAACAATCTCTGGAAAAGATGACCTTTCTTAGAAGAAAGAAAATGGGGTTTGGAGTCAGAAAGACTTGGATCCACAGGCTAGACATGGGTCTTGAGCAAACTTTAAACCCTTTAAACCTCAGTCTCCTTATCTGTAAAATGGCAAATATCCAGCCATAGAGATACTGAAAGAATTAAAGGGAACAAGTATAGAAGTATCTATCTACCCGGCCCATGGAAATATCCATAAATGTTAATTCCCACCTCCTTACCATTCTCCTATCCCTGAATGTCCCTGAATCAAATCGAATAATAACCACTAAATGTTTCTACAGTGTGTGCTGTGTTCTACAATTTGGATGACACCCTTTTGGCCAAACTTTTTTTTTTTAAGTAATGAAAAGCTGTGAAATTATTAAAAAATGATCAAAGGAGGGAAAATGCAGACATGAACCTCATTTCCCCACAGTTCTCCCCAAGTCTTGAGCCTTACCTGGCTGCTCAGGTTCTGAATTCCCATGCCCTTTTTTCCTTCCCATGATGGGTAAAGATGGAGCTGCAGATTCATTCCCCAGAGATCTCTTCATTGTCTTCCTTTGCGGGGTTCCATCTCGTCCATGTGCTCCACCTGCATCACCCCCAACCCCCAACCGTGAAGGACACTGGTTTATTTCTCACTGAGTGACAGCATGCCTAGGGTCCATAGACTCCCCACATTTGTCCTCCGCCTTGCATCTTCTGCTCATTTTCAATCTAGTGAGTCCTCTTGGTTCCTTTCTTTTCCCCAAATATTTCCTTTTTTTTCCCCCCCGGGTCTTCTCTTTATAGTTCACCTCAGAACCCGCCTCCTCCAAGAAGTCATCCTTCTTGGCTAAGAATTTAAAACATTCATTCCACCTTTAACCTAAGATTTTGTAATTCAACTCACAGAAGTGAGAAGGCTACAGCTTCCCTGACAACATTAGCATGAGTCTTTTTTTTCTTTTTCTTTTTTTTCTTGGTACGCGGGCCTCTCACTGTTGTGACCTCTCCCGTTGTGGAGCACAGGCTCCGGCCGCGCAGGCTCAGCGGCCATGGCTCACGGGCCCAGCCGCTCCACAGCATGTGGGATCTTCCCGGACCGGGGCACAAACCCGTGTCCCCTGCATCGGCAGGTGGACTCTCAACCACTGCGCCACCAGGGAAGCCCCTAGCATGAGTCTTGCTCATTTTCTCAGGTTCTGGAGCTGAGACATCAGTAAGGCCCAGCCATATGCAGACCCTCCCACTCTCTGCTTCTGCCTTGCCTTAACTGTAGCACATGTCTGATTTCCAGCTGACTTGCTTACCTCTTGCCTTGGGTTTTTTTGTCTGAATTTTGGCTGGCTTGGGACCAGGCAAAGTTGGATCCTGAGAAAAATAAGGAGAGAAAAATAAGAAAATATAAATGAAGTCACATAATTGTGATTTAATAGAGTGGGACGCTACAGAAATGATGAGTGCACTTAAGGGAGTTCAAATTAGGTTCTGTGAGTCTGATACAATTTAAATCAATGACAGCACTTCCCTGGTGGTGCAGTGGTTAAGAATCCACCTGCCAATGCAGGGGTCACAGGTTCAAGCCCTGGTCCAGGAAGATCCCACATGCTGCGGAGCAGCTAAGCCCGTGTGCCACAACTACTGAGCCTGTGCTCTAAAACCCACATGCCACAACTACTGAAGCCCATGCGCCTAGAGCCTGTGCTCCGAAACAAGAGAAGCCACTGCAATGAGAAGCCCATGCACCGCAATGAAGAGTAGCCCCCCTCACTGCAACTAGAGAAGCCCCCACACAGCAACAAAGACCCAACGCAGCCAAAAATATATAATTTTTTTTAATGTTTAAAAATAAATAAGTAAATGACAACAAAGATAAAAATGTTCATCCTTCCCATTCTATTTGTTATTAGTCAATGCAAGGCTTTATGCACAACAGAAGGAAATAAAGTTAGGCCACAAACATGATAAAAACTGGTAAATTAAAAATTAAAAGAGAAAGTGAAAAATATACACTTCAGAGCTTCTAGTTTCCAGATCTACACACAAGGAGCTTGGAAGCTGTAACTGTGTTCTAACAACAACTAAAAAGCTGAACAGACTGAAATACCAATAACTCTTCTTAGATCCATAAGAACAGTGAGGACACAGGGAAAACCTCTGCCCTCAAAACTGAAGATACACAGGCAAATACAGGGAGTCATGCTTATCAGAACATACACTCACAAGCAGAAACCACCAAGAGAACTAGTGTCAGGATAGGAAAACCTCAACAGTAATAAAGGAATTGCTCAGTGTGGACAAGTCTGAGAGTTAAAAACTCCAGGGATACCCAGTCATGGGGGACTTCCAGACTTTTTGTGAGTTTTCCTTCCAGGAGCTCAACCAGATTCTCACAGAAAATATCAGAGAAAAACTCCTTCATGCTTCCAGCAGGGAGAGGGGGAAAGAACCATTTTGAAATATACCAGAGCATTCTGTTCTTCTTAACAAAACCTACCCTCAGGAGAAACCAGTTAACCAGAGCCTAACCTACTAGGGTGTTAACAGAGCCTAACTGTCCTGGGGATAGGGAAACACCCAACTTCAGCCCACTCTAATCACCCCGCCCCACCTAAGGGGGTGGGAAAAAACTAAGAAACACTGTGAAGTTTACAGTCCAGAGGCATAAGTTCATTAATAGACTTAGACCCAATCACAGGATATAGAACACTTCCCCTCCCCTGACACCTTACCACCACATTACTAAAGATATACTTACAGCACATCATGTTTGGCAATCAAGAAAAAAACTACAAGGCACATCAAATGGCAAAAACACAACCTGAAGAGACAGAGCAAGTATCAAAACCAGGGACTTCCCTGGTGGCACAGTGGTTAAGAATCCGCCTGTCAATGCAGGGGACACGGGTTTGAGCCCTGGTCCGGGAAGATCCCACATGCTACGGAGCAACTAAGCCCGTGAGCCACAACTACTGAGCCTCCGCTCTACAGCCCATAAGCCACAACTACTGAGCCCACGTGCCACAACTACTGAAGCCCGTGCTCCACAACAAGAGAAGCCACTGCAATGAGAAGCCTGTGCACTGCAACAAAGAGTAGCCCCCGCTCCCTGCAACTAGAGAAAGCCCGCATGCAGCAATGAAGACTCAATGCAGCCAAAAATAAATAAATTAATTTTAAAAAAGTATCAAAACCAAACATGCTAGAGAATTATCCGATTGGAAATTTAAAGCAAATATGATTAATATGCACAGGGCTCTGAAGGCTAAAGTAGACAGCATTCAAGAAGCGATGAGCAATGTCAGCAAAGAGATGGAAATCCTAAGAAAGAATCAAAAAGAAATGCTGAGGATCAAAAACACTGTAACTAAAATGAAGAATGCTTTTGATGAGCTTATTGGTAGACTGGTCACAGCTGAGGAAAATCTCTGAACTTGAGGATATCTCAAAAGAAACCTTCAAAACTGAAAATCAAAGAGAACAAAGACTGGAAAAAAGAATGCAATATCCAAAGATTGTAGGATGACTACAGAATGTATAGATATGTGTAATGGGAATACCAGAAGGATAAAAAAAAGAGAAATATTGAAAACAATAATGACTGAGAATTTCCCAAATTAATGTCAGACACCAAACCACAGATCCAGGAAGCTCAGAGAACACCAAGAAGGATAAATGCCAAACAGTCACACCAAGGCATATTATTTTCAAACTACAGAAAATTAAAGTCCTGAAAGAAGCCAAAGGAAAAAAAAAATCTTACCTGATATGCTAAGGAAGGGGAGAAAATGGAATCATATAAAAGCTCAATCAAAACCACAAAAGGCAGAAAAAGAATGGAAGACAAAAGTAGGAAGGAAGAACAAGGGCAACAAATAGAAAACAGTAACAAATATTGTAGATAATAATACAACTGTATTAATAATTACTTTGAACATCAACAGTCTAAATGACTGTCTAAAATGACCAATTAAAAGACACAGATTGTCTGAATGGATCAAAAAACAAGACCCAACTATATATTGCCTACAAGAACCCCACTTTAAATATAAAGACACATATAGATTGTAAAAGTAAATGGATGCAGAAAAATATACCACGCTAACACTAATCAAAAGAAAGCAGGAGTGGGCTTCCCTCGTGGCGCAGTGGTTGAGAGTCCGCCTGCCGATGCAGGGGACATGGGTTCGTGCCCTGGTCCGGGAAGATCCCACATGCCGCGGAGCGGCTGAGCACGTGAGCCATGGCCGCTGAGCCTGCGTGTCCGGAGCCTGTGCTCCGCAACGGGAGAGGCCACAACAGTGAGAGGCCCGAGTACTGCAAAAAAAAAAAAAAAAAAAAAAAAAGAAAGCAGGAGTAGCTATATGTTAATTTCAGACAGAGCGGACTTCAAAGCAAGTAAAGTTATCAGGGATAAAAAAGGGCATTACATAATGATAAAGGGGTAATTCTCCAAGAACACATAACAATCCTTAAAGTGTATGCACCTAACAAGAGAACACCAAACTACATGAGGCAAAAACTGACAGAACTGCAAAGAGAAATAGTTGATCCCACTATCATAGCTGGAAATTTCAACAACCCTCTATCATAAATCGACAGGTTCAGCAGGCAGAAAATCAGTGAGGACACAGTTGAACTCAACGACACCATCAATCAACTAGATATAACTGGCATCTATAGACTACTTTATCCAACAACAGCAGAATACACATTCTTCTCAAGCTCACATGGAGCACTCACCAAGACTGACCACTGGGCCATAAAATACAAATTAACAACTTTACAAGAATAGAAGTCAGGGGCTTCCCTGGTGGCGCAGTGGTTAAGAACCCGCCTGCCAGTGCAGGGACACGGGTTCGAGCCCTGGTCCGGGAAGATCCCACATGCCATGGAGCAACTGAGCCCGTGCGCCACAACTACTGCACCTGCGCTCTAGAGCCCACTCGCCACAACTACTGAAGCCTGTGTGCCTAGAGCTTGTGCTCTGCAACAAGAGAAGCCACTGCAATGAGAAGCCTGCGCACCGCAATGATGAGTAGCCTCCGGTCACCACAAGTAGAGAAAGCCCATGCACAGCAATGAAGACCCAGAGCCGCCAAAAAAAAAAAAAAAGAATAGAAATCATACTATGTCTGCTTTTATACCACAATGGAATTAACAGAGAGATAACTGGAAAAATCCCAAAACACGTGGATATTAAACAACACACTTCTAAATAACATAGGTCAAAGAAGAAATCTTAAAATGTATTGAACTAAATAAAATGAAAATATAACTTATCAAAATTTGTGGGATGCAGTGAAAGCAGTGCTTAGTGGGAAATTTATAGCATTGAATGATATCTTAGAAAAAAAGAAAGATCTAAAATCAATGATGTAGGTTTCAACCTTAGGAAACCAGAAAAATTAGAAAAAGAGCAAGTTAAATCCAAAGCAAGCAGAAGAAAATATATAATTAGAGCATAAACCAATGAAATTGAAAACAGGAAATCCATAGGAAAAAATCAACAAAACTAAAAGTTGGTTCGTTGAAACGATCAATAAAATTGATAAGCCTCTAGGTAGGCTAACTAAGAAAAAAGAGAGAGGAAACAAATTAATATCAGCAATTAAAGAGGTGACATCACTATAGATCCCAAGGATATTAAAAGGCTAATAAAGGAATACTACAAAGAATGTTATGCCCACAAATTTGATAACCAAAATGAAACGGACCACTTCCTTAAAAGACACAATCTGCCAAAACTCACACAAGAAGAAATAGACCACTTGAATAGGCCTACATCTAATAAATAAATTGAATCAGTAATTAATATCCTTCTAGAGCAGAAAGCACCAGGCCCAGATGGGTTCACAGTGAATTTTACTAAACATTTAGTGAACAGATTATACCAATTCTCTATAATCTCTTTCAGAGGATAGAAGCAGAGAGTATTTCCTAACTGATTCTATGAGGCCAGCATTACCCTAATACCGAAACCAGACAAAGACGTTACAAGAAAAGAAAACTATAGATCAATATGTCTGATGAAGAGATGTAAAAATCCTCAACAACATATTAGGCAAATCAAATCCAACAATGTATAAGAAGAATTAAACACCATGAACAAGTGAGATTTATCCAAGGCATGCAAGGCTAGTTCAACATTCGAAAATCAATTCATGTAATCCATCACATCAACAGCTAAGAAAGAAAAATCATGTGATCCTATCAATAGATGCAGAAAAAGCATTTGACAAAATCCAACACCCATTCATAATAAAAACTCTCAGTAAGTAAGGAATAGAGAGGAACTTCCTCAACTTCATAAAGAATATATACACAAAACCTACAACTAACATCACACTTAACGGTGAGAAACTAGAAGCTTTCCCACTAAGATCAAGAATAAGGCAAGGATGTTCCCTCTCACCACTCCTTTTCAACATCATAGTGGAAGTTCCAGCTAATGCAATAAGACAAAGGAAATAAAAGGTATAGAGACTGAGAAGGAAGAAATGAAATTTTGTTTGCAGGTCACATGATTATCTATGTAGAAAATCCAGAAGTATCAACTAAAAACTCTAGGAACTAATAAGTGATTATAGCAAGGTTGCAGGACACAAGGTTAATATACAAAAGTTCATCACTTTTCTACATACCAGCAATATAAAATGGAATTTGATATTTAAAAATACATTTATATACCATTTATATTAGCACCAAAAAAATTAAATAATTAGGTATAAATCTAGCAAAATATATACAAGGTCTATATGAGGAAAACTACAAAACTCCAGTGAATGAAATCAATGAAAAACTAAGTAAATTGAGAAATAGTCCATGTTTGTAGATAAGAAGATTCAATATTGTCAAGATGTTAGTTTTTCCCAGCTTGATCTATAGAATCAATGTAACTTCAATCAAAATCCCAGCAAGTTATTCTGTGGATATCAACAAACTGATTCTAAAGTTATATGGAAAAACAATAGATCTAGAATAGCCAATACAATATTGAAAGAGAAGGACAAAGTTGGGGGACTGACCCCATCTAACTTCAAGACTTAGTGTAAAGCTACCGTAATCAAGACAGTGTGGTATTGGTAAAAGAACAGACAAATAGGTCAATGGAACAGACTAGAGAGCCCAGAAACAGACCCAGATAAATATAGTCAGCTGATCTTTAACAACGAAGCAAAGGCAATAAAATGGAGCAAAGATAGTCTTTTCAACAAATAGGGGTGGAACTACAAAAAAATTAATCTAGGCACAAACCTTATACCCCTCACAAAAATTAACTCAAAATGTGTTATAGATCTCAGTGTAAAATGTAAAGCTATAAAACTGCTAGACGATAACACAGGAGAAAATCTGGATAACCTTGGGTATGGCAATGAGTTTTTATGTACAACACTGAAGGCACAATCCATAAAAGAAATAATTGAGGGGCTTCCCTGGTGGCGCAGTGGTTGGGAGTCTGCCTGCCGATGCAGGGGACACGGGTTCGTGCCCCGGTCTGGGAGGATCCCACATGGCGCGGGGCGGCTGGGCTCGTGGGCTGTGGCCGCTGAGCCTACGTGTCCGGAGCCTGTGCTCCGCAACAGGAGAGGCCACAACAGTGAGAGGCCCGCGTACCGAAAAAAAAAAAAAAAAAGACTCACGATAGAGGACTATTATCTAAAATAAACAAAGACAAATGAACTTATTTACAAAACAGAAATAGACCCACAGACATAGAAAACAAAGTTATGGTTACCAAAGGGGAAAGGGGGGAGGAATAAATTAGGAGGTTGAGATTAACATATATACACTACTATATATAAAATAGATAACCAACAAGGACCTACTATATATCACAATATTTTGTAATAACCTATAAGGGAAAAGAATCTGAAAAAGAATATATATATATGGCACTGAATCATTGTACACATATGAAACTAACATATTATAAATCAACTATACTTCAATAAAATAAAACATACAAAGAACTCATAAAACTCAACAATAAAAAATAAACAACTCAATTTAAAAATGGGCCACACACCTTAATGGATATCTCACCAAAGGAGATATACAAATGGCCAATAAGAATATAAAAAGATGCTCCACATCATATGTCATCAGGAAAATGCAAATTAAAACAACAAGATACCACTACACACCTATTAAAATGGCCAAAATCCAGAACACTGATAATACCAAATGCCAGCAAGGATGTGGAGCAATAGGAACTCTCATTCATTGTTGGTGGGAATGCAAAATGGTACAGCCACTTTGGAAGACAGTTTGATGGTTTCTTACAAAACAAAACATACTCTTACCATACAATCCAGCAATTAAGCTCCCTAATATTTACTCCAAAGGAGTTAAAAACTTATGTTCCCACAAAACCATAGTTATAGTGGCTTTATCCATAATTGCTCAAACTTGGAAGCAACCAAGATGTCCTTCTGTAGGTGAATGTATAAATAAACTGTGGTATATCCAGAAAAATACAATATTATTCAGCCAAAAAAAATTAATAAATGAGCTATCAAGCCATGAGAATACATGGAGGAATCATAAATGCATAGTTGTAAGCGAAAGAAGCTAGTCTGAGAAGATTACAGGTACTGTATGATTCCCACTATATGGTATTTCAGAGAAGGCAAAACTATGGAGACAGTAAAAAAAAATCAGTGGTTCTCAGTGGTTAAGGGGTATGGGAGAAAAGGGATGAGTAAATGGAACACACAAAATTTTTAGGGCAGTAAAAATACTCTGTATGATACCATAATGATGGATATGTGTCATTATATATGTGTCCAGGCCCATAGAATGTACAACACCAAGAGTGAGTCCTAATGTAAACTATGGACTTTGTGTGATTATGATGTGTCAATGTAGGTTCAGCAACTGTAAACAAATGCACCACTCTGGTGGGATGTTGATAACAGAGGAGGCTATACATGTGTGGGGGCAGGAGGTACACAGGGACTCTCTGTACCTTCTTCTCAGTTTTCCTGTGAACAAAACACTGCTCTTAAAAAGTCTTTAAATATGAAAAATATATGTATTTCATATGCCTGAAAACAGATTAAGGAAATAAAATAATGAATATCTTAAGTGTTCACAAAGGGAAGAAAGGACAGTGAAGAGAGGCAACCTGCTATTCTCTGAAATTGCTCCAGTAGGAACCAAAGAACTACAGTAGGAACTGAGATTGTAATCAAAAGATAAGTTCCGGGCTTCCCTGGTGGCGCAGTGGTTGAGAGTCTGCCTGCCGATGCAGGGGACATGGGTTCCCGCCCCGGTCCGGGAAGATCCCACATGCCGCGGAGCGGCTAGGCCCATGAGCCATGACCACTGAGCCTGCGCGTCCGGAGCCTGTGCTCCGCAACGGGAGAGGCCACAACAGTGAGAGGCCCACGTACCGCAAAAAAAAAAAAAAAAAAAGATAAGTTCCTAGAGATATGAGATATTAGAGAGAATAACTGAGGAAAGAGGAGACTCTCCTTCCCTGAAGACCCCCTAAGAGATAAAACCAGCCAGCCAGTCAGGGCTACTCTGATGCAGGGACAGGACGGTTCCTTAGAAAATATAAATCCATGCTAACCAGATGGCCTACAGCAATCTCCTAAAAGGAATCCCCAAGATCAATCTTACTTTTTTTTGTTGCTCTTCCTCCTCTTCCTCCAACTCTGACTCTTCCTCTTCTTTCTCCAAGCAGGAATCTAAGCTGTTAGCCCCAGAGAGCATTACGTCTAGAACAGGAATAGGAAGGAAAGGCTAAATAATTTATCCGATAAAATAGGTGATGAGTTAGTGGAGCTGATCCCAGAGAATCAGTCTTCTAATTCTGCCTTTCAGGTCCAAGTCACATTTTCTCCACGAAATCTGATCCTAGATTATCATGGTTCCACCCTTTTCAAAGTCCTGTCACTATTCAACATGCACCCTCCCTCCCTACTCCCTTTTTTTCTCCATTCCTCTCTCTACCCATCTGTGCATCCATCCATCCTGGACACTTGGTCAATGGCATTCATGAAGAGCCTCTTATTATAGAATCCAGAACTAGGTTGATGATATTGGATATAAAATAAAAGCTTCAGTTGCTGCCCTCATGAAGGAATCCCTTCCCTCTCTCTCTAGTCTTTAACCTCCTACTTATCCTACCTTTTCCTTCCCCACTGTAGTCAGATCCACTGTATCGGCTCCAGAAACCAAACAGGTTAACCCGCTCCTGAGGGAACCAAGAAACAAAAGCATCATCTACTACTCTCCCAGGGGCTATTTTTGTCCTGTCTTCAAGGTTTTTAGTTATAGAATTTGTATTAATATTCCATACCATTTTCACTTGAAATTTCATACTTTCTATCTAGATTTTGTAGAGCTTAACTATTATAATGTTATAATATTATAATATACAATATTATTATAACTTCTTTTTCCAGTTTGTTTATAATTCAGTTAATAACTGGGAAGGGGAAATTCACTGTCATTCTCTACCGCACCGAAAAGCAGAATCTGAGGGTAAAAACTGACTCCACATAAGAGAGAAGATAAGGTACATACACCTGAGACTCGAAGTTAAATAGGTTGGTGGGATTCCCCCTACTAACAGTCCCTGTTTGGACTGAGAAAAGATCCCATTTGTCCAAGGGTAGGGAAAAGAATGGATGATTTAAGGCATCAAGGGAAGCTGGCCTGGGAAGAAAAGACTAGTTCTAGGACTAAGACTGTGTAATGGGGAAGGACAGCCGGTTTTCTACAGTAGGAAATGCATAACTTGCTTTGTGTCCCAAGTCCCAAAGAGAAGCAGGTATGTGATCTAAACTTTCCCACCTGAATACTGATCTGCTCTGCCTCTTGGGCCATCATCAGGGCTGCCCCCAGTTTCTGGCTGAAGTCCTTATTCTTGCACTTTTTCTGAAATGAAAGATTTCAGAAAAGTAACTCCAACAAACTGCTACTCACCAGACATTACCTTTACATTTATTTCCAGTTTCTGGTATTGATATGATACTCCTATTCTTAATCTTTTGAGCTCAGAGACACAATCCCGTCTTATACCCAAACAAACCTTTCATCAATTCCTAGTAAAATTTTCAACCAACATTTTGGTGTCCTCTCCAAAGTAAAGCCCATGGAAATTTGTAAAGGCAAAATTAAAGGAGTTCAGATGACTGTACTTCTAAGCTTCTCACAAGTTTCTTTAGATCCAGCTGCTTGATTTAGTACTCACTGCCTGATTTTCTAAGGTCCCTGAGCTCCTAAACCTCTGCTCATTTGCAAGGCTCATCAAGCCCAAACTGATTATAGGGAAGAAATATTATTTAGTTAATTCAGTGGTTCTCAACCAGGGGAGATTCCCCCCCCCCCATAATAGATTTGGCAATGTCTAGAGACAATTTTTTGGTTGTCACAGCTAGGGTTAGGGGTCCTGCTGGCTAGATGCCAGTAGGATGCTGCTAAACCTCCTACAATGCCTAGGAATCCCCTCACAACAAAAAATTATCTGGCCCAAAATGTCAAGTGTCAAGACTGAGAAACCCCAAGTTAATCTGTGCCTTCATTTCTATCACACCTGCTTTGGCTAAACTGTAGAAAACCATGGTCTTTAGGAAGGCCCTCTATCTGCAGACAGGGAAAGAGACTAAGAAAAATCATTATCCTGCTGCGATCCTGGTAGAAAGAAGTGTACCTCATGAATAACCTCACCCTTGCATACTTGGTCAGATATGTACTTTCTCCTCACACAGCTTCCCCTGGGAGAAATCAGGTTTAATAAAGAGAAGATTTAGTTTTTCAAGTTCCCTATATCACAACTGACCCCTGAGGGTTGCTCACCACTGCAGCTAACTCCAGGGATAGCTCCTGGAAGTTCTTTAGCATGTTGACTGGGATCCAAGCACGAGAGACTGTTTCTCCAAAAAATGTCACATGGTACTTGGACTGTAATAAAAGATGGTTCTGTTATAGACTCCTGTCCTTCTTCTTGCTTTGGCCCTCTAGCCAGAAAAGGCAGGAGAAGAACTGAGGATTTACAAGGAAGCAGGGGCTGGGCCTTCTCTGTTCCTTTAAACCTGACCCACATATCCCACCTCATTCCATTGTTCTTCCATCCTGACCTCAGGAGTCCTAACCAAAGCATATTTATCAAAACGTGAATGTCCTAGTAATGAATAAATTTTAATTAGATACAAATTTGTTTCTATATCTTTTTGTCACTCTAGCTAAGAATCTGTTTCTGCTTGTGTCTGCTGGCTATGTCTATATTTCTAACTATGTACATCTGTTAGGATGGATTTGTTCATTACTTTGGCCTGAGCACCTACCCACCCTGAATCAGGAGAACTCACCGGCAGGGAATCAAGATGAGATGCAAAAAGAAAATATTCCCCCAGGTCAGGATCAGATTCTACCATGCCTGGCCACCTGGAGAAGACAGATGGGTGTAGGGGATGGAAGAGAAGGGGTTAGGTGAACAGAACACAAACTCATCAATATACATGTACATAAAAGGGCAATATGTTTCGCAAATAAAGGACCCCCAAAATAGACCCCTCTGTCAACCCTCCACAGTGGTCACTACCAAATGATTGAAGTGACTTTCATCAATGTACAAAGAAGCTCAGAATCTTTCTAGTAAAAATACCTTATCCTTCTAGGCCTTCTGGCAACCCTGAGAAAAAAATCTTTTGACTAGGGACATCTCCAAAAAAGAAGCTATTCCACCCTTCCTTGTTCTCTTTACTTTGTATATCTCTCATTTTCCAATGTCTAAAAAAATATCTTAGAGCCACTCTTCTCTTTCTACCCATCCAGGGTAGAACTGTCCAACCCTTTTTTCCAGGGAGTTACCACCTCCATCGTGAAACCTCTAGAAAACAGGTTCTTTCAAAGCCTCCAAGCTTAGCACTTTATATTCTCCCTCACCCATGCTCTTTCTAAGGCAGGTACCATTTCCATTATAAATCCCTTCCATTTCCTCCCTCCCTGCTTGAATCTACCACTCCCAAGTTCATGAAGGATGCTCTGACTCTGCCATAGCGCCCTACCAGGGGTAACCGTATTGCTTGGCCCAGATGATGGATCCTGGGATGTAGGAGGCATAGGCCACTTCATTCTCATGCCCTGTCCAGGTCTCCTCAGGGATATCACAGTGATTATACTCCAAATCTGCCAAAAGAGAGGAGGAATGAAGGGACGGAAAGAGCCTCATAAGGTGAAAATCTGGATGAGGGCAGAGGAGAGGACAAGAAGAAATTGGTATATGCAGCAGGTAGGACCAAAAGGACACCTGGGAGACCCATGAAGGAAATGCAGCCAGAGCCTGGAGAAGTAGGAGAGTTGCCTCGTTATGCTCTGTAGAAAGAGACTCCAAACTTCTACCTACATCCCACGAGTCTGACCCTGCTTCCATCAGTGTAACATCATGAAGGTAATTTCTCTGATATTCTGTTTTCTCATCTGTAAAATAGTTGGGCTAGACTAGAGCTTCATAATCTCTTTCAAGTAGTTTCAAACATTCTAGAATTCTAAGACACTGAATCTCTCTCACTGGCTTTTCCCCATACATCCCATATCCCTTCCTATCTGCCAACCCAATACCAACGATCTAATCAGATTGACAGGCTCAAACCAATGCTGAAGAAGATGGAATTCACTCAGAACATATGTTTAGATCCCAGGACTCTCCTCACAACATAGCTCTTCAGGGTGTCTTCCTCTAGCCCTTTATGCCAGATTCATCTTGTCATGACAGCAAGATCCCTCCCTCTCCCCAAACACTAACTACAAGGACCCTGGAGTCCTAAATATACTTTTGTCATATTTAATCTAAAGGATGGGAGCAGGGAAAGAAAGGAACGAACAATAAAAACTGAAAAAAAAATTTCCACTCCATTCTACCTGTATTCTGGTCACAGGACCAATTATCTGGGAGGACTGAGGGGTCAATGTTCCCACGTAGCCTCCTCCATTTCTCACAGTTTGGAGAGGAACACTGGACCCAGACTAGACATTGACCTGTCACAGGAAAAAGCCTGATATAAGAGACTCAAAAATATGTTCTTCCTTCTTCAATTTAATTAAAATCAATATACTCCCTGCCACCACCACCTCTGCCAGAATCACAAAGCCTTAGAGATCAACTCATCCAATCCCTAATTTATAAATGGTAAAACCTAAAGCTCAGAGGAGATAACTGACTGCTAAAGATCAGTCTAAATTGGTGGCAAAGCTGAACTTAGAGCCCAGGTCTCACATCTCAATCTTTCACCTATACCATGCTATCATCTCTCCTCCCCCAAGGCAGAAAGGAGTGTTTCCTGTATTGACAGTTCTTAAAAAGGTTGTCTGGCATATTTCTGGCTAGTGCCTCATTTCTCTGAGGGCATGTCACTACTAAAAAGTTCTTCTGAAGGACTAACCAGCACTTCTTTTGTGCACAGCATCTGGAGTTCCTGTTTCAACCTCAACAAATTAACCTGACACCAAATCACCAAGTCGCAGCCTTTGGGACCAACAGCCCTGAGTTCAGCCCCTCCAAAAGACACGTTTAAGCCTATCGTTTCTCAAACTGTTTACTTCAGGCTGTGCTCAATGGCCAAACACTCCTTTTATCCATTACCTCCCAAACTCTCATCCCCACCTTTCTCTACCCCCACATCTTCTAAGTTGACCCAACGTCCCACACAGCCTCTCCTCTCTCCCTCCCAAACTCTTCCACTATAGTCTTTGGGATTCCAAACAAAAGCAACAAAAGTCCACATGTCTTCAATCTCTTCTCTGAAATTCTGCCTCCTTTCTGAAATCTGGTGATGCGCTAATGACACTGCCCCAACCCGACCCCACCCCACCGCTGAAGCCCTTTAAGAAGAGCCTGTCCTTCTCACACACCCCACGCCAGAAAGTGGGGTCAGCATCATCCTTACTCCCCACTGACACTTGCAGACCATTACTATCCTCCCTCCTATAAAACCCTTCCTCCCTCGAGGTCTATGCCATGGGACTACACTGCCCTCTCATCACCCTTGTCACGATGCTGGCATCTGGTTCAGTCTTCTCTCCACCTCCTGCCCTCGTAGATGACCACTACAGCCACAGGAGTAAACTCACAAGGCACCCTGTATGTTCTCCTCCATGCCACCTCGGTCACCCCCTCACCTCAGGAGCCCACTCCCACCCTGCATGCCACACCCAGTCATCTGCAGGGACCGCGCACTCCCCTGAACCACTTATCTAAACCCCTCTCTGATAAAAATGCCCCATTCTTCCACCTTACTTGCTCCAAGACCCCTGTGGCAACTTTCAGTTTATCTAGATCTCCAATCCACTGGTCCCTACCTTTCTCTCAATCTAGTAGCAATTAAGATTAATTGTTTTTCTTCACTCTGTACTTACGCAGGTTTGATTTCCTTAGATTCTCTTGCAGACATCAACAACTCCCTTTCCCTCTGTCCTTCTTCCCGCCCAGCTAGCAAACACAATTCTGAATGAACCCACTCTCCTTTTTCTGTGCCTATACTCATTTGACTGAGCATTGCTAGAGAAAAATCACTGACCAGCCACCTAGGTATACTATATATTCACAGCTAACAATATCAACCAATATGTTTCTCTAGTTAGTTCACTCTCCCACTGTCAAATTTTACCTTGAATGCCGAAACATAAGGGATGCCCTCCATCCCACCAAAATCAAACCTCAGAAAAGCAGTTGGCTTACATTTGGGTCCCTTCACAATATCTCATATTATGGATCACCTTCTCAATTACTTTATTTTGAAGAATAAAGTACTGGTTGAGAATGATATATTAGTCTGAAGAGACAGTTTCCAATGATAGTTTTGGATGTTTACAGAGGTGACCTGGAAAGACTAGAAAAAAAGAGTGGGGGAAAGGGCCAGGGACCATAAAAGTGAACAGAGATCAATCAAATAAACGGTGGTTGTAAAAATAATGAATATTAAAGAGGAAATGAGTGGGGGAAAATCATCCTAATGCTATAAAACTAGATATTTATGGTTTAGGATGAACTTTCCAATGACAGTTTTTAAAGACATACAGTTCCTTAAAGTTTCCTCTTAAGCAACTTAGAAAGAAGAGGTGTTTGAAAACAGTGTTTGAGGCTCACGATGTGCCTCCGTGATAATGAAGGCTGATGTCATAGACACAGGTCAAGAGCATTTCAGTTGACTGCTCATTCTTGAAACACTAGCTTTCTTGGGTTCTGTGATCCCTCATTCTCCCGTTTCCCCATCCCATCTTTCTGGTAACTCCCTCCTCAGTCTCTTTTACTGAATTCTCCTCGCTCTCTGTCCAATCTCTAAATCCCTGAGTTGGAGTTCCAAAGCCTAATCATGGGTCTTCACTCCCCATGCTGCACTTTCTCCTGAGGCCGGCTCATCCATTCCCTCAGCTTTGAAATCCACTTTCACACCTGACAACACACAGAAGTATGTTAACAGTCTCCGTTCTGAGCTCCCGGTTCCTATAGCCATCTTGCTCTTTGGTATCTCTATCTGGATGTCTCACAACGATCTCAAACCTAATGGGCCCAAACCCAAATGCTTGATCTTATCCTACAGAACTGTCTTTTCCCACCTCCTTTCACATAACTGCTCAAGCCAGAAGCCAATCATCTTTGACAAACCCTCTCCTCTCTCTCACCTCCCAATATCCAGCTCATTACCAAGTTCTGATAATTTTACCTCTAAAATATATCTTAAAACCATTCACTTCTTGTCTCCTTCATCATCCTAATCCAAGCCACCAAAAGATCTAATCCTAGCACTAACTTCCTAGCTGGTCTACTCTTGTCTCCCCATACTCCATTCTCCAATTAATCACCAAAGGGGTACTTTTAAAACATCAATTTGATGATGTCACTTCCCTGGTTAAAACCCACCAGGGGCTTCCCACTACACTTAAGATAAAATTCTCACTTTGTAACATGGTCTTTGATCTAGCCACTGCCTACCTCCTTACATTTATCCAGAGTCACTTTCCAGCCTTGCTTCCCTTGCTCTCTGAATCCCAATTATACCAGCTTTCTTTTAGTATCTGGAGTAAGACAATCTCCACTTTACCTAAAACTGTCTCCTACACTTCACTTTGCTAACTTCTAGTCTTGCTCCAGGTTTCAGCTTAAATGTTATTTCCTTACAAATGCTTTCTCTAGCTGACCCAATCTTAATTAGGTCTCCACCATTTCCTCTCATGACATTCTTTTCCTTCCCTTCACAGAACTTAATGAAAATTTTATTTACTGGATACTCCCTTTCTACTTCCTGCTCCAGGAGCACCCACCTCTCCTTGGCAACTGTGAAAAACAGGAAGAGTGGTTCATTAATAGGAAGAGGCTTACACAGTCACTACAACCACAATTCAACTCACGAGCACTGCCAAAGGAGTGAACTTCCATCTCCCAGTCTAAAATCTATCCCTCGTCTTAATACTGAGAGTTACAGATGGAACACTACTACCCAGACCACCCGACTACCCAAATTAGACTTATACCTCCAGCTCTTTATACTGATTGCCATGTCATTACAACACGAGGAGTGGTTTACTGCCCTAGACTACCTTGTTTCGTACCTGCATAGTCTTCCTAGAGTTTTCTTTCCAGTATGTACAAACCATATTATTCTTCTATAATCCAAATTTTATATATATATATATATATATATATATATATATATATATACGCATGCCTATTAGACACTAGCTGATTGTTTAGTCCACTGTTCCTTAATCTTAGGGTTCTGGTTTTTGGTTTTTTTCTTTTTTGGTGCAAGCCTGTTTTCCCCCAGATTAAGTCTACTTATTTTCAAAATTTTAAACATACTAATATATTGTATGATCTATTTTATTTATCATACTAAAATTTCCCAATATTACCAAGGTTATTTCACACAATGTATTTGTTTGTTATCTATCTAGCACACTAAAACTGTAAATTCTATGACAGCAAGGATTATCTATTTTGTTCACTAATATATTTCTAGTACCCAGCACAATGCCTGGCATATAATATAAGGCATTAAAAACTATTGTTAAAAGAATAAATAAATCTATATGCATCCTTATTTCCCTCCATCCAATCTGAAAGGCTGGGTGCTTTCTGACTCAAAATAAACCCTCTGATTCTCTTCTCATTCTCTTCTTTAATCTCTCCCTCTCTATAAACAATTTTCTCTCAGCATATAAATATGCTGACAATAAAGAGGTCAAGTGTCTTTCTTTTAAAAGAAAGCTAAAAAAAAAAAGAAAGAAAAATCTTCCATCTACTTTATACCCACTCCCCTTTATTTACTATTTTTTCCCTCATAGTTTTCACATCTAAACTAATTGAAAAAAGTATCTATTCTTCAACCAACAATAACCTGCCATTCACCCTCACCAACCCCTATGGTTGCTCTAATCAACCCTAATGATTTCCTAATTGTGATATCTGTTGATTTTCAAATCTTTATTCTTTTTGTTATCTCTGTAGTAGCATTTAACATGGCTAAACACTCCCTCTTTCCTGACATTCTCTCCTCCCCTGGAATCTGTGATACCACACTCTCCTAGTTTTCCTCCTACCTTTCTGAGCTTTCTCTTAGTTCTTCTTAGCTTTCTCCCTGGGTACCTCCTCCTCTGCTCAACCCTAAACATTATGCTCCCCCAGGGTTTTTATCCAATATTCCCTTTTCGCTCTACACCCTCTTCTTGGAAAATTTCATCTATTCCTATTGATGCAGATGACTCCCGAATCTGTATCTCCGAGAGCCCAGACCCCTTTCTTGAGCTCTAAATCTCATCACAGACCCCCTAACTCAGGCAAAGCTCAATCCATCATCTTCAACTTGCTCTTTCTTCTATATTTTCCACTTCAGATCATGATTCTTCATCCACTCAGTCACTCATGCCGGAAAACAGGACCATCCTAGAGGCCTCACTCTTCTTCAGCTCTCATACCCAGCAGCAATCGTATCATATTGATCTTGCGTCCTAAAGATCTCAATTTTATCTCTTCCTCTTCACTGCTATTGTCTGTCTTCCTTGCCTGGATAATTATTTCTATGGGTCTAGTCTTTCTCCTGCCAATCCATCTTCCATGCTAGTGTCAGAGCAAGCTTTCTAAAATGCAAATCTTATCAAGTTTTGCCTACTTAATGTCAATCGCTCCTCTTTACTTTTAAAATAAAATCCAACTTCCTTAGCCTGACTTGTAAGGTCCTTTAAGATCTGGGGCTTACTTGCCTCTAACCTTATCTCCCCCACCCCTACAACCTCCTACTCCCCAAAATACCCAAAAGCTACAAACATTAGCCCTCCTCCATTACTCTGCCAATAATTATCACTCTGACCCCCATTCCCACCTTAGTTCGTCTGACTAAATTATACTTCAAGATCTGGCTCAAGTGATATCTTTTTCTTGGAAACTTTCCCAGGACTACTCCCAATTTGTAGCTTTCTTGTTGGCCTTCCTCACAAGCTTCTCTCGCGCGCGACAGGCTTATATTTGTTTCCTCTGCATTTACTCAGTACCTCCTAAAATGCCTAGAATTTAGCAAGCACCAAACACCTGTGGATTATATGACTTAATAACTGAATGAATGAAATAGTTCTCTCTCTTCCTCAGCACCATATCCTCTAACAAGCAGCTGTGAGGGATAAATTATAGTCTTTGCAGAATTTCCTCTAACATCCTAACCCTTACCTCTCTCCTCCACCTCCAATTTTCAAGCCCAAGGTAGGTTTTTCAAACCATGGCTGAACTCACCAAAACCACTTCCCTCTCCTTTTTGTTGGTCCCTGATCTGAGAATGATCCTGAACTGTTTTCTTCAGTTGATCTTTCTGCCTGTGCTCATGTCCACTTTGGGCTTTCTCCATTTTCTCATTTTCTGGGAAGATAAAAGAAAACACATGAGCCATGCCGCTAAGCCTGCGCGTCCGGAGCCTGTGCTCCGCAACAGGAGAGGCCACAACAGAGAGAGGCCCGCGTACCGCATAAAAAGAAAAAAAAAAAAAAAATAAGAAAACATTGTAGGGTAGGGAGATGAAGAAGAGAATCTCTGTAGATGGTAGAGGCCAGTTAAAGAAGGAAGAAGAATCATAGCTCAATAGTTTCAAGTCTTGGGCTGAAAATTCTCAGTATGCCCACTGTCCAATTCCCTAATTTCATGGAGTAAGTACTTGAGCCAGGTGTCAAAATGTATCTGACTATACTTACGAGTGGCCTTCTTTCTTTTGCTTAAGGAGAGTTTATTGAATTTCTTCTCAGAGGGTGCAGGATCTGGCTGGCCTGGCTTAGATGTCTTTATCTCAGGGATTACTCCACCTTCCTGAGAGGCTGAAATCTCTAGAATATGCGGTACCACTACCCTCTCTCTGCAAATAAGATTTTTAATTAAAAGGTATAAAGGGGCAATTTGTAGTACACCCCTCTTTTGAAAAAACCCAAGGATAAAAGTTAGGAGGACAGAAGAATTGTAAGCTCTCTATGGCCTCCTGAGGTCATTTTATCCATCTACTGGCCTATTTTTCCCAACTCAACTCAAGTATCTTTCCTGAGATGAGAGAAAGCTATAGAGATATGAAAAATGACTACATAGATAGATAGATGGATAACCATTTATCAATATTAAGTCTACCCTGTGATCAACTCGCCTCACTGGGATAAACTTACCCATCAGCACTATTATTATCAGTAGTAGAAGAAGCAATTCCTGGTTCCTGGTCTAACTGGGTACATCTTGTAGGCTGGGCACAGGAAGTCTCTGCAAAATCGAGGCTAGATTCCATCCCTCCCAAAACAAAATACTATAAGCAGAGAAGCAATTAAAGAAAACAGCTACTCCATTATTTCCAAACTGTAAACTTTCATTAAAATATCTCCCATCAGTTGCCTGGAAGAGCTTACCTTTGGACTTTTGCCACACCATAGAACTTTCAAGTTTTTTGTTTTTTTTTTTTAATATTTATTTATTTAGTTAGTTAGTTGTGCCAGGTCTTAGTTGCAGCAGGCGGGGTCCTCAGCTGTGGCTCACAGTCTACTTAGTTGCAGCTTACCGGCTCCTTAGTTGTGGCATGCAAACTCTTAGTTGCGGCATGCATGTGGGATTTAGTTCCCCAACCAGGGATTGAACCCGGGCCCCCTGCATTGGGAGCGTGGAGTCTCAACCACTGTGCTACCAGGGAAGTTCCAACTTTCAAGTTTTTTAATTCTCAGGAAAAACTACAAATCTATATCCTTCTGCAAGCCTTTCCAGATTGATTTGCCTATTCTAGGATAGCCAGGTAATGTTAACTTTATTTTGTGTACATAACAGAAATTTTATGTACCATGTTTTATATCATTTGCTCCTCAAACTTTCTCTAGGAATGGAAGTATACCTAAGAATAGCTGAAAATGTCAAACCACTGTCCTTAGCCTCATGACCTTACGGAGAAGGCCTCACGACCTATGCTATAGAGTTCCTTATTCTAAAATCAAATTCCTGAGCATATGTTAAAGCAGTATTAGAAACAGAAATATACAAGGGTAGATGGAGATGGAGACTAAGTTCTTCAAATCTGGGAAAAATAAGTTATCTTTTCTATGAATATTGTAAACATATAGAAATAAATTTAAATTACATTTTAAAAATCTAGATGAGACTATTTTTATATTCTGAAGTCAATGTAATCTACTTTTCTAAAAGTCTGTACCCTCTGTCTAAGGTGGTTTAGCTATAGTCCTGTTGATAGAAGATGAAGTATTTAAAAATATTTCAAAGTCTCATCTAATATTTCTTTACTTAGAAAGATGGAGGGAAGGAGAGAAGCTATCGACTTACTCTACCCCTCAGATAACAATTTCTTTGCCAAACTGAAACTCTTTTACTCTCACTATAAGCCATACCCAAGCACTCCTGGAGGGACTTCTGTAGCACAATCTGGACAATCTCCTCAAATTCTGCATTTGTAAGAGTTGATTTTCCCTGCAGAGAGAAGGGTAGGGGAGAAAAACTGCTCATCTTTCCCCAGTCCTCCTCTGTGACTAGTCAAGGAAGTCTCCTTTAGTTGAGGCAGTAAGTTCACAAGACTGAGAGCATAAAGTCAACCTAAGGATTCCATAAATTCTATCCCAGATCTCCTGGGAGTAAAGGAGTCAAAGAAAAGGAAAAAGTTTATAAACTTTCTGTCTACTTCTACTCTCACCTCCATCCCACCTCAGCCCCTCCCTGCCCAGTATGCCCTGCTAAACGCTTTCATCAAAACACTTTTTACCTCTTAGAGAAGAAAATAGAAGCCCCAAAAAGAAATCAAAAACGGAAACTACAGGATGAATTTTCCCTGTGGGATTTACTACATTCAAATTTATGTTATAAATATTTAAATGTCTTCTGAAATGAAAAGATCCTGTTTGCCCAGGCTGGGTGACTAGGAGAAACTGTCCCACTAGAGCCCATCATTGTGATTTTTACCTTTTCTTTCTTCTCTGCTTTCTTGCTGTCTTGATCCTTTCCTTTTATCTCCTGGCCACTGCTTGTACCATTCTCTTTGGTTGTTTTCTCCTTCTTCTTTTCTAACCTGGCCTTTAGCAGGCTTGGCCTGGTCTCTGCCTCTGGGGAACTGATTCCCAGGATCTCCTCCTTCGATGAGTTAAGGTTATAGGGCATCAGGCTATGCAGTTTTTGTGCAGGTGGGGCAAAGGTTTTCTTTGGTCCCTTCCCGCATTCTGAAAGAAATTTGATCATCAAATGGAATTTATGAAATATAGAATCTAACACAGAAATTGCCAAACACTACCATTGATTGACCATATCAGAATTATCTGGATATGAAATATTAATAATATTATAATATGAAATATTAATATTATAATGAAATATTATAATATGAAAAATAATAAATTATTATTTAACAAATTCAGATTCCTAGGCCTTCCTTCCCCAACCCTCCCAGCCCCCCACCCTCTCATCCCTGCCCTAAGATTCTGATGAAGTAGTTTGAAGTGAGGCCCAAGAATCTGTAATTTTATGAGGCTATCTAGATGATTCTGATGCACTACCAGGTTTAAGAACCACTGAGTAAGTCAAACGTGATAAATATAAGTATGCAGGAAGCTGAACTATTCAAATGTGAATTTTTTTTTTAATTTGCTTGTTTTAACTTTTCACAAAATTTTAGGGGAAATTAGAGAAATTTTTAAAAACCTAGTCAAAATCTACAAACGATGCAATGAAAATTGTACTGATCCTCCCAGGTATAAGTAATATATCTTTCTTCTGAGCTTCCATAATACTTTGTACCTGTCCTGTGGCATTTACCACATTCAAATTTATGTTTTAAATATCTAAATGTCTCTTCTCTCCCTACGAGTTCATACATTTCTTGAATAAGACTGTTTCTAAGTCAAATGTATTTCACTCAAAGTGTCTAGAAAAGTAGTAACTTTAACAAAGTGGACAGGAAATACATGTGAATTGAGCTTCCCTTTGGGGGGAAAGGTGTCCAGATGACCAACGGCTGAGAAAGAAGAGGAAAGTGACTCTTGACTCACCTTTACTCTGCAAGGTTGTCATCATTCAGCTCAGAAGCTACACTTTTCTTTATGCCTCTGTTAGAAAAAAGAAATGAACTGCTATTACTCTGAACATGATTTTTCAAATTTTATTGAAGCCCAGTTGATTTACAATGTTCTGTTAATTTCTGCTGCACAGCAAAGTGATTCAGTTAAACTTATATATATTCTTTTTCATATTCTTCATCATTATGGTTTATCACAGGATACTGAATATAGTTCCCTGTGCTATACAGTGCTGATCGAACATGATTTTTTTTTTTTTTTTTTTTTTTTTTTTTTGCGGTACGCGGGCCTCTCACCATTGTGGCCTCTCCCGTTGCGGAGCACAGGCTCCAGACGCGCAGGCTCAGCGGCCATGGCTCACAGGCCCAGACGCTCCGCCGCATGTGGGATCCCCCCGGACTGGGGCACGAACCCGTGTCTCCTGCATCGGCAGGCGGACTCTCAACCACTGCGCCACCAGGGAAGCCCTGATCGAACATGATTTTAAACTTTCTCCTCTACCTGTCTTCTTGGGTTCAGGGTCTCTTTGCCTGGGACACTTGAACTACATTTTCTACCTTCTTGATTACAATTCTACTCCTCAGCAGTGCCAATTACATGCTGGAGGATAATAAAAGTTGCTGTTTTAAAGATCAGTAACAATCCTTAGTGTTTTAAGTGCCTAGAACCATGTGCAACATGAGGCAGGCACTTGTAAGTAGGTAGAAATGATAGTGGCAGTGATGTGTTAAAAAACAAAATTCAGGGGCTTCCCTGGTGGTACAGTGGTTAAGAACCTGCCTGCTAATGCAGGGGAAACGGGTTCAAGCCCTGGTGAGGGAAGATCCCACATGCTGCGGAGCAACTAAGCCCGTGAACCACAACTACTGAGCCTGTGCTCTAGAGCCTGCATGCCACAACTACTGAGCCCGCCCACCTAGAGCCCGTGCTTGGCAACAAGAGAAGCCACCACAGTGAGAAGCCCGCACACCGCAACAAAGAGTAGCCCCCGCTCACCACAACTAGAGAAAGCCCGCGTGCAGTGATAAAGACCCAACGCAACCAAAAAAAAAATAAATTAAAAAAAATTCAACTGAGTAAATTTTGAGGATCTTATTGGCTTTATTCAACAATTCACGAATTGGGCAGCATCCAATCTACCAGATAGACAGGAGCTCCAAGGAGCTATGCAAAATTAAAGACTTTTACAGGCAGAAGGGAGCAGGAACAAGGAAGTAATACTAGGCAAAAAAAAAAAAAAAAAAAAGCAGGTTGGTCATACAAGGTTACTTTCCTTTAAGGGACTACTGGAGTCTATCAGGCAGATTACCCAACTAGTGATGATCAGGCAATTCCTGACTGACTGGTTTAAGATTCCATTTCTGGGAGACCTAACATTGTAATTAAGTTGTCTTGGTTTAGTAACTTGGGGCTTAGCATAAGCAACCCCATTTGGTGCCTCTTATTAAAGCAAGACACGTTTTTAACAGCCAGAAGTATAAATAGTAGCAGAGTAGTGGTAGTAGGGTGTGGACAGTCCTGGGAGTTAAACAGTGAGAGTTTTCTTCAGAGGGATAACCTCATTTCACAAGGTTCTCCTGAACACTTAAAAGACAAATAACCTATAAATTCTCCTACCTAATTCAGACATCCCTATGCATAGAGAACCCCCTTTATTAACATCACTATAATGTATATCTTCCCTTTACCTAAATCTTCTAGTCTAATAAATTTCCGAATGTGCTGGATTCTCGCAATTTCTATTCATGGCTCAGAAATATTTAGTAATCAGCAGAGGTCCCCAGAGAAGCTAGTAATAAGAATCTAGCATATTCACTCTATATCCATAGTTTATCTGTAGCTATCTACTCACAGATGTTCTACAGATGTAGAACACAGATGTTCTATATCAGCATGCTTCATTATTTCTACCAAAGTTGTGACTAATAATAATGAATAACACTTATTGAGCACTCACTATAATCTTTGAATATGTCATCTCATTTAATTCTCCCAATAAATCTATGAGATTGATACCATTTTACATTTGGGGAAATTGAGGCTTAGAGGGATTTAGAGACATTAAGTAATCGATAAAGTGGTAAAAATCAGGATTAGAATCTGTCTGATTTATAAGTTTGCGTTATGAATTGTGCTACACTACATCCCAATCGTCTAGTTCAGTAGTTCAGTGCTTCACAATAACTTTAATATCACAGCACACATGTAAAGCATACATTAAAAGTACACACTGAAACACAGAAAATATTTCTAGGTACTCTAGGGTAAAAGGACCAGGCTGCCCACATCCATATACAACTGAGGGATGAGAGTGGGGGGCCTCCAGCCACACTAAAGGCTGAAGAGGTTAACATCTCTACACAGCTATAAGTCATTTGTGACCCAGCACAGTGCCAAGACTCATCTTGTGATGTTCCAAGAACTTGTACATTTTTCCAGTTTTCACTTTCCACCATTAATATTATTTCTACCCAGCTGTGGTTTGCCCAAAACCTCAGTGTTAATACATGGTAGAGTCAAGATGAACCCAGGTTTTGGCTTCCAAATTCTAATAACATGTCTGTTCTTCTCAGTGATCTTATTTCTGGCTGTTGGTTTTGAGTGCTTTGAAGGCCCTGGACCTGAAACTCAATCTTCCTACTCTGCCATCTCCCACTATAAAGAGATCCAAAAGCAGCATAAAATGGATCTTTGGGTTCATACAGTCTTCCCTCTAAAGGGGCTGAAAATTTTACGACCCTCAAATGGCCAAGCTAAACACTCAGTTGTTCAGGGTGTAGAATTCCTCCCTCCAGATCCCAAGATGAATTCAAAAGGTACTGGAGACTTGACTTAGTGTGGCCCCAGCATGGCTGAATATAAAGTATTTTTAATTTTTTTTTGGTATTTTTCTGTTCCTTTTCTTCATTCCATAAATGCGAATAATTGATATGCACTATTCTGCAGTAACTATTTTTCCTATATATTAAGGAGCACATTTTATAATTGTTTCCATCTTAACTTTTCACCACCAACTCCCAAACTTATTTGACACTGGAAAAAAAGCAAGTGGGACATTGGGGGAGAATCACTGCAGCAAACTGGTCCCTTCTTTACGATAATCCTAAATAGAAGCTAGAAACTGGATAAAATTAGGCTGCAAAAGGAATAATAATAATAAATGACAAACATATCTTCTCCCAGACTCTAGAATTCCAAAAATGATCCTGAGAAGTCCCTATGAAGACAATCAGAATTATAAAACTATACTAAATGAGAAAAACAAAATGAAAATTAGTGTACCTGAGATGACAAAATTTGATTTTTTTAAATGTTCCTCTATATAAGATCCTTGTGTATCCGTAAACTATCTCTGGAAGAATACACAAGAAACTGACAAAAGTGTCTCAGCAGACTGGAAACGGGTGGCTGGGGGTGGAAATGAGCTCTCTACTGTACCCTCTTGTGTAACTCTAGCATTTTATACATATACACCATTTCAAAGTGATTTTTTAAAATAAAAAGAGTATTTTAATCAACCTAAAAAGGCAAAATTTTTCCAATATTTAGGTTCAAATCATTATCTAAACCTATACTGACCTCTCTAGGCAAAAGTGTGTTACTGGAGCCCCAAGCAACTAGATAAAATTGTGGATCATTGTTGAGTTAATAAGATGTAGTAAATATACAAGCAGCAATGAATACTGGTTTTCCTTAACCTACAGTGAGGGTGTGATGAAGAACATTACTTTTAAATAAAATCTCTAACCTGATCAATAGAGAAGGGAAAATCTGGAAGTCACCATCTGACAAGTCAAGTCTCTGCTCCTCTGTTTCAGGCGAAGTATTTTCTTCCACAATAACGAATGTTGAAATCTACTTCAGAGAGAGAAAAACAATTTTAAGGAAGTTAATAAATATACAAAATACCACCAACTTTCACCTGGCCAGCTACGAAATGACTGGGGGCTCTAGACCCAGGAATAACATTTGAGGTTTTAATTTCTTTTTTCTGACCTTAGATGAAAAAAGAGAGACAAAAAAATCCAATAAAGCTTTAAGTGTGAAAGTTCCATAACCAGATCCTAACTACTGAACTGACATAAGAAAGAAGGGTGAATAAGGAGGGGAAAATAACTTAGAAATAATAAAGGGAACCAAGGGAAGGTGAATGAGCTATTCCAAAAAATAGTTTTCTTTCATTTAGAACACTAAAAATCATGACACTGATTATAGAATGAAATCACCTAGCTCAGCAGATCTCAAAGTGTGATCTAAAGACCCCTGAGGGCCCCCTCCCTTTTTCAACTACTTATCTGTGTTAGGCTGGGTTTTCTCATACTCTTCAACCAAAACAAGATATCATAACAAGATATTCAGAAACAGATGAAAATCCAGCCAGACATGAAAGAGATTTGCAGAAATGTAAAACACCGTTCTTTATACTAAATTTTCTTTCATTTAGGAAAATATATTTTCATTAAAATATTATCTACGTTAACATTATGTAATGGGTTTATTATCGTTATTTTAAAATTAATAAATGTTTAATTTTTTTCTCAGTTTAATTTCTAATATACTAGTATCAATAGATCCATAAATAGATATAAACCAATGTTTGGAATCCTTCATAATTTTTAAGAGTATAAAAGGATTCTGAGACCAAAATGTTTAAGAATTGATCTAGCTAAATAAATTCAGTCTTGTCAATATTTTTCAAAAAGCATTAATCCTCCTCTCCCTTTCCCCCATTTAGAATATGTTCACAAATTTCTCCCCTCTTAAGTATCCAATTATTCCCTCTTTATATTGTCCCTGGAATCCTTGGTCTAAAAGAACAAAAGAAACCCTTTAGAATTGTCCTCTAACACAGACTCCGTGAGCCTCAAAAAACTGTATTTAAAGACTATATTTTGAAAAAAAAAAAAGACTATATTTTGAGCAGAGAACAAGAAAGATCGAGTTTCTGTTCTCACTGAGCTGACATTCTAGTGGGAGTAGATAGACACATACAAAAATAAGTAAATATATATTGTAAAATAAATAAATAAAGACTATATTTTGGGAGCAGTTTTCTCAGGGTTACTTGAGATGCTGCCTCCCAGGCTTGAAGTCCTCCGTATGGCCACCAGATAAAACATAACTCTTAAATAAATAAATAAAGACTATATTTTAAATATCCTTTAAGCTGGAGTTTGATTTCTTTTTGTCTTAATGTCTAACGGTATGTAGATCCCTGCTCATTATCATTCCTCCGTCAGTAAGAGTTCTTTTTCTCTTTCTCTCTTCCTTCCTTCCTGTCTCTTCCTTCCTTCTTTCTCTCATGTGCACTCGGCAAGCATGATTTAAAACTTTTAACAAGACAGAAGGAAAAAATGATCCCCGCTACGCTTACTGCCCATAACAGACTACCTAACAAGACATTTACTGTCATAACTACCTGAACTAAACCTTTTACATAACCTTATAAATAAATTAATGGTGACTAAAGCTTCTCGGTTCAGAGAGTGCAAGGAAGCACAGAGATACGGGGACTTATCACCCAAGCAGACTCTTTCTTTAGGACCCCGATCCTGGTTCAGACCCTTGCTATCTAACTCCCGAAAAGCTTGCATACTTGCCCCAAACTATTGCCGACCTCAAACTAGCCTTTTTGTGTTGTTTTCGCTTAAAGGGGTCGTGCCCATGGACTCCCAGACTCCGGCAGCATTTTGACTCACAGAGCACCAAGGCGACGTTTGGAACAATAAAAGGCCTGATTCCACCTTATAAACCAGAGGGAAGAACTCTGACGGACCCACATTTTTCCCTCTCTCTTCCCTCACCAATTCCGTCTTAAGCACAACATTTAAGACCGGAGGTACCACAGAGCCAAAAGTCCTTGACTCCCCTCAAAGGGTAAAAGAGTGGCTTTCTAGCGTCTCTTCCCCATCAACAACTCCCCCGCCATGAGAGAATCTCCCCTCAGCTCCCACCCGCAACCCGTGGAGGCACCAGGATCCGCATTCTCGCTCAGGTCCGTCGTCGCCCGCCGTGATATTGAGTTACTTTTGTTTGTTTGTTGGGAGTAAGTTTGCGGTTAGAGATTCTGAGGACAGGGGTTAAGAGTTGGACGGCACCCTGAAGAGAAAACTTCTCAGGCGACAGGTGCCAGGAGTGGCCACGCCTAGCACCTTCAGCTGCAAGCGGAACTACCTTCTGGAGAGATGAGAACCTGAGGGCGAAGAGCAGAGTGGGCTAATGCAGAGATTCTCCAAGCCCCTCAAACCTCGAGCCAGTTTTCCCGCCACCAGGGAAAGGCGCGAGGCCGCGCACAAGCTCCACCTCCACCCCCACCGGCGGCCTGCTCGCAGAGGTAAGGCGCATGCGCAACTGGAATCGGCTTCTGCGTCTGCGCAGCTGAGTTATTGCCGCCATCTTCCAACAAAACGCCCTGTAAAACTACAAATCCCATAATCCTCGGTGGCCTCACTTTTTTTAGGTGGCAGCAATAGCGCCTGATCGTTCAAGATGCACATATTCCTTTTACTAACTTTACTCTGTGCCCCAGACTGCCTTTTCCTTCCTCTGGGAATCGTGCCCTGATTCCCATTCTTCCTCTTAGTCTCCTTCATGCCCTTATTTTGCCCTTATATTTTATTTTGAGACTATCCTTAACCCCATTCTCGCCTCTTCCTCCCTCTTCTCAGCCACAGGACCCGCACCCCAAGCGCTGTTGGCAAGGAGAACGAGCCACAAAGCACCCTCTGGAAAGGCCGTCGAGTAGCTTCTTCCCCATTGACTGAGGCAGGGGGTCCCCAAAGCAGGCCAAAGCCTCTTCTCCGCCCACATTCGTTTTTATATAAGGCGGCGCGAAGCCACAACGTGTGCTCGGGAAGGCCTGCGTACGAGGGGGCGGTGGTGGTGGGTGTACTGCTATTGGTGGCTGTGGTGGGCGTCGAGGTCGCTCTCCGCGGGCTGGGGGGCTCGCGCGCAGACGTCGGGTGGTGGGCGGAGGCGTTGGTGTCCGGGCGGTGGATGGGGAGGCGGAGAGGAGGGCGTAGTGTCCCCAGGTGATTGCGATTGGGGGAAGGCGGAGGAGCGAGAGAACTACTCGGCCATTTCGAGGGAAGAGGAAGTTGGACAACATTGCCTGTTTTAGTTTTTTTTTTTTCCAGTTCAGCAGAGAATATTTTCAAGGGGGTGAGTTAAAATGACCTGTCGTATTATACTGAGAACAGTTAGTAGGAAGACGGAGCAGTACGCTCCGCTCCTTCCTCTCCCCTACTTCTAGGTTCACCCCCTCCACTCCCTCGGAAGCCCTTCTAAATAGGTGGACACAGGGGGCAACCAGGTCATGAATAATTCATGAGGGCCGCCCCGTTCCTTAGCCACACCCCTCCGAGTCGTGCTGACGCATGATGCGTGTACCAAACCTGAGGAAGCAACGTAACAGTTCCCGCCCCTAGGGCGGAGGGCGGGGCGTCATCTCCAGCACGTGCTGCATCTACCCGCGCAAGCCCAAAAGGGTGTGCGCAGGCGCTGCCCACTAGGGGGAGGAAGGAGGCGGGGTAGGGAGGTTGCTGGGTTTAGAGCCGGGCGGAGACCGCTGAGACTCATTCCTCAGGAACAAGGGTCGGGTGTCAAGGAGACCTTTTCACACCAGCTCCCCGTCCCCCGCCTACGGTGGGTGGGAATCGCGCGGCAGAGACAAAGGATATCAGTAGGGACGGACATAGCTGCGAAGGGAAGTAGGGTGTCAGTTTGGGGTGGTGGGCTTTTGGGGGGGCTGAGGGGGCTATATTTAAACTCCCGGAGCCGTTAAGTTGGTTCGTACTCCGATGCGCGCGCAACCAGGGTGGTGGCGGAGTGCGCATGCGTGATTCCAGGGAGAGAGGAACGCGCCCCAGCAGTGCGCGCTCGCGGCGAAGCGGTAGTGGTAGTGGAGAAAGGGGTCGGCGCACGCGCGGTTGATTCCTCGAGTTGTTCGGGTCTCGCGGGCATCTTGTTTTGGTCTCGCGGGCGAGTAGGGCGCGCTTCGGGGGAGGCGCTTGGGCGCGAGACTAGGGGAGAAGAGCAGAACTGCGCGCGCACTCGCGAAAGGGGGGGAAGCGAGCGGGGTTTAGGAAGGGGGGGTTAAGCCCCCTGTCCCCCCGGTTGCCCTCGACTGGGACGGAATAAGGGGAGGAAATGATCGAGATGGCGGCGGAGAAGGAGCCGTTTCTGGTGCCGGCCCCGCCGCCGCCGCTTAAAGATGAGTCGGGCGGAGGGGGCGGCCCCACTGTGCAACCGCACCGAGAGGCAGCCTCCGGGGAGCTCCGCGGCGGAACACAGCGTGGGCCGGGCCCGCGCGCACACTCGGCGGGATCCCCGGCTTCTGAGGCCGGCAAGGAGAGCCCCGGGGCTGCACCCACCCCTCGGGGCGGTCAGTCGCAGCAGCAACGAGGGGGCGGCCCCCAGGCGCAGTCGCACGGGGAGGCCCGCTTGTCGGATCCCCCCGGGAGAGCCGCACCCCCGGACGTGGGGGAGGAGCGACGGGGAGGGGGCGGAACAGAACTGGGCCCCCCTGCTCCTCCTCGACCCCGTAATGGCTATCAGCCCCACCGGCCCCCTGGGGGAGGTGGGGGCAAGAGGAGAAATAGCTGTAATGTAGGGGGAGGTGGTGGAGGCTTCAAACATCCGGCCTTCAAGAGGCGCAGGCGGGTCAATTCGGACTGTGACTCTGTCTTACCCTCCAACTTCCTCCTGGGGGGCAATATCTTTGATCCATTGAACCTGAATAGTCTCCTGGATGAGGAAGTGAGCCGCGCACTCAATGCGGAGACCCCTAAGTCATCCCCACTTCCGGCCAAGGGGCGAGATCCAGTGGAGATCCTCATCCCCAAAGATATTACAGACCCTCTCAGTCTCAATACTTGCACTGATGAGGCCCAAGTAGTCCTTGCTTCGCCACTCAAGACTGGTCGGAAGCGGCATAGACACCGGGGACAGCACCACCAGCAGCAGCAGCAGCAGCAGCAGGCAGCTGGAGGGAATGATAGCCACTCCGTGCTGCCCACAGCCCCCCTCACTTCCTCACTCCATGGGGAGGGCACCCCGCAGCAGCAGCAGCAGCAGCAGCAGCAGCATAGAGGCCAGAACCGGGACGCCCCCGAACCCTATGAACTCAACACAGCCATCAACTGCAGGGATGAGGTCGTGTCTCCCCTTCCATCTGCCCTACAGGGTCCCTCAGGCTCCCTTTCAGCCCCTCCAGCTGCCTCAGTTACCTCTGCATCCTCGTCTTCCTCCTCACGACATCGCAAACGTCGCAGGACTTCCAGCAAGTCAGAGGCAGGGGCTAGGGGTGGAGGCCAGGGTCCCAAGGAGAAGGGCCGAGGGAGTGGGGGAGGCCGCCACCACCTCCACCCACTACCTGCTGCGGGCTTCAAAAAGCAACAGTGCAAGTTCCAGTATGGGAATTTTTGCAAGTACTATGGGTACCGCAATCCTTCCTGTGAGGACGGGCGCCTTCGGGTGTTGAAGCCTGAGTGGTTTCGGGGTCGGGACGTCCTAGATCTGGGCTGCAATGTGGGCCATTTGACCCTGAGCATTGCCTGTAAGTGGGGCCCGTCCCGCATGGTGGGCCTGGATATTGATGCCCAGCTCATCCATTCGGCCCGCCAAAACATCCGACACTACCTGTCCGAAGAGCTGCGTCTGCCACCCCAGACTTCTGACGGGGCCCCAGGAGCAGAGAGTGAGGAAGGGACCACAACCGTCCGAAAGAGAAGCTACTTCCCGGCCTCACTGACGGCCAGCCGGGGTCCCATTGCTGCACCCCAAGTGCCCTTGGATGGAGCAGACACATCCGTCTTCCCCAACAATGTTGTCTTCGTCACGGTAAGAGGGTTCACAGGCTCTTGGGATGGGGACCAGGAGTGAAGATGAGGTTAAATGGGAACATGGCAGGGAAAGGTTATAACCCAGAGGGTGTCTGTGCATGCACCCCTCCCTAGGAAAACCAAATCCTCCAGAGAAGGGTCTGAATCTGCGATTGATTCCACTGGGTGTGTCTCCCCCGCTATAACCTGGGTCGGGGGGGCGGTGGCGGTGGCTCTACTTGGAGTCCTTTCTCATGACTGCAAGCCCCAGAATTGGGGCAGACTCCTCCTGCCCTGCTCTTGGCCAGTACTGTAATCCAGACTTGTCACCTTCCCCGTTAGAGGATGTGGTCCAGATGAAAACTTGTCCTCCAACCTACTGAAGGTGCATGAAGGGATGGGTTTCAGACATGCAATGTCTTGGGATGGGGGAGAGGATTAGGGTAGTGGCTGACTAATTACAGTTTCTGTCCTTTGATAGGGACCTTGTTTGCATTAGATGCAGAATTGATTGTCAGTGGCCAGGAACCTAAGCGGCTTGGCCTAAGGTCATCTCCACACTGACCCAAGATGGTGGGATGGGGGAGTGTCAGAAAGAGTACCTTGGGGAAGCAGGAGAGAGTACCATGTCTTCAGTGTCTGTCCCCTGACTGCAGGTGGATTCCCATAAAATGCTCCAGTTAGGCCAGCTACAGGAATAGTTGGCAGTGTGTTGGGTTACAACCTAGAAGAATGGACTTTGCAGAGGGTGGTAATGAGCTTATCATCTAGAAAAGGTTTCCTGCGGGATGGGGTTCTTCATTTCTCTGGGAGAAAAAGAATAGGCCTGAAACTTTGCCAGTCCCAACTACAGGGAAGGAACCCACAGGTCTCCCTTTCAAACCTGGGTTGGGGCCCTTTGCATAACGTTGACTCTCTCAGCTTAATGACTGTGGGGTGGGAATAAGTAGTGGACAGGGTCTTGGGAGAACCCCACCATTCTTTCTCTGCAATTTGACCCCAGCTTTGGTGATCTCGTGGATAATTTGCTCAATTTAAAGTTACCGGGCTTCCCTGGTGGCGCAGTGGTTGAGAGTCCGCCTGCCGATGCAGGGGACACGGGTTTGTGCCCCAGTCCGGGAAGATCCCACATGCCGCGGAGCGGCTGAGCCCGTGAGCCATGGCCGCTGAGCCTGCGCGTCCGGAGCCTGTGCTCCGCAACGGGAGAGGCCACAACAGTGAGAGGCCCGTGTACCGCAAAAAAATAAAGTTACCCAAGCTCCCTTTTTATGTTTGATTGGCTTACCACCAATAGAAAGCAAGAAAATGAGACTCAAACAGGGTACCATTTGGGAGTTATTTTGAGAAGTGTCAAAGCAGATTGTGGCCAAGGACTAAAGTGAGGCTGCAGAGTGGGTTGTGAGGGGGCAGTGGTTCTTTTATGCCTCTGATGACCTCACCCCCAATTCTTGCTCTCAGGGTAACTATGTGCTGGATCGAGATGAGCTGGTGGAGGCCCAAAAACCTGAGTATGATGTGGTGCTCTGCCTCAGCCTCACCAAGTGGGTGCATCTCAACTGGGGAGACGAGGGGCTGAAGCGCATGTTTCGTCGAATCTACCGGCACCTACATCCTGGGGGCATCCTGGTCCTGGAGCCCCAGCCTTGGTCATCCTACGGCAGGAGAAAGACTCTCACGGTGAGTTGGGGTTTCTGGAAGTTGGGCCTATCCTTCCTTTAGTTGAGGCAAGGAAGGCCTCAAAGAAGCAGAAAGAGGACTTTCTGAACAAGGTGAAAAGGCCCCCTGGGTGGGCATCATCCTCCACCAGCAGAGAAGGCAACGAGCTAAAGTGATCCCTTGTCGTCCTCCCTAGGAGGCAATCTACAAGAACTACTATCGAATTCAGCTGAAGCCAGAGCAGTTCAGTTCCTACCTGACATCCCCAGAGGTGGGCTTCTCCAGCTATGAGCTTGTGGCCACACCCCACAACACCTCCAGAGGTAAGGCTGGCTTATTTTGTTGGGGGAGGAAGGGAGGCCAGTCCTGGTGCAGGGTGCAGACCCTGTGGAGTCTTAAGGTCCTGCCAAAACCCCTCCTGATTGCACACTCTTCCCTCAGGCTTCCAGCGTCCTGTGTACCTGTTCCACAAGGCCCATTCCCCCAGCCACTAAGTGGCCCCCTGAACAGAAAGTGTGAAGCTGCCCGCTGCTCCAGAGGACCTGGGGGGGGAGAGGAAAGTATCCCAAGGTCTTTTCTTTCTGCCTCCAAAAATAGTTTCCTCTCCTGGATCTGCAGAGAAAGCTTTTCCTGTGTTGCTGCCCCAGCCTCTTCCCTACACCTCTGGCACCTAAGCAGCAAGCCCAGCTGTGCTGGAGTCACCATCATCTTCCTCTCCCCTAGCCCACTGGGCTGGATGGCATGGACTGTTTGCTGCCCTCTGTTCTCCGAGGGCATGGGAGGTGGGGGGTATCAAGTTCTCTAGCCTCTTCCTCCTGTTCTCCCAAGGAGAGGTTCCCATTTCTCCTCGGCCCTTGTCCCTAGCTGCGTTTCAGTGGACCACGGATAGATGGACTGAGGGTTAAAAGGGGGACGTTGCTGGGGAGGCATGCAGGTACTGTGAAAATCCTTCCCTCTGCTGTCCCTCACTGGGAGAGGGGGTTGGGTTTGGAATGTGAGAACAGCACAATAAACTTGATGTTTAGGGCAATGGCCCACACACCTGTCTAGCACATTCTAGTTGGGGGCGGGGGGTGGGGGGGGGGGACACGGTGCCTCCTGGTAGAACCTGTGCTTCCTCTCTGCCCAAACTATAGTCTTAAGGAAGAGGGCAGGTTTTTCAATGGTTGGGAAGGCTGTTGAATGCTAACGAGACCCACACCCAAGTGTACAGAACCCTAGGCCAGGAAAAAGGGGTATGTGAACTTTGATGTGAAACGTGAAGAATCTATCCTCCCCCAAAGAAACACTGACAAAACTTTTTTACGTAAGCTTTGGGCACAAAGCTAACTTTGGAAGAGTTAACCGTGGAGTCGAAGTGGAACTAGAAAAAGGCACTTTTAGGACCAGACCACCTGCCTGCTCTATTTCTCATCACTACCAAGTTCCTTTAAAGGAGGGCCAAAACCTTGACTTTCTGGCAGCTTCCTACCTGAGGCTTGACCCCATCTCAAGGCTCCCAAGAAGAGTCCCATTTGTTAGCAAAACCACTTTATTCTCATAGTTTAAAAACAAAAAGATATGAACTAGCAATCCAGGGAGCCTCCAAGTCTACGCTTCCCATCGCCTCAGTGTCCGATGCATAAGGAAGGTATCCTCTGAAGGGCGGGGCCGGAGTTGAAGCCGGAGAGGGGGCAGACCTTCCAGGGTCAGGTGTGGAGATTCATAAAATAATGTTTCTGGATCACACAAAATGGTCATGTCTGGCCCTGGCCCAGATGGCTCCTGTTGGAGTTGGAGCACAAAGCAAGGTTACCCTCGGGGAGGGGACAGAACCCCTGGCAGTTGGGGAGGAGGGGGGACGGGGTAGGGGAGACTCAAGCCCAGGTCCCTCACCTTTGGAGGCGGGGCTCGGGCCTGCGGCGGCAGGAGCGCCAGTTTCTCCCTCAGCGCGGCGTTCAGAACCTGTTCCTCGGGCACCTGCAGGCTCACCAGGTCTCGGAAGAGCCGCTTGGAGCGCGGCACGTTCAGCCCTGAGACCGCAGGAGCGGAAGTGAGCGGCGCCTCGCACCCCCGCTCCCGCGCCCGGCCGGCCGCCTGCCCCCCTCACCCTCGGCCACGCTCTCTTCCAGGCTGCAGCGGGTCTGGAACGACTTTCTCAGCTGTTCTTCCACGGCCTTCGCGGCATCGAACTGGCCCCCGGCTGCGGCCCGCGCGGCCTGCAGCTCGAAGCTCAGGGCCAGGCTGCTCTGCTGCGCGGGCGTCCCCAGGTCCTGCGGCGCCGCGAGCTTCTCGCTCGGTGCGGTGGCGGCCGGCGGCGGCTCGGACCGTACCGGGGAGGGCGGCGCCAGGCGGAAGCGGACCTGGAAGCAGAGAGCGGGGCGGTGAAAAGGTGGGCGCGGGGTCGTCGGCGGGCTGGCGGCCAGGCCTTCCCCCAGCTCACCTGCCGCCCCTTGCGGGCCCCGCCCCGCCGGTCCGCCCGCCCCTTCCGCCGTCCCGGGCTGCAGTTGGACCGCCCGCGCCCGGGGCTCTCGGACAGAGGGCTCAGACTTAGGCTCAGGTCCAGGCCGGGCTCCGGCACGGGGGCTCCGGGCACGGGGGCTCGGGGTTCTGGGGCTGGCCCTGGGTCAGCCACGGCCTCTCCCCCTTCCACCGACTCCAGCTCTGGCTCCTCACAGCCCATCATCTTGGGGTGTCTGCAGGGGTGCGGGGTCGCTGGGGCCCAAGGGTCAGGGAACACAGACTCGCCACCTCCCCTCCCCAACCCTTCTAAGACAGCGCTACCGAAAACCGTTAGCGCCCGCCCCGCCCTATTGGTGCGCCTAAGCGTCATTTCCGTTGCCCCGCTCCCCGCCTCCCGGAAAGCTTCCGCCCACAAAGCCTTGCCCCGCCCCCAGGCCGGGGTTTTAGAGCTGAAGCCCTTGGAAGCTCTACGGGTCCTCATTAGGACCATTTTCATCTAGAAACTTGCGCTACAGCGTCGCTGCCCTATCCAATCGTCACCACCTGGCCTCCGCTGGAATCCAGAGTGTCAGTCCTCCCTATTAACGGTCCAGCGTCCCCATACTGGACCTCCCTACTCCGTGCCTCCACAGCATCTCCGGGTGTTCCGTCGCCCCCAAACTCGGACCGGAGCTCCCTAGTTTGAGTGAGGGCGTGGCTCGCTGACTCCAGCCCCGGGCTCCCTCCTAGGTGACCGTGGTTGCCTGGGCGACAGCAGCCTCATTCAGTTTGCGGCCTTTTGTGACTTTTTCCCCTTCGAAGATCCACTAAAATATTCATCTATATAAAAAATAAATATCTGCATATAAGTACAGTTTTTTAAAAAAAAGGCTCCGTGGATTTATCCCGGACTGCAGGGCAGGAAACGGGAGCTCTCGCCTCATTCCCTAATGTTCCTTGGGTTAGGCCCTCTCAGTTCTGTGAGCCTCTGTTTCTTCTTCTGTAAAATGTACTAAGTTGGGTTCAAGACTTTTGAGGCTCTCCCAAAATGCGTTAACAGTCAACAGGCATGTTTTTGTGTCACTTTTCAGTTTGTTTTCACATACTTTATCTTCCAAGAAATGCTGTGGAAGATCAGATAGAATGGATGGCGTTACCCATATTTTACAAAAAAAGTTTTCGAGAATCTCAATGGTGAAACTAGAGGCTTTCCTGCTAAAGTCAGGAATAAGTATGCCCATTTCCTCTACTGCAGATCTTCCTCCACTTATGATGGGGTTATGTTGAGAGAAATATATCGTTAAGTCGAAAATGCATTTAATACACCTAACCTACTGACCATCATAGCTTAGCCTAGCCTACCTTAAATGTGCTCAGAACACTTAATTTAGCATATAGTTGGACAGAATCATGTAACACAAAGCCTATTTTATAATAAAGTGTTGAATATCTCATGTAATGTATTGAATACTGTGCTGAAAGTGGGTACAGAATGGTTTTAAGTGTATCACGTTGCTTACCCTCATGACCACGAGGTTGACTGGAAGCTGCAACTCACTGCCTCTGCCCAGCATCCATCACAAGACAGTATGGTACCATATATTGCAAGCCCGGGAAAAAGATCAAAATTCAAAATTTGAAGTACGGTTTCTACTGAATGCTTATTGCTTTCACACCATCATAAAGTTGAAAAATCGTAAATCAAACCATCACAGGTCAGGGACCATCTGTATACTTTGTTTTGTATATTTGACTTTGGAAACTTATATGTTTTACATGATTATATGATACAAATTAATTTTTAAGAATCAGTCCCTAAAAGTTGAAAGCAAGATGAAACAAATGAACCTAAATGTATATTTACTACACAGATGGGAACTCTTCTGAATGACTTGAAAAACACAGTAATTTAGCTATACATCCAAAAAATCTACCCTAAAGACAAAATTAACTGCTGTTTAAAAAAATTTTAAACTGCCGTAAAATCTTAAATTATATTCAGTAGTCATATTGTTGGGAATAAGTGAAAATGGGTAGGATAGAACATAATTATGTTGATGTTATCAGAACTAGAATTTTGGCATAGGAGAAAAGACATACAAATATAAAATCAATGATGTTATGCAAATTCCCTATACTCTTGAATTTAGGAAGTATCTTATGAACCCATGGAATATTTTAGTTTAAATTTAAAAGCATATACTAATTCTGTCTACTGAAAAGCCCTTAGAAGCAATGATGGACCCAGTAAGCACCCCTGGCCTCCAGAATGTGGTAGCTAATTTCATATCCCTGGGCATTTCAAAACCTACACGCCAATGTTCATAGCAGCTTTATTCATAATAGACAAAAACTGAAAACAACTCAGTGTCCTCCAACAGGTAAGGACTTAAACTATGGTTCACTTAATGCCATAGAGTACTAATCAGCAATCAAAAGGTGCATACTATTGATAACATGCAACAACTTGGATAAATTGCCAGGTTATTATGCTGAGCAAAAAAAGTCAACTCAAAAAAATTAGATGCTATATGGTTCCATTTATACGACATTTTGGAAATGACAAAAATTTAGGAATGGAAGACAGATTTCGTGGTTGCCAAGTGTTAGGGACGAAGTGGAAGAGATGCAGGTGGTGGGAAGGAGGTGGGTGTGGTCATAAAAGGTGTAACCCTAGAGTTTTTCTTTGGTGTTGGAACTGTTCATTTCCTTTACTGTGGTGGATACAGGGACCTACACAGGTGATAAAACTACACAGAACTTCAACGAAAGATCTGAAACAGAAATTAAGGAAACAAGCCCATTTACCATCACATCAAAAAGAACAACATACCTAGGAATACACCTACCTGAGGAGGCAAAAGACCTGTACTCTGAAAACTATAAGATGCTGATGAAAGAAATCAAAGATGACACAAACAGATGGAAAGATATACCATGTTCTTGGATTGGAAGAATCAATATTGTCAAAATGACTATACTACCCAAGGCAACCACAGATTCAATGCAATCCCTATCAAATTACCAATGGCATTTTTCACAGAACTGGAACAAAAAAAAATTTAATTTGTATAGAAACAAAAAAGACCCTGAATAGCCAAAGCAATCCTGAGAAAGAAAAATGGAGCTGGAGGAATCAGGCTCCCTGACTTCAAAATATACTATAAACTATACTACAGTAATCAAAACAGTATGGTACTGGCACAAGAACAGAAATATAGATCAATGGAACAGGATAGAATTAATCTACGACAAAGGAGGCAAGAATATACAATGGAGAAAAGACAGTTTCTTCAATAAGGGGTGCTGGGAAAACTGTGCAGCTACATGTAAAAGAATGAAATTAGAACATTCCCTAACACCATACAAAAAAATAAACTCAAAATGGATTAAAGACCTAAATGTAAGACCAGATACTATAAAACGCTTAGAGGAAAACATAGGCAGAACACTCTTTGACATAAATCACAGCAATATCTTTTTGGATCCACCTCCTAGAGTAATGAAAATAAAAACAAAAATAAACAAATGGGACCTAATTAAACTTAAAAGCTTTTGCACAGCAAAGGAAACCATAAACAAAATGAAAAGACAATGCACAGAATGGGAGAAAATATTTGCAAACGATGCTACCGACAAGGGATTAATCTCCAAAATATACAAACAGCTTGTGCAGCTCAATATCAAAAAAAACAACCCAATCAAAAAAAGGCAGAAGATCTAAATAGACATTTCTCCAAAGAAGCTATACAGTGCTCCAAAAAGCACATGAAAAGATGCTCAAAATCGCTCATTTTTAGAGAAATTCAAACCAAAACTACAATGAGGTATCACCTCACACTACTCAGAATGGCCATCATCAAAAAGTTTACAAACAATAAATGCTGGAGAGGGTGTGGAGAAAAGGGAACCCTCCTACACTCTTGATGGGAATGAAAATTGGTCCAACCACTATGGAGAATAGTATGGAGGTTCCTTAAAAAAATAAAAATAGAACTACCATATAATCCAGCAATCCCACCCCTGGGCATATATCTGGAGAAAACCATAGTTTGAAAATATACATGCACCCCAATGTTCATAGCAGCACTATTTACAATAGCCAAGACATGGAAGCAACCTAAATATCCATCGACAGAGGAATGGATAAAGAAGAGGTGGTACATATATACAATGGGATACTACTCAGCCATAAAAAAAAGAATGAAATAATGCCATTGGCAGCAACATGGATGGACCTAGAGATTATCACATTAAGTGAAGTCAGTCAAACAGAGAAAGACAAATAGCATATGATGTCACTTATAATGTGGAATCTAAAAAGATAATACAAATGAACTTATTTACAAAACAGAAACAGACTCACAGACTTCAAAAACAAACGTATGGTTATCAAAGGGGAAAGGTGGAGGGGGCATAAATTAGGAGCTTGGGATTAACATATACATACTACTATATATAAGGTAGATAACCAACAAGGACCTACTGTATAGCACAGGGAACTCTACTCAATATTCTGTAATAACCTATATGGGAAAAGAATCTGAAAAAGAATGTGTATATGTATATGTATAACTGAACCACTTTGCTGTACACCTGAAACTAAGACAACATTGTAAATCAACTATACCCCAATATAAAAAAAATTAAATTTAAAAAATTTTTTAAAAGCTATTTAGAACTTAATACATACACACACACACACACATACACACGAGTACAAAACTGGGAAATGTTAATGAGATTGGTGTATTATGTGAATGGCAACATCCTGGTTGTCACAGAATAGTATAGTTTTGCAAAATGTTACTGCTTTAGTCGGTTCATGCTGCTATTAACAGAATACCACAGACTGGGTGGCTATAAACAACAGAACTTGATTTCTCACAGTTCTGGAGGCTGGGAAGTCCAAGATCAAGGTCCTGGCAGATTCCATGTCTGGTGAGGAACCACTTCTTGGTTCACAGGTGGCTATCTTCTCATTGTGCCCTCACATGGCGAGAGGGGTAAGGGAGCTCTCTGGGGTCTCTTTTGTAAGGGCACTAATCACCTAATCACCTCCCAAAGACCCTACATCCAAATACCAACACTTTGGGGATTAGGTTTCATTATAGGAACTTTCAGGGGACACAAATATTCAGTCTATAGCAGTTACTATGGGGGAAAACTGTGGAAAGTGTACGAGGGATGTTTCTGTATTATTTCTTACAACTGCATGTGAATCTACAGTGATCTCAATAAAAATTTTAATTAAAAGTAATGCTGGGGCTGGGAAGAAGGGCAGTGTGTGAGGGTGGGTGTATAGAGGAAACAAGATTAGCCAAATGTGGGTGATTGTTGAAGCTGGGTGATGGGTACATGGGGGTTTATCATAATATTTTTCTTTACTTTTGTATATATTAGAACATTTCTATGATTTAGAAAAAAAAAAAACAACCTTTGGGTTTATTTTTTTAAAGGAGGCTGAGATAGCTTTGGCACCCAGGAAGTGTTGGAGCTGAAACTTGAAACTGCACCCTATCCCCCAACCCTCAGGCCTGGGCTGTGACGATGGATATAAATGCCCTACAGGAACCCTAGCCATGAATTCAGTAAACTCAATTCCTCAGTCTTAAAATCCAGCCACTTCACCTCACATCAATCAGAATGGCCATCATCAAAAAGTCTACAAAAAAAAAAATTTTTTTTTAAAGTCTACAAATAGGGCTTCCCTGGTGGCGCAGTGGTTGAGAGTCCGCCTGCCAATGCAGGGGACATGGGTTCGTGCCCCGTTCCGGGAAGATCCCACATGCCGCGGAGCGGCTGGGCCCGTGAGCCATGGCCGCTGAGCCTGCGCGCCCAGAGCCTGTGCTCCGCAACGAGAGAGGCCACAACAGTGAGAGGCCCGTGTACCACAAAAAAAAAAAAAAAAAAAAAAAAAAAGTCTACAAACAGTAAATGCTGGAGAGGGTGTGGAGAAAAAGGAACCCTCCTACACTGTTGGTGGGAATGTAAGTTGATACAGCCACTATGGAGAACAGTATGGAGGTTCCTTAGAAAAATAAAAATAGAGCTACCATATAATCCAGCAATCCCACTCCTGGGCATGTACCTGGAGAAAACCATAATTCGAAAAGATTCATGCACCCCAATGTTCATAGCAGTAATATTTACAACAGCCAAGACATGGAAACAACCTAAGTGTCCATCAACAGATGAATGGATAAAGAAGATGTGGTAAGTGTGTGTATATATATACACACACACACACACACACACACACACACACATACACACACACACACAATGGAATATTACTCAGCCATAAAAAAGAATGAAATAATGCCATCTGCAGCAACATGGATGGACCTAGAGATTATCATACTAAGTGAAATAAGCTAGACAGAGAAAGACAAATATCATATGATATCCCTTATATGTGAAATCTATAAAAATGATACAAATAAACTTATTTACAAAACAGAAATAGACTCACAGACACAGGAAACAAACTATGGTTACCAAAGGTGAAAGGGAGGTGGATAAATTAAGAGTTTGGGATTAAAATATACACACTACTATGTATAAAATAGGTAACCAATAAGGACCTACTGTATAGCCTATATAGCACAGGGAACTATACTCAGTATCTTATAATAACCTATAATTGAAGAGGATGTAAAGAGAATGAATGTACGTATAAGTGAATCACTTTTCTGTATACCTGAAACTAACACAACATTGTAAATCAACTGTATTTCGTTAAAAATAATTAATTAAATAATTGATTTTTAAGCAAAAAGAATAACTATAAAACATTTTTTAGAAATCTGGCCGCTACCTCTTCTTAGGCCTGGATACAGAGATTAAAACAAGCCATTCCCGGGAATTCCCTGACGGTCCAGTGGTTAGGACTTGGCGCTTTCATTGCCGGGGTCCTGGGTTTGATCCCTAGTTGGGGAACTAAAATCCCGCAAGCTATGCAGCACGGGCCAAAAAAGCCCCAAGCCATTCTTTTCGCTAGCTTATGTTATGGGCCTCCAAGAAGTGTAAAGTTCACCGAACAACTTTAAAGAAACAATATGAATATGAGGATGGATAAGTGGAGGTGAGGGAATGAGGGGTCTCAGTCCAACCTCCACTCTGCCTAGGATTTTTTTGGCTGGAATTGCTTGTGCTCTTTTTTTTTTTTTTAAATTATCATGTACATATTTATGTTAATACAATTTGATGTTGCTCTTCCTCTCTAAAAAAAAAAAAAAAAGTCCCCCCTTTAAGACGGAACTGATAAGCAAGGAAGATTCCTTCTCTATCCTGAACTTCAGAGTCCCCTCGTGGCGGCCTGTTCTAGAGCTGTACCCTCTTCTGCAAAGATGGATTCCAGTTACACACCACAGAAAAACCAAGCCCTGACTAGGGGCAGCAGCAAGTGTGAAGGGGGAACCCAGGAGGAGGGAGTGAGGAGAGAGATTGTAAATGTGGTCCACGAACTGACACACACACCCCACCTACTCAAAGCAAAGGGGAGGAGGAACAGAGAAGCTTCCCCGAACCCCGTTAACTGAGATTGCCAAGTGAGGGGGCCCTGCCCGAGCCCTCATCAACTAGCCCCTCCCTCCACTCTCCAGGCTGGGGAGGTCCCACCTCTGCATCACTTCCCATCCTGGGGAGGGTGGGAGAGGAGAGAAGAAACAGTGCTGAAGGAAGAGGGAAAGGAGCACAAGAAGACCCCCAAGAAGAGGTCATGCTTCGGGTTCTTGGGTTTTGTCTTGATCGGTTACACTCACCAGGTAGTGGTGCTCCCTTCAGTCATCTAGGACAGGCAATCCCAGACACGGATCCTGGCTTGGGACAGACGAGGCTAGGTGCTGGAAGGGGTCATTCAGGGTCATCCCTGAGGTTCTGCTGGGCCAGACACTATAGGTGGGCTAAGGTGGGACAGCAGACAGGACAGGGCCAGAGGTCCTTCAAGGGACCATGCTGTTGAGTAGTACCAGCATGCATCCAGCACAGTGGTGTGACTGGGACCATGGCAGCAGGCAGCTAGGAAGACCCGCCCCAGCTGAGAAGGCAGGGGAAGAGCCATGGTTCCATCCAGGAAAGCGCCCTCCAATAGGGCCCAGACACGTCAAAGAGATGAGGCAGCAACACTCCACCACCACCCTCTGCAAACCCCATGTGCAGGGACCCCTCACTTCCCATCTCCCACTCCCAAACTGGCTGCTGCCGAGGGGTCAACCCAGAGACACCTCCTCACTGTGTCCCTGTCACACAGGGGATGCTGGAGGATGGGAGTGGCTGACCTTGCACTTCAACAGCTGTAACCCACCCCTCAGCCACACACACGTCCAGGCTCCCAGCCCCAGTGTACTTTCCCATCCTACCTAATCTCAGGGGTTGGCAGGGTAAACCACCCCCCAGCAGAGGGCCTGAGCCCTCCACTCCTTTCTCCCAACCCAGAAGGAACAGACCGACACCTGGAGGCGAGGGCACAGGTCCGGCTGCCCGCCAACGCACTGACTCTGAGCCCCTCGGCCTGGCCCCTCCAGAAGCAGGGAAAGGAACAGGAGGGCCAGGATGACACCCCTTATGTCTGAGTCTCCAGGGATATGGGATGAGACCAGCTTCTGGGATGGAGAGTTGAGGGTAGGGAATAAGGTCTCATTCGGAAGAAGCTGTCCACAGTCTGGGTGGGGTAGAGAATGAAGAAGGGGAAATTGGATGACACTAGGAAAACAGAAAGAAACAGATTTTCAGGGTTGGAGGTATGGAGAATTCAGTGGAGTTGGGCTTGGCAAAGGGGAGAGTATTGGATTGCGAGCCTGGGCTTGCTGGGGAGGGGATGTCCTTGATGTCAACATAGGGAACAGAAGTTGATGCCCATTGGTTAGGGCCTAAAAGAGCCTGGGGAGAGGCTGGTCAAAAACCACTGGAGCTACAAGAAAGGGGATAGAAGCCATGAGCAAGGTGGGTGGGGTTGGAGCCACAAAACATATGGCCATAAACCAGGAAGATGGGGCCATGGGTAGGGGAAATTTAACTATGCAGAGGGACACATGGTAAACTGCTGGCCTTAACCTAGGATACAGGTCCTAACAGATCTCTGCCTGGCTGAGAGTCGGCACCTCAAAAAAATGGGATGGGGGCAGTCTGCTACTCAATGAGGGAGGGCACACAGGATATGCTGGGGGATCCCTAGGGTGAAGGGTGATTCTGTGGGAACCTCTAGGTCAAACAGGGAGATGCTGGTGTGAGGTCTTTGCATAGCCCAAGGCTGGCTGGTGGAAGAGAAGGATCAGAGTCCCTCTGACTCCACTCTCTGCCGTGGTCCCAGGACCATCTGCCAAATGTCAACCCAACAGGAAAAGACCGGGTGGGGGGCGGGGGAAGGAGAGGAGGGGGAATGCTGGGAGGGATGGGAAACATAAAGTTTCCAGGTAGGGGTGAGAGGTGCTCTAGGCGAAGAGGAGAGATGGGGGGTCAAGGGGGGCAGAGACAAGGTATTGGGGACTGGGACATCATTAAGTGACTAAGAGGCGGGGGCCACGTTCCCCAGCAATAACCTCAGCTTGGGCAGCTGTGCAGAAACTTGAGGAGGGACCAGGGCCGGGGGTAAACGGGAGAAGGTCTGAGAGGGAACTGAAGCTCTGAGGTCCTGCCTTGGTCCTGAGGCTGCAGGAGGTTCCAAGATGGTGGAGAAGGAACCCTGGCCCAGAGCCCACTGGTGTCCACCGCTGCTGAGGCTATGGGAAGCTTGGGTGGGGCAATAGGACTCTCCTCCCCAAAAACTACTGGGACGGGGGGTCCCAGCCTCCACAGACCACCACCCTCCCTTGTCAAAGTCTGACCCAGCTCCCCAGACTCTTCCCCTTTATCTCAACCTGTGTCTCTGCCTCCACACTCTCCCCACCTCCCCTAAGCGGCCCCCAAGAGGTGCCCAGGCCCAGACTGAGCCCTCTCCCAGGACCTGCAATGCAGAGGGGATTTTAGAGTCTATGAGAAAACTGACCCAGGGCCAGCAGCTGGTAGGTGCAGAGCCAGGGCCTGAGCCCAAGGCACCCTCCTCTGTGTGGTGCCCAGCCTTCCTCTCCCCACCCGCCATTTATGCTCAGGCAAGAGGCTGGCCATGTTCCCCAGAGCCCAGCACAGGCCCACCACAGAGAGAGAAGATAAATATTTGCCAAATGAGAAAAAAGTATTCTTTTCAGGTTTTAAACACTATCCCTGATTCTGACAATTTAGGATTTGACTAATATGATGACTTTTTTTTTAATTGGCCCAAAATCCTTTGACATTCCTTCCACTGAGAGGCGCAGTGTACGTTCCCTCCCCTTGAATCTGACTCACATGAGCCTTCACTGAAACAACTCTGCTCCCCACAAGCCAACCACCACGCTAGCTGGGAACTGGAGCAGGAGGGAGGGCAGGTGAGACAGCCAGCCTGGGGGTAGTAGCCCTGCTGAGGGTCCCCCAAGGAGCCAGGTGGTCTCCTTTTGTTATGTAAATTAAGCAGCTCTCCAGGTAACCGTCACTTTTCCTCCTTTTCTGTGGCTGCCAGGGAGCTCAATGCTAAAGTTGGGCCAGATCGCAGTAACTGACATTGGCCTAGGTTTCTAGCACATTTAGCTCCTTTGAGACTTTAAAAAGTAAATGGAACACCTACATCACAGGATTGCTGGGAGGATTACAAGAAGACATTTAACATCTTTCAGAACCCACTATATGCTAGGGGTTATGCTAACTGCTTGAAACAAAACCCTGTGTGGTATTATCATCCCCATTTTGCAGATGGGGAAATACATCCGCATACAAAGAGGCCAAGTGATTTGCTCAAAGTCACACAGCAAGTAGGTACAGGAAATGGGACTACACTCTAAGGCTCTTTTCGTACATCTTAAAAGATAATGCATGTGTGAAAGCACCTAAGTCAACAATGGTTTCCTTCCTTCCATCTTTGGGCTCCCTCAGCACATCTGACCATCCCTCAGCTGGGGCATTTCTCACCCCGCATTGAGACTATCAATTTACCTTCTCTCAGCTGTGTACTGGGCTGGAGTGAATCACCTTCAAAACTGCCCCAGGGGGCTTCCCTGGTGGTGCAGTGGTTGAGAGTCCACCTGCCGATGCAGGGGACACGGGTTCGTGCCCCGGTCCGGGAAGATCCCACATGCCGCGGAGCGGCTGGGCCCATAAGCCATGGCCGCTGAGCCAGCACGTCCGGAGCCTGTGCTCCGCAACGAGAGAGGCCACGATGGTGAGAGGCCCGCGTACCGCAAAAAAAAAAAAAAAACTGCCCCAGGGAGGACCTAGCACTCAGTAAACGTTTGCTGAGTGAACGAAAGCCACACCACTTGTATTCCATTACTCATTGTAAAGCTCTTTCATTCATCCCACAAACATGTACTGAGCACCTACTCTGAAAATCTAGGGCTGCAGTTAAGTCCTCTGTGGACACAGCTTTGTTTAATCCTACCAATCGCTGTGTGTTTGCTGTGGGTGCTATCATGCGCATTTTTGAGGAGTCTAAGACAGTGGCTCTCAAACTCCAGCACGCATCAGAATCTCCTGGAGATCTTGTTGAACACAGTGCTGGGCTCCACCATAGAGTTTCTAATTCAGTACGTCTGGAGTGGGGCCCTAGAAACTGTGTTTCTAATAAACTCCCAGGAGATGCTGATGCTGCTGGCCCCTGGTCCCCACTTTAAGAACCGCAGCTGGTAATGGGTGAGGTGTTGGTCTACACCCAGGTCTGTGTGACTGCCCAGGCTCTTACCCACAATCCCTAGTGCTTCCTAACCTGAGAGCAGGGCAGGTGGCATGAAGGAGGCCTTTAGGCAAGTTCTGTTTGCACAACTTGGGGAGAAATGCAATCGCCCTTCTGGTCTTTCACGCCCCTCATCCCCACCCCCAGGTGAGCCTACCTGGAAGCTACTGAGAGTCTGGCCCAGAGCTGGTCCTGGGACCTCTCCTCCTTACTTCTCAACTCCTTTCCTGGCTGTTTCCCACAACTTGTAGACTAAGCCAGGGCTCCCTAACCCCTGGGCCGCAGACCGGTAATGGAACAGGGCCGCCCAGCAGGAACTGTGCAGCAGGCGAGTGAGTGAAGCTTCATCTGCGGCCCCCATCGCTCCCCATTGCTCAGGTTACCTCCTGAACCGTCCCACCCCCCGCTGGTGGAAAAATCGTCTTCCACGAAACCGGTCTCTGCTGCCAAAAAGGTTGGGGACCACTGGACTAAGCGAGCAACACTTACGTGTGTATTTGGCGGAAGGCTGGTGTAATAACTGACCTCTCAAAGATGTCAGGTTCAATCCCAATTACCCTTAAAAGAGGGAGGCAGCAGGACACTTGATACAGAAGAAAAAGAGACAATGTGACAAAGGCAGAGATTGGAGTGACAGCACCCACCAGAGGCTGGATGAAACAAGGAATGGATTCTCCTTTAGAACCTCTGGAGGGAGCACAGCTCTGCTCACAGCTTGATTTCAACTCAGTGAAACTGATTTTCAACCTCTGGCCCCCAGAACCCTGAAAGAATGAATTTCTGTCGTTTTAGGCCACCAAGTTGGTGGCAATGTGTTACTGCAGCCTCAGAAAACTAATGTAGCTGAAGGAAAGGTCTGGGCTGCCCCTCAGGCTCAGGCCACCATGTCCCCCAGGATCTCACCCACACCTTCGCCTTGGCAGCGTCCCCATCCTTGGAGGGCTGGGATTGGAGGCCCTATGGTGGGAGGATTTGGCCATCAAGGACCATCTTTCCTTTGAGGGCTTCTCCAGGCTCCAGAGACTTGCCAAGGGAAACCAGGGCAAAGGCAGGAGGAGAAAGGGTGGGTGGTGGAAGACAGGTGGAGTGTTGGGGGCACTGGAGAGGGGAGCCTGGTGTTGGGATTACAGAGGAATGACTGGCCCCCCGTGAGTCCCTCTGTGTGGGGAGAAGGAAGCGGGAGCCTTGACAGCACAGGGGGGAGGGGTGGCCATGGGGCGGCCTGTTGTGTGGAGAAGTTGATGGGGGTAGGTCTACATCCAGCCATGCCCACCCAGGGGCCCCCAAGATCTTAAGCTTCTGGGGGTGGCCACCCAGCTGGTCACCAATCATACTCAGCAAGTGTCAGGCTGCCGTGGCAACCAGGAAGGGTACTCAAGAAACTGAAGCCTTAGACACTAAGTTTTAGGAAACATAGGCTGCTAGCAGAGACCTAGAAATCAGGAACCAGCCCCCTTTCTGCAAGTTACTCCCCACACACATGGTGTCAGTCCTTCAACCTGAGAGAACCCCCAAATGCCCAGTACATTTCCTGCTGGCATCCCAGGCCGTAGAAAGGCTGCTACTTGGGCAAAAAAGGGTTGAGGCTGGGTTGATTCTGGGCTGGAGGGACAGAGGAGGCTGCAGGCGGGGACTGGGTAGTCTAGCAGGAAGTGAAATCGGTAGAGAAAGAGGCCTTTTGACACCAATCAGCAGTGTGCTGTGACCACAGCACTGAGACCACATCTACAGTCCCAGGTCCAAAGTCTGCCCCTGGGGGACAGGGAGAGGAGTAGGAGGGACTCACATTAGACAGAGGACTGGGCCTGGGACCAGAAATCAGAGGATCCCCAGACCCCCAGCAACACCATCTTTTTCCTCGTTGGGCCTCAGTCTCCTCATCTGTAAAACGGGGGGAGGGGAGCTATACTAGTTGATCTCTGAGCACCTTCTGTTTCAGACAATACATCCCTTTCCCCAACAGCACACACACACACACACACACACACACACACACACACTTATTTCAGTCATTTGCCACTACCAGGGGCTAGTCCCCTCTCCTTGGCATCTCCTGCAGCCAGCCCCTTCCTCTCTCCTATCCAGGACTTCCACTTCTCCCCAGGACTCCAGCATCCCCCACTCCCCATCGGCCGAAGCAGCCTCCCCATCCAGCCTCCACCAGCCTCACTCCCAGCAGCAGCAGCAGCTCAGGATGACTGCGTAGAGAGAGCATGCCCACAACAGCCAGGCCTACCAGACAGAGCAGGAAGCAGCAGGTCTCCTGATACAGCTCAGAAGTGGCAGGTTTGGGGGATGCTGGATGCTGAAGATCAGCTGCTCCTTGGCAGGAGAGAAAACCCTAAAAGCATGAAGTGGGTGCAATGAGAGCTAAAGGGGTGGATGAGGTCAGATCCCCCACCAGGAACAAGTTCTGTGCCAGGGAGAGGAAAAAGAAACGTGAGGAGATGGCTGCAGGGACAGCAGGGCAGCCTAGAAGGAGACTTTGTGCAAATGAGAAAAGTGTGCCCCTTCCTCAAAGCTCTTTACTGCCATCTGATGCAAAATTGCCCTAATGGTTCTATACATCTGTCGACTGTGGAGTTGTGCAGTGTACAACCTGCACAATGGCAAGCAGAGGGATGGAGGAGGGGGCCTCCGGGAGAGAGAAGGAGGGAGCCCTGGGTCCAATCGGAGAGGTAGGGAAAGCAGTGGTCCGTGACAAGGGCACCGGCTGGCAGGCATTTTTTCACTCTCATAGCACTAACCGGAAACTTGCCGAAGTTACTGAACCCCTCTAAACCACAATTTACTGATTTGGAAAATGGGGGTGATGCCTTTAGGGCCTAAGGGACGGCCTGCCCTTAGGATTAAATGAGAAGCTGATGCAAATCTCGCTCGACATGAAGTAAGTGCCCCGATGGTGGTGGACTTGGCAACAAGAGCAGGACACAGAGAGAGGGAAAGAGGGAGAGAGAGGCCGGCTGTTCCAGGCCAAAGGACATGGTTTCACTAGCTTGTTGAGGAGTTGTTTTAACTAGAGATTAGCTGTCCCGTGAAACCAGTGTCTCCAATGGCCCGTGTCACCACGGGTGACCCTGAGTGTTTAAGGATACGGGGTAGGAGCTCCTTCATAATCCTCCATCGGCTAACGCCGTCGGGCTGCGGGGGGAGCCGGCCCCTCGATCGGGGCTCAGGGGCTCACGATGGTACTTCTCCCTGTTCGCGGACACCAACACGAGGCCACCCGCAGCTCCGCCGCCGTCCCCGCAAGGCTGCTGCGAGCTCCCAAACCCGAGGCCCAGTGAGGCTCGGCGAGACGGCCATGGAGACGACGCGGGAGTAACGGCGTCCGCGCACCGCAGCGCTCCCGAAGCTCAGGACCGCGAGGCAACCGGTCTTCCACGTGCCCCAGCTCGGCGGCCGCCCCGCTGACCCCTCCGCCCCCACAGGTCCCACCCTGCGCTCGGTGCCCTCGGGCCAGGCCTCTCCCCACCCGCACCCACCTGTCGTGAAGGGAGGTCCGACTAGACCGCGGGCGGAGGCGGGAGAGACCCCCCCCTTCCCAGAGGCCACGCCCCTTCGGAGCGCAAGGGGTTCCGGCTCGTGGGGTGACGTCACGGGGTTGGGCAGGTGTCCACGGAGGGCACGCCCTTCCCTCATTGGGCACTACTCCTCCCCGTTCCACAGGGACTTTAGGGTAAAGTCCAAATTCCTCCATTCTCCAGCTTGAAATCCCCTTCTCCACCCACGGGAAGCCCTCAGCTCCCCAGGCTGGAGCCTTCTATGACTCGAAGCGGCTTCCATGACCTTCCCCCAGGGCAGCCTCTGGTGCAGGGTCCCCCATCAAACTAACCGCAGGTTAAAATATAGATTCCCAGGTCCCACCTCAGTCTCTGGCTTTGAGGCCAGGAATCTGTATTTTTAACAAGCTTCCAGGTGGTTCTGATGTCTTCTAAGCTTCAGAATCTCATTGTCTACATTCTCATTCGAAGTGGCAGCAGTTCTCAAACTTCAGTGGGCTTGTTAAAATGGGCTGTTGGGCCCCATCCTCAGAGTTTCTGATTCAGGAGGTGTGGGGTCTGAGAGTCTGCATTTCTACCTGTCTCCGGGGACGCTGATGTTGCTGGTCCAGGACCACACTGGGAGAACCACTTCTTTAATGATACATTTTGGAGAAGAGTTTTCACCTGTTGTCAATTCACTGGGTACCAAGCCCTGTGCAAGGCGCTTCACATTCATACAGCCATGTGAAATAAATATTTACCGTTTTTCCCGGATAAGGAAAGTGAGATTCAGACAAGTTAACTCACTTGCTCAAGGTCACACAGCCAGGAAGGGCAGGATTTGAACCAGGTCTTTCTGAATCCAAAGGCTGGGCTGGCTCAGCCTCCCATGCACTGCTGAGAAGTGCAGGATGGGGCTCTGAAGCCCCCCTCCCGCATTACCTTAGGTTCAGGGAACTGTCTTTGCTGGGTACCAGTTTTTCTGCCCAGAGAGTTCATGAAGAGAAGACAGAGAAGCCTATTCCTCACGTGGTCCTGACCCCTTGTTCCTTCGCTCCCACTCACATTGGAGTGGAAGTTGCCCTGACTTCTCTCTGATGGGCTCCAGAGTCTCCTGGTTAGATCGCGGGGACTAGGAAAAGGAAGGACACTTGGCTGTTACAGGAAGAGCGGGGGGGAGGCAGGACCATGGGGTCCTGAGAGGAAAAGGGGGTGTGCCACACAGGTGCCCGGGCACCTGGTCACTCCTGCCTGGAGATTTTGCCCCGACAGACCCCAGGGGAAGCCTTTCCTTGGGGGCAGGGACACACAGGTCAAGCCACAGCTGCTGACGGGGTGGAGAGTTGCATAGCACATCTCAGGGGGCCCTCAGGTGAAGGACAGGGTGGTGAGGAAGACAGCAAATCTAGGTGGGCTGTTACGGATGAGGAGTCCCACCTGTGACTTCCTACTCCTGTCTACTTCAGAGCCGGGTTTCTCCTTCATCACCCCCTAACCCCTACTTCTGTGGAGCGGGCCTGAGACAGGGGTCAGCAGCCCTTCGAGACTGTGCTCATTCTCCTCTGCCTCTTCCTCGCAGCCCCCAGCTTTCTGCCTCTCCTCACTGGCTCCTGGGTCTTAAAGGTTCCCTTGGGGAGGGGAGCACAGCCTGGAAAGGGAGCACAGTTGGGGGGCCAGAGACAGGACGCCAAACGGAAGGAGTCTGACCCCATCGGGTGGGCAGACTAGGACCCAGGGGTACATACTACCTACCTGAGTCATCCTTCCTTACCCCAAACCCTATTGCCCTGTGCATGCCAGGCACTGTGCTGAGGTGAGCTCTGGGACACAGCCCTGAACAAAGCCCAGGGGACAGGGGGACGGGAATTCAGGGAAGGCACCTCTCTCTGAGGTAGCTAGAGACTAAATCTGAAGGAGGAATGAGAGCAAGCCAAGTGAAAAATGTGGGGGAACCACTTTCAAAACAGAACAATCAGCATTTGCAAGAGGAAATGAACTGAGACTAGCCAAGCACAGCAGAAGTGACTGCAAAGGGACATCTGGAGAGATGAGGCCAGGCAGGTGGGCAGGGGCCACAGCCAGGCGCTGAGGCAAGGAGTTCGGATTTCATCCTAAATGCTACAGGATGCCCTGAAAAGATCTTAAGTGGAGAGATGACATGCTCCAAGTTACACTGAAATCTCTACCTAACCCCATAAAAATTTTCAAAAATATATCTGTGCGGTAAAAAATAAAATAAAATAACATAAAATAACCTCACCCCTGTTGGAATGGCTATCAGCAAAAAGACGAGAAATAACAAGTGTTGGCAAGGACATGGAGAAAACGGAACCCTTGTGCACTGATGAGAATGCAAATTGGTGCAGTCATTATAGAAAAGAGTAGAGAGGTTCCTCAAAAAATTAAAAATAGATCTACCAGGGAATTCCCTGGCAGTCCAGTGGTTAAGACTTGGTGCTTTCACTGCCGTGGGCCTGGATTCGATCCCTGGTCAGGAAACTAAGATCCCACAAGCTTCGTGGCGTGGCCAAAGAAATAAAATTAAAAAAAAAAAAATAGAACTACCATATGATCCAACAATCCCACTTCTGGAGATTTGTCCAAAAGAAATAAAAACACTGGGCTTCCCTGGTGGCGCAGTGGTTAGTAATCCCCTGCCAGTGCAGGGGCCATGGGTTCGAGCCCTGGTCCGGGAAGATCCCATGCCGTGGAGCAACTAAGCCCGTGTGCCACAACTACTGAGCCTGCGCTCTAGGGCCCGCGAGCCACAATTACTGAGGCCGCGTGCCTAGAGCTCATGCTCAGCAACAAGGGAAGCCACCGCAATGAGGAGCCCGTGCACCGCAAGAAGAGTAGCCCCCGCTCGCCCAACTAGAGAAAGCCCATGTGCAGCAATGAAGACCAAGTGCAGCCAAAAATAAATAAATAAAAATAAATAAATAAATTGCAGCATTATTTACAATAGCCAGGACATGGAAGCAACCTAAGTGTGTCCATTGATGGATGAATGGATAATGAAAATGTGTATATATTATTCAGTCATAAAAAAGAAGGAAATCCTGACATTTGCAACAACATGGATGGACCTTGAGGACATTATGCTAAGTGAAATGTCAGACAGAGAAAGACAAATACTGTATGATCTCACCTATATGTGAAATTAAAAAACACCGAACTCATAGATACAGAAAACAGATTGGTGGTTGCCAGAGGCAGAGGGGTAGGGGGTGGGCAAACTGAGTGAAGGGGGTCCAAAGGCACAAACTTCAAGTTATAAAATAAGTCCTGGGGATATAATGTACAGCATGGTGCCTATAGTGAATAATACTGTATTGTATATTTGAAAAAGAAAATAACAGCTAAAATGAATAAAGTGGGAGGAATCACTACCTAAAGTTAGGGCTTACTTCAGTAATCAAGGCAGTGGGGTATTAGCAAGGGACAGACATATAGATCTATGGAACAGAATAGAGAACTCAGAATTAGATCCAACTGATTTTTTGTTTTAAAGAGAAAAGTGAATATATGATCCAACTTTTTAAAATTTTATTTTATTTATTTATTTATTTATGGCTGTGTTGGGTCTTCGTTTCTGTGTGAGGGCTTCCTCTAGTTGCGGTGAGCGGGGGCCACTCTTCATCGCAGTGCGCGGGTCTCTCACTGTCGCAGCCTCTCTTGTTGCGGAGCACAAGCTCGAGACGCGCAGGCTCAGTAGTTGTGGCTCATGGGCCTAGTTGCTCCGCGGCATGTGGGATCTTCCCAGACCAGGGCTCGAACCCGTGTCCCCTGCATTGGTAGGCAGATTCTCAACCACTGCGCCACCAGGGAAGACCTGATCCAACTGATTTTTGACAAAGGGGTGAAAGGAATTCAGTGGAGAAAGGATGATCTTTTCAAAAAATGGTGCTGGAGCAGTTGCACATCCATAAGCAAAAAAATGAACTTTGCCCTAAACCTCACACCTTATACAAAAATTAACTCAAAATGTATCACAGACTTCAATACAAAACTATAAAATATAGGGGGAAAAACAGATGAAAATCTTCAGAACCTAGACCTAGGGGAAGAGTTCTTAGACTTGATACCAAAGGCACAGTCCATAAAAGGAAAACTTGATAAATTGGACCTCATCAAAATTAAAATTTTTTACTTTGTGGAAGACCCTGCTAAGAGGATGAAATGGCAGCTACAGACTGGGAGAATATATTTGCAAATAACATCGCCAACAAAGTACATATATATATATAAAGAATATTTTTTTAAACTCTCAACACTGTAAAAAACAAACAATCCAATCAGAAAATGGGCAAAACACATGAACAGACATTTCACTAAAGAGGCTATATGGGGACTTCCCTGGCGGTCCAGTAGTTAAGAATCCTCGCTTCCACTGCAGGGGGCACAGGTTCAATCCCTGGTCGGGGAACTAAGATCCTGCATGCTGCGTGCCACAGCGCCCCCCCCCCCAAAAAAAGAGGCTAAACGGATGGTAATTATTTGAACATAAATGAAAAGATGTTCAACAGCATTAGCCACTAGGAAAATGAAAATTAAAAGCAGAATGAGATATCACTACACACCTGTCAGAATGGCTAAAATTAAAAATAGTGATAAGAGCAAATGCTGGTAAGGATGTGGAGTAACTGGATTACTCACACATTGCTGATGGGGATGTAAAATGAAACAGCCACTCTGGAAAAGCGTATGCCAGTTTCTTTTTTTTCTTTTTTATAAATGTATTCATTTATTTTTGGCCGCGTTGGGTCTTCGTTGCTGTGCGCAGGCTTTCTCTAGTTGCGGTGAGCAGGCTTCTCATTGCAATGGCTTCCCTTGTTGCGGAGCATGGGCTCTAGGCACGCGGGCTTCAGTAGTTGTGGCACGTGGGTTCAGTAGTTGTGGCTCGTGGACTCTAGAGCAAAGGCTCAGCAGTTGTGGCACACATGCTCAGTTGCTCCGCGGCATGTGGGATCTTCCCTGGCCAGGGCTCGAACCCGTGTCCCCTGCATTGGCAGGCGGATTCTTAACCATTGCACCACCAGGGAAGTGCCTGGCAGTTTCTAACAAAATGAAACACACACTTAACTTGTGACCCAGCAATTGCACACTTGTGCATGAAATGAAAACTTACACAAAAATCTGCATACAAATGTTCGCAGCTTTATTTGGAAGAGCTCCCAACTGGAAAAACCCAAATGTCTTTCATTGGATGGTTAAACAAGCTATGGAACAACTATACCATGGAATACTAGTCAGCAATAAAAAAGAACGTGTTATTGATACATGCACAACTTGGACGAATCTCAAGAGAATTATGTTGCATGAAAAAAAGCCAATCCCAAAAGGCTATGTACTACAGGATTCCATTTATATTATATTCTTGAAATGACAAAATTATACAGAGGGAGAACAGGTTAGTAGTTGCCAAAGGTTAGGGAGGGGAGAGGGAAAGATATGGCTAAGGATATAAGAGGGCAGCACAAGATAACCCTTTGATGGAGCTGTTCTGTATGTTGACTGTGGTGGTGGTGGTCACAGGAATCTACATGTCATAAAATTACACAGAACTAAATACACACGCACACATACACAAATAAGTACATGTAAAATGGGTGCAATCTGGATAAGGTCAGTGGAGTGCATTAATGTCAATTTCCTGGCGGTGACATTGTACTGCAGTTACGCAAGATGCTATCACTGAGTAACGTCCGGATGAAGGGTATACAAGAGCTCTATTATTTCTGACGATTGCATATGAATCCACGTTATTTCTAAATAAAAGTTAAAAAAAAAGAAAACAGAGGACTATGTTAAAATATTTGCAACTCATATCATAAAGGGCTGATGCCGCTCACATTTAAAGAGTTTCTCGACAAAGAAATAATAACAAAACTAAACACGTATACAGCACATAATATGTAGCAAGTACTGTTCTAAGTTTTTTCAATGCATTCATTCATTAAATTCTCACATCATTCCCATATCATCTCCATTTTATAGGTGAGGTGACTAAGGCACAGAGAGGTTAAGCACCTTGCCCAAGGCCACAGAGCTAGTAAGTGGTAGCGCCAGGATTCAAAACCCAGCAGTCTGGCTCCAGAATGCAAACTCTTAAACTCTGTGGGTCTCTAGAAAAGACTAGAAAAATTGTCAGAGCATATAAACGGTAAAAGAAAAACAACTGGGTCTTACAGGAGAGGAGAGAAATCCAGAGAAGGGTGGTGCAGACCTCCCTGCACCCTGGGAACCAACCTTCTTAAGGGCCCCATCTGCCCCAGCTTGGGCAAGCCCAGCCCACGTCACACCTCATTACACAAGGCACAGACTCCTCCTTCAACACAAAAAGACCAATCCCCGCCTTCCAAAACCTGCCCCTCTGCAGCCACCTGCTCCAGGAGGAACTGAGGGAAAGGGAGACTGGCAGGCCAGGACTCAGCTTTAGCAGGGAGACAGACACAGCATCCCAGGTGAGCTGGGAGACAGGTGTGGGGCAGGTAGGCTCAGCTTTTGAAACAAAGAGGACAGAAAAGGGAAGAAAAGAGCCCCTCCCTTGGAGGTCTTACCAGCCAGTCTACCCTGTCCCCGCAGACTGACCCAGTGAGCAGATAGGCAGCTCCAGTAAGGAGTAGACAGCGCTGGCAAATTGGGCAGCAATGACCCAGGGGACAAAGGACTCAGCATGAGGCCACCACCAGAAACACCTGCTCCCAGGCCTGCAGCCCTCCTGGCCCCTTGGAAGAGCTCCAGCCCTCTGAATCCCAAAGGTGCTCCCCTCTCATCCCCCTCCTCCCTCAAGTCCTGGGAGACCATGTGCCTATTTGGGGGGGAGGGGGTAGACAAAGGAAGCTAGCCCTACAACAGTCCTAGAGACTAATATCTCATTTGACAGGTGACATCTTCCCTTAGGTAGAGGGTAGAGAATGCCATCCCTGCCATCCTACAACCTTTTCCTCTAATTAATCGCAGTCCTGCCACTCCTGAGAGGAAAACAGGAACAAGTTAAAATATTACAGAGACCCACAAGTGCACACAGGCACATCCATGTGTGTACTTCCAGCTGTACACACACCCTGCCTGCATGTCTAAGGCCAAGACCTTCATGCCTTTGCCCAGCCCACAGTGGGGCTCAGGACTCGCTCTCCTCCCCCAGGGCTCAAATACGAACGTGGATGAGGCTGAAGAGGAGGGAAGGACAGGGGTAGAAAGATGATCCAGTGTCCAGGGCTGGGACTTTGTCTCTGGGTTCAAAGGCTTAAACGAAGAATATTTTACCCTGGGTCAACTCTCTCTGTGGCAGCTTTGAACTGTTAGCAAGCAGAGCTGAGGGAGCTAAAGGCACCATGTGTCCCCAACACTGAAAAGCATGCAGTGGATAAAGGGAGCACAGGACCCGACTGGAACCCCCTGGAAGCTGGCTGGGGACAGATCAACCAGCCGTTTCAACCCATCATTCTATCTGAAGAGCTTGAGGTCCAAAGAAGGAGAGGGATTCACCAGAGTCCCACAGCAAAGTGGCAGCAATACTGAGACCAGGACCAGGATCTCCTGACTCTCTCTCAAGTACTCTTCCTGTTACTCACGGCACATGCCATTCTTTGTCACTTCCAAAACTGGCGTTCCCTCCACCAGAGAGCTGTTTGGAAAGTGCTTCCCACACACTAGGTGAAGGTTTACTTTCTGGTTCATTCAGCACTGTTTTAGGCCACGGAGATAATAATCATAAACAATAGATCATAACCATTAGCATCACAATAGCACATAACATTTACTGAGCCCTTATGGTGTGCCAGTCATCACCTCCCTGACCCTCATGACAGACCTATGACACCAGTACTACTACCATGCCCCACTTCACAAACGAGGAAACCGAGGCTCAGAGAGGTTAACCAATTTACCCAGGATTACACATCAAGGAAGTGTTCGCTTAAACCACTTCCCATGCTCTTAACTACTGCATTCCACTGCTGCCACCCAAGTATACTGGTAAACAAATCAATATGATAATTTCAGATACTGTTAAGTACTATGAAAAAATAAAACATGGTGAGAGATAGAGGATGAACTTGACAGTGGCTCTCTCCCAATCTGTAGGTCCGGTGGTCAGGGCAAGAGTCCACAAAGACATAGCGACGTCTGTACAGAATCCAGAGGGGCAAGGAGCCCACCTTGACAAGATCTGAGAGAAGGGCATTTTAAACAAAGGGGACAGTTTGGGTTTTGTTCCAAGGGCGATGGAAAGCCATTGGAAGGTTTAAGCAAGGCAGTGACATGTTTTGCTGTGTGATGAATAGATTGTAGAGGGATCCCAGGGAAAAAGAAGAGATCTGACATTTTCAGGAAATCTGATGATGAAGGGGTGGAGGGGAGATGAGGCAGGACTGAGAATAGAGCAGGGGCATCTGGGACCAGCACTCTCCTTTGCTCCCCACACTTCCAGGGGCCCCCGCCCCATTAGGATGGGTGGATTTGAAAATCAAGACCCCTGGTCCCAGCTGGGCCCACCTATAGCCCTACCACCTCTGCCTCATGGAGTCCAGCAGCCTTGGGGGAGGGGAAGTGCTTGGGGTCTGATGGGGACAGGAGGGCAAGGTGTCCAAGGCGAGCTTTTTTTTTTAATTAACATCTTTATTGGAGTAGAATTGCTTTACAATGGTGTGTTAGTTTCTGCTGTATAACAAAGTGAATCAGCTACACATATACATATATCCCCATATCTCCTCCCTCTTGCATCACCCTCCCACCCTCCCTATCCCACCCCTCTAGGTGGACATAAGGCACCGAGCTGCCAAGGCGAGATTTTTTTTTCTTTTGGCTGTGCCACGTGGCATGCGGGATCTTAGTTCCCCAACCAGCAGTTCTGCACCCCCAGCAATGGAAACTCGGATTCTTAACCACTGGACCACCAGGGAAGTCCCTTTTTTTCTTTTTTGTCTTTTTCTTTTTTTTTGGCCAAGGTGGGATTTTTGCTCAAAACTCTCATCAGGGGACTTCCCTGCTGGCGCAGTGGTTAAAAATCCGTCTGCCACCGCAGAGGACACAGGTTCGAGCCCTGGTCCAGGAATTTCCCACATGCTGTGGAGCAACCCATGTGGCACAACTACTGAGCCCGCATGCCACAACTACTGAAACCCTTGCGCCTAGAGCCCATGCTCCGTAACAAGAAAAGCCACCACAATGAGAAGCCCGCGCACCGCGACGAAGAGTGGTCCCCCCTCTCCACAACTAGAGAAAGCCCACGTGCAGCAAGGAAGACCCAGTGCGGCCAAAAAAAAAAAAAGACTCATCAGGAGGAAGATTTCCCCAGGGGTCACACTGTCCCCCACTGCTCTCTACCAGGAAAGGGCTGGGTGGGTAAGAATCCCACCCCCCACACAAATCTCCACCCCAGGAGATCCTATATGCTATAATAATCCTATAATTCTATATTCCTATATAATCCTATAATTCTATATTCCTATATAATCCTATATTCCCCCCAGTTGGGAATATCGTCCTCACGTCCCAACATGGGCCTTCTCCAGGGCTCTGGACTAGATTACTTGGGATGGGGAGGAAGGAGGCTGCCTGGGTGCACTGGGACATCTAGGAAAAGCAAGTTCTATGGACTTTCCCCCTCCGTCCCATCCCTTTCTCTCCCATGAGTTTATGAGTTTCCTGCCCCCGCTTGGCCAAGCCCAGACAGGACTCCATCATGTCTGGGGAGGGAGAGATGGTGGGAGGTGCCAGCAGCTCCCGTGGCTGCTGGCTGAACTCACCTTCCTTTCCTCCCCTTGCCTCCTAACGACGCTGAAGAAGCCAGAGAAAAATGGGAGGTGTATTCCTTCCCACAAGCCCACAGCCTCAAGCCCATTGGCTCCTGGGCCTGTAGCTACTTGCAAGGCTATTTACTAGTGACCCTCAGGGGCGCCCAGCCTTCCTACCCTCCTCTCACTGAAATTTCCTATTAGGTCCCCAGTAGGAAGAGGAGCATATCTCTAAGGATTTGGAGGGGCTGGTTCTGGACCTTAGACAGTGAGGCACTACTCCAAAACCCTGGGACCCATTAGTCCTCCAGGCTTCCTGGGACAGACCCACCATGGCCTGTTCGGCCCCAGAACAGTTCCTGGCACACAATGGAGATGTGGTGAATAATTGGTGATTGAAAGCCCCAGAATTGAGCCACTGTGTATTAGAATGTTTTGAGGGCCTGACTGGCTTCAGGCTAAGCTCAGAACTGATTCCTGGAGAAGCCACCACATTCATGTATTGAACACCTGCTGTGTAACATGTATGTAACATGTCCTGTGTGAGCTAGACATTCGTTGGATGAATGAAAGCTGCACGACCTTAAACATGACCTTTCTGTCCCTCAGTTTTCCTCTCTAAAACATGGAAGTGATAATACTTCGTCATAAAGCCACTGTGAGAATTACAGTACTTAGAACAAGACATAAAAATAGTCACAGTAGGTGTTTAATAAGTGGTGGGTGGTATGACGAGGGCTGTAAATGTTGGGGTGCGGTGCACAGCTAACAGGCTCAGGGTAGCAGAGCTGTAGGGCATCGGGCACGGCAGCCGGGGGCTGCTCCGGACTTCTGGGAAAGGCCACTCAAATTCCCAGCAATGGTGTCCAACTTTGCCAGAGCTGCGGGGGGTGGGGTTGGGGGCCAGGAGGAGAGTTTGCTGACTTTTCTAGTGAACTGGGCGCTTCCAGCAAACCATCCCTGCTGCTCACCGGCTCCCAGCTTTGCTAACGCCTCCTGCTCACACCTAATTTCTCGGTGAGCAAGACCCAGTAGCACAGCCGTCCCTCCCCCGCTCCCAGGGCCTCTGCTGCCCCCTAGGCTCGGGCGCGGCTGCCAGCCCTTGCACCTTCCCCCACCTCCAAGCCCTGTGAATTCTGACATCCCCGAATTTTATCGTCTCGTGAAATATCCCTGCTTTTCCTTGGGGAGCCACCTCTGCGCCCTCGCGTGGCCCGGCAAGACGGCAGGCTAAGGCGGAGAGGGGACTTGAGGCTCCACGGTCTCCCCTCGTGTTGCCCCCGCCCCCCAACCTCGCACCAGACCGCCACGGTCTCCAGCCTCTGCTCCCGCGGCGCCAGGCAGACACCCTCCCGCGCTCTCCGACCGCCGACACTGCTGGCCCCCGGCCCGGGCCCTCGGCGCCCGGCGGCCCAGCCTCACCGCCGGGAACCCTGGGAGCTGTAGTTTTCGGCCGCCCTCGGCAGGGGCGGGGCCCACAGAGCCTGATGCGTGTGCGCGTCCGCCAAGTGAGGGACCCTGACCCTCGCCATGGCCGGGCCCAAGAGCGGCAGAGAGGCAGGGCAGTGGACCAGCTGAGGAGGCGGAATTTCCAGCGAGGTCTCGTTCTCCGTAGGGCCCTGGACAAGTCCCGTAACATCAGCAATAGTCTGTCTTGTAGGATTTCCAGCGAGAGCCCAGGCTCAGCACCTGGTACCCAGCATGTCCTCAATGAACCGGTGCCTCTGAGACTATCGTTACTGGCCCGGCACAGTTGCCAAAGGCAATTCAGCCCCTAAAAGTGTGTGTGGGGCTGCCCGCCACCCCGACCCCCGTTACTCCCACACATATTTGGGCCAGCGCCCCAGGTGCCCCTCCCTATCCCACCCAAGTTCCCCTCAGTGCCTTGGGCCATCCACAAACACACTCTACCTCTACTCAGAAATTTCCGATATTTATTTCCCAACATTTTGATAATTTTTTACAAATTGAATAAAAGGAATGAAGGAGAGTACGTGGGCCCCCAGGCCAGGCCTTGGGGTCCCGATGAGAGGTGACGGTTTGAAAACTTCTCCTCACCCACAACTCCTGGCCTGCTGCCCTAACCTCTCCTATCAACCTTACCTAAGAGTGAGGTGGGGGCTTTCTGAGGATGTGGGGTTCCCCCCTAGAGGGGACTCTGGGAATCCTGTCTCAAGCCCTGAACTGGGTCAGGTTGGGGACAGATGTGGGCCCGGATGTGGCGCCGTCGCTGCCTCTCCTGCCTGCGGGCCAGCCGCTGCAGTCGTTTCCGAACGGCCCACAGCACCAGGTACACTTCCTGCAGCATCTCAGTCCCTCTCGACTCCAAAGGGGACCCGGTCTTCATTTGGGAGGTGACTGAGGTAGAACTCACAGATGACTGTGAAAGAGAGAAGATGAGCACAGATGAACAGCTTGGTCTAGGGGGAAACCACTGGTGGAACCACCTGCAGATAAACGGCAAAGGCTTGTCTAATTCCACCTGCCCTGTCAAGCCTCAGCTTGGGCAATGCCTCCTCCAGGAAGCCTTCTCGGCCTGTCTCTACTCTGGTGTTCACCCTGTCATACCACATTTTATGCACTATTTGTTCTGCGGACTCATCTGTTTTCAATACCACTATGCAAGCTCCTGGAAGACAGGGACCATGTCCGACCCACCTTTGAGTCCCCACTAGGGTTCCATGGAGAGTGCATTAAAATGAAGGCCAGAATGACACCCCCAACTCTGTCTCCAACCCAAAGCTCTCGCCTGACCTCCAGGCCTGTATATCCCACTGCCTCCTAGGCGTCTCCCTGCAGATGTCCCTCTGACACTTCAACTCATCCTGTCCCAACGCCCTAAAGTCGTTACTTTCTCCCCTAAGTCGGCTCTCCTTCCAGTGAATGGCTCCAGCCTGTTTTCATGTCTGTCTCTCCCTCGCTCCTCACCGTCATGCAATCAACCACGTGGGACAACAATTCTACCTCTTAAATATCACTCCAATCCATTAACTTGTTCTACCTGATGCCTCTCTCCCGGCCCAGAATATTTTATTTTATTTTATTTTATTTTTGACCACACCGCGCGGCTTGTGGGATCTCAGTTCCCCGACCAGGGAGTGAACCTGGGCCTCGGCAGTGAGAGCGCCAAGTCCTAACCACTGAACTGCCAAGGAATTCCCCAGGTGAACTTTCAAAAATTATTATTAATGCAGTAATACCTAATTCAAAACCAAAATAAATTGACTTGGTAGTAACCTAGACACTTCCCTTTTTAAATTAAAATTTTGACTGAGATAATTGTAGGTTCACATGCACTTGTGAGAAATAATACTTACACTCTTTACCTATTTTCCCCCTATAGTAAAATCTTTCAAAACTCTAGTAGTATCGTAGAATACTGACATCAATACAATCCACTGATCTGAATTTATTCATATTTCTCCAGTTTTACTTGTATTCGTGTGTGTGTGTGTGTGTGTGTTGAATTCTTCCCAATTTTACATGATACGTGCAGGTTCATGAATTCAACTACCATAGTCAAGATACAGGAGATTTCCATTGTCGCAAGGATCCCTCATGTTGCCCTTTTATAACCAACCCATCTCCCCCGTCTCTCCCTCCATGCGCAGCCCCTGGCAACCACTAAACCACTAACTGGATCCCCACTTCTCTAATCTGGTTATTTCTGCAATGGTATATAGTATAAATGGAATCATACGATATATAATCTTTTGGGATTGGTTGTTTTCACGCAGCATGATTCCCTTGAGATCCATCCAAGTTGTTGCATATATCAATAGTTTGTTCCTTTTTATGGCTGAGCAGTATCATTCCATGATATATCACAGTTTAACCACTCACCCATTGAAGGACATTTGGGTTGGTTTGGGCTCTTATGAATAAAGCTGCTATGAATGTTCACGTACAGACTTGTGTGTGAACATAAAATTTCATTTATCTGGGATAAATGTCCAGGAGTACAATCACTAGGCCATATGATAACTGCATGTTTAGTTTTAGAAGAACTGACCACACTGTTTTTCCAGAGTGGCCACACCATTTTACATTCCCACCAGCGTGAATGAGTCATGGGGGATAGGAGGGGGGTGCTGCTGGGGACAAGGGGGACAACGTGCTGACCTTCCAGCTGCACATCTGCCAGCCAGACTGCAGGGCGGAGACCATGAGCGTGGAGACAGATTTGATGGCAGTCCAGGGCAGCTGCAACAGCGATCTCGGCCCATGGCCCGCCTCCACCGCAGCCCCGTCCGTGGTGGTCTTGGCCAACACGCAGGGGTCAGCCGCCTTGGAGGACACATCCATCTTGGAGACCTTAGCCTCCTTGGAGGACTCAACCAACTTGAAAGTCTCAGACACCTTGGAAGTCTTCTCCTTCAACTCATTCTCCTTCAACTCCTTCTCCTTCTCCTTCAACTCCTTCAACTCCAACTCCTTCTCCTTCAACTCATTTTTCTTGGAGTCAGTGAATTCTGCGATGGTTGACTTAGCTTTGTGTTTCCAGAAGAAGACCTAAGAACCGAGACAGGGAGAGGACAGACAGAAGTGAGGGGCAGAGCAAGAGACAACAGTCAGAACGGAAGGCCCAGAGGAGAAGGGGCCTCCTCCCCAGCTGTCCTGTCCCTCACCACCTCCCTCTCCATCTTGTTGGGCCACAGGTGGCCAGGAGAGGAGGGAGGCGAGGTGAGGAAGTGCAGGTTTCTGTGACCTAGAGGTCATTGACCAGCACTTCCCACCCCAGCAGGGCAAGAGGAAGGGGCGATCTCTGAAACTCACCGAGTGACTAATCTTGCGCCAAATCCATCGGAAGAACCTCAGGACCACGGCCATTTCTTCCGATACACAAGCCCCAAGCAGGGGGCAGAACCGGCATTCAGTTCAGTGGGGAGGACAGGCTGCAGGCCAGTGGTCGCCACCTAAGGGGTCTCTGGGGAGCCTCTAGCACAGCAGTGAAGAAAGAAATAGAGAATCCAGGAGGAAAACTCCCCCCGGTGACTCATCCTAGGCCCTTCCTCCCCTCCCTGGGACAGGGAGAGGAGTCAAAGTTGATGAGAACCCAGAGGGAGGGAGAGTTCTAGCCCATTGTGAGAGCCTGCCTGGCCCTGACCCCAACCCCCGAGACCCTTCCAGGATCCCCGGAGCCAATCCCTGCACCCTTGGCCCTCCTTCCCCGGAATCCAAGGAAGGAAAACTAACATTTACTGAGCACCTGGTACTCCTTGGGCATTTCCCATGTCTGATGTCACGTAACCCTCCCAGTTGCCCTTCAGGGAGGTATTATTGTCAGTACCATTTTACCCAGGAGGAAGCTGCGATTCAGAAAAACCAAAGAAGCTGCCCAAGTCATAAACCTAGGGAGCCACAGGGCGGGGAGTACAAACCAGGCCTGCCTCCAGGATCCAACTCTCAGCAGGTCCCCCCTAGTGGGGCCGGGGTTCTCCTCAAGTGGAGGCTGCCGCTTTCCCCGCTTCCCCACTGGATGGGGTCCGTCTCCCTACCTGCCTCTTCCGCCTGGGCCGGAGCCGAGGCTGTCGGGGAGGGGCCTGCTCACCCACAGGGCCCCATCCTCAGCCAGCTGGGGGTGGAGGCCACGGAGGCCAGCCAGGCCTGGCGAGGGCACCGTGTGCCCGGGGAGCCTGGCCCACACCCAGGGTTGAGACAAGGGGCCCATTCAGGGCCCCCCGCCCCACCCCCAAGCAGCCACCCAGATCCAGCCCGCAGAGGGGACACGCTGGGAAGCCGGGGGTGGATCCTGCACAATCACCAAAGGCTCCATTGTTCTCCTGTCCCCCACCAGCACGTGGGCCGACGCCCCCCCCGCCCCCCCCCCACCTCGCCTCGCCTGCCCCTTCCCAGGACCCAGGCCGCTGGCTCCCTTTTCCTTCCGCATCTCCACTCTGAGCCACATTAAACCTCCGCAGTCTGGACAAGATCTCCAGGGGAGCCCACAGCCTCAAGTTGCTCTCCCACAGGTGGAAACTGTTGGTGCAGGTCCCGCATCTGGACACAAGCAACGAGATGCCAACCTCCAGATTCAAGTTTCTTCGGATTTTTTAATTATAATTATTATTTTAATAACAACCTGAATCCCAGAACTTCCAGATACTTTCCGTACTCCCTCCCCTGGGCAGAGGAGAGGGGGGCACTCCAGGGAACAAGGTGGGGATGTCTGCCAGGCAGCCTCCAACACCCCCAAGCCATCTATTGCCGGGGCGGTCCCAGAACACTGACCCCTAGGGAGGGAGGAGGGGGGCTCCATCTAACACCCTGTCCTGATGCCCTCCCTCCTCCGTCAAGGTCTAGGGATGCCCCAGCCCAGTCCCTGGGCACTATGGGGAGATCAAGGAAGGGCGGGGGACAGGCCACTTCTGAGCCTTCAACTCCCATCCCCGGGGATCAGGGGGCATTAAAGCTGCATAGGAAGAGGGGGCAGGCAGCTGGCTCAAGGCCTAGCAGCTGTGGCGGCCCCCAAAGGCACATTGTGAAGGAAGGGAGGCTCAGACTGAGGGCCCATTGGGCGCTGGGGGCCCCAGCCGCGGGACCCCCGAGGAAGGCAGCTGGGCCAGCTGCTCGGGGCTGGCCAAGGCACGCAGCAGTCCATTCTCCTGCTCCAGCGCGGCATTCCGCTCGGCCAGGTCCCGAATCTGCTCCTTCAGCACCTCCACCTCCTCCCGGACCGCAAACATGAGGTGGGACTTCACCAAGTCCTGGGGGTCCAGGGACAGGCAAAGCGTCAGGGATCCCAGGCCACCCCAACCTCATCCCCTGCCCAGTGCCTTGAGGAGCCAGGTGTGGGAGAGCGTCCTGCTCCCAGATGATGGGGGACCACCGGGGAAGAAGTCAAACAGGGAAGGCGCAGGGGGTGGGGTATCGGGATGGGCACGGATGCCGGACAGAGGCAAGGTCAGGGCTCAAAGACGGAGACGGGGGCCAGGAGCAGGCTAGGAAGCAAGGTATGTCAAGGGTTCAGGAGGGGGCGAAGGACCCCAGGGAACCCAGCTGGGAGCAGGCCGAGGAGCAGAAGCCAGTATTCCCTAATAATGAGGACAGCAGGGATGGAGTACTGGGCCGGCCAACAGAGGCAGGGGCCTGGGCATCAGCACACGAGCCGGGACCTGCTGGGACCAAGATGGTTTCTCTTACCATGGCTTGTTCGATCTTGTTGTCAATGCCAACCAGGCTTCCGGAGCCACTGGAAAGACACAGGGAGACGAGAGGTAAGGAGGAGGAACAGGTGCCAAGCCAGGTGTCTGGACACCCCAGCCTGCTGCCTTCCAGGTGCTTCTCAGAGCAGCCTCTGGCCTCCTCCACAAGCCCCATTTGCTGCAGCCTCCCACCCACACCCCTGCCTGTACCTGTGACAGTAGAGAATCAGGGAGAGGAGAGTTTTGTCCATCCCCCGACGGGGTGAGGGCCGCTGCCCGGGCCCCCCCAGGCCCCGGTGCGGTGGGGGTCCAGATGCCCCTCGGATGGGGGATGCTCCCCGAGGGGAACAAGGAGAGGAGACACAGCCCCTCTTCCGGGGAGGCCCCGGAGCCATCCCCACCACTCGGGTCTCATACGAGGACACCAGGGACTTGACTGAGACCCCTGGCTGGGCCATCCCCAAGGGGAAAGGATCCTTGGGCCTCCCCAGAGGGAGAGCGCTGTATCATAAGGACTGCCTGGGGGGCTCAAAGCCCCCCCGGGCAGAGCAGAGTCTGGCTGGTGCCAGGCAGGCAGAAAGGAGACAGCGCCTAGGGGGTGCTGGCCTGAAAGCTATATACCACTCCCCAGGGCAAAGCCTGGTTGCTATTGGCTCCTCAGGGACACGGGGACCCCCTCCCGCCGGCTCCATGGTGGGCGGGAATTCCCAGACACGGTCAGTGCCAGTGTCCCCTTCTCACCCTGGCACCAATCCCAGAGCGGAGGGGAGGGGGGCCAGCTGAGGACAGTCAGCTGGGGGGCCGAGTCGGGGGAGGGGCTGCGGGGCCAGAGGCCTGGGGCAGGGAAGGGTGTGAAGGGTGAGGGACAGCCTGGCCCCAGGAGGCCTCTTCCCACCTCTGACCCCATCCTGCCCCCTCTGGGCGAACACTGGCCTCCCTCAAGGCCTCAGCTGCTCTCAGCCGGGAGGTGAGAAAGGGAGTGAAGGCGATATGGTGGGGGGTGTTTCTGATATGCTTGTGGTCTTCCTTGGATTATGAACAGCTCCCTGAAACAAAGCCCACAGCAGGGATGACCCCTGGGGCCTAGCCAGAGAGTTCCCCTCCTCCCACAGTGAGGGTGAGGAGGAATGGGCAAGTTACCACGGCAACAGAAACAGAGCCTGAAACACGAGTACAGCCTATGGACCTGGGACCCGAGTCTGGTGTTTGGGATTCTGGAGGGAGTGAGGGCATAAGGAGAGGTGAGAAGGTGAGGCTGGAGGTGGGATACTGGGAATAAGTGCAGGCGCTCTGAAGAGTCCTGGGAACGGAAGACAGGGAGGGGAGAGCAGGTCTGGCTGCAGTTTATTAAGTGGCCACCAGAGGTCGACTCAGGCCTGGCTCAAGAGTCCCCAAGCCCAGGCTTTGGGTCCCAGAACCTGCACCGTCCTTTGCACCCTGTCCTTTCCTCCAAAGCTCCCTCTCCCCACCACTCAGGCCCCAGGTTCCTGCCTCACCCTGCGGCTCACCACCCACACCTGTCCAGCTTCTGCCTCAGCTGCCTCGGCCCCGGGGCCAGCCCTCCACCTATGCCTCCCAGTACCGCAGGATCACCAGTCCTGACCTCCAGCCCCCAGTTTTGCCCCTCTCAGGCAAGGTGGCCCCAACATGCCGCCTCCCTCACCCTTGCGCTCCCTTGTCCAGCCCTCTCTCCTGGTTGTCAGTTCCAACTTGCTTTCCTGTGGGGGGAATTAGCGCTCAATCCAAGGTGACCCTTGAATGAGGCCCTGCAGCCAGGAAGGGAGCACGAGGGCACTGGGAATTTTCCATTTCCCATCCAAGCTCTGGGTGCAGAAGGCGCTGACAGGTGGAGTAACGAAGAGGGTGACCAGGCCTGAGAGAGCAGGACAGGATGAGGTGGGGGACGGAGACCTGGGACTCCTGGGGTTGGGGGGAGGAAACAAGTTTGAGAGCAGAGGGAGAAGAAACAAGTTTGAGAGCAGAGCGAGGCCAGCCAGCTGCAGCGTCAAAGCAGTTTTCAAGCTATTTCAAACCGAGACACCTGGGTGGAGACTGGGCCACCACAGAACTCTCCCCCCAGCCACCGGTACACAGACACACAGAGACCAAAGAGGGGCAGATTCACAGGAATAGGAACACTGGCCTTGCTTGGCGAACACTCAGTAAAGATGCCAAGTAAGTTGTTCCTTCTTGCCAGAAATAAAGGAATAATACAACAGTAAACATTTGTCGGCTGACAGATGATTATCTCCTGTTTGACTAGCACTGGAGAGTTTCTGACTGCACTTTCCACTGGCACATTCTAACATTAACGCTTCAAGGGACCAGGACTCTGGCAACCCAAGCCCTCCCTTTGAGAACCCCTGAGAGAAGGTCTGCCTGGCGCTGTGCTGGGATCTCTGAGCAGGGTCAGGAGTGGGAAGTTTGGGGTTGACTGGACGGATCAGCCTTCACAAGCCCCCAAAGCAACTTTGTATGAGTCAGAATAAAATTTTCAAGACTTATTGCCATCTTCTCGAAAACTATCATGACTTCAAGTGTCAACAGTGACTTCAAATGTGAGTGGCGCCCCCTGGAGTTGTGCAGAGCACGACATGCACACCTGGGGACTCTGGCCCTGCAGGACTCTTAGGTCCTGGGGCAAGGACAGCTGTAGAGGCTGGTCTTCCTTTTTGAAGGTCAAATAAAACAGCTTCAAAACGAGGATCAGATGAAGAAACAGGACATCTGGGAGAGGTGGGGAGGTTCTGATGCCAGGGACAAGGGCCAGCCCTGCTCCCTCACCGTGTTTTGATGAGCCCCCAGGAGCCTGGCTGCCCCGTCTACACTCCCTCCTGGATCTGGGGGGGGGGGGGTTGGCGGGGGATGGCTCTTTGCCCAGATAGGGAGAGCTGTCCCTGCCTCTGTCCTGGAGAGAAAGGGCATCGCAGAGATGTTTGCTTCCTCCTCTTCTCTTGGGACACAGGCATTCCAGGAGGAGAGGGGAGAGAAAGTGGCTTTGGGGTCCGACCCAGGCTCCAACAGCAGTCCTGCCACTTACTAGCTGGTGACAGTGGGCAAGTTTCTAAAAACCCTCCTCCTCTCTGTTTCTTCATGTGGATAGTGGGGATCCTGGGGTTGCTCTTAAGAATTATGTGACATAAGAGGTAGCATCTGACCCCAAGGAAGCACTGGATAAACATACCTTTTCTTTCCTGAGTTCCTGGAATTCATTCCCCGTAATGCCTGGATCCCCCATGCTGGCCGTCTACCCACCTATGCAACCATCCCCTCATGCATCCATCCATCCACTTATTCAAGTACCTCCCAACTGCCAGGCCCTGTTGGGGGCATGAATTCACCATGTACCCTCTGTTCTCCCATCCCCAGATTTAGGATTGGTCAGGCATCCCCAACTCCCCATCTGGGATCCAGGCACTTAATACCCCAGTCCACTTTCCCTCTCAAAAGGGAGGTCCCATGCCACTCAGACCCTGTTCTGCCAGCTCCCGGCACACCAGAGAGGTGAGGTGGGGGCTACACGCCCCATTCCAGGGGGCCAAGGAGGTGGCCCAGCCCAAACACGCTGACCCAGCAGGGTGGAGCACGAGGGCTTGGGCCTGAGCCCCAGAGGCTTGGAGCTCAGCAGAGTAAAGTGGAGGCTGGGAGGCAGACCGGTCAGACTGGGGTGTTTGACGGGGTGGGACAGAGGGAGGAGGGGAGGGAGGGGACAAGCCAAAAGAATAGAGTTCAGGAGGCTTCTAGAGGCAGAACTCTCTAAGAGAAAGCTGGAAGCTGGCCTCTCAAATCAACAGGGGTGGGGGAGGGACAGGGAGCCCTCCGTGCCAGGGAACCTCCCAAGTGGGAGGGGAGCGGGTGGGAAGCGCTGAGAATAGCAGCGATGGGGGCAGGTGACTCTCCCGGGCCTGGCCGACCTCACACCTCACACATTCCTTAGAGCAGGGAGCTCAGATGCGGCTCCCTGCCCAGCCCTGCTCTGTCCCTCATTCTCCAAGTACCTTCACCAGGCCCCTTGCCCTCCATCCCACCGGCCCCTATCCCCCCTTCTCTTTTCTCTCTGCCCCCCCCCAAGGCCTCAGTCCCTGACTGGAGAAGGGGGGGTGGGGGGGGCGGGGTCGCCACGTGACTGGAAGGCAGGAAGGAGAAACTCCGCTGAAATAAGTCCCCCACTTCCCACTAAGCCCCGCCCCCTAGTGCCTTCCAAACAGGAAGTCCCTCCCCCAGGCTTCGAACCGGAAGTCCCACTCCTCCCTCCAAAATAAAAGTGGCAACTCCCTGGCCCCTCTCCTGGGTTCGTATCAGTCCACAGCCAGAAGGGAGCAGCTAGGCCATCTGACTCGCGATTTTGTTCCTCCCCTTTCAGCTTGCTGACTTTGCTACGTTGAAACCTGGCCCTCAAAACAGGAAGTTCTGCCCACCGTGCCATGAACAGGACATTCTCCCCTGAAGGGCGAACCCCAGGAGATCCTGCTCTCCTGTGCCTTCCCTGTGACCGACAGCCAGCCTCTCCACGGCTTTGGCTTGGCCTTGGCCTCCCGGGAGTGCTTAGCCCCCATGGTGATCCTAGCACAGAGAACCGAACCTTAGGGACATGCTTTCTTGGTACCAGAGGTCCCAGGATCCTAAAGTAGTCTGCGTGGACCCTGCAGGAGTCCCATTCCCCTCGGTAGGGAGAGGGAGAACTGGGAGGAGACCGACTCCCTATTCTGGTCTCCTGAACATTTGCCAGTAAATTCTTCTGGTTGGCCAGATGATCGCTAAATCTGCAAGAGCTCTGGAATTTGACAACAATGACTCCCTTCAAATTCTAAAAAAGTCTACCATTTGACAGTCCTAAGCCAGGGAGTCCCACCCAGCTCTCTCCACAGGGAGGGAGTAGGTCTCAAATCAGCTTTGCCCAATGTGTTATGCCCAGGCCAGGCTTCTCAGTTTAAGGGGTCCTCCCCAAGTTCAAGTAGAGGGAAGGACACCTACCAGGCAGTTTCACTCAGCTTTCCCAGGTGCTGGGTGGGGAACCGGAGCCCACCTACCTATCGTCATCACTGTCCAGGTGGCCACTGATGGCCAGCATGGAGCGGGCGAAGCTGAGGCTCTGGGCAGCCGCTGTTCCAAAGGGGTCTGGAGACTTGTGAACCAGACTGGCATCGGGGAAGAAGTAGAGGGCTGGGGAGCTGGGGCGAGAGTCGAGTGGGGGCACCTGGAGACAGACAGGTGGGAACTGTCACATTGAGTGAGAGAAAGGATCCAGCCACCTTACAACTTGCCTAGTAGTGTTCCTCCCTCCCCAGCTCTCCCCACACACCCCCACCTTCTGAAGACAAGGGACCCAGGCGTCCTGCCCCCGCAGCCCCTCTTACCCCCGGATCTGGGGAAGGAGGTACTAGAGACAAGGGAAACAGCACCCATCCTGAGGACTGGGTGAGTGGCTTCGAAAAAGTGGCTCATGGGGTATCAGAGAGGGGCTCTGGTCTGCACTCCAGTACCCTTCCACCACCTGAACTAGGACCCCTAATCAGAGGCCAGTCAGAGACTGTGCCTTCTGTTACCTGACTTCTTAAGGTGACTCAAATGTCACTTCCTCAGAGAGGCATTTCTCCATCCTGTGACTTGTGAATTCCACTGAACTGTTCTATTTTTTTTTATAGCCCCTAATATCTGAAATTAAAGTATTTTTGCCTCCCTGCTGCTGGAAGGTAAGCTCCAGAGGGCAGAGCTTGTAGTTTGTTCAACAGCCATTTGTAGAATGAATCCTCAGAAACTGGTCCTCCCCCTCCTCCTCCCTCCCCTACCCATTCTAGCCTCTCCTCTCAAACTTCTAGGGACTCAGGTGAAGTTCTGCTCCTGAGCTTGGCTCTTGGGGGTTGGGGACCGGAGCGGTTACAGAGGTGGAGAGAGGCGGAGCCTGGGTGTGGACCCACACAGCCCAACAGGCGCTGGGGGTGGCTGCAAAAGGGCGGGGGCCACAGGAACAAGACGCCTCTGTGAGGCCCCAGGAGGCCCCAGCTTCTCGGAAAAAGCCAAGAACAGAGAGTCCAGGGTGGTTGGCGGGACAGAACAGAGGAAGGGGGCCCAGGTGGTGCCCCCCGCCCTCCTCCAGGCCTCTGTTAGAGGCAACCCGGGGAGAAGAGGCATGGGGGAGTGTAGGAGGAAGACAAACTTTGGGGCAGGGAAACAGCAGCACAGAGGCAGGGGCATAAGAAGGAATCAGGACGTGGGGGAAGGAAAGGGAACTGGGGGCACAGAGGGGAGAGGGGCAGGGTCTGTGGGCCCAAGGGAAGCTCAGGCAGGGCTTAAGGATAGAGAGAGCTGAGGCTGGGGGCAAAGGGAGCTTGCTTTGGAAGAGTGTGTGCACAGGGACCAGTAAAGAAAACGCATCTTCTCCCCTGGGGTAGGAACTGAATGAAAGAACTCAAGAAAAGTGGGGGGTGGCATGAGAGACGTGAGTTTGAGGCCAGGAGCGGGTGGGGGGAGCCGGTCCTGACAAGGCCCAGACACACAGTCTCAGGTTATTTTTATACTGTGGTTTGTGCCCAAGGCCAAGAAGGGGAAAGGTTCTCATCCTCACACTACCTGCCTTTCCTCCTGCATCCAACGTGTTATTTTCTCCTTCAGGACAGACACATGCAACACCCCTTGCTGCCCACCCCCCACCCCAAGGACCCAGGCATCCTGCCCCCCAGCCCGGACTTGTTCGTCTTTTGGAGGCAGGAAGCAGAATGAGCAAAGGATTTAACTCCTTCTCGGCTGCTCCCCACCTCTCTCCCACCGCATGGTGGCCACCCCCAGTGATTGATCCTGGAGAGACCCAGACGCAGGGAACTGAGACTGACAACTGGGAGTAGAAAAGACGAACCAGCCAACGTCCTGTCCTTGTAATGGGTTCCCTCACCCCCACCCAATTCTTCAATGTCTTGGGGAAGTTTGTTTTGGGACAAAGCTGGAGGTGGGGCTGGGTGGTGAGTTCCATCTCCCAACTGGAGATGGAACTGCAAAGGAGAAATTTACAGTGGAATGCCTACTTTTTGCCCTTCCCTCCCAACCCCAGCAGGCCCAACTACCCCAGCCCTGCCTGGGGCCTCCACCCTCAGTGCGTGAAGAAGTGAGACCAAGACAGAAGGTGAAGGCCAAAGTGAGGAAGTCACATCTCCATGATGGAGAGACAGGACTGGGCTACCTGGAGCTGGAGACTCGGGCCAAAGGCAACAAATGAAAGACCAAAGAGAAAGAAAGTGCAGAACGTGGGGAAGACGGAGCCTAAGAGAGAAAACAAGGGCCAAGTGAGAGAGCAGGAAGAAAAAAGACGGGGCTGTCTGATGTAACGGACAGGTGACAATGGAGCGGGGAGAGGTCAGTATGGAAGCAGAGGCCAAGGTCGAAATCGACAAGCACCACCCCTCAGGTGTCCCCCCCAACCCTGAACCCAGCTCTTACCTGCCCCATCTCCTCTGGAGCAACCAACTCCATCCTCAGCCGCAGAGCTCCATCCTTCGTACGCGACAGTGGAGGGGTCCCTGCTGTTGAGCCCCCTGCCTCCACTTCTACCCTCAAAGAGGGCAGGGGCGTGGCAGCCCGGGAAGTGCCCGCGCTATCCCCCGTCCCGGCCTCTGGGGGGCGCTGCTGGGGCGCGGAGGCTGACAGGGGGGTTGTCTCCAACTTGGCCTTGCCGGGCACTGCCAGCTGGCCCAGCCCCCCGGTGAAGGAGCGGGCCTGAGGTCCAGGGGAGGTGGGGGGTGGGCGGAGCCAGGAGGTGGGGCCCTGAGACAGGCCTGGCTGTGGTGTAGGGGTGGCCAGGCCTAAGCTGGCCAGCTCCAACCTGGAATCCAAAGACCTGCCCCCATTGCCCCCTGAGGCCCCTCGAATCCCTTCCAGGAGCCGGCCAAAGCTAGGGGGCTCCAGGTCTCTCTCGTAAACATCCACACATGTCCAACGGCCTCGGCGATAAGGCTCTCCCAGGCCTTGGGGCAGCTTCACCACCCGGAAACGGGAGGCGGGGGCCCCAGGCGGTGGGGAGCCATTCCGGGGGGTGCCCTTGCCCCCTGGCTCGGGGTTGGGCTCCTCGTTGGGCACGCGGGGCGGGGGCCCAGTGGGAGCCGGCAGGGCAGGGGGATCCGGGCCCCCTGGGCTCCCCGGACCCTCGTAGTCCGTGGTGACGCTGGTGATTTGGAAACTACTCTTCTTCTTGCCCCCACTCATGGTCCCTGGGGCTCAGGACTGGGCCAAGGTGGGCAGGGGGGCGGTGGTGGCTCTTCGAGGGGCTCAGGCACCCCTGGAACAGGGGGGCCACATGGTGGGGACATCAGGGCCCCTGGGGATGTCTGGGTCCGACATGGCAGGAGGGCCTTACGGGAACTGGGGGTGCCTGGTTGGTGAAGGGAGAACAGGGTAGGGGAGGTGGCGGGAGCTGGGGGGGCAGGGGCAGGTTTTTCCTGCTGCTGTCGCTGCCACCGCCGAACTCCAGAGCTGAGTTTGCAAACTGTAGAGAGAGAGAGAGAGAGAGACAGAGAGAGAATGTGTGAGAAAGCAGTGGGCAGGCCACCTCCGGGGCTTCCTCTCTGGGGAGCGGAATGGGGGGAGGAAGGGGAAACCGCCAGAGACAAAGAGACAGAAATGACAGAGACCAGAGCAGAGGGGACAGATCCGGGCGGGCGCAGAGAGCAGGAAGAGGCGGCCCAGACCCAAAGTTGGGCATTTCTCGCTGGGATTCAAACTCACGGGACCCAAGTCGTCCCAAGAGCAAGGGCTCCAAGGCCTGGGTGAACAGGAGTGAAGCCGCTCCTCAGCCCGGCCAGGCCGCCGGGAGGCCTGTGCTGGGCCACCGAGGCCCCCTGCACCGCAGCTCCCCCATCCCTGAGGCAGGCCCTGCCCCGCCGCCCCGCCGCCCCGCCGCCCCGCCCAACCCAGAGCCCTACCTCTCGGCCGCGGCCACCGAGCTGGGCCGGGGGTCCCGGCCGCCTAAGATGTTGGGTTGTCCCTTCCCCGGGGCCTCGTGGCCCCAGCAGCTCGGGGGCGCAGGCGGCAATTAGAGGCTGGCCGGTCCTCTTCGGGGGCCGCACCTCGCCCCGAAAGGCATCTCCGCGGAAAGTTTGCTGTCCAGAAAAGAAGGAACCCCCGCCTCCTTGGCGGAGCCCAGGCGCGGCCTCCGAAGCCCCAAGGGTCCGCGGACCGATGCGGGAGGGGGGCGCCTTAGCCCCCGACCCTGCAGGTGGAGCTGCCTCGGTGGTCGTCGCGGCGAGTGGCTCTCCCAAGTCTCCTTCCGCGTGGCACCGCTGGGTCTCCCTCCGCTCCTCTCGGTCTTTCTCTTTCGGGGCTGTTGACAACCCCCACGCCAGGAAGTCCTGCCTCCTCGGGCCTGCTGACTGCTCCTCTCCTCCTCCTCCTCCTCTTTCCCCTCTTCCTCCCCTTCCTCCGCCCTTTCTCGCTCCTGGGGCTCCCAGCCAGCTGGCCCGGGGCCAGGTCTGCCCCGGCCACTGCTGGTGCAGTTGCCGCTGCCGCTGCTGTTCCAGGGGCCCGGAACAGGATGCCTTAACCCCACACCTGCTGGGCCCCAGCCCAGCCCTTCCTCGGAGGGAGGGGCCGCGTAGGGCGGAGAGAAAGGGGAGGAGTTTGCGGGGAGGCCCGGGATTCCCTTACTTGTAGGCACTTGCTGCCATTGGCCTACGGACGCACGGAAGAGTGGGGAGGAACTTACCAGGATCCTGCTGGGTGCCTGCTACTCCGTAAGCGCCCAGTAAATTGTTCTGGTGCTGCTGCAGCTGTTATTGTCATGTCGTCGCTGGTTTTCACAGCAACCGTACGAGGAAGATACTGTTTTTCTCCCCGGTCCTTATTTTTTCAAGTGGATCCTTATGACAATTTTCAAACATGCCCCAAACTAGAGAGAATGGTAAAATGAACCCCTAGGGACCCAGCAGGGGGTTTCAACAGTAGTCAACTCACAATTGAAACTCAATCTTGTTTCAATATCTTTTGTTGTAGTGTGCTGGAGTATTTGAATCAAACCCCAAACATCGTACTGTTCCTCTTGTTAGATGTGGAAATTGAGACCCAGGACGTTCAGAAAGGCTATCAGTGGTAGAGCAGGGACATTTCTCACACTCAGGTGTGTCCTTGTCTGGCTCCCTAGATCGGGATAGAGAAATGACAGAGACACATTCAGGAAGGTGCTGACTTGCATTTTCTCTCCAACCGCGGGTCACACACAGGCACCCGTACAGATGTGCCTGCCGAAGGAGGAACCTGGCTGGCCACAAGCCTGGACCCTTCCCCACACACCTACCTCTCACTCTTCCCACCTCTCCATCCCATCCCCTGCTCACTGTGGAGAATCCACACACACTCATAAAGGGCCTACTATGTGCTTGGCATGAAAGAATAAACCTCCAACTTCCCTTTTCTCTTTTTTGCGCCCCCCAACAACATTCTGAGAAGAATTATTTTAGCAAAAGCAGCGTCTAACGACCGTATCTGCCTTCACTCCCAGGTTCAGAAGGAAATGGATTCTAATTAATTTGGGTCATATGGAACTCTTTTCAAGCATATTAAAATTCTTCATATTTGTCCACTCTACATAATTATCTCATGGATTCTCAAAACAGCCCTGGGCAGAAATGGGGTGGGTTTTGAGCTCCAGTGGCTCTGCTAAGGACACTGAGGCTTGGGTTACTTGCCGAAGGCCTCAGAGCCAGCATTTGATGGCATTGAGACTGGCTCTGGGCTGTCTGACACATCCTTCCTTCCTCAGCTTTAGCTCATGGAAATTTTTAACCACCCTTTAGGATTAGACAAAAACAAAATAATGCAAACCCCCTTGCCCCCAGTTTATCTTTATCTCGTTGTTAAAATGCATCTGCCTGTCTCTCTCCCTTCAAATGGTAACAATGACTACCGGAGCTGATCCTGAGGCCTCCCAAGTGGTGAGGTGCAGGAAGCAGCCTCCCACGCAACGGCCCCACCCCCACCCCCAGACCCTCTCCCCTCTGGCAATATTCAGAACACAGCCCCGCTGCTCCGCCCCCAGATCCTCCTTCCCTCTGCGATAGCTCGCTACAAAGTATTCAACCTTATCTTTGCATCCTCCTCTTCCCACCAACTCAGACAATCAACATCACCTTGGACTCCTCCGTGTCTACAGTCCCAGGGACATTGTTGGTCTCTGTGGAAATGTTTGTTGAATGAATAAATAAGAGTTTATTCACACTAAGGTGTAAATGTGAAAGGATAGTTATGTATTTTAATGTGTTAACTCTCCCAGGGGCATTTGTAATAGCCTTTTAATATATGGGGCCATTTACGACTTATTCTTTATATTCATTACTTTGCGGAGTCAAAGGTTACTGGGAGGATGACTTGGGCCGCGGGGGCGGACGGGCAAAAGATTTTGAGCCCTGGCGGTGAAACAGGCCTGGACCCCTGGGAACCTGCAGGGATTGGCGACGAGCACCAAGAGAGCCAGCTCCAGTGCCCTCCCTGTACCTGGGGGGCGGCTGGAAGACGGGGCGCGGCCCAGCGAGCTCGCCCCCTGCTGGACAAAGACGCGGATGGTCCAGCTCCCGACTCTCAGAGCCCCTCAGCCCGGAAACCGGCCCCCCCTGCCGGCCTCGCCGCCTCACTGCACCCCGGGCCCCGCAGCCGCAACCTCGCCCGGGCCGGACGTGGTGTGCGCACCCGGGGAGCGCCGGCTGCACGGGGTACGCGCGTGGGCGCAGGCCCCGGGTCGCCGCTGGGGGGCGCCGCTGCGCGCTGCGCCCAGCTTCGCTCCGCCGGGGCCTTGGACACCAAACCCAGCACGGCCCTGCCGGGCAGGGGCGAGGGGCTACAAGGAGCGGACGCCCCAAAGCGGGGACGGGCTGGCGCCGGGTCCCCTGCACCCCACGACGTTTCTCCGAGTCCCCCCGCCGGCTCCGCTGGCCCAGTGCCCCCCACCCCAGCCTAGCGGCGCAGCGCAGCACGGCCACTCCCGCTCCGTCCTTGGAGGGTGTGGAAGGGTGGGTTTGGGGCCGGGGGCGGGTCTGGGGGCGGACCCGGAGGCGGGGCTGTCTCTGCGGCAGGGCCCTGTTCGGCTCCCCCCCGGTCTCTCTCTGTCTCTCCTCCTCCCTCCTCCTGCTCCGGGCGGAGCCCGGCATGGGGGGGCCGGCGCCCGGCAGGCCAGGTACGGTGATGTAGAAATTGGGGAGGCTTGGTGCGGGGAGGTGGGATGGGGGCACAAGGGGTAGGGAGGATTGGCGGGGCGAGAGACGGAGAAACCCAGGGTAGCAGGACAAGGGGAAGGGGAGGGGTGCCCGGGAACCTGGGGCCTTTGGATGGAGAGGGGGATGAAGCCGGCCAGGTTCGGAACAAACAGGGAAGGGAGAGGACGGCAGTGAGGAGGGGCGCCTAGAAGGAGAGGTGAGGCAGAAAGCGCAAAGGAGAGTGTGTTTGGGGGAAGGGAAACCAGGGCAGGTATGGAGGCCGCAGCTCAGAAGGTAGCTATGAGGCCAGACTGGAGACCCCCGGGTGGGATGGAGGGGCGGGGACTGCGAGAGGGAAGCCGAGAGCCTCCCAGATCCCTGAGGAGGAAGGTGATTTGGGCGCTCAGCGAGGGAGGCGGAGACCTTCGCTGAGGGGCCAGGGTGCAGGAATAGGGGTGGACGGAAGCCCGGGCCCAGGCGAAGGACTGGTGAGGGGGTCGGCAGGGAATGGAGAGACATGGATGGGTGGTCTTGTAGCTGCCCAACTCAGAATGCCCCCACCCTTTCTCCAGCATCCCCGCCCTGCCCTCATGACACCCCCCAGCCTCAGGCCCCAAGAGGGGGTGGGGAGTCTGACCATCTCCCCCTTCCCCAGCGGGGTGCAGTGTAGGCAAGTAGGCCCGGGCATGACTCCTTGTCTATAGGTACGTCCAGTTCGGTGCGCCGATTTGTGTGTGTCTGGAGGTCTGTGTGTGCTGTGGGTGTGTCGGGGTGTTTATGTCTGTGTGTCTGGCTGTTCCTAGGTTGTGTTTACCTGTGCCAATCAGCGTGTCTGGTCCTCTGTTGGTAGATATGGGTCTGTGGCCCGGTGGTTTGTGGGTCTGAACGTGTGTTTGTGTGGCCGCAGGGTTGCTGTAGGTTGGTGGGGCCTGTCTGTGTGGTGGCTCAGGATGTATTTACAGGATGGGATTCTGTGTCAGTCTGATCTCTCCAGAGTGTGTATCTGTGGCTCTGAACACCTTTGTCAGGGTGTGTGACTCTGGATACATGTCCGTCTGTGTCTGTACGTGTGTGGGTCCTGAAGGCGGCGTTGGGTTTTCTGTGCTTCCATCTGTTTTCCTCTCTCTGAGGACCAGAGTCACATCTCTGCTCCCTTCTCTCTCTTTCTCATTCATTCCTGGCCCCGACCACCCCACATCTTTCTTTTTTTTTCCTTTCCATTCCCCCCCACCAAGTGGATCCGGGACCCAGGGAGGGTCGCCCCCCGGGCCTGGTGGCGCTGAGCAGGAATCCCCAGCACCTGCCTCCTGCCCCACGACATGAACCTCCTCTACCGAAAAACCAAGCTGGAGTGGAGGCAGCACAAGGAAGAGGAGGCCAAGAGGAGGTAAGGCCGCATCCCAGATTGCCCCCTCACCTGTCCCACCTCTGCTTCCCTCGTGGCGGGGCCACATCCCTCTGCCCTTCCTGACTCCAACAGCCTGGTCATCAGTCTGATCTCAGAGCCCGTGCTCACTACAGAATTGCTGGAATTGCACACGCCCTGTCCCTGCCCGGCTCCTGGCTCCTGGCTCCAGCCCCTGCCCTGGCCTCTCAGGGGGCTTCCAGCCCAGGGACACCCTGGGGCTCTTCCCCATCCCCAGAGGCCCAAGACACTCCTTCCTGACTCACCTCTGGCCTGTGATGTCCTCCTCTCTGTCAGTGTGGGCCTGGCTCCTGGTTCCCCTGTCACCTGACCTTGGAAGGGGCAGGCCCTGCTGCCCTCACAGTCCAGGGATGGGTCATTTGAGGGGCACCAGAGATGATCCATTTGGCCCCCTCCCAGTGATGGGGCTGTGTGTGTGGGGGAGGGGGGCAGGCTGGCCCTGCAGAGGAGCCAGGGCTGGGAACCAATACCCCCCCCCACAGCTCGCCCCCTCTCCTTGCCCTCCCGGGGACCTGGCACCTGGCCTCTTCTGTCTTTCTCCTTTCTCTTCATTCCCATTGGCGGCACAGCCGCTCGGAGCCTGAGTCAGAGCCACCTCCCTGCTCCCTTCTCCCTCCTCAAAACTGTGGAGTTTAATTCTTGTTGTTAATTAGATTAATCAGAGCTATCACTGCACTGATCTCTCCCTAATGAAGGGTTAGCAGACAGGGCCTTAATGAGAGCCCACCCCACCGCAGCTCTCCCCTCTTCCCTGCCAGCCGCACCCCCTCTTCACTTACGCAGAAGCTCAGAGACAGTGAAAGGGAATGGGGGGTGAGCCTGGGAGGGTGACAGAGAGAGGACAGCGCCGAGGGAGAGGGAGAGGGAGAGGGAAAGAGAGGGAAAGAAAGAAAGAGAGAGAGGCAGGGAGGAAGAAGGATCAGCCGGGGGAGGCCGCTCTGAGGATGCGGCGGTACAGCCCGGGTCTGGGAAAGGAGGCGGTGTGGGAGTGGAGGCCGCAGCAGCCAGACGTGAAGGGAGGCCAGAGGCCAGGTGTGGGCCAGCGTGAGGGTGAGAAGGAGCAGAGCCAGGGTGGCAGAAGCATGTGCCAGGCGGGGCTGCGCTGCCTGGGTTTGCATCTCTATGTACGAAGTGGTCCACACGTGTGTGTGCACCAGAGATGCCCAGGCTGGGGTCGGCCAGCTCCAGGAATGCTCCCTTGCACACAGGCTCACCCCTTCTCTCATCCCTGCCTTTTTCAAAGCCTAGAAATTCAGTCTGAAGCTTCTTTAGTGCTTTGGACCCTCAGGCTCCCCCCATCTCCACCCCGGCCCCCCTCCTCCTACCTGGGAGGCCACAGGGTTGCAAACCCCTCTTGGGGTATGGGAGCCGGGGGCCCAGGCCTGAGGCCCGACCTCTGCTCCATCTGGGCCTTCTCTCCCCAGCTCCAGTAAGGAGGGGGCTCCCGCAGGCTCCTCGGGGCCCGGGGCCGGCCCAGGGCCGGGGGTCCGCGTGCGGGACGTTGCCTCGCTGCGCCGCTCGCTCAGGATGGGCTTCATGACGATGCCCGCCTCCCAAGAGCACACCCCCCACCCCTGCCGCAGCGCCATGGCCCCACGCTCCCTCTCCTGCCACTCGGTGGGCAGCATGGACAGCGTGGGGGGTGTGCCTGGGGGGGGCGGGGGGGGCCTCACAGAGGACGGCAGCACCCGAAGACCCCCGGCCAAGCCCCGGAGACACCCCAGCACCAAGCTCAGCATGGCAGGGCCGGGGGCAGAGACGCCCCCCAGCAAGAAAGCAGGTGAGACACCAGCACCCCTGCCCAGTAGGAGCCGGGAGCTGGGAGGATCCATTCCAGGCCAGGGGAGGCCTGCCGGGAGGGTTCATTCAGGGAAGAACCAAGGAAGTGGAAGGTTCCATTCTCAGAAGGTGTGGGGGGGTTCCTTTTTGGAAGGGCCTGAGATGAACCATTCAAGGGCAGGGGAAGATCCTTGAAAAGTTTATTCTTGGGAAAGGGGTGGCCCTGGAGGGCCTTGAGGGTCAGGGAGAATTGAGGGTGGGAGCTGCAGATTCTGGGGCGTTCATTAGAAGGGCAGGAGGCAGACCGGTAGGAAAAGAACCCACTGGGGCTGTAAGTTGAGGGATGTGGGGAAAATGAAGAGGCAGAAATGTCCTTGCCGGTGAGTCAAGAGGTCACACTGGGTCTCCCCATTTCCTTCCTCGACTTACAGCCCGGTTTCTTGTTCTCTTTCCCACTCCTGCCCAGGCTCACAGAAGCCAACCCCGGAGGGCCGCGAGTCCAGCCGGAAGGTTCCTCCACAGAAGCCCAGGCGAAGTCCCAACACCCAGCTCTCTGTCTCCTTTGATGAGTCCTGTCCCCCAGCCGCCTCTCCTCGAGGGGGGAACCCGCCCCTTCACCGCCTCAGTAGGGGGTCCTGTGTAGCTGGGGACCCTGAGGTGGGTGCCCAGGAAGAGGAGCCGGTGTACATTGAGATGGTGGGGGATGTCTTCAGGGGAGGAGGGCGGAGTGGAGGGGGACTGACTGGGCCCCCTCTTGGGGGTGGGGGGGGGCCGACCCCAACGGCTGGCGCTGACTCGGACTCAGAAGAGAGCGAGGCCATATACGAGGAGATGAAGTACCCGCTGCCCGAGGAGGCCGGGGAAGGCCGCGCCAATGGGGCCCCTCCGTTGACGGCAAGCTCCACACCGCACCAGCCTCACGCCCTTCAGCTCCACACCCAGCGCCGTCCAGCTTCAGCCCTCCCGAGCCGGAGGGAGGGGACGCCCACGAAGACCACTCCTTGTGAAATCCCACCGCCCTTCCCCAACCTCCTCCAGCACCGTCCTCCACTCCTGGCCTTCCCCCAGGCCAAGCCTGCTTCCCGAGCCCCTGGCGATGGGGTCTCGAGGCTACCAGTCCTTTGCCACTCCAAGGAGCCAGCCGGCTCCACCCCAGCTCCCCAAGTGCCTGCCCGGGAGCGGGAGACGCCTCCCCCACCGCCTCCGCCTCCCGCTGCCAACCTGCTGCTGCTGGGACCCTCGGGCCGAGCCCGGAGCCACTCGACACCGTTGCCGCCCCAGGGCTCGGGCCAGCCCCGGGGGGAGAGGGAGCTCCCCAATTCCCACAGCATGATCTGCCCCAAGGCGGCAGGGGTGCCGGCAGCCCCTCCTGCCCCGGCTGCCTTGCTCCCCGGCCCCCCCAAGGACAAGGCCGTGTCTTACACCATGGTGTACTCAGCAGTCAAGGTGACCACGCACTCCGTCCTGCCCACCGGTCCGCCCCTGGGCGCTGGGGAGCCAAAGACGGAGAAGGAGATCTCAGTCCTCCACGGGATGCTGTGCACCCGCTCGAGGCCCCCCGTGCCTGGGAAGTCCAGCCCCCATGGCGGGGCTATGGGCGCAGCAGCTGGGGTTCTCCACCACCGCGCCTGCCTGGCCTCCCCACACAGCCTTCCGGACCCAACTGCAGGCCCCCTGACCCCCCTCTGGACCTACCCAGCTGCGGCAGCTGGGCTCAAGAGACCCCCTGCCTATGAGAGCCTCAAGGCTGGGGGGGTGCTGAATAAGGGCTGTGGAATGGGGGCTCCATCCCCCGTGGTCAAGATCCAGCTGCAGGAGCAAGGGACCGACGGGGGGGCCTTTGCCAGCCTTTCTTGTGCCCACGTCATCGCCAGCGCGGGGACACCAGAAGAGGAAGAAGAGGAGATGGGCGCCTCGACGTTTGGGGCAGGCTGGGCTCTGCAGAGGAAGGTCCTGTATGGCGGGAGGAAGGCGAAAGAGCTGGACAGTGAGTGAGGAGGGGGTGACGGGGAGGGGACAGGGGATGTCCGTGATGATTTGGGGGAGGTGTTGAAGGGCATACTTGGAAGCCACAGCCCATTGTCCTGAACTGGGAACTTTTCTGGGAGACAAGAGGGATGGGGGCATGCAGCAGACTGAAGGGATGGGGTCCCCGTGTGTGCTCTGGAGGGGCAGGAAGACCTGGGATGGGGACGGGGTAGAATCTGGTCTCCTCCTCCTGCCCTGTCCCGCTCTATTCCCTGCCCCTCCCTTCGCTGGGCTGCAGGGGTGTGTGTTTGTGAGTGTGCGCACACTAGGAGCTAAACACAGCTGCCTCCCAGCCGTTACCATGGCAACCCATCCAGACAGGAGGGAGAGGAGAGGGAGGCCCCTACCGTTGCTTGGCAACGCAATGCTCTGCCAGGCTTACTCTGGGAGATGAGCTTAGTTCACACGCAGCCCTTCCCCCAATGCCCCCCTTCTCACTTCCCTGCTTTGGGAATTCTCCCCCTCCTAGGGAACAGCCCCCCGGTCTCTGTTTCAGACGGTGTTTATTCTGGCACTGTCTGGGGCTGGAGGGGCTCTGAAGTTAAACTGGGGTAGGGGAGACCCCTCTGAACAGGGAAGAGGGTTTGGCAGCAGTAAATATCTATGATTCTCAGCCCAGGGGTGGTGCCAGGACTGGCGTCCCTCCTTCTGTGTATGTTCTGTGTGAAGCAGGGCCCCCCCCCCTTCCCAGCTGTGACCTGCAACGGGGCAAGTTACTTCTGGTCCACCCAGGCCGCCGTGTGTATAGCTGGGGGGACAGCAAGACCCTTCTCCTTGTACAGTCTCAGAGCTCTCCTTGTCACCCAGGAGAGGTCGAGGACAGTGTCCAGGCCTGGAATGGCAGTGCCGAGGGTGCAGGCAAGGTGGAGCGTGAGGACAGAGGCTCTGTGGCATCAGGGATCCCAGTGAGGAGCCAGGGGGCAGAGGGCCTGCTGGCCAGGATCCACCACGGAGGGGACCGAGGAGGAAGTCGCCCCGCGCTGCCCATACCCTGCCAGACCTTCCCCGCCTGCCACCGCAACGGAGGTGACACGCTCAGCCCTCGTACACCAGCACACAGATGGGCGGGCTGGGGGGAATCTCTCAGGGTCCTCATCCTGGGCCCTACATTCTTTTTTTTTTTTTTTTTTTTTGCTGTACGCGGGCCTCTCACTGCTGTGGCCTCTCCCGTTGTGGAGCACAGGCTCCGGACGCACAGGCCCAGCAGCCATGGCTCACGGGCCCAGCTGCTCCGTGGCATGTGGGATCCTCCCTGACCGGGGCACGAACCCGAGTCCCCTGCATCAGCAGGCGGACTCCCAACCACTGTGCCACCCAGGAAGCCCCTGGGCCCTACATTATAATACCACATCTCCAACCCCTTTCCTCCTCTAATGAGGCTGGGGTGGGGGGCGGCCTGGCACGGGCTGTCCTCAGGGAACTGGGGGAGGGGAACGTGGAGGCCCCTTCCCTTCTCACCCCTCTGTCTTCTGCCTCAGACTTCACGGGAGGCTACCGCCTGGGGCGCTCCGCCTCCACCTCAGGAGTCCGGCAGGCCGCGCTCCACACCCCTCGGCCCTGCAGCCAGCCCAGGGATGCCCCGAGCCAGGTGAGGAGGGAGACGGGGTTGGGCATTTTATTTGTGAAGGAACAGGTAGGCAAGAAGGCCCGGGTGAGTGAAGAAAGGCAAGACTTCAGGCTGGGGCCTGCCACAGACTAACGGGACGGCTGGAGAGCGAGGGGGTGGGGGAGATCCTGGGTAGCCAGCCAGGGCCGCCACTGGCCGACGTGCGCCTTTGTGCGTTGCGTTTAGAAAGAGACATCCCCTCTGGGTGGAAAAATGCAGCCTGCTGGGAAGACGGCTTTGAAAAGGCGCCCCTTCCTGGGGTGAGACACGCACCGCCTGGCACCAGGCCGCAGGGAGAGAGGACGGAGGCCTTGGGGGCAAGAGAGGACTTGTTTCTGGGCCACGCATTGGCCTCGGCGCTCGGCGGTGGGGACAGGGCCGGGTGACTCTGAGGTCCTTGACCCCCTTATTCCTCCCTCCCCCCCCCATCCCCGTCGGGGCCGGCGGCGGGAGGAAGGGGCACAGATCCAGCCTGCGCTGCCGCTGCCGCTGCCGCTGCCCCTGCCGCCCCAGGCCACCCGCGAGCGCGACGGCAAGCTGCTGGAGGTGATCGAGCGCAAGCGCTGCGTGTGCAAGGAGATCAAGGCGCGCCACCGGCCCGACCGCGGCCTCTGCAAGCAGGAGAGCATGCCCATCCTCCCCAGCTGGCGGCGCGGGCCTGAGCCCCGCAAGTCCGGCACCCCGCCCTGCCGCCGGCAGCACACAGTCCTCTGGGACACCGCTATCTGAGGAGGCCGGGGCGCCGGGACCGGGGAGCGGGGCGGGGGAGACCGGCCTCGAAAGAGGGACGCTTGAAGGACCAGGTGAGAGAGAGCCGGGGAGAACCTCTGCCCTCCACCCTAGCCCCCGAGACGGGGAGTCGGCCGGGCCCATCGGGTTGGGGGCGCCAAGCAGCACCCCCAGAAACTTGGGGGAGGGTTGGCTTGAGGTTGGGAGTGAGGCCCTCCGCCGCTCTTCCCACTGAGCCAAGCAGACCCCTCCTCTTGAGAGGGCGAAGGCCAAGCCCAGGTCAGCATGGGGAAGGAGGGAAGGGTCAGGGAGGAAGAAGGGGGGGCGGGTCAGCGAGGGACAGGGACCGGAGAGTGAGAGGTAGAGGGGCTCTTTTAGAGAGTGGGGAGTGGGGGAGGTGCTGTTTATTTTGTTATTTATTTTGGGCTGGGGGGCAATTCTTGGCCCTTCTGATCTACTCCTGAACAGGGAGTGGGGAATTGCAGGCAGGTAAAGGGAACCAAGCTGGCACTCTCCCCAACGCCTAAAGGCCCTGCTATCCACGCCCCGCCAAAGCTAGGGACAGGTCTGGAGTGGGGAGTGGAGCAGGAGAAGGGAGGGGCTCCGGGGAGCCCGGGGGCCAGAGGGCTCATTTACGGTATTTACAAGTCGCCAGTATTTGGTAGTGAGCTTGGCCTGCTCTGAAGCAGGCATCTTACTTAGCTCCGGGGTGAGGGTCTGGCACCTGGGATGGGGGGGATGATAGGGAAGGAGGGAAATTTTCGCGGGTGGGGGGCGGGCAGGGTATTTATTTAAATTAAAAAGCAAAACAAAAAACTCAGAAGAGATGTCAGGAACTTTTTTTTAATTCCTTTCTTTTCAGAATAATATATTAAAAGACTAACGATCCTAGAACTGGCTTCTTATGTTTCAGTGCGCTCCGCCTTTCATATACCCGTCCCGTTTTCACTCTTGCCCCTGGTTGGTGGGAGCCAGAGGTTGTGCAGGGCGGGTTACTATGGCACGTGAGAGGGAGAGGTGGAGCTGGAGGAAAGTCTTTGGGAACGCCACCTGTGCAGTGACTCAGCAAACCCTAATTGAGCATCAGATGTGTGCGTGGCCGTGCGCCGATGCAGAAGGAACGTTCCGACTGAAGCCTGTCCTCAAGCAGCTTGTAGTCTATTCAGGGAGGTGAGATACCTGAGCCGACACCAGGCAGTGCTCCAGGAGTAGGAGAGGGAGAGAGCTGGACTCCTCCGACAAGGTACAGTGAGCCTAAAAGTACAGGTAAGGTTTGGATGAGCAGGGGGAAGGTCCCAAGCTCGTGTCATGATTATCTGCCGTGGTGGGATGGGCACAGCAACTGTGTTTAAATGATGCTGAGGGCAGTGAGTCAACCTTGATGAAGCTGGTGGAGAAGGAAGGGCCTCAAAGCAAGAGGCTGGTCCTCAAGAAGGAATCCAGGGAGGAGGATAAAAAGAGTGTCTGGGAGAATGGAAGGCAAAGCCACAGTTTGCAAGATGCAACTGAAAGAAAACATCCTCTGATGGGGATGAAGGGGCCGAAGGGGGTGTCCATGAAGCCCAAGTTTGGCGCTCAGGTGGCTGAGGAAATGATCAGCCTGACATAGCATGGAAAGTGGGGTTGAGAGGGGCTGTGAGGGAAGAATGTTGACTGGGAAGCAATGGTGAATATTCTGGTTTGTCACCAGCTAGACCAGAGATTCAAAAATGCAATGGATGATCCCAGAGATGCCTTTTAGTTTTGTATTTATACTCATGCATATTAGAGAAATTCTAATCAGCACATCAGAATACTGCTTGTTATGTCACAGCAATTATTGCACAAGATAAGGCTAAATTTATTTTTAATGAATTGGTTTAAAGAAAAACAGTAAGCAAATAAATAACAGTACAGGTGGAATACAGAATATGAAAAATTATGACAGTGGTGTAAGAATTTTTGAAATTTAGGAAATACCAAGTTAGAGATAAGATGATGATGGTTTGGGAGAGCCGACAAGACTGGATGTTAGGAGTCATCAACATAGAGATGTTGATGATACTCAAGGCCAAGATACTCAAGGCCAAGACTGAGCTCCATAGAGAGGGTGTGGACAGAGATAAGAGTTAAGAACAAGGAATAGCTTTTAAATTATTTATGTTTTTTTTAAATTTCACTATATATATATAGTGAAATGATCACCCTGATAAGTTTAGTTGACATCCATCACCACAAATACTTAAAATTTTTTTTTCTTGTGATGAGAACTTTTAAGATGTACCCTCTTAGCAACTTTCAAACATAGAATATAGTATTGTTAATTATAGTTACCATGCTGTACATGACCTCTCCAGGACTTACTTATCTTATAACTGGAAGTTTGTACCTTTTGACCACTTCCCATTTTTCCCCACCTCCCACCTCCCAGCTCTGGCAACCAATCTCTCTGTATCTATGAGTTTGGTTTTCTTTCTTTTTTTTTTTTTTTTCAGATTCTACATATAAATGAGATCATACAGTATTTGCCTTTCTCTGTCTGACTTATTTCACTTAGCATCATGCCTTCAAGGTCCATCCATGTTGTCAAAAATGGCAGGATTTCCAATAGCTTTTTAATAATTAGTTAGGAAGTTAATGGAAGGAAATATCTCATTTATAAGAGCAACAAGAATCATAAAATATCTAAGAGTACTTTAACAAGAAAAGTATAGGACCTTTATTCGATTAATCAATAAAACTAAAGTACTTTGAGTTTCTCAACCAAGGAAGACTTGAATAGGCAGAGTAATAACTAGTTCTTAAATAGGAAGACCGTAATGTAAAAGATGTAAGTCTTCCCTAAATCAGTAAATTCAATGAAGTCTCTAAATCTCAAAAGGATAATTTGGGAAACTTGACAAAACAATTCAAAAGTTTATCCAGAATGATAATGAGAAAAACCGAACATTCCGAAACAGATGAGTAAGGGGGGGACCTGGCCTATCAAATATTGAAAGCACAGTGAGCTGGGATTGGCACAGGAATGGCACAATCTATCAGAACAGAGTCCAGAAATAGCAGCAAATGCACATGGGAATCTAGCATGTACATGATAAAGGTGGCACTTGAATAGTGGGGAAAAGATTATTTGATAATTGTTTCTTGAACAATTAGCTAGTCAAGGGAGAGTGGGAAGCTGGATTTCTATTTCATTCATTACATCGAAAGATTTAAATGTAAAAACAAAATATCAAAAGGGAGAAGTGGGTGAACATTCTTATAACCTTGGGAGGGAGGAGGCCCTTCTAAAATGATATGAAAACCAGTAACATGTAAATCAACTATACTCCAATAAAAATTAGAAAAAAAAAAAAAACAGTAACAAATAAACCAAAAGGCATTTAAGTTTGATCTCATTCACAGCTAAAACTTCTATATGGCAAAGCCAAACTAGAAACATTAAACAAGGAAGTTATTTCTAACACATATTAAAAAGGTTGATACAATATATAAGAAAGACTTGTGAGTTGATAAGAAAAAGAAAAAACAACCCCAGCAAACGCGAACAAAGGACATGAACAGACAATTCACCAAAGAAAGAGAAATTACCAACAAACGTACGTGCTCAACCTTAACAATAAGTACTGCAAAATAAAACCATAATAAAACACTTTTCACCCATCAGACAAAACTGAAAAAAATTCGTAACATCAGTCTGGCAAGTATGTGCAGAAGACAGGCATTCATTGTGTAAATGTAAATTAATACAGTCTCTCTGGAGGTCGGTTTAAAAATATTTATGAAAATCTTAAATGTGCATGGTTTTGACTCAGAAATTCCATTTCCAGGAATTTATCCTACGGAAATAGTTACACAGGTGTGCAAAGCTAAATGCACAAGGGTGCTAATTGCAGCATTGTTTGAAATAATGAAAAATTGGAAACAACCCCAAAGTTCATCAGTATGGCACTGACTAAATAATTATGGGAACAATGGAAAACTAAAACTGTTAAATAGAATGCAGGAAATATAGATGTTCTAAACACAAGAAGCAGTTCCCAATAAATTAATAAGTGAATAAAGCAATGTGCAGAAAAGGACATACAGAGAAAGCCCAGTTTTAGAAAAAATATTTATTCATAAACGTTTATGTAGGTCTGGAAGGATATATACCAGATAGTTGATGGTGATGATTTTGAGGTCTGAGAAGAGAGGGGACTTAAGTTTACTTTTAAAAAATAGTAACATTTATATTGCTTGAATTTTTATGTCTTCATTCTGAAATCAGAAAATAGATATTATTTTCTAAAAAAGAAAAACAGTGCTCAGTGACAAGAAGCAGAGGCAGGCACGAGGTGTCAGGGACTGTGGAGCTGGCGTGTGTAGGTTCAAGTCCCAGATCAGCACTAACAGCTAAGTTTCTCACTTTCCTTATCTATAAAATGGGAATGATTAGAGGGTTGTTGAGGAGATTGAATAAGATAGCACAGTACCTCCTTTGAGGCTGAAGAGAGATGGGTAGGGATACAGACCAAGATGGGGGAGATGAGAAAGAGACCAGAACCTCAGCAAGGCTGGAGTGACAGAGTCAGGGTAGGAGGGGCTCAGGCAGAGGCAGGCAGCTGAGGCTGCCATGAGCCAGAGGTACACAGCCCTTCTGCTAGGTGTACAAGATCAAAGGCCTGAGAAGAGTTAGAAGTTGAAAGAACAGGGTGTGCTGGAATTATAAACCTCACATAGCATCTGGAGGAATGAGCATCCCCTGGGAAGTCAGCCTGGACCCAGCCCTGCCTGCCTGACACCTGGTAAAACTCACCTGGGACTCCACATCCCTTCCTGGGGTCACCAAGGCACTTCCGACGCTGACTTTCTACTTTTTGAAACCCCAGCAAAGCAGGGAACTCTAGGGCAGCACAGCCAGAGGTGAGAAGGCCCTGGAACATTGAAGTCAAGAGGGAGGCAGGAGCTGGGTCGGGGAGACCTTTACTGGGGAGGGAATGCTTTTCGAACCAAAGGGGAGAGAAAAAAAAGACCTCAGAAATAACACCTGCCTTATCTTTCATGGCCCATTTTACCCATTGAGATCATGTTTCAGCTCTGATGAGAGATTTCTATCAAAGATTACTAGGATCACATCAGAAAGACTCAGGAGCAAATCTGAAGAGGCTCCCAATGGCCAAAGGATGGGATAACTGGAGCATCAGGAAGGGTAAGAACTGCAATGGACTGAGGTAAATTCATGAGTACGTAATGGCTGAAAAATTGCTCGCCTTTGGAGGATGCCAGAGAATCACTTCATTATTTTGAAAACTCGTAAGTAAAGGGAAAAACCAAGCATCTATCTGCCTTTATCAGATCACCGGTGAAGGGAAGTTTTTCTTTGTAGAACTCTTCCAGCTAATGAACAAAGATAGAATTTTAGAATTGGAGCATCACCCTGAAGGAGTGGATCCAGGTGTTGAGTTTCAACAGCAGCTAACATCACATAGCACATCATAAGAGACAACCAGACATTCTATGCCTCCTGATGGAAGAATGCACCACCACCTATGAAGTGTTGTTGCCCCCTAAAAATCGAACCTTGGAATATGATCAAGCCTCTAGATGCCACTACCAATTACAGGAAATACAGAGGAGAGGAGAACACATTGAACACCAGCAAAATTAGGACTGTGGGAAACACCTCGGGGCAAACCACCTGGATTCCTCCACAAATATATCACCAGGGAAAATAAAGAGATGGAGCAACAACCCATAGATTAAAAGAGACTGCAAAAGACATATCATCCACTGTGATTTATGGACCTTATTTAGATCCTGATTCAACCAAATAAACTGACTTCTTACATTTATGAGACAATTGGGATTATGGCTACTGGCTGGATATTGGATGATATTAAGGAATTATTAATTTTTTAGGCATGATAATGTATTGTGGTTGTGTATTTTTGAGTCCTTAAAGAGATAGTACTGAAATATTAATGGGATAAATTATGTGAGGTCTGGGATTCGCTTCAGAATAAAAAGGAAAGGGAGAAAGTGCATTGGGTCGGGAGGGGAGGGGGGAGGAAACAAGAATGACCATGAGTTGATCATTGTTGAGGCTGGTAGAATGTTTTGTCTACACTTGGGTCTGTTTGAAATTTTCCACAATAAAAAGGGTTGTTGTTTTTTTAAAAGTCAGTGTGATGAGTCAAAAATTTTCCTCCTTTGAAAAAAAATGAGGGTTGTGATCAAACAATCTATGAAGCCCCTCCCAGACCACACTCCCTCTCTAATTAAAAATAACCTTTTATTTTTACAAAGCAATATATATGCATTTTAGAAAGTCATCAAATATTGAAAAGAAAAAAATACACACCATATTTCCACCACCCAGAGGTTACCATTTCACAGCTTACTGTATAACATTACAGGACTTTTCCTATGCATATATATGTTTTTTAACAATGAGATTATCTTGCACATGCTGTTCTGAAAGCCGCTATTCTCCATTAATGGTCTCCACTTCCCCATGTCAATAGATTTTCTTTTTTTGTTTTTTAAATAAATTTATTTATTTATTTTTGGCTGCTTTGGGTCTTTGTCGCTGTGCGTGGGCTTTCTCTAGCTGCAGTGAGCGGGGGCTACTCTTCGTTGCAGTGCGAGGGCTTCTCATTGCGGTGGCTTCTCTTTGTTGAGGAGCATGGGCTCTAGGCGTCTGGGCTTCAGTAGTTGTGGTGCATGGGCTCAGTAGTTAGGGCATGCGGGCTTAGTTGCTCCGTGGCTTGTGGGATCTTCCCGGGCCTGGGCTCAAACCCGTGTTCCCTGCACTGGCAGGCGGATTCTTAACCACTACACCACCAGGGAAGTCCCAATAGATTTTCATTTTATCTAATATCCAGGCTGTATATACATTTCCCTAATTGTGCCCCAAAGTGTCCTGGTGTCTTAATCAGCATGGGCTGCCATAACAAAATACCATAGAGTGGGTGGCTTAAACAGCAGACGTTTATTTCTCACAGTTCTGGAGGCTGGGAAGTCCAAGATCAAGGTGCCGGCCAATTCCATTCCTGGTGAGAGGTCTCTTCCTGGTTTGCAGCCAGCCAGCCACCTTCTTATTGTGTCTTCACTTGGTGGAGAGAGAGCGGCTCTAGTCTTTCTTTCTCTTCAGAGGACACTAATCCTCTTAAGGATTAGGGCCCCACCCCCATGACATCATGTAAACCTAATCACCTCTCAAAGATCTCCCTCCCAAATGCTATCACACTGGAGCATATTCAACATGTGATTTTCAGACTGAGATTCTATCCAGAACCAGGCATTGCAACCGGTGGTTATGTTTCTTTGTCTCGTCTAATTTGACACATTATCTTTGCTTCCTTTGTTCCCATAACTCACAGAGTCGCTTGCTATTCAGACTCGGGCGCCCCTAATAGATGCACCTTCAGAGGGGCAGCCTGTTTTGAGGGTACAGCTTCCATTCTTGCCTGCTCCTCTGCCAGGTCCAAACTGCCCCCAGGATGAAGTGAGGAGCATTGTTGGCTGGGGACTCATCCAGGCCACCCACTGGCCTCTGCTACCACCCCAGGGCAATCTTTTGCCACCAAAAATGGCTGGGAGCCAGAAACTGCAGGCTGGAGGCACCAGAGGTTGGTGTCACCACCATTTCAAAAAATTTCCACTGACCAACTGGTGACCTTATGCTGATTGTGTTTGACATTCCTGCCTTAAAGCCCAGGGATGGGTGGAACGGCGAGATGTACACATTCCAGAAATTTCAGAGTCATGAGGGGAGACTTTCTGGAAAAATTAGCAACCAGAGGGAAATTTTTAAATTATATATATTACTTATCTCACTGCCCATTCAGATCTGAAGTCACTTTGCTCATTTACTGACATAAAATGCATCCTTGCATTTGGGTCATAAAACTGTCATGGTTGGTCTACTTAGAGATAAGGAAATCTAAAAAATGGAGGACACCTCCCCCCTCGATTTTGAGGTTGGGGTGGGTGAGTGGAAAGGTCTATGGGGAAAAGTTCCCCTGCTCTCCTTTTTTTTCTTTCTTCCTTTCCCACCTAGCAGGTCCTAAGGCAAGAGAAAGAAGACAGCTCCTAATAGGAACTCTTATGGAGGCAAAGCCGTACACCCGGGGAGGGAAGGGCCCCTGACCACAGAACAGACCTGAACAGGGAGAGTCGGCTTCTAGAATTCCCTGCTGGGGTGGGGGTTATCCGCATCCTTCCCAAGAAGAGAATAGGTGGCTGCCTACCCAACATTGCTGCCCTCAATCATTGCTTTGAATGAGGCTGCCCCCAGCCCACCCTTCTCATGATGGATGGAGGATTGCCCTTCCACTGCCCTTCTGAAGTGTGGGGGTGCCTCTCTGGGAGAAGGGGCATTGCCCCGTCCACCAACAGACCACTGCTCTTTACACCTTGGAAAGGGAGTCCACTTGGGCTTTACAGTGTATGCAATGGGGGCAGGTACAAGAGGACAGCAGCGAGGCCAGCCATTGCTGGTGCAGATGAAGAAACAGCATCGAACCACCAGATCAATTCAGGGAGAGGATGGACGGGGTGCAGCTGTAGAGGCATCCAGCCAAGGAGGCAATCAACAGCTGTCCCTCCCAGAAGGGTGAGTGGGATGAGCTCAGGTGGCCAGAAAGTGACTGTGGCACCCTGGGTAGGCCCAGTGGACAAGAGTCCCTGACTCTGGTGGTACTGCGGCCCAAGAGGAGACTCTACCACCCAGCTGATGTGCTAATTGCATGGTTCTCAACTGGGCGCTTTTGCCCCCCAGGGGACGTCTGGCAATACTATTGGTTGTCTCAACTGAAAATGGAGTTGCTCCTGGCATCTAGCAGGTAGAGGCCAGAGGGGCTGCCTAAATATCCTACAATGCACAGGACAGTCCCCCTACCAGCACCTGGTCTGAAAGAAGCTTCTGGTCTGAAATGTCAATAGCATTGAGGTCAAGAAACCTTGTGTCTTGGGACTCCCCTGGTGGTGCAGTGGTTAAGAATCCGCCTGCCAATGCAGGGGACACGGGTTCGAGCCCTGGCTCGGGAAGATCTCACATGCTGCAGAGCAACTAAAGCCATGCGCCACAACAACCGAGCCTGCGCTCTAGAGCCCGTGGGCCACAACTGCTGAGCCTGCGCGCCTAGAGCCCGTGCTCCCCAACAAGAGAAGCCAGCGCAATGAGAAGCCCGCGCACCGCAACGAAGAGTAGCCCCCGCTTGCCGCAACTAGAGAAAGCCTGTGTGCAGCAATGAAGACCCAACACAGCCAAAAATAAATAAAGTAAATAAAAAAACAAAAACCTTGCACCTTGTGGTTAAGAAGCCCTGAGTTAGAGGATCTTAACCTTTAGAATGTGGTACCTTGAGATTCCTGTGGTAAAACCTAACAACTTTATTTCATCCACCAGTTTTTGTATGTTTTTGAGTGTGCCAGTAAGACTTATTTCGAACTCAGATTGGGTGGGGGTGGGGAATTACACAAAATCTTCCTTGAGCTCTAACCTTTATCACTTGCTAACACTTTATCTTTATATTCTGTCCTGTTAACAACTGGTTATTGACCCCTGATGCATGCACAATGAAAACTCTGAAATCACATTTCTATTTTTTTAGATCAGTTTTATCGAGGTATAATTTACATATAACAAAATGTACCCATTTCAAGCCTACAGTTTGATGAGTTTTGACAACTCTATATGCCTGCATCCACAAGTTAAAAAAAAAAAAACCCAAACTATGTTTAGACTTATGGAGTAAGGATTAGAAATGTGGACTTTGAAGTCAATCAGACCTCAGTTCAAATCCCAGCTCTGCCATCCACTAAGCCTGTTTTCTCGTCAGTAAAATTGGATTAATGATATCCACCAAAGGGGTTATCCTGAGAATTAAACTGACACACTTGAAGCATTTAGCTCAGAGCCCGCCTGGCTCATGTCGAAGGGCTTCAGCAGTGGTCATAATAATCATGGTCATTAGCATCCTCACCGTTTCATGATATACTTGGCTAATAGAGTCTCTTTTTTCTGTATCTACGTGTCTTCCCAGGATGATCACACCCTTTCCAAGATTACAATAATCATATACACACATGTGATTCCCAAACTAGTATTTCCAACCTCTCTCCTGGGCTCCAAGAGAACAGGTCAGTTTCCTGCACTCGGTATCCTCCCTGCAAGCCACCTGCGGTGTCTTAGGCTGCCGCCTCAACAGCATCACATCCAGTCTCCGGAGGCAGAGATACTGGTATCCTTTCTCTCTCACACACACCCTTTATTCATTAGGATATCAATTTAACTGCTTCAAAACAGACCCAAACAACAGTTTAACCTAAATGGGAAGTTATTTCTTGCTCATATACGCATCTAGACGTAAGCAGTCCATAGCAGATCTGAAGGCTGCAGGATACCCAGGGCCAGGCTCTTGCTCTTTCTGCTTGGTTGCTCTGCATTCCAAGGGTGTTGCCTTTGTTCCACAAGGTCTGAGTGGCTTAACTACCAGGTCCACATTTCATGCAGCAGGGTGGTGCTTGCTTACGATTCAACATGCACTGCATATAATCCACATACCACCTAAGAGGCTGCAGTTTTATTAGGTTGAACCATATAAAGTTGCCATTTTTGTTGGTCAAATATGGTAGAATATTGGCAATATCGTATAATTCAACCCCATACTAGCTCTGCTTTACAGATTTAGGACCCTGACGCACAGTGGAGTCAAGTAACTTGCCCCAAGTCACATGGCAAGTGAATGGCAGAGACGGTATTCCAATTCACAGCCTCCCTGGGAGCTGGGCCTGTGGCAGATTCCTCAGTGAGTAAGGATTGGCTCCTCTGACCGCCATATGCTTATAACCAAGTTGAAGAGCAACGTGTGAACGTTGGAAAGCTAAAGAGCAACAGCTTAATATAGCTATGTTAGAATGTCACAAGGCCATCTATGATGATTTTCCCCCAAGTGAGTGGCAAGGCAAGACCTCCTTTCTCTAGAAGTTGAGGAGACAGAACAGTGGCTCCAGACGGGTGTGGCCGGGAAGGCTCCCAAGAAGAGGAGTCTTCAGCTGAGTCTTGAAAGCGGAGGAGTTTCAGTTTCATGGTAGTGGTGGAAGTGATATTTAGCGGTAATAATCTAATTCTGTGCCATTTAACAAAAGCTTGAGATGTTACCTATGAAGACTTGGGTTCCTGTCCTTACTTGGTTGTGTGCACACATGTGGGGTATATACTCCCGTAGTGTACTTGTGGATTTCTTCCTGTTGTATCTCTTCATGTTTCTCGCTTGTGTATGTGCATCTGGGTATATCTTTCTGCATCTCTGTCTTTCTGTGTCTTAGCATTTGTTTCTCTCTCACTCTCCCCTTCCTTTCTTTATTTCTCTATCACTTGCTCTCTCTCATCATCTATCTCTCCTCATCTTTGCTCTATAATTGGTCCCATATAAATCCTATCTTTTATTATGCATTGCACATATTATATAGTTTGATGTGTCCTGCCCCTACTTTAAAATGCAAAGGGACAGAATGTTCCATGGCTCCACCTAAGTCTCTCCTTCATTTTATTGCTCCTTCCCCTGGCCTTTGATTTAATTAATTTGTTTTTATTTTTATCAAGTTAGACACGTACATCATTTTAAAAGTCAAATACTCAAATACAAAGTCAAAGACTAATCCTGAAGAAAAACAACCCCAGGGAACTCCCTGGCAGTCCAGTGGTTAGGATTCTGCTCTTTCACTGCTGAGGGCCTGGGTTCGATCCCTGGTTGGGGAACTAAGATCCCACAAGCCGTATGCTGTGACCAAAAATAAATAAATAAAGGCAACCTCACCTCATTACACTCTCCACCTGCTTCTCAGATTCAATCATTTTCAAGTCTTTCAGCCTTTCCTTCTGGTATGTACCTCCCTGTTTCTAAACAGCATGCTTGTGCAGCTATTTCTCCATTTTGTTCAGTTTTAGATATGATTTCTTAAAACAGAAAATGAGAGCTTAACTCTGACACCTGAATCCACACACATACACAACTCTTCCCCTTCCCTCATCCTCCCTGAAAAAAATTATATTCTAATTTTTGGTCAGAGCAGAATACAGTGTTTATAACATTATTATTATTATACAAATATTATTTACAGCTGAGCCACGTGATAGACTATGATTGTATTTTCTTTCTTGGAGTTTTCTTCCCCTGGAGTTAATTGTCAAATTAACAAGTTTTTGTCTAGTTTTCCAGGTACCTATCGCAAAGGTGATCGATCAGCCTAATCTTTTTTTTTTTAATTTTTATTTTTGGCTGCGTTGGGTCTTCGCTGCTGCACAAGGGCTTTCTCTAGTTGCAGTGAGCGGGGGCTACTCTTCGTTGTGGTGCGTGGGCTTCTCATTGCAGTGGCTTCTTGTTGCGGAGCACGGGCTCTCGGCCTGCAGCCTTCAGTAGTTGTGGCGCACGGGCTGAGTTGCTCCGAGATGTGTGGGGTCTTCCCAGGCCAGGGGTCGAACCCGTGTCCCCTGCACCAGCAGGCGGATTCTTAACCACTGCGCCGTCAGGGAAGTCCCCCAGCCTAATCTTCTTGAAGACATCTGTCTTGTCGCCCTTCATCCCGTTAGGTGGCTCTAGGTGGTTTGCTGTAGGCTGCGACACAGCTGTCATCCTAGGACGCTGTTCACCTTTCTCCCCTGTTCCTGTTCCTGAGCCCTGTTTCCTCTCTCTTGGATTATTCCTTCATCTTATTGGAGCCTCTCTTCCAACAGCTTCCTGGGAAAGTGTGCCAGGGAGATAATTTTTTTGCGACTTCATATACCTGAAAATGTCTTTTACCCTAACTGGACTGATAGTTTGGCGAGGTACAGAATTCTAGATTTTCAATCATCCTTCCTCAGACTTTTCCTTAAATTTCGTTATCAGTCTCTTTTGATAATAGTTTTTCAATAAACTGTATTAAGACTAATATCATGCTTTTCCATGGAAGGCTTGTTTTTTTAAAAATTGTGCTGTAATTGACATATAACATTGTGTTAGTTTTAGGTGTACAGCATAATGATTTTTTGTAAGCATATTTCCTCAGAATTTTGAAGGCATTGCTTTATTGCCTTCTAGTTTTCAATGATATTGAAAAGTCAAGTCACTCTGATTTCCTGTTCTTTCTTTCTATAAACTTGCAGGATCTTTGCTTCGGATTCTGCATTCTGAAATTTCAAGATTATCTGTCTTCATATGGGTTTATTTTAATTCAATGTATTCAATGACACATGGGGCCTCTCCACCTAGAAATTTAGTTTCTTCAATTCTGGCAATTTTTCTAGAGGTTTATTTTATTTTATTTTGATAATTTCTTCCTGTCTAGTTTTTTGATGTTGGATCAATCTCCTAAACAGATCCTTGACTTTTCTTTTTCTTTTCTTTTTTTTTTACTGTAGTTGATTTACAATGGTGTGCCAATCTCTGCTGTACAGCAAAGTGACTCAATTATACATATATATACATTATTTTTTTAAATATTCTTTTCCATTATGATCTATCCCAGGAGACTGGATATAATTCCTTGTGCTATACAGTAGGACCTTGTTGTTTATCTATTCTAGATGTTATTGCATTTGCATCTACCAACTCCAGACTCCCAGCCCATCCCTTCCTCCCCCCACCCCGTCACCCCTCGGCAACCACAAGTCTGATCTCTATGTCTGTGAGTCTGTTTCTGTTTCATAGATAGATTCATTTGTGCCATATTGAATTTTCTCATTGTTTTGTGTCTTTGTTATTTGTTCTACTATCCAGGAGATTTTTTTCACGTTTACTTTCCAACGCTTCTACTGAATTTTTCATTTTCAGTACCATAGTTTTAATTTTTAAGAGATTTGTTGTTGTTCTCTGAATGTTCCTTTTACATGGTATTTTTAATTTATTTCAAGGATGAAGTATCAGTCTTATCTATCCAACAACTAACAATATTAATTTTTTCTCTAAGATGTTCTTCTGCTCTGCTCCTGCCAAGGTCATTTTTTTTTTCCTCTCTTTGTTGCTTTGGTTTCTGTCTTTTTTTTGTTTTGTTTTGTTTTTTTTTCGGTACGCGGGCCTCTCACTGCTGTGGCCTCTCCCGTTGCGGAGCACAGGCTCCGGACGCGCAGGCTCAGCGGCCATGGCTCACATGCCCAGCCGCTCCGCGGCATGTGGGATCTTCCCGGAACGGGGCACGAACCCGCATCCCCTGCATCGGCAGGCGGACTCTCAACCACTGCGCCACCAGGGAAGCCCTGGTTTCTGTCTTTTATGGTCAGAGGCTGGTGTGACCTTCAGCTCTCCATTTATATGTCAGTATCCGAAGGTCTTTCTCTTGAGCCATCAGTTAATCCAGAAGGGACTCCACCGATCATCAGTGGGGATGTGGGAGTGGGAACAGAGGTCATAATCTTAGCTTCTAGCACTAAGAAATGTGAATGAAGGGAGAGGGGCTACTGGAGGTCTCGCTGGCCCTGTTAAGCCCCCTGCCCTCAGCTGTGTTACATCCTCTGGCCCAGAGTTCCTCTTGCTCAACCTCTTCAGAGAGTCAGCATCACATCTTCACCCTCGATTGAAGGAGGGACCGCCATCTTGTTCAGGGTGAAGAAGGGGAGCGAAGAATCTATTTCTTTATCAACTTAATTTTAACTGGGTAAAATACACTTAACAAAAAATTCATCATGTTAACCACCTTAACCAGCATACAGTTCAGTAGTGAAAAGTCCATTCACACTGTTGTGCAACCCGTGTCAGCTTTCGACTGAGCTCCCCCATTGCTAGCTTAGGTCTTAGCTTTCTTTGGTCTGCTGTGAGTCACATGCCGTGGTCCATCTGCTTTTCAATTTCAAAACATTTTGTTATCATTTTCTCCTTTTTGTCTTCTTTATCCATGAGGGTTCATATCTTAAAAGAAATTTTTAAACTATTTTTTCAGTGGGGTTTCAGGAAGGAGAAGAGGTAAATGTGAGTGTACCTCCATACTTAGTCTCTAAATTGTGTTACTTCTGAGTGATATAATTTCTGATTATTTTTCCCCTTGTGGGTAAGTGTCTTTCAATTTTTTAAAAAGTGCTATTTCCTCAATGTAAAAATATACATGATTATGAAAAACAGTTTAGCAGTTCCTCAAAAAGTTAAAACAGAGTTATCATATCACCTAGCAATTCCACTCCCAGGTATATACCCAAGAGAATTATAAACATATATCCAGGGAATTCCCTGGCGGTCCAGTGGTTAGGACTCTGCATGCACTTTCACTGCCAAGGGCCCGGGTTCAATCCCTGGTCAGGAATCTAGGATCCCGCAAGCAAATAAAAAATAAAAAGAAATAAACATATGTCCACACCAAAACGTATACATGAATGTTCATTGCAGCATTATTCATAATAGCCAAAAAGTGGAAACAATTCAAATGTTCATCAGCAGATGAGTGGAAAAACAAAGTGTGGTTTATCTATACAGTGGAATATCATTCAGCCATAAAAATGAAGTACTGACACACACAACACAGATGAACCCTAAAAACACAGTGCTAAGTGGAAGAATCCAGACACAAAAAGGTTACGTATTGTATGAGTCCATTTATATGAATATGCTAGAGACCACCAAACTGTATACTTCAAGATGGTGAATTTTGTGGTATAGGAATTACATCTCTCTTTTTTTTTTTTTTCCGGGCCGCGCTGCGAGCCTTGTGGGATCTTAGTTCCCTGACCAGGGATCAAACCCATGCCCCCTGCAGTGGAAACGAGGAGCCCTAACCACTTAGCAGGGACAAAAAAATTTAAAGTGAGAGACCTAAAAATTTAATAGTATATCAAATTCTCTTTTTGTTATGGATTGTGGAGAGGCGGAATGTTAAGATCAAGATCTACCTTGTGGGCTAAACCTCTGACGCTCACACAATATTTAACACACAGCTGGGATTGGCCATGATGCTGAGAAAGGAAGAAACTCTGGTGACAGCAGAGGAATACAGCAGCAAGATCACAAACAAATGAAAAGCCAGGATTTGAGTCTCAACTCTGTCCCTGAGTCTTTTTTTCTTATCTGTAAAGTGAGAAGTTTGGATTAAATCCTGAGCCCTACCCAGATAAGATTTAGCAGCTCTGGGTTGAGGCCCAGAAATCTGATTTTTTAAAAGTTCCCACATGATTCTGATGCTTGTCTAGGTTCAGAAACCTCTTTTGAGAAAATGAAGTATTCCAATGTTAAAAAAAAAAAATTATGTCAAACTGTGTATAGTCTGAGACTCTTGAACTTCAGAAATTCTTTGTATGAAAGGTCAACAGATTAAAAAGGTCAGACCCCCGATCGTATGCTAAGTATATTTGCCAATAGGAAACTTGTAACAAATGTAGTTATTCTAGAGCAGAACCAGGTATCAAGCCCATCCATTTGGGACCCTATTTGAAGGGGGTAAGTTATATATGTAGCTCATTCCCACGCTCCATTCTTTTAAGCCTTCCTGGCCTTTACCTGTCCTGTCCCCCTATGCCTGAATACCCTTCCAATCTTTCTGGACAATTCTTATGCACCCTCCAAGACTCAGTGCAAATTTCCTTTCCTTCAGAAAGCCTCCTTGACCTCTCTTATTGAGCTAATTCGTGTTCCCTTGGTGTTCTGTGTGTCCACCTGCCATCATTGTATATGAGCTATAACAAATTACCTCAAAACATGGCTTGAAACAATTATAATTTATTATCTCCCAGTGTCTGTGGGTCAGGAATTCAGGACATGGCTTGTCTCTGCCCCACAGTGTTTGGGCCTCAGCTGGAAGACTAGAAGCCTGGAGGGCTGAAGTCACCTGCAGGCTTGACTGAGGCTGGAGAATTCATTTCCCAGATGGGTCACGGCCCATGGCAGGCGAGTTGGTGCTAGCTATTGGCAGAGGTCTCAGATCCTCCCTGTGCGGGCCTCTCTGCTGTCTGCTTGGATGGCCCCGGATACGGCAGCTGGCTTCCCCCAGAATGGGTGGTGCAAGAGACAGCAAGGAAGCCCAGAGTCTTTTATGACCCAGACTCAGAAGTCACATACTATCTTTCCATCACATTCTATCTGTTGGGAGTGAGTCCCTAAGGCTAGCAGACATTCAAGGGGAGGGGAATTAGATTCTACTTTTTGGAGGGAGGAGCAGCACAGAATATGTGGACATATTTTAGGACCACCACAACCATTTTGCATTACATAATATTTAATTACACGTTTCTCTGTGGGCACCCCCGTAACAGGGCTCTGACACAGGGCCTGGCACCAAGGGAGCACTCAAAAGATAATTAGCTATTGCTTGGATATCAGAGAATTTAATCACCCTGATGATGGAGCAGTTGAACCTTCTCTGGCTTCTGAGAATGGACTCAAGAAACTTGGATTCAGTGGTCCAGGCTGTCTGATGTGTCCTCCAAGTGCCCACAACACTCTCCTAGCACATCCCTCAGGCTTGGTTAGGATATTTCAAGGTTTAGGGTGCGATATTAGTACAATGCTGTAGAGCTTAAAATATAACGTACACGTTCTAGAGACATGTGTGCCTGTCCCTCTCCCAAACTGTGTGCCTGTCTCTCTTCCAAACCTGCCGCTCCCGTCGTGTCATCATTCCAGTGAAGGACATCAAAAGCCTGGGCACCATCCTGTATTCCCACCTCTGCTTTTTCCCCCCAACCACTCAGATGTTAAGTCCTACAATGAGGGGCAAGGACCCAGGGGGAAACACTCAGTTAGTGCAGGGGGGTGTTTGGATCCACATGTACACTGAGTATGGATTGGATAAATGATATCTCATTTATACATAGTTTCAAATTTAAATAACATGTTAATAACATGTTAAAGTACAAATTCACCTTAAAGTATTCCTGAATTCAGAGAAGTCTTTGGTAATACATATTTTTTTCCATCAACAGTTATCTTCATAGGGATCCGTGAAACTTTTTGGTGTTAAAGAGAGATCCCTAAAATTAGTGCCACAGATATACTTGTACCTGTGAAAAATGTAAATAAATTATGGAATAACCAGACAATGGAATACTAGATAGCCATGAAAAAGAATGAAGAAGTACTTTAGGAACTGATATGGAATGACCTCTAAGATATATTGTTAACTGGAAAAAGCAAGTTGCAAAAGCAGTGGGCTACAAGTTGTATACATGCCCGTAACAGCACTGGGGACTCTGGTACACATGGTTTCCCCCAGAGAAGAAAGATGGAAGCAGAGCTGTAGACCACACAGTCTGGAGATGAGGGCTAGGCAGAGACATTTTTTCACAATATACCCTCAGTATCTTTTGTATTTTGAATGGTGTGACTGTATTGCTTTTCCTCTTTTTTTTTTTAATATTTATTTATTTATTTATTTGGCTGCACCGGGTCTTAGTTGTGGCATATGGGATCTTTAGTTGCGGCATGCGGGATCTAGTTCCCTGACCAGGGATCGAACTGGGCCCCCTGCATTGGGAGCGTGGAGTCTTAGCCACTGGACCACCAGGGAAGTCCCTTGCTTATTTTTCAAAACCAAATTGAATTGAAATTCTAAGAAAGGAGAGTCCTCCAAATAGGTTGGCATCGATGGATTTAGATTCCATCTCCTTAACATCACTCACAGGCAGCCAAACTTCTCTCACAAAATCCTTGAGCAGCTCCTCACTGCTTTTTGCATCAATTTCAAATTCATCAACACAGCATTCACAGCCCTTGTGACCCAGTCCTTTCAGCTCTCTCTCTCTCTCTCTCTCTCTGCCTTCTCTTCCAAGATCTCTGGTTCAGAACTGTGAGAAATAAATGTCTGTTGTTTATAAGTCTCCCCAGCCCAAGATATCCTGTCATAACAGCACGAACAAACTGAGACACCTCCCATTCAATCCATCTTCTAAACCACCACCATAGTTTCCTTCCTAAAACTCAGACCTAACTGTGTCACTTACTTTCTCAAAACCTTTCAGATAATCTGAAGCCAGTTTACCTCTGGTTCAGGACTGCTGGCCTCCTTCCAATTCCCCGAGGGGTCTGGGTCTCTCATACCTCCATGCCCTTGTCACGTTTCCTCTACTTGGACCCCCCTTCCTCCCCTAATCTCCGGGGGCTCATCTCCACCCACATTCCAGGATCCAACCCATGTGTTACCTCTTCTAGGAAGTACTTCCTGCTCCCTCTCCAAGGAGAGTTAGACAACCCTTCCCATTCATTCAGCCTTCTGTAAAGATTTCTTGTCACCAGTAGGCTAGGACCCCTACTAGGTGCTGTAGGTACGGAAATTAAAAACATAGCCCTTATAGAGATGATCATACTAAGTGAAGTAAGTCAGAAAGAGAAAGACAGATACCATATGATATCACTTATATGTGGAATCTAAAGTATGGCACAAATGAACCTATCTACAAAACAGAAACAGACTCACAGACATGGAGATCAGGCAGGCTTGTGGTTGCCAAGGGGGAGGTGGGAAGGGAGAGGGATGGAGTGGGGAGTCTGGGGTTGGTAGATGCAAACTATTACATTTAGAACGAGTAAACAACAAGGTCCTACTGTATAGCACAGGGAACTGAATCCCATCTCCTGGGATAAACCATAATGGAAAAGAATATTTAAAAAAAAGAATGTGTATATGTATATAACTGAGTCATTTTGCTGTACAGCAGAGATTGGCACACCATTGTAAATCAACTATACTTCAATAATAATAATAACAATTTTTAAAAACATTGGCCTTACTCTTAAGAAAATAGCAGATTAGTGGCAAGGTATCCATTAGGATTAAGTCAATGCCTCCTCACCGAGTTCTCAGCCCTTGGACTGGGAAGTCAACTTGAGTGTGGAATTTTCAGTCTTTCAGCTGATGGAACAGTTTCTGCCCTCCACCTCTGGCCTCCTAAGACACGGTGCTCACAGCCAGAGTCTTATCGCCTGGTAATACAGAACTCAATTGTCTCCTTTATCTCCTCTACCAGATTGTGTGCTCCAAGAGCAGGGAGTAAAATGAAAAAAAAAGAAAGTTACATGAAGGTGGTGTAATTATAACCAGGCCTTGAAGAATGGAGAGAATTTCCACCCTTGCTGTAGATGTGGAAGCAGAACATTCCTACTTGAGGGAACGGGGTGAGCAGAGGAGGGATGTGCTGACATCAAAGAAGTCACGTGGTTCCCTGTGGCTGTAATGAAAGATGCGTGCACGGTGGGGGAGGGGAGGTTGTGGGAGAGCTGCGTGAGGTAAACTGGGTACAGATTACTTGAAAGATTCTGAGAAAGTGATATAGTTAGATTTGAGTTTTAGGAAGGAAACTCTGGTTTAGAAGATGGATTGAATGGGGAGGGGGTATCCCTTAAGGTCTGTCCCTTATATTATAACAGAATCCCATAGAGAGGAAATTTATTTCTCACACTTCAGGAGACTGGAAGTCCAAGATCAAGGCGCTGGCAGATTCGGTGTCAGGTGAGGGTCTGCTTCCTGGCTCGTAGACAGCTGTCTTCTCACTGTGTCCTCATAGAAGGGGCGAGGGAGTTCTCCGGGGTCTCTCTTATAAGGGAACTATCACGTTGATGAGGGCTTATGCCAAAAGGACCCACTTCCCAAAGGCCCCGTCTCCAAGTACTATCACACTGTGGGCTAGGATTTCACTGTATGAATACTGGGGGGACACGACATCCAGTCAATTGCAGGGGAAGAGGGAGGCAACAGGGAGATCTGTTAGGAGCCAGCAGGACATGGTAACTAATTGAACATGGAGAGTGAACAAGATTCTTACTGGATCATTCCTTTTCTCAGTCCCCACGCGCATCAAATCACCACATGATTGTAGCACATTCATTGCTAAGGCCTCAGCTCAGTCTTCCCCATCCTGGCCTCTTGCCTGGGGCAGGCTGTAAATCTTCATGATACCTTCCAGTTACACTGCTCCCAACCCCTGAAGAAAAGCAGCCCTGCTCTATTTATTTTTGTAGGTATACATCTCAATCGTTTTTAGGGTATTCACAAAGTTGTGCAACCATTGGGCTTCCCTGGTGGCGCAGTGGTTGAGAGTTCGCCTGCCGATGCAGGGGATGCGGGTTCATGCCCCGGTCCGGGAAGATCCCACATGCTGCAGAGCGGCTGGGCCCGTGAGCCATGGCCGCTGAGCCTGCGCGTCCGGAGCCTGTGCTCCGCAAGTTGCGCAGCCATCAGTTTTAGAACATTTTTATAATCCTCCGAAGAAACCCCATACCCTTATCTGTCACTCCTCAATGCCCTCATCCCCTCCCAGCCCTGTACAACCACTAATTCACTTTATGTCTCTATACACTTGTTTATTCTGACATGTCATATAAATGAAATCATACAATGTGTGGTCTTTTTTGTGTCTGGCTTTCTTCTCTTAGCATAATGTTTTCAAGCATCATCCATGTAGTAGCGTGTATCAGTACTTCATTCCTTTTATTGTCAAATAATATTTCACTGTTTGGCTGTCCCACATTTTGTTTATCCATTCATCAGTTGATGGACGTCTGGATTGTTTCCACTTTTTTTTTTTTGCGGTACTCGGGCCTCTCACTGTTGTGGCCTCTCCCGTTGCAGAGCACAGGCTCCGGACGCGCAGGCTCAGCGGCCATGGCTCACGGGCCCAGCCGCTCCGCGGCATGTGGGATCTTCCCGGACCGGGGCACGAACCCGTGTCCCCTGCATCGGCAGGCGGACTCTCAACCACTGAGCCACCAGGGAAGCCCCTGTTTCCACTTTTTGACTGTTGTAACTCTTTGACTAACTTCCAGACTCTTTTCCAAAGCACTTTACATGCCCATCAGCAGTGTATGAGAGTTCCAATTTCTCTACATCCTTACTGATACTTCTATCTTTTTTTACTATAGCCATCCTACTGGGTGTGAAATGGTATCTCATTGATTTGCAGTTTTAATTTGCATTTCCCTAATGACTAACGATGTTGAGCATGTTTTTGTGTGCTTATTGGCCATTTGTATATCTTCTTTAGGGAAATGTCTTTTCAGGTCCTTTTCCCATTTTTAATTAGGTTATTAGTCTTATTAAAATTGAGTTGTAATAGTTCTTTATATATTCTAGATACAAATCTTTTATCCTTTGCAAAATATATGATTTGCAAAAATATTCTCTCATTCTATCCTGTGTGTTGTCTTTTTGCTTTTTGATGATGTCCTTTGAAACAGAGAAGTTTTTAATTTTGATGAAGTCTAATTTGTTTATTTTTTCTTTGGTTGTTAATGCTTGAGGTGTCATATCTAAGAAATTTTGCCAAATACAAGGTCACAAAGGTTTATGCCTATATTTTCTTCTAAGAGTTTTATAGCTTTAGCTTTTACATTTCTGTCTTTGCTCCATTTTGAATTAATTTTTGTATACAGTATGAGTGAGGAGTCCAACTTCATTCTTTTGCATGTAGTTATCCAGTTGTCCCATTAGTGTTTGTTGAAAAGTCTATTCTTTCCCCATATAGTTTTCTTGGCACCCTTATCAAAAATCAATTTACCAAAAATATAGGGTTTATTTCTGGACTTTCAATTCTGTTCCATTGAACTATATGTCTAATCCTTATGTTAGTACCACATTGTATTGGTTACGGTAGCTTTGTCACAATTTTTTGTTGTTGTTGTTGTTTTAGGCCACACCATGCAGTATGCAGGATCTTAGTTTCCCAACCAGGGATTGAACCCATGTCCCCTGCATTGGGAACGTGGAGTCTTAACCACTGGACCGCCAGGAAAGTCCCTGTCACAATTTTTGAAATCAGAAAGTGTGAGTCTTCCAACTCTGTTCTTCTTTTCCAAGATTGTTTTGGCTCTTCTGAGTCCCTCGAATTTCCATATGAATTTTAGAATCAGGTTGTCAAATTCTGCAAAGAAGCTACCTGGAATTTTGATGGGGATTGTATTGAATCTGAAGATCAATTTGGGAAGTATTGCCATCTTAATATTAAGTCTTCCAACCTATGAATAGAGAATGTCTTTCCACTTATTTCATTCTTTTTAAAATTTCTTTCATCAATGTTTTGTAAGTTTCAGAGTATATGAAACTTACACTTCTTTTGTTGAATTTATTCCTAAGTATTTTATTCTTTTTGATGCTATTGTAAATTGAGTTGTTTTCTTTTTTTTTTTTGTGGTACGCGGGCCTCTCACTGTTGTGGCCTCTCCCGCTGCGGAGCACAGGCTCCGGACGCGCAGGCTCAGCGGCCATGGCTCACGGGCCCAGCCGCTCTGCGGCATGTGGGATCTTCCCGGACCGGTGCACGAACCCTTGTCCCCTGCATCAGCAGGCGGACTCTCAACCACTGCGTCACCAGGGAAGCCCTTGAGTTGTTTTCTTAATTTCACTTTCAGACTGTTCATTGCTATTGTATATAAATAGTTCTTTATATAGTCTAGATTTTTGTTTATTGGTCTTGTATCCTGCAACCTTGCTGAACTCATTTATTAGTTCTAATAGTTTTTTAGTGGATTCCTAAGGATTGTCGATATACAAGATAATGCCATCTGTGTACAGAGATAGTTTTACTTCTTCTTTTCCAGTCTAGATGACTTTTATTTCACTTTCTTGCCCAATCGCCCTGGCTAGACCTCCAGTATAATGTTTAACAAAAGTGGTGAGACAGAACATCTTTGTTTTTTTCCTGAACTTAAAGGGAAGCATTCAGTCTTTCACTATTAAGCGTGATCCTAGCTGTAGGTTTTTTTTGCAGATTTCCTTTATCAGATTGGAGAAGTTCCCTTCAATCCTAGTTTTTTTAGTACTTTTATAATGAAGGAGTGTTAGATTTTATCAAATGCTTTTTCTGCATCTATTGAGATGGTCATATTTTGATTTTTGGTTTTTATCCTACTGATACGGTGTATTCCATTAATTGGGTTTTGGATGTTAAACTGATCTAGCATTCCAGAGATAAATCCCACTTAGCCATGCTATATAATCCTTTTTATATGTTTCTGGATTTAGTTTGCACATATTTTGTTGATGATTTTTGTGTCCATATTCATAGTGGTCTATAGTTTTCTTTTCTTTGATGTCTTTGCCTGGTTTTAGTATCAGGGTAATACTGGTCTCATGGAATGACTTGGAAAGTATTCCTTCCTATTCTATTTTTTTGAAGAGTCTGTGAATAATTGGTATTAATTCTCTTGTCTATATTGGTAGAATTCACCAGTGAGGACATAGGGACCTGGGCTTTTCTTTGTGTGTAGTTTGTTTGTTTTGTTTTGTAATTCAATCTCTTGTTACAGGTCTACTGAGACACAGAAGAGACACTAACCAGACCCCAGCCCAACCTCAGATTCTGGGTAGATTTCCAGTTCCAGCCCACCTATATCCTCACAGTATACCCACACACTTTTTTTTCCTAATATTTTCAGAGTTAGCCCTATTTCTTGCAAACAAAATACCAAACTACCCTAACAAACATAGACGTTTATTCCAGGAGTGGAGTTGCAAGCAACAGAATCTCAGAAGAGCTATGGAATCTTCTGTAGCAATACAGTGGAGGAAGAGACAGAGACAATTTCTACATCCCTGAATGGGAAGTTAGAATTCCATAGATTAATAAAACAGTTAATGAAGTCTTGGTATTCAGATATTATGTCCACTGAAAGTAAAGCTTTGGTGGACATTATTACTATTCCTTTAAAGTACATTAGATCACCTAAAGTACTTTAAAAAGCATGGGTGCCTGGGTTACATCCATAGATATTCTGATTTAATTGTTCTGGGGCAGGGGCAGGGCATCAAGATTTTTCAGATCTCCCCAACTGATCCTTAAGTACATCAGAGTTTAAGAACCACAGCTTGAGAGACATTCTAAGGGAATAAGGAGTGTAAGGACTGTAGGGACATTTTTCACAGCATTAGGTGATTTGAATCAAGAAGGAACAAATTTTAGACCCAGGGTACCTGGATAGAACCAGATAACAATATTCAAGGCTACTTTGTGGCCCTGTAACGAGAAACCATTTTACTGTTGGAAACCACTGAAAATTAAATTTCAGTGAATTTTTATCATATTCTCTCTAAAGTGAATATTGATCATATTCTATTTTTCAGCTTGAGTGGCAGGTTTACCAGTGTTCATTTATTTTAATGCATCATAGATAATATGTGTAATATGTATTCTTTGCATATTTTCAAATATGTTATCATGAAATTTTCCTGCCAAATATTTTACAGTAAAAAAAGATACTGTAAATTGCCAAAGTACAGTGTTTGCTAAGTTCACAACTGTCCTGGGTTTCTACGGTTAAAATTAAGGTCTTGATTATCAAAGACTGAAATCCTGGCAGTTGGAATAGCAATATCTTAAGGGATGGAACTCCCCAGTCTCCTGGGCCCCTCCAAATAACTTCTACTTCATTCATCAGGATTGCCAAGCAAATGTGATGAGTCACCTCTTAATGAGGAACATCTGGTCATAGGAGTTTGGAAAAACTGTGAAACCAAGGATGGTGTGCAAAATCTGAGGAGGAAAAAGAGGAATTACAGGCAAAATGAATTGCAGAAATTTTCTAGGGAGTTGTTGCAGGAGTGACTATGTGGAATTGAATTCTAAGGGTTCATAATCAAGAAAGATGGAATAAAGGAGGCTAGACTATGACTTCATTCCCTTCCTGCCTCCTTCGTCCCTTTATTTCTCTGTCTCTGTCTCTGTTCCCTCCTCCCCACCCCGCCCCCATTTTCCTTCTCTTCCTGCACAGAGTTTGGCTGATGATACTTTGTTGAGCTGACACTGAAGAGCTTGACGGTTCTTGGTTCTTGGTACACCATCCTAGATGAAAAAAATACCAAGACTGAAGGAGAAGGAGTGACAGTATGTCACCAGTGACCTGCTGATGGCTACTTCCCTCCCTCCCCACAACACACAAACCTCATCTTCTTCAGAAAAATTCACCACTGATGAAAACACTAATTAGTACAGCCTCTCTGTTGGGGGCGGTCAGGGTGGTGCACCAGAAGAGCTGTCCCAGCCAGGAACATGCAAGGACAGTGATTAACCACAATGAAAGCACCTCTTGCCTCATGGAGTCAATTTCCAAGATGCCATCTTTCCAGACACTCAAGAGAACAGAAGGATGTCTTCCAGCCTTTTCCAGTTTTCAAACTGTTCCCAAGGGCAGCAACTGGCAACTTCCTCCAGGGACTGGGAGGTCCAAGAAGACACTAGGACCATGACAGATTTATTGAGACGTCACCTTAAGAGCCTCTGGGGAAAGGCTTACAAAGAACCTGGAAGGCTGATGCCTGGGGTGGAGGATTCACCTTCTGTGCTGGAGACTCTTACTGATGGGCAGTCACTAAAAATGAACTCTTAATTTGCTTCATAGAACTCAATGGTTTATCATGCAGAGTGAATTCCATGCCGAGTCCCACTTGTGTGGGGTCTGCCTTTTCCATGTGCCACTTTTACAGCATCTACAGTAATGAAGCTTTCTCCCTGTAGAGAGCCAGCGTTGGGTTCTGTTTTACATGACGCCTCCTTCTAGCCGGAAATCCCCACACTGCTAGCATCCAGGAGTCAGTGACTCAGGATCACAGGAGAAAAGAAGCATTAACAATGAACAACAGATCACTGCCTGGTTTATAGTCTTAGACTATGGTGGCTGATCGCTTGATTTTACTAAGATAAACCGTTAAGAGTCAAAACCATTGGAGTTTAATAAAAAGAGAATATATTTGCAAAAAAAAAAAAAAAAAGGAGGCAGACTCAAAGGGAGGCAGGTGTAAAAAGCAAAGTGAGGGGCTTCCCTGGTGGCGCAGTGGTTAAGAATCCGCCTGCCAGTGCAGGGGACACGGGTTCGAGCCCTGGTCCGGGAAGATCCCACATGCCGCGGAACAACTAAGCCCGTGCTCCACAACTACTAAGCCTGCACTCTAGAGCCGCGAGCCACAACTACTGAGCCCATGTGCCACAAGTACTGAAGCCCGTGCACCTAGAGCCCATGCTCCACAACAGGAGAAGCCACCGCAACGAGAAGCCCGCGCACCGCAACGAAGAGTAGCCCCTGCTCGCCACAACTAGAGAAAGCCTGTGCGCAGCAACCAACACCCAACGCAATCATAAATAAATAAATAAATAAATAAATAGCAAAGTGAGTGGACCAACCAGTCTCTGTTCTCTGCTGAGGCCAGGCTGACCTTCTGCCTGTGGCCACACTCGTTGTTGATGGATTGAAATGCTCTCCTATCAGTTGGGAAATAGCAGCCTAGAGTCCCCTGATGCCTCACCCCCATCTACCTGCCTCCAGGCCACTGGACCTCCCTCTGATCCTGCTTCTAAAGGGTTAACACCCAGCACAGCTCTTGGCCTCCTGGAATCTATCTCTGTGCTAAAGTCAGTGCCTATTCTAATTGGCTGGTGGCCATGTGGTAACCAGCTGCTAAATATGTTGAATATCACCCCTAGCTGTGGCCACAAAAAAGGCCAAAGCCAAGTAGGTGTGGTACTTTTGGTACAAGAAATGGCCTAACTCACTGAGTTGAGGTTTTGGCTTCTGCCTGAGGCATGGGCAGGAACAGGACAGATGGGCAGGTCTGGGTTCTGCTTGATTTGTACAGCAAAATAATTCCTTAGTTTAACAAACAAAGATGTAACTCAAGCCAGCACACTACACAGTCACATGCCCTCTGACCGTAAACATCCCTGAGTCAGTTATTGACCTAGAGCTTGGGAACCTTGGAGCAAGGCTGCTAAAGCACCATTCCATTCTCCAGGCTGGTTGGTACCAAAGGTTGACAGGACTTGAAAAATAATGGAGGGTTACCTCAAGCTTAATTAGGTGGGTACTTGATATATGATAATTTTTTTTTTCCTGATCTCTTTACCCATACCAGCAGAAGCTATTTCTCTTCCACTGGCAGGTAGAACAGCATATCTTCACAGGGACCTAGTCCACCTTAGCAAAGATGACCAACTATCGGGTTTGCCCAGGGCTGTCTGAAAGTTCTGCATCCCAGGAAACCCCTGGGTCCCTAGCAAACAGGGATGCTTGATCACACTAATTTGCTCTTCCATGAATGTAACCTTAATCTGCTACATTGATGATATCATGCTGATTGGCCTGGACATTACAAAGGAACAAGCATCTTTGTTGTCTTCTTGAGACATGAATGTAATGGGGGTGTGAGCGAAAATTTGCAGAAATAAAAGGACCTGCCACATCAGTGAAGTTCTTAGGAGGTCAAAGTATAATGGAATCTCTCCTTCAAAATGAAGGGGCAGGGGGAGACCATGAAGGACAAGTTGCTACATTTTATACCCTTTCACCTGATAAGGAGTTTTGGAAGCACCGCATATCTCTATTTTAGCAGGGCTTTTTTTCATTGCAAGAAACAAAAGTTCACAAAGCTCAGGTAAGGGAAACATTGATGAGAGAGATGAAGTCTCCCAGATCTGAGGCTCTAGTGGGATCAGGCTTCATATAAATTGAAACCCAAGGAAGTGTGGAGTCCAGGAGAACTCTGGGAATAGGAATTTGTGGATTTTCTTCTATCCCAGATTGTTTGTGTGGCTTAGCCACTGTCTACCACTCCTGTTAGTGTTTCTCTCCTACCATCTGATTCCACATTTCTCACCTGAAGAGCCCGAGAAAGAGAATCTGATTACCTTTTCTTTTTAAAAATTTATGTTTTATGTTTAATAAAGTTTGGCATGTACATAATTTAAAGAGTTAGATACTTCCAAAGGCTTGTTAGGAAAAAAATGGAAGAATCCTTTCAACCCTTCTTTATTTCCAGCTCTTTGGAAGTAAGCACTTTTTCAGTTCTTTAGCTGATTATTTTGGTACTTGGTATTTATCTCCATATTTCCAAATAATATGGTTATATTTAGAATTCTTGATTTTTCCAGTTTTAACCATTATCTATTGACTTACCACTGTGGGACAAGGAGATCTAGCTCTCTTCCATTACCCAGTCTCCACGCCCACCCACCCCCTACACACACCCCCTGTCACCATGCTCCAAATATACATTTGGAATTTTAGTTAGAAAGATATTTAGGATTATAATTTTATAACTATGTAAATGCTATTCACAACTGAGCCATATGTTATAATGTTATTACTTTCCCACATGTTTGCCTTGGAGTTCATTGCCTTGGAGTTCATAATTGCCTCATCTTTTCGTTTGCCTAGTTTTCTAAGCATTTATTCCTAATTGACCCCCTGATACATAAATGTCTTCTCATTATATTCAAACATATGGAGTAGACTGTCACAGAAGTAAAGGTACGTTGCTGTGCCTGCCAGGTGAAGGTTAATTATGAGGTCTTCTGTCAGTTTCATCTTCTTAAAGAAATCCCTACTAGAACCATCTGACCTTCTTTACTCTGGGCTGGCTGCCATTTAGGCCTGTAGCTCAGCTGTCATCTTGAAATCTCCTTTAATCAACACCCCGGGGAGTCCCTTTATCTTTCTGGTGTTGGACCCTCACTCATGGATCCCAAGTCTTCCTCTTTCTTGCTTTAGCCCTTCACTTTGGTCAGTTGACCCTCCACAGAACCCACGGATATGGAGGGCCAACAATACTGTGCCATTTTATATAAGGAACTTGAGCATCATGGATTTTTGGTAGGGACGGTTCTGGACTGAATCCCCTGCAGATATACTGAGGGACAACTGTATACAAGTAGCTTCTGAAAAAGAGTGCTCAGGAAATGTTCACGACTGTGTAGCAGAGACTGCTACTTATTCCACACGTCTGTCTTCTATTTTTCCTTAGTAATAAAGTTTTTAGCTGGGCACAAGGTCATCCAAAATCAAGTCTTTATTTCTACATTTCCAGCCTCCCTTGCAGCTTCGTGTGGCCATGTGGCCAAATTCTGACCAATGAGATGTAAGCAGAAGTGTCATTTAGCAGCTTCTGAGAAACTTCCTAAAGACATAGCTGGCAAATGCCCCTTGCTCCTTCTTCATCATCCCTTTCTCCATCTGGTGGCTGGTACTCAGATGCTACCATCCTGGACCATGAGGATGAAGTCCACACTCTGGGCATGGCAGAGTGAGGGCTGGAATGAACCTGAGTTGCTGAGAGTTTCATGGAACAGAACCACTCTAGTGACCTGGATTTTTATGTGAGAAAGAAAGAAAATTGTAACTATTGTTTTGGGTTTTCTGTCGCTTGCATCCGAACATCGAATTAATGAATATGCCTTTATTCCAGAGTAATTCATAATTGCAGGTTAGCTGTGTACGGAATTGCAGGTTGGAAATTATTTTCTGACAGAATTTTTAATGCATTGCTCCTTTGCCTTCTAGCTTCCAGAGGTGCTATTATAAATACTAATTTGGACCATTTGTTTGTATCCTTAGAAATATATATGTATTAAATACATATATTTAATCTCCACTATTTTCAGTTTCACAAGGATGAGCCTTGGTGAGGTTCTTGGTTTTTCTCAGTTGTGCTGGGACACTTGATAGGTCCTTTATATCTAGAAACTCATGCCCTTCTATTCTGGGAAATTTCTTAAATTTTTTCAGTTACACTTTTCCCTCCGTTTTTTTCCCTTCTCATATTTTTTCGTATTTTTAATTTCCAACATTTCTTTCTCGTTCTCTGACTATTCTTTTTAAAAAAGCATCTTATTTTTGTTTCATGAAAGTAGTATCTTATCTCTCTAAGGATATTAATTATGGGGTTTTTTGTAAAATCTTCTCTCTGCATTGTATCTGTTTCTTTCAGGTTGCTTATTTCTGTTTTCGGTTTTGGTTTTTTGTTTGTTTTTGTTTTTGTATCTATGCCTTTCACACAAGGTGTTTCCCTCAGAAATACCAGCGATCCTTAGCAGGGCACCGCAGTGAGTACTAAAAGGTGACTGGCAGCTCTGTGTGCCTGGGTAGAGCTTTCTGCCTGTGGGGTTCACTGTAGGGTGATCCAGCTCAACCATTTCCATGGAGAAACTCCAAACGCAATGTCTTTAAGTCTATTCTCTTCGGCTAGTCATATTTCAGAAAATATTTCTTTGGGGCTAGTCATATTTCAAAATATACTTTTAAGCTTCTGCCTGGAGGATAAAGGCCGGCTACCAGCATTTTGGGAGCTGAGGTCGGGGGCGGAGGTGGGTTTGGTGTCCCAACATTTGGTGCACTTTAGCTTTCTTTAAATCCCCATATTTTCAATGGGGATTTCAACTGGGCTTGGATCCCACAGTCCAGAAACCTTCTGTTTTACCTTCTCCAGGAATAAACTTCCAGTGTTCTTTCGAGGTAGAGAAGGGGCAGTCACCTACCTGTGGGCCCTAAAGGGGAACGGAACCTAGTTGTCTAATGTCTTTTTTATAAATTGAGGTGAAATTCACATAACATACAACTAACCATTATAAAGTATACAGTTCAGGGGCATTTAGTACATTCACAGTGTCTATCTAGTTCTAAAGCATTTTCATCACCCCCAAAGAAAGCCTCACGGACCTTAAGCCATCACTCCTCATTCCCGTCTCCCCCAGACCCAGCCGCCAACATGCTTTCTGTCTCTATGGATTTACCCATTCTGGACATTTCCTATAAATGGAATCATACAACTTGTGCCCTTTTGTATCTGAACTCTTTTACTTAGCATAACGTTTTTGAGATTTCTCTACACTGTCACATGTGACGGCACTTCATTCCTTTTTATGGCTGAACAATATTCCATCATATGTATGTACCACAATTTCTTTATCCATTCAACCACTGATGGACATTTGGCTTGTTTCCACCTTTTGCCTATTGTGAATAATGCTGCTATGAACATTTGTGTACAAGTATTTGTTTAAGAACCTGTTTTCAATCCTTTTGGGTGTATACAGGCATACCTCATTTTACCGCACTTTACAGGTATGGGTTTTTTTGTTTGTTTTGTTCTGTTTTGTTTTACAAATTGAAGGTTTGTGGTAACCCTGCACTGAGCAAGTCTATCTGCATCATTTTTCCAACAGCATTTGCTCACGTCATGTCTCTATGTTACTCTAAACTCTAAATTACAGTTTAGTAATTCTCGAAATATTTCAAGCTTTTTCATTATTATTATATTTGTTACAGTGATGTGTGATCTTTGATGTTACTATTGTAATTGTTTTAGGGCACCACAAACCGTGCTCATATAAGACAACAAACGTAAGCAATAAATGTTGTGTGTGTTCTGACTTCTCCACTGACGGGCTATTCCCCCACCTTTCTCCCTCTTTTGGGGCCCCTCTATTCCCTAAGACAACAATATTGAAATTAGGATAATTAATAACCCTACAATGGCCTCTGAGTGTTCAAGTGAAAGGAAGAGTCACATGTCTCTCACTTTAAATCAAAAGCTAGAAATGATTAAGCTTAATGAGGAAGGCATGCTGAAAGTCAAGACAGACCAAAAGCTAGGCCTCTTGCATCAAACAGTTAACCAAGTTGTAAATGCAAAGGAAAAGTTCTGGAAGGAAATTAAAAGTGCTAGTTCAGTGATCATATGAATGATAAGAAAGCAAAACAGCCTTACTGCTGATATGGAGAAAGTTTTATGATCTGTACAGAAGATCAAACCAGCCACAACATTCCCTTAAGCCAAAGCCTAATTCAGAGCAAAGCTCCAACTCTCTTCAATTCTGTGAAGGCTGAGAAAGGCTAGGAAGCTGCAGAAGAAAAATCTGAAGCTAGCAGAGGTTGGTTCAGGACGTTGAAGGAAAAAAGTTGTCTCCATGGGCTTCCCTGGTGGCACAGTGGTTAAGAATCAGCCTGTCAATGCAGGGGACACAGGTTCGAGCCCTGGTCTGGGAAGATCCCACATGCTGCAGAGCAACTAAGCCCGTGCGCCACAACTACTGAGCCTGTGCTCCGGAGCCCACATTACTGAGCCCACGTGCCACAACTACTGAAGCCCATGTGCCTAGAGCCTGTGCTCTGCAACAAGAGAAGCCACTGCAGTGAGAAGCCCGTGCACCACAACGAAGAGTAGCCCCCGCTCACCGCAACTAGAGAAAGCTCACGTGCAGCAACAAAGACCCAATGCATCCAAAATAAATAAATAAAAATAAATAAAGAATTAGGCTAAATCTACTCTGCTCTATAAATGGAACAACAAAGCCTGCATGACAGCACATCTGTTTACAACATGGTTTACTGAATATTTAAGCCCACTGTTGAGAACTACTGCTCAGAAAAAAAGATTTCTTTCAAAATATTACTGCTCATTGACAATGTACCCAGTCACCCAAGAGCTCTGATGGAGATGGACCACAAGATTAATGTTTTCATGCCTGCTAACATAACATCCAGCCCATGGTTCAAGGAGTCATTTTGACTTTCAAGTCTTATTTTCTTCCCTTTGCTTTGTTTTTTTTAAATTTTATTGAAGTATAGTTGATTTACAATGTTGTGTTAGTTTCAAGGGTATAGCACAGTGATTCAGATATATATCTTCTTTTTCAGATTCTTTTCTCTTATAGGTTATTACAAAATATCGAGTATAGTTCCCTGTGCTATACAGTAGGTCCTTGTTGGTTATCTATTCTATATATAGTAGTAAAGTCTTATTATTTAAGAAATACATTTCTTAAGGTTATAGCTATCACAGATAGTGATTCTTCTGATGGATCGTGGCAATCAACTGAAAACCTTCTGGAAAGGATTCACCATGAAGAACATTCATGATTCATTAGAAGAGGTCCAAATACCAACATTAACAGGAGTTTGGAAGAAGTTGATTCCAACCCTCATGGACGACTCAAGACTTCAGTGGAGGAAGCAACTGCAGATGTGGTGGATAGAGCAAGAGAACTAGATTTAGAAGGGGAGCCTAAAGATGTGACCAAATTGCTACAATCTCATGATAAAACCTTCATGGATGCGGAGTTTTCTCTTCTGGATGAGCAAAGAAAGTGGTTTCTTGAGGTGGAAACTACTCCTGGTGCAGATGCTGTGAAGACTGTTGAAACGACAACAAAGGATTTAGAATATTACATAAACTTAGTTGATAAAGCAGCGGCAGGGTTTGAAAGGATTGACTCCAATTTTGAAAGAAGTTCTACTCTGGGTGAAATGCTATCAAACAGCATTGCAGGCTACAAAAAAAATCATTTGTGGAAGGAAGTGTCAATCAATGTGGCAAACGTCACTGCTGTCTTACTTTAAGCGACTGCCATGGCCACCCCAGCCTTCAGTAACCATCACCCTGATCAGTCAGCAGCCATCCACACTGAGGCAAGACCCTCCACCAGCAAAAAGATTATGACTTGCTGAGGGCTCAGATGATGGTTAGCATTTTTAGCAATAAAGTATTTTTTAAAAAATGTTTCTCACCCCCTCTTTTTAAAAAATATTTATTTATTTATTTGGCTGCGCCACGCGGGTCTTAGTTGCGGCACGTAGGATCTTTAGTTGCAGCATGCAAACTCTTAGTTGTGTCACGTGGAATCTAGTTCCCTGACCAGGGATCGAACCCGGGCCCCCTGCATTGGGAGCATGGAGTCTCAGCCACTGGACCACCAGGGAAGTCTCAGCAATAAAGTATTTTTAAATTAAAGTATATACATTGTTTTTTAGACATAATGCTATTACACTACAGTATAGTGTAAACATAACTTTTATATGCACTGGGAAACCAAAAAATTTGTGTGACTCACTTTACTGTGATATTCGCTTTATTTCGGTGGTCCAGAACCAAACCCACAATATCTCCAAGGTACGCCTGTACCTAGGAGTGGAACTACTGAGTCATATGGTAATTCTATATTTACCTTTGTGAGGAACTGTCAAACTGTTTTCCACAGTGGCTGCCCATCAGCAGTGTACAAGGGTTCCAATTTCTACACATCCTGTCTGACAACTGTCACTTTTATCTTTCCTTTTTTTGAAAAATTATAGTCATCCTAGTGGGGGTGAAGTGGTTTTGATTTGCATTTCCTAATGACTAATGATACACTGACCATCTTTTCATGTGCTTATGGCTTTTCATATATCTTCTTCGGAGAAATGTCTAATCAAGTCCTTTGCCCATCTTTTAAATTGGGTGGTTTTTCTTTTTGTTGTTGAGTCTAATGCCTTTGTAAACTGACTTTCAATTAAATCTCACATCTTATTTTTAGTCTCCATATTAACCCCACTTCCAGAGGTACCTGCTGCCACCAGTTCCTGAGGGGTGCACCTGAAGTTGTGCCACAGCTTACTGGGGTTCTGTTTGTTTGTGGGTGTTTTTCCCATCTTTTTATCCCCCCTGTATTTCATTTTCAGTAGTTTCTATTGGTATGACTTCAAGTTCATAATCTTTTTTTCTGTAGTGTCTAGTCCACTGTTTACCCCATTCACCATACTTTTCATCTCATTTTATTTGTCATTTCTAGAACTTAAATTTGGGCCTTTTATATCCTCTTTATCTCCTCTTATCATGCTCATACTTTCCTCTACCTTCTTCAACATAAGATATATATTTTGAACAGCTGTTTTGCTCTCCTTGTCTACTAATTCTATCATCTGTGTCATTTCTGGGTCTGTCTCTATTGTTTGATTTTCTTGCCTCACTATGGGTTGTTTTCCTGCTTTTTTGAATCACTGATTCTGTTCTTTTTTTCTTCCATGCTGCATGGCTTGTGGGACCTTAGTTCCCGGACCAGGGATTGAACCCTCACCCTTGGCAGTGAAAGCGTGGAGTCCTAACCACTGGACCGCCAGAGAATTCATATCTGATTCTTTTTATATTAGATGTCAGACACCGTGAATTTTACATCTGGGTGCTGAATTTCTTTGTATTCCTTTAAATATTTTTGGCTTCTCTGTTGGGATGCAGCTAAGCTATTTGGAAATAGTTTGTAATTTTTTTTCAAGGCTTGCTTTTAAGATTTGTCAGTGGGGACCAAAGCAGTCTTTAGTCTAGGGCTAATTTGGCTACAGTACTATTTAGCAAATACCTTTCGGAGTACTCTCAATGCCTTGTGTATTATGAGGTTTTCCATTCTGGCTGTTAGGAATGTGAAATATTCCTAGACTTGTGTGCTCTCTAGAAAGTGTTTCACCTGTTCCTTTCTGGTGATTCAGTATCCAGCCTTGAGTAGTTTCTTCATCCACACGTGATGATAAGTACTCAGCCAAAGACTCAAGAGGAACCCTCTGAAGATTTCAGGACCTCTTTCTCTGTCTCTGTGCAGCTCTCCTTCCAATACTTTGCCCTGTAAACTCAAGCTCTCTTGGCCTAAGCTCTATCTCCTCAACTCAGGGAACCCAGTGGGCTGTGTGTCAGGTCCCCCTTCTTGTACTGCAGCCTGGGAACTCTATCCAGACAGCAAGCTGGGGCAATGATAGGGCTGACCTCGTTCTTTTCCCTTTTCTCAGGTATCAATGTCCTGTGCTGCCCACTGTCCAATATCTGAAAACAATTGTTTTATATACTTTGCCCCTTTTTTCAATTTGGCTGCACCGCGCGACTTGCGGGATCTTAGTTCCCAGACCAGGGATTGAACCCGGACCCTCAGCAGTGAGAGTGCGGAGTCCTAACCACTGAACTGCCAGGGAATTCCCCTTTGCCCATTCTTAAGTCATTTAAAGTGGGAGGGTGAATGCAGTCCCTGTTACTCCATCATGGGCAGAGATGAAGTGTCCTTGCTTGTCTCATCACAGCAGACAACTTTAAAGGCCATAGGTCATGGTATGATTTGTCTGTCTTAGGATCATGGGTCTTCCCACCTTTCCCATCAGTTGCGGTCAGTGACCCTAAGCACAAAATTCTACTGCTACAGTGGGCTGCCCACTCAGTGTGGGCCATGGGAAGACGGGGCTGATTTCCTTAGAAGAATCTGTGAGCCCGGATGGGCCCATGGCCAACTTGCATAGAGTGAGCCTGCTTAGGACTCCTTCTTTGACTCATTTACCAGTTGGCCTGAAAATATGTCCATTCGAGGGAGGAGAGGACAAAAAAAGGAAGTTTTGAAACTTCGAGGGAGGAGAGGACAAAAAAGGAAGTTTTGTCCAGGCTGCAGAGCAAAATGCCCTTATGGCCTTGCCAACCATAGTGCTGGAGGTTTCTAGTCCACTGAACTTTGGCATGGCCAACAGAGCATCACAGTGGGGCTCCTGCGGGTTTGAAGCAAGATGACATTTCAGCAGATAACTATTCTCCCTTCAGGAAGCATCTTCCATCGTGCTCCTGAAGTCTGGTGTAAATATCGGGGATAGAAATTTACCATGAAACCTGAACTGAGCACTGTTTATCCATCTGCCTCAGAATGGGGCAACCCAGAGCTTTCCATAACTAAGTAGACTCCAGATTCTGAAGGCCTAAGTAAGTTACCTGAGACATTGTTTACATCTTTGTATGCTTCTCCCCTCCCCTGTCACATATGTTTTCACTTGGCCCATTTGGGAGGGAGTCCCCTATGACGAGGTAAACGAGGGTATAAAGACTCTAGCCAGATTTACAGATGGTTCCTTGTAGTATGCTAGTGCTACCTAGAAGTGAACTGGTTCAGCATTATTCAATCAAAAGCCCATAGACAGTTTCATTTTGAAGATGGTAGCATAAAGGCAGCATTTCCTCTCTACCTTCTCGCAACCGTCCAAGAGCAATGGAGAGAATAAGAAACAAAAACACAAATTCCAATTTCAGCAAAACAATCAACTAGCTCCAGCTTCAAACCACAATTCCAATGGAATGGCTGCCGAAAGTAGTAGGAGTTCTAGAGGAGTTCTAGAGGTGTGTATGGAAGGAAGGGTAGCAAGGTCACTGCTATTGCAGATCTCAAAAACAGCCAGGACAATACATGTCTCAAGGATGAGGGGCATACCATGGCACGCAAAAGCCCTTGAGGGTCTGTCTCAGCTGTTTGAGATGGGGAACTGAGTAGGTCAGAGAGGAGCTTCCTGGACCCAGTTTAACTCAGAGAAACAGAAGAGTTGGAGTGAATGACAGTCAGACTGGCAAGTCCTGGCATGAGGCCCTCTCTCTCTCTCTCTCTCTGGGGTAGCAAGGTAAAAGAGGGACTTTACCGGACATCCCTGGTGGTCCAGTGGTTAAGACTCCGTGCTTCCACTTCCGGGGACGAGGGCTCGGATCCCTGGTCAGGGAACTAAGATCCCGCATGCCACATGGTGCAGCTAAAAAAAAAAAAAAGAGAGAGAGAGAGAGAGACACTTTACATTATGAAAAACTCTACAAGTAAGTAAACAGGGAGTTGGATGAACTCAACAGCATAATAAGGTAGGTCTGATATTATCAAACACACCTTAGTTTCAGGTACCCAAAGAAAATTCACAAAACTTGGCTATATATTAGGCTACAAAGAAAGCCTTGTTAAGCTTGAAAAAATAGAACTAATACACATCCATCATTCTCTGATCACTGTGTAGTATCACTAAACATTAAGATTAAAACTAAGAGAAAAAAAATGTCCCTATGACCTGAATATTTTTTTATTGTTCTCTTTTAAAAGAACTCTTTTTTTTTTAGGCTGAAGGCAAAGGGAACATGAACCGGCTGGTGAAGAAGGGAGGTTATTCATACCAGCTACAGCTTTGTTGTAGAAAAGTTCTATAGCTTCTACATATATTTCTTTAAAAGAAACTTGAGTCAATAAAGAAGTACAAATCAAAATGCAGAATATTTAGAAAATAACAAAACCACAACCTTACAGAATCTATGAGATACAGCTAAAACAGTGCTTTTAAAAAAAAAATTTTTTTTTTTTTTTGGCCGCACCATGCAGCTTGCGGGATCGAGCCTGGGCCCCCAAAGTGAAAGCGCCGAGTCCTAACCGCTGGACCGCCAGGGAATTCCCTAAAACAGTGCTTATATGAAATGTTTTTAGCCTCAATTAATAAAAAATTAAAATAAAATAAGTAAGCATCCAACGCAAGAAATTAAGATCTTTAAGACGTTGACTGGTGTATGGGTCACCGTGGAGCCACGCCTCTCAATTGCCTGCTGGGCTGTGCGCCCCCTCCTCACTCTACAGCCAGCAGTAAGCACGCCCCACCTCACATTCTGCCTATGGCCCACCTGCCAGCTCCCAGCCCTTCCCAAGGTACATCAAAGGACACTGGTAATACTTTGTGAAGACCCCTTTTAAAGCTTTACATGCTTTGCCCTAGTCCATGCTATTACGACTCCAGTCAGCAAAGGAGAAGTACCAAACCACCAGAACCCAGGCAGACGGTCACAGCCAGGGCAACTAAAACTTTCTTGTAGAGTTTCTTCTGACATTTCTCTCCTTAAAGAAGGAGAAAAGATATCCACTATTATTTAACTAGTTCTAGATGCTCAAAAACTAAATTACACAAGAGAAATTAGAGATTTTAAAAAATCAAAAGAAGTTAAAACTATCACTATTTGAATATCAGGGGATCTCTATCTAGAAAAAAATGAAGAAAATAACCGAGAAAAAAAAAGTATTATAAACAGTAAGTGAAATCAGTAGGAGGTTGGATACAGTCCTGAGGCCCGAATGGAGCACCAGGTTTCTTGGGAAACCGTCAGGAATGTAGTGGCAGGTCATGTCTATCAGATCCCTTCACTGAGGGTGTGGTCATTTAAACATTCTGGAAGAAACACTTTTTCTGTATTTGGGTTTTCTTTCCCAGCAGGTCATGCCTCTGAGTATTTCAACAACCCTGGAATTACTGACTTTGCATAACACAGGGGGGTCCAGACAAAATCTCTCCAACCAGGAAACTCATTTCCCAGTGAGAGAAATAAGACAGTTGGCCAGCCATGGGCCATGATCATATTTCCCATCCACAAGAAGCAGCTGGTCCTATAGAACAATGAAACGGTGTTCTGAAAACAGATCTAGCAGTACCCAGGAGACTGCACCTGTGAGGCTGGGACACTTTCTTGTAGAAAATGATACGTGGAAAAAAAAGAAAAGAAAAGAAAATGATATGTGATCTCACACAGTGACTGAAATGCAGTGTCAATTCTCCCTCAGCCGATATTAGATGTTCAGAAACCAAGGGCTGGGGTCGGGGGTGGAAGGTGGCAGCTCTCACTATTACTTTGATCTCTAAAAATATTTCCTTTCCATCCCCCAAATCACTCATGTTCTGTGGACTTGACTGTCCAAGTGGGCGAGGTATTTTCACCAGGGAACCCGGTGAGGGTTCCACCTGGCCATCTGGGACTCCTCCCACCACAGGCTAATGGCAGAAAAGGGTGTTCCCGTGCTAGCTGTGCTCTGATTATACAGGGGAAATGGGGTTGTTACTCCCCGATAGGGTTTGGGAGGGGCAGAGGAGGTTGCCTCCTTGCACCACCACACCCAGTGGCACAAATTAACCGAAAACGATCACAGTGCATATTAACGTTCTAATTTTCCTCCCCCACGACTATCCTGTACACCAGGGTTTGTGGTAGCTAAGACTACCAATTTGTTCAAGGTTTCAGGATAGTAAGAAATAACCCTCGGCTAACGGGAAATACAGGAGGAATGGGCAGCACTTGGAAACTCTGAACTCCAGAAGGAATGTTTAAAGTGGTCCGAGATGTCACAGCTGCATATCTGGATGTGACTTGGTGTCATCTTTTTTTCTGGGGGGCAGGGTGGGGGCAGCATTTAAGTGCATTTGCGGCTGTGATAACTGGAGAGATGAAACCAAGTACACATCGGGGTGCCCAGAGCTTAGTTCCGGGCCCTCTTCTCTGTCTACATGCTGCACCTAGGCAACCTCACCCAGTCTCATGGCTTTAACTAGCTCCTGTACACTGATGACTCCTACACCTACATTTTCACTTCCGGCCTCACCTGCAAATCCAAACTATATATCCACCTGCCTACTTGATCAACTACTTGGAGGCCTCACAAGTGTCTCAAATCAATATATCCAACGCAAAGCTACTGATTTCTGGCTATCAGCATCCCCTAACCTTCTTCTGCCACAGTCTCCTTTTTTTTGTCAATAAATGGCACCATAAGCCACCCAGTTGCTCAAAACAAAAATCTAGAGCTGCCCTGTCCAATATGGTAGCCACTAACCACATGTGACCACTTCAATTTAAATTTTAATTAATTAAAATAAAGTAAAATAAAAATTTCAGGTTCTCAGCTTTATTAGCCACATTTCAAGTGCTCAATGGCCACACGTAGCTAGTAGCTACCATACTGGACAGTCAGATACAGAACATTTCCATCATCACAGAGAGATCTATTGGACAGTGCTTCTCTAGAGAGGTTGCCATTGATTCCTCTTTCTCTCACCTCCCACATGTAATCCATTGACAAACCCCATGGATTTTACCTCCAAAACATTCCCTGAATCAATCCATTACTCTCCAACCTACTCCTACAACCCTAGTCTCTGCCACCATCACCTTTCACCCCGACTGCTGAACTCACTTCTTAATTGCCCTAGTTTCAATCATCCCCACTGTAACCATTTCCGCTATAGCAGACAGAATGATTCTTTTTGAAACTGAACATCAGATCATCTCTTGCTCCTGCTACAATCCTTCCAATGGTTTCTGTGGCAGAGGCTGTGGTTTTATCCTAATATCCTTTCTCCCCTTCCACCTCGGTAATAGAACCTCTGAAGTTTAGGTGAGCACATAGAAGCCCAAAATAAAGAAAACATTTTCCAGAGTCCCTCCTTGCACTTAGGTGTGGTCATGTGACTGAATTCTGACCAGGGTGAGCCAATGAGGTTGTGTGTATGTCCTTAAAAAGAGCAGGTTCTTCCTGCTGCTGTAACAGACATGATGGCTAAAGCTGGAATAGACCATGAGGTGAACTTGGGAGGGGAGGTAATGCACTGTGGAGCAACAAGACAGAGGGAGTGTGGGTCCCTGACACAGTGGAGCAACCCACCAGCCCTGGAACACCTACCTAGACTTTTACATGAGAGAGAAATAAACTTCATCTTGTTTAAGCCCCGATTATGTGAGGTATTCTGTCATAGTGGGACTTAATTCTAATACAGCTTCCCATCACACTCAGAAGAAAATCCCAAGTTCCTTACTGAAGTCTGTAAGGTTCTACACGATCAGGTCCCACTCCAGTATAATCCCTTTCATCCCCCCCACACTCCAACCTGCTTTGTTCTTTGCTGCTTCCACACACCAAGCTTCCTCATGCTTTAGGGCCTTCGAACTTGCTTCTCCTTCTGCCTGGGTTGCTCCTTTTCTGTTACTCAGGTCTTAGCTTTAAATATCACTGCTTCAGAGACGGTCCCCTGACCAATCTGAAATACCCAAGTCACTCTCTTTTACAATACCTTACTCTGGTTCTCTGCATAGAACTTACCAGAGCTGATGATTCTTTGTTTATTGTCTGCCTCTCCTACTAGAATGTAAATTCCATGAGGATAGGAATTTTGATTGGTTGGTTCACTGCTGTATTCCAAGTGTCTACAACAGTTCCTGAAACCTAGTAAACTACTCAATAAGTGTTTGTCAAATGAATGCTCAAATACTGTTCCACGGATAGGGTGGTGGTTAAAAGCAGGGCTTCTAAAGTCAGACGTCCCAGAACAGAACACTGGCTGGGGCCACGAATCAGTCGTGTGACCTACCTAAGTTGTATACCTAAGACTCTCCGTAAAATGAGATTTCCTACAGCATATGGTAGGAGTAAAAAATATATACATATATAGCGTTTATAAAGCACTCCCTCTCCTTCTCCCTTCCTTACTCTGACAGCTCCCGTCTTTTCTCCCTCTCTTTGGCCCCTCACTTGGCCACTTCCCTTCGGCTTTGCGTTCCTCTCGGCACAGCCTAGCTGAAACTAGTCCTTTGAAATTTAGCGGGAATTATCATCCCTCAGGAGGACCATAGCTGCGCACGCGCAGGACACCCACTCTTTCTCGTCAGCAATCTTTGCAGCCTCGACAGCCAATCAGAGTTATCGTCGGAGCCGAGTTCCGAAGACTCACCAATCGAGTGTGGGAGGCGGTCAGCCCTGGAGGCAGTGGCGAGAGGGGGCGGGAACAAGGAGAGAGCAAGCACAGTTCTCGCGGCCAGGGTCTCAGCAGCCCAATCCGAGAGGCCTGAGGTCTGAAGGCAGTGGGGCGTGGCGTTGGCAGCTCCCGCAACTCGAGGCCGTCCAATGCCGGACCAATCAGAGTGAGGAGGTGGAGGAGGCTAGCCAATCAGCGTGCAGGACAGGAGAAGCAGGGGGTTGAGGAGTCTCGCGCGGCTGTCGCCGGCTCCCTAGCTTCTGTCGGGGGAGCCGGGCGTGCGGGGGCGGTTGAGGAGGCGAGGAGGCGGGAAGGCGGCAGTGGTTGAAGGGGCGATTCCTGACTTGCAGGGAGGAGGTCCGAGGGGTTGAGCAGCCATGGTGATGGCAGCGAAGAAGGGCCCAGGGCCGGGTGGCGGGGTCGGCGGGGGAAAGGCGGAGGCGGAGGCGGCCTCGGAGGTGTGGTGTCGCCGGGTGCGGGAGCTGGGAGGCTGCAGCCAGGCCGGGAACCGCCACTGCTTCGAGTGCGCCCAGCGCGGGGTCACCTACGTGGATATCACCGTGGGCAGCTTCGTCTGCACCACCTGCTCCGGCCTCCTGTGAGTGGACCGGCGCGGGGGGAGGACCGGGAAGGAGCGGCGGAGAGTTGGCGTTGAGGACAGCGGGGACCCGGGGCGAAGGGACAGAGCCGAGGTCGGGGGCGGTGGGGAGGCCTGGGACGCGCAGGATGTGCCGAGAGGGTCGTCTGCTGCAGGGGTGTCACGGGGAAGGCGAAGGGTCAGGGGCGACAAAAAACGATTGGAGTCGCGATGCAGGGGAAAGGAAAGACAGCGTGAGAACTGGAGAAACTCCCTAAAGGAGGCGAGGCGGTCCGAAAGTGGGGAGAATTGAAGGAAACTGGGGTCGGGTGGGGGTTAGAGATTTAAGGGGCCAGAGAATGATAGACACCTTGAAAGGGAACTTCATGTAGGTGGAGGGCAAACGGGAAAGAGGTAGAGCAAGCTAGACTCAACATGAAGGGGTACCTTTCTTCCTTCTGGCTTGTGCCCATCCTGGATTGTGAGACGGAGAAACCAATTTAAAATAGGTAAGTTAACCCAGGTTGACAGCACAACGGTAATGGCAGGTAAAGAGCCACGTTCCAGTGTTCAGGAACAGATCCTAATCTTGCAGGGCTTTAGAATGCTACCCAGAGGGAGATTTCTTACAATTCTAAGAGATGAATGCTGATGGGTTGCCCTGTTAGAGAACTTAACTTTTCCAGAGGTTTGGGGGTCTGGATGAGCCATCCTTAAGTGTAATAATTTACACCTTTAAGCTCCTTGTTACCATGGCTTGCTCGTGGTAGTAACATCTGGCGACTCTTTCTAGATATTGGGGGGGGGGTTGTTGAATAATCTGCAGTGCTACCTTGGCACTGGCACTGAATTTGGTCATGCCTGAGCTAATTTAGAGCCACAGATTTCTAGCCCAGATTTCTGGTTGTATAGTAAGGTTCTTTTTTCCCCCTAAGGGAGTTATCTGGTTAGATGCATGACTAACATTTGATACCAAGCCTGCATGTCTATCTTTATAAGCTTATCAGGGGCTTTATTTTGACTTTTTTAGTATTAATACATTAGTTTGGTTGGTTTCATTTTTAACTAGGAGCGCTTTCCTTGTTTCTTCTTACATCTTTAGGAGCTGAGGAGGGAGTGGTATTGTTCTTGCGTGACAGATGGGAGAACAGAAGCAAAGAGAGGTTTAGTAACTTATCCAATGCCAGATGGGGGTTGCTGTTTTCAGCATTTGTTGTTCCATATTAGTTATGATCATGGCAGAGCAGAAATGAGGGTCCAGGTCTCCTCATGCAGTTTAGGATTATTTCTCCATTCGATTCTTACTTCCTTAGCCAAACTTCTATGTTTTAATCAACCTTACTTGTGTGTTGTGAGGATAGACTTGACTTTCGTCTAAGTAAAAGCATTGTGGCTCTTGGGATAGTGGTTTAGAACACGAACAGTAACGTGTCAAAAGTTGAGATAGAGGCAAAGGAAGTCAAAGGATAGAGACTCGAGACTGGGACAAGTACTTTGAGGAGAATAGGAGCAAAGTTTAGGAATATTTATAGTGCAGAGTACAAAGGGAGCAGATTCCTGAAGATCCTGTTATGAGAAGGCAAATCTGATTACAGAGTCTGGAGAGAAGTCAAAGGAAGCAGGGGGATAACACTGATGGCATATCAGAGTCTAGGTCCCAGGAAGAAAATATCAGGAAGCAGTGTTAACTCATTCCCCTAGTCAGCTGCGAAGGCGTGAAAGCTAAAACGCTGAATAAATGGAAAGTGCTGACATCATTATCATTATTTTATAGATCTTGGTTTAAAGTATCCCATAGACAACACTTCCCTTCTATAATGAATGTCCCTCAATCAGGACAGAAGGAGGGCCAAGGGATCTGGCTCACATTAAAAACCCGGTTTCTTTTGCTGGACAAGTTAACTCCTTAAACATCAGTGCACAATTTGCAGAGCTTTACCACTTCCTACTGTGGTCACTATTGTTGAGCTCACTGGTGAAAAGTCAAACACCTGTGATCTGGACAGACAGTGGGTGGGGCTGACGATGGCCTAAGGTTGCTTAATAGAGAAGTACCTCAAGAGGCCTGTCTCTGTCTGTGGCGCACGTAACTTCCAACTAGGGGCTTAGCTCCTTAGGAAGCTAAGTTCCTATAGGACCAAGTGGTGGGAGTCTACCAGCCTCCCCCTTTTCTTTTAGTTTCAAAAGATTCTCGAAAGGACATTTTTGCTTAGTATTTTGGTAAAGCATTATGAGAATCACTCGGAGTGATTCTCAAGGTGGTAAACTTTAGGGAACGCATTTTGGTGGTGGGGAAATCAGAAGCTAGGCCAACTGTTTGTTAGCAGGAAGTGAGGGTAGAGTGAAGGGTCAAGAAGCTGGACCAATAAGTGAAGCTGAACTGAAGGCATGTTGAGATTATAAAGAGACAAATTTCAGAAGAAACTCTACAAGAAAGCTTTAGTTGCCCTGGCTGTGACCATCTGCTGGGGTTCTGGTGGTTTGGTACTTCTCCTTTGCTAATTGGAGTCGTAATAGCATGGACTAGGGCAAAGCATGTAAAGCTTTAAAAGGGGTCTTCACAAAGTAGTACCAGTGCCCTTTGATGTACCTTGGCAAGGGCTGGGAGCTGGCAGGTGGGCCATAGGCAGAATGTGAGGTGGGGTGTGCTTACTGCTGGCTGTAGAGTGAGGAGGGGGCACGCAGCCCAGCAGGCAATGGAGAGGCGTGGCTCCACGGTGACCCATACACCAGTCAACGTCTTAAATCCACATGGTTGCTTGCCCACAGATTTGGATTTTGTGGTGCTAGTGAAAATCGTAGTAGTAGGCCAATATCTTGCATCAGTCTATCAGTCAACAAATGTTTGTCAAGTGTCTTTGAGCCCCAGACACTGTTTTAGGCACTGGAGTTGTGGTAATGAACAAAACTGACAAAGTCCTATCTTCATGTAGCTTGCATCCTAGGGGAGGCCTTGGACTCTAAATAAATGATGAAATATATAATTTCAGGTAGTGATAAGTGCTACGAAGTAAACTAAAGTTCAGCATGGCCTAGAGAGTGATGAGAGCTCATATTTAGCTATGATGATGAAAAGAGAAGAAATATTCTTGCTTAAAATAAAGAGGATACTGAAGGGGAGGAAATTGAAGTATCATACTTCACACCATAGCCAGAGAAAGGAGACAGAGGCTTGGCTTTCTTTTGAAAGCCAGTTTTCTGTTGAGTGTGTTACAAATATGTCGACCACTTAGGGGGCTGGAGTGTTCTGGGGCAGTGAGCAGAATTGCCAGGGTTCCCTTCTGGCTGGATTGACTGATAATAACAAAGTTGACTGTTCCAGCCAAAGTTGAATTTCCCAAGATCTGAAGAAAAATTGAGATTTTAATAGTGGGGGTGGGTATGGCTGTGCCTTCAGCTCTGCATATGCGAGCTCATTCTTTCTGTCTTTTTCAATGAGAAATTTTTTCTCAGCTCAAGCAGAAACCCACAGTGTTGGTGTGAGGGCCTGAGAGAGAGGCTGCTAATTTCTGCCGTTTCTAAATTTACGTACATGCTGCCACAGTGGTAGGTCCCAAATTTGACCTAGTTTTATTCATTTGGTTTTCTTCCAATACCTAATTTCCTTAACCTGGATAGAGATCCTTTTACTCTCCCTAATCTATTCATGCGCTTGTCTGTTCAGTTATACTTCTAACTCTTCAACTAGAAGACGAAATCTGCCATTTGAAGCTGGGGGGGGGGGGTAAAAATTGCCACCGAAAAGGACTTCTTTCCAAAGCAGTGCCTCAGTGTTCCTTCTTGTTCTGGTTTGCTTGGATGCCTCAGTGGAGAAATGAAAAGAAAAGAAAAATGCCTCAACTTTTCTTTAAAAAGGCAATAGATGGAGAGGCCTGAGATCTCATTGGCATCTGGGCTAGGCACTATCTTTGACACCCAGTTTTTCAGCCAAGTATGTGACATGCTTCCCTGACCTATCTGTCTGAGTCTATCCTTTAATCCATCATCTTTCAGGTCTCAGTAGTGGCTATGTGTCTCTTCTACTTCTTTACAACTTTATTCTGACAGTGGGATTAAGTCAGAATTGAGGTGGACGGAGCCCTGGACTGGATGTCAAGAGATGTGCTTGACAGCTCTTTATTTGTGACAAGTTGCTACCCTCCTGGTGCCTTAGTTTCCCTGTCTGGCTCGCTAATAGCTGTTCCTAACCGAAACACTTTTATCTCCATGGAAGGAAAGGTATAGTATGTTGTTCAATAATTCAGTACTTTTCCATCTGTCTGGGCTGGAGAGGTAGACGTATGCCTTGCCCTTATTTTAGTCCTGTCCCTCCATCCCCTCGCACCTCACCTTTCTTTTTTAAAAAAAATTATTTTATTTTATTTTTGGCTGCGTTGGATCTTTGTTGCTGCATGCGGGCCTTCTGTAGTTGCGGCGAGAGGGGGCTACTGTTCGTTGCGGTATGTGAGCTTCTTCTTATGGAGCATGGGCTCTAGGCGCACGGGCTTCAGTAGTTGAGGCACAAGGGCTCAGTAGTTGTGGCTTGCAGGCTCTAGAGCACAGGCTCAGTAGTTGTGGCGCATGGGCTTAGTTGCTCCACGGCATGTGGGATCTTCCCAGACCAGGGATCAAACCTGTGTCCCCTGCATTGGCAGGCAGATTCTTAACCACTGCTCCACCAGGGAAGTCCGCACCTCTCCTTTCATATTCACGTCTGCCAGGCAGAGATGGACAGAGTCTCTAAAATTACAGATTTAGGCATTTTATTGTATAGGGCCTTTGGACAACTTGAAAAGCTCCTAAGAAAATAATAAATTAACAAAGGGGTGAGAAGAAAGGGGGCAAAATGTGAAAAGATTGAGATTGAGCCTGAAGAGGAAGGTAGCTGGTAGTATCAGGAGTCCACGTGTCTCTACGTGACGGCAGCTGTTTATTACTGTCACTGAGGAAGAACTTCAGGAAATGGGTCGAAGCAGGGGACTTTCAGTTAGGAAGGAGTTCCTTAAAATTAGTGAAATTGACCCTGGAGCAGGGTAATGGGGAGCCTTCCTAAGAGGAACTCTTCTTGGTAATGTTTGGGTCCAAGATAAGAGCTAACCTGGTTTAGCTGAACCCTGCTCAGAGGCAGAGGAATGGAATCCCAGGGGCAAAGAAACACAATCTAGAGTGTATGAATTTGAACACAAATATTCAGAGGTAAGGAATGCCCGAGTCCAAATCTGGCACAAATGAAGGAACTTGGGTGCTGGGTAGAACTGTTTTTTTCCACTGTCGACCTGGCAGAACCCTTCTTATCTGAGCAGCTGAGCAGGTTTGAGGCTTCTATGAAGCAAGATAGAAACAAAACATGGACCAGTTTGAGGGTGATGACCACAGAGAAACAAAAGATGTGGTATTTGCAGAAATAGTAGTATGCTTAATACAAGCAAAGGGAAGGGAGAGAGGCAAAGAGAGGGAGGATTGGGCAGACTTCAGGATCTCTGCAAGTCGCTTCACTTGCCAAATGATTCAGAGTGCTTCAGAGAGTGAGTCAGAGTACTTCAAGTGCCATTTAGGTGCCCTGTGAAAAGGAAACTGAAGTAGAAGAAGACATCATGACTGGGCTGAAGGCTTGAGCCCCAGTAATGTACTTGCCTTCAACTAGAGAAACTTGGCCTATTCTGGGCAAATACCTTTATCTCTATCTCCCCAGCTCCTCCTGGTTAGAAATAATAGAATAAATTTGCTGTGATAACCAAAGGGCAGTGCCTCCTTCAAGCTCTCACTTCTTCTTGTTTTGGGGAGAACCTGACAGTTATGTTGGGGAGACCGGCTGCAAGTTGGAGAGTTGGGTCTGTTTAATTCCAGGCCAGTGATTCCCATCTGGCCCAGTGCATGACCCTGGTTTGTACCCGGTAACACACAACACTCCTAGACCATTTGATTTCGGCTCCTGGGAGGAGAGGGGCTCTCATTTCTAAATTGCTTCTCTTGGCCAGCAGTGGCCTCCCTGTGATTCAGAGACAAACGCTCTGACTCATAGGCCGTGTAACAAGGCCCTCTTCCTGGGCTGCAGTGTTGCCTTGTAGACTCTCCCTGCCCCCAAACCGTGGCTCTGGTTATACATGATCCAGTCTACAGACATCAAGGTCAGAGCAGTGCTTTTTGTACTGTGCTATGGAAACATCCCGTTCCACCAGATTCATTTGGCCCAAAGCACCTAAATCACTTCTTTTCTCTGCCTTTCCTTTATCCTTTCTCCACCCCACCTCAAAACCCCTCCAATCCAAGCTCAGCCAGAGGAAGTTCTGTTGCTCTAAGCATCCCCTCTAGACTGATGAGTGGGTCAAGTTCCCCGCCCCCCACCCCTGCCAAGGAAGCACACCTCCCTGTTTATACTTGGCTAACAGTTCCTGGTTGTCCTGTCAGGAAATGTCAATGACCTTTTTGTGATAGGCTTAGAATCTGTTTTTCTAGTGTAAACATAATACATTTTACTTTTCCCATGACCATTTCTCTTCCCTCACTGCTGCCTCCTGGTGCCACGTCCTCCCCCATCTGACTGTGTGCGCCTGCTGCACTGTGGAGTACCCTCTCCGGGCTCCTTGGCTCCTTCTTGGAAGCAAGTGATCGAGGACTAGGTCCTGTAATTTTTGCATCCCCCACAGTGCCAAACGCAATGCCTTGTGTTTTATTTAGCAAAGTAAATATTTGTCAGTGGGAGGTGATAGGGCGGCCCGGGATCATAGGAACAGAGAGGTCTGCTCTGGCTAGACCTCGGAAAGGCCTGGCATTCCCAGGGGGAAGGGCACAGTGGTTAAGGTGAGAAAGGGCAAGGGAAAGAGTATCAAAGTGGGAAGTCTGGACTGCGGGATGTCTGGACTTCAGGACCAAAACAGAACCAAGCCACTGGTAAGAGAGGCTTTAGGAGAGAAAACTGGAGTCTCTGAAATGCAATCAGAAGAGAGTCTTCAGGTCAAATCAGGTTTAAGAGCTATGGTTTGACACCGAGTTACAAAGCCTGGCTTTTGGTCCCCCCCCCCCCTCATCTTTCCTCAGGGCATCCGTCCTCTTTGATATTGCTTATCTTTTAAAGGGGTATTTTGAAACCCATCCAAGTCTAGTAGCAGAATTGCTGAAAACGCCTCCAGTTGTAGCCTCCAGTGTCCTTCCTGTCCTTGGTTAGAATCCCATAATCGGTAACTTGTCCAAAAGAGCAGCTGTCCTTCACTGTTTACCTTGTACTCTGTCTTCTGTCCATTCTCCCCACCCAGGCTGCCTTCACTTATGCTAACCCACGCACTGCCATTCTGCCAGGCTCGCCTGGGCACCTGTATTCATCGTGTGTACCTGTAAGCCTGCATGTGTGATTTCTCCACCTTTCCCTAAGATTTCCATCTGGCAAATTTTGTTCGCTTTCCTGAGGGCGTCAGCCAGGACCGTATTCTAGAGTTACTTTTATTTTCACGTCTTGCTTTGCCCATTTTTTCCAGGGGAGTGAAAACCAGAAGAGGGCTTATCAATTGAGACTGTCTTTCTTGCATGTGCCCGTGGTCTTTCACTCCTGACCCCAGGGTCTAATTTATTTGTTTTGGTTCAGCCAGTTGTGTTTTCATGTGATGAGGGCCATAGGTTCAGACTAGAGTAAAACTGAAGGTAAGGAAAGGGGAACCTCTGAAAGCCTGCCTGGCTTGGCTCCAGGCTCCCGTTAGAGCACTCTGGAGGGCAGCTGAGTTGGGGCGAGGAAGCCTTCTCAGCTGTAATCTCCACAGGGCATCTGTGGGCAGAGCTGGACTCCCAGGGAGTTAACAGAATACACAGAGCTGGCACAAAAGCATCCCTACAGGGTATATGTTCCTGACTCATGCCCGTCTCATACTCATGATTGAACCTGACTTCCTCCTGCTTCATTGAAAGATCTAGAAGTGAAAGAAAGTCTGGAATACTTCTTTTCCCAGAGATCACTCCCTAAAAAGGGGGGCCCGCTCCATCCCTCCACCACACCGCCCTCCTGTGTAGTCAAGAGGGGGAGCAGCCAGCCTAGGGACTCTTGTCTCCAAATCTTATCTGTGTTGGTATTATCAGGGATAGTCACGGGCCTTCATTTTTGCTTTCCCTCATGCATGAGGGATTTGTGTCTCCATGGGCTCTGGGACCCTGAGGATGTGCTATAGGTCTCAAACAGTGATGAAGCAGGAAACGGGAAGTGGGCCCACGCCAGGGTTCCCAGAAATACCCCTCAGCCTGAACACTCAGCTGCTGTGGTCTGAGCCGAGGTAGAGGAGGCTCCTGGATGGGCAGGCTCTACCTTTCTCTCCAGAATGACTGGGGTTCCCTGTCTCTCATGAGAAGCCTCCAGAACATTCTTGCCTCCCTTCTTTCCTTGAATTAGGAAGTAGCTTCAGTCAGAGAGTTTCATGTACGTGTAGTTTTATCCTTTCCCCCTCCCTCTCCTCCCATAAACAGACCTGCAGTGCTAGTGGCATTCTACTTCTCTTTTTTTCTATTTGTCTCCCACAGGAGAGGCCTGAACCCCCCTCATCGTGTCAAGTCCATCTCCATGACAACTTTCACTGAGCCTGAAGTAGTGTTCCTGCAATCCCGTGGAAACGAGGTGAGCCAGACGGAAGGGTTCCAGGCTGCAGTTGCCCTATCTGTCGGTGGAGCTTTGCCTCAAGAGTATAGAAAAGCCCTACAGTTTTCTTTTTTGTTCGAGTTTCCCTTATTTTTTAGTATGTAAGGTATCTTAACTTATGTCCAGGTGTACATTTACAGACTTATTTATAAAATTTGGGGTTTGTCCAAGCCCCTTGTTGGAAGAATCAGGGGAAGAAGCAAAATCTCTGTCGGGGGTGGCTCCTGGGCACTCGAGGGGGGAAATGCTCCACAGTGACGAGCGTTCAGGGTTGACTGAGCCAGGCCCTCCGAGCAAGAGCTCCTGGAGCCAGCTCTGCTGACTGGAGCCTCAGCAACTGGGTCTAAGCCATGTCGTTTACTTGAAAGGGAGTTAAACCCCTTCTCCAGCTAAATCTGCTGGTGGGAAGATGCCAGCCTTGGTGTCAGCAGTATCCCTAGCTTATGGGTGACAGACTTAACTTGGAGGGTGCAAACAAGGGCCTCTAGGTGGTGTTCTGGAAGCCACAGTTCTAAAAATTGCTCCTGACCCCACCTCCATCCAAATTTAGTCCCTCTTAGTTCTCATGGCCCTCTGTTTTCTTTCACAAGATGTGTCACAATGTGTCATTATAAATGTATTTTTATTTATCTAAGGCATGACCTCCCCGTTAGATGATCCACTCTGCGAGGACAGGGATCATGTCTGTTTTGTAGGTGTACCCAGATCCTCACATTGTGTCCATGCTCGATAAACGTCTGTTGATGAATGAGCTGGAAATGGTTTGACTCCCATTTCATGCTTTCTGCCTCAGCTCCTTTGCCACCTGACTTCATTCCTTTAGGTTTGCAGGAAGATTTGGCTGGGTCTTTTCGATGCTCGCACATCTTTAATACCAGATTCCAGGGATCCTCAGAAGGTGAAGGAGTTTCTCCAGGAAAAATATGAGAAGAAGAGATGGTAAGGAGGAGGAAAGAGATTGCTCTGGAGACATGTGTCCAAGACACACTTCATCTTACAGTCCAGTTTCCAGAGCTGAACTGGGGCTTCTCTCAAAGGCTAGACGAGGGTTGAGTCTGTTCCCTTCAGATTCAGTTAGGGCCGAATTCTGACTTCAAAATAACAAAGGTACAGGAAAGAACAACTTGCTCTTTGTCACTAACCTTGCAGATTTGATGTCCCCTCTTTTGGGGAGACAGTAGACTGGTTGGAGGGGAGAGCTAGGGCCCCCACTAGGGAGTCTGGGTTCATTTTTATAGCTCAGCTGATCTCATTTATGGAGAGAGGTGGCTGGGAGCACATGTCCTCTAGCTTCATGCTTTTAACCCGTGATTCATATGTCCCCTGTTTTCCTGCTGAGGAAACAGCATCTCTGTTCTCTCTTGCCCTTTCTCTCCCCAGGTGTCACTTCCTATTGTTCGATTTCTGGGAGGTGGGGGGGTGTGCACGGTTGGGGGTAACTCTGGGGTGGAGAAGAGAATTCAGGGAGCAAGGAGACTGGTGTGGATAAAACAGAATTTTGGAGTCCCTTCGGGGGGCGGTCCTTGGGATAAAGAAAATACATCCGGAGTAGAGACCACATCCACTGGAGTGGAAGGGGATTTGATCAGAAGGCGTAGCAGCTGGCAGGATAGACCGTGAGCACTTAGAAGATGAGGTGGCAGAGAAGGAGGAACCTGAAGATACTCCCAGGAAATAAAAGGGGGCCCTTGAGTAGGAAGTTGGAAAATAGGATCACCTGTTGCTCAGCATGATTGCAGGTGTTATTACTTGAAACCCAGATGGTTTGATGTGTCAGAAAGAGGAGGGAGAGATGAAGGGAAGACCGGCACAAGCCAGAGCCAACTGAACATCCCTGCAGGAGAAAAATGAGCACCTGACAGTAAAGGGGAAGCTCAAGTTAGGCAGAACTTTGCTAAGTTGCTAAATTCCCTTTAGTTCAAAAAAGAGAATCAGTAGGGAAAGTGAGAAAGGACTTTGACTGCTGTAACCTGTGTTTTCTCAAGCACCTAAGCTGACAAGGTCCAAGGTTTCACCCCTCTCCTCTTAGCCTAACTGTTCTTTCTCCAAGGTATGTCCCCCCAGACCAAGTGAAAGGGCCCACTTACACCAAAGGTGGCACCTCCACCCCCGTCCAGGGCTCCATTCCAGAAGGGAAGCCCCCGCGGACACTTCTGGGGGATCCTGTGCCATCTCTCTCGGCTGCTGCCTCCACTTCCAGCCAGGTAACTCTCAGATGTGCCCTGCAACTTATTTTGGGATTTGGGAGGCAGGGGTATCAGTTTCCTAAATCCAATCGCCTGAACTTAGCAGACGACGGTCCAAGAGGTGTGAGCAGGTTCTCAGCCCTGCTGTTCCCATGTCTTGCATCTCTCACCTTGGATCTGTATGTTTTGGAAGAAAGACCCCAACAGGAAGTGGTATTTAGGGAAGTCAGAGTATCAACTTCAAACGTGACCACTCCTCCAAGGAAATACAGGGGCCAGGACACTGCTTCAGGCGCCTGGGAAAGATGAGGAGGGGCTGTTGGGCGACATCCCTGTGTATCTCAGGGTTGCCTTGACTAACGTGCTCTAAAATATGTGGTTCTGGGAGCTGCTGCACTGAGAGGACAGGAATTAGGGATGAGAAGGGCTCAGGCACCTTCTGCCCGGGAACCCTCTGGGTTGAGGGTAGTTTCTGCCTCTCTTCTCTCTCCACTCGCCTATCTGGGGGCAGCCCGGGGAGCCATGCAAGGGCCTGGGTCATGGCTGGGATTCCGAGTGCTATATGTACTGCCTTCTCCTCCAAGTCTGTCAGTCAGTCTCAGCCCCGGACGTCCCAGCCCCGGAGCTCTCAGCCACCTCCCCCCTCCTCGGTCAAGAAAGCCAGTACTGACCTGCTGGCCGACATCGGCGGAGACCCCTTTGCTGCTCCCCAGGTGGCACCAGCTTTTGCTGCATTCCCAGCCTTTGGGGGTAAGTGGGACTTGGGAAGAGAACCTTCCTACAACATATGTCCCCATCACACAAGGAATTCACTCGGCCCTAGCTCTCTGCACAGGAATGAACGTGATGGTAATTCTGAAGTATCACGGCTGGGAGGGTGTGGGTCAGATGAGTACAGCCGGGATTGGTTTTGGGAGTTTGACCAGAAAGCATGGCAGTTGGGGGCTCCCAGCCCTCCCTCTTAGAGCATTGGAAAGAGCCTTTTTCTTAGTTTCTCTCTCTGTTAAAATGGGGCAAGGGGATTGTCACAGGTTCCATTTCCCCTGCCCTCTTCCAGAAGATCAGTAGTAGCCAATAGAGGGTGGAACAAAGTGATTATCTAGTTTCCCTTTTTCCTTTTTAAAGCCCTTCCCCGCGGCAAAATCTTTTTCCATGATTCCGCCTAAACTAGGCCCTGACAAAAATGCTAATGCCTCACGGAGTAAGGATAAAAAATGGGGAGTGAACTTGGAGGCCTCTGAGATGCCCTTTCCCCTGCATGTTCTGGCTCTCTGCCCCAGGCTCCTGCCAAATCCCTCTGAAGAGGACCCTGCAGGAAGGCAGATGTCCCATTGAGCAGCCCTTGGCCTTCAGAACTAGTCCGTGTGGTGTGGATTACATATACATCATATATAAACATAACCTTTATGTTCTCTCCACCTATAGGCCAGACGCCTTCCCATGGGGGCTTTGCCAACTTCGATGCTTTTGGCAGTAGCCCTGGCTCTTCTGCATTTGGAAGCATGCCTCCAGCTGGCCAAGCCCCGTTCCAGGCGCAGCCAGCACCCCCAGGTAAGCTCTGCCCCTCTGGCTTCCTTGCTTGCAACTGTGACCCACTGTCCACACCCATACATCACCCTGCATTCACATCCGCACCCACCCAAAGTACCGCACAAAGAGGAGAAGCTCCAGGAAAGGATGAGGGCAGTCTGATGAGGTTCTTGTCAGGAAGAAGGGGCTCTGTTCTCTTTCTTCATGTAAGGAAATGGCTAAAACTGCATCAGGAGTTGTGCAGGCTGTGCACTAGGAGGTCGCTGACTGGGAAGTAATGGAGACCCGAGTCCTAGAAAACATGAGAATGGACATGACCTTTCCCCGAGAGGGCCCCCAGGGCAAGGTCTGGGTCAGCGTCCTAGGTGGTCTCCAGAAGTCCTCAGGCATCCCTCTTAGAGCAGAAGCCTGCCAACACTGCGTCGTGTTGTTCCTGTGGGATGGAAGGAGAGTCTAAAGGCCCCTAAGGCACTCGGTCCCTCCTGAAGCTCCCAGACATCAATCAGGCTTCAGAGCTTTCGGGCTGCCTCCTTCCTTTGGACACCCTGCACACAGGAGGGCAGCCGGAGCGCTGTGAGGACAGATGTCTGGGGACGGCCAGTGACTGACACTCTCTCTCTCCTCCCCACCTACCTGCCCTTTCCCTGCCCTACCCTCACTGCCAGCCAGTCGGATGCTAACTGGAAGTCACAGCTTCGGTAAGTTATTCCTCCCACTCCACAGCCGACCCAAGGTAGAAGCCTCTGTCTCAGGTCCTCTGACCCTAGAGTTTTGAGGTCTGGAAGGAACCCCTCAAATTTAGCCTTTAACAAAGGAGGCAGTTAGCAGTTTCCCTAGTCATGCAGCCCACAGCCCAGCAGAGCCCATCCCACAGCGCAGACTTCCTGACTCTCTGCTCTGTCCACAGCGCCCCCACCTCCCACTGTTGCTCTTGTCTTTAATTTTTTGAATGGAACAGGAAGAGACATTTTATATTGACAGAATTTAAAATTCACAACAGAGTTCTCACATTGTGAACTTAAAGTAACTGACTGAGTAGCCTTGAAATCCATAAAGCAAAAACTATTAGACGGAAAGAAAATCTGATAAACCAACAGATGGAGACTATAATAGATTCTCTCACAAGATTCATAGGTGGAGTAGATAGACGAGGAGGGAAGAGAGTTGACCATTTGAGGAACACTTTAACAAGTTTGACCTAAGAAGTATAAGTAGAACTTTGTAACAAAAATACAGAATATACATTATTTTCAAACATATAACCCTTTTATAATTTGACCATATACTGGGAAACAAAATCTCCATAAATTCTAACAAGGAGAAATTGTTATGTTATTCTATATAACATGTTATTCTATATAACATGTTATTCTATATAACATGTTATTCTATATAACATGTTATTCTATATAACATGTTATTCTATATAACATGTTATTCTATATAACATGTTATTCTATATAACATGTTATTCTATATAACATGTTATTCTATATGGTAAAAGATGTCCTAAAAAATGTCCCCACACAATGTTTCATGTCCTTAAAGGCATGAAGCAGATGAGGAGAAGACACTTACAACATGGAAAACAGACAAAAAGCTAATAACCATAATGTGCCTTTTTAAACTCCTATTAATAAGAAAGACTAGAATAATGGACAAGGGATAGAAGCAGATAATACCCAGAAAAAACATGAAAATGTCCTCAACCTAACTAATCAGGGGAAACACAAATTAGAATAAGATAGTAATTTTGCACATTATATTCACAAAATTTTTAAAGATGAATAATGGCCAGTATTGTGTGGGGAAATAGGCCCTTTTGTATGCTGTTGGCAAACGTGTATACTGGTACAGGAATAATCAATTTAGCAAGAGGGAACTATTCCCAGGAATGGGATCTGGAAAGGAAACAGCCTATTACAAGGTGGTTATAAATTGGTTGGTTCAGAGATGCATTCCTAGCGCAACTGATTAGTTTAAAGGGAGTGCTTAAAGTGCCAAGCTTTAAAGGAGAGAAGGGAGGCGTCAGCCCTGGAGCCATCCCAGGCTGAACCTGGGATGGACCGTCTGTCCATTGTCTGCTCATCTCAAGAAGCAGACAGCCCACGGCCGGACCCAGAGCCCACCAGCGCTGACGGTGCTTGGGGAGCACCCCCGTATCATCTCCATGAGGAAAGAAAGCTCTGTTTTGCAGCTGAGGAAACTGGCTCAGCTTGGCCAAAATCAAATGTGTGATCAGTGGCAGATCCCATTCATTCCCAGCCACACCATGACCACGAGGGGGTTACTGTGAGTGTGACGTGAGGAGCCACTGGGGAGGAAGTAGGGAGATTTGGGTGAGAGGTGGATGTCTCTTCTGACAAGGCTGGTTGTATTGTTATATATCTGAGGGGGAGTATGGAGAAGGGGGGTTTCTAAAAGTGCGGTTTCCCCTGAAACTGTTAGAAGGCAAGTCTACTAATCCAGCTGTGTGGAGTGAGGCTCTGGCAGTGGATAGGAAGCAAAGGAGCACAGGTATTGGGAGCGTCGGCCTCCTTTCTGAGGACGCGCCCTCGGTGCAGGGAGCCCAGCCTGCCTGAGCCAGGGCCGCTCTGCCCTCTAGCGCCGGCCAGGAGGCACACAGCACTCTCTCCCCGCCCTCGGCGGAGAGCCTGGTCCTCACTGAGGGGAGCACCCTGACCCAAGGGCCCAGAGCAAGACTGAGGAGTCGGACCCCAGTAAGGACGGGGAGCTGTGTCCGCTGGGAAAGTCCATGTACCTCGAGTCCGTTGGGCAAAGGAAAGGCCTGGGGTCTGAGAAGCCAAAGATCCACCACCGCCCTGGTGGCTTCCCAGCCTTCCTCACAGCCTGTGGGTGCGAGAGGACTGAAGACCAGGGCTCGCAGTGGCCACAGCCTAGCACTGTCCCTCAGGAAAGCCCAGGGGTTGGGGAGGGAGAGGGGCTGAGGAGAGCACTGTCCCCTGAGTGCTGGCTCTCAAGAAGCAGCCCATCCCTGGAACCTCGCAGGCAGGCCCTGGGCACTCGGCTTCCCTGCTGGCTTCTCGGCCCTTCCACGTTACAGCCGGTCCCCCATCCCCATCAGGTATGCTCTGTGCCTGGCACCAGGAAGATACCCTTAACAGAGGGGTTTGGATAAACACAGCAGCCTCACCCTTTAGGAAAGGAAGATCCACATTACAGTTCTGAGGTGCTCAGAAGAAAGCCCAAAACCGTACTGACAAGAAACGAGGGCTGAGGTTTGAGGGGACCAGGGAGCAACGCGGATTTGAGAACCACCCCGGCCCTGCCATTTCCTTCCTTGCCTTGTGTCTTTATCTTTTCCTTTCCCTCTTCTTCCTCTCGTGTCTGAGAAAGAGAAGTACCTTCCCTTGTGAAGGTTGCCTCCCTCGTCCTTCCCGCTTTCTGCAGGGCTTGGTCCCACCAGCTTTCCTGTCTGAATCTCACCTCCACTTTCTCCACCTGTACTGGCACGTCCCCTTTTTCCCACAAATACACTTCAAGCTCCCGTCCTACAAAATGTCTCTGCAGCCTGACCCACGCTGGTCTCTCGTCTCACCTCTCCACAGCTGTGCCTCTGGTGAAAGGAGCCAGTAGCCTTCACTTACTCATCTTTTATTGTCCTGTTTTCTCTCTTTTTTTTTTTTTACTGAGCATTTTATGGCATAATATACAAGCTGTTCTGAACCTTGATTTTTCTTTAACTTAACAGTACTATTAGGGACTTCCCTGGCGGTCCAGTGGTTAGGACTCCATGCTTCCACTGCAGGGGGCATGGGTTTGATCCCTGGTTGGGAAACTAAGACCCTGCAAGCCGTATGGTGCGGCCAAAAAAATAAATAAATAAAATAACAGTACTGTTAGTTTTTTTGTTTTTTTTTTTAGCGGTACTTTGGCCTCTCACTGTTGTGGTGTCTCCCGTTTCGGAGCGCAGGCTCAGCGGCCACGGCTCACGGGCCCAGCCGCTCCGCGGCATGTGGGATCTTCCCGGACCGGAGCACGAACCCGCGTCCCCTGCATCGGCAGGCGGACTCCCAACCACTGCGCCACCAGGGAAGCCCTAGATTTTGTTTTAGTAGTACATTAAGAGCTTCCTCATTCTTTTGTATAGCTGCACCACTGTCCAACTTATGTCTAGACCATAATTTATCTGCTCAGTTCCCTGTTGTTGAATATTTAGGATGTTCCAGTCTTTTGCTGTTAAACAGCGCTGCAGTTAATAACCCTGCTTCCGCACATTGGCAAGTTATATCTGTAAGGGAATTCTTGGCAGTGGAATTGGTATAGTGGGGACCCAGTTGATACAGAAATAAACAAAAATACATCACTATAAATATGTCAAGTGCTAGGAAGGAAAAGAACAAGGTGCTAGGAGAGGAAAACCAGGATCAAACACTGGAGTCAGGAAGGCCCATGGAAGACATGGTTCTGTTAAGCCTGCAGGGTGAGTAGGAGTTAGCAGGCCAAGGCCATGGGCAAGGCCTTTTGTTCAAGGCAGCGTGGAAAGGCCAGAGCTGAGGGCTGTGGGTCGGGCCCTTTCCGCTCGTGTTTACCATCTGAGCCAGCCATCCTGTGTTTCCTTTGAGACCTTGTCTTGCTTCTCTGACCCTGGAAGTAGTATCTCATAGGTATGATAATACCTCACATCTGTGTTATGCTTTGTAGATTTCAAAATACTTTATCTCAGAGGGCCTTTACAGCCACCCTACAGGGGGCGGGGTTGGGGAGCAAGAACAAAAGTGGGCTCCGGAGAGTGAGAGAGATGGTTTGCTGAAGTCACAGCGGTAGCAGGTGGCAGAACCACAACTGGAATCCAGTTCTTCTCCCTCTGCCTGTTCAGCTGTTCATTCAGCAAACCCTTCCGGAGCACCGTCAGGAGGCGGGCACTACGTAAAGTGTGTTTCCCTTCGGTAACAAAAAGTCTTCCAGCACTCAGAAAAATCAAGCTTTTCCCCATTTGTAGCCTCATTTTACCCTCACTGTAGCCCAGAGTAGTTGGCAGGACCCCACACTACAAATGAGACTTAGACACTCAGATAAAGAGGCTTTCTTAAAATGACAGGGCCTCAGGCCTCTTCCTTCGAGACCAGGTTGCTGATTGGACCCTAACCCTAACCCTAACCCGCCCCGAGGGCTGTTCTGTAAACTTCCCCTGTGAGGCTCTTCCATGTTGACTATGAAGACCAGGGAGGGCAGGAGAGCCCTGCTGTCGGCCCTGCGCCGTGGGCAGTGCGTCCCAGCCCTGATCTGAGGTCCTGGCGTCAGGGGGCTCCCGAGAGGGGAGCAGGCGGCTCGATGGGAGTGAGAAGGGTGCTGGCGAGGCCGGAGATTTATGCTCAGCACCTCCAGTGCCATCTCCGCGTTCCCCGAGTCACCCAAGTGTCCCTGAGCCTTTCTGCCCTTCACAGCTCCTTCCCCACCCCTCTACCTGCCCCTTCATATGATTTATTCATAAATGGAAATGCTGGTTTAGGCAAAAGACAGACGTTTCCATCTCTTAAGGAAAAAAATGGGAAGTGTAATCCAGACTAGAGCAGGAGGGACGGTGACCTGGACGAGGAGGAAGAACTGCTTCTCTCTCTGCGGTGGCGGTTTTGAGCGCTAGGGAGATTAAGAAGGGCTGAGTCTCACATCGCCTAGAATTCTCGGTGGGAGACAAACCCTCCTGAACTGGGTGATCCGATCCGGGGGAAGAACGGGCTGCCTCAGAGGACTCCGTTTGTGCCATCCCTCCCCTCCCCCTCCACTGCACCTCTGCCTCCATCTCTCCTCCTGCCCTTTCCGTCCTGTCTCATGCCAGCACCCCCTGTTTTACTTCCTGTGCCTGCCCAGGGAGCAGCCAGGGGACTCCATTTGGTGCCTCTCCTCTGGCACCTGCCAGTCAGCCCAACAGCCTTGCAGATACGGGCAGCCTCCTGGGACCCGGGGCATCAGCTGGAGGCATCCCTAGCAGGTAGGTCCAGATGTTGGGCAGCTTGCCATCGGGCAGGAGAGCCGGCCAGGAAAGCCTGGCCTTGCTTATACCAGCCACTCGGCTCCTCCCGTCCGGCAGGACAGAGTTTGCCATCTCCTAGTTCCTTGCCCAGCTCACCTCCTTGGTGCTAGATGATGTGCACGCCGACTTTTCTCCCCATATCACAGCATGTTCGGGATGGCCAGCCAGGTCCCCACGCTCCAGTCGGCCACCACTGGTGGAGGCGGAAGCACAGGGCTCTCCTTTGGAGGTGAGTCTTGTGTGTAGAGACCCAGGGAGGGGATCTAAGGCCAAGAGGAAATTGGGGACCCTGGAGGGAGGGGAGTGGGGAGAGATGCACACCAGGATTTAGAGGAATGCTCAGTTATCACGATATTAACCAAATGAGAAAAAAATAACCAGCTCTTCATCCCTCCTCTACCCCATTCCACCCTGAGCAGCCTTCAACCCTTTCACCACACCTGCTGCTCACGCCCAGCTGCCTTCCACCAACCCTTTCCAGCCCAATGGCTTGGCCACAGGTAAGCCTCCCAGATTGTCCCCTGGCCCTGACTCTCTCCATAGTCACCAGCCCAGGCCAGGCCGGTTTAATTTCCAGTCCACCTAGTGGGCAAAAACTAGAGGCCCCTAAGTCACCAAATCAGAATTTCGGAGTTAGAAGAGACAGGCTGCCCCTTCCGTGAGCCAGTTCCGAAGGGTTAAGGCTGACTGGTAGTGGTGGTGATTCTTTTTTCTCCAATCCTCAGTTTCCCTCTGGGAGCCCAGCCTCCTTCCCTTCTGTGTCCCACCTGAAACCATGGCCCTGTTCCCTGCCCTCCTCAGCTGGAGTCCTGTGGTCTCCTGCCCCTCCCCAGCCCCTGCCTCTGCTTTTCTCTCTCCAAACTCACACTCATGCCCCCCTTCGTTTTTTTGTTTGTTTTTTGTTGTTTTTTTGTTGTTCCTCTAAAACCTTCAGGCCAGGAAGAGAGAATAATATTCGCTACCAAGCTGACCCACATGGCAGGCCCAACACTTAGGGCTTTACGTCCATTATTTGATTTTCACAGCAGTCCGAGGAGATAGGCATGGTCCCCATTTTAGAGATGAGAGAACTGAGGCAGAGAGGGCTGGTAATTTGCTTTGATTTATGCAGTTTAAGAGGTGGCAGAAAGCTGACCCCATGATCATAACTACCCTGCTGTCCGAGCCACAGGCCACAGGCCGGAGAGGGCAGGGTTGACACGATGCTTGGACGCTGAAGGGTTTCGTGCTCATTTCGGGTACTTCCACACCTCTGGGTGGTGAAAAACTATATCCCATTTCTGTGTCTTGGAGGGACTTAGGAAGAACTGTTCTCCTGCCCACCTTCCAGAACCTCACCTACCTCATGTCCCTCCCTCCCTCCACAGGGCCAGGCTTTGGGATGAGCGGTGCAGGGCCTGGCTTCCCCCAGACGGTGCCACCCACCGGGGCTTTTTCCAGCCCCTTCCCCCCACCGCTCTTTCCCCCACCGCTCTTCCCCCCACCGACCTCAGTGACTCAGCAGCAGAATGGTAAGGGATTCAGACCGCGCCCTCCTTTCTTACCCCATTCCCACCCCCAGGGACTCTGCTTTCTGTGTGTGTGTGTATGTGTGTGTGTGTGTGTGTGTGTGAATATTAGAAATACGTATTAGGGAGCCAGACATCTGAGCTAGTTCCCTTTTGGACCAGCAGGGGGAGACCAGGGAAGCAACAGACCTGCCTGTGTCCTCTGACTGTTCCACAGATTTCTTCCTGGCTTTGGGGAGGCCCCCGCTGGCTGCCCACCTTGGGATGTAACTGGGCCTGCCCTGCAGGGAGGCAGGCGAGCTAGGCAGCACTAGCCCCGAGGGGCAGGGTTCCCGTCAGCTGAGTTTTTGCTCTTCCTGCCAGGCTCTTCCTTCGGAGACCAGGGATCTGCCAAGCTGGGGCAGAGGCCACTGAGCCAGCCCGCTGGGATCTCCACCAACCCCTTCATGGTGAGTGGCGGTGCAGGGCCCGGGCCTGGTGTGGGTGTGGCCTTTCACTCTGGGGGTTGGGACAGAATCCTTCCAGGAGAAGAGGGCAATGTGGGGCGGAACCACGCCCCTTCCTCGTGAAACTGCCTTGGCCCAGCCAGGGATGAGTGGGCTAGTTAAGGAGCCTCTGCGCTCCCCGCCCCTCTGCTTGCCTCCTAGCTCCCTTATTTTCCCTCTTCCCTCAGCACAGTAATTTTGAGGGAGAAAAGAATCCTGAGCTGCATTTCTTCTGTGGCCTCCAGCTTTTCCTCCCTAATCTAACAATTTGTGGTGATTGTTTCTTTCCAGACTGGATCCTCATCAAGCCCGTTTGCCTGCAACCCTCCAAACACCAACCCATTCTTGTAGCACTGTGTCCGGGGGGCTGCTCTCTGGGGCCCCTCTACTCCCTGGAGCTCCGATGACCACTTGCCTGTGGCAGTTTTGCGGGTCTGAGACCAGATGGGTCTTGTTTCGCAGGGTAGGGGTCTGGGGATGGTGGAGGTGCTAATGCTTTGCTTGGGGCTTGCAGATAAAAGGGCAGCTTCCCGGGTCAGCCACCCCAAGGCTTCCTCCTTCCTCCTCCAGCCCCCACCCAGGCAGGGGGCCCGGGAGGCGGGCTGGCAGAGCCTGGCCTAGAGGAGCCTTGGTGTTTTATTTTTCAAATTACTAATTATGATGACAAGAGTCCTCCTCTCCTGCCCCCAGCGCTCCCTTCACTCCGAACCCTGTGGGCAGAGGAAGCTGGGGGCACAGGCTGAGCTGTGCTCCTTGTGGGAACAACTCCCCACTGCCCAGCTGTCTAACACTGTTCTCCTCGTGGGAGGAAGCACAGTGGGGAAAGCAGGGCGGAGGTGGGGATGAGGCGTGCATGGTGTTGACATGGGATGGCGATCAGACGGGACGTGGAGGTCCTGGGGAGCCAGAGTGCCCTTGGGGCCCTGGCTTGGGACAGCACCCCTTTCTCCATGTTTTCGCTTCCCCAGCTCCCTCAGGATGAATAGTTTTACCTACATACTTATACATGCCCAACTTGCGTCAAGCACTTTAGTTAGCTGTGGTGTCATGTTTGGATACCAGTGTTTTATATTTATACATAAAGAATTTTCTAATATAGCCTATTATATATATATATCTATATATATGCATACACATACGTATCCAGATGCAGCCATTCTTCCTCTCCCAGACAGCTCTTTCACACGGGGAATGGGATCTGTGCCTCGCAAAGCCGGAGCTCCAGGGGATGGTGGGGAAGGAGGCACACTTCTCGACCACCCCGAGCCTGGGCTTTTCCAGAGAAAGGCTTTGTGCAGCTGGCTTTTTTTTTCCTTTCTTCTTCCCTTGTGCCTCCCCCGCTCCTCCCCCTGGCCCCAGATCTCTGCACCGAAGCTGTTGCAGGCAATGTTGGAAAAGAACTGCATTTGAAAGGAAAAAACGGCTCTCGTGGTCTTGCTTTGGGCCAGCTTGAGGGGCCTCATGTCAGTCAACGTGACTTCTTGGGTCGGTGCCCATGCTGCTGTTCGCCAAGGACAGAGCCAGTCCCTGTCTGAACTGGAGTCCAGTTTTAGCAGTGGAGGGAGCGGGGGAGAGGGTGCAGAGGAGGACCCGGCATGGGGGTCGGGCAGGGCCTAGTCAAAGTCCAGCTGTCCCAGGTCAGCTGCCTCCTCAGCCCCTCCCCAGACCCTTGCCACCTGGGGATGTTGTGTCAACAGTGTCTAGGTTGTGTGTGTGGTAACAAGACAGCCGGCTTGGGTTAGACACCTCACCTGGGGGAGGAGAGGCCCCGAACTCAGCCCTGCTGTGAGCGCCTCTCCCTTTCCTAAGGCTGCCTGGGAACTCTGGCCCCTTCAGTCTTCCCTTCTCGGGATTTCTCTGAGTCTTTCCACCCAATGACCTTTAACCTGACAGCAAGGAGAGGCCGGGACAGTCTTATCACTGATTCACTTTGAGGATTTTTCCTGTAAATACCTTCAGCTGCTGTTCTTTGCACAGCCAGGCGTGGCCTCCCCACCTTCCCAGGGCTCAGTCCTCATCCTGTCTTGTGTCTGTGGTTCCCGTTCTCCAGCCTCTACTCTCCTTCCATCTCCTGGTGGCGCTCCCAGGGTGGACCATCTTTTTCTTTCCCTGGGTATTCTCTGTCACCCTTGATTATCTGTGTCTTCCCCATTCTCTGCTCAGAGCCAGGGACAGGAGGGAAGCTGGAATCTTGTGGTGGAGAAGGAGGGGGAGGAGGAGCCGCCTTTTTCCCCAGCTCCCTGGCGCCTCCTTTCCTAACCAAAAACACAGGTTTGGAGGTGAGATTTAAAGGACCAGCAGCTGCAGTGCTTCTTACTGTTTGAGTCACACTGCCACTGTTTCCCAGGGATCTCCTCAACTGCTCAGTGCCTGGGCGCAGGACCTCCCTGCAGTCCCCACTCCACGCTTCTCAGTCACTCTGTCCGACATGGACCCCCACCAGCTCACTGGCCAGGGCAGGATGACCAGTCAGAGAAGTTACAACGGGTCAGTGTCCAACTCCAGGGCAGAAAAATCAAGAGTTCACAGGGCGTAGGCTGAGACCGGGACTGCAGCTGCCTGTCTCGGTGTGGAACAGCCTGGTGCTGCCTCCACCCGGCGTCCTCTCTCCAGGCAGGCAGCAAAGATGGAAGAACCCCTGGCCTCAGGAAATGTCTAAATGACTGGGCTGTGCTCCCCCCGCCCCATCACCCAGGGCCTCCCTGCAGGCCCTGCCTGGTGGTTACAAATCTGGACCCACACCATGGGGCTGGAAGGACTCACCCAGACTGCCACCAGGCTTCTGACCAAGTGTTCATGTCCCCCTGGCCAATGCTGTGACAGTGCTCTGCAGGCAACAGTCCTCTGGCTTGACCCCAGCCTTCAGTAGGTCACTGATGGCTGCCTCTGTGGGTGAGGAAGCAGGAGCCAGTGCCCAGGACCTCTATCAAGCTCTCCGATGGAGGAAGGGGCTGGCGCTGTCCCTGCAGACCCCTCCAGAGGAGTGAGAACCTGGAGGGAGGAGAGAGGGGCACACGGGAAGAGCCTGGCCCTAGTGCCCCAGCTTCCTTCCTGGGGGCTCCCCTTTGGTAACAAGAGTCTTCCATAGGCACTTAGAATGTGGAGAGCCCATCCCACTGCTGCCCTGCACCTCGCAGCATGATGCACAGGTGGACCTCCTCAGGTTGGGGGAGGTGTTCTCACCCAACAGAGCTGAAGTTCTGTTACTTCCTGTCCCGGGGGGAGCAACACGAGTTACCAGGGCAACAGGCTCAAATCAATCTTGTCTGGGTAGAGCCAAGGGCAATGTTGTTGCCAGGGCAACTGATTAAGTCAGTCGTTTGGCTCCAGGCTTTTCCTGGTACCCAGCAGGCTAAATCACGTGGCATTGATTACCAACCCACTCGACCACGTTTGCTTGCCCAGGGCCCAGGTGCTCCAATCCCTGCTGCTTCCTGCTTTATCTTTACCCAGCACTTAGGGGTTCAATGACACAAGGCTGTCTGGAGCTGGTCTCTGTGACAGCGGCTGTGATTTCACAAGGACTGGGGTGCTCCAAGGTGGACTGGTTGGTGGGAAGCGGGAAGGAGCAGATGTGAAGAGACCCTCCTGTGCGTAGCTTCAAGTCAAACCTGGGGAGTAAGGCTCCAGGCAGGAGCGCAGCAGGTACGTGGCCCCCATGGGTGCCCTGCTCCTCAAGGCAGCACCAAAACTAGGAAGGGGAAAGGCCTGCAGATGTCTTTTGTGTCCCTGCCACTTCTCCATGGCGCATATGTTGAGGCCACACTGGAGGCTATGACCTTGAATATACTTCTGGTGTCCACTTCAGGATCTCTCACATACCTGCCTCTCCCTGGCCAACACCCATCAACGGTGGAGGCTGCCGCTGGCCCACGTGCACCACCTGAGCTGCCGCCACCTCTCTGGCACCTTGGAGAGGCTTTGGCTGACCTGGGTGTGGGTGGGGGGCACCTGGAGCAGAACCTGGGCGCTGCTGCCTGCTGGCCAGATGCCCATCCTCATGATGCCAGGTGGTGCCCTGCATCACACTTTCAGCATGACCCTTAAAGGGCGTTCAAGAATCTGAGCCTTCCTGCACTCCGCACGCACTGTTGGCTTCTCCAGTATTCCAGCTCATAGACCAACCCCTTCCTCCCACGCCTGGGAAGTGGAGGAGCCGGGGTGGGAAGCCCAGCCCTTCCTACTCAGGCTTTCCTGGCCCTTGGACTAGCTGGAGAAAAAGAACCAGGTGGCCTTGCTTCAGTACTCCTGGTACAGCTCCTAACTCACCTGAAGGCACTCCTCCCCAAATACCATCTTTAATAGGGGCCACAGCTGCCCTCTCCCAAACCCTCAGCTCCCCCACTGTAGGTGTCCTACTTGCCATGACAGTGAAATCATAAGGTCCTCTAAGGCCCCCACCCATGTGTCAACTACCGGTTTGTCTCACGGAGTGTGCACTGACCGGCGCCATCGCCCCCAACGTGAGTCAGTGGTCCTTGGAAGGATCAGAAGTGGGGTGTAAAAATGTCTGAATCCCAACCCCATTTCAAGCCTCCCGGGATGCAAGGGGCAAAGGGTACCTCCGCCAGTGCAGAGAGTCTGCACTTATGTGATCAGAGCCTTCAGCTGGCCTGGGCAGCGTTATTTTTGAACAGAGGTGGTGAGAAGGAGCTGAGGGCAATGGTGCAGCAAGAGGGCAGTGCCCCTGAGAGATGGTCTCTTCCTCTACTGGCTCTCCTTCAGTGCCACTTGCCTGGAACCCTGGTGGGTATGGTCTGTGCACAGGGACCGATCCAGAAGTTAACTTACCCCAAGACACCTCCTATGGCCCCAACCCCGCAGAGAAACTGAACCTCCAGCTCCTCCAAGATCAGCATAGGCCAGTGCTCCGTAGCCCTGGCTCCTGGGATTACTTGGGAAGGCAGAGAACAGAGCCACTCCTGGGTGGGAAGAGGAGACACCATTCTGAGTGGGGAGTGGCAGAGGCCGGAAGGGGGTGCCACTGTAAGGGTGGCCCGGCTCAGTGACCCGCTCACCTCCAGGACTGCAGACGCCACCAGCGCGGTCACCACAGACGTGGCTCCACGCACACTCACCTCACCTCACCTCTTTCTCGGCCGGCCGGCAGCTCAGACCAGTAGAGACGCCACCCCACCCCCGCCCCTGCAAAAGCCCAGTCCCAGGACACGGGGTGGGGTGAGGCGGAGGCCGCCTCTCCTGGATTTCCCCACTCACACTCCACTCCCACCGCCCGGCGTCCAGCTCCGGGGCGCGCAAGGGTTAACCTCGCAGGGGTGGGGACTTCGGGCGATCCGCGCTGGGAGGGAGGGGAGAGGACAGGAGAGGAGGCGACGAGAGGCGCAGGGGTCAAGCCTCAGAGTCTGTCGGAGCCTCGGGTGTCTCAGGCCACCGGGCAGCCACTGGGGCACACGGTGCGGACCCCCTGCCCCAAACTTCAAGTCGGGAGTGGGGGGAAAGACGCTGGGCATCAAGACGGGTGGTCGCCTGTCAGGATGCCGCCCCCCTCTCCAGGGGCCGCTACGTCTACCCCACCTCTGCCGTTCCAGCCCCTGCTCCGGACACTTTACTGCTTTGGGTCCGGGATGAAGCCCGGAGGCCCCACGACGACCCCGGAGTTCGAGTCGGCCGACGTGGCCCTGGGTCCGCCGTGGCCCTGGGCCTGCCCGGCTGACGTGCGGCTCTGCGGCCACCTGCGGAAGCAGAAGTCCCAGCGCCGCCGCTTCTTTGTGCTCCGCGCCTACCCGCAGCGCCTCGAGTGTTACGAGAGCGAGAAGAAGTTCCGCGCCGGCCGAGCGCCGCCTAAGTTCAGCGTGAGCCTGGAGGGCGCGTGCACCATCAGTAAGCGCGTGGACGCGCGTCAGCGACACCTGATCGTCCTGTACACGCGCGACCGCAGCCTGGGCGTGGCGGCGGCCAGCGAGGCGGAGCAGCAGGCGTGGTACAGCGCCCTGCTCCAGGCGCGCGCCGCCGCCGCCGCCGGTGAGGCCCGAGCCCCGGCGGGGGGGGGGGGGGTGCGGGGGAGGTGGATGATCGTGGATTTGGTTTATCCGTAGTCTGTCCCTTCCCCCGCTCTCCGAAATCAAGACCAAACGTGAAGGGTTTACACGTTTTCAGTTCCCGGGCCACAGTGAATCCAGCCTGCCGGCCCGGGAGCCCCTGTCACCAGACCATTGTCTCTCCAGGTCCCGACTCCCACGAGGACCCCGGGGCCTGGATCCTCGCTCCGTTTCAGGACGTCTGGCCCGTGACGCTGCGGCCCAAGGGGCTGGGGCGGGCACGAGGCCTGGGCAGCGGCGACTACTGCCTGTGCCTGGGTTCTGGGGTACTGAGCCTGCTGCGGAAGCCCGGGGGCAGAAGCTCCAGGGCCTCCCGGCCATCTCCGCCGCCGGCCCTGCGCTTGTCCCTGCTCAGCGTGCGCCGCTGTGGCCATGCCGACGCTTTTTTCTTCCTGGAGCTTGGCCGCTCGGCACCCACGGGTCCCGGGGAGCTGTGGCTACAGGCGCCCGACGCCGTCGTGGCCCAAAGCATTCACGAGACTGTCCTGGCCGCCATGAAACGAATCGGGGACAGTGGTGCCGGCGGCAGGGCTGAGCCACTGCCAAGAAAGCCCCCGACGAGCGCCTCCACACCCTCTGTCCCTCAATCTTATGAGACCCCAGCCTCTGCGGCCCAATCAAGCAGCCTGTACCGTCCGGGGCGCCTGAGTGAGAGGAGCGAGCGAGCAACCCTCAAGACCCTGGCCAGGCCGGGGGCAGCAGCCTCACACCCCGAGGGGTTGGAGCTGGGCGGGGTCTACATAACCAAGGGAGCCAGGAGTGACTACGAACCCATGGGGGGCGGCCAGGCCAGTGGCTACGTGGTGATGGCAACCCCGGGCCTTCCTGCCTCAGCCAAAGCCGCTTCCCACCAGTTGCTCCAGGATGGAGGGGTCACTGAATATGTGTCCATGAGCCTCTGTGCACCACGGTCCTTTTCCTCGAGCTTCTTGCCTCTTTCCTACAGGCCTGGGGCCGGGGAGCCTGGACCCGGGCTCCAAGGCCCTCATCTAGGCGTGGGAGACGACTGGGGATCCGCAGGGGCTCAGCGCTGCTTGCAGCCGCCGTCAGAGTTAGCCGGGGAGTACGTGTGCATTGAGTACGCGGCCGCCGACTACATAGGAATGGGCACTGACATCCCCGAGCCCCCTGACGGCAGCCTCAACTATGTAGACCTGGACCTGGTCCCTCCCCTGGAGGTGCAAGACGACGCCCCCGGGGCCAGGAACCGCCCACACAGCTACGCACACATCGAGTTCCAGAACCTCGGGGAGGCCCCGGTGAGGAGACCCCCGTGGCCCCTGGGTATAGCTGATGGATGGAGAGACAGACGGGAGTGGAGGAAGAAAAAAAGGGCAAAGTTAAGAATGCCTTCCTGCCCACCCCGCTGAACCCCATAATCCCCTTCTGCCCGATGGAGAGGCTCTACAGCCCAGATGTCCCCTAGGACGTGTGACCAGCAGAAGCGCTGAGCTGCCCCTTAGGACGGGCTGCTTAAGGGCTCTGCCCCTTCCAACTGTGGCACCTGTGAAGTCTTCGGGAGGAGGTTCCCCAAGAAGTTGGATTCTTTTAAGGGAGAAAATTCTAGAACCCTTCCCCCCTTAAAACAAAACCCCTACAAATTTCTGGACCTTCTCAGCCAAAGCCCTGACCCTCTGTTTCCCCACAGAGTTCCTGCAGCATCGCTCCAGAGTCTCAAGTCAGCCTTGGCCCCACACCCTGCCTCCAATGATGACGACCACGAAGACAGAGATCTACCCCTCCCCCACACACACACACCTGCTGTGCTTGCCTGGTGTCGGCTGAACTCCTGGGACCCCAGGGCAAGAAGGATGAGAGCAACAGGTATCTTACACTAGTGCCCTCCCGAAGTGATGACACCCCCTACCCCCTACTTTGCCTCTCCCAACGCCAGCTATGTGCTCACACAATTCTCCTTCTCCCGGGCCTGGCAGAACCGATGGAGTCCTTGCTTCTAATATACTTAATCTAGTCTAGGGGTCTATACTGTGCACCCCACCCCCATTAAAGTTTCCCTGCTGGGTGAGCCTGGAAAAGTCTTAGGTCCATGGATTCCCCTGCCCAACTGCAGGGGGAATGAGTAACAAGAATCTGAGGGGAGAGCAACCAAAGCCGTGGCGGAAGAAGAGACCCCATCCCTGCCTCCTCGCCCCACTCTGCTGCCTGCCACAAGGAGCCTGTTTGCAAACCAACACTGTTTATTGTCAACAGAACCTGCCTGGGGAAGTAAGGGGCCCACTCTCCCCCAGAGGGGCTATGGACCTTGGCTGTCTGGGGCCCGTGGGAGAGATGGGTCCATGCAGTGAGAACAGCTCTGGCCACCACTGGCACCTGGGTGGCCAGAGGCAGGGTCTGGGGGGCCAGCAGGGGGCATGGGAGCCCCCAGGGAGCTGGGTCTCGGCTCCCCCTGGCTCATCTGCAGGAGGCCAGTGAGGGCGATCAGCTCAGGCCCACTGAGCCAGGCGGTGGAGCAGCCAGAGGATGGAGCGGGGAGGACCCTGGGGGACATGACTGGGGGTGGGAGCAGCAGCTTCAGAGAGCCCATCACCTGAGGAGAAAGGAGAGGCAAGTGTCTCCCGCCGAGCCCTGCGAGAAGGCTGGGGTGAGGCCAGGGCAGGAAGAGCGCTCACCTGCTGACGGGCCTGAGACCGGTACAGGGGAACACGCTGCCCACAGGGCAGCACATGGTCAGAAAGAAAGACATCTTCACGGCACATCACCGGGAACCCTGGGGAGGAGAAGCTGCTAGGGTGGCAAGCGCTGCACTGGTTCTCCGCGGAGCCTGAGGGGACCAAGGGCCATACCTGCATCCTTGGGCACCTGCTCTCCACTCTGACGTCCTGCTAGACTGGGCCTGAGGCCTCTGCCTGAGGCTGCCTCGTACAGAGGGCAGAATGAGGGATGGCGCAAGGTCCGGCCGGAGAAGGAGGTGCCTGACTCACAGCTGAGCCCCTGTGGAGGGATGGGAAAGATGCCTGGAGCTTCAGCCCCCTCCCAAGGCATCCCTGCCCCACCCGAGGCTGGTGCCACAGGTACCCCCAACTCACCCACACCAGCTGAGGTCCCGGTTTAGCTTCACAGTTGGGGTCCTGTGGCGCCAGCAGGGTCATCCTTGACGGGGCCACCTCCCAGGTCATCTGGGGGGGGAGGGGAACTGGGGGGGGGACTTGAAGAGATTAAAATCGGCTCAGGAGTCGGTGAAAGGGTCTTGGGGGTAAAGATGGCAGGACCCTGTACCTACCTGGGGTTCCCGGTGCCCGCTCGGCAGCCAGGCCTGGGGGCGGCCGAGGCAGCTGCTGCTCTTTCTGGGTCCAGGAAGGCCTTCGGGACCAGGGCTGAGGACTGGGAAGGGGCGGTACTGAGATGCTTCGGTCACAGCCTCCCGCAATCACCTCCCTGCTCCAAGTCTGAATACTTCCAAGGCCGGGCCAAGGGTGCCCGGTGCGGGGAAGCTGATCATACCCTTTCTTCGCTACTAGGGACAACTGAGATATTCTCACACTGTGGGCCCCCGTCGGGTTTCGCCCAAGTGCCGCTGGCAGAGCCCCTCACCTGTCCCGTGGGGTTGTTCTTGGCTCCCGCAGGGCTTCCTCTCCAGAGTCCCAGGCCTGGCCGGGGTCGCTGCCCGCCGAGGGGCCTTGTTCCTCGGGCGCCTGCTCCTCACCCGCGCCCCACCGCCGGGGGGTCCAGGGCAACATGCCGCGTCCACGGGGAGGGCAGGTCAGGGCCCCGCGCCGCCCGCCTGGCACCTCCCGGCTCCCACTCGGGCGCAGCCTCCCTCAGCGGCCCGCGCTGCCCTGCGCGCCCAGCTTGCGGCCCACCTCTCAAGGCTTCGCGGCGCAGGCGTCCAGCGCGTTTCCGGGCCACGTGGCGCACGGTCCCGCCGGGAGCCCGCGAGCGCCCCCTGGCGGCGCGGACAGCGGGGCCGCACGGAAGGGTGAAAACGGCCAGAGGGAACTGCGGCGCCCGCACGTGGAAGCTACACCGTCCCCAGCACACACCGCTCTCGTTCGCAGACACACACACACACAGCTAAGGGGCAACCTAGAGGGCTTCCGGCTTCCGTTTATTGCACGTGACACGACACCCAGCCCCCAGTCTTCCATCCCATACCCTCGACCACGCCCAGAGGCGGCCTCGCGCCTTGCTGGGCCAGCCTGCTTCCAAGCTCCCGGGCAGACAGGTGCCCGAGGCACAGGGCCAGGCCCGAGGCCGCCCTCACCAGTCCTCGCTAGAGAGCAGAGCCCAGGTGTGGCTGTCTTCTCTGTTCCTGGGGTTCCCGCCGGGTCGGGCCCCTGCACCCCGACCTCAACCCCTAAGGCCGTTCCAGCAGTGCATGGATGACAGCAGCGATGTAGGGGAGGCCCCTTCCCGGGGCCCCCTCCTCTTCCAGGATGTGGTGGGGCTGGCACAGGGACTCCTACAGGGAGGGGCCCAGGTTAAGTTCCCCTTGTCACCTCCTCCTCTCAGCTGTAGGGTGGGAGACACCCTAAAGGAGCCTGGGCAAAGGAAGCTGACAGAATGTAGCAGGCAAGGGTCAAGGGCACCCTGGACATGGCTTGGGGACAAATGAGATGCAAGGAAGCTGCCAGAGGATAACAGAAGGGAGATGACACAGGGGGCCAAGGCTCAGAGGGAGGGACAGACCTGCCATTTCCAGAGGGAAATGCTGGAGTAGGCAAGCTGGCACATAGAGCCCAGGAGACACGGCCAGGGATGGGCCCCCGGCACAGCAGGAGCAGACGCAAACACACACACACACACACACACACACACACACAGGCAGCCACGGTCTGTACAATTTATACAAGAGACAGAGACCCAGCCTGGGCCCCTGCATCCCCTACAAATATAGAGTTCTCTCTACAAAATATAGATAATTTAGCCCCCTATAGCAGCTGGGGGGGGGGATGGTGCAAGGAGGAAATTTAAGACCCACCCTCTAGGGAAGCAGAGGGCAGGGCAGGGAGAGGACTTAAAAGGCACCATCAGCACTGAGAAGGGAGGGGCTACAGGAGGGTGGCCAGAGGCTGGGGACCCAGGGTCTGGGGGCACCAGAGTGGGGCCTCTGAGGTCAGTGTTTATACGGGGAGGGGGGTTCACTAGTGTCTTTGGTAGGGGCTGAAGGCACCACCGGCGGGGAAGGGGGTTTGCACAGGAGTCTTATAAATAGAAGTAGGGCAAGGGGGTAGGGGGAGGGGTGACGTCAGGTCCTAGGAACCCAGGAGCCGAGTGTAGACGACACAGAGCAGCAGCATGAGGACCACGTAGAAGAGGACGAAGCCTCCCAGACCAGAGGGGGGCCAGAGGGGCGGGGGGGACCTGCCCCCCGCCCGCTTCACAGCCTCCAGGGTGGTCCACAGCCCTTGGGCAGTGCCCTGGAGGAGATCCGAGGGCGAGCACAGGTCAGCCTGGGAAGGGAGAGTAGGACAGATGGACAAGGACAAAGGACGTCAGCAGCAGCAGCAGCAGCAGCAGCAGGACAATCCTTCCCACCCCCTGCCCTCACGTGCCAGGGCCAGAGCCACGCCGACATGCAGAGTGCAAGGAAGGGAGGCATGCAGGGGAGACATGCGGGACAGGGGCTGGCGGATGTGCTTCCTGTTGAGAAGCAGACACCCCCGTGAATGGAACCCTGCCATCCATGCAGGGTGCCCCGCTGAGCCCAGGACACTGCACCCTTTATAGGAGAGACCAGCCCTGGGCCCCTGAGAACACACCCCCATACCTCAGGCACCCCCATTTTTCGACAAGCTTCTAAGAAACTCTCCACATTCTTCCGAGACTTGAGGGCACTGAGTTTTGGCTGGGGGTGGGTAAGAAAGGAAAAAGAGAGTAAGGGGGAGGCCCCAGGAGGCCCCGTCCCAACCCCTACTTCCTGCCTGGGCCCCAACTGACCACAGCAGGTGAGGGCACGTGAATGAAGGGCACAGAGCGGGGCCGCAGCTGGTTGGCCAGCTGACAGAGGATGACCCCATTGGCTAGAGCCTCTGCCAGGTCCTCGGGTAGGGGCCGCTGCAGCTGGGACTCAAGCACCTGGGAGGCAGGCGAAGGAGGGGGAGAGGTCAGGGTCAGCAGGGAACGCCCTCCTGCCCCTTCCATCTCAGGGGAGGTACCAGGGTAGGCAAAAAGGCTGTTGAGGGAAGCCAGGAACCTCCAGGCACCACGCGGAGCCCAGGCTCCACCCACGCAGATCCCACCTCTCATACCTGGCGCAGCTGAGCCATCACCTCCTTTTCGTCCAAAAGCTGGGGGGATCGCCGAGGTCTCAAGACAGAGTCCGGTGAGGAAGGGCCTGGAGAGAGAGGAGGGTGTGGGGCCGCCTCCACTACGCACCATCGACTTTGCAGCCCGGTCGCAGGGTCTGGCACCCACATCACCTGCCTCTGCGCTTGTGGGATTTTCAACACAATGGGACAACTGACCAGAGAACTCCCAGGCCAGAAGGGACGGCCCCAGCGCCGGGGTTAGTGCTGGATTAGCACCGGGTTAGTACTGGGGAGGAGGGAAGACCCACCTGAGCTGCTCTGAGAGGAAGAACGGAAGAGGAAGCTGTTTGGTCTCTGAATGGAGCTGAGCGGCCGGGGAGCAGGTGCGGTTGCTGGAGGCCGGAGCCAGGGGGCAGGAGAAGCATCCCCTCAGTGTCCTACTCCTCCCTCAGGCCACCAGGTCTCAACCCCCCCCCCCCCACCTACACAGGCCCGCACCCTCCTCCCAGCGCCGCCGTCCCACCTGGTCCCGCTGTAGGAAGGGGCTCCTGGGAGGTGGAGGCGGGGGTGGGAGCACCCTGCCCCCCCGAAGCTCCCAGCTGGGTGGCATTGGACTTGGGCGTGCCGCTGAGGAGAGACAGAAGGGGAATCGAGGGGATGCTCAGGGGAAGGGCGTGTAAGGCGAGGACCGAGAGAGGCGGGGTCCAGGAGGACACATACTTGTAGGTGGCCTGAGCGGACGAGGCGGCAGCACCCCCGCCAGAAGCCCTGACCCCCAGCTTCGGAAAACTAGAAAATGAAGGTGTGGGGTCAGCAGTGCCAGGCGGGGCTCCGCCAACCCCGAGAGGCAGGGAAGCTCAGGAGGCCTCACCGCCAGGGCAGCTGCTCCCACGCCCACACCTGTCCTTCCTTGGGGAACCCCACACTCCACTCTGCTGCTGCTGCCGCCGCTCGCGCTCCTGCCACAGCTGCAAGGTGTCTGGGCGCCGCCTCTCCTCCCCTGCCGGCTCCTCCCGCCTGCAGGGCAGAGGCAGGATGAGAGGTGGAGCGGCCCGGAGGAGAGGACGGGGGGCGGGCGATGAAGTAAGTAAAGGGAGGAGGCGCCGCCTCAGGTGGCTCCGGGTACCTGCTGCTTGGTGCCCTCTCCCCATCCCCTGCCACAGGGCTCGATTCTGGTGGCCGCTGCTCCTGAAGAAAGAACAGCAGAGGGGCTGAGGGGGTTGCCCGAGCCTGCACTGGCTCCCCTCCTCCAGCTCTCTCATGGTGGATGGACAGGCGGACGCGGGCTCCCCTCACCTCGCCAGCACCTCGCTCTTCGTCCTCCCCAGGGACGTGGCTGTCGATGAAGTCAACCTGCTCAGGGTCTCCCTCAGCTGGAGAGAGCAGTGCGCATCAGCGAGCCAATGCGGGCGTTAGGCCCTCGTCCATGCCCCACCCCCCGGCCCCTAGCCCGTGACCCCACTACACACCAGAGCCATCCTCCCGCCGCTCCCTGGGTCCCCGAGGCTCCCGGGCCAGCTCTGAGATCCGGAACGACAACTCGGAAAATTCATCAGTTGACTGTAAATGCAGAGATAGGAGACAGCCTCTCTGGAGTCCCGGGGCCCATGGGGTTCAGGGCCCCAGGCTCTGCTGCTAAGCCAGCCCTTCCCCGCGAGATACTTGGGCGAGCAAAGGAAGAGGACTCCAGCCATTACCAGTCACTCTGAGCTTCAGAGGTAGTAGGCGAAGGGTCCCAGCTCAGAGGTTCTCCCCTGGGGCTGAGATCCCCCATGATCCTTGGAAAGGAGGCCCTTACCTCATTTCCAGACCACCTCTTGCTGCCACTGTCAACGCTGTGGAAGCCTGAGTCCAGCCCTCCGTCATACCGACGTCCCGGAAACAAGTCCTCAGCGGGGCTGGGGCCAGCCAGGGAGAGCTGGTCAGCTCCATTCTGGGCAGCAACCCCGTCATCCGCCCTCCAGAAACCATGGGATCCCTGGTGCTAGGAAGGGGTTTAAGTATCCAGGGGCTTCCTTCCTTCCCACTTGGAACTTACCAGGGGCTGAAACTCGGGGGGCGGGAAGGGGCCAGGTCCCCCAGTGCAGACCCCCCGCGCCGCCCAGCCTCTGTTGACAAATACTTGAAGATGTGAAGTTTCCCCTTCAGGCAGATCTAGATGTGGAGGCGCATGGAGGGTAGTTAGGGGAAGAGAGGGGGGCCTCCCAGATCCTGCTTGGCTACCAAAGGGACCTATGCCCCCAACTCCTGCCCATTCTTGGGCCCGTCCTCACCTGTGCAGGCGGGCTTTGCAGGGGGTTGCTGTCCAGCAAAATGACCTGCAGGTGCCTAAGGCGGCAGAAGGAGACCGGGATGCGGGAGACACGGTTACAGGAGAAATCCAGGCGGACAAGAGGAAGGTCTCCCAGCTCTGGCGGTGGGTGAGGGAAGAGTTAGAAGCATGCCCCGGTGCGGGGCCTTGTGCTCACTTCCTCTGCCCCCTGCTCTGGCTAGTGGGTCACCCCTGGGGCCGCCGCGCCTCCGCCCTGGTTGGCTGAGGGCACTCCCCAGGACCCACCTCCCTGCTCCTCTTCCCGCTCAGACCAACTTCAGCTGCTGCCCACCCCACGTGCTTCCCTCGCCTTGTCCTCCCACCCCACCGCCACTTCCTCCTTCTCAAGTGTCCGTCACAGGGCCCAAACCAAGCTGTGCCACCGCATTGCTCAAAAGCCTTCCAGGATCTGCAGGCGGGGCTGCTGCGGGTGAGCGGGCTGCACCGTGCACAAAGGCACGGGGAGAGGGGGCTGCTGCGACCGTACAGCGCTCCACTAGCCAAGCCCTGGCCCACCCGCAGGAGAGGGTACCCTTCTCAGAAAGGCACAGCTGGATTAGTGGTGCCCTGAGACACAGAATAAGAATAAAAATCACTGCTCTGAAAAATTTCGTGCCAAGCTGGCAGGTAATCCCCGTGTCAGTGTGACATGCTAGCTCGGAAGTGTTTTCTGCCGCTATCATGGTTCGTCCACTAAACTGCATCATCACTGTGTCCCAGAACATGGGCATCAGCAAGAACGGGGACCTGCCCTGGCCCTCGCTCAGGAACGAATACAAGTATTTCCAAAGAATGACCACAACCTCTTCAGTAGAAGGGAAACAGAATTCGGTGATTATGGGTAGGAAAACCTGGTTCTCCATTCCAGAGAAGAATCGACCTTTAAAGGACAGAATTGATATAGTTCTCAGTAGAGAACTCACGGAACCTCCACAGGGAGCTCATTTTCTTGCCAGAAGTCTGGATGATGCCTTAAAACTTACTGAGCGACCAGAATTAACAAATAAAGTGGACATGGTCCGGATAGTGGGAGGCAGTTCTGTTTATAAGGAAGCCATGAACAAGCCAGGCCATCTTAGAGTATTTGTGACAAGGACCATGCAGGAATTTGAAAGTGACACATTTTTTCCAGAAATTGATTTGGAAAAATATAAACTTATCTCAGAATATCCAGGTGTTCCTTCTGATGTCCAGGAGGAGAAAGGCATTAAGTACAAATTTGAAGTATATGAAAAGAACAATTAACGTGAAAGTGTTTTCTGATCTATTTCAAGCCTCCTCCTTCCCCCGAAAAAATTATGTATTTTTTGTTGTAGAGACTTTTGTTGACTTTAGATCTGTGGATAATTATTTCTAAGCAAAGTACTTTTATTCCCCATTAATCTTAACTAGACTGTATCAGATACCATCTGTGAAACATTTCTTGCTGTAACTTCCTGAATGTCCACCAAGAGTCAAGAATAGGTGAGCAGCACCTGCCTAGGGCAGAACGTCTACCAAGACAGCCCGAAGTGGGAGAGCGCCCTGGCAGCATGAGCTGAAACCAGAGCCCATAGAGCTAGGAGCTAGGCAGATGGGTGCAAGGTCAGAAATGGATTATAAACAGAAGAGCTAGCATTCAGTTATTAGAATCAGATCAAAAGAGGGACTGTGAATTACTTTATATCACACTTCTGAAAAAAATTCTCTTCACTCAGACCAGGAATCAATAAGTTGAAAAATCCAGGATATTCCACAGGGATAGTAAAGAGGCAGGTACAAGACTACCTTTTTGGTGGTTAAAGGAGAAGGTCTGAGACCTTAAAAAACTTTGTTTCTGATCTTCAGTAACATTGCATGGGATGTTACAATGACAGAACAAGAATTGGCTGCTCTTTACAAAAAAGAATAATCTAATATCAAGCATAATGGCTAAAATTAAAAATTCAAAGAGGTAATAAATTGAGAATGAATATTGCTAGAAACCAAAATTAGCAAGTTAGAAACTAAACTTCACAGAATTAAAAAATGAAAATTAAAAACATGTTTTACCCAACACGTTAGCAAAGATTCAGATTAAGTATCCAAAAAAAAAAAAAAGCATTTTCTGCCTTATAAATTGGTACAACCTTTTTAGAGTGTAAGTTAGCAACATCAATTAAAATTCAAAATATTCTGGGTTTGGACCCAGAACTTCCACTTCTAGAAATTAATCCTGAACAAAGAAATGGACCCAAGAGTATTTGTTGCAACTTTTTTTTTCAAACTTGGAAACAGCCCAAATGTTGATTAATAAGAAATAACTAACCAATATGTCTATAAAATGTAACATCTACAGCAGTTAAAAACAATGAAGTACTGACAGGAAAATGCCAAAAATTGCTAAGTAAAAGAAGGAAACTGTGTATAATACTCAAAATGTTTAATAAATGTTCATGTGTGGGGAAAAAGCAAAAAAAAAAAAAAAAGAAAAGAAAAAAATCACTGCTCTCTGGTCAAGCACCCCTCCCTGGTTAAGGAGTTCCTGATCTGGCTCCGCCCATGTCTCGCACCTCGCTGCCCACCCTCACACCACATCAGACAACCCTCCACCCCCTTTGTTCTGGGCCTCTCCACATGCTGTCTGCTCAGGTAGGAGAACCCCATTTTTCTGTCCATGCATCTTTCAAGGTTCAGCTTAAGGGTCATTTCTTCTATGAAATCTTTCTAAACACTAGGTTGGAATTTATTGCTCCTTCCTCTGGGCCCCCAGGACATTTTGCTGGGGTCTCCTTTATGGCCCAGAGAGAGCCCTGATCAAATGCTTATTTGTACCCCTACTGTCTTAGAAGGAAAGAAGGAGTAGGGGGGAGCCTAGAGAAAATGGATGGCCACCTGACTCCCCTCTCTTGTTCTTCAAAACCATGGGTAGCATGGCCCCAGCCTTCCCACCTAGCCCTGGCTTGCCTTTCTAACCACGTCTGTGCTGGACCTCCGTGCTTTACACACAGGGTTGCTTCTGCCTGGGTTGCAGAAGGATGGAGAACTCTCCTTCAAAGGTCAGCTCCTGCTGCACCTCTGGGCTGACTGAGGCCTTCCCCGGGTCCCTGAGCCGAGCCACACGGCTCCCTCTAGCCCCTACGGCGCTAAGTTTCCTGTTCTAGCGCTTCCCTCTGCTTGTCTCTCCCCATTAAGCCACTAAATCTTAAGAGTTGGCCCCAGATCTGAGTGACATCACTCACATCTACCTGTTCCCCACCTAAAACACAGGAAACACACACACACAACAATGCTGGCTGAATAAAGGAAGGTGTGCCTGCTTTGGAGCAAAGGCTATCAAGTGTCGGGTGCATCACAATTAGCCCATTAAAATGGGGTTGCCTGAGCTCCAGCTCACTGGTTCACAATCTCTGGGGAGGCAGCACAGGACCTCACCTGACTCAGGTTTTGAGAGCTTCGTGGGCGCTAAATGGTGACACTGGGTGACCTTGAGGGCTCCTCTTGACTGTGAAATTCTACAGGGTGCCAATGCACTCACCACTCCCCTTCCTGTACCCTTCCCCAGATTTGTCAAGCACGGCTAATAACCCATGCTTTGCCAGCCTCAGAGGGCTGCTGGTCAAGAGCAAAGAAAATAATTTACAGCATGTCTCATGCATTGCAAAACCCTGGGCAACTAAGGCATTATTTTTCCTTGAAGATTCCTTGTCTGTGACTCCTCCAAGGTAGATACACAGACACAGACACACACACAGACACACACACATCCTCACACCCCTCCAGTGCTTCCTTTTCCTCACCATCAGGCAGGGCGCTGAGCTGGTTCCTCCGAACATTGAGATCCCGCAGGGAAGGGAGGCCACACAGCTCCACTGGGAGAGATGGCAACTCATTGCTGCTCACATCCTAGGATGAGGAAAGAAGTAGGGAAGGAGCCACAGACCCCGAGCATCAGAAACTACCTCCTGGACCTGGCCGCCTGCTTTAGTCTCGGCTTTTCCCCTAGGGAGCATCCCTCCTTTTCCTGCCCTCCCCCGCCCCCCAGAGGTCCCTAGTGCCTGGCTCATCAGTCCCTCTTGTCACCCTGCTCCCCATCCTCACGAGCTGCCGCAGGCTTCCCAGGGCACTGATGTCGGGAGGTAGGGCCCCCAGTTTGTTGTTGCTGACAATGAGTACTCGCAGGGGCAGCTGGCAGATGTAGGGCGGCAGCGATGACAGCTGGTTTCGGCTGTGGGAGGGAGGAGGGCAGTGGGCTCACCCTCCAGGCATGGCGCTGTCCTTTCAGGGTCACCGGGAGGGTCACTCAGGGTGCTGTTCACTGGTACTTGGGGCCGAGAAGGACCACCCCCTACCCTGCAGTGGCCCTGCCTCCCTACCTGAGGTTGAGGTAGGTGAGAGCTGTGAGATTCCCCAAGGCTGGGTTCAGGCATCTCAGACAATTGTGGTAGAGGCTCAGACCCTCCAGGGACACCAGCTGGCACGCTGCCTCTGGCACCTCGGGGAACCGGTTCCGGGACAGGTCTAGGGGAAGCAAGTGTCAGCGGAGAGCTTGCAAAGACCCAGCCCTGGACAGGAAGACCTTGAACTTCCCCAGAGCCAAGGAATCAGACCTATAAACCTGGACCCTCTGGAGCAAGAAGAAAACCTTCCGTAACCTGGAGCCCATTCCAAGCGTAGCCAGAGCGGCAAAGGGAAGGCAAAGGCCTTGGGGTCTCTGGGCTGGAGAAGCCTAGACTTGGGGGAAGGGGGCGAGCCATGAACACCATCTTCAAACGCACAAATGCAGGGCTATCCTGTAAGGGTGGCTGGATTCTATAACTCTTGTGGTTTCTGTTGTTCTGTGATGCCTGGAGAGGTGGAAGGCAAAGGTCACAGGAGAAGGCTGGTGCTCCAAAGGAACTAGCAAGGTGATGGGCTGGGAGGTTCAAGGTAAGAATATGAACAACCCCTGGGGGACACGAACGAGAAAGCTCACCCCTCCTAGGCGCCCTGTCTCCCAACCTCTACCTATTTTCCACCAAGGGTTATTATAGCCTGGCTCTGGAGACCTGACACTGGCCACCAAGGGTTATCATAGCCTGGCTCTGGAGACCTGACACTGGCCACTGGTTTTTCACCAGCCCCTGGGATCAGCAAGCCAGGTCCAAGGGACTATGAAGTCACAGATTCCCAAGGACCTGGAGAGAAAGGCAAATGGACCAAGCTGGAGGTGGGAGGTGGAGTCCCAGGCACACCTTCCTCAGAGCTGGCCTCCTTCCTGCCCTCTTACAGTCTCAACGGCCTGCTTCTACTTCCTCTCTTGCTGACCCGGACTTCAGACCAGCTCCTTTGCCTCGAGTCTTGGGCACGGGCGAGGAGTGGACAGGGCGGAAAGGACGGGAGAGTCTACTAGCATCCTTTTATCTCAACCAGCGGCTTGCTAGACCAGTGCAAGGCGTCCAGTACGGGGTTCCTGCCAGTCTGGAGGCTCTCACTGCTTAGACTGCTACAAGCCCGGGTCTCTGCTCCCTCTGCCCAGCCTGTATTGGGAGGGGCCCAGGGCCTGCTGGAGAAGTCCCAGGGAACAGAGCTTGGGTGAGCTTCTTAGAGGGCCCTCTCCACGGAGGGGCAAGCAAAAGCCGAGGGGAGGGGAAGCGGGGGTATATCCCCCAAGGAAATGAGTCTTGTGACAGGAAATGAAGTAGAAATAACCTGTCAGGTTCTGTCTCTGGGCCCTGTGTTTACCAGGGCGGACGACAGCCTGATGCCCCAAGAACCCTCTCTGCTCCCAGCCCTGGTGTGCACAGAAAAAAGACCTGTCACAGGAGAAGACAGTTCCAGAGAGGGTGGGAGGATGCGATGCAGTCCTCCCGCCCTCCCCCTCCACCTGCCCGCTTCCTCTGCATCCACAAATGTGTGTGCTGCACGCGCATGTGGATGAGGGGGGTGGAGGGCAAGCTGTGATGGGGCGGGCCAGGGAGCGGGGGCAAAAGCTCAGAGCGAGTGAGCGGAAGGGAGCGGGGCTGGAGGAGCGGTGCACAGGAGGCACAGGATGCGGTCTGCGAGAGAATGAGCTGCACTTCTCTTTTGTGAGAGCAGCCCTTCCCCCCACCTCAGGATTCATCCTACTATCAGGGCCCGGGGACCGAGTCCAAGGGACAGCAGGGACCTGCGCCACAGCACACGTGCAAGGAAAACGCTGGTTCAGAAAGAGCTGCGGAAGCAGGAGGAGAGGTTCCACAAGATTCAGTCAGCAGAGCTGAAGTTTTTAGTCCATCAGGGTTGAAGGGCAAGGAAGTGTGGAGAGCAGGGTATGGGCAACAGACTGGGTTCCTGTCACTTCCTCTTTCCACCCCAAGCTACAGGCACCCTGCTTGGGGAGAGGGGCCGGAGGAGAGAGTTCTGGACGAGAGAGACCCACCTGGCCTAGAACCTGGGCCCTGAAAGGACTGAGGATTCCTGTGTGAAGAGCAGGGTAGAGAGAGGTTCTCAGGAAGCTGGGATTGTCCCGCTTGCCCTGGAGAACGGGCTGCACCCTGAGCCGGAATGCTGGGGGAGGAGGCGGAGAGGGGGTGGGAGCTGGGAGGGGGCCCGGGAGGTCTTGGGAGTTTTCCCCAGGAGTCCACTCACACAGACAGAGCCCTAAGGAAGTAAAGAATAACATTTGGTCTCTGTCAAAGAACAAGCAAGGGGGAGGGGAAAGGGAACAGACGGCAAGTGTCACACAGCTGCTGAGGTCAGTCTGGAGCTGGGGGGTTAGGCGGCTCGGGGAGTCTGAGAGGGACAGCAGTGGCTCTCGGCTGCCCTGAACTCACTCGCCGAGGAGTGGGCGAGTGAGTTTACCTAGCAACCCAAGACAAGGGGAGTGGTTTCAACTGGTTCTCTCCAGAACAGTCGAGGAAAGAGTGTGCGTCGGCGCCCACTAGGGTGTTTGCAGGCGAGCAGGCACCTGCTAGGGGGGCAGTGCAGTCCCAGGGCAGTGGCATCAGGGGGACACTCTCATCCAGCCCCAAGTCCCACCCTGGGCTCGGCTGGGGTGGGGCTTTGGGAATGCAGTCCTCCACCCCTCTTCCAATCCCCACCCCCCAGCTGCCAGCCCAAGGTCAGAGTTTGCCTCCTGAGCAGCTGAGCCTGACTCACTCGTCACAGTGGAGTCCCTGCACCCTACCATCAACAGACACCAGGGTGGAGGGATCCTATGGGTGGGGGACTAGGAAGGACAGTTGGGCCGTCTCTAGCTTCCCAGCACTCCTAGCTGGGAGATAAGATTTCCCTCCTTTCAGCAGCTGCCTCAAGTCCCTCCCCCGTGGGGAAAGCAGAAACTGAAATGGGAATTCTAGGGTCTCTGTGAGATCACAGGCTCCACAGTGACCTCACACACGCAAGAAGGAGGAGGAGTCGCAGATAAAGGAGTCAGGGATAATAGGAGGAAGAGCTCGCGGAGAAAAGAGTTGGGGGAGGTGGGAGATTTGCTTTTTTCCCACAGGCTGGCTGGGGGAAGAATGGAGAGAGTCAGCGGCCTTAGGGGGCGGGACTACAAGCAAAGGAAACAGAAACTTGGGGCTGTCAGGGGCAAACGCATGGAATTGGGGGCCTGGGGCTGCTCTTATCTTTGGTGGAACAGGGGAAAGAGTTGGAGACTAAGTGGAGAAAGAGAAAGGAGTCATGGGGGGGGGGGCTCGTGAGGGCTGCTTTATGGAACGATCAGAACTGAGGTTGAAGAGATCACGCAAATGAGCCAAGCAGGTGAGGGGCAGGACCATTCTACAGGTGCGCAGATATGCAAATAAAGAGAAGCGGGGCGGGGTAGGGGGGCGCTCACGACGCTCGGCCAGAGATTCTTGAGCGTTCCGTGCAAACCAGAAAAGCGCTCATTGTCTAGTAGTTCTTAAGGTGGGGAGGGGGTGGTGGCAGACTTATGCAAATCAGCAGAATCTAGAACTCCGACGGCCAGGTGATGGGGCGGGCCAGACTCCCGGGCCCGGGAAGAAACAAGCGAGGGGCGGGGCTATGCAAATGAGGGTCCCGGCCGGGCTCGGAGCCGGGTGCACTCACCAGCCTGGGTGATGTCTGACAGGTCGTAGCTGCGGGCCGCGCCCCGGGGGAAGTGCTTCAAACGCCGGTTAGACAGGTTCAGGGTCCCGGTGGCCACGGCCTCCTCTAGAGCCCGCTCTGCACTGCGGCTCCCGGGCAGACCCGGAGACCCTGGAACGGAGGTCGTGGCCGCCGCCTCCTCACCCCCGGCGGCGAGAGAGGCCGCTACCGCCGCCGCCATCCGCTCCCGGCGGCTCCCGCTGCCTGACTGACGGGACCGGCCGTCCCTCCTTGCCCCTCCCCCTCCTCGGAGCCGCCGTAGTCGCTTCCAGGGGGAGGAAGCGGGCTCAGGGACCCGACGGACCAATCGGGATCCCGAGACGCGTCGGAAGTGGCTAATCAGAACCCGCCGGCGGGGTGGAGACTCCGGCGCTGAAGAGAGGCGAGAAAAGGGAGGGTGACTAGAATAGAGTGCTCGCCAACGGCCTACTCTCCAGGCCGGCCCGCCCCGCGCAGCCGCATCCAATCACAAATCTTAGGAGGGGAGATGGAGCCAATCAGGTCCAATCAGGAGGCGGGGACGTCGGCCCTCCACTAGAAGGGATAGAGGCCGAGAAACGCAAACCCTTGTCCTCTTCCAACGAAAACCAATCGCAAGCCAGATACAGCCGAGTGACTGTAAAGAAGGCCAATTAGACCCTCCAGAGGGAACCTGGCCCGGCCTCTTCTCTGAGGGACTGCTCTACCTACCAATAGCATGGGCGAGAAGTCTGTCCCTTCGCTCAGGAGGAGATGGGTGAACTAGAACTTTGAGGTTGAGGTAAAGAATGTGAGTGCGGCACGCTGGGCTGGCTGGAAGCAGTGCAGGGATTGCAGTAGTGTGTGCGAGCTAGACGTGTTAGGGAGCGAGCCAGCTTTGCGGGCGCCAGGGTGACCGTAGGGATGGGGGGAGCGGGAGGCAAGCTGATGCCTGAGGCTAGTGTACAGGGGGGGTCGTTGCAGCCGAAGGGACCTTGGATGCCATCCTGGCTGCGGAGACCGAGGCCCCGCGACAATCTCCGGAGTCCGGGCGGACCTGTGGCTTCCCAGGGGCTGGAAAGGCCCAGCTCAACGCCTCGAGGGAAGGTTAAGGGAGACCGGGAAAGCCTCGAAAATACCGCCCGGCCTACACCCCTGCCCAAAGGAGCGCGCCTGGGCAGGAATTGTGATGATCAGACCTGGGGGGTTAGTCTAGAAGGGACCACCCCACCTAGAAGAAGTCCTCCGTTTTACAAATGAGGAAACTGAGGCGGAGGGAAGTCGATGAACTGTCCAGAGCAAACAGCAGGTTACTGACAGCTCATACTAGAAGCCAGGCTTCCCCCTGCAGCAGCTTTTGCGGTGGACTTTTTTTCTGTTCGTATCCTCTTCTTTGCCTCCCGAGGTGAAATGGAGTGGATCAACGGGACCCAGTTACAAGAGGAAGCTGCAGATATTCGCTCCGTCTGCTGAGAGATCTTAGCATCCTGTTAGGTGGCATAGGACCTAATATAATCCACTTCATTGGTTAATAGTTGCCAAGCCACAAATAGCTGAAGGTTCTTTCCCATAAGTCACATCTCACACGTTGACATTCCGAAACGTTTATCGAATTATGAAAATTCCATCCTACGTGTCCCAAACGAGCTGTTTACTAGTCCCTCTGAATAAGGGAGTTTGATTGGATGGTTGACCGTCTTTTAGCTAACACGGAAAACAAATGGGTCTGTAATACTATGCAGCTGAGGGCTGGTTGTCCAGGCCTGGATTCCTCAGTTCATGGGAGAGCCAGCTACCCTTTGGATGGATTGGTGTAGATCCTCTGCCCCTATGTGGACAGACACAGCCCCAGCTCCTGCTGTTTCTCATCCATGTCATCCCTCCCCCCACCCCACCCCCGCCGTAAGAGTAAGTTAATAGCTTAGACTTCGGGAGATAACCTAAGCTTTCAGAGTAAATCCATCCCTTTCTTCCACCTTAAGAGGCTGCCCTTCATACATGCAGTCATGTTACTGTCCCAGGAAAGCACTCTGCTTTTGGATGTGTTTTGCCTGAGTCTGTGCTCAGCTGTGCCCACTTTCATGTGATGCCTGCTTTCATGAGATAGATGGTCTAATTAGCAGGGTCACCTTGCCCCCTCACCTGTCAAACTGAGTTTATACCTTTTTTTTTTTTTTTTTTAGTTTATATCCTTGAGCTACAAATCCCCTGGAGGCTCTGGACTGCGGAGATGTGAAGAATTCACCAGTGTCTCTCTACACTTAGTGCTAAAAGGGTATGAAGTGGAAAAACCTCCTACTACTCCCTGAAAGTAAAGGCCTCGTCTACCAGTAGTTCACACTTTATTGCTCCTGTCCTGTGCATATCCCATGAGCCACTGGGTGGCTAGAACTGGGCTAGAACCAAGGAGCTAAGAGAGAAAATCCCGGGCAAGGTTGGGGGAAATAGGTCACAGTGGCTGGGTGGTGAGGTCACAGAGAGGTTTGTCTGACCCGGACTACATAGGGGAGGGGCCTAGGAGGCAAAGCGGCCCCAGAGGTTCCCCAAGCCCAGGCAGGGGGCATGGTGTGGGAAAGGCAGCAGGGACAAAGGCCAGGGAGCTGAGTACAAGGGGCCAAGGGGCCCAGAGATTTGAGGGCAGGAGCAGTGAGGGGGCAGTCAGGATGGTGAGGAGAAGCCAGAAACGAAAGCTGCAAAAAGTCACCGGGCTCTGCAGACCAGAGGTGGGGCTCAGGGTGAGGGGGCAGGGGGCGAAGCAAAGGCCGCAAGATGGCAGCCAGATATCAGGGTAGGGGTTATGTGGAGAAGTTGGACAGGGAACAAGGCAGACAGGGAAGGGTAAACCCACGGACCTAGAGAGAAAGATGGGAGGATTTGACAGCCCAGAGCCCCCAAGGTAGTGGTTAATAAGTAGTTAACAGAAGGAAGAGGCATGACCCTCATGGAACCCCTGTGCACCCCCTTCTCCTTGGGTAGGTGAAGCGGAGCTGCGCTTCATGTGGCCCAGAGCCTGGGGGTGAAGAGAAGAAGGGGAGAGGAAACCCTATATCTATTCAGTTGTTCCCCCCAGAGCTGGTGAGTCCTTGGGGGGGCGGGTTGGTGCTGAGAATAAAGGACTGGGGGCTGCTGAGGGGCCTCCATGACCCCTGCTTTCCCCCTCCTGCCCCCACAGGTGGAGCACATCATTTCATTCCTCCCAGTCAGAGATGTAGTCTCTCTAGGTCAGACCTGCCACTACTTCCACGAAGTGTGCGACTCTGAGGGCGTGTGGAAACGCATCTGTCACCGGCTCAGTCCTCGACTTCGAGAGCAGGGCTCTGGGGTCCAGCCCTGGAAGAGAGCTGCGATTCTGAACTGTACACCTTCCCGGGAACCTCTAGTTCTCTCTGCTTCTGTCCTACCGTATTCTGGGATCCCTCCTACTCCATAAAATTGCCTAATGGGCCCCTTTCTCTGGAAGAAACTTGTTAGATTTAAACATACTCCAACAAGGACTTACTCCAAGTCTCTAAAGCTGCTCTCGGACAGACATTGTCACCCAGAGCCCCCATTCCTAGCATCCCTGCCAAGTTGCCCACCATATTCAAGCTCTTCCATATCTTACCTTGAGACATCCTCCTCTCCCAAAACCTGGAGTTTTCCCTCCTCTAAACCAGGATTTTTCAACCTTGTCACTATTAAAACTTTGAGCCAAATAATTCTTTGCAGGGGTCAGGTGCTGTCCTTTGCATGGTAGGATGTTTAGCAACATCCCTGGCCTCTACCCACTAGACGCCAGTAGCACCTCCCCCAGTTCTGACAGCCAATGTCCCCCGAGGGACAAAAATCACCCCCAGGTTGAGAAATATGCTCTAGTCCCCTCCCTTCCCAGGGAGCCCCTATCCAATAACTTCGTCTCACACAACGGAGATGAAAGGAGATGCAGATAGCAGATCCAGAGCTAGGGGTGTGGAAGGGTTACTGGCCTTTCCCAGTCATTCCTTTTCACACCTCTTTCTGCTTTTCTATGCATTCTTATATTTCCTTTGATGTCTCTGATGCAAGTTTGGACCAAAGAAGTGCTCACTTAGAAGCATGTGTGTGGCCCTGGGCTGAGGTGGGGCAGAGAACTTTAGTTCAGACATGGGGCATAATTTCAGATATCTTCTGAGCTTTCCATGTGCCCTTTGGAAGAGGTCTTTCCCCAGGCCTGGGGAAGGAGAGGAGCTAAACACCCATCCATCGAGAAATCTAGCTTTCCCAAGCTCTGTTTCATCTCCCTTGTGCCTCCCCGACCCCTTAAACCTCCCTCTCCTTCCCTTCTGCAGACACGAAGGGCCTGTATTTCCAGGCATTTGGGGGCCGCCGCCGCTGTCTCAGCAAGAGTGTAGCCCCTGTGCTGGCCCATGGCTACCGCCGCTTCTTGCCCACCAAGGACCACATCTTCATTCTTGATTACATGGGGACCATCTTCTTCCTGAAAAATGCCCTGGTCTCCTCCACCCTTGGCCAGAAGCGGGCCTGCTGCTATGTTGTGTTGTGTCACGGAGCCAAGGATGTGAGTACCAGGACCCCAGCAGCTGAGACCCCACCTCTTTTCCGGGAACCCAGGGCCCACACCAGTCCTGAGGTGGCATCCTTAGGACAGCCACCCTCCGATACCAGGAACTGGAAACCAAGTTTGCCTTTCCCAGCCCTGGACCCAAGTATCTCATCTGCCACCCCAGGATCCAGCTGCCCCAGCCTCATCCCACTGCAAGGCTAGAGATCCCGGACACCTTTGTCTTTTCCTACAGTTTGCCTCGGACCCGAGAGGTGACACAATTTACCGTAAATACCTCTATGTGTTGGCCACTCGGGAGCAGCCGGGAGTGGTGGACACAGCCCACAGCCAGTCCTGCGACTGTGTCGAGGTCTACCTGCAGTCCAGCGGGCAGCGGGTCTTCAAGATCACCTTCCACCGCGCCATGAGCTTCAAACAGATGGTGCTGGTTGGTCTGGAGACCCAGCGGACCCTGCTGCTCCTCACAGGTGAGGCTTAGAGCAGTGGTTTGCAAACTGTTTCCTGCAGCTTCTTCAGGACCCCTGCAGTGGAAGCTTTGGACCGCCAGGGAATTCCCTGCTTCTGAACTTCTTAATGCTAGGCAGGGCCCTGAACCCCCAGACATCATTCTTCCCAACACTCAAATTGGATTCCGCCAAATCCAACTGCTCGGTTTTCTCTGCACTCATCCCTCACACTGAAGAGCTCCCCTGGTTGATTTTCGGTGGTGAAGGCTGGAGGCTGGGATACTTGAGGTCACTGCCCCCTTATTTCATCTCTACCCTTTTCCTTCCAGCCCCACTCTAGGGCAGCAAATGTCTCATGCTGTATGGCTTAGGGAGTCTCTTGGGAGGTTAATGTGGTTATTGGAGGGTCCCCTCCCCCACACAATTGTCTGCCTCCCCGCCCCCTCCCCCAGAGGAAGGAAAGATCTACTCTTTGGTAGTGAATGAAGCCCAGCTGGACCAGCCACACTCCTATACAGGTCAGCTGACCTTGAGGAAGGTGTCCCATGACCTCCCTCACCTGTGTGTGGCCTGCATGGCTTCCAACCAGGGAAGTACTCTCTACATTACGGGTAAGAGCCACCTCCCTTCTTCTCCAGACCCCAGCCTTGGACAGACCTTCCAGATACAGAACCCTCCCTTATCCTTACTCCAGCTCTGTGGGGTACCCGTAGAGCATCCTAGTCAAAAGAGGTGTTTAAGTTCCCAGACATCATAGCTGGTGCATTTCTAGTGGGTGTGAGACTCCCCAGATCTTACATCTTTCATCCCAAGTAGGGCCTGATCCCTAGGAAATGGGTGCCCAGAGCTGCTGAGCTGAGGGCTCCAAACCCCCCAGACCAGGGGCGAGTGTATTTTGAGGTGCATACCCCAGGGGTGTATCGTGATCTCTTTGGAACCCTTGAAGCCTTTGACCCCACGTACCAGCAGATGCCGCTTCCGGTCTCACTGCCTGCCAAGGTAGGATCCTGGGGTGGGGGGTTGGGGGCAGACCAGTGGGGGCGGGGCCTTAGGGGGCCCGCAAGGTACTGAAGGTCTGAAACAGGAGCAGGAATCAAATGATTGATCAGCGAGGGACAAGGGACCCAGGGAGAGGGGTGACCTAGAGGGCAAGACCAAAAGCGATCAGCTGTGTGTGGCAGGTTAGCAGTTGTGAGATACTGGAGCTCAGAGTTCCCCTGGAGACGACTGAAGGCCCACTTCTCCTTTCTACCTTACCTCCTAGGTCCTATTCTGTGCTCTTGGCTACAATCACCTTGGCCTGGTGGATGAATTTGGCCGAATCTTTATGCAGGGAAGTAACAGATATGGGCAGCTGGGAACCGGGGACAAAATGGACCGAGGGGAACCCACACAGGTGAGATTGCTTCCCAGCTACTCTCATCTTGCCCCCCTTCCTCTAATTCCCTGACCCCTGGATCTCTCCACATCTCTACTTTCCATAGAATCCACTTTCTACTCCCTAGGATGTTAAGCCAACCAGTTTGTAACGCCTGTGCTACTGTATCTCACCCGGGGTTGGCACCACGAGGTGCATTCTGTGTGGCTCATGCTACAAGTGCAGTAGGAGTTTAGTGAAGCAGGGAGACCTGGGCGGGCCGAAGTAACTCCAAGAGGTGAGATATAAGCAGGGCCTAGTGGGTTAGATAGGATTCGGGTGGGTACAGGGAAAGGCATCCTATGTAATGGGGATGGGGACGAAGCTTGCACATCCCTGGGACGGTGGAAGGCCCGGCCTGACCAGAGCAGAGTGTGTTTTGGAACTCAGTAGCTACGAGGTGGTATAGGTGTTTGCGAGCCTACAGAAGTATCGATTTGGGAAAGAGCCGTTGCAGGTTCTGGAGCAGGAGAAGGCAACCCCCTGGATGATGGAGAACGGGTCACGTGGCCAGAGGGCACAGTGAGAGGCCCACCGGGAGGCTGCTGAATGACACCAGCATTTGAGACAGGGGACTGGGGCTGGTACAGTGGCGGCGGGAACAGAGAGGAATGGAGACGTGAGGTGTAGTGAAAGAAAATGAACAGTCTCTGGAAACTGACTAGGTATGAGGACAGTGGGGTAGGACAGAGGTGGCTCTGGCAATAGACATGGTAAACATGCCAGTGGGCGAGGAATGCTGGTTTGAGGAGAGAATGTGAATTTAGGCTTTTTCTTTGCAGTGAGAGTAAAACACTAAAGTAGAAATGTCTAGCTGGATTCCAAGTTGGAACAAGGTTGAAATGACAAAAGTAGAGGCAGAGGGGCAAAGCTGGGTGGTCGCCATGATTGTGGGTGGAGGGACTGAAAGAGTTGTCTCTGAGAGAGAGACACACCCTCAAATGCCACGTCTCACAGGCCACGGGCACAGAAAGTTTCACCCAGGAGGGGGTGGTGACAGTGATAGTGAAGGAATATGCTCCCTGACATGGAAGGATGGCTATACCATATTTTTCAGTGAAAAAAAAAAAAAATTCGTGAAATGGTTTACACAGCACAGTCCCATCTTGGTTTAAAAATATACAACTTGCGTGTATATATTTGCTGAGGCAACAGTGAGGAAGAGTGTCCAGCAAGATGTTAATAGTGGGTGGTGGGGCTTCCAGTGATTTTTAAAGGAATTTTTGCTTGCCAGTATTTTATAATTTTCCTGTAATGGCTGTGAAATTACTTATCTATGTCTGCAAAAGTAAAGCGCTCACAGTCTCGGGAGCAAGCATGCAGGAGAGGCCCTGGGATTTGGCTGCTGGGAGGTCCAGTGCCTTTGGAGAGAAGTCATATAGTAGTGGGGAGTGGGGAGTCTCAGGCGACACTGGCTGTGGTGAGACCAAGAACGTGGTCCACTTCAGACTGATCACGTAGCCAGTCCTACTGCCTAAAAGACAGAGGTAGGAAGCAGCAGAAATCAGGTGGAAATGTTTTTCCAAAGGAGTGGCCATTTTGAAAGATAAAGATATGACGGACTGAAAATGCTAGAGACGGAAGGAAGGACGCAGTGGGAGGCAGGCCCTTCCAGGGGCCTAACCTGGAACTACACAGGGACAGGGAGGAAGGCTCTTCCTCCCCCGAGGCTGGAAGGCAGAATGAGAGACTGGACAGGCCCAGGCCTGGGGGATGAGACCAGGGAGCAGATAGCAGGCCCTGGCCTCAGGCAAGAGGCCTGTTTTCCAGGGAACCGAGAGGAGGAACCAACAGCCGTGCTAGCGCCCCTGTGGTCAGACTGGGGCTGTAGGAGAACCAAGGAGGAGTGATAGCTGCCAGTCTGCAGTCGGCAGGGCGGACCTCGTTGGGGAGGGGGAGGGTACTCTGGGGCCCACCTCCTCCCTCCCCCTAGCTTCCCTAGGAGAAGCTGTCACCCTTCTCCAACCCGGCCCCTCCCCACGGTGCCTTGGTGTTCCCCACTTAGGCACCCTGCCCTGTGTTCTCAGGTACGTTATCTGCAGCGTCCCGTCGCCCTGTGGTGTGGCCTCAACCACTCCCTGGTGCTGAGCCAGCGCTCAGACTTCAGCAAGGAGCTGCTGGGCTGTGGATGTGGGGCCAGAGGCCGCCTGCCAGGCTGGCCTAGGGGAAGTGCCTCCTTCGTTAAGCTCCACATCAAGGTCAGAGCAGGGTCCAGGGAGCGGGCGTCCAGGGAGGGCCAGAGCAGTAGAGCCCACAGGACTGTAGCTGGGGCTCCCACAGGGACCCAGGGACCCCATCTTCCAGCATCACCCACCGCCCTTTCCTGCCACGTACCATGGCTCCTGGCTCTCTCCCTGAGCTGCCCCTGCTGGCCTGCTCCGACCTCACACAACCTTGGGGCTCAGCCAGCCAGCTCACTTGCTGGCTCAGGGCTGGTCTGAGCAGGACAAGCACAACGGCTGGGGCTTCCTGGGAACCCCTTCCCGGGGCCCCACTCAGCCACTCCCCCTCTGTCTCTCCTCCAAGGTCCCTTTGTATGCCAGCTCCCTCTGTCCTACCAGAGAGTGCCTCTACGTGCTGTCCGGCCATGACATCGAGCACCATCCCGCCTACCGGGACCTACCAGCCAGCAGGGTGGCGGGGACCCCCAAGCCCAGCCTGGGGGCCGAAGCAGCCCAGGACCCTGAGGGGGTGGCAGCGCAGGCCTGTGAGCCGTACCTCGGCCAGATCCACAGTTGCCCCACATTGCAGGAATGCATGGAAACGACGAAGGTGATCGTGGGCTGGATGCCCTTGATGGCTACACAGGAGGATTTCTTCTGGGAGACCCTGGACATGCTGCAGAGGGCTTTTGGAGGGGTTGGCCAAGGCCCCCCAACCCCTGACAGCTGACCCCCCTCTCCTGGTCTCACCCCTGGAGGGAGGGTCTGGCCCTGGGCCAGGGGCTAAGGAGAGGTGGAATGACAGCAATGAATGCTGCGTGTGGGGAGGGGGATGCAGTGGGCTAGGGCCTGCTAGACATGTCAGGGTGGGACTGTTTTGTAAAATGTTCAGGGAGCTGCCCAGGAGGGGCCCCCAACCTGACATGGACAAAAGATTTGATGGACAAATAGAATAAAAGGCTGATTGAGGCCCGGTTTGTAACCCTGGGGCCTGGGAGGAACGTGGGGCGGGGTGCGGGGGGAGGGGTGGGCAGGCAGAGTGGACGCAGCTCAGGCTGTCAGTTGCTGCAGAGCTGACAGCACCTGGATCCTTCAGCTTCCTTTTCCCTCCAACGCCCAGACCTGATGCCTACTTGGTTCCGTCACTTGGATTCTCCGTCCATCAGGCTGAGAAAGGCGCTTCCTCTGAGTTCAGGATGCTTCCTACCCATTTCCCTTCATCCCTATGAAGCCAACCCACCCCCCCACCCCCACCCCCGGCTCTCCTCCTCCTGTTTCCCTTCCAGATCTGATCTCACATGTCCTTTCCCTTACTTTCTACTCCATCCTCCTCTTCCTCAATAAGGAAGACGCTCCCTTTACCCACAGAGCATGCCTCCCTGCCCCCACCCATACCTCCAAATATTTGGGAGAGAAGATGGGTGAGCAGAATTCTTCCTCCGTGGCCTAGTCTGGCCCGGGTATGGAGAGGATAGTAGACATTTGAAGTGGAAAATAAACTGGAGCAGGGGGTGGTCAGGAAGTGGGTAAGTGATTAGAGGTTGGGAGTCCAGGGAAGGACTTCCTCTGGGTGCTGAGGAAGCAGGAATGGGGAGGATCACAGGTGGGCTGGAGAGTCCTCAGGAAGGACCCGAGGCTGTGTTGGAAGGATGCTCGGGCACTGGACAGAGTGGGCTTGCAGATGCCGTTACTGGACTGCCTGGGTTATGCTGAGAGGCTGATGCTCCCTCTGCCCTTCGTTGCTCCACCCCCGCTCCCACACTGGGCCAGTATTTATGTGTCCTGGACCTAGAGAGGCCCCTGGAATCGCCACTGTCCCGGCTCTTCTCTCCCTGTCCCGCCTTCCCCGCCGCCCGCCCCACTGGCCAGTCCCCACGCCCACACGCCCAAGGCTGCCTCATCTGGCACTGATTATCCCCGCTGCTGCTGTTGCCGCTGCCGCTGCTGCTGCTGCTACACTCAGCTGCTGCCTCTGTCTTGAGGACCCCAGTGCCTCTCCCTCGGGCCATGCTGCCTACTACCACAGCCTCCCTCTTGGGGCCCCTCCTCACTGCCTGGGCTCTGCTGCTGCCTTTCTCCCAGGGCCAGAGCCCCAACTACACCAGGTAGGTCTCTCGGCACCTTCCAGATGGCTTGAGTTAACTTCAGATCCCTGATTCCTGGGGGGCTATGCCTGTGGAGCTTGTAGATTCTTTTGCTAACACACCACCCGCGCAGATCTCCCACAGCCCTCACCCTTCTCTGGCCCCCAAGTCCTCCTTCCCTGCTGCAAGACCACTGTCTCCTGCGGTCACCACTGCTCCCCACTCCTCCACCCTCCGTCCTCTGCCCTCTAAGTCTCCCCACCTATCCAGACCCTTGGCCCCACCATGGAACCTGAGAGCACCAAGACCTTGAACTTGCCTGGTAGCTGTACATCTGGATTCCAGGAGGGAATCAGAGACTGTGGGGGGGAGAGGGGGCTGCAAGTGGGAGACGTGGGAGTCAGTCACCGCAGTAGTTAGCTGGAGCCGGAGCAGGGCAAAGGTTGGGAGCGCAAGGCCCTGGCTGCTGCTTCTCCCTCATCTCCCCGCCCCCTCACCCCCCCACCTCGAGGCTGTGTCCACATCTGGAAGTAGTTAGGCCGCTCCAGGCCCTGACTGCCAGGCAGGGCGAGGGGGGAGAATGATGGAGGGGGGCCGAGGAGGATTCCGGGAATTCCTGCTGGGGTGGGGGTGGGAACTCTGAGGGGCTGGAGGGACAGCCAAGTTGCTGGTCCCACTTTTTCCTGATTCCCTGCTGGAGTATTTCCCACCCCAGTCCCAGCCCCGCTGGCTGAGGCCGCCTCGAATCCTTTGGGCCTCCCTTCCTCATCCCGCTGGCTGCCCTTCTTGGCGCCCCCATGCTCATTGCCCTACCCCAGTCCCTGCACTACTCCCCCACTCAGGCCTGACCTCTCTTCTGTTCTGCAGACCTGTGTTCCTGTGTGGAGGGGATGTGACTGGGGAGTCGGGTTACCTGGCAAGCGAGGGTTTCCCTAACCTCTACCCCGCCAATAAGGAGTGCGTCTGGACGATAACGGTGAGAAGGCCCCTTTGGCCGCCGTCCCCTTGTCCAAGTCTCCCCGAGGCCTGGGTCCAGGCAGCCAGAGGCCAGACTGCTAAGGGAACCCCCCTCCTGGCAAGCACCGCCGCTTTTCCCTGGGGAAGTCCCAGCCCCCTCCCCTCTGGTCACTGACAGCATCAGTGCCCACAGTAACACGTGGCAAGCATCCTCACACCTTAACTCAGAGCCTGCTTCTCCATTCCCACCTTCATCCCCATCCCCTCTGGTCTCTCCACAGACCTCAGGTCTTGTCCCCTGCACAAGCCACAAGCCCTCTGCTCTGCACCCTGATGGGGTCCCCTCTGCTTCAGGCCCAGTTTCTGTAGGAAATGCTTGGGGAAAAAGAGTCCCCTCTGCCTGGTTGTGTCCGGCCTGACTTTGCAGGTCCCCGACCCTGTCCCCACCATCAGGTCCCTGAGGGCCAGACTGTGTCCCTCTCCTTCCGAGTCTTTGACCTGGAGCTGCACCCATCCTGCCGTTATGACGCTCTGGAGGTCTTTGCCGGGGCTGGAACCTCAGGCCAGCGGCTCGGACGCTTCTGCGGGACCTTCCGGCCAGCGCCCTTAGTCGCCCCCGGCAACCAGGTGACCCTGAGGATGACATCGGACGAGGGCACGGGAGGACGAGGCTTCCTGCTCTGGTACAGCGGGCGGGCCACCTCAGGCACTGGTGAGACCTCCCTCACCTCCGCTGTCCCCCTCTCCTGGCCCCGCCCCCGGCGCAGGCCCCACCCCAGCCTTAACCTCCACCCCAAGAGCCTGGGACCCCCATTATCTCCCTTACCCTTTTTCCTCACTAACCGCCCCTTCAGTCCCTCCTCCCCGTCTTCTCTCCCCTCCTTCCCGCTCCCACCCCCCCCTCTTCCAGGCCCCCGCCCAGGCGCGAGGCGGAAATGGGTCACCGACCCGCGGGTGGAATGGGCGGCCTGGGGTTACTGGGACGGTGAGTAACTGCCCGCCCCCGTCCGCAATCGGGCTCCCTCAGACGGGCGCGAGGGGGCACCCCCGGGCTGGGGGACTAGGTTCCCCCGACCCGGAGCCCCCTACACCCAGCCCGGGGGCTCCCGATTGCGGTCCCATCACCTCCTCCTGGCGGCAGAAGTCTCCCCTAAAATGTTTAAGGAGGGACCTCCCCAAAGGAGCCTCGGGGCTGTGCCCCAATTTGAGGGCACCCTCACAACATGGGGACTCTCCAGCTGCGACGGGGACTTTTCTGCCGGGCCGGGGAGATGGGATCTTCCAGGGGAAGAGGAGCGATGTGGCCTCGCGATGTGGCTTCCCGATGTGGCTTCGCGATGTGGCCTCGGGTCAGGGGGAGGGGCAAGAAGGGAGCGTGTCCAGTCAATTCCTCCTCCCCCTGCCACCGCCCGCCTGGGTGCCCGGCGGTCCAAGACTTACCCCCCCGCGGTCCAAGACCTCCCGGAGCCCCGCTCCTCCGAGCCCCATCTCTGCTAACCTACCCCCCTTCTTCCTTCCTCTCTTCTCGCCCCATCATCCCGAGACCCAGACATCTGAGCTTTCTGCACGGGCTCCCAGCCTAGAGTTCTCCTCCAGCTGACCGAGGGTCTCCACCGCCCCCCACCCCCACTCCTCTCTCCCCTCCCCAGAGCACCAATTTTGCGGGGGGCGGCTGGAGAAGGCCCAGGGAACCCTGACCACGCCCAACTGGCCCGAGTCCGATTACCCCCCGGGCATCAGCTGTTCCTGGCACATCATCGCGCCCCCGGACCAGGTACTGACCCCCTGCCCGGGCTGCCCTCGGGGACCCAGGCGGCGTCCTCCAGTATGCAGCCTGCAAAGATTTATTGAACATCTACAATGTCCCGAGCACTGAGCTTGCATGGTGGGCAGCAAAAACAGACCCAGACCTGCTTGCACCCAAACAAAAAATGTCAAATTACGACTGTGACGAACCTTACGAGAGCGAGGTACCCGATGCTGATATATAAACTGATTTGTGCGTGTGTGGGGGGGGTGTGGGTGTGTGTGTAGTGGTGGTGGAGGTGGATTCTGGGTCTGTTCCTTGAGAATGAGCCAGGACTTGACCTTGCGGACTACGGCGACCGAGGCCACTGCAGGGCCCCCGTGGATGTGTGTGTTCCTCCGAGCTGTGGTGTGAATGCATTAAGAGGGGGGCTGGAGGGCACGCGGGAGGTGAGCGAGGAGGCCGCGGCGAGCGTCCCGGAGGCGGCGGCCGGGCGGAGGAGGTGAGAGGTGAGAGCTCCGCTCCCTCGGCTGGCCGGGGTCCCACCGCGCAGCCTCCACCTCTGCCCCGCCGCCAGGTGATCTCACTGACCTTCGGGAAGTTTGACCTGGAGCCCGACTCCTACTGCCGCTACGATTCGGTCAGCGTGTTCAACGGCGCCGTGAGCGACGACGCCAAGCGGCTGGGGAAGTTCTGCGGCGACACAGCCCCGGGGTGAGGGGGCGGCACCTGGGTGGGTGACGGCGTCCGGGAGTCTCCGCCGCGCCTGGTGCGGGAGTGGGGGGACAGCGCTGCTGGTGGGAGGGGCGGGGCTGAGCTGAAGCCGCAGGAGGCGAACCTGCCGGCCCCAAACGGGTGGGCGGAGCGGGTAGCGGCCCTGGCAGAAGACGAGGCTTGACGCCAGGCCTGGGGTCCGTGGATGGAGAGGCGAGAGGGGCTTGCGAAATCGGGAAGCTAACGCAGACAACCGAGGGGCAGAGGTGAAAAGGCCGCCGGCCTGGGTAGGGGGCAGGATGCGCTGCCCACCTGACACCTCCCCCAATGCCCCGCGCCCGCAGTACCATCTCCTCCGAAGGGAACGAGCTCCTCGTCCAGTTCGTCTCGGACCTCAGCGTCACGGCCGACGGCTTCTCGGCCTCCTACAGGACCCTGCCGCGGGGCGCCACCGAAGGAGGGCCAGGCCCGGGCCCCAAGCCCGGAGTCGGGCCCAAAGTCAAGCCCGAAGTCCCACCTGAGGAGAAACCGAAGGCCGCGCCTAAGGCAGAGGCAACTCCGGTGGGCCCCGGTGAGTCTGGGAAGGCAGAGGAAGCGGCCGCAGGCTGGAGGGAGTTGTATCCGAGTTCCTTCCTGCGCTCATTCATTCATTCAATACAGCACCCACGGGTGCCGCCTCCATGCTAATGGCTGGTACTGGGTGCTGGGACACGAAGCTGGATAGAGCTCTGAACAAGTTCAAAGCAATGAGGCTTTTGTGGGGAAAGTGGTCCTTCCTACCTCCTGGGTAGGTTACCCTCCACAAACAGTGCCCCCCTTCCCCACCCCCCACCAGATGCACCCAGTGTCTCCTGCCCAAAACAGTGCCGGCGGGCAGGCACCTTGCAGAGCCACTTCTGTAACAGCGACCTGGGTAAGCAGCCCCATGCCCCAGCTCTGCCCTTCCTGCTCCTCTAACCTCCCCTCCTGTCCCCAAAGCCCCCCTCCTTCTGGTTCCAGCCCTGCCCTGGCCTCCTGTCTCCTCACCTCTCCCTCTCTCTCCCACAGTGGTGACGGGAATGATGAAGTCCATGGTTCGGGGCCCAGGGGAGGGCCTCACAGTCACTGTCAGTCTCACTGGTGTTTACAAAACCGGAGGCCTGGACCTGCCCTCTCCCCCCACTGACACCTCCCTGAAGTTCTATGTGCCCTGCAAGCAGTGCCCCCCCATGAAGAAAGGTAACGGAGATGTGGGAAAATGTAGAGGGGGACTTAGCCTCATGAAAATGATGGAGGCAGTAGAATCTGAAGGACTGGGAAGAGGGGGTACATCTATAAGGTCTCAGTTACACAAACTCTCAATCCCTTCCTCCTCTTCCCTAGGAATCAGTTATCTGCTGATGGGCCAGGTGGAAGAAAACAGAGGTCCGATCCTTCCTCCAGAGAGCTTCGTGGTTCTCTACCGGCCCACCCAGCACCAGATCCTCACCAACCTCAGCAAGAGGTGCCCTTCCAAGCCTGCTCAGGCTGCTGGATCCCAAGCCTGAGCCCAGGCCAGCCTCCGGACCCTGGCCCTAGGGACCCCTTTCTTATCCAAATAAATGTTTCTAGACTTGAGGAAGGGGTCACATGTCCATTTGTATGGTTTTGGTGCTCCTCTGGGGGTTTGTTTTCATTCATTCATTAAACTCAACAGTTACTATACAGAAGAATGTAAGTCAAATCTTGTCACCCCTTTGCTCAAAATTCTCCCGTATGCTCAACACACACAGAAAATGCTCACTACGTGGAGGTGATGGATATGTAAATTAACTTGTGCTGATCTTTTCACAATGTCTACAGATATCAAAACACCAAGTTGTACACCTTAAATATATACAATTTTTATATGTCAAAGATATCTCAATAAAGCTGTTTTAAAAAAAAGAAATTAAGGGAATTCCCTGGCAGTCCAGCACTTTCCCTGCTGAAGGCTGGGGTTCAATCCCTGGTTGGGGAACTAAGATCCTGCAAGCTGCCTGGGGCAGCCAAAAAGGAAAAAAAAAAAAAGGAATTAAAACAACTCTTCCATAGTTTCCCATCAGTCTCAGCATAAAATCCAAAGTCCTACTGTGGGTTCTAAGGCTCTAGGTGATCTGTGTCCTCCCTCCCACCTCATCTCATCTCTGAATATTGTCTCCCTTACAATCTCTTCCATCACACTGGCTCCTTGGCCATTTCTAGTACACACCTGCTTCCGGGCTTTGCCTTTGCTGTTCCCTCTATCCGGAATTCTCTTCCACAGACATCTCCTGGCTCACTTCCTAACTTCAGTGAGATCTCAGCTCAGTTCATCCTAGTCACCCATTCATTTGTGCATTCCAAATGGCAGGCACTGTTTTCGGTGCTGAAAATACAACAAAACAAAGTCGCTGCTCTTGTGGACAGGAGAGTAAATTCTACCAGAGCAGAGATAAACTAAAATAAACATGATGTCAAGTAGCTCTAGGAGTGCTCTGAAGAAAACAAAAGTATGATAAGAGGACAGGCGAAGGGAGATTCTACATTTGATAGGGTGCTTAGAGAAGGCTTTCGGGTAACTTTGTTTTGCTCCGCTGCTAACCAAATGCGTGAGATTCCTCACCTTGTCGAGGCTGTTTCCTCGTCTGTAAGGGGAGCTGAAGATTCTGAATACTAATTCCCTCTGCAAATATGAGTGATTTCAAATATGAGTTCCGTGCAGGAAGGAATCAAGAGAAGTGCCCTGGGCTACGAACCAAGTCCAACTGGGAGCAACCGCCAACTCGTACTACAGAAAACGGCTTTCGTTGCTTTGGAAGCGTCTAGGAGAACCTGGGACTGAAGTGGAGAAAGAGGGCTCCCTTGTGGGATGTGATTCTAGTGATTTGGACGGCCTCAGAGTGGGGAGGAAGGAACAAAGCCTGACTCCCATCCTCACCCGGGCCCCTCCCCCCGACCTCGCCGCCCGACTTATTCCAGAATTAGCGTTCTAGCCAGAGACGCTCGTAAAGTTTTACGTCACTGGGATCAAGCCAATCACCTCTTTAGGTGCACCAATCGGTGTATACTTAGAGCTGAAACGAGGCCGCCCTGGCCAATGACAGAGGTCGTACGGCGGAAGAGCAGAAACGGTCTGCCGGGAAGATGGCAGCCCTGGTCCGGCCACAGGTTGATTGGCAGGTGCTGTGACCAGAGGTGAGCTTCATAGCGTGAGCGGCCGTTCGGAGGCGGAAGCCCGAAGAAGCGCGGGCCCGAACTCAGGGGGGGATCGGAGGCACAGATACAGGTCTCGGGAGAGCAGGAGACGGAAAGGGCAACTCCGGAAGAGGGCGCGGAGGCCAGCGGAATTGGGCCGAAGAGAGGGGCGGGTGCCCTGGGAGGCCCGGAAGGGGCGGGGAGGGGCGGGGCTTATGGAGATCGGGAACTGGGGCTGAAGACTAGGGCCAGGGCTGGGAGCCGGGAGGGGCTGGGTTTACGGGGTGGGCGTGACCCTCGAGGTAGGGCTTGGGGGCGGGGCCTAAAGGGATCTGAGGCACAGCTGTGGAGAGGAAGGGTTTGGGGGGCCTGGGCCTGGCCTGCGGGGCCCTCATCTAGGGGGATTCCGAGGCGGCGGCGGCATCAGTCCAGGCCCTGCCCTACGATCTCCTCCCGTTCCCTTTCGCCCCTCTCGCCCCTCGGCTTTATACTCCAGGCCCTGTCCCCTGAGCTCTGCCCTCGGATGTTCCACCGCCCAGAGCTTGCATGCGCCGTGGGGCGCCCCAGGACCAGGAGCTGGTGGGTCCGGGGGCTCCTGGGCGGGGGTCCCGGGGCGCCCCTCCTCCCTCGGGACCTGTTGTCCCGGTCCTCGTCTTTCCCCCGGATCTAGTATTCAGGGCGGACCAGCGGAGTGGATCTCGGCAGCTGCTGACCCTCTATAACCCCACGGGAGCAGCGCTTCGCTTCCGAGGTGACGGGGATGGGCGCTTCGTGCTAGGGATCTGGGGGCTGGCGGTAGAACACTGGGGAGCTGGGTGGGCTGGAGCAGTCAGATGAGTACGGTCGGATGTCCAGCCCTGGGGTAGAAGGCAGGGGGGACTCCATGGGCGGGGCTTGTGCAGGTTGTCTGAGGCAATAGTCGGTCTCTGTCTGTGTGCCTTTTCCCCTCAGTGCTGTGCACAGCACCTGCCAAATACACAGTGTTTGACGCGGAAGGATATGTGAAGCCTCAGTCCTGCATTGACATGTGAGTTGAGAGGGTGGGGAGGCTGATGGAAGCCAGGGGTCGCTGCCACCTTTCTCTGATTTACTGTGCCGTGGCTTAAGCCTCAGACCAGGTCCTCTTCCACCTGTTTACCCCACCCTCTGTCTGTGTCCCTAAGGGAAAGTTTCCTGGGAGGGTGGGGCCTGGATCCTCTTGGATCACTGCCTCTCACTGCCCTTCAATGGGCCGCTCTCCTTTCTTGGGACCAGTGTGATTCGCCACGTGGCCCCCAATCCCAGCCACTATGACGTCCAGGACCGCTTCCGCATTGAGCTGTCTGAGGAGGGAACAGACGGCCGAGTGGTGGGGCGCAAGGACATCACCTCGGTTCTGAGGGCCCCAGCGTACCCCCTTGAGCTTCAGGGACAGCCTGACCCAACGCCGCACCCAGAGCCTCCTTCCTGGACAGCACCACCCACGGCTCAGCACTTCCCAGAGAGTGAGTTTAGGGATGGGAATTCTTGAGTTCTGTAAGGAGGAAGGACCTAGCATGACCCTAGAGATGAGCTCAGTTGGAGTTGAAGAGGTCTTCCGGTTCAGTCCTTTTTTTTCCTTTTGGCTGTGCCTGGTGGCTTGCGGGATCTTAGTTCCCCAACCAGGGATCAAATCCAGGGTCCTGGCAGTGAAAGAGTGGAGTCCTAACCACTGGACCGCCAGGGAATTCCCTTCCGTTTCAGTTTTCTGCTTTTTGGTGGAAACATTTCTAGAAATAGAGATTTTATATCAGGTTAGGGAAAAAGCAGACTTTGCAGTTTCCTTGGTTTCTGGCCTCCACTTAAAGAGAAAAATTCTTCCTTTAGCTCTGACTTCAGTACTTCCCATCATGTGTCAGCTCAGTTCAGTTCAGTAAGAAACCAGGGGCTTCCCTGGTGGCAGTGGTTGAGAATCCGCCTACCAATGCAGGGGCCACGGGTTCGATCCCTTATCTGGGGAGATTCCCACACGCCACGGAGCAACTAAGCCTGTGCGCCACAACTACTGAGCCTGTGCTCTAGAGCCCGGAACCACAGCTACTGAGCCCACGTGCCACAACTACTGAAGCGCGCGCACCTAGAGTCCGTGCTTCACAACAAGAGAAGCCACCGCAATGAGTAGCCCCCACTCACCGCAACTAGAGAACTCCCTCACGCAGCAACAAAGACCTGACGCAGCGAAAAATAAATAAATAAATTTATAATAAATAAATAAATAATAAGAAACCAGGTTGAGCAATTATGTGCCAAGTTGTGGGAGACAGAGGTCCCTGCCTGGCACACAGATACACAGGAGCCTGTAATCAAGGCAGAGTTGAGGAGATAAAACGAATAATGAGGGACCAGAGGGGAGAGGGTTTCCTGAGGCTTTGGGAACGAAGGCTCCAGGGAGGAGAGAATACTTCCAATGTCCAACAGAAAGTGGGTACACCTTCCATCTTCAGCCTCCTCCCTGAAGGGCGTTGGGCTGGGCAGGAGTGGAGGCTAGAGATCCTGATGGGCCTTGTTTCCCAGACCCCCTCCCGCACCTGGCCACCAGCTCCTTCCTCCTCTTCTTGCTGATGGGCACAGTCTCTGTGGCCTTCCTGCTGCTGCCGCTCCAGGATGAACTTGGCAGCCAGCTGCCCCAAATCCTTCACGTCTCCCTGGGACAGAAGTTGGTGGCAGCCTACGTCTTGGGTGAGCACGGTGGTGGTAGGGGATCCGGGCCCAGAGAGAGGAGAGCGGGGGCTGGAAAGAGGGCGTACAGAGCCGGCGGGCTACACAAAGGACCTTGCTCTTCCTCCCCGCTCCAGGCCTCCTGACCATGGTGTTCCTCCGGACCTGAGCTCCCTGCTCAACCTCCACGCCCCCTCCCCAGGCAGGGACGTGGACCTGGACGTGGACGTGAGACATTCACTGTGATGCTCATAACCTTGCCTCAACTCCTACTTCCTTCTTCCTGCCCGTCCCCTTCCCCCCAAAACCCAGGGGTTTGTATTCATTTTCCAAGCTGAATAAAATAAATTTGTAAAATTGAACTGAGAAATGTAAGGAACATGCCCCTTTCTTCCCACTTCTCTCCTCCAGCTCCTCCTACTCCCAGGGGACCTCGAACATCGGGGAGCGAAGAGACCCAGCGAGGATTTGGAAGGTCAGAGTCTTAGGCTTGGTGCTGCACTGAAAAAAACTGTGTGACCTTGAGCAAGTCATTGAATTTCTCTGAGCTTCAGTTTCTGCCTCTAAAATGAGGGAATTGGGAAAGTTGATTCTTAAGATCCCCCTTAGCCCTATCCTAGGGATAGGATCCTGCCCCTAAGCCAACATGCCTTAAACTGAAAAGAAACAAATCCCGATACCACCTACTCCCACCTGCTAGAGAACTCAGGTCCCGCCATCTCGAGCCATCAGAGCCTCTTGCCAGGGTTGCCTGGGGGCTTCCCCCCCACCCCCACCCCCAGAATCCTCTTCTGCCTTTCTGTCCCTTTACCTGCTTTTGTCTCTTCCTTTGACCTCAACCCCTGTGGGTCAGAAACACCAAGGTCTCTGACAAGATGGGGACAGATGGCACTGCCTGCCATAACCTCAGCCTAACCAGGCAGGAGAAGTTAGGGCAAAGGAAAAGAATGGGCTCCTTGAAAGGCAGGCTTCCAGCCCTCCTTCAGATGTAAGGCGAGAGGGGAGGAAAGGAAGAAGGGAAGCCAAAGACACTGGAAGTTTGTTGATTGGGAACAAGAATTAGCAAGATAACATTAAGACAGACTCAGTCTGTTATGCTGCTGGAAGGTTATCAGTTGTTCCAGCTTTACTTTGGGGGCCTTGGGAGCTAGCTGCCCCTCTGCCCTGGGGACCTTGCCCTTCCCACACCCAGAACTGGCCCCGGTGACATGTGAGCCTGATCCTGTGCAGAGAATGGCAGCCTGTGTCTAGGATGTGAGGACTCTCCCCGCGGTCCAGCAAACCCCTCACAAAACCATCCACACTGGGCTGTCTGTGCCCAGGACCCCAAAAGGCATCTGAAGTATCGCACATTAATGATCTTGTGGATATCTGCTGGGAAACGGCCTTGCTGCCAGCGGGATCAGGAGGCTTTCTGAGACAAAGCTATGAAGGGCAGCTATAGGGGTGGGAGGGGCTTGGGTCACAGACAATTTTTTTTTTTTTTCGGTACGCGGGCCTCTCACTGCCGTGGCCTCTCCCGTTGCGGAGCACGGGCTCCGGACGCGCAGGCTCAGCGGCCATGGCTCACGGGGCCCAGCCGCTCCGCGGCATGTGGGATCTTCCCGGACCGGGGCACGAACCCGTGTCCCCTGCATCGGGAGCAGACTCTCAACCACTGCGCCACCAGGGAAGCCCCACAGACATTATTTTAAGTAAATTTCTTAGAAAACAATACTGAGCTGGCAGTAATTGGAGTGGGTGGGTGTTAGTTTCCTGTGGCTGCTATAACAGGTTATCAAAAACTAGTGGCTTAAAACAACATAAATTAATTCTCTTATGGTTTTGGGGGTCCGAACTCCAAAATGAGTCTTCTGGGGATGAAATCAAGGTGTCAGCAGGGCTGGTTCCTTCGGGAGGCACCTGGGGAGGATGTTCCCTTGACTTTTCGAGTTTCTAGAGGCCATCTGCACTCCTTGGGTGGTGACCCCTTCCTCCATCTTTAAAGCCAAAGAGTGGAAATAACAAATGATCACTGTTTTAAGTCACTAAAAAAAAAAAAAAAAAAAGCCAGGAGTGTAGCATCTTCAAATCTCTGACTCTGACCTTTTGCTTCTGTTGTCACATCTCCTTTCTCTATCTCTGATCCTCCTGCCTCCTTTAATAAGGACCCTGAGGACTTCCCTGGTGGCGCAGTGGTTAAGCATCCGCCTGCCAATGCAGTGGACACGGGTTCGAGCCCTGGTCCGGGAAGATCTCACATGCTGTGGAGCAAGTAAGCCCGTGCGCCACAACAACTGAGCCCACGCGCCACAACTACTGGAGCCCATGCGCCTAGAGCCCGTGCTCCACAACAAAGAGAAGCCACCGCAATGAGGAGCCCGCGCACCGCAACGAAAAGTAGCCCCTGCTCGCCGCAACTAGAGGAAGCCTGTGCGCAGCAACGAAGACCAAACGCAGCCCAAAATAAATAAATAAATAATAAAAATAAGGACCCTGGTGATTACGTCCCCCACCCCCACCCCCAGCATAATCACCCTGTGTCACTTTGCTAAGGCTGCCACAGACTTGGTGGCTTAAAAAACAGAAATTAGGGCTTCCCTGGTGGCACAGTGGTTAAGAGTCCGCCTGCCGATGCAGGGGACACGGGTTCGTGCTCCGTTCCGGGAAGATCCCACATGCCGTGGAGCGGCTGGGCCCATGAGCCATGGCCGCTGAGCCTGTGCGTCCAGAGCCTGTGTTGTGGGAGAGGCCACAACAGCGAGAGGCCCGCGTACGGTAAAAACAAAAAACAGAAATTAATTTGATCACAGTTCTGGAGGCTAGTGTCCAAGACAAGCCGCCGACAGGTTTGGTTTATCCTGAAGCCACTCTCCTTGACTTGCAGGTGGCACCCTTCTCACTGTCCTCACATGGTCTTTCTCCTGTGCACGCACATCCTTGGTGTCTCTCTGTGCATCCAATTTCCTCTTCTTATAAGGAGGTCAGTCAGATTGGATTAGGCCCATTCTGATGGCCTCATTTTAACTTAATCACTTCTTTTTTTTAATTTTGGCTGCGTTGGGTCTTTGTTGCTGCGCGTGGGCTTTCTCTAGTTGCGGCAAGCGGGGGCTACTCTTCGTTGCGGAGCGTGGGCTTCTCATTGCGGTGGCTTCTCTTGCTGCGGAGCACAGGCTCTAGGCGTGCAGGCTTCAGTAGTTGCAGCATGCGGGCTCAGCAGTTGTGGCACGCAGGCCCTAGAGCACAAGGGCTTCAGTAGTTGTGGTGCGTGGGCTCAGTAGTTGTGGCTTGCAGGCTCTAGAGCACAGGCTAAGTAGTTGTGGCACACAGGCTTAGTTGCTCCGCAGCACGTGGGATCTTCCTGGACCAGGGCTTGAACCCGTGTCCCCTGCATCGGCAGCCGCTGAGCCACCAGGGAAGTCCTTTAATCACCTTTTTAGAGGCCCTATCTCCAAACACAAACACATTCTGAGGTACTAGAGGTTAGGGTTTCAACATATGAACTTGGGGGGAAACAATTCAGCCCCAAACACTCCCCATCTCAAGATCCCTGACTTAATCACCTCTGCAAAGCCCTTTTTGTCGTGTAAGGTAACATTCATTCACAGATTCTGGGTATTAGGATGTGGACATCTTTGTCCAGAACTTTATTCTGTCTACTACAGGGAACAAATGGACAAGGTGGAGAAGGGCTGAGAAACAACTTTGGGAAATTTGTTCTGGACAGTATGTCAGGGAAGTAAGGTGTCGAGGAGGCTTCTGACCCCTAGTCCAGGCTCCTGAGAACCCACCAAGTCCGACTCAGGGAGGTAAGGGGGAGGCAGTTTCATCTTGGAACCCAGGAGCATCCCAAGCCGTAAACTAAGAAGCCTTCACGTCCCAGCATCTGAGGAGCAGGCTAGGACCTCTCACGCCATACTGGGAGCAAGAGAGGACCAGGAGCCTGAGAGGCGGACCCTAGGATTTACGCAGCTGCCGGGAAGAACGAGGGCCATAGCCTCCTGAGACCATGATTAAAGGTAAGGTGATGGCAGCAGCACCTGTAATTCCCTGCTCTCCTGCAGCTTCCACCTCAGTGGACAACAATTGGCCAAAGGGGACCCAAGAGGGGAGAGAGGTCCCAGGCTGGGCTAATATAATGGCTGTGTAATCAGTGCAGTCTCACAGGGCTCTGTGCTCCAAATGGGGCCCTGTGCTTAGGGGTTAGTGCCCTGCGGTCTCTATCTTGAAATTCTTAATGATTTCACCTCTGAATTTGTGTTTTGGAAGTGCAGCCTGATGAGACAGTGGAGCATGTGCTGGGGGTCCTGCCTCCCCTGGATGGGTTCTCACCTGTTGGCTTCCTGCCCCCACCCAACCACAGCTGCCACCTTCCTTCCCCAGTAGGGACCTGGGCGCAGGCACACAGAGGGTCCAGGTCTGGGTCTGGGTCAGGGTTGGGCACATGTGCTATCTGTAGCAAGTCATGGGGCAGAACCCTGCGTGCCTATGGGGATCTGCCCCAGAGTATTTCCTTGTCTCAGGGATCTGGACATTAAATAACAACTTAAAAACCACCACGACAGGTTGAGAGACTGTGGAAGAAAGAAAAAAGCTTTGTTCTTGCTTTTTAAAAACAAAATTTTTTTTTTTTGGCTGTGCCTTATAACATGCGGGATCTTAGTTCCATGACCAGGGATTGAACCCACACCCCCTGCACTGGGAGTGTGAAGTCTTACGCACTGGACCACCAGGGAAATCTTGCTTTTTGAACAAAAGGCCCCACATTTTCAATTTGTACCAGGCCTTGCAAATTATGTAGCCGTCCCTGGTCCCAGGAGAAGGTACAGAGCCAGACCCCCACCCATGGTGGTCTTTGGAGAAGGGCCCTCCTTATTTCCTCAGGCAGTTTCCTTAGTTCCTTAGGTAACGGGAACAGCTCTTTAACCCATGGAGACAGCATTCCCACTTGCATCCTCTCTGGCCCCTTCTGCCCAACTCTTCCCTAGCTCTCAAGGGAGGGATGATTGGGTGAGGTGAGGGTGAGGAAGACGCATAAAAGTGCCTGTAAACAACAGATGCCACAGGTGGTTTATTGAGGTTCAAACCCCAGCCCCTCCCACTGCACGACATGGGTTGGCCATAAAGTTATGGTTGCAGCGGATCTTTCCCACCAAGAAGGCTGGCCAGGTCCCAGGGCCTAGGAAACCTTCCAGAGTGGTCTCTAGCTGTAGAGGGGGGACCCTGCTCCTGAAGAGGAAGGGGCTGTGATTGAGAGAGCAGATGCTGCTCCCTGATTAGCTGACAGTATGACCATCCCATTATGGAAGGCACTGCTCACCTACTCCTACGTTGCAGGGCCTGGGGTGCGTGGGGGTCTGCGCTGGCGTCATTGCTGGTAAGGGCTAAAAATGAGTCAGCAATGGGAGGTGGTGCACAGGCATCTCGGTCACCCAGAAATCACTCGACGGGAGAGCAGGCGCTCTCGGCAGGGGTCAGGGGCATGCGCCCCGACCCCACCAGCCCACGGGCCTCAGAAGTTGTTATCGATGTTCCAGACGTCGCCGCTCAGCGCGTTGGCTGCCCCCTGCAGCGTCCAGGTGAGCAGGGCCAGCTGGCGCCGGAAGCGGCTCTCCTGGAAGCCCAGGCCCCGCGCCACCTGGGCCTCCTCCCCAAGGGCCTCAGGGCCACTCGAGCGCAGCAGCCGCACGTGGTCCACTAGGGCACCCAGCGTGTGGTCTCCGCGACCCAGGAAGATGTGGCGGAACGGTGAGTCGGCCGCCGACACGTACTGGGACAGGAAGTAGAACTCCACCTGCGCCGAGAAGGGGATGTGGTTGGAGCCCGAACACCAGTTCCAGACCAACCTTGGGACCTCATGCGCGCTTAATAAATATTGTTGAGCAGCCTCTTTAAGTCCCACCTCCCTTCGGCCACCCAATCAGGAATGGTCGTTCTGTAACGTCATCAGTAGTCAGGTAGGATGCGTCCTCCCACTGTGTTTTGGGTTGGATCCCTTTCTTTCTACCCCTTGAGCTTCCAAGCCTGCATCTTTCTTCCTCACCCATTCACTTCCCTGCCCAAAGCCTCAAAGAACCGTCTATCGTCCTGCTGTTCCTCACCTCCCCATACCCCAGTCATTCCTGCCCACCTGCGTGAATGCCCACGACCCAAACGACAAGGGGACAGGCCAGCCCTGATGAAGTGCCTGACTCTGGGTCCTCACCCTCAGATGCTGTTGGTTTTTCCTGAGATGGCCGCGCTCCCAGCCCAGTTCTCCCACCTCTCTGCCAGCCTCTCCGGTTCCTTCTGCTCCCACCTGTGGGCAGGCCCAGGGTTCGACCTCTACTTTCTCCTCTTCTCATTACCTACAATCCAATGGTTTTCAACCCTGGCTGCACATTAGAATCACTTGAGGAAGATTTTACAATTACCATTGCGTGGGTGCTACCCCAGCAGAATCAGAATCTCTAGGGGTGGTCTCACACACTCATGTCTTCTTAAGTCCTCCACCTTTCACTCAGAGAGCTCATCCACGCCCCTGGCTTCAACTGGGACCTCATGGGGACAACTGCCAAGTCTACTCCACAAATCATCGCCTGGAATCCTATCCCCCAGTCTGCTGGACCTCCCCACGGGGGTAGGGGGTACCCAGCCACAGCCTCACACACATGTAGACACCAATTTCTTCCAAAACCTGACCTTCGCACCCACCTTCCCTCATGAGCACCATGGCGTACCCCAGGTGCCAGGCTCTCAACCTCAAAGGTGAATAAGAGTTGGGTGGACACAGGGTCAGACTTTGGTTTCCAGTTTCTCTTTGGGATCAGACTGCCTGGTCCTTAATTTCAGCTTCACCACTTACTGTGTGATTTTGAATAAGTCACTTAGCCTCTCTGAGCCTCAGTTACTGTGTACAATAATAGCAAACTCACAGGATTTGGAGGAGTCCTACGGGAGAAAGTGAAGTAAAGCCTTAGCACGCGATAGCCCTCCATAAATGGTAGCTGCTATTATTATTCTCCTCCTCTTCCCTCAACACCCAGTCCGTCCATTTTTCCTTCCAAATGTCGCACACCAGTTCAATCCCCTCACCCACCCAGAGCTCAGCTATCACTAACTTCGTTCCCTTTTCAAGCCATTTACACTCTGGCCAAGTATTTCCTAAAATTCCACTTTGCCCACATCACTGGCCTGCTCGAAAACCTTCCAACTTTCCTTGATGCCCAGACCCTCAAAACCCAGCCAGACATCCTTTTTTTTTTTTTGCCTTGCCATGTGGCATGCGGGGATCTTAGTTCCCTGACCAGGGATCGAACCCGTACCCCCTGCAGTGGAAGCGAGGAGTCTTAACCACTGGACCACCAGGGAAGTCCCAGAACCCAAACTTCTTATACTGGCATTCAAGTCTCCCCATAGTTGATCCCTAACCCACTCCCCTCCGCTCCTCCACAGGGCTTCTGTTCTGGCTCTGCTGGTCTACACACTACTCCCAAGGAAAGCCAGGCCTAGTGCACTGCCATGCCCTTATTCTTGGTGTCTCCATCCTGAAACATGCTCTTTTTGCACCAACCCAAGTTCTGTCTGTTCCTCAAGACACACATTATAGTCTAAAGCAGGGGTCAGCAAACATTTTCTGGAAAAAGCCAGATCGTAACTATTTTAGGCTTTGCAGGCCACACTGTTTCTGTTGCAGCTACTCAACTTTGCTGCTGTAGCACACAGGCAGCCACACACAATAGAAAAATCAACGAGCATGGCTGTGTTCAAATAAAACTTCATTTACAAAAACAGGTGGCAAGCCAAATTTGGCCTGCTGGCTAGTTTACCAACCCCTGGGTTAGAACCACAAAGTTCCCTGGGTCTGGCCCAGCCCTGTTTGAGGTTCTGAAGCCCTGCATCTTTTACTCTCCAGCCCTGAGTCTGAATCGTGTCCCTTACACACAGAGGCCCTTTATCCCTTGGTGGGCACATTGCAACTTGAGGGATAGGGTGAGGGGGTGTCTTTTTTTGTCTCTAGAGTCTGGCACAGCAGGGGTTAAAGCAAGATCTGTGAATGAGCATGAATCGCCCATTCCAGGAGAAAGGAGCCAGGACCAAAGAGCAAGATGGGTGGGCTTGCGAACAGAAAGACGGTATGAGTGATGCCAAGGGAAGCAGGCAGGGACACAACAGGAAAAAGGAGGGGGGAGAAAGAACAAGACCTTCCCAAACCGCGCATGTGTACACTGCGGGGCCCCGGTTCACCCCACACTCACTGAGGATGACCCTGCTTATCATTTTGCCCTATAGACTTTTCCCCTCGCCTACAGTCCCTACCCACCCATTTCCAGACATCAAAGGGCCGCAGGGTTGAGTTCTTGGGGTAAGGAAATGGAAGGAAGAGGATGGGTTGGAACTGGAGCTGGGGTGCAGGCTGCAGGAGGGAATAATAATCTTGTATAACTTTCACATGACACTTCCTCCAGGCAGCCTTTCTGGGTTCCATCCATCTCACCAGAAGTAAGAGAGCTCTCTACGCTTTGAATTGTTTACACCATTTGCATCTCCCAAGCCATAATCCTGTGCCTCTTAGACCATGGACCACCGTGGACATGCTTCTTCTCTCCAGAAGGGAGAGGAGGCGGTGGGGAACCGGAGGGGGCGCGGTTGTCCCAGTTCTGCCATTCGGTGGCCGGGCGACTGTGGCTAAGGGGCTGACCCTCCCTGTCTCATCACTTTGCGGGCCCGCCTCTCTCCAGCTTGGCGGGTCTGTGAGCAAAGCACTGTGAGTCCAGGACTGGGAACGCCCCGAGGACAGGTACAAACGAAAGCGGAACGAGGGTAGGACAGCGCACTGGCGCAGGGCCGAAAGGAGGGGCCCCACACCGCCGGAAGAGGGCGGGGCGGCGCTGCCGGCCGCGGCCGGGCTGGGCCTCACCCGCATAATGCGCACGTTGTACATGCGCGTCAGTCTCTCGTCGCTCTCCTCCGAGCTGTAGATCTCCTTCCGCAGCTTCTCGGCCGCCCGGATGTAGTCCCCCCGCGCCGAGTACACCCACTGGAGGGTCAGCCCGCGGGCCTGAGGGCGAAGGCGCGGGCTGGAGCCAGCGGCAGGGGCCATGACCCTGGCCTAGGGTGGAGGTCCAGGTGCTGGGGGACGGAGCTGGGACCCCGGGCCTGGCAGGAGTGGGGAGGTATAGGGGGACAGAATGCTGGGGGCAGAATGAAGGGAGAGAGAAGACCTGTGCTGTTGGGCGGGTGCTAGCTGGGTCCTAGGGGCTTAGTGACTGGGGCAGGAGTAAAGGGGCCAGGTTGCCAGAGGGGCCCTAGACCAAGGGAAGAGGGGCCAGATCCCCTGGCCCGGGCAGCACTTTAATGGGATAGAGCACCCCCCACCGCCAGAAGCCGGGAGCAGGGTTGGCGTCTTGGACCTTGAGGTCCCCAGAGAACTCATTGAGGCTGCCGATGTGCCTGAGGACCACATCCCCATAGCGGCCGAAGTCGAGGGGTAGGAGGTGATCGTGGCTGAGCCGGATGAGGAGCTGCCCGGCGAGCTGGGCCACAGCCTGGGCCACGGCAGGCAGGCGGCCCCGCAGTACCCTGTGCAGGTTCTCATAGGTGTCGTCCTTCGTGTGCAGGAACGGGTACATCGGGCCATCCTGCCGGGACAGGGCGGAGGCTGGCGCGCGGGCACAGTGCGAACAGGCCCAGGGGCTGCTGTTCTGGGGCAGGGCCCGGAAGTCTCACCTCCATGAAGGAGAACTCAACGGCAGGGACTCCCGCAAAGGCCGTGAAGGAATAGGCACTGCTGTCCATGGGCAGCGGCCGGATCCTGGGGATGGGCAGGTTGGAGCGCTGTGTGGGTTCAGGGTCCCCCCACATATCCCCCCCCCAGCTCTCTTCCCTTCCTTCCCTGCCCAACTTACACCTCAGCTTCCCAGCTGTGATTGTTGAACACCACCTGCTCGAAGAGGGTCTGCCCACTGCGGTTAGGAGAGTCCACCTGGGGGCAGGGTGGGGGGCACCAGTCAGGCTCTGGCGGCCACCAGCTTCCCTTCATCCCCCGCTCCTGGCCAGGCTCTTACCTGCTTTAGGATGTTCTCGATGAGGCTGATCAGAAGGGGGCTGGTCTTGGCGTAGAACTTGTCATCCCCTGCGGAGAGGGATGCCGGGCTCAAGGCTTGGCCCGGAGGGCAGGGTGCACCAGAGGGGGCCCAGGTGGTGGCACTGCCCCTGCTCACCCAGCACTGCGTTGTCCAGGCTCACATAGACTACGGCTTTGAGGTGCAGCACGCTGAGGTAGCCCTGTGGGTGAGGGGTGTGGAGTATGAAATCCCCCTGCCTCTCCCCACTGCCTGACTACCTGCCCAGGACCCCAGGTTACCTCCAGCCACTCCATGGAGCCCACACTCCCAAAGTCACCACCATCCCAGCTGATGAAGAGAAGACTTCTGCGGGGCCGGAAGCCTGGGTGGGGGGGGAAGGAGGGAGGATGGGCTTGGCTGGGGGCCAGGCAAAGACCCACCTCTTTGTCTTCCTCTGTCCTGGTCCCTTGGGATCTCTCCTTCCCTCCCATCAAGCCACCATCCCAGCCCATCTCAGCCGGGTCTGCCCTGACTCAGCTGTGTCAGTGACGGGGATTGCTTACATAGGGAATCTCCTGCTTAATCTTCACTCAGACATGGACTATTAGTACTTTCATGTTTAAATGAGGAAATGGGGCTTCCCTGGTGGCGCAGTGGTTGAGAGTCCACCTGCCGATGCAGGGGACACGGGTTCGTGCCCCGGTCCGGGAAGATCCCACATGCCGCGGAGCGGCTGGGCCCGTGAGCCATGGCCGCTGAGCCTGCGCGTCCGGAGCCTGTGCTCCGCAACGGGAGAGGCCACAACAGTGAGAGGCCCGCGTACCGCAAAAAAAAAAAAAAAAAAAGGAAATGGAGGTGAAGTGACTTGCCCAGGGCCACACAGCCAGGACACGGAGGAGCCAGGTTTGGAGCCCAGGTCTCAGTGGCCACCCTCCAGCCTGTGCTTGTAACTGCCTCTCTGCCCTGTCCTAGCTCAGACCACAGCCCCAGCTGCCCGGCCCAGGCCCAGACCCTGACCTTACCATTGCTCACCATGGAGGAAAAGGTCCGCACCAGCTCCAGCAGTATGGCGGTCCCCACGGCGGACCTGGCTGCTCCTGGGCCCCATGCATCCCTCTGGGCCCCAATGACAACATAGTGATCTGGGGGAGGGGATGTTGGGGCCCACCTCTTACATGGGCAGAACCCAGAGGCTTCTCCCTTGACCCTGGGAGGGTCCATTTCTGCAGGACCCTCACATCTCTGCAGCCCCAGCCCTGCAATCCCTGCTGCCCCTAAAGAGAGTTCCTCTCCTCCCCTTGGCCCTTCCTGGGTGGGCTGCTCCTTCATCACATTGCCTGGGGTCATTCTGGGCTCCATTACCTGCCTGATCGGGGTGCCCCTCTGTTCACAAAGTCCTGACAGGTTTAAAATCTCTCTCTAACCCTTCCCACTCACACTCCCACCACCAGCATCCTCATCTGAGCCTCATCACAGGCCTCCCTGTGCCTCTTCCTTCAGTGCTTCTAGGTACCACACTCTTTGGCTCAAGAACCCAATTTGATTCCCCACTGTTATCCACAACAAGTTATGCTTGAAAGGCTCATCTATCTAGTCTGGCCTCCCTTTCATGCTAACATCACCCAACTTACGCTTGCTCACCTCCCGTGCTAGGGAACTCACTACTGTGCAGAACTGCCCATCTGTCTCGGGACAGCTTCAACCGTGAGGTCTCCTCACTGCCACCCCCCTCAGTTCCAGCCCATCCCCAACTTGCCAGCCTCCCTCCCTGCTAACCCCAGCTCCCCTGCTGCAGGGTGTGGGTGATGCTGGATAAGCAAGCACACCTGGCTCTGAGCGGCCCTCGATGCAGCCAAAGATGTTGCTGATGGGGGTGGAGGCCCTGTGGTTGTTGACCCCCAGGTGCAGGCCTGGCCCAGGGCCCAGGCGATAAGGGGAGACTGGGAGGTGCCCCTGCCATTCCTGGGGGGCCACAGGGCCTTCAAGCTTCCTGGGGAGGGGTAGAGCAGAAAGGGTTAGAAGTGGGAGAGTCCCAGGCTATAGAAGAGCCCAAAGCCCCCACTTCACTCTTTCTCTCCCTCACCCTCTGGCTCCAGCTCTCTGCATCTGTACTCTGCCTGAGGGGCCAGTGCAGCCAGGGCTGCCTTGGACAGTTGTGCAGGTTGTGTCCTGCTCAAGAGTGCCCAGCAGAGGTGGGTGTGATATCCAGCTGGAGCTCCACTCACCAAATGGCAAGAGGCCGTGCCCACCCAGAAGAGCCACCTTGTTCTGGTTCACCCAAAGGCACCTTACGGGCTAGCTGCAGCCTACCTCTCCCTGCCTCCTCCCCTCCTGGTCCCCACATGGCCCCCACCTCAGTAGGAGGGAGGCAGTGTCCGCGCTGATGGGCTGGGCTGGGATGCTGGGGAGGCCCGAGGACTGGACCGGAGGGAACTGGGTTTGATTGAAGGAAGGGAAGCCAGGTGTGTAGGGATCTCCCGTTCCCAGGTGCACCTGTGGGGAGAGGGTTGCCCACACTAAAACTGTGAGCCGGGCTCCCCACAATAGGGCGCCAGCCTCATCCTAGGCAGGCTGTGCAGCCCTGGGACCACAGGAAGGCACTACTGGCTCCCCGAGACTCACATGTCCATACACAGCCCGGTGGCTGGACAGGCTAAGCTTGTGTGGGCCCTGGGAGAAGTCTGCCGGGTCCGGGTATATGAGCACTCCTTGGGCCCCAAAGTCCTGCGCACTGGCCACCTGGGGAAGGAAGGTGGCTAAAGGACCCCTTCTCCCAGAGAGAACGGATTTATAAAGGCTGAAGGAGCAAGCGAAAGTGGAATGGCACGGCCTCTGATCAGCTGAGGATCCACAGAGAGGCTGTGGGCACCCCCTGGCCCTCGCCTCCTGCCCTCCCGCAGTGCCTCGGCAGCCCCCAGACCTCACTGTCCCCCACATCCCCTCCTGTTTCTGTTCCCCACCCCAACCTCCTGATTTTGTTCCCTGCCAACGGTTTCTTACGACCCATTTGGTTCTTCCTTTTCTCTCTGTGACCGCCTCCTAGACGCTTCCTATTTGCCGCCATCCGATCCCCGGACTTCCCAGCCGGCACCCTCCCCGCTCCGCCCCAACCCGCATCCAGGGACCCTCACCTTCTGGGCAAAGTTGATCACCCCCAAGCGCACCAGCAGGAGACGCCCCTTCGGCTCCACGCCCCGGGCCCGCAGGTCCTGCAGGTCCTCCGGCCGCCCGTAGTGGGCGTACACCAGCTCTCCCTGGGGAGAGAGGATGGGGAGGGCAGTGAGGCGCGACCCTGCTCCACCGCCAGGGAAAGTGCACGCTGCCCCATCCTGGGGACCGGGCAGGAGGCGCTCACCGTGGCGTTGCCCGTGGCGCTGTAGGGGCAGTAAACGTCCGGGTCCTCCAGTGGCAGCTGCTCCCCATGCTTCCCGGCGGCATCCACCCAGTGCAGGGCGTTGGGGTGAGCCCTGAGGAGCGGGGGTGGTGAGCGACCCACCCACAGGCCGCCCACCCCTCCTCGCCCCCCAACCCCACCCCATGCACTCACGGGTCCGGGAATTGCAGCCCCACGTAGTGCGTGTCCATCCATACGTGGTCCAGCTTCTGGCTCAAGAGCACCGCGCGGAGGTCCTGAACCAGGGCTGCCATCCCGGCCGAGCCGGCTACCCTTTCCCGAAGGCTGGTTTGCCTGCGCAGGGAGAGGGGGGATTGGGGCGCGGGAGGAGAGAGGGGCAGGGACTTCTGGGGACCTGGAGGAGAGGGCGGGAGCGGGGGAAGGTTGCCAGAGGTGTGGGGTGGCCCCAGCCCCGGGCAGTGAGGGGCTCTTAAGGCTCTCCTGCCATCACTACCAGGGTTGCGCTGGAAGGTCTCCAGGGCCTCCTTCTGCTTAAACCTCAGCTTCTGATAGCCAGGGGTCCCGTCCACCACCCCTTAGGTTCTTCACAGGTCAGGCCAAACTCACCAGTCTACCTACTGTCCCTTCCACACATACACAAACTAGCCTGTGCTTTGCCCCAGGCATGAAAACACTTCTTCCAAAGGGCTATCTGGGCAGAGGTGAGGGGCCCTGCATCTCTCTCGTCCTCCAGCTGGGCCTAATGGAGACACCTTACACCAAGGTTGCCAGTGGAATCTGGGGTCACTTGTCTGGTTGGAGACCTCACCCTGTCTCCTTCCATAGTCACCACCTAACTAGCCAGCCTGCTGTCACTGGAACGCTCCCTGATCTTCCATCTTGCCTGTGCCAGCACGGCCCCTGCATGGCCTCTCTCTCAACCAGCTCCACCTGTGCTCTTTCCATGGCAAACAAACTTCCCTTCTCAGCATCATCACCGAATACCCCTTCTACCTTTTGCCTTGGCAGAAACCTGGCTGTCCCTTGGGAGGCCAGGTCTCCTTCGGGACATGTGAAAAAAGCAGCTCAGGCTCTCATACCACCCAGGCCCAGAGAGGAGGTGTGCTTCTGGCTCCACTGTTCACGTTTCTGACCATGAAACTCTCTTCCGTCAAAGTCCCTGCCAGCCAGCAGTCCCACCCTCTGTCCTTCCTCGCTGCTGTTATCTTTTAGCCAATTGGTCGCTTAGCCACTTTCAGTGAAGACGTTGGCATCTGGCCAGCCACTTCCCTGGCCACATCCTGGATCTTGTCCTCAGAACTCCATCTCTGGAATACTGATCCAATTTACTGAACACCTACTAAGCGCTAGGCATGGTGATAGGTGCTGGAGACTGCAAGATAAATAGGACACAGTTTATCATATAAATCTTAAAAGTTCCAGAATCTCACTCCCTGACTGGAGCTTTTCAGGTTGGAACTCACTCCCTTAGGCTCACTATACCTGTTCTGCAACTCCATGGAGCACTCCACACTGTCCAATTTCTCCATGTCTATCAGCTCCTCCCTGGTTTCCCTTCCTTCCCCAACCAACCTAGAGTACATCACCTCATTGCCTGCTCCCTCTCACTGCTCCCGTCTTGCCTCCCTGCCCTTTGATGGCATCCACAGTGCTACCCCCCACCCCCGTAGATCTGTCAAACCATCTACTTGCTCAGGCTGTACCCAGACTACTAAGTGTTGCTCAACAGAAAAAGAAACAACAAAAACCACCATGCATGTAGGGACTTCCCTGGTGGCGCGGTGATTGGGAATCCACCTGCCAATGCAGGGGACACGGGTTCAAGCCCTGGTCCAGGAGGATTCCACATGCCGCAGAGCAACTGAGCCCATGTGCCACAGCTACTGAGCCCACACGCCACAACTACTGAAGCCCATGTGCCTAGAGCCCATGCTCCACAACAAGAGAAGTCACTGCAATGAGAAGCCCGCACACCACAACGAAGAGTAGCCTCCGCTCTCTGCAACTAGAGAAAGCCCACGCGCAGCAATGAAGACCCAATGCAGCCAAAAATAAATTAATTAATTTAAAAACCAAACCAAAACAAAAAAACATGCATGTTGTTGATGTCACAGATTCAAGCAAAATGGATCCAGCAGTGTATCAACAAATAATAATACACTTCGATCAAGTTTATGTTGATCTCATGAAGACAAGGAAATCTATTAATACAAATGACTACATAAACTTTAAAGAAGAAAAATCATGTGATCATATCAATACATTCTTGAAAAATATTTGAAAAAAATTGATTCTTGTTCCTCCTTTCCTGATCATTAAAAAAAAAGAAAAAGTCTCAGTAAGTTAGGAATAGAAGGAAACTTCCTTAATTTGCTTTTAAAAACCTAACTGGGGGAATTCCCTGGCGGTCACTGCCAAGGGCCCGGGTTCCAAAAAAAAAAAAAAAGCGACAATGACAAAGTATTAGAAAAACATTCCTATGAAAGTTAGGAACTAGGCAAGGATATTTACTATCTCATTACCTAAATTCATGTCCTCTCCAATGCAATAATAAATGAAAAAGATATAAAAGATATATGCATTGGAAAAGAAACTATGCGTCTCTCACTAAATATAGATTATATAATTTTCTACTTAGGAAACCCAGGAAAACCCACTGAAGAAATGATTCCTGACCTCTTCTCTGGACCTACCCGAGCAGCTCCATCCCAGTAGGAAAAGGTGACCTCAGCAGGACAAAAGAAATGCTAGCCTGCTCACGCTGGGCTGGCAGACCCCACAGATTGGGGGATGGTCTTTGCCCACACATACATTTGCTTCTTTTTCTGATTCCCTAAGTCCCCCCTTCTCAGAGCCCCCCAGAGCTCCCCACTGCCACAGGTCAAAATCCAAGCTCCTCAACGTGGCATTCAAGACTTTTCTGGGTCTGTCCCACTTCATATGTGGATGCTGGAGCCCTCTGTGCTCATTCAGGCAGCTCCCTCAGCTTCCAAATGTGTCATCTGCTGCCCTCCCTCCCCTCAGCTCCAAACGCCTTCTATCCTTCCCAGGACCACTGAACAGGGAGGCCAGGGCGGCAGGTGGAAGGACTCAGGGTCCCGGGTGAAGAGGAAGGGAGGCTGAGTCTGAGCAGATGATGGTTTTTGAGGGCCTGGAATGGGACTGGCTGATCCTCACCTGATGGTATCTTCCAGACGCCCCTCCCCCAGGTGCCGCAGAAACATGGCCTGGAGGTCGCTCCAGTACAATGTGCCCTGGTGGGAGTCCGGGCCCGGCTCATGGTTCATGTCCTCGCTGACCACCATCACGTCATCCCCACATGCCTGGCAGGACCCCCGGAAGACCACGTAGCCCAGGAGGAAGGCTGGTGGGTGGCAAGATGGAGAGTCTCCTTGTGCCCCTCTCTGGACCCCAGATATCTCCCCCAGCCCAGCCCCTCCACCAGGGGTGGGGATGACTCTCACCCCCAGTGAAGATCAGTAGGGCTGTCAGGACCAGGTAGGGGGTGGCTCTTCGTCCTGCTGCTGCCCAGAGTCTGGGGTTTTGCCGAGCTGGTCGAGAGCCCAGGGGCTCGGGGCCCCTCAGCTCCATGGGGAAGAAGTGGGCCGGTGGCTCGGTCCCCTCCTCCCTGTCTTCCTCTTCCTCCTCCAGGGGCCCCTGCTGGGTGCCCTCCACACGCTTGTAGATGGTCTGAGAGGGTCCTGGGGACAACCTTTGCTGTAGGGGCGTGGTGGACATGAAATCGGGGAAAGAGGCCTGGAGGATGGGGAGGAATCTGGCGATAACGGGGTCAGTGACTTCGGGGTGCCATGGGCACAAGGCAGGGGAGAGGGCCCCAAGAAGCAGGCTGGGGGGGAGAATAGGAGGTAGGGAAGGGGAGGGGCCCGCCTTGGGGTTTGGGAGGGGACTGAGGACCTGGAGAGAAGGCCTAAGGGTCTCCCAGCCCCACGCTATCTTACCGCTCTCTGGAGTAGACCCCAAAGCCGCTCCATGCTCGTGCCCCTCCTGAGCCCTGCAGTCTGTCCCCCACCCCCAGTGATAAACCGTTTGTGGGAGCCTCAAGAGGCCCCTTATCAGCCCTGGCAGGCAGCCTGAGCCCAGGCCCTTCTCTGTCTCCCCCGTCCCAGGGTGGGGGCACAGTCTGGGCTTCAGTTCAGCCTTCCAGACACGGCCCCCAGCCCAGGCTAGAGGATGAGGGGCTGTGCCCTCCCCTGCCAATCCCTCCGCAGTCCCACTCCTGCCCTCTTCTTGCAAAACAATCAATTTTTTGGCCTTGGGGCAGACTTTGGCCTCTAGTTCCCGTCAAGGCTGGGGGAGGAGGGCTGATGGCTGGGGAAGGCGGAGATATGGATGCCCCTTCCACCCTCCTGCTTCCTCCCTTCCCAATGTCCTCGGGGACCCCTTCCTAAGCTCCCCACCATGAACACCTCTGCCCCTTCCTCATCTGGCTTGCGGGCTCCCCAATACCCAAGCCCTGTAACACATTAGCTGCCCTCCCAGTGGGATCCTTAGCTGAAGGGGCCACAGTGGTGTGACCTGGGGTTTGGCCTGGCCATGTGGGTGCCTGTCCCGTTGGAATCAGGCTGCAAGGGGGGTCCAGGCTCCTGCTAGCTGCTGGGGAGGGAGGTGCATGGGTGGGAGCACATGGTCAGGCAGGGCCGGTGAGTGCTCCAGGATGGGGATCCTGCCTGGAGTCAGGGATCTGTGGGTCAAGGTCCACCAGGCATCAGTGGAAAGAATCCTGGCCAAGGCACGGGCAGAGCTGGGTAACGTTGGACAAGTGATGGTCCTCCCTGGGCACCTGTGCCTCTTTGGTTACCAGAGGACTTGGACCACACGGGTTTCTATCTCTCTGGGGTCTGGGGACCTCAGAACACAGGCACAAACTACTAAGTTTTACCTACAGTTTCAGGCAGGGGGCAAGGAGCTCTGGAATGGAAGGGCTCAAGGGCCCGATGTCGGGGTCTTCCTGGGAGACCTCAGTTCCTACCCAAGTTGGGAGAGAAGTTCTGAGCTGCTGGGGAGTACCGGTGCCACATTCCCTGCCCCACTCTTGTCACCGCCTAGCGCCCCGGAAAAGACAGCGCAGTCCCGTCTCACCTGAGCTGTGGGTCCAGGGGTGCTTAAGTGTGGCCTCTCGGGAGGCCCGAGGTCCCGCCCACACGAGACCCCACCTCCGGCCACGCCCAGGCCACGCCCCTGGGCCGGCTCCTCGGCTCCGCCCCGCCCCTACCGCCGCATCCTCTCTCCGGCTCCCACTTCCCGCCGCAACTCAGCTCCTCGCTGGGCGCCCAATTGAGCGACTCTCCCGGGTTCTCGCTGCGTGATCCTCCCTGGATTGCGGCCCCTTTGAAACCTGAGGCATCCGTGGCTCCTACGGCTCTGCCCCCGCCCGCAGACCTTGCCCTGGCGTCCACCGTGCGATTCCGAATGGGTATAGGTGTGGTGGTCCTCCCTTCTCCTCTCTCCAGACCCCTGCCCCCACTGCCCACCCCCAAAGAGGCCAACTTTTTTTTTTTCTTAAAACATTTTTACTCCTTTCAACCCAGGAACATCACAATCTAAGAGGACGAGTGGGGAAGGGAAGAAAAGCGGGCGCTGGGAGCGTTGGGGGCTTCGATCTGCGCTGGCGGAGCAGAGGTGGGGGAAACCATCTCCTTGCTTTCGCGTTCCCTCCCCCACCGCTGCAGGCGGGCCTGTGGACGGGGAGCGGGCGCCCTCAGGGGCACTTCCGCTCCACACACTGCTTCCCGCCCTCCTCATATTCCTGCTTGGAGATCCACATTTGCTGGAAAGTGCCCTGGGTCGGGGGGGCGACATCGGCGGTCGGGGAGGCTCTGGAGAGAGGGAGAAGCGCCTCCCCACACGCCTCCCGCGCAGGCTCGACCCCTCGGAACCTCCTCCTCTCAAGCCCACAGCCCTCCCGCAGCCACCAACTTGCCCCATCTTCCTGTCCCCATCTCCCTGTCCCCATCTTCCTTCGTATTCTGAGGGCGAATACCTGCTTCATATCGTTCAATCCACGATTCATTCATTCAACAAGTATTTATTGAGCACCAGTCTGCCCGGGGCCGAGGGCTGTTCTCGAGCTGGGAGGTGGAGCTTACAGCCCCAGGCCAGCCAACCGGCGCCCCAACACTCCACATCCATTCTCCACCAGATACCCTATCACTCCGTCAGGCCTTCCAAACACGCCAAGTCGCCCTCCATCCCAAGAAAAATCTTTCCTCCTCCCTCCCCACCATTCCGACACCACCTAACATCAGGATATTAGGATGTCGTCACTTTGGCGCCCCACCTCCACCCTCCCGCTGAAACAAGCGCCTTGAGGGTCTCCAGCCCTGGCATTTCAGGCTGCACCCTCTCTGTGGTTGTCCTGCCTCTGCCTGAAAGTTAGTGTGTGTGTCCCTGCTTCTGTCCCTTGGCGTGTCCAGGAAGAACACACCTTCCTGGACCAAGTCATTCCCCTCCCTTCTGCTCACGTGCCAAGGCCCCACCCTTCCCACCATCTCTGGTTTCCAGTGCAGATCTCTGCGCTGAGTTCTAGACCCAAATACAGTAAGCCCCCTACATACCAACGAGTTTCCTTCTGAGAGCATGTTCTTAAGTCCAATTTGTTTTTAAGTCTAACAAAGTTAGCCTAGGTACCCAACTAACACAATCGGCTATATAGTACCGTACTTTAATAGGTTTATAATACTTTTCCCACAAGTATATTATGTCTGCTGAAATAAATATAGATACTAGGGATCCAAAGAAATCATGAAGACCACACATAATACTGAACGCCGTTTTAACAAAGGTGGTCACAGTAAAGTAACTGGATTAAAAAGATGATATCTGATTTTTATCTATCATTCCAATATCTATAATATCTAATGTACATTCCTATTCAAAATTCTTCAGAGTGAAATTATTTTATGGGCTTGAAATATAATTTTTAAAGAAATATTTTATGCTAAGGTTGCATATTCTAAGAAGTTCTGCACTAGTGCCAATGAAATGAACACTTCTATTTTTTACAAGTACTGTACTACTGTACTCTATACAGTACTGTACAGTAAAGTACACAAAAGCAAATCACTTGTGGAGGATGCACGCATGTGACAATGTACGCCAGACACGTGAACTAACTATGTGATTGGACATGCGAACATTCGCATCTTTGAAAGTTCGAAACCTGAAGGTTCGTAAGTAGGGGACTTACTGAACTCAGCTGTCTTTGGACACCTCCTCCTCAGTGTCCCCTGGGACCTCACCCTCAACATGTCCACAACTGTGTTCACTATCTTCGCCCACACCTGCCCCCAACCTGCTTCTCTGGTCATTCTCACCTTCTACAGTTGCCCTGTCCAAATCCAGTGGCCATTCGCTACATGGAACATTTGAAATGGAGCTATTGAGCACTTGAAGTGTGGCTAGTCCGAAATGAGATATGCTCCACATGTCGAATATATACCAGATACTGAAGACTAAACCCAGAGAAAAGAATGTAAAACATCTTAACTTTTATATTGATGACATATTGAAATGATAATACTTTGGATATATTGGATTAAATATAATATATTCTTAAAACTTAATTTCACGTGTTTCTTTGGACTCTTTTTAATTATGGCTACTAAAACATTTTAAATGACCTATGTGGCTCACATTACATTCCTCTTGGACAGCACTGCCAGGATCTAGCATCCTGGGCCTCGTCCTTGAGCCAGTTCCCTCTTACCTCGTGTATCCAAACAGTGTCCACATTCTGTCAGTCAGACCTCTGATAAGCTTTCAATTCCACCCCGATATCTGCTCCGCCGTCAAACGCAGGTCACCGTGGAGACCACAGCAGCCCTCTCCAATCCACTCTCTGCTCTGCAGCCCAGGTGAGTTCACTCAACTCAGATCTCACAGCATCTGCCCACTGCCTTTGGCCTTGCCTAGCTCCCCCCAGGAGCCAAGCACCCTCTCTCCCACTTCGCCTCATAAGTTCTTACTCACTCTTTCATCTCAGCTTGAGTGCCCCTTAGAGGCCCTTCATGACCCCTGAACAAAATCAAGTCTTCCTTTGAAGGAACACCCCACACTTTGTGATGACCTCCTGTTTAATCGTCTCGGCTTCCAGACTGTTCCCACGCACAGAGGCGGGGACTAGGTCGGGCTGTCTGTCCACTTCAGGTGCACAGGAGGCCCTCAACAACTGTGTGACTGACACACTCTCAGCCCTGAGCTAACTTCAGGGGTTCAGTCTCCTGTCACTCTGACCATTGTTTCTGTCTCCTTGGGGGCACACACTCTAGTGGATATCCTCCTTGTCCTGTTATGGCCCTGCTGTCCCAGTCTGTGTGGCTGACACCTGCACCCCCAGATGCAGTTTGCATCTTCACCTCTCGCTCAGCGTCTTGCCTCTACCCCAGCAGCTGGTCCAGCCTGAACTCCCCACCTACCGCCCCAGAACCAACCTGCCAGCCTCCTTCTGTTTGCCCCTGGCTCACCACCCCATCCCCACTGCTACCCATTCCATGACTCCAGGACAATAGGAAGAACCTCCTGGCAAGGTCCCCTCACATCCGGCTCATACCCTGATCCCCAAAGACTCATGTCTGACATAACCTTCCCAAACGTGCCTGTGGCCATCACATCATCTTACCCCAAACCTTCAGGGTCTCACCCTGGCACACAGGGCCACCACAATCTCATCCCAGCCAACCTCTCCGGCTTCCTGTCCTCCGCTCCCTGATTTGTGTCCTGATGTAGGATCCACCTTTCTGGGAGCAGTGACTGCCCTTTCATAAATGTTTGTTGAATGAATGAATGAGGAGGCAGGCAAGGCGATGGGGGCTGTCTGGATCTGCCCTTCCCCACATTCAGCGCTAGGCCAGGCCCCTCCCCTCTCACCAGTGAGGCCAGGATGGAGCCCCCGATCCAGGGGCTGAACTTGCGCTCCATGGTGCTGTTGCTGGCGATGAGCTTCAGTCTCATGCTCTGGGGAGAAAGAGGGGCTGGGGGAAGCAGACACCTGGCTTCTGGGAAGGGACAGGGCTGGGGGTAGGGAAGACTGGGAAGCCACAGCAGGAAGGGGCCACTCTGGTGGCCAGAACGTTTGCTTGATGTGTGGGAAGGAGGAAGGACTTGGTCCTGAAGGGCTGAGCCAGGACTGGAGTCCAGGGCCCTGGCCAGGGGTGGGTTCCTACCGGTGGAGTCTTCTGGGAAAGCTCTCGATTGAGCCTGTCAGTGAAGCCTTGGAGCAGCGTGTTCCCACCAGTGACAATGACACTGCCGTACAGGCCCTGAGAGCAGGGAGGAGGAGTGAGCAGTCACGGGATAGCCCCTCCCCCCCCCCCCAGCTTCTCCTGGGCCCCTCTGCCAAGACTCAGGCTTGGGCCTCACCGGGCGAATGTCAATGTCGCACATGCCGATGCTGGTGGTCACCACGTGGCCCACGCCTAGCATGGTGTTCCCCGAAAGGCCCTGCAGAGAAAGGTGACTGGGCTTCGGGCCCTCTGTCCCCTCTCCCAGACCTCTGTGATGCTTCCCAGCTTCTCCCACACCCCAGGATCCAGGGCCCTCCACCCAGCCCCACCTTGACATTGGAGGGATCAAACAGGCCCTCGGGGATGCGGAGCCGCTCCGCACCATAGTCGGTGTTGTAGCCATTGGGCATCTCGTAGTGCACTGTGGGCATCTGTGCAGCCACCCTGCCCAGGAAGGAGCAAGACTCTGCTTGGGGGTGCTCCCAAAAGACCAGCGGTCCCCCCTGAGCTCCAGACCTGCCCCCTTTCCACCCCCCACCCCCCAGCCATGAGCTGCACTTACTGCTCGTCATAGGGAGAGTCCGAGACCTGCAGCACGGAGGCCTGGAAGTCCTGGATCACCTCCTGAGAACCCAGGGAGGTGGTGAGGGCTGGGTTCCCATCTCAGGGCCCACCCCACTCCACCTGCTGGGCCTCGGTCCCTCCCCGCGGCTCATGGCAGGGGACTAGGAGGTGGGGGGCGCGGGGGTTTGGGGGGATTTCTCCAGCGCCTCACATTGCACATGTAGTTATGCCAGGACTTTGAAACCTGGGGTAACTTCTCCTTCTTCTTCCAGTTTGGGGGGGCGCCCTCCCGTACGGGCTCCTGTGGGGACACAGCCTGTGAGCACCCTACCCCATCCCACACTGGCCCAGCCTACCCTGACCACACCTGCCAGCTCTGTAGCTAATGGGCACTGGGTTCTCTGCTCTGTTGCCCAGAAAAGGTGTTTCTCCCCCTTCCCTGTTAGAGGAGAGAGAACGGGGAGAGCCCATCCCCACAGATGCCATGTGTGCAGCGGGTACAGCTGATCTGAAAGGCTTTGGTCAGAGAACACTGAGGGCCTGGGGAATCCAGCAGGCGGCCAGACCTTAAGGAAACAGCCTTTTACGGATCCATGTTCCACGTGGGGATCTCTTGCATGCAGTGTCTCATTTAACACTCGCGGCAGCCCTATATGCTGTTATTCCATTTTACAGGGGAGGAAACTGAGGCTTGGGAGCTTCAGTCTCATGCTCTAGGTCACACAGTTCTTCTGTGGCAGAAGCAGACCTTGAACCTGGGTCTACTGGACACCAGTACCCACCACACTGGCCCTCACATACACATCCTGCTAGCAATTGGCTGTGGGACCTCGGCCATATCCCTCAGCCTGTCCAGATCTCTGATGCCTCAATTGCAAATTGAGGGCTGAGGGTCCTTCTGGGGCCTGGCTGCTCCCCACCCTGATATCTGATGGGTCAGTGCCCAGGACACCCCAGAGGCCCCACCTTGGCTGCGATCATGTAAGGCGGGATGATATCAATTGCCATTTCCTGGAAGAGCTCTCGGCACTGCATGGAGATGAAGTCCCCTGCCAGGGGTGACTTGACAATGCCTGGAAAGGAGGGGGTGTCAGGACCTGGTCCCTCAAGGCACCCCCGACCCCTGCCGAGGCCCCACCTTGCTGCAGGACGTAGCCATCGTGCACTGGAATGGCCGTGGTGTGGGTGGCCCCACTGTCCAGCACCAGACCTGTGGAGCGTCCATTTGCAAAGCTGGTGTGGGATGGGTAGGTCAAAGAGACAGCAGCGAGAGGGGGCTGGGACCCGAGTCTGGCCTAGTCACTCTCTTCTTTCCTGGATCCAGCCCATTCCCAGTCTGCAAATCTCTCCTTCTAGTTTGTGACCCATCTGCTAGAGAAAGGCAGCTGAGACCCTTGTCACTTTTTTCTTGTCCGAATCACACTCTCTTCCTCTATTCCTTCCTTTTGAGCTCCCAGCCTCTCTTTAGGTTTAGTTCTATGTCCCATGGGCTCTCTGAAATTAGGGGCTATATCGCCCCACCGCCTAGCATAGGGTTCAATGCAAGGCAGATCCTTAAATAAAATAAATGCTGATTGGCTGCTTGGGAAGGGAACAAACACCTCAGTGTCATATACCCTTCCCTCCTCCCTCGCCCCAGCCCCTGCTGTCTACCTGTCCCTACTCTCGATGCCCAGCCTGATCGAAGGAATGGGAAAGGGCCGCTGAGCTGGCCACCCCAAGGTCCAAGGCGCTTAGCCCCCAGGGGCCCTCTGCACTAATGGGGCTCAGGGGTCCGTCTACCCATCCAGGATATTACCCTCCATAGAATCAGGCCCAGCCTCCAGCTCAGAACGCCACACACCCCACCCTGACCCTCCACTCCGGCAGAGTAGCTTAACCCAGTGGATACGCAGTAAGCACAGCTGTCTTGCACAAGAAGAAGGCAGGAATGTTGTACTGCTCGAACATCAGCTCCGTCAGCTTCTCCCGCTTGGCCCGTGTGTTCCACTGAGGAGAAAGTGCAAGAGGGGAAGATTCAGGAAGGGAAAGGCACCGATCCACGTACATACCCGCCACCCCAACACGTATCTTGCGCTGAGGACAGAGGGCAGGTCCCCTGACCCTCAGAGATCTTTAGAATGTGAGAACTATAAAGAACTTTAAAGATCACAATTCAAACTCAACTGAAGAAAACAAAACTCAGGGAGGGAAACCGGCCCAGATCACACAGAAAGCTCTCGGTAGAGCTGAGTCTAGAGTCACAGTCTCTTGACTCGTAGCCCAGTACTCTTGATTGTGCAATACGCACTTCAGCACCCCCACCCCCCGCCGCCAGTACATCCCTCTTCCTCACTCTAATCATCTCAGAGGCAAGAAAGCTGAGGAAGAAGATTTCTGGGTAAAAATGTTGGATTGAATACAAACATCTACTTTTATTCCCTCCCAAGGTCCCAGCAAAACTATAATAGAGCGGGAATTAATTTAAAAAACAACAACAAAAAACCCCAAACTCACAAAAGCCAACAGGCACATAAAAAGATGCTCAGGGCTTCCCTGGTGGCAAAGTGGTTGAGAGTCTGCCTGCTGATGCAGGGGACACGGGTTCGTGCCCCAGTCTGGGAAGATTCCAAATGCCACAGAGCGGCTAGGCCCGTGAGCCATGGCCACTGAGCCTGTGCATCTGGAGCCTGTGCTCCACAACGGGAGAGGCCACAACAGTGAGAGGCCACAACAGTGAGAGGCCTGCATACCGCAAAAAAAAAAAAAAAAAAAAAAAGATACTCAATATTTTTGGCCATTAGGGAAATGCAAATCAAAAGGACAATGAGATTCCACTTCACACCCACTAGGGTGGTGATAATAATTTAAAAACAAGACAAAACGAAAAAACAAAGAATAACAAGTGTTGGAAAGGATGTGGAGAAATCAGAACCCTTGTCCATTGCTGTTGGGGAGGTTACATGGCTCAGCTGTAGAAAATGATTGGCATGTCCTCAAAAAATTAACATAGAATTATCACATGCCCCAGCAATTTCACTCCTAGTTATATACCCAATGGAATTGCAAACAGGTGCTCAAACAGATCCTTGTATACAGCTGCCCACAGCAGCTCTATTCACAACAGCCAAGGTGGAAATAACTCAAATGTCCATCAGCAGATGAACGGCAAAACAAATTGTGGTATATCCATACAATGGAATATCACTCAGTCAGCTACAACATAAATGAACCTCGAAAACATTAATACAGACATAAAAAGTCACATACTGTATGATTCCATTTATATGAATGATCCAGAATAGATATAGCCATAGAGACAGAAAACCAACTGATGGTTGCCAAGGGCTGGGGGCAGGGGGAGTGGAAAGAAACTGCTAAATGAAAATGGGTTTTCTTTGGGGGTGATGAAAATGTGTGTTTTTTTTTTTTTCTTTTCGGTACGGGGGACTCTCACTGTTGTGGTCTCTCCCGTTGCAGAGCACAGGCTCCGGACGCGCAGGCTCAGCGGCCATGGCTCACGTGCCCAACCGCTCCACGGCATGTGGGATCTTCTCGGACCGGGGCACGAACCCATGTCCCCTGCATCGGCAGGCGGACTCTCAACCACTGCGCCACCAGGGAAGCCGATGAAAATGTTTTGAAACTAGATAGAGGTGATGGTTGCAGAACATTGTGAATGTATTAAATGCCACTGAATTTTTAACTTAAAAAAGGTTAATTTTATGTCATGCGAATTTTACCTGAGAGAGAGACAGAGAGGCATAAACCCTTAAAGCTTGAGAAGAACAAGAAATGAGAAAACAGCAACAAATTTTTGAAGGCTGGAAATCAGTTAGGTGAGCAGTAACTGACTTAACAGATTCAAGAATGCTGACTCCTAAACTGGTAGTGGAAAAAGCCAACAACAGCCTGTGCTAAATGGCAGAATCCTCACAGGGATTGGGAATTGGTAGTTTCAGGTAGCTCTGGAAGTGGAAGGAAAGGGGAAATAAAATAAGATTGTTTAAAGCTATTCAAGTAACAGATCCCTAAACTCTCATCCTAATTCCATGGCACTAGGCTATTGCCCACTCCAACCTCAGCAGAAGAGTGGAAATTTATTCTCTGGAGAGAGTAAAACTGAGGGTCTCTGAACTGGTGGGACACTTGTCACTGTTGGGAGTGAGGACACTATACTTAAAAGAGGGGAATTAAGTGATGACATGCATATTGAATGCTGATAACATCAGCCCTATTTGCTCACTTGGCTTCCAGAAAGGGGTTGCGCAGTCCTGTCTTCAGGTTGGAAGTCTTCCCTGTGAGTTACATCAAAGATCTAAAGATGCAACATCCCAGTCAGACCATCCTATAACAAAGACTGCAGTCAGCAAGTCCCCCTGCCCAATCAGCTTTTTAGTCCCCCATTCCTAAACATATGCGGACAACCAAGGATTTGTGGAAATCTGAGAAAAACCTAGGAAATGAGATAAAGACTCCCAAGAAAGGGCAGGGAAAAAAACCAACTTGGAAGAACAATAAGTATACAAGGAGATGAAAACTTCCAAAGACAAAACTAATAATATCCCTATGAGATAACAAATAATATTGCACCCATGAAATAAGAATAGGATGCTCTAAAGAGTAACATTCATGGAATAATAAAGACCTACCGGGAAATAAAAATACAGGAGCAGGAATGAATTAAAAACTCAATAGGGGCTTCCCTGGTGGCACAGTGGTTGAGAGTCTGCCTGCCGATGCAGGGGACGCGGGTTTGTGCCCCGGTCCGGGAAGATCCCACATGCCGTGGAGCAGCTAGGTGCGTGAGCCATGGCCTCTGAGCCTGTGCGTCCAGAGCCTGTGCTCCACAACGGGAGAGGCCACAATAGTGAGAGGCCCGTGTACAGCAAAATACAAAAAAAAAAAAAAAAAAAACCCAAAACCCAAAATACTCAATAGAAGAGATGAAAAACAAAGTGAGGGAATATCTTGGAAATAAGAGGAAAAAGATAAAGAGATGGAAAACATAACAGAAAAGACGAGAACATTAGGAGACCAGTTCAGGAGGTACAAAATCCAAATAATAGGATTTCTCAAAAGAGAGAATAGAGAAAATTGAAAGAAATAAATCATCAAATAAGTAATTAAATTTTTTTCACTGAGTTGAAAGACATAGGTTTCCAAAATAAAGTCACACACTGGGTGTCCAGAGCCATGGACAAAAATAAACCCATATAATATTGTGAAATTGTAAAACACTGAGGACAAAGTGAAAATTTTATAAACTCTAAGAAAGAAAAATAAGTTACACCAAAGGATCAGGAAATAAATGTTTTTGGCCTTCTTGATGGTAACAGTAGATGCTAGAAGACATTGGAGAAGTGCCTTCAAGATTCCAAAGAAAAATGATTTCCAACCTGGAGTGTTATACCTAGCTAAACTATCAATCCAAGGTTAGACATGCAAGGTGTCAAAAATGTTACTTCTTATGACCTTTCTAAGGCAGTTAGTGGAAAATGTGCCCCATAAAAACAAGGAAGAAAATAAAGGAAAGGAGTCATGTGATACAGGAAACAGGACTTCTAATACAGGAGAGGGGCAAAGTGTTTCCTTAAGATGATGGTGAAGGGAGATGTCAGGATGATAGCTACATCTTCTGCGTAGAAGGTAACTAGTCCAAAGTAGAGCAGGTCAGTGGGCTCCTGAGGAGATTTCTTGAAGATGAAATTGATAGAACACCTTAAGGAATTAATGTCTTGAGAAAAGATATAGATAACTGATGAATAATTTAGGGCCACATTATTAAGTAGATAGAAAAACTAAGGAAAACAGAACCAAGACAATTTTCAGTGCTAGAGAAAACAAAAAGTTGCACAGGAAAGAAAAATAAGCCACAGTTTATTGCCTGGTTCAGGCCTGATTAGCATACATAATAATAAGAGTGTAAATACTGAATATTGATCTTAAAAAACCCCAAAACCCTAAACTACAACTGTACTTTAGGTAAGAAATAAGAAATGTGTGTGGTGTGGGCTGGGGAGGAAAGAGAGCCAAATGCTCATTTTCTATAGTGGGAAATCCACAGATAATGTTTAAAGCTAAAAAATTCACCATCAGCAATTTAAGTGTGATATTTAGAGATATAAAAGGTAATGGCGGGACTTCCTGGTGGTCCAGTGGTAAAGAATCTGCCTTACAATGCAGGGCACATGGGTTCGATCCCTGGTCTTGGAACTAAGATCCCACATGCTGCAGGGCAAACAAGCCCACACGCCTCAACTACAGAGCCCATGCGCCCTGGAGTCTGCATGCCACAACGAGAGAGAGAAAATACGCACACCACAACTAGAGAGAACCTGTGGGCCACAGCGAAGAGCCCGTGCCGCAATGAAAGATCCAGCATGCCGCAACTAAGATCCAACGCAGCCAAATAAATAAATAAATAAATAAACAGGGGCTTCCCTGATGGCGCAGTGGTTAAGATTCCATCTGCCAATGCAGGGGACACAGGTTCGAGCCCTGGTCCGGGAAGATCCCACATGCCGTGGAGCAACTAAACCCGTGTGCCGCAACTACTGAGCCTGCACTCTAGAGCCCGTGAGCCACAACTACTGAGCCCACGCACCTAGAGCCTACGCTCCGCAACAAGAGAAGCCACCGCAAGAAGCCTGCGCACTGCAACAGAGAGTAGCCCTCACTCACTGCAACTAGAGAAAGCCTGCACGCAGCAACAAAGACCCAACGCAGCCAAAAATAAATAAATTCATTAAGAAATAATAATAAATAAATATTTTTTTAAATAAATATTTTTTAAAAAGGTAATAGCAAAAAAAAAAAGCTAAAAGAGAGAAGAGCAATTGCCTCTGGAAAAGGGGCAATAGAAGGAGGAGGCTATGAATGGCATTTTTTTTCTCAACATACTTTATAAAACAAATTGATTCTTTACATGTATATATAATATTGACAAAGAATGTAAGTTAAAAGGTCATAAAAGGACTTGGGGTGGTGGGGCAGTGTATAAGGTTGACTGGGGTAAGGGCAAGTGGATAGAGCTGGAGGAGAGAGGAAGGCATGGAGACTAAACCAGGGAGGAAGGAAAGTGGTTGAAGATGATGGAGTTGGAAGGAAAGTTTGAAAAGCGAAGTGGAGTGAGTGATGGCTTGAGGAGAGAGGTGAATGGTGGGCCCCAGGGCTTGACTAGCAGCTGGATGAGGCACTTACCGGGGCCTCGGACATGAGCACTGGGTGTAGATTTGGCTCAGACTTGACGTGTTTGCTGTAGGTGTGATCCAGGATCGCACGGAAGCACTCCCAGTCCTCGACTGGGGCCAGGAGACCAGTGGAGAGATGAGGGTGGGCAGGCAGGAGTCCAGGGACAGGAAGGAAAGGAAGGAGGGAAGGAAAATCCGGGGGAGGGGAAATAAGACAAGCTCCAGCAGAAGTCCCCCCTTCCCAGGAATCTGGTGGCCCCTGGTTAGGAATCAGGCAGCTGTGGGAAGAAGTAAGGGCATCCCTGGGACTTGGGTCGCTGCAAGGAAGACTCTGTGGATGTGGGGTGCTGTGCCCCAGGTTGTTGGGTGTGGGCTCTGAGTCTGTGTCAGGAGGCAGTGGGTGGGGGCCCCGTACTCATGCCATTCTTGAGGGGTGACATGACCTCCGCTCCATCCCGAGGCACGTGGAGGGCATTGGTGTCGATGTGAAAGATCTTCCCTTTCTTCTCCTTCTCCCCCTCCAACTCCAGCCCGCCCCCCTCCTCCGCGGCCAGCAGTCCCACTGTGGTGGGAAAGTCAGCCTGGAGGGGGGCATGGGCGGAGAGAAATCAATCTCTTGCCCGGTTCCAGGCCCATGGCAGGGCCCTCAGCCCACCCCTGGGTTTACTCCCTCATTCCCACTCAGCAAAGCTTCTCTCTGGGCTCCGAGAGCCCTGGATCACTGGGAAGCCTGGAGGGGAGCCCTAGGTTTTGGGGAGGGGGCTGGAAGGCTCACCTTGGGGCAGTCCTCCCCAGCGTACCCAGCGCGGACTGAGAAGGAGCCAATGTCAAAGACCAGCGCCCCCACCTCATCTGTGCGGGGAGACAGACTTGTGAGGGGATCTCTCCCAAACTCTCTCCTCTTGGATTGTTCCGAAAGGAGGTCAGGGCAGAGCCACCTTCAACGCCGGACGGTGCGGGTGGGAGCTCGGCCAACAGTTTAGGGTCCTGGGAGTGGGGGTCAAGACCCCAAAGTCCCTTTCTGCTCAGTGGCCGTTTTCAGGCCACTCTCCTTGCTGGGCTGGGGGCCGGGCGGTGGTGGGTTGAATGGTAGAGAGGTTGGGCCCGGTGCGCGCGAACGTCCGGGGGCGGGGGTCGAAGGTGGGAGTGGCGCAGGACACAAACCAGGGGCTAGACCTGCTCGAGCGCCGAGGTGCCAGGCCCCAGGGTGCCCAGAGCTTGGGTCTCGCGGGTTCGGGGCGCTGGGATTCGGGCGAGGCCGCGCCAGGCTGGAGAGCCCGAAGCCCGAGGCTCGCTCACCTCCGCCGTAGACGCCCCCGCTCATAGTGCCCTCTCAGCGCTGCTCGCGGCCCGTGGGCAGCGGCGGGATCAGCACCGAGGCTGCCGGACAGCTCCCGGGACCCCGGGCGGGGCGGGGCGCGGGGCGGCCAATCGGGAGGCCAGGTTCCCCGCCCCCAACGGCGCCGCCGATAGGCTGAGAAGCCAGACAATAACCCGGCAGGGGGCCGCTGCTTTAAAGGGGCCAGACACCTCAACCTTAGGCGCCGGGGAGGGGATTAGCAAGGACCTCGAGGCCGGCCCTAAGGGATAGGCTGGCAGAGAGCAGGAGTACGCAAGAGATGGAGACCTTGTCCATTCGGAGACTGTAGGGTGACTGACGGGGCCCCTGCTCCCTTACTTTTTAAAATGGGGTCTAGAAAAGGGCGCCATCGTCTCCGAGACGCGTCCATTCTCAGGCTCCTGAGCAAGGTTCTGCCATACCCAGGACTGAATGAAATCACTGGGAGAGGGAGGGTAGGGAAGGAGGGGGAGAGGTACGGGAAGGGGTTGTCTCCATTTTCTGCCTGTTTCTTGCCACCCTTGTCTTTCTGATGGTCCCTCTTTTCCTCGCTGGTCCTCTGGTGCCTGGGCCTTATACATACACACGTTTCTGCACATGTACACACGTTCACACATGGCGCTCAGCTAACCCAGCTTTAGCTTCCTTTCCCTCTCCCTCTCTTTTCATCTGTTCTTCTCAGGAGTTATTTATCTAGCAAGTAGATTTTCCCCTCATAGGCTCCTAGGTCCTTCTTGGCTCCTGGCATGAGGCCATCTCCACAGCAGTTTTGAAAGAGAAGGTGAAGGAGTGGCTCTGACAGCCTGGCTCAGCTGAGAGACTCTTATGTGAGCATCTGGGTAGGTGTGTGCCTGTACGTATGTGAGTGTGTCAACATTTGTGTGCATATGCATATGTGCATGTGTTGGGGGCACTCCCACCTACTTGTTTAGGGGTGGGGAGCAATAAGACCAGAGATAGCTTTGGAAGAGGGTTCTGTGTGATGGCCAGCCGAATGCCCCTGAAGGTTCTCAGCTCATCAGATACTCATTCTGTAAGGGACTCCACCCTTCCTTAGCCAAAGGACAGATGGTTTGAGCTGGCTCATCCGTTACCCACTGGCGACAGTGGCATTTCACATGCCCAGGGGTGGTTCTGAGCCCAGGCCTGGCTCCCCAGACTGGAGGCTTCAGTGGGAGGGGTGAGCTGATTCAGGAGTTGGGAAACAGAAATATCCCAGCGTGAGCCTAGGTCAGCCATTGTCCTCTATACATTGAGGCCTGGATGAATTGGAACAGCCCCTTTAACCTCTCAGCGCCTCATTTCTTCATCTTTCAAAATGCTGAGGTGAGAATTAAAGGAGAACACTGGAGGGGAAAGTGATTCTATTCATGGTCTGCACCTCTCCTTTTTGTTGACATTGAATAATGTTGCTTCACTTCCCTTGTAAATTCACCTTGTCAATTCCCACTATCCCCTTCCCCATCCCAGTCAGGATCTCAGATTCAGAAACTACCCCAGTCAGGGGAAACCTTACCGATCCTGTATACAACTCCTAGATTTTATAGGGATTTCCCCAGATAGAGGCAGGGCCCTGTCTTGGGTCACACAGCCCACTGGGGCAGAGCCAGGACTAGAACTCACATCTCTCATCAGCCAGTTGACAGATGACCTTGTTTCATAACATCTCTATGTCCCTCTGCAAGCTTCACTGTCCCCATTTGTAGGACAGGTGGTGGTGAGGACTCAAGAATCAAGTTCCTGGCTAAGAGCTGGGCACACAGGGCTATTCAGCAAACACTGGGTCTTAAGAAAATCCCTAGGGCATTTTTGAGGCTTTAATATTATTATCCATTTATTCATAGAAATCTGTAGTCTATCTGGTAGAATGATTTTTCCTCTCATGGTTGGTAGAAAAGCTAAAGTCAGCGAACTACCGACTAGACTTGATTTACCGCCCAGTTAACTGTGGCCAGTTTCCATTTGTCATAGGATCTGACATGATATGCTATTGCATGATGGAAGTGGTTAAGGTGAAGTTTATCCATATATTTCATTCATCCATTCATTGATTCAACAAACAGCTTTTATGCCTACGGTGTGCCAGGCATTGTACAAGGTATGGGAATACTAAGGTGCATAAGATATATCCCTGCTCTCAAGGAGTCTTGGTGCAGTGGGGAGCTCAGACATGCATGAAAGTGGGGTGAAATGGAGGCCCAGAGGAGGGAGTGGCTACCTGTCTCTGAGAGTCCAGGGAGGCTTCTAAAAGTGAAGTTTGAATTGTGAAGGATAAATAGGGGTCACTGGTGAACAAGGTGGGAAAGGTCTTCCACCAGAGAACAGTGTGAGCAAAGGTCCATATGTGGAAATAGGAGAGTTGGAGATGAGCTGGTGGCAGAGACCAGCGTCAGGGGAAGATGAAACTAGGAAAATAGTCAAAGACTGACTCGTTAGGCTTCCCTGGTGGCGCAGTGGTTGAGAGTCTGCCTGCTGATGCAGGGGACACGGCTTCGTGCCCCGGTCCAGGAAGATCCCACACGCGGCGGAGTGGCTGGGCCCGTGAGCCATGGCCGCTGAGCCTGCGCGTCCGGAGCCTGTGCTCCGCAACGGGAGAGGCCACAACAGTGAGAGGCCCGCGTACCGCAAAAAAAAAAAAAAGACTGACTCGTTTATGCCTGAACCCTGTTTTTACTTAGCAAACACAAAGCATCTGCTATGTGCCAGGCACTGTATAAATGCTTTACAAATATTAAGTAATTTAGTCCTCATAATGACCCGATCATCATCTCCATTTTGCAAGGGAAACAGAAGCATGGAGAGGTAAATGACTGGCCCAAGTTCACTCAGCTGGTAAGGGACAGCTGAGATTTGAACTGTGGCATGTGAAGAGTATTGGTCCTGGGGAAAATGTTGCCATACTTCTATTCATTTCATAGATGTTCTCCAGGTGCCTGATAGGCACTGGGAATAAAATGGCTCATATAACTTGATGTGACTCTCACTGAGTTTAATGTCTATTTTAGAAGATGGATGATTAAACAATTAGCTCAATAAAGTCATCTGGAGGTTCTCACACTGGCCAAACCTGAGCACCTGGTAATGACATTGAAGGTGGTAGGACCATGACCCCCAGACCCCACACCTTGGATAGGATTTGGCATCTTGTTTGTGTCTATTCATTGCTTGGTGAGTTCTCACCCAGCCCTCTTCCAGACAAGCCAAGTGCCCTGGCTTCCCAGGGAGCCCCTAGTGCAGGTGGCAAGTGCCCAGAAAGAAAGTCCAGTAAAGACTGCAATAGGCACGGAGCCAGCACTGCAGTGGGGCACAAACAGTGACGTAGTTAGGGAAGCAATATTTAAATTAAGACTGAGAAAATGAAAAATTTCCCAGCTGACAGGAAGTAGAATTGGAATGGAGGGTGGAAGGCATTCTTAATAGAGGGGAAAAGACCCAGCCTCTCTGTCTTGCAAAGAAGTTTGGCCCTCGTCATGGAGTCAGTGGGGAACTACTGCATGGTTTTGAACAGCAAAGTTATACGATCCAACTTGCATTTTAGAAAGATACCTCCTGGCAGCTATTTGGTAGGTTGATTAGAGAGGGACTATCCTGAAAGGCCAGGAAATAGGCAAGAACCAAGGTAATAGCAGCTGGTGTACAGTAGAACGGATAGATTTAAGTAATATTGGAGAGGTAGCACTGACAAGATGTATTCACTGATGACGTAGACTGCTAGCCTTACATCAATAGCCATCTCCCTCCTTTCTTTTTTTTTAAAATAAGTTTATTTATTTTAGTTATTTTTGGCTGCGTTGGGTCTTTGTTGCTGAGCGCGGGCTTTCTCTAGTTGTGGCGAGCAGGGGCTACTCTTCATTGCAGTGCGCGGACTTCTCATTGCAGTGGCTTCTCTTACTGTGGAACACGGGCCCTAGGCGCGTAGGCTTCAGCAGTTGTGGCTCTACAGCTCAGGCTCAGTAGTTGCAGCGCACAGGCTTAGTTGCTCCGCGGCATGTGGGATCTTCCCAGACCAGGGACTGAACCTACGTCCCCTGCAATGGTAGCAGATTCTTAACCACTGTGCCACCAGGGAAGTCCCCCTTCTTTGTTTATGAACAATGTTTTAACTGGGTATATGGCTACAGACTACATTTCCCAGCCTTCCTTGCATCTGGCCAACTTCTGAATAGAAGTTAGTGGTGTCCTTAAACAGGAAAGAACTCATGCTTCCATGCCACCCCCCTTCCCAAGAGATGGATTCAGACACAATAGTGGGAAATGCCTGGGCCACATTGGACACAGGTTGAGGATGGCTGAGATGCCCCACAGTCCTGGAGGATCTATTCTGGGGTTGTCACTTAAGCCACTGAATTTGGGGACTCTTTGTTCTAGCAGCTTGGACTATAGCCTAACTAACTGACCATCTTTTGGATATGGGGAATGAGGGGGTGAGAAGCTCCTGGGCAGATGGTGGTGCTGTTAACTGGGCCAAGAGATTCAGAGGAGAAGTAGGGTTGGGTAGGATGGGGTGGGGTGGAAGAGGATTACTTTAGTTTTGAATATGTTGAATGTGAGACATCTGTAAACAGTGATGTGCAGTCACTGTTTTAACAATCAACTCTTCGGGAAAGGGGAATTTCGATCTGAAGCATTTGCTGACTTCCATGGTGTAAATACTCTCACCACAACGATTGCAAGTTACTACTATCAACATGACATCATTGAATAAGGAGTTGGGAAGAGAGGTATACAATGGCCTCTTGTGAGCTGGTCCAAGCTAGCACGAGCTGACTCCAGTGCACCACTGTCCCTGAACATGCAGGTGGAGACGTTCAGTCTGCAGTTGGACAGACACCAAGTCTGCATGTGGAGACAGAGATCTGAGAGTGATGAGCAATTAAGAGGTAATGAAAGTCCCAGCAGTGACTGGAGTCACCAGTGAACAACATGGAGAGTGAGAAGAGGAGGCTGAAGCTGGGATCCTGAGAAAATCAGCGTTGACAGAGTCCTGAAGAGGAGGAGAAGGCTGAGGAGAAGCCTGAGAAAGAACAGTCAGAGGGAGGAGAAAGTGTCCCATGACCCACCAGGGCCAGGTTTTCCACATGTGCTCCAGGGCTTCTGCCTTCTCAGAGAGATTGGTCATCCTCTGGTTATCCCCTACCTGTCTCTATCTTCACCTCTCTCTCCTTTCTGTCCTTCTCATTATTATCTTTTTTATTATTATTATTTTTATAAACAAGGTTTGTTTATTTTAAATAAATCTACTTATTATTTTTGGCTGCATTGGGTCTTTGTTGCTGCACGTGGGCTTTCTCTAATTGTGAGTGGGGGCTACTCTTAGCTGCGGTGCGCGGGCTTCTCATTGCGGTGGCTTCTCTTGTTGCGGAGCATGGGCTGTAGGCGCACGGGCTCAGCAGTTGTGGCTTGCGGGCTCTAGAGCACAGGCTCAGTAGTTGTGGCACACGGGTTTAGTTGCTCCACGGCATGTGGGATCTTCCCGGACCAGGGCTTGAACCCGTGTCCCCTGCATTGGCAGGCAGATTCTTAACTACTGTGCCACCAGGGAAGCCCTTCTCATTATTATCTAAACAAGCTCCAGGAGCTCCCATCAAAACACATATTTCTTGACTCCACATTCTCCTCCCATTGCCGCCCCACCTTTCTATACCCCCTTGCAGCCAAGATTCCCAAAGCCTTGGCCACCTTGGTTGTCTCCACCGCCTCATTTCTCACTTGTCCTCAGCCCGCTGCTAGCAAAGCATCCATTGCAGATGCTCCAGACCAAGCCAGCAGCAGCCTCCACGGTAGTCAATCCTATGCCCTCTTCCCAGTCCAGCTTTGTTTCACCTCTCTGCAGCATTCAGCACAGTTTACCATTCCTTTTTTTGGAACAGAATTTTCCAAAAATTCTGTTGGGTTCCAGAATTCCACGTTCTCCTGATTTTCTTCTTAGCTCTCTGGCTTCTCCTTTGGCAGCCTGTTCTCCTCTGCCTGACCTTTAAATGTTGGAGTTCCTCAGGGCTTGGTCTTAGGCCATCTTGTCTTTTCCCTGAACCTCTTTATGATTTCATCTGCTCTAAAATGCCACTCATTCTCAAGGCTCGATTCCAACCCAGACTCCTGCTGAGCCCCAGACCTGCTTCGACAGCCACTACTGAGCATTCTGCCTTGCACCTCTCCTAGGCACCTCAAGCCTAACACGTCCCAACTTAAAACTCTTGATCTTCTTCCCCAAATATATCCCCTTCCAACTGCTCTGCTCTCAGTAAATGGCACTTTCAAGCCTCCAGTACTAATAGTTATTTCCATGGTTGTCTACCATCTGTCTCCTCTGTAGATTGTAAGCTCCCTGCAGGCAGAGGAGGGTGCACAAATTCGAGGTTGTATCACCAGGGCCTAAGATAGCGCCTGATAGATCTTTGGGACTCAATAAATATTTGCTGATTGGGTTAAAACAAGGAAGCATATTAGCACAGAACCCAAGTGAGAGGAAGCAGTGTCAGATGCCCTATAGAGATTAACAAAATTGGGTTCTAGTCATCGGCTGCTAGTTTACTAAATGACTTTAGGGAAGTCACTTCGCCCATCTGGAGATTGAAACTGAAGTAAATATAAGGTCCTTTCCAAATTCTAATTGACATCTCTTATCTACTGCTAATATATCACTGAATTGGTGAGTGCACATACATGGAATTTATGCTTAAGTAAGAATGACTTTTTTTCTTATTTTCTTAAAAAATTGGTGCTTTGACGGGAATTCCCTGGCGGTCCAGTGGGTTAGGACTCAGTGCTTTTACTGCTGGGGCCCGGGTTTAATCCCTGGTTGGGGAACTAAGATCTGCACCCCCCCCCCAAAAAAATTGGTGCTTTGAAAACTATTTGTAATGCCTTCAACAGAGGTTACATGAAAAGTGTCTGTTTTGATACTTTTAAATTTGATGAGGAGGCGAAGGCTATTCACTGACTTGAACTTACCAAAACATTTTCACAATCTGTGGGGATCTCATGACAATCCAAGGTGACTTGCAGGGCAGTTAGCTATCAACAGTCTCATTTTGTAAATGTGGAAACTGAGGCTTATACTTACATTCTCATCCCTTTACAGGGATGGTCCAGGGGTTCATCAGGAGGCTAGCACTGCACACAGTAAAGTCGACAAAGCTGCCCTGGTTCATATCTTAACTCTGCAGCCCTAGGAATCTGTTTCCACTACTATAAAATGGTAACAATGCCAGTACTTAACTTCATAATATTGTCGTGAGCGTTAAATAAGTATGGAAATCAATAAATATGAGTTGTTATTACGGTGTCATGCAGCCCTGTAAAGAGTTCTACAAAAGCCCACTGAGCAACGTGGGGACACTGCCTGGGCAGGACTTTTCTCCCAGCACACCTGAGTTCCCAGGGGCAGAAGCTGCCCCCACTCCTTCCTGCTCGGGTACCTTCGGCATCGCTGCCCTTTCCTCTGCAGCGCTGAGGCCTGCGGGCTAGCCCTGCGTGGGTCAGGATCTCTCTAACTCCGCCCCCTAAGTAGGGGCGTGGCCTCACATGCAGGGGGCGGAGCCAGGGCGAGAACTGGGACGTCGAACTCCCCTTCCCAGTCTGGAGCCGCCCAATCCGGGAGGGTAGGTCACGTGATCATCCAGCGGTTTCACCCTCCCCTATGCCGGTACCATCTCTGCCAGTCCCGGGGGAGATGTCTTGCGCCTTTTGGGGAGGCAAAACATCTGTTTTGGTCCATTTTGCGTGGAAATAGTGAGGAGTAATATCTTTGATGTGACAGGGCCAATATTTGCCCCTTAGGTGGTACTTTCCCTTCCGGGCTCCCCCCACTAAGTAGTTGGTCTCGCCCAGCCGGGCCCTGGGCGCGGCTGCGACGGCCGCGTCACTGGCGGGCGGGATCCCTCCGCTCTAGGGAGAGCAGAGCTGGACGGTGAGTTGCGGTGACTGAGGAAATCCATCCGCGTCGCCGCCGCTGCCGCCTCCGCCGCGGAGGAAGACAGGACCTCTCGCGCTCCTCTAGCGACCCTTCGCAGAGTCCCACCGCCACAGGTACCTCCGCTGATAAAAGGAGTCCTCACTCCCCCCCTAAGCCCCAAATTCCCAGGGGGGAACCTCTCTTCTGTCTGTCTCCCCGGTCTGGCCTCTCGGGAGCGGACGTAACTCTCCAGACCTCCCCTCCCTTTTTCTGGCCCCGTCGCTCCCAAACCCGGAAGGGAAACCGGGGCACCCTCGCCTCCAATAACGCACGCTTTCGCTGCACCATCGGGGTTATTTTGCCTGACCCCAGATCCCAGGCCAGCCCCACCTACCTCTTGTTCCCTGAGAAGTTGGGGGTCTAAATTCGGGGCTTCCTCTAAGCCCCGCCCCGCCCCCTTTCCCCACCTCTACCACCCCCTTGCCTGCCCCTGGGTAGCACTCCTCGTGTCCTCCCATTTCGCACCCCCGCCGGCATTCGCCTTGCAAAACTCCAGAATCCTCACTGAGGCAGGCAGGGCCGCGAGGCTACCCTTCTCCTCGTCGCCACCTCGATTTGGGGTCTGCCCGTGTTTTCTGGCCACATTACCCTAGACCGGACACCTCGGCACCCTCTTACCTTTAGTAGTCCTAACCCCACGCTTAGCTCCCAGGCGGCCCCCACCCACCCCACCCCCCCGCCTAGCTTTCATTTGGGCAAAATGGAGGTCGTGGGGGCCGGAGGACCAGGCCCACTGCGCTTAGCAGCGCGGCACCGGCCCGCGCCTTCCAGCTGCCAGATCCGGGGACCCTCCCTTGTCCCTTCCCCTTCTCCCCACTAGACCTGCGGAGGTGGTTGCACCCCCATTTCTCCGTGGTACCCCCGGCTGCTGTATGCCCAGAACCCGGGGCCGCCTAGGGGGCCCTGGCGAGTGATGGGGATTGAGGTCTGGGAGCGTCGCCCCCGCCCCCAGCGGCTTCCTCCCGGCCTGCTTCCTTCTGCCCCGGGCGTCTGGCGTTGCCGCCCCGCCTGGGCTGCCGGCAGCTGGAAGGAAGGGGCTTTCTCCGGAGCTGGGGAAGTGGGGTGGGGGGCTTTGCCCCCTCCCTTTTTTGGAGGGGCGTCCTCGGGCGCGGGTGTAGAAAAGCTGAACAGAGGGGAAATGTCAGTGGGGAAGAGGAACGCCCAGGGTACGGGGGAAGTGGGAGCAGGATGGGGGACGCCTGGGTGGGCAGAGTGCAGTGTGCATGGCCAGATCACACAGGTGTCTAAAGGGGAGGGGGGGCAGGACTCCGGGCCCTGGAGCGGAGCCAGCCAGGCCCCTGGGGCCCCGGCGCGGAGCCCGCGGGCTGGGCTCTTGGGGAGCCGGGCCGCCTGGGGCCGCCCGCTCGCCCGCCCGCCGGCGCCTGGGAGAGAGCAGCTCCGCGCCTCTGGGCCCGGGACCTCTCTTTGGAGTCCTAATTACTCGAGAGCGGCTCCCACGGGCTTTCTGCGGGCGCGCCGGAGCGGGCGGCCTAGCCGCTGGAGGGAGCAGCGGCTTGGGGCTGGCTACCTCGCCACCCTCGCCTCCACCCGCCGCGGGCGGCTAATGGGGCGCAGCCGGCCCAGGGATAATCCGGGGTGAGCCGTCCCGAACCTATTAGTGCCCAATCGGCTTTTCCCAAATCCTGTAAACAGCCACCCTGGCTGGTTCTGGGGAGGGGCGGGAGGCTGGGTCGGGCGGGGGCGATGGGGCCGGGGGTGGGGTCATCCACCCTACAGGTCTCAGCCGTGGATGCGGTTGCCTCGGCAACCGGGCTAGGGTGGGGGCACTTCACCAATGAGGTGCTCTCAGTCCGGGTGACGGTTGCCTAGGCAACCCCACGAACAGCCCAGCTTTCCCCTCTGGTCTCCCCCACCCCCAGTCGAAGCTGGGGATGTGTGTGTGGAGGGTGTGCGGTGTATGGGGGTGAATTTAAAGAGGCACCGTCCCTTTTAAAATTAGGTGCTAGGAGGGCGGTGTCTCTGCGGGCCGGGGAGGACGCCCGGTCTGTTTTCGAAGGGACTCTCCCCGCCCCTTCCCGCACCCCAGTTCCTGCAGCGGGTGTCCCGCCCGGGCTGCTGTCCGAGGGAGGAGTTTCCCCTGCGCTTCCTCTTGAGCTTCCCGCTCCGTTTCCGGGGGGCGGGAGGAAGATTGGGGAAGTCAGCTGTTGCCCGGCTACGTCTCTCCCGTGCCAGAGGCCCGTGCTCTGTCCGGGGACCGCGGCCACCGCTGGCGCCCCCTCCCCCTCCGACCTGTACTTACCCCTTCCGGGCCGCGCGTCAACCCCGCCTTTCCCCCTTCTTCCCCGGCGGCCTTGGGCCTGACGTCAGCCCTGCATCCCCCAGGCCTCGGGCCAGCGGCGAGGAGCTGCCTCCCCCAGCCCCCGTCCCGCGGCCCCCAGCCGCCCCCAACCCCGCCCCACGGGCCCGGCGCCATGAGTGAGCTGGAGCAACTGAGACAGGAGGCTGAGCAGCTCCGGAACCAGATCCGGGTGAGGGCCTGGCCGCCGGGCTGCGGCGGCTGAGCGGGCAGGGCCGGGTGGCTTGTGTGCACCGGGCCAGGGGAGGGGTTTGTGTGTGGGTGGTGGTGGGGTACCCTAATATACTCCTGTCTCATCCTCTCCATTCCCTTGTTTCCTGTTCTCTTTCCTCTCCTCCTGTCTTATCTTCGTGCCTCTCCATGAATGGCTCTGCCGTCTCTTATAGGATGCCCGAAAAGCATGTGGGGATTCAACACTGACCCAGGTGAGATGAATCCAGGGCTGGACTTGGGTTTAGGGAAGGAGCACGGGTTGGAAGCATACTTCTCAGAGGGCCCTGCCGCCTGAACCTTCCTGAGCCCATTCTGCCTCCACCTCCAGATCACAGCTGGGCTGGACCCAGTGGGGAGAATCCAAATGAGGACACGGAGGACCCTCCGTGGGCACCTGGCAAAAATCTACGCCATGCACTGGGGGACAGACTCAAGGTGCGTGCGGCTGGGGCTGTGTGCTGAGCTGTCGTGTTTGCCTTGGGCTGAGTTTATGGCAGGCAGGGTGGGCAGGGGTAACCTTGCACGTCTGGTGCCAGAAACAGGATGCCCCTGTTGCCAAGTCTGTTTGGGAAGCCCATGACTCCCAGACATCCCCAGGGGATGGGAAACAGGGCCATACCGACAGGAACTTCTCAGCTGCTGCCGGGAGTTGTCTCCCACCAGATGGGAGAGGGGGAAGGGTGTCCTGCCTCCAGAGGGGGCTTCCCACCCTGACCCCTCTGCGTCTCCATCCACTCTCTGACAGGCTGCTGGTCAGTGCCTCCCAGGACGGGAAGCTCATCATCTGGGACAGCTACACCACCAACAAGGTAGAGGTGGCACCTGAGGCCGGATGGGGCTGGGCTGCAGGCCCTGGCTGGCTCTGACCCTGGGCACTGCCCCTCGTCCATAGGTCCATGCCATCCCGCTGCGCTCCTCCTGGGTCATGACCTGTGCCTACGCGCCCTCAGGAAACTTTGTGGCCTGTGGGGGATTGGACAACATCTGCTCCATCTACAGCCTCAAGACCCGTGAGGGCAATGTCAGGGTCAGCCGGGAGCTGCCTGGCCACACTGGTGAGAGGCGCCTGGCAAGGCACAGGCACTGTTGCGGGGTGAGGGGCTGTGCTGCCCTCCCTTAAAGACCTGGCTGACCAGCCCCTTTCCCCAGGGTACCTGTCATGCTGCCGCTTCCTGGATGACAACCAAATCATCACCAGCTCTGGGGACACCACCTGGTGAGGCCCTGCCAGGGCTAGGCAGTCGGGACTCACCTACACTTCCTGCCGGGGGAGGGAGCACCGCCTCAGTGCTCAGGCGGTAGTCCCCACCCTGCGCAAGCACCGGCAGAGCCCTTGTTCTGAACACTCAGCCTTTTGCTCTGGTGGCAGGAAGGAGGGGGAAGTGGGGGACCTCTTCTCACCTGGGACAGGAGCAGGCTTCTGTCACCCAGTGGCTCCCGGTGCCCCTTGTGTGGAGCCTTCACTGGGCCTGGGCTCACAGGGAGGAGGGGTAGGGGAGAGGGAGTCTGTCCTGCACCCGTCTCTGATCCATTCCTTCTTCCTGTCACCCCTCCAGTGCCCTGTGGGACATTGAGACAGGCCAGCAGACGGTGGGTTTTGCTGGACACAGTGGGGATGTGATGTCCCTGTCACTGGCCCCCGATGGCCGCACCTTTGTGTCAGGCGCCTGTGATGCCTCCATCAAGCTGTGGGACGTGCGGGATTCGATGTGTCGACAGACCTTCATCGGCCACGAGTCCGACATCAATGCCGTGGCTGTAAGTTCTGGGCGAGCTGGGTTGGCCCATCTTTGCCAGGCTCCAGGCCCTGCCCTGCACCCTCATCCCACTCTGGTCTTGTGTCCTGCAGTTCTTCCCCAACGGCTATGCCTTCACCACGGGCTCTGACGACGCCACGTGCCGCCTCTTTGACCTGCGGGCCGACCAGGAGCTCCTCATGTATTCCCATGACAACATCATCTGCGGCATCACCTCTGTTGCCTTCTCGCGCAGCGGCAGGCTGTTGCTCGCTGGCTACGACGACTTCAATTGCAACATCTGGGATGCCATGAAGGGCGACCGTGCAGGTGAGAGCTGGGAGCTGAGCAGGGGGTGGGTGGGGACAGGGAAACGAGGCTGGAGTTCTGACGTCCCGCTCCGTCCCAGGTGTCCTCGCAGGCCACGACAACCGAGTGAGCTGCCTTGGGGTCACTGACGATGGCATGGCTGTGGCCACAGGCTCCTGGGACTCCTTCCTCAAGATCTGGAACTAACAGCCCCGACCCCAGCTGGGCCCAGGCTAGGAGGGGCCCTGCCCATGCCCACACTACAGGTCGGGAGCTCTGGGGCTGGGTGCACACCGAGCCTCCCTCCTCGGGCCACGGGGCCTCGGGTCCCTGCTCCCCTACCCAGGTTTGGTTCCTCCCGGGGCCCCCACTGTGGAGATTAAGATGGGAATAGAATGGGGGAAGAGGAGGGGCAGAAAGCCCTCATCCTTTTGCTGCCCTGGGGTCAGGGCCTCATCCCTCTGGAGGGCCAGAGGCAGGAGGTGGAAACTCCAGGGGCTGGCTTTTTTAAAACTGGTTTTATTTTAATTTTTATTATATTTTCAGTTTTTCCATAAAGGAACCAATTCCAACTCTGTACCTGGTCTCTACCTTTGCTTATGTCTTCCTCGCTCTAGGTATCTGTCCCCAGCGGCAGACCAGCTGGGGGGATGTGGGGCTCCAAATAGTGGGGTGGGGACTACCACTCCTCCTCAGCCAGAAGCGGAGTCACAGGTGGGAGGACCTTCTCTGGCCCGCAGGTCACAGGTGTTCCACACACACAGCCCTCCCATTTCTAGTCTGGCCTGGTTAGGCTGGCCGACCATAGCCACCCCTTGCCTGTGGCTTTTTCAGTTCCCAGCTCTTTTGAGCTGTGCCTCTCGTTCCCAACATCCCCTTACCCCAAGAAACAACTCAGACGCAGGAGGGGAGAACACACACCAAGTTTTATTGGGGGGAAGCGGAGTATTTACAGAGGCAGGTAGACGAGAAGGGAGTCACACAGGTTGGGGAGATGGTGGGTACAAGGCAGACAAGGATACAGAATGACCCCTGCACCCACCCTAACCCCAGGAAGGGCGGGGGAGCAGCCGGGGCCCAGGAAGACGGGCTGGGAAAGGACAGCAAGGGGCCTGAGTCCCTGGGCTGGGGGGCTCAGGGGCTTGTAAACATTGACCACTCTCAGAAGGGGATGGGGGTGGGAGAGGGCTCCCCCTACACTTCCTCACAGGGTTAAGGCCTCTCCAGGCTCAAGGGCCCCCTAAATTCAAAGTCTCTTTAGCTGGGGGGGGAGGGGAAGGAAGAGACGGGGAAGAGTGTCATCCCCCCTCCCCCTGCATTGGCTGCGGCAGGGGTGGGGGCAGTTACATTCAGTCACAACAGTACTCCCCCAACACCTCTAATGCCACCAAATACTGGCTCGAGGAAAGGGGGAGCTGGGGGGCCAGCAGCAGCAAGACATTTCCCCCTGGCCCATCACCCCCTTATTGCTTTAGAGAGAATATTGTCTTTTCACGGACGCTAACACTGTTGAAACCAGGGAGAAGCAGGTGGAGGGGGCCCCTCCACCCCCGAGGCCAGCTTTATCCCCCCAACACTGACCCAGTTGCCACTTTGGTGCAAAAAAAAAAAAAAAAAAGTTAAAAAAAATCATCTCTCTGGGGATAGATGGGGAAAGAAAACTGGGGCCACTCCCCATTTCCCCAGGGCAGGAAGGATAAATACATTCATGGAGGGGAGGCAGTGGCAGAATCTTGCCCTAATACTGCGCTCTGAGCAATGAGGTCCACGGGAGAAGTTAAATGAGAAATCCAAAAGATACAACAAACTTAAAAGAAAAACCCAAACGGAGACAAACCCAGGTAGGTGATTGGGAGTAAGTTGGTGAAGGGCAGCCTACCCCCGACCCAGGAGAGAGACACTCCCATTCTTGACACCCCACCCTACCCAACATTTAAAAACATGAGGGGAGCAGGGAGGGGAGAGGCCGCGTGCTCCTCTCCCATTTGGTCAATGGAGGGGTCAGGGCCGAGCTGGGTGGTCCATGTCCCACACAGCTGGCTGCAGGTGGGGGGCTCCCTTCTAACAGCCCCGCACTGCAACCAGAAGCCCCAAGCGGCCCACTCCGTGGCCTCCTTGGCCCCTCGCCTGCCCCCTTCACAGGAGGAACAACAGTCATGAAGTGGCGCCTCTCTCTCCAGCTCCTGGAGGAACTGCTCCGCCCCCACCTCTCTCGGGTTGAGGCAGCGGGCGCAGCAGGGGCTCGTGGCCCAGAGAATACATTCATGTGGCAAGGCAGGGAGCTGGAACTTTCAGCTTCGCACCCAGGCCGGCCCCCCGAATGGCAGCGGAGGGGGAAGCCCCTCACCAGGGCCAGAGTGGAAGTTCTGCCGGCCTGCCAGCCAGGTGAGGTTGGCACTGCCGGCACTCTCCCATCCACCCTGTCGGCCAGTGCAGGGGGGCAGCCTGGGGCGCTGAGGCGGCCTGGCCCATTTGTGCAACTTTCCCCAGAAGCAGCAAAGCCAAGGGGCTACTTTGGCCCCCACCTCAGACACCTCTGCCACAGTCACAGCAACAAGGGAGCCGTTCACAGCGGGTCCGGCCGGCGGGGCTGAGGGGGCCTCGCTGTGCAAACTGCTGGCACCCCAGCTTCCAGTTACCCCAGTGGCCCACCGTGTGGGGCAGGGAGGGTAAGTGCAGCCTCGGGGGCCAGGCAGGACAGGTCCGTGGGGCCCGTGTCCCCACTGCCCCAAAATAACAGTGTGTTTTTTCTTTCAGTCTCCTAACCATTTTTTTTTTGTTTTTCTTTTTTCTTAAAAAAAAAGAAAAAAAAAGAAAAAAAAAACGAAACAAAAACCTCTGTGGATCTTCCATTGTTGCTCCCCCATCCCCAAAAGGGAAAGGGAGTGCTTAGAGTCTCCTTCTTAACAATTTTTTTTTGTCTCTAATGTTTTCTTCAATGTTGTTTAAAATTAAAAACAAAAACAAAACAAAAAAACCCTTCCCCCCAATCTGTAAAGTGCCTCGTGGTGGGTGAGTTAAGGTGCATCGTGTGGTTTGTAACAAGTGCTGGGGACCCTGCCCCTGCTTCCTCCTATGCTCCTCGTGGGGAGCCTGCAGGCCGGGGACCCAGGGGTCCAAGCCGTTGCTGCTGCCCCTGGCCTATAGCCCAGGGTGCTGGTGGGACGGGCTGGTCAGTAGTCATCCACGCTCTCGATCTCACCAGAAGGTCCATGCAGGGAGTACCCTGAAGCCAGGGGAAGCTGGGTTTGAGCTCACCCACCCAGGCTCCTGCCCAGTGCTGAGCAAGGAGCCTCCTCCCCACTCCAAACTCACCCAAGATGCTGGGGTCCGAGTGCAGCATCAGTGCCCGCCTCTTGGCCTTGCTGCCCTCCCCAGAGCCGAGTTTGGTGCTGTGGTTGGTCTGAAAGGCTGTCTGCAGGGAGCCACTGCTCAGCCAAGCCTCCTGCCAAGCAGCGGGGGGGCGGGGGGGGGGGCGGTCAGGGGAGCGCTGGGCGCCCTCACTGCCTCTGGCCAGGGCTCTGTGAAACCTCACCTGCTGCTGCTGCCGCTGCTGGCTGGCCTTCTGCTTGGCCCTCCGCTCCAGGAATTGTTTGGCAAATTCTTTGGCTTCCAGCGTGTCCCCCAGGCAGGAACGGATATAGTCATGGACGTCGTAGGGGGATTCCACCTCCTTGAGGATCGCTACAGCCATGGGCACTGCGGGGCAGGATGGGGCTGTCAGAGCCCACCGATGCGGGTCTGGTACCCCCAGCCCGGCCTCCCGGGGAAAGCCACCCGTACCGTCCAGGCTGCCCGTGGTGCTCAGCGTGTGCAGCATCTGCTCACACCACTGGGTGAAGCCATCCTGGGGCCGGGGGATGCCCTGGAGCAGCTTCAGCAGCTTCTCTTCCTCTTCCGTCTTTTTGCGCACAGGCCGACCCGACAGGTGGCTGTACGAGTCACTGAGCAGGATGGAGGTGAAGCTCAGGAGTCCCGCACCCTCCCACGCCCACCCCCACAGGCCCCGGCGCCCACCTGATGAGCTCAGGAGTCCCGCACCCTCCCACGCCCACCCCCGCAGGCCCCGGCGCCCACCTGAGGGAGTCCCGCACCCTCCCACGCCCACCCCCGCAGGCCCCGGCGCCCACCTGAGAGAGGGGCTGCTGCGGCTGTTCTTCAGGCCCAGGCTGCGGGCCAGGCTCCCGCTGCTCTTGAGGGTGTCCTCCCAGAGCCCCAGGCCGCTGCTGCCCCCACTCTTGTCGGGCCCGCCCCACAGCGGCCCAGCCTCAGACACCCACTGGTTCAGGGGGGTGGCGCCCAGGCCCCCGAGCTGCTACAGAGGGCAGTAAGTCAGGGTGGCCCAGGCCGGGACACACACACTCAACGCTGAGTGGGAGGTTCGTTCAGGTGGCACGGCGGGTGGGTGAGGTGAGGTGAGGGCCTCACAGAAGAGAGCGCCTCCAGGGTCACATGGGGACCAGTGTGCCCCCCACCCCGGGTCACCCCGGGAGCTGACCGGAAGGGGTTCCCGAGAGCCCCAAGGTGCCAGCCAGCAGGGGCCAGGCCCAGCCTGCTCACCACGCGGTGGTTGGGAGCCTGGGCCCGCGAAGGCTCCCGAGGCGGGGGCTGCTTATGCATCTGCCGCTCGCCCTCCAGCTGCAGCTCCAGCAGCGCCTTCATCGACAGGCCCTGCTTGGCCAGGCCGGCCCACAGGGGGGGCGGGGAACTGGGCGCAGGAGGCACAGGAGGCACAGGGACGGCAGCCACCGCCTGCTGCTGCTGGAGCAGCTTCAGCAGGAGCTCCTGCTGCCGCACCTGAGGCAGAGACGCGGTGAGGGCCGGCGGGCACCCCCGCCCGGCCCAGGCAGGACGTGCGCTCGGCCGGGCCCCCACCTGCTTGCGCCGAAACAGCTCCTCTTCTTCCTGCCGCCGCTTCTGCTCCTCCTGCTGCTGCTGGCGGCGCTTCTCCTCTCGGCGCTTGCGCTCCTCCTCCTCCCGCTTCGCCCTGAGCTCCACTTCTCTGCGCTCCTGGAACTGCAGCGGTCGACATCAGACCTGACGTCAGGCCTTCCCTGCCGTGGCCCGGCCCCCAATACCCGAGGATTCCAGCCCCAGACGCCCACTCACTTTATGCTGCAGCTGGAGTTGTTCTAGAATTGGACCCTGAGTCGAAGAGTTAATTGGTATGTCCCAAAGACTGGCCTCACCGCCTGCAGGGAACAAAGGCAGCTGCAGGAGGGAGCTCAGGCCTCAGGGTACCCACCCACCCGCGGCCGTCGGGGATAGGGAGGGGACTTCAGGGCTCAGGATGGGCCGGGCAGGCAGTGGCTGGCCACACACCTGACTGTGATGAGGCTGAGGTATGTATGTCCCAGAGGGGGCCCGAGTCTGGCGCTGACAGGGACCGGTTCATCGTCGGGAGCAAGTTCTGGTCCCCACCCCTGGGGAGCAAAGCACTGACACTCAGCACCCTAAAGCCATTTCCAGCCTGCACCCCACGCCCCCACCACCCGAGGGCTGTGCGCGTGGCCACGGGAACACGGAGCGAGGATGGAGCATCCCACACACCTGGGGGGCTTGAGAGCTTGGAGCTGCTGCAGGAACGCGGTGAGCTGCTGCTGCGGCGGCGGCGGCAGGTCCCCCAGAGCCGCCTTTTCCCGGAGCGCACACTGCGGGAGCTGGCGGCTGCCGAGAAGTGGACGGGCATGAGGTGGGCCGGCCACAGGGCCAGTGCAGCCCTACTGACAAGCCCTGCTGGGCCCCCCATACCTGCCGACCAGCTGCAGAAACTGCTGGTGCTGCAGCTGCTGGTACAAGGCGGCTGCCGCCAGCTCCTGCTGCTTCTTCAGCCGCTCCTGGTCCATGTTTCCCTGAGTGAGGGCCAGAGAGTTCCGGCGGCTCTGACCTTGGCTTGCTCTGCAGCACCCGCTGCCATCCGCCAGGCTCCCACCTCCCGTCCCTGCTCTGTGCAAAGGGGGGTATGCTCACCAGCAGTGGGGGTGGTGAGGGCCCAGGGGCAAAGGGCACACGACCCCACATCTTGATCACCTCACCCAACGGCTGGAAGCCCTCATCACAGCCCCGCTTCACAAGCAGGGCCATAGAGAAATAGCCCGCCTGGAACCACTCCGCCATCTCCTGTGTCGTGAAGGGGCCTGGGCCAAGGGAAAGGGGGCTGTGGTCAGAAAGGGGCGCCAGAGGAGCCCTTGATGAGAACGGTGCTGTCCCCACGCCCCAGGAGCCCCTCCTGCATGCCCTGTTTCCCACGGGCACCTTGGATCTCCCCCTGCGGGTCCTTGTAGAACCACTTCCGGGCCGCGCCATGGCTGAGGGGGAGGGCGGTGGCAGCTGCAGAGTGGCGCAGGCCCTGGGCCTGGATGGCGGCTGTGAACTGCTCCTCCTCCAGGGAGCTGTCCTGCAGGGAGGCCACGAGCTTCTCCGCCTCCTGGGAACCCAGGGAGAGAGGGGAAGCCTTAACCGGCCAAGCCCAGCAACATCGGACGGGGCTGGGGCTAAGGTGGGGTGGGGTCAAGAGAGCAGGTCCTAACACAGCGGGACCAATGGGGAAGAGCCTGGAACCGGGGCAACGACAGACGGAATAAAGACTCTCTGTCCCCCCAAGAGGGGAGGATCCCCAGAGCCTTCTCAGGCCCCCTCACACCTGCTGCAGGTGCTTCAAGCCTTCATCATCTTCCAGATCTCCAGGTGGCCCAGGGGGTGAACCCACCCCAGGACTCAGCTGCACTGCCCTCATATCGTCTCCTAGAAGGAGCAAAGAAGGGAAGGTGGAATGGGTGAGTCCAGAGGAGGGAGCGAGACAGTCCCCCTTCTACCACCCTTATTCCAGAAAAGTCGGCGCTAACTCTGGCCCCCCCACAAACACTCCTTGCACCTCCTTCCCACAGGGAAGGGGAGCATCTTCCCCACCAGCCCCAGGCTCCAGGGAAAGGGCGGCCCTGCCCTCTGGCTACCTTCAGCTGCCGGCAGGTCTTTCTCCAGAGCATCACCGCCTTGCCCGTTGCCTCCCCAGAGTGGGCCCAAGCTGGGCAGTGGGGATGGGGAGCTGGACTTCTCCTCCTGAGGAGGCAGTGGGGTCAGTTCTTTCCCACCTGAAAGGGAAGGGTAATTACCAGAATTCAAAACCAAAGAGCCGGAAGGCCTTCAAAATGATTTAGCACAAACCTTCCATTTGTGGTCAGAAGGGCCTCTGGGTATTGAGTCCACCCACGTATCTTTGGTCAACACAACTAAGGTTCGGTGAACTGACACCACAAACCCCACTTTGCACACTTCCTCTCTTGCCCCTGCAGTAATGGACACGCATCCGTATCACCGTCCGGGGCTGTACACACAATACCACTGGTTTAATACCGTGTTCGACAGATTCGAGGGACTGTCGAAGGTCATTTTGATTCTGCTTTGATTTTCATCTGGCCCTTGGCCTTCTGGACACAGCCCTGCTGTTTGCAGGCTCCTCCCCACACTGTGTCGGCACCGGCCTCCCTCCGTGTTGCCCGCGGACCCCGCTCGCCCGAGGCTGCAGGCGTCCTCCTTGCCCTACCGCGCAGGCTTACCCGCCTCAGGCCCCTCCTCGTCCAGCCCTTCGGAAGGCTCTTCCTCCTCTTCCTCCAGACCCTGGAAGTCGAGCTCCTGCTCCTCAGGAATGGGCTCCTTGGGGCCCTTCTGCACAGGTTAGGGGATATGACAGGGAGGTGAACGGCAGAGGAAAAAAGAGTGGAGTGAGAGGACCCCCTCAGGGCAGGTTCCCACCAACCTCTAAGAAAAGTCTCCCCCTCGCCGCCTCGCAGATACCTTGACAGGCAAGAAGGCCCCGGAGGCATCGAAGGTGCCCATTTCTTCATCCTCATCGTCCAGACACCACTCCGGGAGCCCATCCTTGTCGTCATCAAAGCCGTCAGGCCCTCGGCCCCTCCGGAGGTGAGAGCCGCCCCCCCCACCCCTCCCCTCCTCTTCACCACACCCTCCTCGATCCCCTCGCAAATCAAATTCAAACTTCCGACGCCGGTCCCCATGTTCCCGCCAGCCAGCAGAGCGGGGGCCGCCATCTGGGCAGGAAAAGTCGGAGAAGGAGAATCGGTATCCCAGTCAAGCCAGAGTCCCCACTCTTCTGCCGCCCACTGGGACCCCCGGCCCGGAACCGGCACTTCCGGGACAGCATTCCCACCCGCCCCGCTCCAGAACTCTCTGCTCCCTCTGCCTGGCCGTAGGTGCCCACCCTCACAGGAAGTTCTCGCCACCCGCCGCCCCCGACGGCGCCCACCTGGCCCCCATCTCACCAGGGCTGGCAGAGCGCCAGCGGTCGCCATCTCGCCGGGGTCCTGCCCCAAGTCTCCAGCTGCCCTCCTCCTCTTCCTCTTGTTCCTCCCGGAGAGAACGCCAGTTCTCGCTATCTGAGCGGGCATGCTCCTTCCTCGGGCCAGCCCCTCCCTCATCAAACCCGGATCGCGCTTGGGAGCAGGGGAAGACACAGTCAGCGGGCGGCGGCCACGGTCCCTGCAAGACTCTTACTATACACCTTGCTGGGAAAGAGGAGCCCAGCTCCGGGCCCTCCTGCCCCTACCACCTCCCCCAGGAAACATCCCCCAACCGGGGCCACCCATTTCAGTCCTCCCCCACCTCTTAACGAACTCAGGGCCTGGCCACCACCCTCGCCACTCTCCATACCTCCATCCCTCCTGGCCGACTTCTCAAACCGCCTCTCGCTTCTGTGGGAGGGACAGGTGTGGGTCAGAGGACAGTTCCGCCCCCAACCTGCAGGATCTCTGCTCACCTTGTTCATTCTGCCCCGAGAGGTGCGGGAGGGGGCGGGGGGGCAGGGGGACGGGGGGGCTTGGAAGGAAGCCCAAGGGCGTGCCCAGAGAATCGGAAGGAAAAGGGCAGGGTCATAGGGGGTCAGAGGGCACAGAGAGAGCTCTCTGACTAGGGCTGATCTGGTGGGTCTCCTGGTGCCCTCTGACGACAAGACCCAAGCCTTCCTCCGTGAGACCCTGGGCCCTAACCCCGGGGCCCCTCTCTGCTCTGCCTCTGTGCCCCCTTCTCCCAGCCTGCACCTGTCATCCCAACTCTGGCTACGCTGGATCTCCCGGGGGTTTCGGCCAAAGGCCCCATCGCCTTCTTCAATGCTTCTTTGGTAAAAGCAACTGTCACCGCGGCCGCGGCCTGGAGGAGGAATGAGGTGCGCGTGGGAAACCTGCCGGCTCACCCCTCCAAGTCCTCAAGACCGCGAATCCCACCGCTGCCCGCCCCAGAACACGCCATCACCCCCCTCTACCTCGGCTCCGCGTGCTGCCCCTGCCACGGGAGGCGCCACCTAGGGGGGGACCAGCCCCTTTCCCCATCAGCCTCAGCACAGCCACACTGTTCACTGACAGGGAGAAGTTTCTCTGAGGAGGGAGCCAGGGGTGGGAGTGAGGACCCAGGCACCTGACCGCTCCCACCCCATCCACAACCGCAACTCCACCATCTGCCTTCCCAACTCCAGCCCCCTCCACGGTGGAGACGCGGCACCCGCCGGCAGGGCCCCACCTGCTCCTCCTCAGTCAGAGGCTCCAGCGCCAGGGGCTGCAGTGGCTCCTCCTGCAGCACCGCAGCAAACTCCTTGTCTTGCAGCTCATCGGGGACCTGTCAACGGGGGCAGGAGGTATCACATGCTCCGGGGCCCTCTCCACCGGCCAAGGCCAAGCGGGCAACTGGGCCACACCCCACGCCCGCCCACCCCTACCTTGCTCTCCTTGACATAGAGGGCCAGCATCTCCTCTCGCCCGTAACGATAGTCGGCCAGCTTGTATTTGGGCATGGCGGGGGATGGGGGTGGGGAGGCCACACTGCCACCACTAGAAAGGGCCCTCAGCCTGCAGAAGGGGCACGAGAAGGAGAGGGACAGAAATCTGAGCAGCCCCGTCCTTCCCGGCTTCTCTACGCCACCCAAAGCACACTTGACTCACCACTCAGGCCCAAAGTTGAGGGTCTCTGCTGCCATTGTGGAGCTGGGCGTGTCCTAGAGGTCGAGGGGATGAGCAGGGGAGGGGGTACCGGGTGTTCACTCTCCAAACACCTGTGGAGACGTGGGGGACACTGGGCCTTGGAGACGGCACAGCCGGAGAGCCCGAGGGTATGAGGACTAGGTGGGTACAGTAATGGGCTCTGTAAGGACTCGCCTAAGCCAGCCACGTGCCACTCACACCATGAGTTAACCAAACAGTCACGGTGGAGGAAGGCCTGGGGGAGGGGAGGAAAACAGGCAGGCAGAGCCCCTTCCAGCTTCCGCAGGGGGACGCCCTCCCTCTGGCCCAGACTCACCTGGCAGCCTTGCCCAGGGAAGCAGGCAGGGCAGGGGCCGGGCTCTCTCCAGGCAAGGGCCTGTGCTGGAGTGAACCAGGGTCCCCAGGCAACTGGATGTTGGTCTGACCAGAGCAGTGCCCAGGGAGGGACCTTCACATCTGGGAAAGATCCTTATTGAGGGGTGAAGAAAAGAAAGTGGGGTTAAATTAAAGGTGAGACAGACCTCCCTGCCTCCAGCCCTCCTCCGTCCTGCATAACGAGAAGGCCCACAGCTGCCTGGAGGCCGCTGGTTACGGAGCACAGGGCAGCCCAGGCCCTGCTCCTCCTCATCGCTGCCCTCCACTCATCAGGCCTCTCGAGCAGTCAGTTCACTCGGCCGAGCCCGGCGGAGGTGCTGGGGGTGTGGCAGGGAACGCCAGGCACCTCCCGACAGCTCGGCACTCTCGCCAAGTGGCCCAGCATTCAGTGAAGGGGTGCCTGAGATACACGTGGATGTTTAGGACAAAGATAAAACACACACACACACAAGCAAAAAACCCACTGGAGTCCCAAATGTTCTAGAGAGAGAAAAGGCCAGTTATTAAGAGGGTGAGAAGTTTGTCTGGGAGCAAAATTACCTCTCCCCTGAGAACACTCAGGTCTGGCCGCTTGGCAGCTAGAATCCAGAGACTCAGTTTGGGGAGAGACCCAGTACAAGGGGAGCGGGGGCTATTCCAGAGCCTGAGGTGGGGCGCGCTGAAGGCCGTGGCCGGCCACTCCAGCCAGCGTGCCCAGGGCTCACTCACCAGACCGGAGTCAACACCGAGGCCCGGTCCCTGGGATTGGAAGAGCCCGATCGTAAGGACAGAGAGCCAAGGAGGGAACGACGTTACCGTGATACAAGCTAGGAAGAAGGCTCCCTCACCACAGAGCGGGAATAAGGTCAGAGTTACTGAGGCTGACAGAAGCGGTTGTGGTGGTGGCAGCGACCCGTCCCTCTAAGGAACAGCGGAGGCGGCTCTCAGGAGGCGGCACATCCCTGGTGGTGCCAAGCAGATTGGGGGAGGGCAGGGGCTCAGGGAGCCGCGTAAGGGCTTCCCTCACTGGCTGGGGCGGAGGCGGGACCGGAGCACCTCCACAGTTCCCATCGACTCCAAGACTCCACAACTCTGGGAAGGAAGGAAGAAGAAGGGTTTCCACCAAAGGGGCCAGGGGAAAGCTGCAGCCCAGAGCAAACTCCATGACAGCCACGGGACCCACTCCCAGAATCCCAGCGTCCTAGGGCGAAATGCAGCTTGTGAGACCATCCAGAGCAGGGCTGACCTCCCCCGGCACGGGCGTCTCTTCTACAACAGCCTCAGCTAGCCACTTCTGGAGCTGGAGCACGCCACAGCCCACACGGCCGTCAGAGAAGACAGGCCTGTTGAAAAGCTCTTCCTGTCACTGAATTCGAGTAGGCCTCCCAGAACAGCCGAGTCCGGTTAGTTCTGTCTATGCTACAACCCTTATGTAATTTGGCCAACGAATGACTCTTGAAAACATTAGCTAAATAAAACATACCAGTCACGGAAGAACAAATATTGGATGATTCCTCTCACGTGAGATTACCAGGGGAGTCAAATTCAGAAGAACAGAGTAGACAGTGGGTGCCAGGGCTGGGGGTGGGGTGGCAAGGAGAGTGGGGAGTTGTTTAACAGAGACAGTTCCAGCTGAAATGGGGCAGATGAAAAAGTTCTGGGGATGAGGTAGATGGCTGCACAACAACGTGATGAATGTATTTAACGCTGCAGAATTGTATCCTTAAAAATAGCTAGCGTGGGGGCTTCCCTGGTGGTGCAGTGGTTAAGAATCCGCCTGCCAATGCAGGGGACACGGGGTCAAGCCCTGGTCCGGGAAGATCCCACATGCTGCGAAGCAACTAAGCCCGTGAGCCACAACTACTGAGCCTGCACTCTAGAGCTCGCAAGCCACAACTACTGAGCCCACACGCCGCAACTAGTGAAGCCCGCGTGCCTAGAGCCTGTGCTCCACAACGAGAAGCCACTGCAATGAGAAGCTGCACACCACAACGAAGGGTAGCCCCCGCTTGCCACAACTAGAGAAAGCCCGCGCGCAGCAACAAAGACCCAATGCAACCAAAAACAAAAAAATAAAAATAATTTTTAAAAAATAGCTAAAATGGTATATGTTATATTTGACCATTTTTCAAAGGTTTGTGGGGGGACTTCCCTGGCAGTCCAGTGGTTAGGACTCCATGCTTCCAATGCAGGGGGCGCAAGTTCGATCCCTGGTCGGGGAACTAGGATTCCACATGCCGCGTGGTGCGGCCAAAAAATAATAATAATAAAATAAACATTACTGGTAAAAAAAAAAAAAAAAGGCTTAGGGGGAAAAGAAGACGTTTGGGGATAGCTATCACATACTAAGTCTTCGTCACTCCAAGAAAAACACCCCACTTCCTTCAAACAAACTCAGGAGAGGCTGTTCTGAGCCTCTTCCAGGCCACCCCAGAAGAGCCCCATCCTAGACGGATGGGACAAAGAGTCCTGCGAGCATGGAAAGCTGCTGCGGGGTGAGAGGACAGAAAGGGGACAACTCACCCTCCCACCCCTCCAGGGAGTGGCAAAGGCGGCTGGCCGCCGGGCGCTTCCCACTTCAGCCGTCGCCCTTCTGTCCTGGTTGCAAGGAGCGAACTGAGAAAAAGCGCTGGCTCCCGGTGTGAGAAGCAGGGAAACTGCGGAGGCGAGAGAGACAGGCAATCAGGCGAGAGGAAGTGGAGGAGCGGCCGGTGAGAAAGGCCAAGCGTCCAGGCGGGCCCAGCCAGGGGAGGCCTGGCTCCCAGAAGCCCGGTGGCTGCCTGGCCCTCCGACTGTGGGCAGCACACACGCGCCCCACCGTTTCTAGCTCCAAACAGGCGTGCGTCTTTCCCACGCCCTTCGTCAAAGCCACCGCTTCTCAGCTGGGGGCAACTCTGCTCCCCAGGACACATGCGGCAATGTCGGGGGACATTTATGGTCAGTATGACTGGGAAATGCCACTGGCATCCAGTGAGCAGAGGCCCGGGTTGCTGCTCCACATCCTACGCTGCCCAGGACGGCCCTCACTGCAAAGAGCTGTCTGGGCCCGGATTACCAACAGGGGCACAGTTAAGAAACCCCACTGTGTGCCGCAGGCAGAAGGTAACCATACCTATTGTCTGTTTATGGGGAAGAATGTAAGACAAGAGAAACCAAATTTACTCCAGCGCATTCCTGCCTCTGAAGAGCAAGGAAATCATTCCCTAATTACACTGTCCCATGAGAGAAACCTGCAATCCTGCCAGGAGGGAAATCCTCGGGAAAAGAATAGATTCAGCAAAATTGTCCTGAGTCTATCACAAACTTTGAAAGCCCAGCATTTGGATCCCCTTCCAGTGAAGGAAAGAGGAGGAGGTGGCAGGCAGCGGACGGAGACAGCATCCCTCCCCGGCTACTTGGCCTAAGGATGTTGTGCTTAGCGCCCACCTCTCAGCATCTGTCTGCCGCATCTATCCACAGCCCGCCCCCTTCTCCTTCTCAAGCCTCAGCATACCCTCACGCCCTGAACACCTGAATTACTGCTCTTAAAAGGCTGCCCCCTGCCGGAGTCCAAGGGAGAGGACACACACTGGTCCTGGGTGCTCACGACAGGCTTGAGGGAACACGAGGGGACCCTGTTCTCTGGGGTTCAGAACTTACAGGAGAAGGAAAAAATCCAGAGAATAGGCAGTCCCAGTACACACTAGGTTAAGGACGTTACTTCCTCACTCCGTCACCGTGACGGGAGCGCAGCACCAAATGCCCCGCACTTGAGCGGCCGCCCAGCCCCCGCCTGTTGGAGGCGGCTCCGCCCTTCCTCAGGGTGGGAAGCTTCTCCACGCGGGGTAGGAGAACTCTTGAGGCTTAAAAAGAGGTGCAAGCCCATGCTCTTCCCAGCTGGTCAGTTTTCCCAGCTCTGCCCTCTGGGCCATCATAACAACGCCCCGCAGCATGTCTCGCAGTTCACAGTTTGCAAAACACTTCCACGCTTTACCTCATTTGATCCCTTCTGCCCACTTGCCCAGTCTTGGGCTCAGGCAGAGAAAACAAGGAAGAGAGGCTGCAGCTGCCCTGATAGGAGACACTGACGTCTCCGACACCCTACCTGAGACTGGAGAAGGGGCACATGTGCAGCAGGAACCACCCCAAATTCACAAGCACACTTTGTGAGTTTTAAACCATTTTTAATTTCTCGTGAGAATCTTTAAAATCCTTCCCATAGGGACTTCCCTGGCTGTCCAGTGGTTAAGACTTCACCTTCCAATGCAGGGGCTGTGGGTTCGATCCCTGGTTGGGGAGCCAAGATCCCACATACCTCGCAGCCAAAAAACCAAAACATAAATACAAAAAAAAAACACAGAAGCGATACTGTAACAAATTCAATAAAGACTTGAAAAATGGTCCACATCAAAAAAAAAAAAACAAAAAAAACAAACAAAAAAATCCTTCCCGTAGCCACTTCTCACCTCCTCTGCTCTAAAGTGGGGCTTTTTTTTTTTTCCTATCCCAAACTCCAACTACAGATGTAAAAGCCAGGGCAAACTGGGGTCCTTTAATCCATCAAACCACAGACAACACTGACGTATCTGCTGACTGAGAAAGACAGGCCAGGAGTCTAAGAACAGAACTCACTTGACTGTAATCACCATGTGGGACCCCTCGAGGTCCCTGGTCCAGGCCATGGCAGCCACACAACGCCCAGATCTGTTCCAACCCTGCCCAGTGACACACTAGACCTACCATCTAGGAAATAAAACTGAGTCTGGGGTGAGGGTGGGTGGCCTGGGACTGCACAGGGAACGGTACCGATGAAGGACCAGAGAGCAAACACCCACACCGTGAGAAGCTAAGGGGACCAGCCTGTTGGTACCCAAGGTGTTTCAGATGCAAGCCAAGGGGCGGGGGCTAAATTGCAACCGCGTGTCAGCTCTCGGGCAGCAGAAAGGCTGTGGAGGCTGATCTCTGGAAAAGCAGCAATGAGAAGCAAGAGGGGAGTGAGACTGGGGTGACTGGAAGAAAGAGCTGGCCAACAAGTACTGGTTGAGCATCTATCCCCGGGGCTAGGCCCGGCCCTATGATGGACCAGAACTGTACGCTCACTGGGAATTCTAGTAATGGCTGGGTAAGACGTGTGAGATGAGGGTCTTTTTAAAGTTAACTTGGAAAAAAAAAAAAGGCAAAGTGTGAGGGGCCGTGACTGGGGAGCTGCTGCATCAGGGGAGATGGGCTGGGAAGGGCTCAGCCTAGCGACAGGACAGACCAAGGTGTTTCACACGGCCGGGCAACCGGGAGGAAGAAGACCCCAATGACCAAGCACTAATGTCGCTCGCTGAAAGGAAATTTAGGCGAAGACCCAGGCGAAGTGCTGTGGTTAAGAGGAGAGGCTTCCACGTTAGCCAGAAGTCACGGAAAGCTTGGACTTTAAGACCCGCCAGGCCCAGCTCAGGCCGATAAGAAACCGGAGGCGCGTTGGTGGATATCTCCGGGGAGAACCGGGCATTAGGGTCCCGGGCCCCCGGGCGGAGGATGCGGGCGGGGGTAGGCGGGGGGCCTGGGCCCGGCTTCCGAGGGCCGGAGAGCTACCGTTAGGAGCGCGGGGGTGGGAAGGAGGCGGGCCGGCCCGGGAGGACGGCGTGCCCTTCAGGGAGGGGGCGCCAGGTGCGGGGGCGCGGGCGGCCGCCCCCGGGAGGGAGCCGGCCTCCCTCCGGGCGGCGCGGGGGCCCGGCCCCCGCCGGGGGAGGGTCAAGCGGGGAGGGCCGGAGGGCGGGCACACCGGGCGTCGGGGCGGCGGCCTCGGGAGGAGACGGGGGAGGGTCCGTGCCGGCGGCCCGCGCTCCCGCTTTGGCTCTCGCAGGCTCGGCGCGGCCGCCTCGGCGTCGGGGGCGGGCCTGGCCCGGGCCCGGCCGCGGGCCGGGCTCCGCGGGGTCGCCGGGCGCTTACCGCGGCGGGCGGGCGGCGCGAGGCTCCGGTCCCGGGGCGTTGGCGACGCGCGGCGGGCCGGGGGGCGGTGGCAGCGGGGGAGGGGTCGCTGGCGCTCCCGCGGCGGCCGCTCCTCTCTGTTTGTGTTTGTAGCAAGATGGCTGCCCGCCTCACACCACGTGACGCGGACGCGGGGCCGCGGGGCCGCCCCCTCCGCCCCCGCCGCGGCCGCCGCCACCGCCACTGCCCCCCTTTGCTACTCCGGCCCGCTCCGACCCGCACGGCCTAGCGCGCTCCTAGCGTGCCCGGCGGGCGCGGCCCGGATGCCCGCCTCCCCCGAGCCCCCCCGGCACGTGACCTGGGAGCCCGGTGCCTCACGTGACACAGCCTGCTGCGGGCCGGGGGGGTTGTGAGGGTGTCCCCGGGGTGCTCCCCGGCTGCCCCCCCCTGCACGCGATGCGCGACCATCGCGACGAAGGCCGCCGCTAGCGGCATCGCCCGCCTCCCGGACGGTCGGCTTCCTCCGGGAAGCCCGCCTGGATTGAAGGAGACCACGTACAACCCAGAGGTGTGTTCGTCGGACATCCCCGGGGTATACGAAATAAACGAGGAACCTAATGGTTTAGAAACAAGTCCGAGGCAGCACTGGCTGGTGAGATCTGGAGTTTCTTTCTGGCTCCGCCACCGACTAGCCCCCTAGACCTCGGGGGCGAAGGAGTTGACGGTGTCGGGCCTTAGTTTCTGTTTTATAGTAAGGTATTGATGCTCTGCTCCGCCCCATCCCTGGCCCCCATTCCACTCCCTTCCGGAGTGCTGAAAGAATTAAAATAGGTGAGTGTGAAAGGCTTCGGAAAGAGAGAAACTACTATGCAAATGTGAGAAGTAGATTGACACCGCCTTTGTTTAAAAAGGAGGTTTTCAAGAATGACTTTTCCGATTCCCTGAACTTTTTAGGATGAAAAAGTCTTGTGTGTGTTTTCACCGTTTTCTTTGGAAGTTACGCCAGAATGTATACTCTACTTCCCAGCTTCCTAAAACAGCCGTTACCAAAAACAATATAATCCTCAGGACAGGGAAGGGCAAATTCAGACTTGGAACTTGAGTCCTCTGTGTTTCGCCAAAACGGAGCGCCGACCTCCGGAGCTACCAGGAAGGCCCTTTGTTCTTGCACGGAGCACACCCCAGGTTTCTATGCACTTATAGATTTCGTGTCTGCTTTTTTCAGTTCCCTTGTCTTTCTTGCAGTCAGGATTCCTGCCTCAGTGTAGTCAGTGAAGCTGCTTGTTCACAGGCTGGAAAATGCAATTGTTTAAAGCGAGGGCTTATGTGCTGGTTCCATCCTATACTGACCGTGGCCTTGGGCAACTTTACTCATTTCGGAGTCTCTGGATTGTATGGTAAAGCACTTAACACAGTGCTTGGTATAGGGCAGGCACTCCACAAATGTTAGCTAGTGGGGCCTTCTGGGTCCACAATATTCACATTGTCAACTGTGTGAAAATATATCAACAGAATCCAATCTCCAATCAAGTTCTTCTAGAACAAAGTTCTCAAGTTTATGACAGCTGTTTTTTCTTACTCCAAAGCTTTTGTTGTTGTGTCCCCCCCCCCCGCCCACTTTCCTAGATGTGTCCTACCCTCTGAATAAGGTCTTCGCCTTTTGGCCTGTTTTAATGATTATTTAGCAAATGTGAGATTGTAAATTATAGTGGAGAAATGGTACAGGGGAAAGAGGGGGGAAACCCCTGTGAAGGGGAAGCAGTCAGGGACAGTGGTGGCCTGTGCTGAGCAGGAAGGAAGGGCAGGATTTGGGTAGATTTAAGAAAAGTGAGCGTCAGCTTTAGAATAGTGACAAGCCAGGCTGATGGGAGAAGAGGACCTGGATTGCTAGTTGGATGAGAAGTGAAGTGAAACTTAAGTTGAGGGCTTCGAATGCTATCATGAAAGTGTTTTTGATTGGACAGTAGTACCTACCTACCTACCAGATGCTTTGTGTCAGGGAGAGCACGCTGGACTCCAAGGTAGAAGATTGGAGTAATTGATCGGTCGCCCTGGGTTTCCTGTATACCAGCTTGTGATCCTGGCCAAGTAATCTCCCCCAGCCGTAAAGTGAGAATGCGTTTGCTGCTGATGACACTGTGGAAATTGAATTGCATAAGCACCCTCTCTGAGAAAGGAAACAAATCAGAACTGTGAATCTCCCATACAAAATTAAAGAAAAGAATTTGAATGAAGAAAATCACTTGGACCTAAGATATTTTTGTTTATTCAGGTTTATTCAAGACTATGCTGTAAAATGCCTTGGTCTGTGTTATTTTGAATTTGGAAGCTTTTGAACTAAACAAAGAGTTGTGGTTAGATGGTTTATCGAGATGAAAGGGAAGTCTCAAGTAAGAGTAAACAGCCAAACTCTCTGCCTTTTTTTCCTAACGAGCTAAGTTCTTTGGTCAATCAAGTGTAAATGCTTGTCAAGTCACCAGTGCAAAATCACCACATTGCTAAATCCACTGGTTTGTTACCTCCTGTGGCCTACCAACAGCATATGACACAGCTGGCCACTACCTCCTCCAAGAAATGCTTTCTTCACCTGGCCTCCAGGTCACCGCACCCCTTGGTTTTCCTCCTACCTCATCAGCTGTTCCTTCTGAATCCTTTGCTGGTTCCCTCCTACTTCCCTATCTCCCAGGGCTCAGACCTCCCAGACCTCTCCATTGTAACAGGAGGTACTGCACAGGATCTGAGCCCAGCTGCTAGACGTTACTGCCTCACCTTAGCCATTGCGTCCTGTGGAACATCTTGCATCCCCCCAAGGTCATATTGGCTGCACCTCCTTGAGGGTCCACTGAACCCTATCCATGCTCCATGCTGAGCAGCGGTTGCACTGTCTTGCTCATCTTGTTTGCCTTCCACAGTAAACTCTGAGCTGCTCAGCACAGTATTGTTCTAGGATGTACGTAGTCTTCCAGCAGCCTAATGGGTCTCCTTGATCCAACTTTTATTGCTGAGTAGCAGTCCATGGTAGGGATGTACCACACTTTAACCAGTCACCCATTGAAAGACACAAGGGTTGTTTCCTGTCTGGGGCTTTTACAAACACTGCTATTACAAACACTGCTGTGGACATTTGTGTACGAGTTTGTAAATTCCCATGTGTGCTCTTGCTGGGTCATATGGTGAGTGTATGTTTAATTTTAGAAGAAGCTGCTGAACTATTTTCCGGAGTGGCTGGACCATTGAAAATTCCCACAAACAGTGTATGAGAGATCCAGTTTCTCTGCATTCTCCTAAACACTTAGTATTGTCAAAATTTTTAATTTTAGACATTCTAATAGGTGGGCAGTGGCATCTCATCATGGTTTTAATTTGCATTTCCATAATGGCTGTGTTGAACATCTTATGGGCTTATTTGTCATCCTTATACCCTCTTTGCTAAAGAACCCTCTGTTCAAGACTTTTGCCCATTTTCTATTTTTGTTTGTTTGGTTTTGTTTTTTTCGGCTGCGCCAGGTCTTAGTTGCAGCACTCGGGATCTTCGTTGTGGCATGCGGGATCTTTCAGTTGGAGCATGCGAACTCTTAGTTGCAGCATGTGGGATCTAGTTCCCTGACCAGGGATGGAACCCCGGGCCCACTGCATTGGGAGCACGGAGTCTTAGCCTCTGGACCACCAGGGAAGTCCGTAATTGAGTTGTTTTCTAACGCTTGAATTTAGAGAGTTCTTTACTCTGGATACAAGTCCATTGTTGGATATGTGATTTGCAGGTATTTTCTCGCAGTCCGTGGCTGGGTGGTCTTTCACAGAATAAAAGTTTTTAATTTTGATGAAGTACAATTTATCAATTTTTTTTAAACCATATATTACTTTTCACATATTTATTTATTTATTTTTGGCTGCATTGGGTCTTCGTTGCTGTGCATGGGCTTTCTCCAGTTGTGGCGAACGGGGGCCACTCTTCGCTGCAGTGTGCGGGCCTCTCATTGCAGTGGCCTCCCATGCTGTGGAGCACGGGCTTCAGGCACGCCGGGCCCCAGTAGTTGTGGCACGTGGGCTCAGCAGCTGTGGCTCACAGGCTCTAGAGCGCAGGCTCAGCAGCCATGGCACACGGGCTCAGCTGCTCCACGGCATGTGGGATCCTCCCGGACCAGGGCTCGAACCCATGTCCCCTGCACTAGCAGGTGGACTCCCAACCACTGTGCCACCAGGGAAGTCCTCAATTTTTTTCTTTAATGGATCGTGCCTTTGGAGTTGTATCTAAGAACTCTTTACCTGACCCTATGTCATGAAGACTTTTTTCCTATATTTCTTCTAAAAGTTTTATAATTTTCCATTTTATGTTTAGATCTACCATCCATTTTGTGTTAATTTTTTGCATAGGGCTGAGGTTCAGTTCTTTGCCTATTTATTCAGTTGTTTTAGCACCACTTGCTGAAAAGACTCATTCTTTCCCCATTCAGCTGCTTTTGCACCTTTGCCAAAAATCAGCTGGCTGGCTCTTCCGCGCCAGCCAGACAGGGGTCCATACGGCGTTGTTCTGGACTCCCATCGTAACTTAAAGGGAAACTTTCACAATTTCCAGAGCCTTTGATATCCTGCAAATGAAGGAGGAGGATGTCCTCAAATTCCTTGCAGCAGGAACCCACTTAGGTGGCACCAACCTTGGCTTCCAAGTGGAACAGTACACCTACAAAAGGAAAACTGATGACATCTACATAATAAATCTGAAGAGAACCTGGGAGAAGCTTCTGTTGGCAGCTCATGCCACTGTTGCCATTGAAAACCCAGCTGATGTCAGTGTCATATCCTCCAGGAATACTGGCCAGCGAGCTGGGCTGAAGTTTGCTGCTGCCACTGGATCCACTCCTATTGCTGGCCGCTTCACTCCTGGAACCTTCACTAACCAGATCCAGGCAGCCTTCCGGGAGCCAAGACTTCCGGTGGTTACTGATCCCAGGGCTGACCACCTGCCTCTCCCAGAGGCCTCTTACGTTAACCTGTCTACCATTGCTCTGTGTAACGCAGACTCTCCTCTGCGATAATGTGGACATTGCCATCCCATGCAACAACAAGGGAGCTCACTCCTTCCCAGTGGGTCTGATGTGGTGGATGCTTGCCGGGGAAGTTCTGCGCATGCGTGGCACCATCTCCCGTGAACACCCATGGGAGGTCATGCCTGATCTTTACTTCTACAGAGATCCTGGAGAGATTGAAAAGGATGAGCAGGCAGCAGCTGAGAAGGCTGTGACCAAGGAGGAATTTCAGGGTGAATGGATTGCTCCAGCTCCTGAGTTCACTGCTACCAGTCCAGGTGGTGGACTGGTCCGAAGGTGTGCAGGTGTCCCCGTGCCTCTTCAACAGTTCCCCACTGGAGGCTGGAGTGCTCAACCTGCCACTGAACACTGGTCTGCAGCTCCCACTGCTCAGGCCGCTGAGTGGGTAGGAACAAGCACTGAGTGGTCTTAAGCAGTTCTTCCACAAACTCTTAAAATGGAAATAGGTTGATGGAAAATAAACAGTTTCTTAAAAAAAAAAAAAAAATCAGCTGGCTGTACTTGTGTGAATCTATTTCCAGGTTCTCTATTCCATTTTATTGATTTTTGTGTCTGTCCCTTGGCAGATATCACACTGTCTTGATACTGTGTTTACAAAGTAAGTCTTAAAATCAGGTGGTGTGATTCCAACTTTTTGTTTTTCAGAATTGCTTTAACTTCTCTTGCCTTGCCATATAAATTTTACAATAAACTTATTTACATCTACAAAACTTCTTGCTGGGATTTTCATAGGAATTGCATTAAATTTGGAGAGAATTGACATCTATACTATGTTGAATATTCCAATACGTGGACACAGTATATCTCTCCATTAATTTAGATCTTTGATTAGCATTTTGTAGTTTTAAGCAGAGTTTGTACATGTTTTGTTACATTTATACTTAAATATTTTTCGCTCCCCCTCCTTTCCTCCTCCCCCTTCCCCTCTCTCTCTGGAGTGATTGTAAATGATTTTAAATTTTGGTTTCCAGCTGTTTATTGCCAGTACATAGAAATACAATTGATTTTTTTAACTTTTTTTTTTTTTTTGGCTGCCTTGGGTCTTCGTTGCTGCGCACGGGCTTCCTCTAGTTGCAGTGCGCGGGGGCTCCTCTTCGTTGTGGTGTGCGGGCTTCTCAATGGTGTCTTCTGTTGCGGAGCACGGGCTCTAGGCACACAAGCTTCAGTAGTTGTGGCTCGCAGGCTCTAGAGCACAGGCTCAATAGTTGTGGCGCACAGCCTTAGTTGCTCCGTGGCATGTGGGATCTTTCTGGACCAGGGCTCGAACCCGTGTCCCTTGCATTGGCAGGCGGATTCTTAACCACTGCGCCACCAGGGAAGCCCTACAAGTGATTTTTGTATGTTAATCTTGTATCCTGCAAACTTGCTAATAAGCTAATTTATTAATTATATGTTTTTTTTAGATTCCTTGGGACTTTTTATGTATACACAATCATGTCATCTGCAAATAGAGACAGTTTTTTTTTCTTCCTTTACAATCTTTTCTTTGCCTTATTGCACTGGCTGGGACTTCCAACAATGAGAGTGGTGAGAGACGACATCCTTTCCTTGTTCTTGATTTTAAGAGAAAGGTGTCCAGTCTTACACTATTAAGTATGATGGGAAGCTGTAGTTTTTTTGTAGATGCTGTTTACCAGGTTGAGGAAGTTCCTTCCATTCTCTTTTTGCTAAGAGCTCTTATCATAAGTGGGCACTAAATTATGTTAAGTGGTTTTTCTGTATCAATTGACATGATCGTATGTGTTTTTTTCTTTAACTTGTTAATATGGTAGATAATACTGTTTGGTTTTCTTACACTGAACCAGTCCTGCATCTTTGGAATCAACTTTACTTGGTTGTGGTATATCATTCTCTATATACTGCTGGATTCAGTTTGCTAACATTTTGTTGAAGATTTTTTGTGTTGTTCATGAGAGGTATCCATCTGTGATTTTTCTTCTTTTGTATTATCTTTGTCTGGTTTTGGCCTCATAAAATTAATTAGGAAATGTACCTTCCTCTTCTGTTTTCTGGAAGAGATTGTGTAGAATTTGTGTTACTTCCTTTTTTTGTGTGCGTGGTAGAATTCACCAGTAAAACCATGTGGGCCTAGATATTTCTTGTTCTAAATTTTTTTTTAACTATGAATTTAATTACCTTAATAGTTACAGAGTTATTCAGATGATCTATTTCATCTTGGGTTAGTTTGGTAGTTTGTTTTCTAGGAGCTGGTCCATTTTATCTAAGCTGTGAAATTTATGTGTGTAGAGTTGTTTGTGTTGTTCTCCAAGTATAATTCAATGTTTATGGGATCTTTAGTGCTATCCCCTCTTTCATTTCTGATAATCATAATTTGAGTCTTCTTTTTCTTGTTCTCTCTTTTTTGTCAGTCTTGCTAGAGGTCAATTTTATTGACTTTTTCAAAGAACCAGCTTCTGGTTTGAATTTCTTTATTGTTTTTCTGTGTTCAGTTTCATTTATATTTGCTCTTTATTATTTCCTCCCATCTTCTCCCTTTGGCCTTACTTTTTCTAGTTCCTTGAGGTGGAAGCTTAGGTTATGCTTCCATTCTTTTAAAAATACTGTTCAGTGTTTCCAGAATACTCCTTGCTTCCCTGAAGAATTCCTGTTTGTCCATCAAAACTCTGTTCAGATGCCACTTCTGAGATGGAGTAAGGTTGTAGCCAGCATTTCCTCTTCAACCCCAAATAACCCCCCAAACTTGTAAGAATCTGAAGCTGAAAGAACCACAGGATTTAAGTGGTGCTGGGAGAGAAGTTCTCAGGAGCCTGGCCTCTTTCCAACCTCCAGTCAAATGGGGTCAGACTCTACCCCAGGCAACTAGAGAGAGGTCTGGGGTGGGGGTGGGGGGGCGGTGTGCATAAAAATGCCAGCTCAGGGACGTCCCTGGTGGTCCAGTGGTTAAGACTCCTCGCTCCCAATGCAGGGCACCCGGGTTCCATCCCCGGTCAGGGAACTAGATCCCACATGCTGCAACTAAAAGCCCGCATGCCACAACTAAGACCCAGCAGGGCCAAATAAATAAATTGTTTTTAATTAAAAAAAAAGCTAACGTGTAGGCTTACAGTTTGTAAGGTTATATTGAGTTTTGCAACTCAGTAGCAAGACAGGAATTCTCATCCCCATTTGAGTGATGAGGGAACTGAGGTCCTCACTGCAGGTCTAACTCATTTCCAAATGGAACTCTACAGAAGCTAAACCAATCTGGGCAGAAAGCCCCTTCCCACTGGTCTTGGGGAGCCACCAACCCCCAGGTGTTGCCCTGCACTTTCCCGCCAGGGGGCGCACGTCCGTACTCCCAGGTGTTGGGCAGTGACCGAAGAGCTGGCGGCGGGTGGGGGTGGTGGAGGGGTGCGAGTGGGTCAGGGGGGCCCAGGGGAGCTGTGAAGGCTGGACCTGCGGTTCATAGCTCGCGTCCCCAGGGAGGGGGAGGTCAGCCCTGCCAGACGCAGGGAAGAAGGACGGGTCCCCGTGAACTGCAGAGGAGTCCCGGAGAGCTGTCCTCCGCCAAGGGCCGGGCCTCGCCACTCGTTACCCGCCCTCAGTCTTTGGGCAACAGGAACCTTGGGCGGGAGGTCAGTTCTGCCAACTCTGCCACACCTCCTCTGACCCGAAGAACTGCGATGGACGCGAGAGGGCAGACTTGACTTCAGACCCCTTCGCGATCACGTTCTACGGAACTCGCTGCCCTCCCTGCTATCTTTGGAAGACCCTTACCCCCAAATCCTCCACGCCCCTACAATAGCCTCCTCTCCTCTCCCCTTCGGGACACCTCCGCGAACCGGGGACTCGGATTGGCCCAGGAAAGCTGACCTCCCCTTCCCAGACCCTCCCCAGCTCCGACTTGGTACACGCCTCCTGCCTCTGCGCCCCGCCTGGGAGGCGTACACGTGGTAGATCCCATCACCCCCGGAAGCCTCGCGTTACTCAAACACATCGCGCGGTTTTGCGAGCTCTCAGGAAAGGGGCGGGAGAACGGAGGCCAGGAAGGCGATTCGTGGATCCCGCGGGCTTGGCTGCAGGGGCCGAGCGCGCGTGCGCACTCGGCACCCTTTTCAGGAGCCAGGAGCCAGGAGCCGGCTGGGTTCTAGCGCTCGAGCGCTCCGGCGGTGTTCACCTTTCCTTCTTGGGGCCTGGGGGTCGCGAGAAGCGCCCTATATTCCGGCCGGTCGGCGTAACGCTTGAGTGCCCTGGCAGGGGAGCGGGCCGCGGCGCGTGGAGAACACTGTGGACCGGAGAGAGTAGGCGCGGAAGAGCTGGGGAAAGGGGGCGGTGGAGGGGCCTGGAGGTTGGGGGCGATGTGATGAATGAGTAGGAACTGGGGGTGGGGGAGATGCGGGAGCTTGAGGTGAGTGGAAGGGAATAGAGGCGTCGAGTGCGCCTTCTCCCGGCTTCACCCTTTGGGCAGGAAACGGGGTGGGAAAGGAAGCGTTGGTCGCTCGTCACCCCTGGCTGATCTCGTCTCTTCCTCGTGCCAGGGCTCACAGCATGGCCGAAAACCGAGAGCCCCGCGGAGCCGTCGAGGCTGAGCTGGACCCGGGGGAGTACACCCTGCGGAAGCGGCTCCCCCACCGCCTGCCCCGGAGGCCCAATGACATTTATGTCAACATGAAGACTGACTTCAAGGCCCAGCTGGCCCGCTGCCAGAAACTGCTGGATGGAGGGGCTCGGGGTCAGAACGCATGCAGTGAGATCTACATCCACGGCTTGGGCCTGGCCATCAACCGCGCCATCAACATTGCCCTACAGCTGCAGGCTGGCAGCTTCGGGTCCTTGCAGGTGGCTGCCAATACCTCCACCGTGGAGCTTGTCGATGAACTGGAACCAGAGATTGATACGCGAGAGCCGCTGACCCGGATCCGCAACAACTCGGCCATCCACATCCGTGTCTTCAGGGTCACACCCAAGTGATTGAGATGAGGCTGGCCCACCTTATCCGCCCACCCCCGTACAGCTAGGCTCAGATGTGGCTCTTCTTGGACTGAGTACTGTCCTGGACCTTCTTCCAGAGCCATGTAGGAAAAAGCCTGTCCCCTCGCAGCCCAGAGGACTCTGAATTGAGAGGGCAAATACTGTCTTTTGTTGGGCCCAAGCAGTGGGGCCTCCTGAACCTTTGTGGTCTGTAACCATTGTCGTATACAATAAAAAGTGTCAAGTTGTGTTGGTGCCCTGCCACCACGCTGCACTGCCTCTCCCCTGTGTAAATTCTGGAAAGGAGAGTAGGAAAGAACTTTACAAGGATTTAGGTACAGTAGGGGCACCCCAGTGTTTCCTGCCGTCACAGAAAGCATAAATTGTACTACGGACACTGCAACCTAAAACCAACTTCAGTACAGTGCAGAAGCCTGACAATTCCAATGTTTGCTTTAAAATATTTCATCCTCACAGAAGAAGGTAGGGCAGATAAAGTATATACTCTCACCCGCTGGAGTGCAGCTGGGGTGTAGTTGTATGCTAGGAAAGCATCAGGTTCTCTGCTGGCGGTTCCCAGGCACAGGAAGGGTGAGGGTTTAAGGGTGAAGAGGGCAAACAAAGATGGGGGCCTCCTTTGTGTCAGCCTGTGGTAGGGACTGAGACACTGCTTCATTTGATTCCTGGTCCTGTGGGGCCCAAATTGTTCTAAACAGCTATGGTCCAGAGCCCTTCAGACCCTTGTGGCTGGGCTGTTCTAAGCAGGAAAGGATTGCCTTTCCTTTGAATTACTGGGCACACAGGTCATAAGTACTTTTTTGTTGGGATATTTGTAGGAGGAGCTGATTTTTCATGTTTATCAAACAAGTCACCTAAAGCAATTTTTATCAAAGTGGGTGGTGACCGATATGTGGGTCTTGAAATCAATTTACTGGGTCAAAGGCTTTTAAAAAGCAAGTAAAAAAAAAGTACAACTTCAATGATAATATTTTGTTGACACTTTCAGTTATAGATGTGTATATAGACACATACGTGCTAGTTATGACATCAGTTTTACTGTTGGGCGAGGTCACAGGAGTTTGAAAGCCTTTGATCTAAACGTTAGTAACAGAATTTGGAAGGCAGTTTGGTTTGGGGTTCTGAAAATTAGCCTCCTTGTTTAACAAAACCTCTCCCTCTGGCTTGAGTATTCCTGTTGACGAGGGATTCATGCTGCGGAAGTGACTGCCAGCCACTCAGGAAAGTGAACTCCTTACAGAAGGACTAGCTTCATTCTAACAACTAAATACATGCTGAGTGCCTACTGTAAGCCGAGGCCTGGGCTGGGCCCTGGGGATACAAAGATGGGTGTGAAATGGCCCCTGCCTTCAAGGAGTTCACCACTTAGTTGGGAAGGTGGATATACCCATTTTTTGTGAAATGAGTAAGATGTGTTACGTAAGAAGTAAGAATAGCCACGATACAGAAGTGTGGAGAAGGAAATGGCTAACTTCCTGGTGAGGTCTCAGATGGTTCCATCTTTTGACCTGGGTTTTGAAGGATGAAGAGGAGCTTGCCAGGCAGAAGAGAGGGGAGAGGGCATATCAGACAGAGGGATCAGCGTGCACAAAGGGGATTCATGAACAAGCAGGGTGTGTTCTGGGACTGGAGGGTCACTCGGGCAGCTAGAAAGTAGCTGCGCGGGCTTTCTCTAGTTGCGGCGAGTGGGGGCTACTCTTCGTTGCGGTGCGCGGGCTTCTCATTGCTGTGGCTTCTCTTGTTGCGGAGCACGGGCTCTGGGTGCACGGGCTTCAGTAGTTGTGGCTCGCGGGCTCAGTAGTTGTGGGTTGCTGGCTTTAGAGCACAGGCTCAGTAGTTGTGGTGCACGGGCTCTGCGGCATGTGGGATCTTCCCGTACCAGGGCTCGGACCCGTGTTCCCTGCATTGGCAGCCGGATTCTTAACCACTGCGCTGCCAGCGAAGTCCCTCCCTATCAGCCTTGACTGCAAGACTCCCTTGTCCAGGAGCCCCCAGTAACGGAGTGGGGAGCCGGCAGGGAGCTGGAGGGAACTGTGTGTGTCCCTGCACGTATGTGCTCCGCTCTCTGCTCCTGGCCTGGGCCCAGCAGAGGTGGTGGCAGCAGCCCTTTTGCATTTGGTTTGTTTTGGCAGCTACGTCTCCCAGCTTATTTGTTTGTTGTTTCTACTCCGAGTTCTCTCACTGCTTGCCAGTGGGGCTTCCCTCAGTGGCAGGTCTGCGGAAACAGCCCCTAGTCATTGCCACCGAAGGAAGAAGGGGTGTGAGGGCAGGTAGGGGGCGTGGGGAAAGCTCCCGCATCTGTTGGAGTTCATGCGTGGTGGACCGGGCAGGGAGCTCTGCATTCCCTCTGCAGGGAGGCCAGTGCCGGCCTCTGCTTCCCTCCCTCTTTGGTTCTCTGAAGTGTCTTCCATCACAGCTTGGGAGGTGATGGGGGTAGAAGGCGTGTCCAGGTGCAGTTTCCCTCCCTTTTGCTCAACCACTATGGAGCCCACAGAGAGTGCGAAATGACCTCCTACTTCAAAAACAGATCCCCAGAGGCCAGATTGGAAATGCTCGTCTTGGAGGTGAGTGTAGACCTTTTCTCGTCATCCGTGGTATTATTGAGCATGCACTGGTTGTATGGAATCTGTGTTAGGCGCCAGGTCTGCCTGGAGAGGTATAAACTCCTGGTTCTCTAAAAACTAATAGGAAAAAGGACAGATTTAAAAAGACAAATCATTTACGTGGTGCTTGGAGTTGTCCTAGCATAGTAAGGGCTCAAAAAATAGTAAGGGCTACTATTGTTAGCTTGAGCCATTTTGCTAAGGAATGGTTTGAGCCTCTTCATGGGGGTGGGGAGAGGGGAAGGAAGGTGATTTGTGTGTGTTTGGTTTACAAGGCTGGGTTATTAGTCCTGTCGGCTTTTACTTTTGTGGCACGCGTGGCAGGGAAGAAGGGAGGCCCTCAGAGCACATGAACTGTTTTGGATGGGCGGATGATCCTAGGTGAGTTCCCAGTGCTTGGTCAGGAGTTCGGGGAACAAACCCTGGAGCCTATAGGGAAGTTGGACTAGAGGCATGTGTCAAATGTAGTTCCTTAGGGAAGAGATATCCCGCTACACGGATTTGGGGGTGAGGCAAATGTTATCCCACCAAGAGAGAAGTCTGTGAAAATGACCACTTATGACTCCATCTTCCTAATGACATTATGGGTGCTTTTTAATTGATGTGTTTTGGTTTAGCCATATTTTCTAGTTGGTCAATGATCCTGTATTGTTTTTGTAACAGGAAAACGTTATTTTTTTTTTTTTTTACAAAGCCTGTTCCTTTGGTCTGTTCCCTAGGTGGGGTGATCAGGGGAGTTCCTTATCAAACTGCTGAGACGACTTCAAGGAGAAGCAGCGATTCCGTTGTGCAATCCAGTAACTAATAAATATCTGACAGATGAATGGCTGGATGTATGCATGCACAGGAGGACAGCTTGTTATTGGCTACCCTATAACAAGTCTCTGCTCCCTTAGAAACACCAAATATCTTTCACTGGAAGTGTGCAAGCAGAGGGTGGAAGTTCACCTTCATGGGATGTCCTAGGTCCCTTCCAGCTCAGAGTCTATGAATCTCGTTTGCTGCAAGAAAAATATACTTTCCTGAAAGTACTAAAATTACTTGCTGGTTGATGAAATAAGACATGAACAGAAGGTCTTGCTTATATACAGATCGGAGGATGCCTCTGTCAAGCAATAGGTTCTCGTAACTCATTGGTTATCAGTGAGCCATGAACAATTTGGGAAAATATTTGCTAAACTTGGAGGTTTAAGAGTATGTCTAAGGCTTCTATAAACTACCTTGAGTAGATCTTGGCCTATGTTCCTCCAAGTAGGAAGAGCCTAAAGAGTTCACGCAGGGCTTCCCTGGTGGCGCAGTGGTTAAGAACCCGCCTGCCAATGCAGGGGACTTGGGTTTGAGACCTGGTCTGGGAAGATCCCACATGCCACGGAGCAGCTAAGCCCGTGTGCCACAACTACTGAGCCTGCGCTCTAGAGCCCGCAAGCCACAACTACTGACCCCGCGTGCCACAGCTACTGAAGCCCGCGTGCTTGGAGCCCATACTCCTCAACAAGAGAAGCCACCGCAATGAGAAGCCCGCGCGCAGCAACGAAGAGTAGCCCCCACTCGCCACAACCAGAGAAAAGCCCGCGTGCAGCAACGAAGACCCAACGCAGCCAAAAATTAAATAAATAAAATTTAAAAAAATAGAGTTCATGCAAAATCCTTAAGCCCCATGTTAACAAAATGAAACTTTTGTGTTCACGACTGCACCCCTGCAAAGATCTTAAATGGGAGAAAGACATTACTCTCGTTGATATGGCCAGTAGTGTTTTAAGTTAGGATTTTCTAGTTTTATTTTTGCATGGACAGGAAAGCTACTCTGACCAACTTAGCAGCTCTGTCTTCTGATAAAGGATGGGTGCCATGGGAAGGAGCTTGGGAATATCCAGCCATACTTGTGAGCAAGAGATCCTAAGATGGGGTTGACACTTCATAGAAACCTAACCTGGGGAAGTGTTTCTGGATCCCAAGGTGGAGGTCTTGGTGCTTTGGGCGCCCTCCTTCAAGGACTCAAGCACTGGAGGAGAGGCAAGAGACAAGTAACCAAGGAAGCTGGCCTGGTAATGCTTCAGGCCTCATTCAGTCCAACGTCCTTGGGACTTCTCCGGGCCTCCCTTGGGAGGAGACCCATGTTAATGGGACAAGAAACCCCTGTTTGGCCCCAGGCTTTGAATAAACTAAGTGTGAGACTTGTCTTGATATCTGTGTCTTCACCCCCGCCACCCCCCAGCTCCCACAGTGATGCCATTTCACTCAGTTTTGTTCAGTGGCAAGTTTCTGCAAAGAGCAGTGGATGTGTACACCCGGCGGTACCTCCATCCGCACCCCACTATCCCCATGACCTTTACCAGTGAGTTGTTTGGTAAAGGTACAACACCGGAGATAAGGTGTCATGAACCCATGCCCAGCTCCCCAGAGGGAACAGTGGAGGACGCCGGAGGAGGGCTGACGAATATGCTGCAGATTCGGTCTCCAGGCCTCCAAAGCCAGGTAGCAGCCACAGTAAAGCAGAGGGCGCCGTGATAATTGCTAGCATTCATTGATTACCCTGTGCCGGGCATTACATAATCACACGACAGCCCTGGCAAGCGATTACTAGAGTTTTTTACCATCCCCAGGCTCAGACGTAAAGTCACTTGTCCACGTCAGGTGCTAGTGGCACAGCTCAGGCCTCCAATCTGGGCTCCCTTGTTTGCCAGACGAGCCCGATTAGCCTGCTGAAGCCACAGAGCTGCTCGCTGAGAACAGACACCCGGGTGTCTGGTTCTACTGGCTACTCTGTGGCCAAGTAAGCAGAACTTCCCTCAGTTTCTCCAAAGTGACCTTCGCACAGGACTTCCTTTTGCTGTCTGGCAGGAATCCCTTCTCCAAGTCCTCACTCCCTTCCCAGTTCCCCAAGCGCCAGGAAGCCCTCCCCCACCGCACCCTCCAAGGTCCCGGCCACCTCACTTCCCAGCACAGAAGGTCTTTTGGGCTGCTGGCTGAACTCCCGAGCCCAGCTGAGAAGCCACTGCTTGGAAAGGAGGAGGGAGGAGAAGTCCAGAGGCCCCCCTCGTCCCCAACACGACTCCAGGCAGCTGGGACTTCGTGCTGCCTGGGGGTCTGCGACAGCTCAGGGGGCTGTAAATTTGCTTCTTGGATTTTCAGTCTGAATTGGCTGCCAGGAAGACTCCATGGAACAGAGCCTGCCTCCACCCCCGCCATCCTCTGGTTCAGACCCCGCCTCGGGGGGCTGCCTGCTCAGGAAGTAGATGGAGGCCTCTGAGGCCCCCACGAACCCAGAGCTAGGTTGTCCAGGCATGGCTCCAGCAAGCATTCAGAGGATGAGGAGCTCACTTCCTCCCTCTAGGTCTCCCATTCTCTGGCTGAGGTGTCTGGAGTGGAGGGACCACACAATGCAAACCACACTTGAGGGAAGCCCATAAACAGGCAACATGCTGGGTGCCCAGTGCCACGCAGGTGAACAACACCTGCCTACACTGTCCTTTGCTCTCTCCTCCGGTTAACAGAGCACCTGTGCTGCATGACTCCAGAGAGTACCATTCTCATCAGGGTCGATATGAATGGCGCCCCCTGGAGTTGTGCAGTGCTCAACCGTGACAGCTGTATATGGTGGCCCGGTCAGGAGAGGCCTAAGACGTGTACATAAAGGATGGCAGCCCAGAGCAGGGAGACAGCTTCCTGCTGGGGTATCAGGGAAGGCTTCATAGAGGAGGTAATGCTTGGGTTTGGGCTTTTGAGAGCCATAGTGGGAGGGGGAGGGTGATCCAGGTGGAAGGCACATAGTGAGCGAAGGGCAGGAAGCAGCAAACCATCTAACTGAACTCACGTGATGCAGGAGAGTGGGAGTGAGCAAAGTGGGAGAACAGGCTGGAAAGGTGGGTGGATGGCAGAGCACAGAGGGTCTTAGTTCAGAGGCAACCGGGAGCCACTGCAGGCTCCTGCTCTGGGGGAATGCCACGAACGAGCTATTCAGTGGGAAAGTTACTCTAGTGGCAGGGCTGGGGATAACTGGAGGGGATGGTGCGGAGACCCTCCGCGGTGGTCCTGGCACTGGTCCAGCCCCCTGTCAGAGAAATACAAACAGGCAGATGGAGGGGGCACTGGCAGGGGGGTGGTGGGCATCGGAGGGAGAGCCCTGGGTAGCTTCCTGCTCCTCAGGGGCCCCTGGTGTCAAGGCTGGATGGATGGACCCTACTGGGCAGTATCCACAAGCACCTGGGTTGAAGTTGGCTCCTAAACCAGCCTCTGCCCTCTTGGTAGGATTACTACAGCTTAGGGATTGGGTGCAGGGTGGGCTGAGATCCTCTACTCTGCCCTCTCTCCCAGGCTGCAATCGCAGTTCTCTCTCCCAAAGCCCCAGCGGATGAGCCAGCATCACCCCCGTCCAGCAGGCCCCAGCAGCTAGGGGCTGGGTGCTCAGGGCCCATCTCCCTTTCTCGAAGGCAGGGGCCTGGGGACCTCTGACAAGCTGGTGTGAGGGCAGAAGCAGGTCCCACAGCCTGAACGGCTCCTCCTCTCCTCCGGCTGTGTCTACTCCCCCCCACCCCCGATCTGTCCCCGGCCCCTCTCCATGGTCAGGTCAGGGCAGTGACGCAGGAGTCAGGGGACCCAGAGAGCAGAGGCTGGGGGGTGTGTTGTGGGTCGGGACAGAACGCATGTGTGGACGTGTGTGGACGTGAGTGTGCGTGTGCTTGTCCCACAGCTGGGATCTTGTCCCAGAGCTGGGCTCTGAGGGCCAAGTGGGGCTGGGAGGCTGCCTGGGTGCTGAGGAGGAAACGGGGACCAGAGGACGTAGTGAGGTGTGCAGAGCCACAGCAGCTGCACACCAGGTTCGGGGAGGACCCCGAGAGCAGGCTCGCAGTGAGCGGAGGGCAGGGGAGCGGCTCGGGCCCTCGTTAGTTCCCACGAGCCTCTGCCTCCCCACCCCTCGCATTCATCTTTCTGAACCCCTCTTTGATCAGGCTCCTCCCCCCACCCCTTATCTCCCTCCCTCACCTCTGTCACCTCTCAGCAGGCATCCCTGCCTGCTTCATCAAAAATTGCCACCTCCTCCAACACTCCTGGGCCTTTTTAGTTCTTTTAGCCATTGGAGCGCCTCTATCTTTTATTCATTCTCTGTGTTTATCATCCATCTCTCCACTAGAATGTCAGCTCCACCAGGGCAGGCATTCTTGTCTGTTTCATTCACTGCTCTATCCCCAGGTCTCTGGCCAAGAGTAGGTACTCTTATATGTATATTTCTTGAATGAATGAATGAATACTTCCCATCTTTCCAAACAAACTCCAAATTCTTCAGAGGGGCATTCAAGGCCCTTCACAACCTGACCTCTCCCTAACCGCCACCCTAGTCTGATCTCCACCTCTCCCTCCCCCACCCCACCTTTCACCCCAACACACCTGACCCACCAAGCACTTGGCTGGACCGGCTTCTGCACCCACCTCACATCTTTTCCCATTGAAATCTTACCCACCCTTCAAGGCTGAGCTTGTTGTCACCTCCTGCATCAAATCTTCCTTGATTTCCCAGCTAGAGGTGAGCTCCCCCTCTTCCAAACTCTCACAGCTCGGATCTGCACACTCCAGTCCTCGTGCACAGTTCCGTGTCCCCACCTTATCTCTATTGTAAACTACAAACGCCAGGAGGCAGGACTTAGGGCTCAAAACACCTTTTTGTCCTGAAAAGTTCTTAGTCAATTGTCTTGCACGAAGAAGGCACTAAACGCATGAATAAAGTATCTCTAATATCATGGGACTGGGGAGGGAGTGAATGAACGTATAAATAACCGCCGGTATTTGTAGGACTTCCCTGTCTATTATGAAAGCTGCATGAGCTGGGACTGGTGCTTTCATGAGGCCCATTTGACAGGTGAGAGCACTGAGGCTCAGGGACTCAGGCCACTTTCCAAGGTTTGATAAGCCAGCTAGCCTTGGACTCCTGCCCCCCCGCACCCCCCCCCCCCCCGCTGCCTCAGGGCTTCCTAGAAGCCACAAAGGCTTAGCTGCAAATCCCAAGGGCCATCACTCTGGGGGTTCACTCTATTTCAGAGTTCCTAAGAATTTTACCATGCAGACTAACCTAAAAGTTCAATTTCTGGGTTTTCAGGGTCCTCAAAAGTGAGGAGTGGGGGAGAAGACCCCCTCAGATTTCTTGCTTTGTGCGGCCCCGTTAAATTTCTCAACAAGAACACTGGTTTCTAGAACAAGAACTAGGATCGTGAGAAGGAGGCCACTGACTTGCCCCGCAGGCACCTTCCGGGCTTCCAGCCCTAGCTGCCTCGCAGGAACCCAGACAGCCCCAGCTCTGAGTCCCCGCCCAAGACTGGGACGCCCCCTTCCCTGGGGGGACGTCGGGGTCCCCAGCCTTTCCCAGAATGGCACTGCTCTCGCAGCGCAGCCTTCTGCCCGTCCCGCTGCGCGCACCCAGCCGCCCCTCCCGGGACCCTGGGGTCCGACGACGGGGCGGCAGCTCGGCTCCCGCCCCGGCGAGCCCCCGACCCAGGCGTCCTGCCCCCGGCTCTGACCCCTCCGCCCCCCCCCTCCCGCGACCCCTCACGCACACAGCCCCCCCCCAACCCCCCACACGCACGCACACAGCTGATAACAGCCCCGACCCCCGGCCGCCGCCGCAGTTCCCCGGGCCAACAGTCCCCGGGCCAACCCCGGCCGGCCGCCTCGCCGCGCCGTCCTCCGGACCCTGGCCCCGGGCCCTGCGCGCTCTGCCCCGACCCCGGCTCGGCGCCCCGGACGGCGGCCCCCTCCTTCGGGCGGCGGGGTGGCTCTGCCCCGCCGAGCTTCCCGGGATGCGGGCCCCCGGCGCGGGCACCCGCCGAGCCCCAGGTCGCTGAGGGGCCGGGCGAGGCGCGGAGATGGGGGTGCGCGGTGAGTACTCCCGGCCGCGGGAGCGCCCGCCCGCCCGGCCCCTGTTTGAGGAGGAATTTACCGCTGGGGCTGTTGGCCCCGGGGTGGCCGGGTTCAAGGACCTGCGACTTGCCAAGGACCCCGGAAGGGCAAGGGGGGTGGGGCAGCCTTCACCTGCCGGCCGGGCTGGGGGAGTCCCCGGGAAAGTCGGAATCTGAGCTGGAGACGCGATGGAGGACTGGGGGTCCAGGGAGAAGAGGGGCGGCTACGTGGGTGCCGAGGGAGCTGATACCTGGGTCTGGGAGCAACAACTCGGATCTGCGAGAGGGGAAGCCTCTGTCACACCGGGATTGAAGTTTGGCCGGGAGAAGCGGATGCCGGTAGCTGGGGGGTGGGGTGTGCACGCGGCCGCGGGATTGAATGAAGGCAAAGGAGGCAGAGCCTGAGCGCTCGCAAGGTTCGGGTCGGGAGGACTCGCAGGGCCAGAGCAGCGGGATGGGTGAACGTGCAGGTCCAAACCACCCCTTCTCCTGCAAGTCCCGGCCTCACACTCAGCCCGGCTCTCTCTCCTAGAATGTCTTCTGCTGCTTCTGCTGTCCTTGCTGCTGCTTCCTCTGGGCCTCCCAGTCCTGGGCGCCCCCCCACACCTCATCTGTGACAGCCGAGTCCTGGAGAGGTACATCCTGGAGGCCAGGGAGGCCGAAAATGCCACGGTGAGGCCCCCTCCCCAGGACCTTCCACAGAACTCACCCTCAGGGGTCCAGGGTCTCCCCCAAGATCCAGGAACCTGGACTCCCCCCTGGCACTTGGTTCAGGGGTGGAAGCGGGGAGCCAGAGCCCCCAGTAAAAGAGTGGTAGTCCCCAGTGCACACCTGGAAGCTAGGTAAGGGGCGAAGCCAGCAGGAGCCCCTGGGGCCCCTGACTCCAGGCTTGTGCATTTCAGATGGGCTGTGCTGAGGGCTGCAGCTTCAGTGAGAACATCACTGTCCCAGACACCAAGGTTAACTTCTATGCCTGGAAGAGGATGGAGGTGAGTTCATTTTTTCCTTCCTCTTGGGGAGTCTCATTTTGGGAACCTCCTAGGGCAGGAAGGAGAATGATAGAGAGAAGAAACAGAGCAGCAAAGATGAGGGCTGAATGGAATATGTTCATTCATTTATTCATTTGTTCATTCATTCATTTAACAAAACTGTTTGCTTGGGGCTGCCGAGAGGGAGGAGGGCGGGGCTGGCTTGGGCCAGCTAACTCCGAGTCTCCACTCCCTTTAGGTCCAGCAGCAGGCTGTGGAAGTCTGGCAGGGCCTGGCCCTGCTCTCAGAAGCCATCCTGCAGGGCCAGGCCCTGTTGGCCAACTCGTCCCAGCCATCCGAGGCCCTGCAGCTGCACGTGGACAAAGCTGTCAGCGGCCTGCGAAGCCTCACCTCCCTGCTTCGGGCACTGGGAGCCCAGGTACGTGTAGGACCTTCCCTCGCACTTGTGTTTGCCCTTTCTGTAAAATGGGAGAATGGCCCTGCCGAGGAATCCCTGCTGCAATTCTGTCCCAAGTTCCCTCTCTTGCCGGGGTCCCCACCGGTAACCTTCTGTTCTCTCCTCGGCAGAAGGGAGCCGTCCCCCTTCCAAACGCAGCCTCCTCTGCAGCGCCGCTCCGAACATTCACTGTTGATACTTTGTGCAAACTTTTCCGAATCTACTCCAATTTCCTGCGGGGAAAGCTGACGCTGTACACAGGGGAGGCCTGCAGGAGAGGGGACAGGTGACCCGGCGCTCCCACCCCGGGCACGTCCACCACCTCGCTCACCACCACTGCCTGTGCCACGCCTTCTGCACCTCCACTCCCAACCCCTGTCGATGGGCCATCAGCTCAGCGCCAGACTGTCCCACGGACACTCCAGGGCCAGCGGTGATTGATATCTCAGGGGCTAGAGGAACTGTTCAGAGCTCAACTCAGATCTAAGGATGTCACAGGGTCAGCCTGAGTCTCCAAAGCAGGAGGAATTCAGAGAGTTCAACTTAAACTTGGGGACAGCGCCATGCTGGGGAGACACTGATACTCATCTCAGTGCCTTGCAGAACCGTGCTGCTGCGTGATGCTGGGACAAGCTGGAGGGCAAATAATTCCTTTTGCACCTAGCAAGCAGGGACAGGACGGACTGGAGAATTTAGGGGGCAAGCCATGAATTCTCCGGGTCTCATGGGGACTCCGTGACAGCAGAGCCCGCTGGATAAGGAGGGTGGTGGGAGCCGTGAAGATGGGATGGGGGCTGGCTCCTGGCTCTCACTGGGTCCAAGTCTGGTGTATTTTTCAATCTCACTGGCAAGAACTGAAACTGCAACCTGGCTCTTGGCTTTTCTGTTTTCCTGGGAGACCCCTACTTCCCTGGCTCTGCCCCCATCCTGGCAGCAGGCTGCAGGTCCGGGAAACCAGAGGTGGAGGGGGCCGGGCCCTACGTGCTGCCTCGCATGGCCCGTCTGACCTGTTGACCCCACTGGGCCTGAGGCCACAAGCTCTGCCTGCGCTGGTCAATAACGTGGCTCCATTCAAGGCTAGTCCTCAGTAGGCATCTGGCCCAGGAGAAGTCTTTTTTTTTTTTTTTTGGCTGAATCGCACGGCTTGTGGGATCTTAGTTCCCCAACCAGGGATGGAACCTGGGCCTCGGCAGTGAGAGCACGGAATCCTAACCACTGGACCGCCAGGGAAGTCCCCAGGCTGATGTCTTTAGTGAGCCTCGGCTGCCAGCAAGGACACAGGAGCCAGCAGGAGGGGCCCCTTTGGGGGCTGGCGGCAGCTGCCCGTGCTCCCTGCTGGACCCTCTTCTCTGTGGCCGCTTCTTCTAATGCCACAACCCCAGCACCGGCCTTTGCCATCTCAGCACACAAGCCCCCTCTAAATCCAGTGGAACTTTCCTTGCCTGGGGATGGTTACCAGGAATGCTCTACCCTGAAACTTGCCAAAGGGGCAGTAGTAGAGTGGGGTACAGTGGGAACCAACTTCCCAGACAACCATCTTGTTGATCAATCGCTCTGCCCAGAGCTACTGCAGGTAGTTCACTTATATGACCTCGTTTTACTCCTCACACAGCCCTGGGAGAATGGCACTGCAGTCATTCCCATGGTACAGATGAAGAAGTAAAGTACCTTGCCTGAGGCCAAGATGACAGGATCCCCCATCCTCCCAGCACTCAGCCCCTTCCCTCTTCTTCTTATTTCTGCCACATGAGCCCTCCCAGCTCCCCCGGGATGGGGGACATGGGACAAACTCACTCCAACTCCACACTTGATCCCTACTTGCTTCTTTCTTTTTTTTTTTTTTTTGGCCACACCGCATGCGGGACCTTAGTCCCCCAACCAGGGATCTAACTCGTGTCCTCTGCAGTGGAAGCACAGAGTCTTAACCACTGGACCGCCAGGGAATTCCTACTTCTAATTTTACCCTTTTCCCTGACAATCAATTTCAAATTCCTTCCCAGAAATAATGTTTCAGCTGCAAAGTAACGCCCAAGAGAGACCTGTGCAGATAGCAAAAGCTGTCACAGAACTGTGCGGGAACCCCTGATCCTGGCCATTATCGTACATGGATGGGGGGATCGGTCTTTCACTTATATCACAAAACGGAGAAGTCAGCCTGCACCCCGGCAAATATGCACAAAGCAGGGAATGTTTTGCAATCTACGGCAGGAAGAATATGGGCAGGTTGGGGGGTTGGAGGGTATTTGCCAAGTAGATGTGTGTGAGAGGGTAGGGGTGAACTTGTGGTGGGAGGAGTCAGCCAAGGGCAGGACCCAAGGCGAATTTTCACTCTGGCCAACCCTGCTTCTGGGCTACAGTGCCCTCTTCAGGTCCTCTTGGGAAATGCTAGAGTAATCTACAAGCTATAGAACCCTGAGGACTCTGACCTTGTGCATTTCGATAAAAATTCCTGTTATGATTTCCACACATGCCATCCGGTTCTTGCTCCAGCGCTGTGAATCAGGAAAGAAGGAATCTCTCTTTCTCGCTGGCAAAACTGAAGCTAAGAGACTTGTCCTGAAGCCCAGGGAATCCAGCTAGTAAGTTACAGCTGGGACCTGAACTTGAGATTTAGAACTCATAACCCCAAAGTCCTGTCCACCTTTCAGCCTGATGTGCTGCCTAAACATCCCCTGGATCTTTTTTCCTCCTGACCTTATTCCTCGACTTCGTTTCAGACTTCTTACTGCTTTCAATTAAAGAAAAAAAAAAAAAAAAAGGAGTTAACAGAACCTGAAGTATATGACCTGGGTCAGGTGTGATGGGCGAGTAGGTTAAGAATGTAATTTTAAAACATACTTTAGTAAAGCAATTATACTGCAATAAAGATGTTAAACAGAAAAATTAAATCACTTTTTCGACTATAGAACTTCTCACAGACTTTAGTGTGCTAGCGTGCTTGATAAATCTCTACGGAAGGAATAGGGTTTCCTATTTCATGAACTTTTAGACAGGAGTCCTTTTCTTTTTCGTGGAACATCTTACAGGACAGATGGAACAGTTTTAGAAACTCTGATTTAGTAAATAAAAGAAATATATTAAAAAAATACTTTATTCCACATTTACGGAGTGCCTACCGTGTTCCAGCCTTTGCACTAAATGCTAGGAAACTTGGAAAGACGGTCTGTGCCACTCACAGCCCAGTGTCCTCCTAGAGCGGGCAGTCCTGGTGGCAAAAAGACAGGTGCTCATGAATGTAGGCGTAGACAGAGCCAGCTTGGCATGTGACTGAGTCCTGAGGGGGAGGGGGCGCTGAGAGGCCTGGATGGGAAGAACCTGGTGACACCCACAGTCCCTGCGAAGAGACACAGATATGCAAGGAGGGCGTTGCCAGATTTCCCAGGTTCTTCAAGTGCGGACCAGGGGTGTAAAGTTTCTTCTGCACCACTGTTACGATGATTAACAACATATTAATCTCTGGCACTTACACGATCTGCTCTGATTCTCACCATCACTCCATGAAAAAAGGAGGACAGTAGGGCATCATCCTCTTTTGTCAGACAGGGAAAGTAAAACTAAGTTCCTCCAGGTAAGTGACCAAGCCAGCTCTTCTGACTTCCGGGTGGGACAGGAGCCAGCTCAGCCCGGTTCTGAGTCAGTGGGTTACATAACTGTTTCATGGAGACGCATTCTGTTTGTAGAGTGCTTTGCGATTTCCAAGGTGCTTTCCCGGGCAGTCTCACATTTGCTCTCCTAACCCCATGAGGAAGGCAGAGACAGGAGAGGAGCCCCGTTTTGCAGAGGAGGAAACCGAGATCCGGAGAGATTATGAATGGGTCTGGCCCAGGTCGTAAGACACTGAGAGGACGTGTCAGGACCAGGAGCCAGGCTCTTGGACTCTGGGTCCCTCTTCTACTAGAAGCAAGGATCATGGGGAGAAGAGAAAGCAGAGGGAGTGGACAGAGGGGAGGAAACAGCTTCAGTCAGAGAGGCATGAGTCCCATCCATTTCTTGCTACCAGCTCTTTCCCGCTCCATCCCCTGCCCCCGGTGCCCACTTCCTCCCTGGAAAGGCAGAAAGTGCCTATCACCCTCCCCACCACCAAATCTCCCAGCACTGGGGCCCACCTCATCTGCCTCCTGCAGCGCCAGCTCCCACCTCGACTGCAGCCTCTTGGCTCTGGGTACCACTGGCCCAAACGGTCTTCCTGGGCCTGAGCATCAGGCTGACCAATGCATCCGCCTGACCCCAGCCTCCAGGCCACCTGGGATTCTCCTGGAACTACTCAGTCTACTGGTCTCCCACAGTAGGTGATTGTTGCTAGAGCTGAGTTAGCTAAATGAGGCCTCTCAGACACTGGCATCTAGGCTGAATGTTAGCTACATTATTTCCAGCTGGTCAAGGCTCATTCCTCTTAAAATTCCATGATAAAACTGTGACATTATAAAAGATTATTGGCAACAGAAAAACAGATAGCAGGATGGTTTCCCAGCCTACGTGAGTCATGCCCAAATGTCTATAAACTCCCTCTTCGATTCTAAAAAATGAGTTATTAAAAAAATTATACCACACACACACAATTTCTGGTTTTTAAAAAACCTTAGCTGTGCTGGTCTCTCCATCTTACAGATGAGGAAACTGAAGCCCAGAGCAGATGAGCAAAGTGTCCAAGGACACACAGGGAAGCCAGGACTGGCTGCAGCTTCCTGGAGTGATTCCCAGGTTCTTCCACATCCCAGGGTCCCTCACACCTATTCCTGTCAGTCTTGTCAGGTGACAAAGCCTCTGGGGCCTTGCCCGTTCTGGACTCCCCAAAAGGCAGAGCCCGTGGTTCCCTCCCACACCACATTCCTTCCTGTCCTGCCTGAGCACCAACCCCCCACCCCCAGACAGGCTGGAAGCTGTGACCGTCCAGCTCTGCGGCGCCAGAGGGAGGTCAGCAAGAGCAGCCCTCGGAGGACTTATTGCCTAACCTGGAGGGGCTGGGGATCAATTGGCTTCTGCTGCTTTTCCCTGGGTTAACCCTTTCCTGGCTCTGTCCCTTTGTTGAACGCTCTCCTAACCTGCTCTGGAGGAAGGGGAGATCGGGGTTTGGGCTGGACATCCTTTACACCCCCAGCTTTTATATAAAGGGGCAGAGGATCTCTCTTTTTCGGGATTGACCCCCTCCGTGGGCTCTGTGGGTGCTCACTTGGGCAGAAGGAGCCCCCAGGACTCCGAAGGGGGTTGGGACTTCCCGCTCCAACACCTGGGGCATGACAGCACCGGCCCCTCCCTGACAGCTCATGAGAATGGCTGGCCCAGGCAACCCTGTCACATGTCAGGGGCCAAGGCCAGGCACACTGGGCATAGATTTGACGGTAGGGACGGGGGCTGCCAAAGTAAAGGGAATGAAACTGAAGATTTCTAGGAACACCTGGGCGTGGGATACAGGAACTCTGGATTCACGATAGTTCATCTTGCTGCCAGGCCAGCCCACCAGCCAAGACAGAGCCACCAGCAAGCGTCAATGCTGTGTTTAAGAAGCGGCAAAACTACCCTCTCAGCTGCATTCTCATGTAGACTCGCTATTGATGAAACTGACAAAGGCAGATCTGCTCTGGCTGGGATGGAACCCCGGCCCCATTTAGATGCACTTCAGGGAACCATGGGACTTGGCAGGACACCTCGTAGGGACCGTCAGCACCATGCCCTTCTGCTGGGCAACTGACATCATTTCTCTAGAGCTCAGTTTCCACATGCAGGAAATGAGGACAAGAATTTTGCGATGAAGAGAACATGAGATTGGCACGTGAAACAGGCACATGAAAATATGCTCAACATAGCTAATTATTAGAGAAATGCAAATCAAAATTACAATGAGGTATCACCTCACACTGGTCAGAATGGCCATCATCAAAAAAATCTACAAATAGCAAATGCTGGAGAGGATGGGGAGAAAAGGGAACCCTCCTACACTGTTGGTGGGAACGTACACCTGTGCAGCCACTATGGAAAACAGCATGGAGGTTCCTCAGAAAACTAAAAATAGGGCTTCCCTGGTGGCGCAGTGGTTGGGAGTCCGCCTGCCGATGCAGGGGACATGGGTTCGTGCCCCGTTCCGGGAAGATCCCACATGCCGTGGAGCGGCTGGGTCCGTGAGCCATGGCCGCTGAGCCTGCGCGTCCAGAGCCTGTGCTCCGCAATGGGAGAGGCCACAACAGTGAGAGGCCCGCGTACCGCAAAAAAAAAAAAACAAAAAAAACTAAAAATAGAGTTGCTGTATGATCCAGCAATCCCACTCCTGGGCATATATCTGGACAAAACTATAATTCAAAAAGATACATGCACTCCTATGTTCATAGCAACATTATTCACAATAGCCAAGACATGGAAAGCACTTAAATGTCCACCGACAGATGAATGAATAAAGAAGATGTGGTACATATATACAATGGAATACTACTCAGCCATAAAAAAGAACCAAATAATGCCATTTGCAGCAACATGGACGGACCTAGAGATTATCATGCCAAGTGAAGTAAGTCAGAAAGAGAAAGACAGGGACTTCTCTGGTGGTCCAGTGGTTAAGACTCCAAGGCAGGGGGCCTGGGTTCAATCTTTGGTCAGGGAACTAGATCCTGCATGCCGCAACTAAAAGATCCCGCATGCCGCAACTAAAGACCCGGTGCAGCTAAATAAATAAATATTTTTTAAAAAAGAAAGAAAGCAAATACCATATGATATCATTTATATGAAGAATCTGAAATTTGACACAAATGAACTTATCTATGAAACAAAAACAAATGAAACAGACTCACAGATATAGAGAACAGACTTGTGGTTGCCAAGGGGGAGGGGGCTGGGGGTGGAATGGAGTGGGAGTTTGGAAGTAGCAGATGCAAACTATTATATATAGGATGGATAAACAACAAGGTTCTACTGTATAGCACAGGGAACTATATTCAATAGCCTGTGAAAAACCATAATGGAAAAGAATATGAAGAAGTATATCTATATATGTACAACTGAATCACTTTGCTGTACAGCAGATTAACACAACATTGTAAATCAACTATACTTCAATAAAATACATTTTTTTAAGAAAGAGGGAGAACATGAGATTCAGTTAGGTGAGCCGGCAAGAATTGCTGTTTGCGGCTCCTGGAAAGATCTCGATCCACTTGCATCCCCCACTCCTGCTACCTTGACATCAGCGTCCATCGGCCCCTCCCATCTCTCACCTTCCACAACCTCCTCTCCCATCTCCCTAGCTCTGCCCAGCCCCTCCTTCATCCATAACCACCTGGGGATGCTGGAGTAGCCTTTTGAAAACGCAAGTGGAATCAAGTCACACCCACTGCTTCAAAACTTTTGGTGGCTCCACAAAGCTATGGCATTCAAGGTCCTCCAAGACAGGGCCCCTGCCTACACACACACACACACACACACACACACACACACACACACACACAGGCTCAGCTATCCTCCAAGTGTCATGCTCCCTCTAAGCTTGAACATTCCCTCTTCCTGGAATGTGCCTTCCCAACTTCTTTGCCTAGTTACCATCTCTTGGTATTTTTTTTTTGGCCACACCGCGTGGCATGGGGGATCTTAGTTCCCCGACCAGGGATCGAACCTGCGCCCCCTGCAGCAGAAGCTCAGCGTCTAACCGCTGGACCGCCATGGAAGTCCCTCTTGATACTTCAGAAAGCTCCTCAGGTGTCACCTCTTGCCAAAAGCCTTCCCCAACCAGATCCCTTCCCTTCCTGTCATCAGTGACCTGAGTCACGGATTCCTTTTCCACGCTCCGCTCCGTAGCAAAGCACTTATCTGTCCAGCCCCAGGAATGCACATTGATACAGCTGTCGAGCCTGGCAGAAGGTGGGAAGGGGTGGGCGGCGGAGGGAGGGCTAGCATTGGCAGGGCTGGGAGGTAGGGACTTGCTGGCTGTGGGCAGCACCACCAGGGAGCTTGCCTGGGAGGGGCACTCCTGTGACCTTCTTGCCAGCAGAACCTTCTCCATTCACCTGCCACTTCACAGATAAAACGGAAGCCGCTAGATGTGCACCGGCATGGTGCATCCCCCCACCGCCCCACATCACAGAGCTGGCTTTTGCCCCTCCTGCTGTTTTCGTTCTGAACTCTTCCCACCCACCTTCCCATGAGTATTTATACAGGCTCAAGTTTCTCTTATTTTGAAAAGACCTTACCTTGTCCTAACTTCAGCACCTGCCCTCCGAGTCCCCTCTAGATGGCCAAACAGCCCCAAAACGCTGTCCCCTCCTGGTGGGATTCCTTCTTCAACTTCCGCTCCCTCCTTGAACCCTCCAGTCTGATTTCCTCCCAACCAGGCTCCTCAAATGGCTTTCACTAAGGTCCCTATAATGAACCACGCCCGTTACACAGGAAGGCCTGGAAACATCCTTGTCGTGCGCATAAGTATGCAGAATGCATGGAGAGCCCGGCCACCCCCTCCCGGAGGGAGCCACCATGAACAGCTGTCTGTGTGTCCTAGTTCCATCTCTACACCTCTACTCAAAACACGTGCATATGAAATTAACACAACATTGTAAATCAACTACATCTCAGTACAAAAAAAAAACCTCATCTGTCTATGGGCCCTTGGGTTGCTGTCACCTTTCTGCTATTTTGATAACGCCACTATAAACATAGGTGTACAAGTATCTGTTCAAGTCCCTGCTTTCAATTCTTTTGGGCATATACCCAGAAGTGGAATTGCTGGGCAATATGGTAATTCTACTGTCAATTTTTTGAGGAGTGCCATTCTTTTTAATACCTGTATAATATTCCTTTGTATAAATAATATTCCTTGAATACGATCCAAACACACAACTCCTGGCAAACATTTAGGTAACCTCGATTTCTTTTCCTATTGTAAATGATGCTGCAATTAATGTCTTTAAGGTATGTACATCTTTGTGAAAATACGCACGTACTTATGTGGGAAGATTCCTACAAAGGTATCGCTGGGTCAAAGATAAGCACGTCTGAAAGTTAAACGGTCATTGTCAAATTATCTTCTAAGACGTTTTCACCAACATGCAGTCTTAGCATCAATGTATTTTAGTGTGTCTACCTGCATTCTGGCCAACACTCAATGCTTCAATCTTTTAAATTGTTGTCAACATGAAAGTTGTAGTTTTGACTAGCATTTCCCTTCTTATAACAGAAGCAGAACATTTAAAAAAATTTTTATTTCATATTTATTTATTTATTTTTATTTGGTTGTGTCAGGTCTTACTTGTGGCTTGCTGGCTCCTTAGTTGCCGTATGTGGGCTCCTTAATTGTAGCTCACCTGCTCCTTAGTTGTGGCATGCAAACTCTTAGTTGTGGCACTCATGTGGGATCTAGTTCCCTGACCAGGGATCAAACCCGGGCCCCCTGCATTGGGAGCGTGGAGCCTTAACCACTGCACCACCAGGGAAGTCCCAGAAGCAGAACATCTTTTCCAACGTATACTGGCTGCTTGTAGGTCTTCCTCTGTGACTTGTCTTTTTCAATTCTTTGCCAAGAAGCATTTTCAGTCCTCACTTTACACCATCTTTCCGTCGCCTTGGATACTGTTGCTAGCTATAGAACTTTAGGTTTGAAATGGTTTTCTGTTGGAATTCTGCAGACAATGTTCCACTGCCTCATAGAATCCGTGGTTGCTAGTGAAAAGTCCCGTGTCACGCTGATTCCTGATCCTTAGTACGTGACCTGCTTTCTTCTGTCTGAAAGTGTTTAGGATCTTCTCTTCAGCCCTGATGTTCTGAAATTTCATGACGTGCCTTTCATGGGTCTCTCTGCATTCATCGTACCAGACCCCTTTTAATCAAGAGGCTCCTACATCTGTTCCGGGAAATCTTCTTCTGTGGTTTTTCTTAAGTAATTTCTTTTCCTTTGTTCTTTCTTTTTTGAACCCTTCTGGTTGAATGTTAGGCTTCCTGGACCAACCCTCCAAGTCTCTCCTTTCTTTCTTTCTTTCCTTCTCTCTTGCTCTCATTTTGATTTCTCTTGATTTCAATGTATAACTCTTCTACTGGCTTTTAAATTTCAGCGCTCACAGTTTTCATTTCCCAGAGCTTTCTTGTGTTCTCTGTCCAGTGTTCATGGCATCCTCAGGAGGGTGCCAAGCGAGGAGGGGTGGGGGTGAATAAGGTGGCCTGGGCCCCTCACTCCGCCTTTCTCCTCTCCCCTGAGAGCTGCTTCTGAGGTCCCGCATGGCTCCTCCAGTCTGGACTCTGCTGCTGCTGCTGGGGGCTGCCTGGGGCCAGGGCCTCATGCCTACCCCTGCCCGGTAAGCTGGGCTCAGGGGGCAGCTGCGGGTGGCTCTGAGGAAGAGCGAGGGGCGAAGCTGGAAGGGGCAAGTGGGCTAGCGATGAAGGGCACGGCCCTGGTAAGGAAGGTGGGAGTGATGGGTGTGAGAAGGATGCTGAACAGGAATGGGTGGAGCCCCGCAGCCCACAAGCCTGGACCTGAGATGCGTGAGCAGCTCAGTGCGAGCAGGACAGAGCTGAAGGGCGAGGAGAGCGGAAGGAGGTGCAGAGCCGGGGAGACAGGTCTGAGCATGGCAGGGGAGGAGAGAGGGGTCGGGCCCTCAGAAAAAGGACAGCACCCAGAGCAGACCCAGCGGACAGACAGACAGCAAGTAGGAAGCAGCAAGAAATGATGGGTGGCTTGTGTCCTGGAGCTTGTTTGAGGGGATTTGAGCGAGCAGGACTTGAACTACTAAAACAAAGGGCCGTTCTGTGTGGCCCCCACCACCTGGAAAAGGGCAGCCGGCTTCTCTGTGGAATCTCCAAGGTGTTGCTCATCTGTGTGTTCAGTTGGGGCAATACCATCCCTGACCCCTACCTGGCAACGTGGGACCCATACAGTCCCTACTCTGTGGGGAAAACTTGGGCTGTAGCACAGGAAGAGCTCGACCTGAAGGAAGGAGATTGCTCAGGGCCAAACGCTTAGGCTCTGCGAAACCGGTTCTTTCTCATGCGAGAGAACCCCGCGTGACGTCCAGGGCATAGAGGGGTGGAGGGACCAGTGGGGATGTGAGGAACTTGGAGGGGAGATGCTTTCTAGGAGACAGATGACAGCTTAAGGTGAGAAGGCTGTGAGTGACCTTTTTGAAAACCTTCAAGTAAATATATGTCACTGCATACACGTTGATACAATATGGATAAAAAGAAAGGAACGATCCTCCAGAAAGCTCACAGTCCTGGAGGCTTAACAGTTCTTGGTAACGACGAGGATCACATTGTTTTTTTCTCTCTGTCTCCAAATCAATGCCAAGGAAAGAGAAGCCTCTGGACTGGAAGCCGGTCTCTCGCAGCTCGAGGGAAAACTGTGAGTTGGAAGCCGGGGCTGCTCAGTCCCTCCCAGGGGTGGCCACCCCAGGTGCCCTCAGGCAGGGTGATGACATAAATATGTAATAAATGTGTGAAGGGCAGCCCTCAGAGGATGGAGCGGGGAGGGAACCGGGGAGGAGTAGAGTACAAGTCCTGCCTGAAACATCCACATTCAAATGAACAACCACAAATGTATGCTTCCCAGACAAGCCTGCCCGCCTGCGACCTCCGTTTGCAACCCCTGACCTAGTCATTCTGCCCCTCACCGACCCCAGCCCTGAATTTCTCCTAAGAGAAGACTTATTTCTCAGCTTCCCTTTCCCAAATCTCTGCTCTGGACCCTAAATCTTAGTGGCCACCTTGCAACCCTTTTCTGCTTCCCTCCCCCCACCTCCTAACCCCCCCCCCCCAGCCTCAGTGGCTCTGCAGCCGACCCCCTGCCCTCTGCCCTCTCCTGGCCTCACAGTGGCCCTTTCTTCCCAGCCGTTCTCACCCAGTGTGATTTTGAGGATGACTCCAAACCCCTCTGTGATTGGAGCCAAGTGTCTAAAGATGACGGGGCCTGGACTCGGGCCAGTGAGCCCTCCCCCACCAGCAGCACCGCGCCCCCCGGCGGGTACCCCAATGGAAGTGAGGAAGCCGAAGGTTTAGGGAGGCATCTGGGAGGTGGACACTGGTGGATCTGGGTGCAGGGAGGCGGCCGGAAGTGACACCCGGGCTCTGGGAAGGGGGGCGGCAGGGCCTCACCATCCCTGGCTCTGCCTCCCCCAGAGGGCTACTACCTGCGCATGGACTCCAACACCTTCCGCCCGGGCGGGGTGGCGCGCCTGCGCAGCCCCCCCGTATGGGAGCAAGGCCTCCTCTGCGTGCGCTTCGCCTACTACATGTTCGGGCCGTCGTGGGGCGCCCAGCTCAAGCTGCTGTTGACCACGGACCCCAAGGGCAAGCGCCCCAACGTGCTCTGGAAACACAGGAACACCCAGAGCCCCTCCTGGATACCCACCGCCATCACGGTGCCCATTGGGCGCATCTTGCCCAGTCGGGTAAGGCCGAAGACACGGCCTGGGGTCCCAGTGGGAATCCGGCTGTGGGGGGTCCAGGAGGGGCTGGGCTGGGACAAGGAGGGGCACGGGGGCTGGGCCACCTGAATTCAGGCAGGAAAGTGGGAGCCCGAGGCAAAGGGGGCTCACAGCGTGGGTGATGCCCCCTCCCTCCCGCAGCTGACATTTGAAGGAGTCAGGGGCAGCACGGCTTATCTGGACATCGCTCTGGATGCCATCTCTATCCGTCGGGGCTCCTGCAGTCGGGGTGAGCCCCCGTCCCTCCTCCTCTTCCCCCCACGCCTATACATCTGCCCAGGTGGCAGGAGTAGCTCAGGGACCGAGACCCTGGTTTCTTCCAGAGCTGGGGCGACTTGCTTCCCTTTACCTCCACACCCCACACCTTTGACCCCTGAAGCAGCCACATCTAAAGAGACGTTCTCCTGGAACACAGAATTGTGGTGACACCTGTCCTAGAGTGACCAGCCATTCTGATTTGCCCTGGGCGGTCCCTCTTTTAGCACGGAAGTGCTGCATCTCAGGAAACCCCTCAGTCTCTGGCAAACCTGGACATTTGGTCAACCTGGCTGTTACCCCAGATCTATCCAGAATTAGCACTCTAGGCTGATGTTAGAGGTTTGAGGGGAGCGAATTCAAGGGAAGGGACATTCCAGAAGCTGCATGCAAGGAGCCAGCACTTACTGAGCGCAGGAACTGTGCCAGATGCTCCCACACGGGGTGTAACTTACAACAGGCCAGTGCTGTTGTTCCCAGTTTATCGATGGGGAAACTGAGGTTTGGGCAGCCTAAGTAATCCGTGCCAGGAACACAGCCACGGGGGAGCAAGTCCATATCTGGCTTGCAAGCCGGCCGTGGCTCACATTAGGACCCAGGCTGAGACTCAAGAGTTCTGACTCCAGACTGAGGCATACTTTTCTTTTTTAAAAAATTTTTATCTTATATTGGAGTATAGTTGATTAACAACGTTGTGTTTGAGGCATACTTTTCTGAGCTGCCTCCCCTTAGAAAAAGCTAAATCCTTCCTCGTTCCTTTTCCCTCAGTCTGCAAGACGCAAACGTGCAGTTTTGACACTCCAAATGATCTCTGTGGCTGGAGCTGGATCCCGACGGCCTCTGGGGCCAAGTGGGTCCAGAAGAAGGGGTCAACAGGGGTGCCGAACGTGGGGCCTGAGGATGATTTCTCTAGCCCTGGTAGTGAGTAATGGCCATGCTTCTTCCGTCCTTTGACTTTCCGAGCTTCTAGTGACCTTTGCGGGAGTTTACGATGCTTGCCTGACCACCCTACAATAACTCTCTTGGGATGGCCTGGGGCGAAAGTCAGCGAGCTCAGACCTCCATCAGCTTAAGTTACAGGACAGAAAACAGATTCTAAGCACCCAGCCAGCTTCTCCCACTGCCACCCCAAAAGCCCTACAGCCGGTAGACCCAACACAGCCGACTCCTCACCTATTTTCCCTGGCACCCTTCCTTCTTCATTCATCCAACAAATATTTATTGAGCACCTACAATATGCCAAGTCCCAGGCCGTTGAGATGCATCAGCTTACAAAACAGACAGAGGATGGTGGGGGACAAGGAGGAGACAGTTCCCGAAACAATAAAGAAGTAAATTATATAAGCTTTAAGATGACCAGTGCTATCAGAAAAAAAAAAAAAGTTGAACAAAGTAAGGGGATCGGGAGAGCAGGGTGGGGTGGGTTGTAAGTTTTAAATAGGGTGGTCAGAGTAGATCTCAGACAGGTCACATTTGAGCACAAACTTTTAGGAGGTGAGGGAGTGAGGCACGAAATTATCGAGGGGAAGAACATTCTAAGCAGAGGGGCCAGCCATGCAAAGGCCCTGAGGTAGCAGTGGCTTGGGGGGTGGGTGTTGAAGTGCAGCAAGGAGCCACGTGGCTGGGATGGAGAGAATGAGCTCAGACGGGTCCTAGGAGGGGCAGACCATTGTCAGGACTGATTGTGGCTTTTATTCTATGTGGATGGGGAGCCCTTGCAGGATTTGGAGCAGAAGAGTGACCTTATCTACTTACGTTTAAAAGGATCACCTGGGTTTTTTTGTATGAGAATCCACTGAAGGGATGGGGCAAGGACAGAGGCCATTCTTCTCCATCCTTCCCTCCCCCCAAATCCTTGCTCTCCTTCCTCTGATCTTTCCTGCTGCCTGAGGTTTGCTTTCTAGAAAGACCTGGTGAAAACCCCACCCCACGTTCATTCTAAGCCCCTGGAGAACAGGGCAGGGCCAGCCCATCTCTGCATTCCCCTTAGATTTAGCACCAAATCCCGTGCCCAGCAGTTTCAGTAAACGTTGTTGGGTTTGTTTGTTTGTTTGTTTCCATTTTCTCTCTCTTCCTTTTTCCACCTTGCTCCCTTCCTTACGTTTTTCCATCTTTCCTCTTTCTCTCCCGCATCTCCTTTTCCATTTCTCAGACGTCCCAGCATGGACACTTGTTGCGTTCTTCACCATTTTATTTTTTCCCTCCTTCTTACCTGTTGGCTCCTTTCTTTTCTCTCGCACTTCTGCCCACTCCCTCCTCTTCAGCCGTCTTCTCTCCCTTTCAGAAGGACACCTTTCCGGGTTTCACTCTCCAGGCAGAACCCCGTGGGGCGTCCGGCACGTGCGTGCGCGCGGTCGGAGGCCTCTTTAATTCCCCCCTCCTTCCCATGGCTACCAGTTGCGTCACGGAGCGAGGTCCAGGCTGATTGGCTGCGTGAGCTGGCGGCATGGGGCAGGAGATTCCTGCCGGTCAGCATCAGATCGGGACTCTCACCACTTGGCGTGAATCAGCTATGTCCTGTGGGTTAAGAAAAGGAAGAGGATGTGACTGTGGGGGGACCTCAAAAGTCTGAATCCAAAGGACAGGATTCTGGCTGCTTCTGAGAGGATGCCGCGTTTCTTGGGCGGCGCCCGCGTCCTCACCGAGACCTGCCAAGCACTTCTGGAAGGAACCGAGGCCTCAGCCAGTCGTGTGATGGGTTTAGGCCCATCTCAGCGCCGGCTGATCCTAGGCAACTGTTAGGGCTCCCCAGGGCCAGGCTCCCTGCCCTCGCAGCCCCTATCCCTGTGCCATCCCCCACTTTACTGGCCTTTTCCTTCCCAGGTGGCTTCTACATGCTCCTGGACCCCAAGAATGCAAAACCGAGGCAGAGCTCTGCCCTCCTGAGCCCTGTGCTCCAGTCCTTCGGCTGCCTGAGCCTGTCCTCTCACTACACCCTACGCGGCCAGTCTCCTGGCGCAGCCCTCACGGTCTATGCTTCCGACTTGGGTGAGAGTGACAACGTCATGGCATTTATACTGTCCTGAGGCTCTTCTCCCAGGGTTGGGTTGACGAGGAAACGTGGGGGCATCTCTTGGGGTCTGGGGAAACCTGGGATACTTGCAAGATGATTCTGCGGAGTGGAATTTGGGAGCGGAAGGCACAGGGTTCTGGAAAAATAGATAAAAACGCCAGGAGAGTGAGAGAGAGAAGGACGTGCTTGCACCTCGGGGAGGGGAATCCACTCCAAGTGGTCCCTCTGCTACTCATCCTTCTGAGTATAGGTTTGAAGTCATTTTCCAGCCCCCAGTCATCTCACGGCTCTCTTGGGTTCCTTCCATTGTAGGCAGCCGCCGGAAACACACACTCTTTTCAGGACAACCCGGACCCAACTGGCAGCCCGTTTCTGTCAATTACACAGGCCAGGGACAGATTCAGGTACAGAGGAGCAGGAGGTGTCAGGTCTCCTTGGACGTGGGAGGCGCACCTGTTATTGACAAGGACTGAAGATCTGGGCCCTGGAAGCCGGGTGCCTGGGTCCCTGAAGAGAGTAAAAGCAAATGGAGGGGCTGAGCATTTGGGCTGTTTGCTCACTCCCGGCCCCTTCTCCCTCTCTCTTCAGTTCACCGTGGTGGGCGTGTTTGGAGAGATCCCAGAGCCAGTGGTGGCGGTGGATGCAATCAGCATTGCTCCCTGCGGGGGTGAGAGCAGCTCTGAGAATGGGGGTTGGGGATGGGGGAGGAATAGAGAGCATGGCCCAGATTTCTCCCATCTCCCATTTTGATCCCCCAGAGAGCTTTCCTCAGTGTGACTTTGAAGATGAGGCCCATCCCTTCTGTGACTGGGTCCAGGCATTACAGGATGGCGGACACTGGACCCAGGGAAGTAAAAACACGCTCATCCAGGGTACAGGCCCCTCGGGAGCCTCCCTTAATGGAGGTGAGGAGATGGAGGACCCCTCAAGCCAACGAGTTACTGAATCTGCTCCCAGCGAGGGGGTGGACTGGTATGATTGACACAAGGTGTAGGCGGTGAGGGTCAGCCAGCGGGTGTTTCCTGGGAAGCTGCCATGGGGCCAGAGCTGTGGAGGCCACAGAGGTAGAGTGAGCTGAGGATTCTCGTGGTTCTGGGGTCACTTGAAACCCCCAGAAGATCCAGGTATAGTGCTTCATTGAGCCCAAGGCCTCAAAATCCACTGGGTCATTTTCAGTCAAGACATTGACTGGTACAGCCAACAAAGGAATCTGGGTTGCTGGCTTGGTTTTCCCTTTCTTTCTGATCCTGCCTTCTTAGTTAGAAGTCTAAAATGAGCAGAGAAAAAAACAAAACAAACAAACAAACACCCCACTGCAATGTGGGGAGTTTGGGTGTTTGCATCAAGTCCCCATTTGGAAAGCAAGATGTCGCTCAAGAAAGCACCAGACTTGTCCTCTGCAGGTTTCTCACCTTGCCTGTTCCCTTCTTTTCCCCAGAGGGTCACTTTGTCTACCTTGAGGCTGACAAGTTCTCCCAGGCAGGCCAGTCTTTCAGACTGGCGAGCCGGACCTTCTGTGCCCCGGGTGCGATCTGTGTGGAGTTTACCTACCACATGTATGGCCTCGGGAATGGCACAAAGCTCAGGCTTCTGCTGGGGAGCCCTGCGGACAGCTCCCCAACTCCTCTCTGGGAACGAGTTGGGTCTCAAAGCGCTGACTGGCTGAACGTCTCCATCACCGTCCCTTCGGGACATCAACAGCCCATGCAGGTGAGAGACAGAGAGAGTCGCTCTTTAAGTGTCACTGTGAGGCCAGGTGAGGGGAACATAATGCCTGGGATCAGGGAGCACAACCAGGGCTGAGAGGATGGGACACTGGAAAAACAGCAGGGCAGAGGGTGCTCTGTGTTCCCTGTGAGGCTCTCTGGCTCCTGGAAGGGGCCCGGGCCCCCGTTGCACTGTTGAGGCCAGAACAAGGCGACATCTTAGCAGAGGACAGACCCTCTGCCCGGAGAGTCGCTGAGTTGACGGGGATTCACTTTCATCTCTCTCTTGCTTCTTCCTCCCTCGTACCTTCAGCTGATGTTTGAGGCTGAGAGGGGCACCAGCACCGCCTTCATTGTTGCTCTGGGTTTCATCTTGATCAGTCACGGGACCTGTCATGGTAAGACAAAACCCCAGGTCCCGGAAAGGGGGCCATGCTCCAGGATGACCATCTCTTGGGCTTCTCTGCGTGAGCTGCTTAAAATGCAAGTCCTCTTTTGTGCTCGAGTCCTCACGCAGCTTTGTTCCCTATATTCTGCCCACCCGTACCTTCCCAGCCCCATCAGAATGCTTGCTTGAGTGAGTGTGACTTTGACGCCGTGGATTTCTGGGGTCAGACCCCTCACCTAGTGAATGGTGATCCCGAAGGGAAGGCTGATATCCTATTTGTTATTTGTTTCCTGTACCCGGCGCAAGATCGGACATATGTTAGGAATGGTGTTTGTCAGTGTTACCTGAGTGGAGGCTGGGGCGGGGAAGAGAAGGAGAGGTGTGAATGAGTTATTGCTTTGAGCGCACCCATTCCAATTAGATGGGAGTCAAGGGTGGGGTGGTACCATTCTGACTAAACTCCAGGGATTTATTTTCTTTGCAGGACCTGCATCAGTAGCGCCTCCTTCCAAACCTGCCGTTACCTGCACTGGCCCTCCTGAAACCCCTGTCTGCACAGAGAAACTTGTGGTCCCTGAGGAGACACCCACCGTCCCCACTGAAATATTCACCATCCCCACAGAGAAACCTGTGGTCCCCACCAAAAGGACCACCTTCCCCACTAAAAAGACCACCATCCTCACAGAAAAACCCACGGTCCCCACCGAAAGGACCACCTTCCCCACTAAAAAGACCACCATCCCCACAGAAAAACCCACGGTCCCCACAGAAAGGACCACCATCCCCACTAAAAAGACCACCATCCCCACAGAAAAACCCACGGTCCCCACAGAAAGGACCACCATCCCCACTAAAAAGACCACCATCCCCACAGAAAAACCCACGGTCCCCACAGAAAGGACCACCATCCCCACTAAAAAGACCACCATCCCCACAGAAAAACCCACGGTCCCCACCGAAAGGACCACCTTCCCCACTAAAAAGACCACCATCCCCACAGAAAAACCCACGGTCCCCACCGAAAGGACCACCATCCCCACAGAAAAACCCACGGTCCCCACCGAAAGGACCACCATCCCCACTAAAAAGACCACCATCCCCACAGAAAAACCCACGGTCCCCACCGAAAGGACCACCATCCCCACTAAAAAGACCACCATCCCCACAGAAAAACCCACGGTCCCCACCGAAAGGACCACCATCCCCACTAAAAAGACCACCATCCCCACGGAAAAACCCACAGTCCCCACTGAAAGGCCCACAGTTCCCACGACACCCCAGCCCAGCCCAACTCTTGTACCCACCTGGCCAACAGTTTTCGTGATGCCAAGTACCTCCATGACCACCGTGACCCCGGCCACCACTGCAACCCCAAGACCTACTCCAGGTTTGTGGTGGAGCATTGGACAAAGAGCTGAAAGTCAGAGACAGTGATGAGGGGAGAGGGCTGGGGAAACGGACGCTTCCAGTAGAAAACTGCACTCTCAGAGGAGAGGGGAACCAGACACGATGGCTTTAGAAAGGATGATGAGGACGACCCTGAGTGAGAGGGCCGCGGTGGGGTGGGCATGGGGGAGCGGGAGTTGTTGGGAACCAAGCACTAGACTTACTACTGCTTTTTTTTTAAATTGAGATATAATTCACTGCCGTAAAAATTCATCCTTTCAAAGTGTATGATTTGGTGGTCTTAGCATATTCACAAGACTGTGCAGCCATCCTCACTTTTCCGTGTCAGGACATTTGCATCACCCCATAAAGAAAGCCCGTACCCGTTAGCGGTCACTCCCATTCCCCCCGCCCCCCAGCCCCTGGCAACCACGAATCTGCGTTCTGTCTGCTCAGTACATTTCATACCGAGGACCTGGCTTCTTTTTTCTCAGCATATATTGTTGTCAAGGTTCATCCAGATTGTAGTTTGTGTCAGGACTTCCTTCCTTTGAATGGCGGAGTAACATGGACCTCCTCCTTCAAGAAGAACGGGAGTGGGGGGTAGAGGGGAGACAGGAGGAAAGCCGGGGGCTTGACGGAGGCTGTTTTCCCCTCAGCGAGCTGCCCACCGAATGCCCACTACGAGCGCTGCGCCTGCCCAGCATCCTGCCAGAGCCCCGCGCCCAGCTGTGGGCTCCTTTGCAAGTCCGGCTGTGTCTGCGATCCTGGCTTTCTGTTCAGCGACTCCCGCTGCATCAATCCCTCTTCCTGCAATTGCTCCTACAATGACAATTACTATAAGGTGAGACCCCAGGATGCCCAGATCCTCTGAGGGAGACTGAGAGCAGAACACCTGGGGTCCAGCGCCACCTGCTCCCCAGGTGACATGAATTTGGCTCCATGGGACATTCCCAAGGGGTCAGCTCTCCGGCAGCTGTGACACGGTGGTGGAGTCATCCATTCGGTGTGTGGTTTTTTGCCTTAACTTTATTATTTTCTTTTCTTGGCCACGCCACACGGCATGTGGGATCTTAGTTCCCTGACCAGGGATTGAACCTGTGCCCCTTGCAGTGGAAGTGCGGAGTCTTAACCACTGGACCACCAGGGAAGTCCCTCGGCTCTGTTCACACAATAAATACTTGTTAAGTACCTGCTTTGGCCCAGCCTGACACTAGGCTGTGTGGAAGATCTTGTCAGCCCGTGGCCCTGTCCTCGGTGCTCCTGGCAGCTTTGATATTTCTGTATTTCTCCGTCCTGCGCTGGCAGCCATGATGCATTAGACCATAGACCAGCCAGGTTGTGCAGGGCCCTTATCTCCATCCTGAGGAAAGTCAGGGGTCCCTGAGTATACAGAGAGCCCTGGACACTGAGTGTGTTCAGGCATTTTCAGGGCAGAATGAGGCATTCCAGAACCTTCTTCCAATGGAACTTGCCAATTTTGATAGGCTAGGTCAAAGGAGAGGAGATACTGTTCTTGTCTCTCCTAATTGATGCCCATCCCCATCCCCCCGGGAGATTCTGGTGGAGCACAGGCTCTGGGCCAGCGCTGTCCAAAAGGGATGGCATGCAAACCTCACACAGCATTTACTTGTCCTAATAGCCACATTAAAAAAAAAAAAAACTACAAGGAGGGAATTCCCTGGTGGCCCAGTGGTTAGGACTCCACACTCTCACTGATGAGGGCCCGGGTTCAATCCCTGCTTGGGGAACTAAGATCCCGCAAGCCGCGAGTGAGGCCAAGAAACAAAAAAAAGAAAAAGTACAAGGAAACAGGTTAAGTTAACTCCAGTCATCTACCCGTTTTAGCATGTAATCAATGGTTATCAATGAGAGATCATTTACGTACCTTTTTTTTTTTTTCCTACTAAGTCTTCAAACTCCAGTGTGTATTTTCCACTTACAGCCTGTGTCAGTTTGCACCGGCCACATCTCAGGAGCTCAGTGGCATGTGGCTGGTGGCCACTGTATTGGACAGAGCCGCCCAAGAGTCAGGCCAATCTGAGGTCAAATCCCCGCTCCGCCACTCGTTTGCAGAGTGACCCTGGGCGAGGTTCTTCCTTGCCTTCTTCAAATCTGTTCCCATATCTATAAAATGGGCACAACAAGATTTTCTACCTCATTAGGTTGTTGTGAAGGTGAGATTAGATCCTGACACAGAGCAATTACTTAATAAATGCTAATCACTATTGTTAGCAATTTATGGTAAATATATGTGACCTGTGAAGCAAAAGTTCAGTCAGCTATTCATTAGCATCAGTTCCTCTTCTCAGCTCCGGCATTCTCCCCACGGGGCGTCCGAGTTTCTTGCTTGCCTCTTCGGGGGCCCCTTCCTCCTCCAGCCCTCTTGGCCGGTCTCCCGGGCGTCCCTGCGTCAGTGTTGGGAGTAGCTTCAGCTGCAGCCCGGGTAGAACTATCTGTCACAACCATCAGTACCAAGCATCTCTTCCCTCTGCCCCGGGAGACACATACGAACTTACTGTATGTTCACTTATGCATTCAATAAACGTTTATTGGGTACCTTCAAACCTCTCGGCATTGGGGTAACCACGAATAGGGCATGTCCTTGCTCTCCTAATGCTGTCAGATTCCGGGGGGCACATAGGATGTTGGTTCGTTCTTTCATTCAGTAAGTATTTATTAAATGAACTCTTTGCCAGGCACTGTGCTACGTGTTGGCGCTGAGATAGTGAGTAAAGATAGACATGGTCCCTCGCAGGGGCGCTTATCAAATACTCACAAAGATGAATATAAAAGTGCAATTGTGGTAAGTCCTGGGAAGGAAAGGTACCCAGAGGTAGTCAAGGAGGTCTGGAGAGTCTTCCTGAGAAGGTAGCAACCCTTGAGCTGAACTCCGCTAGTTGCACAGGAATGGGTTAGAGAGAGGGAGAGGGACAGGTTCCAGCACAGCATGTGCAAAGGGCCTGGGGTGAGCAGGAATATCTGGTAGGCAATGAGGAGAGGAGTCTGAGCAAGGTGAGGTCTGCAGGAGGAGAGGGGACTACAGCATGGGATGACAGAGTCTGCCCAGGAGCTACGGCCTCGTGACTCCGGCCCCCTTTCCCTCAGCCAGGGACGGGGTGGTTCAGCCCCAACTGCACAGAACGTTGCCGCTGCCAGCCTGGCGGTCGGACGGAGTGCCAGCCCTATAAGTGCGGGACACATACAGTGTGCCAGCTGAAGAATGGCCAGTACGGATGCCACCCCTATGGTGAGACCCTCAGGCTGTTCCCACCTGTCCACGTGGGTGTGACACCAGGGTCCCCATCCCTCCCTCGACCAGGGGAGCCCGGGCAGGCCACTGGGTGGGTGAGGTGGGCCCTAGGGCCTGGACTGGTGAACCAGCTTCACATGTCCCCGGTGTCCCCTCGGCAGGCACTGCCACCTGCTTCATCTACGGAGACCCTCATTACCTCACCTTCGACGGGAGGCACTTTAGCTTCATGGGCAAGTGCACCTACATCCTGGCCCAACCCTGTGGCAACTCGACGGGTAGGCCCCTGGAGATGCCCCCCCACGGCCTGGGCGTGGGGTCTGAGATCAGAAGAGCTGGGCATGGGGCGCACTGGCCAGCAGGAAAGGACCAGAGCCGCTGGCAGGGGCAAGATGGGAGCAAGGCCGGCGGTCGAGCAAGGGATGACACGTCCATCCCCAAGCAGGACTTTGTGAGGACCAGACCATGGGGAAAATGCGGGTTAGGACTCCTCTCTGGATCCGTCGCTTCCTTGGCCGTCTTGGACTAGGGAGTGCCTGGCAGAGGAGGTCCCTGTGCCCTGGGGGGACAGATTCGTGGCACACAGCCCCACGCTGTTCTGGACGACGCCCCACTCCTGCCAGGGTCCTTCCTCCCCTCTTGAACCGTAGAGCCGCCACCTTTGTGGCCCTTTGTCCTCGCAGGGCGCAGGGCCGGTTGGGGGTGGCACCCTCAGTGGGTGCTCAGAAATGCTTCTGGAATGGGCCCCTGGGCGCTCTCTGCCCCTCTCCCTGCCCAGAGCCATTCTTCAGGCTGACGGTGAAGCATGAGGAGCGAGGACAGGAGGGCGTGTCCTGCCTGAGCAAGGTCTACGTGACTCTGCCCGAAACCACCATCACCCTGCTCAAGGGCAGACGCACGCTGGTGAGTCCGTTCTCCACTCAGCCCTGCAGGGCTGCCGGCCTTGGCTGTGGCCTTGTCCCGCCCATCTCCTCCAGAGCATTCCACGTGGAGCAGAAGAGGTCATTAGCATGGCGGTGGGGATCTGGGAGTCCGCTGGGGGTCCTCCTTGACCCCCGGATCTGTCTCTTGGTCTCCTCCCTCGGCCCCGCCTTCCAGGTTGGGGGTCAGCGAGTCACCCTCCCAGCCATACCTTCTAAAGGCATCTTCCTGACTCCAAGTGGGCGATCTGTGCAGCTGCAGACGGCATTCGGTCTGCGGGTGAGATGGGATGGTGACCAGCAGCTGTCTGTGAGCGTGCCCAGGTGAGGGGGCGACCCAGCGAGGCAGCTACCACTCCTCCCACCCTGTCCCTCCCTCTCCCGGGACCCTCCCATCCCCGGCCCCTGCCATCCCAGGCGCTAATTCTCAGTCGTGGGTAGGAGACACCTAGCTCAACGGGCAGGCCTCCCTTTGGTTGAGGAGGGGGAGGAAATGGTTTCAGGGCAGTGTGATAGTAGCAGGATATATACACAAGGCTTTGGGAATGTTCTAGAAGGAGTTGCTAATGAGTCGTGGGAGCCTTCAGAAGAGTGGTCCCTTGACTGCAGTCTTCAAGGATGAGTAGCTCCTCAGATGGCCAAACAAGGGAAAGAAAGACTATAGAAATAGTGAACAGTCATTGCGAGGGAAAAAGTAGAATGTCTTAGGGCCAGCAAGAAGTTTGTTATGGCTGGAAGATGAAGTGTGAGCAGAAGAGGACGAGGGGCGACGTCAAGGTGGCTCGAGAGTGAGAGCTTGGGGCCCTTGCGTGCCTGGTGCCTGGCGTGGAACCCTTGTTCCGAGTCTGCACCTCTGCATCCTCCACCCACCTCGTGCCAATGGCCCCCGCGACTCATCCCCTCTCTGCTGTGGTCCCTCAGATGCCGGAGGCCCCTTCTCTCCACTAACGCCTCCTCCTCCCCTCCCCCCGGCCCCCCCGCAGCACCTACTCTGGCAAACTCTGCGGTTTCTGTGGCAACTATGATGGAGACAGTAGCAACGACAACCGGAAGCCGGATGGTAGACCAGCGCGAGATGAGACGGAGCTGGGTATCAGCTGGCGGGCCTCGGAGGATGAAGACCACGAGTGAGGGCCTCCCCGCCTCTGTCTCCACCCTCCTGCTCCTTTGCCCCTTCGAGGAACCAAGAATCCCGACTGGCATCACCCCTTTTCTCCTCTGCTGCACACCCCCACGTCTGTCATTCTTCTTCCCACTCCCATTCCCAGCAGAGTTCATTGCCACCACGTTCACCCCCAGCCCCACCATCAGTCAGTCGTCCCCAGGCGATTGTGGGCAGCCCCGCCTCTTGCTTGCCCGGCTCCAAGTTTTCCCACCTCTTGGTGTTCAGATGTTCTCCACTAGGGGATGCCGAGAGCCGGGAGACTGTTGGGGCGGGCTGGGCGTGGAGGTGAGCCTCGGTCCTTAGGGCGTTTGGGGTGGGTCTCTTCCAGGTGCCAGGAGAACCGGGCATCTCCCCCATCTTGCGACACTGCCTTGCAGAGCACTGTGTCAGGGCCAGAGTTCTGTGGACAGCTCACGGTCGCTCACGGAGCTTTTGAGTATGTGCGGGGCCCCGGGGTGGGGGGACAGGAAGGACCATGGCGGGGGGACCAGGTCCTCCGTGGCAGGAGGCGGGAAGTTCTGCCCCCTCATTCCTTCTGACCTGGCCTCTCTCCTCAGGGCCTGCCTGCCTCACCTCAGGGCCTCTTCCTTCTTCGACAACTGCGTGTTTGACATGTGTAATTTCCAGGGGCTGCAGCAGATGCTGTGTGCCCACATGTCGGCCCTGACCGAGACCTGCCAGGATGCCGGCTACGTGGTGAAGCCCTGGAGAGGACCCCAGTTCTGCCGTGAGTTGTACCAAGATGAAGGGCCCCTTCTTTCAGACGCAAACGCAGTGGAGGGCCGGCGGCATCTGAGAGTGGTGGCACAGGCTGGGCGGCGCCCTGGTGGAACCCCTTTGCCTCCACACTAGGACAGGGAAATCTGCAGAGTCAGAAACATGCACTGAGAAAATCACACGGTCACCTGCAAACTCAGAAAGCCTTCCCAGGATTTGCTCCCAGCTGTGGATTTTCCAGGCAACACTTTCAGCCTGCATCCAGCTTGGTTTTGTTACCTCTGATTTGGGCCCTGACGACACTTTGACCTCTTTTTGCTCTATTAAAGTCTTAATTAAAGCTCTTTGGGGGGGGAAAAAAAAAAAAGAAAGCAAGCTTTCCCAGCTACCTGAAGGTATGGGTATGCAGAGCAATGCACATGTGTGTGAATGCACACCCGGGTTGAGGGATGCACACGTAGAATACACAGAATGTGGATACAGTGCAGACTGGTGGGTGGGATGGCGCGTCGTGACGGCCCCACAGCTCCTGGGCGTGGCCCAGCCCTCTGGGGAGCCTGCTTTGGGGCCTTGATGGGACCACTTGGGTTCCCTCTGCTCCCCTGCACCCTCCACAGCAGTGCCGCTGAGGCTTCTGGGTCAGTCTGCTCCCGTGGTCCTGCCTCTTGGCGGTTCCCTGCAGGCCCCCTTCCAGGCCCGGGATGTGGAAGCTGAGCTCCTCGGTGGTTTCTCCCAGTCACTGTCTTCTTCTCAAGATGGGGCGGAAGCCTCTAGCCACCGGCCTTCTGAACTCTGGGCTGGGAGCTACCTCTTTCCTCTTTTCCCCATCCCGCCTCACCTGTGCTCCCCCCCTCCCCCCCTCTGCCAGCGCTGGCCTGTCCACCCAACAGCCGATACACCCTGTGTGCCAAGCTGTGCCCCGACACCTGCCATTCCGAGCTCTCGGGCATGGCCTGCCAGAACCGCTGCGTGGAGGGCTGCGAGTGCGACCCGGGCTTCGTCCTCAGCGGTCTCCAGTGCGTCCCCAGGTCCGAATGTGGCTGCCTTGACCCCACGGCCGGCTACTTCAAGGTGAGCCGCTGGGGCTGGGACTCTCTCAGCCCTGCAGCCAGAAGGCACTCATCCCAGCTCTGAAGTCTACGGCCAGCTCGTGGGCGGGAGAGAAAAAGCAGGGGGAGGGGGGAGGGGCAGGGGGAGGGGAGGGGGGGAGGGGGAGGGGAAGGGGAGGGGAGGGGGAGGGGAAGGGGAGGGGAGGGGGAGGGGAGGGGAGGGGAGGGGGAGGGGAGGGGAGGGGAGGGGAGGGGAGGGGGAGGGGAGGGGGAGGGGAGGGGAGGGGAGGGGAGGGGAGGGGGAGGGGCAGGGGGCGGGCTGGGATTAAGGAACTTCGGGCTTAGGTCTAATTTCCCTTTTTCTTTCTTCAGTTCTAGTACTTTTCATCCCTGCAGACCGGGATGGAGTCATAGCACAGTTATTTCCCACGCTGCCCAGCAGAGCCTGGGACCCCTAGTTCTCTCCCCTCCTATCTTCCCCGCCCATCACATCCCTGAGTCACTTTCCCGGTTTCTCGTCCTCTGAAGGCCCAGGCATGTCTGCATCTCACCTGTACTCTGTCTCTCCTACTGAGGGTCCCTTTCTCTGCTGAAGGATTTCAGCTGCTACCTGGGCCCCGTCTTCACCATCTTCTCAGAGGCAGCACTTGGAGCTAGACTCTCATCCTTGAAACTTCTCTCTCTCTTCCTTTGCCTGTCCCTCACCCGAGGCCTGGGGTGACACTGATGTCCATCCCAGCCCCCTCCCACCTGGTGTCCCCTGGGCTCTCCCTGCTCGGTGCCGCATTCCAGGCTGGCCCACGGAACTCTCCTCGTCTGCGCTTTGCTCTCTCAGTTTCAACTTCTTTTCAGCCCTTCCCCGCTGCTCTGCCTCCCACGCACTATGCCTGTTAGCCACTCTCACCTCCTTTGAGGCCCTGTTGAAATGCTGCTTCTTCCTCGAAGCCCTCCTGAGAAGCATCTCTAAGCTCTTGCGGCGAGTGCCGATCGCCTGTGTCAATGGCACGAAACTCTCCCTGGGTGCCCTGATTATTGTCTTTGGGTGCAGAGTGTGTTGGACCACGTGATCTATCTGTTTACATGTTGACTGCCCTCTCTGGACTGTGAGTTCTGTTAGGGCAGGGACCTCATCCATCCAGCTCATTACTGAATCCCTGACGCCTGGCACAAGGCAGATGATAACTGTCTGTTGAACTAGTGAACAAACAAACAGTGGAATGACTGAACGAGTGAGCGGATGCCAGGGTTTTGCAACCAAGCCTGGAGCTTTGGGATGACACGAATGCCTTCCTGGTGAGCAGGCCGGTGATCTGAATAGCAGTGCTAATCGATCAGGGGATAACTTATTTCCCTTCCTTCGGTCCGTCCGCCAGGTAGGGGAGCGGTGGTTCAAGCCAGGCTGCAGACAGCTCTGCATCTGCGAGGGCAGCAACAGAACTCGCTGTGAGCAGTGGAGGTGCCAGGCCCAGGAGGTGTGTGGTCGGCAGGATGGCATCTATGGCTGCCACGCTCAAGGTGAGCAGTCGAAAGAAGGTGCTCATGGGGGCTGCCCATGTGGCCTCGAGCAAAGGCATGGTCCTGTCCTAACGCAGAGAGCTGGAGCATAACCAGGGGGCCGGAAGGCAATTGCCCAGAGCCAAAGCCGCGTCTTCAAGGACCCAGAGAGTGAGGCTGGGGCGGTCCCTGACCTTGACCTCTCCAAGTCACACCAACCGCGCCGATGGGCCATGGGTACCATTCCAATGTGGACTCGCCAAGATAGCAGCTCAGGGTCAGTGCCTCTCTGAACGCCATCTCCTCCTGCCCAGGGTCCGCTACCTGCACTGTCTCGGGGGACCCCCATTACCTGACATTCGACGGAGCCCTGCACCACTTCATGGGCACCTGCACCTACACCCTGACCCAGCCTTGTTGGTTGAGGTCCCCAGAAAATTACTTCATCGTGAGCGCCACCAACGAGTTCCGCGGCGGAAACTTGGAGGCCTCCTATGTCAAAACCGTCCAAGTGCAGGTCTTCAACCTCAGAATCTCCATGATCAAAGGCCGCAAGGTCATGGTGCGTGCCTGCGCCGGCCTCCCCGGCCCCACCCCCAGCCCATGCTGCATCTCTTCTCCGCGTCTCCTTGCCTGCAGGCCCTGTCTGGCAGACGCAGCCCCAGTTTCTGAGACACCCCCGCCACCCCCTCCTGCTCCCTGGTCTTGGCCTCGTTGTTGTCCTTGTCCCAGGCGCCTTTCCCTACAGTGTCCTCCCTGCCTCTGTAGCTGGACGGTCGCCGGGTGGCCCTGCCCGTGTGGCCTGCACAAGGCCGGGTGAACGTGAGGTCCAGTGGCTCCTTCATCCTCCTCTACACGGACTTCGGGCTTCAAGTTCGCTATGATGGGAACCACCTGGTGGAAGTGACCGTGCCCTCCTCCTACGCTGGCCGGCTCTGCGGGATGTGCGGTGAGTTCCTAGGGCACCAGCAGGTGAGGCCGGGGTCATGGGCTGGAGCCTGTCCCGGTCCTGCTCATCCACACATCTGATTAGGCGTCCTTGGTGCTTGTCGACCTCTTACTTGGTTGAAGGTGTCGTGCGCTAGGGTAGGCATGAAGGGAAGCCGAAGATGAAGGAAGAGAAAGGGCTCATCTTGGTTGGTTGCATGAAGAGGGAGGGATGCTTCTTGGTCCCGGGGCTGAGTTCAAGGCCTCTGCTGACTGTTCCGTCCTGCAGGGAACTTCAACAACAACAGCCTAGATGACAATCTGCAGCCTGATAAAAGGCCTGCGGTCAGCTCCGTGAAGCTGGGGGCCTCCTGGAAGCTAAATGAGTTGTCTGAACCTGGGTGAGCCGGAACGGGGGCGGGGGGGGGGCGGAGCCGGACCAGGGGCGCAGGCTTGGCGGGCAGCCTGGAGGTGTTCCCTGTGCATCCCCAGTCTTTCCTGGAGCTGATGACTGATCTGTCTCTTGGGAAGTCCACCCTGAGATCTAACCTTGTGCTTTCCTGCTGCATCTGCTGACCTTACTACTTGAGGCCATCACTGTTCTCCTCTCCCGTCCTTACTCCCCTCCCTGTTTCCCTCTTCACTTTTGCTCTGGCTTTTGGAAAGCTTCCTCCAATCCGAAACTCCTGTCCTTTCCCTCCTCTGTCAGCTGCTTTGCTGCGGGTGGCGGGCCCCCCAGGTGCCTGGGGAAGAAAGTGACGGAGGCCTGGAATAAGAACTGTGATATCTTAATGAACCCTCAGGGTAAGCCACGCAGGGGGCCCCTTTTTGCTCCCCGGGGGCAGGAGACAGAGGAGGGGCACTGAGCAGGGAGGGAGGAAGGGTGAGACAGGAAGTAGTGGCCCTCAAGAGGCAGGCAGAGGGAATGCAGAGGCAGTGGTCACCTGGGAATGCTGACGGATCTGTGGCGTTTTTTGCATCTCAGGCAGTAGGTTCTCAATAATTACGGGTTCTGACGGAAATGGATGTTGAATTTGCCCCAGAGCAGCCGCGTGGTTCTGCTCCCTCCCCAAGCTTAGTCTCACCTACGTTTCATCCAGGACCCTTCTCCCAGTGCCACGGGGTGGTGGCCCCGCACTCCAGCTTCACCAGTTGCGTGTACGGCCAGTGTGGGACCAAGGGCGACACCTCGACCCTGTGCCGCTCCCTGCAGGCCTACGCATCCCTGTGCGCCCGCGCAGGCCAGGCCCTCGCCTGGCGGAACACCACCTTCTGCCGTGAGTGACCTGACAGCCAGGGGGAGTCCCGAGAGCCCTGCCCTCTCTTCCTCTCCCTAAACTCTGCTCCTTCACTCTTCCCTTCGCAGCCCGGCCCCCAGGCCCCACGTGGGACCCTCCTCTGTTCCCGTCTCCCCGGTCTCTCGGAGCCCAGCCCCCAGCCTCTACTTGTCTCCCTCTTCTGGGAGCCTCCCTCCGATTCTCACTTCACCAAAAAGTTCTGATCTCCCAGGAATTCCCTGGCGGTCCAGTGGTTAGGACTCCGCGCGTCCGCCGCAGGGGGCACCGTTTCGATCCCTGGTTCAGATCCCACATGCCATGGGGCGTGGCCCCCAAAAAAGTTCTGATCTCATTTGGTTACTGCCTCCTTCCCTTCTTCCCTGGGCCAGCTCTGTGACCTTTCTCCTTTCCCAGAAACGCTTTTTGTTTTAATTGTAGTAGAACATACAGAACATAAAAATGACCATCGTGACAATTTTAAGCGCCCAGCGGCATTGCACGCATTCACCTCATTGTGCGACCGTCACCACCATCGCCCCCAGAACTTTTTCATCTTCCCAAACTGAAACTCTGTCCGCATTAAACACTGTGAGTCCCCATCCCCTCCCCCAGCCCCTGGCAACCACCATCTACTCTCTGTCTTTGTGAATTCGAAGACTCTAGGGACCTCATCTAAGTGGAATCACACGGTATTCATCTCTTTGTGACTCGCTCATTTCACTTAGCGTTATATTCCCAGGGTTCACCATGTCGTAGCGAGTACCAGAATGTCCTTCTTTTTAAGGCTGAACCATATTCCGTTGTCTGATTGGACCCCATTTTGTTTATCCATTCGTCTGATGGACGTTCCCAGGAACTCTTTTTTTTTTTAAGATTTTTTTGATATGGACCATTTTTAAAGTCTTTATTGAATTTGTTACAGTATTGTTTCTGTTTTATGTTTTTGATTTTTTTGGACTCGAGGCATGTGGGATCTTAGCTCCCCAACCAGGGATGAAACCCGTACCTCCTGCAGTGGAAGGCCAAGTCTTAACCACTGGACCACCAGGGAAGTCCCTCCCAGGAACTCTTGATGCCCCAAGGTCAGAGAGCTGGAAGTCACTCTTCCTTCCTAAACACCGATTTCTTCTTAGCTCTGAACTGCCCACTGGGCAGCAGCTACAGCACCTGTGCCAAGCCCTGCCCGGCCACCTGCCTCAGCCTGAGCGCTCCATCGTACTGCCCGCCCTCGCTGCCCTGTGCCGAGGGCTGCGAGTGCCAGAAAGGCCACATCCTGAGTGGGACCTCCTGTGTGCCCCTCAGCCAGTGTGGCTGTACCAGCCAGAGGGGCTCCTACCACCCGGTGAGAGGCCAGACCACAGGGGGTGCCCTGCCCTTCCCAGCTCCCCGAGTTTGGGGGCCAGAGGGCTCAGAGCCTGAAAAGGGGCAGGGTGGGCCAGTGCTGGGGGCTGAGGGGCAAATCCAGAAGCCAAGAGCCTGAGGAAGGCTAGCGATGGAGGCGGGCAGCCAAGGGCAGCGAGCCTCATGCGGGCCCTGGGGTGCGGGCGGCTCCGACCACCTCTGGCTTCCAAGTTTCTATCGGCTCCACGGATGCCTGCGCCCCACAGGTCGGGGAGAGCTGGTACACGGACAACACCTGCTCCAGGCTCTGCACCTGCTCCGCTCACAACAACATCTCCTGCCTCCAGACCGCCTGCGAGCCTGGCCAGATGTGCGGGTCCCGGGATGGGCTGATACGGTGCCGGGCGGCAGGTAGGCCTCCACTGAGTGTGGAGGAGGACCTTCAGCCAGCAAGGCCAACGCTCCCCAACTCCCCCTCTATCAAGAAGGGCTCCTCGGGGTTCACTCAGGTTCCCCGTGGCAGCCGTGGACTTAGACGGGGTAGAAGCCTCTCCCTGGCCGAACGACACCTGCCCCGCTTCCTCGTGTCTTGACTCTCTTCTTTGTCTGCTTCCCTTCTGAGGCTCCCTCTCCTCCCATCCTTTCCTTGAGGCAGGGGAGAAGGCCTGTTCTCGCTAGAGGCTGGACCACTCCTCAGCCACCTGTCTGCCCTCCAGGGATGGGAGAGTGCCACCTCCGCAACGCGTCCCACTACGCAAGCTTCGATGGCAGTTACCATGCGGTCAGGGGCACCTGCACTTACGTCTTGGTGAAAATATGCCACTCCACCGTGGACCTGCCTTTCTTCAAGATCAGTGGCAAGAATGGGAAGCGGAAAGACCAGCCCCACACTTTCTACCTCCGCCAGGTCCACGTGGACATCTTCAATACCCTGGTCACCCTGAAGAAGGACCAAGTGCTGGTGAGCGAGGCCGGCGGGGAGGACATGGGCTCTGGGGACGGGGCTCTGGTCCTTCTTCCTGCTCATGGGTCCTGCCCTCCTCTGTAGATCAATGGCACACGGGTCACCCTCCCGGCGACCACCCAGATCCGGGGAGTCAAAGTCATTTCCAGGGACGGCTACACCGTGCTCACCATCAACATTGGGGTGCAAGTCAAGTTTGACGGCAATGGTTTCCTAGAGGTCGAAATCCCCAAAGCCTATTATGAAAAGGTGAGGAAAACACCTGGGTCTCTTCGTAGGGGGAGTCAGCCTGCAGGGAGGGGGGCGCCTTTCTCTTAAAGGGGATGCAGACAAAAAATGCCCTCTGCCATCCCTGGCACTGAAGATCCCTGGATCCCCTCTGCCCACACAGACCTGCGGCATGTGTGGGAACTTCAACGGCGAGGAAGAAGACGAACTATTGATGCCTAATGACGAACTAGCCCTGGATGACGTCATGTATGTGGACAGTTGGCAAGACGAGGAGATCGACCCAAAGTAATTGTCCCCGAAGAACCTCTGCCTTTGCATAGGAACACGAGTTGGGATTCTGGACCGTATGGCCCACCTGGGATGGGAAGACCAGAGTGGTCCTTTGTGCGTGTAACTTGACAGGCAATGGCCTCTGGGTCCCAGGAACCTATATGGGGAAACGAGAAAGTCTTCCTGTCTTGGCTTCGAAACGTGGGAGGAGACCGAGGCCACATGGAAGGCTGGCCAGAGCTCAGGCCAGCTTCCCGGTGAAGACAGGAGGCGTCTTCAGGGTGTGGTTTGGGAGCGCCAAGTCATTATCATAGATGAGGCAGTGGCTGTCCCTATGATGACACCCTTTCCCTTCCCAGTTGCCAAGAAGATGACAAGAAGACTGAAGCAGAACCTCAGGAGAAGCCAAACACGAACTGCCGGGCAGCTGACCTGGCAAGAGCCCGGGAGCAATGCCAGGTGGCTTTCCAGGCTCCAGCCTGGGCGAAGTGTGCCACCCGTGTGATTCTCAGTCCCTTCCTGCTCAGATGCACCCACAGCCTCTGTGAGTCTGGAGGCCTCAACCATGCCCTCTGCCAGTCTCTACAAGCCTTCGGGGCCACCTGCCAGGCCCAGGGGATCAAGCCTCCGATCTGGAGAAACAGCAGCTTCTGCCGTGAGTGTGTCCTCGGGCCGCCCCCAGACTGCTCCCAAACCCTCTTTCCGTCTGTGTATCTCCGAAAGCTCCCCCATTCTCCATTTCAGTTGTTCCCAACCTATTTCTGACCTCATTTTCTCTGATGTGGACCATTTACGGCAGGCTCTTAGCTAGTGCCCCACACCACCAGGACCGCACGGGCTGCTTGTCAGCAGCTCCTTTCCAAAAGAAATGTGATCGTGTTAGGCCCCTGTACGGCTGTTGCCTGCAAGTCCAAGCTCCTCTCTGAGATGTCTGAGAGATCCTGCAAGATGTGCCCCTCCCCCACGCCCCTTTCCTGTGCGCCAGCATCACCTGCATCAAACCATCCCATTCTCCATACAGGCCTCGCTTTCCCACACCCCTCCCTGCCTTTATACATACCATGCCCTGCACCCGAAAGGTTCTTTCTTCTCCCCTCCTGGCAGACTCTGAGGCATCCTCCTCTAGCTCTTTCCTTTAAAAAAATTTTTTTTAAATTATTATTCACATACCATATTCTTCTACCCTTTAAAAGTATACAGTTTACTGATTTTCAGGATCTTCACAAAGTTGTACAACCAGCACCACTATCTAATTCCAGAACCTTTTATTTTTATTTATTTATTTAGGCTGCGCCGGGTGTTAGTTGCGGCGTGCGCGTGGGTTCTAGTTCCCTGACCAGGGATCGAACCCCGGGCCCCCTGCTTTGGGAGCGCAGACTCTTACCCACTGCACCACCAGGGAAGTGCCCAAGAACATTTTAAATTTTAAAACAGTGATTACAGTGTTTTTCCTATGTGATGCATTCCTATGGTTCAAAAACTTTGAAAATATTAAAAGATCCCCAGTGAAAAGTCTCCCTCTCTCCCTGACCCCAGGGGCCCTGGTCCCAGCCTGCTCTTCAGCGTCTGAGTATTTTTCCAAAAGTCTTTTATTTCTGCACATACAGACAAATGCAAATTTATTTTCTGTATTTTCTTACAAACAGCAGACGGGACACAGTAGTTTGCACTTTATTTTTTTTTCACTTGACAAACTAGCTTGGCGGTCCTTCCCCGTCAGATATGTAAAGAGTATCCTCATTCTCTTTTGCAGCTGCGTCATAATTCATTTATCATAATTTATTTAACTAGTCTTCTAGCGATGGACTTTCTAGTTGTTTCCAGTCTTTGGCTGTTGCAAACAGTGCTGCAAGGATAACCTCATGCAGATACAATTCTCTACGTGTGTGTCTCTTATCTGTGGAATAAATTTGTAGACCTGGAATTGTTGGATCAAGGATTGTGTGGATTTGTGCTTTTGAGAGATGTTGCCAAATGGCCTTCCATAGGGGTTGAGGAATTTACATTCCCACCAGCAACACACGAGAGTGCCCATTTCCCCACAGACTGGCCAACACACAGCATTATCGTGCTTTTGGATTTTTGCCTATCTGATATGTGAAAGATAAAAAGAGCCTTAATTTGTATTTTTCCTATTATGAGTGAAGTTGTGCATTCTTTCCTATGTTCAGGAGCAATGTGGATTTCCCTTTCTGTGATTTCTTCGTACCCATTCACCATTTTTTCCACTGGTTTGTTGGTCTTTGTTGAAATGTTTTATAGATGTCCTTTGTCTGCTGCAGAGAGTAGCCCTTCATTAGTGCCATGAGTTACAAAAATTTTGTCCAGGTCTCTTTTTTTCATCTTTCACTCTTTTTTACCATGCAGGAAAGAAAAAAAATATATATATATATGTATTTGTGAGGTCAAATATAATAATCTTTGTTTTATGGCTTCTGCAGTTTGAGCCTTAGTTACAAACGGCTTCCCCACTCTGAAGTTAAAAAAGAATTTGCCTGTGTTTTGCTCTAGTATTTGTATTGTTTCTTTTTTTTTTATATTTAAATGTTTGATCCATGGGGATTTACCCTGGTGTGTAGGATGAGAACTGAATCAACTTTGTGTTTATTTTTTCCCAGTATTATTAAATGACCATTCTCTCTTTTTCCACTGACTCAGATGCCATGATTTATATTAAATTCCCACACGTATTTGGATCCCTCTCTGGGCCTTTTTCTCCGCTTCCACTGCTCCATTTATCTTCATTTACCAGCAGCACAATGTTGTGGTCATTGAGAGTTTAGATAGTGTTTAGATTTCTGGTAAGGACATACACTACCTACTGCTGGTTTTTTTTTTTTCCCAGTTTTTTTTTGGTTTGTTTTAGAATTTTCCCAGCTTTTCTGCTTTGTTTAGATCCTCATTTCCACATTAATATCATCTTGTCCTATTAAAAAACAAAACAAAATCCTGTTGGTGTATTTTGGGGGTATCGTATTAAATGTATAATTAGGGAGGGACTTCCCTGGCAGTCCAGTGGTTAGGATTCTGCACTTCCATGGGGGGCACAAGTTCGATCCCTGGTCGGGGAACTAAGATCCCACATGGCGCGTGGCGCGGCCAAAAAACTAAATAATAATTAAATTCACTTAGGGAAGACTGACATCTTCCCATCTGTGAACAGTTCCATTTGTTTGCAACTACCTCTACTTAAAGGGCTTTATTTAGCTCCTCCAGCACAGTGGATACCTCCCTGCCCTGTGCTCCTGTCACACCTCGTACACACACACGCCAGTCACATGCTTACTGACCAGATGCACCAGGGTCGCGCTGCTGCGGCTGCGGGCTGACCCCGGGTTCCCACGCTGAGCGGGGAGGACCAATTCTTGCTCTCTTCTGTCCTCGGAGCCAGCACACAGCCCACGCTCAGTCAATGTTCCCCCCCAACTCCAGCTCTGGACTGCTCCGCCCACAGCGTCTACACCACCTGCGTTCCCTCCTGCCCTCCTTCCTGCTGGGACCCGGAAGGCCAGTGCAAAGGCTCCAGAGTGCCCTCCACCTGCGAGGAGGGCTGTGACTGTGAGCCCGGCTACGTGCTCAGTGGACAGCAGTGTGTGCCCAGGAGCCAGTGCAGCTGCAGGGACGCCCAGGGCAACTCCCTCCCTGTGAGTGGGGCCAGGAAGTAGGGGTGGGGGTAACATACCTTCGGGATGCCATGTTCTCCTTTCCCGTGCCTCTCTAGGCCTGGGCCACCCACGCCTCCACCGCTGGCCCTGGGTGTGAAGGCTGGTGATGGGGCAGGGTGGCCTCCTGGGTGGGCTAGAGGGTGTGTGGTTTGGGTTTGGGGACTGAGAAATGCAAACCACAGGGATGCAGCCGGTAGGGTGGCTTTGATTTGAATCCTGATGGTACCACTCACGAGTCAGGGGACCTCTGTGACCTCAGTTTCCTCATCTGTAAGATGGGTTCAGCAGTACCTCCTGAGCAGCCTGTGTGAGACACACCCAGCACAACGCCTCTAGGGGGCGCTACAGGTCCATAAGGGTGCAGATGGCGCCGGGACTGCCTCTGGCCCGTGCCCAGTGAGCCATCAGACTGTAGGCTTAGGCTGAAGTCGTCGAGGAAAGGGAGCTGGCCCTTCGCTTCTCACTCCCCGTTCTTCCTGCGGCGTCTGCAGGCGGGTAAGTCCTGGTTCTCCGGAGGCTGCTCCAAGAGGTGTGCCTGCAGAGCGGGCGTCATTCAGTGCGGGCCCTTCGCCTGCCCCTCGGGCTCCCAGTGCCAGCCCAACAAGGACGGCAAAGACTACTGCGCACCCGAGAGTAAGGGGGCCCTCGGGGAGGTGGAGCCAGAGGGGCCTGGGCTGGGGGCTCTGGAGAGGGAGGGACCCGGCGCGGGCAGGAGTGGGCCTAGGCTCTCAGGCTCTTACCAGCTCCCTGGTCGCCTGCATGATCCTCTCTGGGATCTGCTATCTTCAGGGCAAAAAGAGGGAACCAGACAAGGAGATCCTCTCAAGCTGGGAGAGGGAGAAAGTGGAAGATCAAGTCCACGGGGAGCCCAGGGCTAAGAGGGAAGGTGACGGGAGGCCCCAGGCAGGTGAGGGGCTCTGGGGCAGTTACATCACTCAGGGTGCCTTCTCAGCGTTGGCCCTTCTTTTCAGAGTCGGAGCAATGCACAATTTATGGGGACCCCACTTACCGCACATTTGATGGCCTCAGCTACCGCTTCCAGGGCCGCATGACCTACTTTCTGATCAAGACCTTGGACGTGCTCCCTGATGGGGTGGAGCCCTTGGTCGTGGAGGGCCGCAACAAGGTGTATCCGTCCTTCAACCCCATCTTCCTGCACGAAATCATCGTGACGGTCTACGGCTACACAGTCCAGCTCCAGACGGAACTGGGACTTGTAGTAAGAGCCAGGCCAGGCCGGGAGGGTCTGGGGAGGCAGGTCAGGCCATGGGAGGCCACCTGGAGCAGGTGAAGCCAGGACTCTGTGTTCCCTGGGAAGGTCCCAGCAGAGGCTGCCTAGTTTTGGAAATCAGAATCAGTGCCACACTCACCTCCTTGTGGGGGGGAGGGCAGAGGAGGGCAGTGGGATTACACACAAGGTGGGAGAGAGGCAGGGGAGAGAGAGAAGGGAAACTCATGCAGTGTGAGGGTGGAGCTGTGCTGAAGTACCAGGGCACCCACCTGCCAGTTTCTTTGCAAGGAAGGGGCTGAGGCTGCAACAGGAGCAGACCTCAGGGAGGCCTTTGCCACTCGGGGTAGCAAAGCTTCCTGCGGTATCTTGTTGCCTGGAATGACGGCACCGAGCGGTACCAAGATGTGCAGAGAGACAGAGGCCAAAGCGGCAGAGGGTCACCTTGATTCAGGCCTCCGTGCGGCTCCTGTCTGCCTTCTCCAGGTCAACGGTCAGAAGATGACCATCCCCTACGAGCCCAACGACCAGCTGCGGGTCACCATGCGAGGCCACCGCCTGTATCTGATCACAGACTTTGAGCTGGTCATCAGCTTCAATGGAAAGAACAACGCAGGTACCTGAGCGTGGGGACCGGAGGGCCGAAGGGACATTCCAAGGATGGGGGTAGGGAAAACCACGTCTCGGGCCGAACGTAGTGAAAGGACCTCTGCCTGGGAGTGGGGCCCCCGAGCTCCAGGGGAGGACCCAGGAGGGGTGGGAAGTGACGAGGTGGGGAGTTTCGATTCTGGGACCCCTTCCTCCTGCAGTGATCTCCCTGCCCATCACGTACCGAAGGCTTGTGCGCGGCCTGTGCGGCAACTACGACCAGAACAAGAGGAATGATTTTATGCTGCCCAACGGTGCCCTCACCCAGAACCTCCTTGTCTTTGGCAACAGTTGGGAGGTGAAGAAGACCAAGGGAGGCCTCCCCCGCTTCTCAAGGTGAAAGGCCTGGGGCTGGGCAGGGAGGCCCAGCCTGGGCTGGAGGGGCGATGAGCGACACCGTAGTATCTGTTTACACCCTGCTCACCCCCATATCCTCAGCAGAGGAGGAACCCCGAGGTCAAGGGCTCAGACTGGCTTGATTCTCCTAATCCCATCGTTTCTTTCCCCTCCCACTGACTGTGGGGCACCTGCCCTGTGGATCCCGGTCTGTGCCCGAGCCCTCCCCTCCCCTCCCCACCCAGTTCTTCCTAAGTTCACAGCCATGGTGGGCCTCACCTGGCCCTTCACTATCTCTGCCCCAGGGAGGTACAAGAGGAGGAAGTGAAAGAAGAGGAGGCGTCAGGCTTTCATGTGTCAGAATGCAGCCCGGAGCAGCTGGAGCTCATCGAGCACACACGGGCGTGTAGCGTGCTGGTGGACCCCCAGGGCCCCTTCGCTGCCTGCCACCAGCCTGTGGCCCCGGAACCCTTCCTGGAGTGAGTCGGGGACCCAGGACACGTGGGAATGGCCTTTCTCCAGGTCCTGGGGCCTGTTCTCTGATCGGCTCTCTGTTGGGCACAGTTCTCTCTGTGGCCTTGGTACTTGTCTCACACACACACACACACGCACACACGGACACTGCCTGGTGGGGCTTCCGGGGCCTCTTCTGTGGGGCCGGGTCTCCTTGCCTCCCCCTCTCTGACAGCACCCAACTGTCCCTGCCATCCCCCCAGGCACTGTGTGTCTGATCTGTGTGCCGCCCGGGACCCCAAAGAGCAGGATGAGCGGCGTTGCCAGGTCCTCAGCGGGTACGCCATCATCTGCCAGGAGGCGGGCGCCAACCCGGTCAGCTGGCGGAACCACACCCACTGCGGTGAGGCCCTGACCTTCCCCAGCCGCGGGCTCCCGGCCTCCTCCCCTGCCCCCGGCCATTTCCGCCCTCTGCTCCGCTCTGAGCCCCCACCGGTACCCGCACCTTGGCTTCCTGCCTTGCTTCCCCCAGCCCTGAACTTTCCCCTTGTCAACGCCCTCCCGAACTAACTCCTTCTGTGCCGTCACCCGAAGCCTCAGCCCCGTCACCCCGTCACCTTGTCACCCCGTCACCCCGTCACCCCGTCCTGCTCCTTCTCGCCGGTGCCCACCCTGGCTCCACCTCATGCGCTGGTGTCACAGACAAAAAGACACGTAAAGCTGGTCCACTCTTCTGGCTCCCCCGCCTCTACCAAGCTCTGTGCTCTGTTGGGTGACCTCGTTGCCCACACGTGGGGGGCCCCAGCGCAGCCACCTTCTGACTATGACTCTGTCCCCGCTGTCCCCTCAGCCTTGCCGTGTCCGGCCAATACCGTCTATCAGAGCTGTATGACACCCTGCCCAGCCTCCTGTGCCGCCCTGGCAGCTCCCAGGGACTGCAAGGGCCCCTGCGTGGAGGGCTGTGCCAGCCTCCCAGGCTACATCTACAGCGGTGCCCAGAGCCTCCCCCTGGCCCACTGTGGCTGCACCAACAATGGCATCTACTACCAGGTCCGGGCTGGAAGTGGGAGGCCTTGGGAGAGCAGACAAGGAGAGCCAGACTCTGGAGGTGAACCAGAACCCCACCTCCCTCCCCTTCTCCCTCTCCAGCAGGGTGACGGCTTCGTGACCGAGGATTGCTCCCAGCGCTGCACCTGTGCCAGCTCGGGGGTCCTGCTGTGTGAGCCCCTCAGCTGCAGCCCTGGGGAGATCTGCACCCTGGGGAACCTCACTCGTGGCTGCTTCCGAGGTGAGCCTGGACCGGCCCTTGACAGCGGGCTGCGGGTGGGGGTGAGGGTGGAGGTGTCCCTGGACCGAGGAGCATCCCTCCCAGTCCTGTGCCTGGGACTCCATCTCATCAGTGTCAGGAAGTTCGTGCCATGCGATCCCACTCTGTCTTCTTCGGGAGGGGCAAAGGCACAGGCCCTGCCTTCTCTGAGCCTCTGCTCTCTGCCGGGCACCGTGCTGGGCCCTTTGCCCAGCGTTAGCTTCCCGGGATCTCCTTTAGTCCTTACTCACCACCTGGGGGTAAGCACACCATCCCCACTTTATAGGTAAAGAAAATGGAGTTCAGAGAGGGTGAGCAGTTTCCCCAGAGCTCGGGGAGTGTAGAGCCAGGACTGGAAACCCGGCCAGCGGACCTGGCGAGTCTCTGTCAGCTGCTGCTTTCTTCCCTGGCGTCCCAGCCCCCAGCCCCCTCTCCCTGGCTGTGGAGAAGCCCCTCTCAGACCCCCCCTCCCAACCCCTTCCATCCTTGCAGACAGCCCGTGCCTACAGAACCCCTGTCAGAATGATGGTCGCTGCCAGGAGCAGGGAACCCACTTCACCTGTGAGTGTGAGCTTGGTTACGGGGGACACCTCTGCACGGAGCCTTGGGATGTGCCACCCCCCAAAAAGCCAGGCAAGAACTTCATCCCAGCCTGTATCCTCATAGCCTGTATCCCAGCCTGTATCCTTCATCCCAGCCTGTATCCTCACAGCCTGTATCCCAGCCTGTATCCTTCATCCCAGGCTGTATCCTCACAGCCTGTATCCCAGCCCGTATCCTTCATCCCAGCCTGTATCCTCACAGCCTGTATCCCAGCCCGTATCCTTCATCCCAGGCTGTATCCTCACAGCCTGTATATCCCAGCCCATATCCTTCATCCCAGGCTGTATCCTCACAGCCTGTATATCCCAGCCCGTATCCTTCATCCCAGCCTGTATCCTCACAGCCTGTATCCCAGCCTGTATCCTTCATCCCAGCCTGCATCCTCACAGCCCCTTCCCCACAAACAATGGCCGCAGAATTATCCCATATAATATAGTATTACCCTATAATATCTATTATAGATGTATAATAGATAATATAGTATCAATGTGGTATATTACTATATGAAATGTAATAATATTATAATATGATCCCTGCAGATTAGCCGGGTCAGTGTCCTTCAAGGATCTCAGAGTCCCTTTGCCCATCTCCTACCCACATACTCTGGAATCTTCTGTCTGATCCTGAGCTCCCCACTTCTGAGACCTGTATGCCTCACCCTGCTGTTATTCCCCTCCCTCGTGTCCCTCCGAGCCTCCAGTACCTTTTATTGGTATTCTCCATCCCAAACTGTAATTCCTGTGAGCCTCTGGGCCAGTGGTTCTCCAACTTTATCCTCGTGCCTAAGATCGGGGTGGAGCAGGGCTGTCTTGTTTACCTTGTTCATTCCGGGACTCATCCCCAGAGATTTGGATTCAGTAGGTCTGGAGGGGGCCCCAGAGAGCTGCATTTTTCGCAAGCTCCCAGGTGACCGATGGAAGTGATGCCTGGGCTACTCTTTGAGAAGTACGGACTGACATAATACCCTGGACTCTAGGGGACCAACTGGATAAACATCCCCTTAGAAGGTTCATGGGAGTTGTGTGTCCAGAAGCAGGAGGGCAGCACCAAGGCCTTGAAACCCCTGGGAGCAGCAGCCTCCTTGAGGGAGAAACAGCCACCAGGGATGTAGGGGATGCAATCCCTCCAGGGTGGCAGCCGAGGACGGAAAGGGAGTGTCTCTGCCACCCCTTCCTATCCCACATCCCTATTTCTCTTCCCCATGCCCCAGAAGCCTCCAACTTTGCGGTCATCCTGTTGGGATTGCTGGTGACTGTGCTGGTCATAGTGTCAGCAGTGACCAGAGAATGCATTTCCAGGAAGAGGAGGGGGTGAGTTTCAGGAAAGGGGAAGAGGAGGGGCGGCTGGTAGGGGAGCAAATACGGGGAGCGGGCGCCGACCTTCAAGCTGGTGTCTGTTCCCCACGCCCTCTAGGGAGAAAATGCAGAGCCAGACCAGAGATGAGCTGCCAGGTACCGGTGAGCACCAGCCCCACCGTCCACAGCTTTGGCTCCGGGAAGTCGGGTCTGCTTCTAATACAAGGTTTTCTCGCTTTCTCCTCAGATTTTGTTCCAGACCATGCCTTCAAAGTCGCTCAGTTTTGAGTTGTCCACAGAAGAAGGAGACATAAAATTATTTATTTTTGAGACGTGAATTTGTACATGATTCTGGTGGAGAAAGGCTCTGTGAGGGGGGTCTTGAGGGGAGAAGTAGGAGGGAGACGGGGTGTGAGGGTCTAGGGCTGGGGGCTCCACAGAGCGTCCAGAGGGGAGGGGAACAGAGGTCTGCGGAGGTGAGGGGCTGTCTGTCCCTTAGACAAAGCCACGTGAGGGTGGGCCACCCGCCCTCTGCTTCGGGGATACAGGAGAAAAGACTTCACGCCAGGAATCCTTGTTCTTGGCGGACTTGGCCTCAGAGCTCCCCACCGGCAGGTAGTGAAAGGTGATCCTGAGGTTTTCCATTTCTAACGATGCGACTAAGGCGCTGGGCAGAGGCTAAGGACTGGGGATGTGGCTTTTTCCAAAGGGTGAACCAGCCGGCCTGTGACCAAAAGGGCCTTGGGGTTCCTATGGTAACTGAGGGTGGAGTCTGAGGGCCGGCTTGGGAGGAGTTTGGAGCTCCATCCTATTAGGAGTGAGCAGCTCACCTCAGCCAAAGGCCAAAGTGCAAACATTCCCACCCTGACCCCTGTGCCTCGTGCCTCTCACCAGGCAGGTCCTGGGGGAAGGGATGGGACATCCTGCTTGGGCTCTAAGAAGAAGAAGGTTGTCAACGGGGGGGCTCAGGATGTGGGACCCCCAAGGACAGGGGATGCCAAAACAGGCAGGACCCTGGGTTCTAGAAAGGAATCCTTATTCTGTGCTTGTCCTCCAAATGACCCCAGAAGCCACCTTCATGTAAGGAAGCAGGACCCAAGCTGGCTGGGGAACGGGCTCCAAGGGAGGGGTGCCCCTGGCCAGGCCACCCAGCCCCTTAGCTGGGGGGAGCAGCTCACACTCTGGAGCTTGTGAGAGGAAGGCTCAGGCATTCTGGAACTGGACTGGCCGTGCTTTAACCTGGGCATCACGGGGCTCCCGGCGGCATGCCTGCCCGCACTGAGCTCCCTTCTCCTGCTCTTTGATCCTCTGCCTCTCTGTTCTTCATCTATATCCTGCCCCCTTGATCTCGGTTCCTCCCCTCACCCAGCTAAGGTCTCCTTATCTAGCCTGGATGTCTGGTTGGCAGCGAAGGAGGTGGCCTGGACCAGCATCCTCGAGATAGACTTCCTCTTTCTGGAAGTAGGGGGACCCAGACCCCCGCTGTCATCGGCAGGATGGACTCCCATCCACCCCTTTTAGGGGTACAACACCTGGGCCGTGTCATCGAGGGAGGGAACAGAGGATTCCAGAGTATTATACTCCCGAAGGCAGGAAATTGGGGACAGGATCACTGCCGGAGGCTTCCTGGGCTGGGAGAGGCAGAGAGTGTGATTTGGGGTCCTGTACTGACCCCAACACGACAACAGGGGTCAGCTGAGATGCAGAAATGGCAGGGCTGCACCAGCTTGACAAACCTGACCCGGTCCAGGGCTGCCCCTGCAGTTGTCTCCTGGGGCGGGCAGGCTGGGAAACCAAAGATGCTGAGAGTCTTCGGGGGTTGACCCCCACCCTCATCTCATCTTCCTGTTTGGGAGGGAGAAGTTAGGGGAAGATACTCAGGTGGTTTCCCCTCCCTTCCCAAGAGGCTGGGAGAACCTGCCTGGGCAGCATCTTGAAAGGGGGAATTGTCCTCCCAACCTAGCGCAGCATCTGTACGTGTGTGTGTGTGTGTGTGTGTGTGTGTGTGTGTGTGTGTGTGTGTGTGTACTTGTGGGGGGTCCACGTCCTGCACTCCAGCCTCTGCCCCTCCTCCACAGCCGATGCAGACACTCCCCCCACATTGCCTCTAAACCAACCCCAGCTGTCAACATCTGGCCCACATCTGTCTCTTTCATGTGACTGGACCTCCACCCCAGATTCCCCCCTCCCCCCTTCAGGGGGCTGTAGGGCCGGGCTCTGAGCTCAAGGCCTCCCCTGCCTCACAAAGCCCCCTGCCAGGGCTAGGGAACCAGGGCAGGGGAGGGAGGGCAACCCCATCCCGGAGGTGCCCCAGGCTATTGGCAGAGCCGTCTGGAGCCGTTAGAAGCAGCTGCCGATGACTCATCTTCCACTGCCCCCACCCTCCCACCTCAAACACACCGTGGGGCCGGGAACCAAGCGCCCAGCCCCGTCTCCAGACCTCCGACCCCTCTCAGCCTGGCTCAAAAGCTCCTTCACACCAGTCCCCACCCTCCACACAAGTCTATTCCCCCACCCACCCCACTCCCAATCATCCCCAGAGCCGGGACACTTTCCATTTTCTTTTATTTATACAAAACAATTGTTTTAAATATAATTTAAGAACCCCTCCAAGCACCAGTGTCTGTCTGTTGTTTCTAACACCACTGCCCCCCACACCCCCTCATGGACACAGCTTAGGGGTACTTGGGGGGGCAGGGAAATGTCTGGGGTTGCGGCGTGACCAAGGCACTGTTCTGGAAACACACAACGATGGGTCCCTGTTTCAACTTGGGCAAAGGAGGCGATAAACAGGTCCCCTCTAACACAAAAAGTTACAAGGACGGTATAAAAAAAAAAAGGGGGGGGAAGGAAAAATAAGACCAAAAACAAAAAATAAAACTCAAAAACCTTCAATATGAAGGCAGCAGATGGGGGAGGGGCATTTACAAGGGAAAACCGAATTCGGTGGAGACAGCAGCAAGGTTGGGACATCCAAGTCCAATGATTTTGTCACTGGGCCATGCCGCCCCTTCCTGCCTCACGACTCGCAGGCTAGTCCCCCCTTCTCTTTGGTCTGCAGGGTCGCTGCCCTTCAAGGTGAGGAGGGGCACCTGGGGGCTCTAATTGGGGATCGGAGGGAGGCCGTGGGGATTGTGCCCAACCCCCCCCCCCCCGGGATGTTGGCAGATTCTGGGCACTTCTTTTCCTCTGGTCAGACCCAATCCCGAGGGTAGGGCTCCCACATCCTCAGTTTGGGGTTCCCCGCTTGGGGAGGGTCTGATTTCTACACTCCCATACGGCCGAATCCCCAAATCCCTTCTCTCCAAATTACCAGCTCCCCGCCCCCATGGGTTCAAAGTGCAATCCAGTGGGGCCCGGGGATGGGAGCCTCTTGGGTCCCCACCCGATTCTGCCCCGGGAATAAGGGGAGCGGCGTCCCCAGTGTGGGAGTCCCTGCCGCTCCAGAGCTGGGGGGCCAGGCGAGGAGGCGCAGGTCAGTACTGGGGCGCTGGTGCCCCCGACCCTCCTGAGGCTCCAGGCTTGGCCTGGGACTTCATGTGCTGGACACTGGCCAGGATTTTTTTCTGATGCCCCGCCAGAGTGACTCCGATTCGGAGCAGGTCCCTGGGGAAGAATGAACAGCTAGGTGAGGCCACTGGGCTCCCGCGCGGCTCTCCTACCAAAACCCCATCCTCGCCTCGGGACTGTCCGCCAATCAGAATGGCCGGCGGGGAAGGGGGCTGACGTCAATAGTTGCCAGTCAGTTTCCGGAGGATTTAGGCGCCTCCACAGTTCTGCGCAGCCGCAGTAAGGAGCGGGGCTAGGTACCCGCGGGGGTCGAGATGCAGGAGGTGGGGCGGGCTGAGAGAGAGAGAGAGAGAGAGAGAAGGAAAGAAAGAGCTGGGTGGGTGGAGAGGAAGGGGCGGGAGAGGACAAAAACAAACTGCTTCCAGCCCCATCCTGATGCGGGGAGACGGGGATAAGGAAAAAAGAAGAGGTGAGAAATGGAGGGCAAGAGCTCGTGTCAGGGAACCCGTGTCAAGGCGAGGCTAGAGCAAGTCAGGGAGGAGATGCCCAGACCTGGTGGGGCAGACTGGCCCGGGACCTGCCTTCCAGGGAGAGGGAGGGCCTCCTGGACCCTCTGTGTCTGGGTTTATAGTCCTTCTATTTCTGTGATTCAAACCTGGGGCAAGAAGAGTCGTTGGGAGAGAAATGGAAAGGCAGAAAGGAGGACCAGGGAGAGGCCAGCTAGGGAAAACCAGTATTTGGGAAGCGTTGGAATCATAAAACCATTTAACATTAAAGCTGGAAAGGCTCTCCAAAACCTAGTCCAACCTTCTCCTTTTATGGGTGGGAAAGCATCCAGAGTTGACACGTCGTTAATGTGAGAGCAGGGTCTGGAATGCAGACAGATGCACGAAGATACATACAGATTGCGAGGTGGGAGCGAGATCGCCCCGGGCTGAGATGGTGCAAGGGGGTGAGGCGCGCGCACAGCTGACCGGGAAGAATCCTGGGGCTCTCAGCCCCTGCAGCTGTTACTGCTTTGGCAGGGGAGGGGCTTTAGAAAACAGAGTTGGCACCAGGAGTTGACCCCAAAGGCCCCTGCTGAAACTGTGGACCTGATTCTGGTCCCCAGGCTCCACCCCTCCTGGCTGCTTGGCCCTCACCACTCCCCCACCTCCATCTCCTGCCACGACTTACTCAGTGGAGATCTGGCTGACCAGCTCGAAGGAGCCAAACCCAGCGGCTGCAAAACTTTCTTCGTATCTTCCCATCTTGATGGCTCGAAGCCACTCGCCCACAGAGCCAAAAGCTGAGTAGTGAGGCTGCCGCTGATCCAGGAGGGGGTGCGAGGCCCTGGGAGGCAAGGATGGGGAGGACACACTGAGAACCAGCCCGTGTCAGGGTGGCGACGTAGAGCCCAGCCCTGGAGAGGTGGACAGGGACCATCCCACATACCACCAAAGGGACGGATACTTCTCAGGGGGAAGCGAGGTTCTCAGGGGATGGCAGAGTGCAGGAAAGAGGGCCCATCCTCTGGGGTCCTCACCCGCCATTCTCGCGGGCCACGATTTTGAGGCTGGCAGGGTTCCGGATCATCTTGTCGAGGGCACTGACCACCTGCGGGAAGCGGGGCCGCGCGTTCCGGTCTTTCTGCCAACAGTCCAGCATAAGCTGATGCAGGGAGGTGGGGCAGTCTGGGGGCGGGGGCAACCGGTAGTCCTGTTCAATGGCATTGATCACCTGGAATGACAGGTAGAAGCACTGGGTGAGGACGTCAGGGAAAACAAGGCTGCCAAAGGACCCCAGGGAAACGGCGACTTAACAGATGCTGGGATGGCTGCTACAGCACCCCCCAGAAGGGCAGTTCTGGGGGGGCTCCTGGCCAGGGCCGAGGCCACTGGCTGTGGCTCAGAGTCCCAGAAGCGCTTGAGCTATGATCCAGACGTGTAACTTCCCAAGACTGCCCTCCATCACTGTGTCCTTCTGTGACCAGATAGGCTGTATTGAACTCTTGGATACAGAGATCAGCTCCTCACAGCGCCACCCTCACCACCTCAAGAACGAAGCAGTGATGAGCTCTCTGAGAACCAAACCCCCCCCGCCGCCACCGCCCCATATCCCAAGAGAGAGGACGTTCCAGGAAAGCTTGGTAGGACACTTACATCCTGATTGCTCATATCCCAGTACGGCCGTTCCCCAAATGACATGACCTCCCACATCACAATCCCATAGCTCCAGGCATCACTGGCAGATGTGAACTTCCGGAATGCAATGGCCTCAGGGGCTGTCCATCGGATGGGAATCTTTCCTCCCTAAAGATGGGGGAGGAAAAGGTGAGCTGGGGGACTCACAGGACTCAGGCATTCTGCCCCCCACCTTTGCGTTTCCCCCAGCTCAGGCCTCCTTTCTTTCTGGGACCCAAACACCCAGCTCCCCGACTCTGTTCTTTTCCTAGACACCCGGTAGCCAAGTTCCTTAAGCTGCCCCCCTGCCCCCACAAAGTCTACTCTTACAACCTGTCTTGGACCAGAGCTGTCAAGCCCTCAGCCTCCCATTCCAACCTGCCCTGCTCACCTGGCCCTAAGAACCTAGTTCATATGCCTGTGCCCCAGCCTCACCAGAGAGCTCGTGTAGGTGGGATCAGAAGAGTTCTCCTCCAGGAATCGGGAGAGGCCAAAGTCTGAAACCTTGCAGACGAGGTTGCTGTTGACCAAGATGTTGCGGGCAGCCAGGTCTCGGTGGACGTAGCTCATCTCAGCAAGGTACCGCATGCCCGAAGCGATGCCCCGTAACATGCCCACGAGCTGGATGACGGTGAACTGGCCGTCGTTCAGCTGGAGATGGACATGGCGGGGGCGTGGTTCGGACAGCTCACCCACCGCTCCCCCTTCCTTCCATGTTCTAAACAGTATTTGTCCCTCCCAGACCCAACTCACAGACCCACCTGTAGGACTGGCCTGCTGACATCCCAGGTAAACCACCCCCTTTCTTTAAAAAAAAAAAAAAAAAAATTCTTTATTTTTATTTTCTTATTTTTAAATTTTATTATTTGAAATCTATAGACAGTTTATTTTATTTTATTTTTTGGTCGTGCATGCGGGATCTTAGTTCCCCGACCAGGTATCGAACCTGGGCTCCCTGCATTGCGAGTGCGGAGTCTTAACCACTGGACCGCCAGGGAAGTCCCTCCCTCCTTTCTTTTACCTTGAGTTCTCTCAGCTCTTACTATGGTATCGTGACACAATGCTTACAATTGTCCCACTTTCAAATATTTGCTTTCAGTCTCTCGTAATTAGATTATAAGGAGACATTTTAAGATTTTCTTCCATTTAACCTAGTACAGTGCTTTACATACAGGAACTACTCAACAAATGCCTTTGATTTATGTTCTCTTTATTTGACAGCAACAGAGCGCTGACAGTTACGCGCATGCTCTGAAGCCGCCCTTCGACAGGTGGAGACGCGTGCGTCGGTGCTGAACCTGCCACAGTCTCGCTCGGCCCTCTTGGACCAACTGTATGCAGGATGCAAGAGAACAGTGAGGAATCGGGTGTGATCAGTGACCACAGCACCAAACCCAAGGTCTAAAGCCCGACCTTGAGCTTTATAGAGCTGCCTCTCACCAGGTAAGCCGACCAGTCATGGACAGTTAACTCAGCCCACCTTCTGGGTTCAACTAGCACGCAGGGGACCCTCGGCAGCCCTCCAGGGCCAGCAACACAGAGTTCAGAAACCGAACTCTGAATCCATCCTCCAAGCCTGCACCCACCCCACGCCTCACATCTCAGCTGGTGGACTCACTTCCAGACGCTCAGGGTAGAGACCTCGGAGTCTCCCACATCCATGGCTGACAGTCCATCAGCAAGTTCTGCTGACTGTGCCTCCAAAACGCACCCCAAACCAACCACTGGTGCGCATTCACTGCAGCCCCCGTGGCCTGAATGATGCCAGTGTTCTCATCGGCTCCTATCCCCCAGCATCCGTCAGAGGGATCTCCTTAAATCACCTCCCTCTCCTGCTGAAAAGCTTCCCCTCAGACTTCTAATCGCATCCAAATTTCTAAGGTCACGAGGCCCAGCCGCCAACCGCAACGTGATCCACTATCACTCCTCTGCTGACCTGGTTCAGCTTCACCGGCCTTTCTGCTTCTTAAACAGGCTGGGATCCCGCCCACCCTGGGTTGCTACTCTCTGCCCCCGACATGCTTCCCCCCATCTTCTCATGGCTGGCTTTCTCATCTACCCAAACGTCATCTCTTCTAAGATAGACCCCCTTCCCTTTCCTGCAACCGGACAATGGAACAGACTCCCGTATCCACAAGGGAGGGTCAGGCCATTCTGGCAGTGCTCCAGGCCTCAGCATCCCTCGTGTTGGCAGCCGGGTAGCCTGTGTCTCCTGATGCGGTGCCACGGGAAGTACACGGCTCCCCCTGATGTAGGCTGGCCACAGACGTTTAATTTTGAACTTAGCACAACATTAATAGACATTGCTTCCCTTACAGGAAACACAGAGAAACAAGCTAGATGACCCCACAAGCAAGAATCCAATAAATCCCGAACATAAGACATTCAAGTGGACAAGTGGCCCAGCCCTTCAGTGTATGAGAACCCCAACGAGGGACTGTCGTGGATGTAGAAAAGGCTCAAAACAATAACCACAGGTGCAATGCTTGATCCTGAACTGGATGCTGGGACATTCTGGGGACAACTAGAGAAATATGAGTATCAAGTTGGCATTAGGTGATACCAAGGAATTGTTGTAATTCTGTTAAACGCAATGTTACTTGGTTATGTAGAAAAACGTTTTGGGGACTTCCCTGGTGGTCCAGTGGTTAAGACGCCGCACTTCCACTGCAGGGGGAGCGGCTTCAATCTCGGGTCAGGGAAATTCCGCACGCCGCATGAAGCGGCCAAAAAAAAGAAAGTTTTGGTTTTTTACAGAAGATGCATAAGAAAGTTTAAAAAATAATAAAATTCATACAGTTTTGTTAAGGTAGCAAAAATGAGCTCTTCTCTCTCATTTCTATGATCCTGTTTAATTTTTTTCACATCTGAAATCATGTTTACTTTCTGTAAAACCTTGTTTGTACTTGCTAATCTTCAGTCTCCCCCATTACGCCACCAACTCTCCAAGAGCAGAGATGGTCACGGCTCTATCCCCCGAGGCCCAGTACAGTGGCTGCTACACAACGAGGCGCTCAGTAAATATTTGTCACGAGGACAGACGACAACCCCTCCATGTCCCAGGGTCAGCCGGCTCCACAGGGAGACCAATCCCAGGACTCCACCTTCCCTGGTGGAGAATGAAGGGCAGAGGGGCAGTGACGCAGGACCCACTGTCTGTCCCGGGTTCTGAGCTCCTTGCTTGCACTACGGGAGCACAGGGTGGATGCGGAAAGCTGGGAGCAGGGGGTCTCACCCTCAGGAAGGAGTCCAGGGCGCCGTTCTCCATGAACTCGGTGAGAATCATGACGGGCACGCTGTTGGTGACCACGCCCTCCAGGCGGATGATGTTGGGGTGCTCGAACTGGCCCATGATGGAGGCCTCGCTCAGGAACTCCCGCCGCTGCCGCTCCGTGTAACCGCCCTTCAGGGTCTTGATGGCCACACAGCTCTCCTTTTTCCCTGGGGCCTTCAGCCGCCCCCGGCACACCTCCCCAAACTCGCCTTCAGGAAGGAGGCCGAGGGTCAGCTCTCCTGACCCGCGCCCCCCCCCCCCGGCCCCAACCCCAGGTCCGGCCCTGCAGTCCCTCTCCCCACCCCTCCCCCCGACCCGGGCACCCAGGCATCTTCCTCTCACCTGCGCCAATCACCTCTTCAATCTTGACATAGGAGACATCGATCTCTTTGGCAAATTCCCTCACAGCCTCATTAGGATCTTCGTATGTGAAGGGGTCAATGTAGACCTTAGTACCTGAGGAATCACGCGGGGCTCGTCAGCCACCACTGCATTCAGATGCCCTGGTCCCTGGCTCACAGCTCGCACCCCAGCCCTATCTCCTCCAGGATGGGCCTACCCACCGTGCCCAATGAGATACTGTCCGTGTTTGTCTGAGTATTCAGCTTCTCTCCCATTGCTCTGCTTCCTGTAGCCGATGGGAAAGAAGAGGTAAACTGAATCACGCATCTCGATGTTTCCAGAGGGGAAGGATGGGAATCAGAGAAGGTTCCAAGTGAAAACAGGCTCCCGGGACATCGGGGGACGTTTGCCCTGGAGCAGGAGGGCAGGTGGCCAGCTACACAGGGCTTCGCAGGGGCCCCCGGGTGCCCAGAGCCCTCACCTGAGGCAAAGGACAGCAATGACGACGACCACGAGGACCAGCACCGCACCCACGACCGCCGTGCCAGCAATCAGGGCCAGCTGCTCCCGCCAGCTCTCGTTCTCTGGAGAAGAACTGGTGATCAGGGGGACCCGGCGGGCCCGTGGGCTCCCCTCAAGTCCCTCAGGGCAAGCAAAGAAGTTTCCCAGCCTTGGTGGGTTTGATTTTGTTCTGTTATAAATACTGGAAACCACAAAAGGTTCCACTTGAACAGAAGGTTCCAAAGGCTAAAAACGAAAAGGTTCGTAGCCAAAAAGTGGAAACACCCCAAATGTCCATCAACGGATGAATGGATAAATAAAATGTGCCGCAGCCATTCAATGGAGTATTTTTCAGCCACGAGACGGAATGAAGTCCTGACATGTTCTACAACACGGATGAACCTTGAAAACATCATGCCATGTAAAAGAAGCCAGTCCCAAAAGACCGTATCGTACACCTGCATTTGTATGAAAGGTCCAGCACAGGCAAACTACAGACACAAAAGGTAGACTAGGCTTCTCCGTGGCGCAGTGGTTGAGAGTCCGCCTGCCGATGCAGGGGACGCGGGTTCGTGCCCCGGTCTGGGACGATCCCACATGCCACGGAGCGGCTGGGCCCGTGAGCCATGGCCGCTGAGTCTGCGCGTCTGGAGCCTGTGCTCTGCAACGGGAGAGGCCACAACAGTGAGAGGCCCGCGTACCACCAAAAAAAAAAAAAAGTAGACTAGTGTTTGCCAGGGGCTGGGAGGTAATGGAAGAGTTATAAGCATCTCTTTTTTGAGGTGCTGAAACGATCTAAAATTAATTGCGGTGAAGGTTGCACAACTCTGTGAATATATTATAAGTCAACGAATTATACATTTTATTTTATTTTAAAATTTATTTATTTTTATTTTTGGCTGTGTTGGGTCTTTGTTTCTGTGCGAGGGCTTTCTCTAGTTGTGGCAAGCGGGGGCCACTCTTCCTTGCGGTGCGCGGGCCTCTCACTATCGCGGCCTCTCTTGTTGCGGAGCACAGGCTCCAGACGCGCAGGCTCAGTAGTTGTGGCTCACGAGCCTAGTTGCTCTGCGGCATGTGGGATCCTCCCAGACCAGGACTCGAACCCGTGTCCCCTGCATTGGCAGGCAGATTCTCAACCACTGCGCCACCAGGGGAGCCCATGAATTATACATTTTAAATGGGTGAATCATGGTGTATGAGTCATATCTCAATAAAATGGTTAAAAAAGTTCAAAAGTTTAGAAAACCACTGAGCCAGCATAGAAAATCTATCATAGTGTCACCTCAGTTAATCCTGGGAGCCCTGTGAGAGAGGCCTCATATTTCCATTTTTTTGGATGAGAGAGCTGGGGCTCAGGGGTCAACTTTTTGCTAAAGGTCACATAGCTGGAGAGCCGCTGAGCTGGCCTTCACACCCAGCTGTTGCTTTTGGTTTCTACATCTTATCCCCAGGCCAAAATGCCTCATGGTTGAGAGAAAGAGAAGCGTGGGGCTGTGGCTTTGGGGGTCCTGAGGGCAGAGCCAAGGCCTCCCGCCTGGTCAGGTCAGCCAACCCCACCCGCATCCGGCTCCCTGGGCTCACCGTCCAGCTGGGTCTGGCTGTGGTGCTCCTGGCCAAAGGGCCCGTAGCCAGCCTCGGAGCGCGCCCGCACCTGGACCAGGTAGCTGGCTCCCCGCTTCAGTCCCCGCAGCTCTGCCCGGTTCTCCGATGTCTTCAGGAACCGCACACTGCTGGGGCCCTCTGCGCCCTGTTCAGGAGAGGGGACTGGCCGTGAGCCAGGGCCCCCAGATTCCACTGCTCTTTCTGCCTCCCCCCGCCCTGGGCCTGCATCCCTAGCATCTCTGTCCTGCTGAGTGGCAGGTGCAGCCTTTGTGCTCACTTATGTATGCACTGTGCCTTGTGTTTTGCATTAATTATATCATTTAATCCTTGTAGCGCTTCTGTGGGATAGGTTCCATTATCCTAAGCATTTTTTGGGGGTGGGGGGGGCCTCGCCGCGTGGCATGCGGGATCTTAGTTCCCCGACGAGGGATCGAACCCATGCCCCCTGCAGTGGAAGCACAGAGTCTTAACCACTGGATTGCCAGGGAAGTCCTATCCTAAGCATTTTACAATGAGGATATTAAGCTCAGAGAGGCCAAGGGGTTGACACAAGGTCACTTGGCTAGTACGTGGCAGAGGGCTGCAATTCAGGCGTCCTGGTCCCTGGAGCGGGTCCCACTGCCCACCCCCACCCCTGGGGCGGGTCCTGGTCTCACCTTCTCGTGATACTTGACCTCGTAGTCCAGCACTGCCCCGCTGGGTGCCCGGGGAACAGCCCAGGCCAGGCTCAAGCTGCTGGGTGATGACCGAGTCACCCTGATGTCGGACACTGGGGGCGGCACTGCAAGAGACAGATGCCTTGGGGCCCTTGATCGTGGCAGGTCTGTCTCTCATCTTTCCCAGCTCCTCCTCTACTGGCCACACTTGTCTCGGTCCCCCAGCTGTTTCCGGAATTCCTTGTGGCTCTCTCTGCCCCGTCCTGAACTCTCCAGTCCACCTCTGCATCTTTTTTTTTTTTTTTTTTTGTGGTACGCGGGCCTCTCACTGTTGTGGCCTCTCCCGTTGCGGAGCACAAGCTCCAGACGCGCAGGCCCAGCAGCCATGGCCCACGGGCCCAGCAACTCCGTGGCATGCGGGATCCTCCTGGACCGGGGCATGAACCCACGTCCCCTGCATCGTCAGGTGGACTCTCAACCACTGCGCCACCAGGGAAGCCCCACTTTTGCATCTTTTTAATTCTCTTTCTGCCTCTTGCCCCAAAGGCCTTGACCCGCTATATTTCCTGGGGATCCCACTCCCCAGCTGCTGCCTTTTCCCCCTCAGGCCTTTAGACTGTCCATATCCCTCGCGAGCCTTTCCCACCAACGCCTCTCCCATCCGACCACAGGCTGCCCCCTGCCCCCAGCCCCCAGTCTCACCCTCACGGTCAGTGGTGACATTCACAGCCTCAAATGGAACTGGCCCGCTGGCTAAGGAGGACACCCCGTTCACGGCGGTGACCTCGAAGGTATAGGTGAAGTCAGGACGCAAGCCACGAATGGCCACCCAGGGCTCCATCAGGTCCCGGGGGCCGGGGTCGAAGGTCAGGTCTCCCCCGCAGGGCGTGCAGGAGCCGCCGGGGCGGCACTCCCGGCACCGGAGCGCATAGGTGAGGTCCTCTCGGCCTCCCGACTCGAGGGGGGCACTCCATTCCAGGCGCAGGGAAGAGCCGTTCAGGCGGGGAACCACGCTTCTCGGGGCGGACGGAGGGGCTGCAGGAGACCAGGACGTCAGGCAGAGGCTGAGCAGATGGGCAGGGGACGGGCAGTGGGACAGACAGGCAGCCACACTGACGTCTTGTCTTGGCCGGGCACCAGGCCAGGGTCAAGAGGAGGAAGGTGTGGGAGGATGGGACTGGGGTCAGGGGTCCACCCTAGGGGTCACTGGCCACTTACTGGTACAGGGTGCACCTCGGGGGTCTGTGCGGGCCCTGAAGTACCCGATGCGACACTGGCAGACGGGCGAGCCAATGGTGTTGGAGTGGCTGTTGGCTGGGCACGGCTGGCAGGACCCCTCCCCAGACAGGGGCTTGAAGGTGCCCTGAGCACAGGCTGCGAGAAAGCATCCATCAGAGACATTCAGCAGTGAGGGGGGGGGATGGGGACCAAAAAAAGGACATTCGGCAGCTATTAAAGTTGCACGAGGCGCAAAAGGGAGAACAGGGAGGGAGAAGCACCTCTAAGAGAAGACCTCCCTCCAGACCAGGGGTCTGAACCCGGACGTGTACCCCCGGCCACTCCACGGCAGCCTGGTGAAACCCAGACCCCTGCTCCGAGGAATGATTTTAAATGCACACCACAAAATACACAGATTACCAAGAAAATCAAATAACTAAAAATACAGTGATCGAAACATGAAGAAACTTTGCAACACAGCAACGTGTGTTTCTGTACCAACAAGATACAGCGGCAAAGCTGACAGGCGAGGAAATACTGAAGTCACCACGAGCGAAAAACAACATTTTGCCAGTCTTGCGTCATCTCTAATGGGCTGTGAAAACACCCAGGATTTGAATGGGGCCCAAGTCTCAGGTCCTGCTCGACCCGCTGGGCTGTGGCTGACACTCCGTGAGAGGAGTGGCCAGTTTCAGGTAAAGATGAGTGCAAAGAAATGGTCATTTTTTTTCCCTTCCACCAAAGTTCACAGATTCCCCTACATTCTACCTACAAAACCCAGGTTAAGAAACTCTGCTCTGGAGAAAAGGCTACGTGAGAATTCAATATCAGTAAATTTGACGAAACCACAACGAAAAAGACTACAGACCGTGAAGCCTTTGTCCTCTGAGTCCAATAAGGTCCCCCAGCCCTGAGGACAGTCCCACAGCCCAGAAAGGAATTGGACATAGAAGGATGAGTGTGGAAATGATGGAGAGCTCAGAACTGTGCTGGGGGCCCTGAAAACACACCCTCCAGTAACTGAGTGCCCAGGAGAATAAAGAACTTTTAAAATGGAAATTTAAGAAGTGGGTCCAAGAGCAGGGTACCAGCCAGGCCTCCTGCAGACACGGGCAAGCTTTGTGGGGGAAGTGCTGGCCCTCACCTCGGCACCTGGTATTCCCCTCGGCGGCCTCAAACCCTGGAGCACAGCTGCAGCCCGTGACCGGCTGCTCAGCCCACTGGCCATCCTCCCGGCAGTAGAGGCTCGGGCTGGGGCCAGGGGCGGGCACGGCATCGGCCACGCAGCTCCCCGCCACGGGAACCACCAGCTCACGAGGCACGGTCTCCGGGAAGCAGGTGAGGTTCACGGTCAGCTGGGCGCACTTCTTATAGAAGAGGTGCAGGGACAGCAGGGCCATGCAGGCGCCCTGGTCCTGGAAGGCCAGATAGAAGCCGGCCTTGGTGAGCGGGCCCAGACGCAGCGTCTTGACGTTCACCTTCCCGGTGGCCTCGGCCCCGGGGCGCTTCCGGGTCAGGTGCTCAGCAGCAACTGTGTCCACCTGCCAGGTTGGGGAAGAGACTCACTGCCGCTGTCCTCCACTCCCCCAGGACCCCGCTGGACTGTCTTCTTCCCAGCTCACCCTCTCCCTGACCTGCCTGCCTCCTGTTCCAGAACCTTCTCTCCACCGTTCCCAACGTACGCTTTCCTGTAGGCCCCAACATTGTCCATTAACACCCGCCGAGCTCCTATGATGCATCCAGCCACTGTCCCGCACCCCCTTTCTGTGCATCACTCATCCTACAGACACTTATCAACACCCACTCTGTGCCAGGCCCTGGACTCCACGCCAAGGAACCAGAAATGAAGGCAACGCTGATGAGCTAATGATAAATTAAAAGTATGATGAGTGCTACGGCAGGCGGGACCCCAGGCAGGGCACATCAGCAAAGGCGTCCCAGGGGGCACCTCGGAGCTGGAAGTTACAAGGCGAGGAGTTGGGTGGGAGGCAGAGAGAAGGCATTCTAGGGTGAGGCATCAGCTGGTGCGAAGGCAGGGGGCTGGAAAGGGGCGAAGTGTACTCAGAGAATGGGGAAGTGTAGGGGGGCCCCAGCACATGGAGTAGAGCGGCTGTCCCACCTAGCAGGCCACCCTCTCCCCTCCTCAGACCCGGGCCTCTTGCTCCTCGCCCCCAGCACCTCTAGACCACAGGCAGGCCCCAGACCCCTCCTTGGCCTGGGGCACCTGGGTACCTTGATGTAAGGGTTCTCCATCCAGGCTGGCGTGTGGGCCGTGGCCGTGTCCGCGTCGCTCTCAAAGTAGAAGACGGTGAAGGTCTCCTTGCAGGAGCGGCCGGCCCGCGGCAGGGAGAGGCACTCCAGCATGGTGAAGCGCAGCGTGGCATACACGTGCACGGCGCCCCGCCGGGGCACCCAGCCCGTGCGCAGCCAGTGGGCCAGGCCTGGGGCCCGCTGCACGTCACACACCTCGTAGGTCCGAACACTGTGCTGCTCCTCGTCCAGGCCGCTCAGCTCCTCCCACTGCGGGGAGAAGGGCGCTCAGCCTGGGGGCTGCTAAGTGGGTGGGTGAAGGCCAGTGCCATAAAGCCACGAGGGGCTGGGGGACCCTGGAGAGCAAGGGCTCAGAGGATACCTGCTTCGGCTGCTGCGACGGCTGTGTGTGTGTGTGTGTGTGTGGGTGGGTGGGGGGCCTGGGAAGCAGGAGCACAGGTGGACCCCCTCCCTCGGTTTCTCTCCAAGCCCCAGCTCTTACCTGTCCCTCCACCTGAGGGAATGTCACCCACTTCAGATCGGCAGTTTCCAATTTTGTGTTCAGTAGGGTCTCTAAGACAGACAGACAGAGTCAGTAAGCGCTTGGGAGAGACACCAGGAAGCCCAGATCCCTGGGAGCCGAGACAGACAGACAGGCCGAGGAGGGGAGGGAGCCCTGCCCTCTGCCCCCCCAGCAAGCCCAGATTCCCAGCCTCTTTTCTGAGTGCCAGCCCCGCCCCTGGCAGCTGACAGGCACGGAGCTGACCTTCAGGACTCCCAGATCTAGGCCTCTGTGAACTGCTGTGCCCCAGAGAAGGGGGGACACAGATGCTGAAAGGGGAAAAAGGCAAACAGCTCAGAAAGGGCTAAGCTAGAGCCCAGACCTGACCCTGACCCCGAGGCGGGATACAGGGACACCCCTCCCACCAGGGCCTGCCTCAGCCTCTGCAGTCCGTTCCCAAATCCAAAGAACGTGCTGCCTCCGTCCCCACCCCCCTTCAGACCAAACACCCCAGCCCTTCAGATCCTTGAAGGTGGTGCTGACCTCCTCAGGCCCAGCCCTGACCCCCCATTCCCTCCCCACCAGCTAGCTGCCCTCGGAGGAGGAAGTGCTGGAGGCCGGGACGCTTGGGTTCCTGCCCTGGGCCCCTGTGTGCACGGGCCTCACATCTGGATTTGGTTACGGGAAGGAAAAGGAGAGGAGATTTTAGGGGTGTGTGTACGGCGGGGGGGGGGGGTGAGCACACCTGGCTCTGCTCTGGCCTCTCTCTGGGGAGGAGAGGGGCGCGGCTCTGGAGGAAGGTGGGGATTAGGAGAAACTGCACAGCCCCCACCCCCGCCCCCCGCCCCTGGCTGAGGGGGGGGGAGGGTAGGGGAATCCCCTCGGAGATTTGTGGGTGGGGTGCTGCAGGCCTGCCCTGGGAGGAGCCGAGAGGGGGCCCCCAGGGGAGCCAGCAGCACACCTGGGACCAGGGCCCCCCTCCCTGGTGGGAGCTGCAGGAGAGAAGGGAAGGCAGGTGGGCGGGCAGCGTCCTCCCAGGGACCAGGTGATGTCCACGGAGGGCAAGGGGTCAGGCGGGACCCCGGCCAGGCAGCTGGGGGTGAGGCCTGGGCCCCCATGGATGGCGGGAGACAGCCCAGCACGCTGGGGACAGGATGCCCGGGTTCTGGGAAGGGGGCGGATAGAGGCTGCCGTCTCCACCCTCCATTGTTCCAGACTGGATAGTGTTTTCCTGTCTCCAATTTATACACTGTCTCTGTTTCAGGCTGTCCCGGGCGCTCTGAGCGGCTCACTTTCTCTCACCCTCTCTCTTTGATCTGTCACTTCTTTTGCCTCCCACCTCTCTCTCCCGCTCTCCATCCACCTCCATTTCTCTTTCTGACTGTCACTCTGCTTTCTGTCTCCCACCTTTCACCATCCCTGGGGCACAGAGCCTTGGATAAAAGACTGAACTCTTGTCTCAGTCTCCTCATCTGTAAAATGGGAGCAACAATACATCCCACCCACAGGGTTGTTGGAACCCTGAAAACATAAAGCACTCAGCATGGGCCTTGGGCCCAGAAAGCACTGAGGTAATAGAAATTAGAAGTTACAAAAAAAAAAAAAAAGAAATTAGAAGTTACTCCCTGTTCCTCTTTGCATCTTTCTTTCTCTCTCACCACACATCATCCCGACGGGTTTTCTCCCTGCTTTACTTTCCCCTTTCTCTCCCACAGTTCTTTCCCCATCTTTCCCCGAGCCCAGCAAGTCTCTCCTCTTCCCCCACACCCAGCCTTTGATCCCCAGCCCAGAGCAGCACTGCCCAGCCTGGGGGAGAGGGGTTTCTAACTGCCTTTGATTCCTTCTCCTCAGTAGCCCCCCATGGCCCACTCCCCAGAGACCCCTTTGATTCCAGGCAGTGAAGGAGGGCAAGGAGGCAGCTCATTGAAAGGAGATTAGGGCCATGGGAGGAGGGTTTACAGGGCTCTTGGCTCCCCCTCTAGGGGTTGGGGGGAGGGCAGAGGCTCATGGATAAAGTAACATTTTGGCTGGGGTGGGGGGATGCAGAAAAATTAGAAGTTTAAGAGAGACAAGTAGACAGCAGTTAAGCTGAGTTCAGGGGACACGAGGGCTGTGTAGGTCAGTTTCTGCCGGCCTAGGGTTAGAGGAAAGGACTCTGGTGGGACTGGGGCAGGGTCTAGACAGCATTTAAAGGGCTGGGGTGCAGCTTGGGGAAACCAGGGAAGGGGCCTCCCTGGCGCAGGGGCTGTGGCTTTGGGAGAGATTTGGAGGTTTGGAGTGTGAGTGCAGAAGGTGGCCATCCCCACGGCGGTGTGTGGAATTGTAGGGTCAAGGTGTGAATGCTCCGGAATGGGGGGGTGGGGTAGTTTTATGGGCTAGCACAAAGTTCTGCCTTGTCTTCTTGTTCCTCCAGAAATGTTTCCTCCTGTTTGGCAGAGGTGGGAGGAGAGGACAGAAACTTTGGAGAGAGTTTTGAAGATGGGAGTAGAAAATTGGAGATAAAAGGAAAGGCTGCCAAGGGCGTCTGGAGTCCGGAGGAAGAGTGTGGGGAGCCGGGACCGGGGCATGTCCCGGGACAGAGCTCGCCTCCATCTCTTTCCCAAACAAAAGAAAACTCCACTCCCCGCTGGGCCGCCTCCTCCCCGCCCCCCTCCCGGGCTAGCACTATTGGTCCGGAGTGTTCGCTGTTGGGGTGCCGGGTTTGGGGGAGACAGATGTCGGCCCTTCCACCCCGAGGCCCATCTTCGGGGGACCCCAGAAGTGGCGGGGTGACTCCAAGGAAACTCACCTTCTAAAGCGGCTACAAGCGAAGCCCAGCAGAGCAGAGCCCGGAGCTCCATGGCGCCGCCTCACTCTGGTTGGATCCGATCCGAGTTTGGGGGGCCCTAGCCCCCCCAGGTCTAAACCCCCCCCCCGAGCGGGTGGACGTCGACTCCCCGCGCTGAACTCGGTAGGGGCCCTCAGCGCGGGCCCATGCGGGCGCGCCGGGCACCCGGTGGCGGCGCCCAGGTGTGGCCCCGCGTCCCAGCCGCGCGCGCAGACGGGAGGGCGGGGGCGTCCTGGCAGCGGCCGCACCGGGCGCGAGCAGAGCAAGACGTGGCTGGAGTCGGGGTCCCTCCGGGGCCTCGGGGTCCCGCCCCGGGTGGCTGGGGGTGGGCCGGCCGCTCGCGCTCTCCCCCCCTCCCTGGAGTGGTGCTGCTCGCGCCGCCGGGCCGAGTGCGCTCCGCGTCGGCAGGGAGGGTGGGAGCGGAGCGGGGACGGGAGCGGGAGGGAGGGGACTGCGGCGCGGGGCCAAGCAGGCTGGGGCTGGGCCGGGCGGCGCCTGGCCGGGGAGGGCCGGGCGCGCGGGGGGCGGGGGGAGTTACCCCCCAGCCCAGGCGAGGCGAGGGGGCCGGGGCGTGCTGATTGGAGCGCGCGCTGCTGAATAATTCATGAGGGAAGCGGAGCGGGGCGTCGAGCTGAGCAGGTCGGGAAGTTGGGAGAAAGTTTGGAGAAGGGGGAGGGGCGGCGGGTGCGGAGCCCGGGGACCGCCCAGACCTGCCCCGTGGCCGTGCGCCCCTGATCCGGACCGCGCGTGTCGGGGCCGGAGCCCAGGGACCCCTGGGTCAGGTCCGAGCCCGGCAGACACCAGGGAGCAGAGAAACACACCCCGCAGCATGGAGGGCCGCACGCTCGAAGCCCTATCCGATCCTCCTGCGGACTTCGGATTCCCACCACCCCCTGGTTGGCGCAGGGGACCGTGTTTGGGGGAAATTTTTAAAGATGGAGGGTGGCCCAGCGGGCCCCAAGGCAGAGGTCTCAGCTTAGATACGCCTGGAGCGAACGTTCACACAATCATTCAACAAACATTAAGTATTGGGGACCTACTGTGCGCGCAACGCAGCGCTGAAAAATGTGCAGAGGAAGAGGGGCACCTGGGTTGAGATGGGGAGTGTAGAAAACCCAGGAAGCAAGGGTAAGTAAAAGGTAGTTGGGTCCGAGAGAGTGAGGGGCCCAGACGGATTCCCAGATCATGGTCCTCACTCTCACCGTCGCGATTCGGAGGGCTCCGCGACACCCTCAGTCCTGACCCCTGGGGCTTGGGCCGGGGCTGCTGCTGTCTGTCTTTCCTAAGGCTGTTTCCTGTCGGGCTCCTGGGGGCCCTCGGCGTGGCTGGGAGGGCCTTTCCTCTCGTCGCCATCCACCCCCTACCAAATCTCGTGAGTTAGAGGGGAGGGTCCAGGAAAGCAGCTCCTCCCAGAAGAGCTGGAAGGAAAGAGCTTAGACTCAGAAGGTATTTAAGGGGGGGCGAGTAAGAGGAGCTGAGCAGCCGAGAGAGGGAAAGAGGAGTCCTTGGTGCTTGGGGGGTTGCCAAGCCCCTCTAACCCACAGCGAGGACAGCCAGGCCTGCAGTGACCTCTTGTCCCAGCGCACTTATCTTGCTGCCACAAGTGGTGCTCCCCACACCCTTGCCCTTCCTCGTAGCCCTGCCTGGGTCCTGCTCCGGGGTGGGTGGGGGGGTCACAGGGGGCAGGAAACAGCCAGCTTGGCTGGAGCCAGGCAGACCAGGCCAGGGCTGGGAATTCCCTCCTCCCTCCCCGATCCAAGCCCAGTATCCCTTGTTCAGTTTCTCCTCCAGGCTATCCATCTCCTGCGGACTCACCTTTCCCTGCTCTCACTCTGCACTCATTCTCTAGCCTCTAAGAGTTACGATTGTGTCTCCTCCTGGGCCCTGCCCTCAACCCCACCTCAGGCTCTTGGTTGCTTGAATTGTCTCCTTTGATGGGGGATGTAGTTCATCATCATGGTTGAGGCGGGGGGAGTCGGTGCATGGCCGGAATGGAAGAGAAACCCAGGTACACGGAGAAATGAGGCTGGGTGGAGCAAGGGGCTGATGAGACTGGAGGGGTGAAGAGATGCAACAGCTCACCACAGATTCAAACCCTGTATTTCTGACCCCCTGAGCACCAGGACTCCCTCAGCTAGAGCGAGCAAAGCACCACAGCTAAGAAGATACCCAGTTGGTCCCGCATCATAGGTCATCAGCCCCCATCCCCCAGCAGGTAATTCAGTTCCTAATATCTAGTGTACACCAAACAAGGAATGATTAAAATGAAACCTTTATTGAACATCTACTGTGTGCCAGGTGATCACCGTGCCAGTTTGCAAGATTTGTAAAACAGGGCTTCTCACCTCAAAGGTCGATACTCTGGTGGAAATCCCATTATTTCCCTCTTCCATGGAGACGACAGCTGAGATTTTTCACTCCTATCCTCAAAAATCATCCTCGGTCTCCCTGGGGGTGTGAGGTCATTTCCTCCACCCTCGGACCACTTCGCAGGCAAGCGATTTCAGTCTCCGCTGAGTGTCATCACACAGGCGAGCAACCATGTCACTACCTGGTTTGATGCTTTTGCTCCACAGACCCAAACAAATGTCAAGCCCTCCTTCCTTCATTATTAGAGCACCTAGAGCACTTCACTGTCCTCCCAGCCCAAATATGTGGCTGTCCTCCCTGTTCCCTGTCCGTGATCAATATATTGCTGTGGCAGTGCCTGTGTGGAGCACACCTCTCCCCCAGCAGCTGGTAGGGTTTTCTCTTTGCTATCCACCTGGTTACAGTTGTTTGGAGTGGGCTTGGAGTTCGGACTTTTTTCTATATGTAATAAACAAACAACAAACAAATCACCCCTTTCACCATCAGTTGTAGAAATCATCACTCCTTTTCCCATATCCAAGTCCCCCTTGTAAGGCCCACCTGACCCCATCAAGTCTAGAGTTAAGTTTACCTGGGAGCTCAGCAAGTTTAAATTTAGGCACCCCTCACCTTCTAGGCTCCTCCCACCACCCTGGTTAATGAGTCCCGTCAATTTAAACAGTTTTCAGGGTGACTCACAGTAGGAGAATGTTTGAAATGGCCCCAAATCTCGCACCTCTTACACGAAAGGAATTTGATAGAGATTCTGACAGTACCAATAATAAGCTGTAGAGCTCAATGAGGTTTTTATAAACTCTCAACAATGAAAGAAAAAAAAATTGAATTGGCCATACTAGAGAAAGACAAAGAGACAAAGAGAATAGAAAATAATATTATAAAATCATTATCATATGAAGAGGTGGTCATAGAGTTCGTATCTAAGAAACAGGACATGAAATTATTATAGCGATGTGCTGGCAGCTATTAACTACAAATATTTCTAGATTTTGTAATATTTATGGTGTTTTATCACCTTCACATTGCAACTGGTTGTGATTTCTCAATCTAGGTAAACATTAACTTTTACACCTAATTTTATATTCATGGTTTTGTTTTTGTTTTCCTAAGGAGGGTTCCCCCAATTGTAAAAACATCAGGACCGGGCTTCCCTGGTGGCTCAGTAGTTAAGAATCCACCTGCTGATGCAGGGGACACGGGTTTGAGCCCTGGTCCGGTAAGATCCCACATGCCTCGGAGCAGCTAAGCCTGTGCGCCACAACTACTGAGCCTGTGCTCCAGAGCCCGCGAGGCACAACTCCTGAAGCCCGGGCGCCTAGAGCCTGTGCTCTGCAACAAGAGAAGCCACCGCAATGAGAAGCCCGCGCACTGCAACAAAGACCCAACGCAGCCAAAAATAAATAAATTAAATAAATAAATTAAACAAACAAAAGCATCAGGACCCAAAAAACCTGAATCCACTGCTCCTATGACCACCACAAACCTTCCTGAACTCATCATATGCAAAGTTGTAATAGACACATGCCTTAATTTATTAGTGATTGTATATTTCCTTGTATGTGGTTCTAAGCTTCATGAAAGCAGGTGCAACATACGTTGTGTTCACTGCTTTAAGTCCCACGCAAGGCTTTCTCATAGTAAATGCTCAATAAATATTTGTGGACTATTTAGCCCCTTATTGATTAGTCATTCTTTAATTTACTCAGCAATATTTTTTTGTGTATATATATATATATATATATATATATATATATATATATATATATATATACACACACATGGGGTTTTTTTTGGCCACGCTGCAAGGCATGTGGGATCTTAGTTCCCTGACCAGGGATCGAACCCGTGCCCCTCTGAAGTGGAAGTGCAGAGTCCCAACCACTGGACTGCCCGGGAAGTGCCCCAATAATTACTTTTTGAAGAATTACTATGAACCAGGTCTGGAAATACAAAGTTATCCTCTACCTTCTAGGACTTGACAGCCCAGGGGTAGAAATTGCCATAAAACCTCAACAGAACACAGGAGGCGACGTGTTGAGCATAAAGGGTGGCAGGCAGAGGGTCCTATGGGATCACAGAGGAAGCACACGAATCCAGCCTGCAGGTTCAAGGTGAGCTTTCTGGAGAAGATGATGCTATCTGAATGAGTCCTGGAGGAGACTGGTGGGAAAGGTTGCTTTCAAGGCAGAAGGAACAGCAAGTACAAAAGCATGGATGTGGTGAGATTGTCCTCAAGCTGCCAGCGTTCACATCGCCGGGGTGTGGGGTGCAGGGATAGTGACGATGGGTGAGCTGGAGACCTGAAACCGAAGGGTTTTTGGCAAAGAAGCAACATCGTCAGATTTGTACAACTTTGGAGAATAGATTGAAAGTGATCAAGGTTGAAGGCAGAGAAACCAAATGCAGTTCTCCAAATGACAGTGAGGACTTGAACTGACATGGATGAGTGTGTGTGTGTGGGGGGGGGGGATTCAAAAGACGCCAAGGAGCTAGAGTGCGCTGGACCTGGAGCCTGGCTGGGATGGTGAGGGACTGGGCAGCTTGGTGGGAGCTAGTGAAACGGGCCGGAAGATGATGGGCATGTTGCGTTTCAGATCCCTGTGCACCATCCAGGTGGGGCCAGAAGTGAGCTAGATCTGAGCTCAATGGGTCTGCAGCTCAGAGACAGGTTTTTGGCTGGAGATACCAGTTTGGGAGTTATTGGCATATGATGGCGATGGAAACTGCGGGGAGTGGGAATGGGGGTGCGGGGGAGGCTGTAGAGATTGGGAAGACTGAGGAAAGCTTTACTACTTCACCTTTTTTTTTCTAAACAAGCATTATCGAATTTAAATCATCATAGGAACCCCGTAAGCGGATGGGCGTTATCATGATATCCACTTTAAAAATGAGACAGGCTCGGAAGGTTAAGTGACCTGTGCAATGCACTCAGCTAGTAGCCAGAGCAGGTGGGCCTGACACCGCACTCAGCATACAGGACAGCCTTCCAGCCCCACCTCCAAGGACCTGTAGGACACACGCGTCCTTTTCCTCCTTCCTCGCTCACCCAGGCCAGGCCGGGCACTTCCCTCCCTCAGCCTTGGACCCTTTCTCTTGTGGAGCCCCTACTTCCCACTAGACATTAAAGGGGTGTGATTTGGCCCCTAACAGTCACCAGAGCCTGGCTCAGCCAGCCCCCAATCTTGGTGATGGGTAAGAGGAAGGACCCTGAGCACTGATGGAGTGGCAGAGGACCGAAACTGCCAAGACTGGGAGAAAGCATCAGTGCGAGCTGATAAGAAGGAGGGCGGGGGAAGGGCAGAGCTCACCACAGAGGCCAAGGCTACCAGAAGGCAAGGAGGTAGAGAGAACGGAGGCAAGGGGGCTGGGGACCAGAGCTTAAAGGGAGGGCTGGGGGTGGGTAGTGCGGGAGGGAGGAGGGGGAGAGGTAATGGGAGGCTCATTGTCCCAGCAGGGGGAAGTCTTTTGTTTCCTCTCTTCCCTTGGCAGCCTGACAGGATATGAGGCCAAGCCCCCCCCTCCATGCCAGCATCCCCCCCACCCACTGGACAGGGCCCTTCCCTTACCATTGTATCCTTGACAGGGATGGGGGCAGGGGCAATGGCTCTAGGCGGGAATATAAGGACTATTCGTGGCTGGGGGCTAGGCTACCGAGGTCCTGATGGGACCAGAAGCCCCCGGGCTAGTTCGTGGAGCTTGGCAGGGAAAGCTTCGTGCCTGGGGAGGAGCAGGAAGCCAGGCCAGGGTGGGGCCTGCACCGAGGGTAGCAGGTCGGGCCAGGGGGCGGTAGGCTGGGCCCAGAGGAGATGACGCAGCCCTTCAGGCCTCTCCCAGCCCCCACCATTCCAGCGTGGGGGCCTGAGAGCTCACCTGAAATCCAGTGTTGACACCCACCCCCCAACCAGGGCGGTTGGGAGCTGGTAGAGCCCAGCGAACTCCGGGGTCCGGCCTGGGCCCTCCACCGCCGCTTTCCTGTACTCCCTCCCTCCCTCCCCAGGATCCAGGAGTCTGGCCTCCCGCTGCGGTCCTCCAGGAACCCTGGAATTTCATCCATCCCCTCCTCTCCCTCCTGGGTCATTTTGCTCCATCAGCTGTTCCTGCAGGAAGGGCGCCCTGCTCAGCCTCGCCTCTCTTCCCGAGCCTTTTGTTTGCTGGGTCTGCAGGAAACTGTAGGGGCGGTGGCCAAGGGCTCATCTGCCCCTGGGGCCTGGGGGAGGGGGGGGTCTGGATTCACGAGACTTAATCCTGGGGAGCTCACGGCGCGGGTAGGGAGGCTCGATCGCCGGGGAATTGGCATTTAGGGCCTGAACTCGGAGTTGGGGCACCCGGGGGCGGGGATTGGACGTCCTATCTCCGAGGGGCGGTCCGGGTGTGTGTTCGGGGATTCCTAGAACTGGAGGCTGGAGGGACACCCCGAGGTGACCTAATAAGTGGGAGCCAACACGAGGGGAGAAAAATCTAGATACTGAATCCCACAACTTCGTCCTACACGCCTCGAATCCCGAGGATCCCAAGCGGTGGGGAGACGGTAGGCAGGTCAGCCCAGACAGCTTCTGAGGATTAGCTAATTCCTTTTTCTTTTAAAAATGGTGGGGAGGAGGACCAGCACTTCGCCTAAGAATTCACGCTTTCCCAGGACGCGCCCGCAGACTAGGCGGCGGCGCGGACGCTCTAGCAAGCTGGCGCCCTCTCTTTGGTTGCCCTCTCTCTGAGGCTACCCTGGGCGCCGCCATATTCCCTTCACAGTGGGCGGGGCGGGGCCAATGCAGTCACGTGAGGAGCAAGCCCTCAGGTCCGCAATGGTTCCCAGAACCGTCAGGGAATGGTTCCTGAGGTCCCCTCGAGTGCCAGGGGCTGTTAGAAGTACCGGAGCTGGAGCAGCGAAGAAAAGACAAGTTCCTGTTTCGTGGAGCTTAATTTTCTGTTGGGAATAGACAGTCAATGAACAAGATGCACAAATAAACGACATGTATTAGTGTTAAGAGCTATGGAGAAAAAAAAATAGGAAAGTGGGATGGGAAGGAAGGTGTAGTTCAATATTTAAATGGGACTGGCAGAGAAGATTTCACTAAGAAGATAATATTTGAGTTCAGAAGACAAAGGAGGCTCATGCCCTGTGTGCCCACAGGGCGTTCTTGGACACAGCCCAGAGGTCGTTGTGGGGTAAGATCAGGAGATGAGCAGAGGTGAGGGCAGGATGCAGATCGGGTAGGGCTTCATGCGTAGGGTGCCCGTGTAATATGTAGGCCGCTCTGGGTCACTTCTGAGCGAAGGATATGCTGTTAATACTTATGCTAAGGCAGCAGGCATAACCTGGTAGCTGGACTGTAGTCGGTGAATCAGAAGGTAAGTATGGTTACCTTAAGGGACTTTGATTTTTACTCTGAGGAAAATGGGAGACCACTGGACAGTTTTGAAAAGGCAAGTGTCATGAATGGACACTTGCTTTAATAGCGTCACTCTAACCTGTTGAGAATAGAATGTAGGGGCCAGGGCAGAAGCAGACACACCAGTTAGGGGGCCACCAGTCAGGGAGCTGTCACAATAATGCAGGCAAGAGATGATGGTGACTTGGACTAGGGTGGTAAATTGGGGTTGGATACTGGTTGTATTTTAAAAGTAGAGGCCAAAAAAAAAAAAAAAAGTAGAGGCCAAAGGAATTGCTGATGGGTTGGATGTGAGGTGTAAGAGAGAGTTTTCAAGCACAACCCCAAGGTTTTTGACCTAAGCATCTGGGCAAGTGGGACAAGCACAAGAGGCGTAGGTTGTGGGGGTATGTTCAGGCGTTGGATTTTGGATATGCCAAGTTTGAGTTGCCCGTTTGATGTGCGAGCAGAGATGTTAGTATGTTCTTGGAAGTCTGAAGTTCAGAGTAGAGATCTGGGCTGTAGATACACCCTTAAGGCACTGTTATAGAGATGGTATTTAAAACTAGAGGATTGGATGCGATCACCAAGGGAGTGGGTGTAAGTGGTGAAAAGATGTCTGTGGACTGAGCTTCCAGTGCTCAGTGGAGCCTCCAGTCCACAGTGGCCTCTTGGCTGTGGCTCCAACACCTAGGAGTGCTCCACAGCTGAGACAAGAGATGAGGAAGAACCAGCAAAGGAGACTGAACGGGAGGATAGTTGCATTTACCAGGGCTGTGATTTTGCCAGGAGGTGTAATAAAGTGAGAGAGGGGCAAGGGAGTGCTTTTCAGTGACCGTGAACTTTAAGCTGGGTAAGAAGGGAAGTGAGTGGGGGACAGTGGGCAGAGGGCAGGATCAATGGATTGAGGCACCAGTGAGGTGGAGGAGTGTTCGGGTCAGGGCATGACAAAGACCCTCCCCTTGACCAAACTTCAGTCAGTTTCCTCTGAACCTTCTTCTGGACTAGGCTTCGACCTTAGCCCCCATCCTTGCTGGGCCTTCCTAGCTCAGTTTAGAGAGAACCCACCCACCCTTCATATCTGATCACCCTGGCCTGCCTTCAGCAAGGATCCTGTTAAGTCCCTTTAGCTAGAATCCCCCAATGCTTGGTGCTTCCTCCTAGTAATTTTACATTCACTGACCCCCTCATTCTGCTTGTTGGCTCTAAATCCCCAGCTGTTTTTGCTGTATTTGGAGTTGAGCCCGTTCTCTCTCCCCTACTGTGAGTCTTGACACCTATTTCAATAGCTCTGAATAAAGTCTTCTTTACTGTTTTAGCAAGTGTCAGATTATTTTTTTTCCTCAACAGGCATAACTAGAAGTGGTGAATGAAAAGAGGAGAGGGTACATTACTGGTAATGACAAAGTCTAGGCATCACCATTGGGTGGGATGGAGGGTGAGATCTATGGAGAAATGGAGTTTAAGCACCTGCCAGCCCAGGGTGTTGGAAGTCTCATCCATGTGGATGTTGAAATCACCAAAAATTGTGACAGGAGGGATGTTGGAGAGACCCAGGAGCCAAGCTCCGTGTTGTGGGTAGCAGAGATGACCACTGAAAATGCCAGTTTAACTGCTCATGAGACCTCTTCCTGGCAAAGCCACATTTGTGCTGCTTTGAGCCCCTTCCTCTCCTAGGGAAAGGTTGCAGATAATTTACAGCCAAAGGCCAGTGGCAGGAAAAGCGGTGTTCATTTCCTGAGGCTCAAATGACAGTGTAACCATGAAGGACTCTATAAAGTTAGGAAATTATTACTGAAGTTCTCCAAGCTTCAATTTGCTAATGTGAAAAATGGAAATCATAGCGGGATCTACCTCACAAAGTGGTTATGCATATTTCATGTAGTACCGTATGCAAATAAGTTGTTGAACATTTCCGTATTGTTCTCAAGTGCCTATTAGTTTATTGAACACTCACAGCAACCTTAACCGGGAGGGTCTAGTTAATCCCCATTTTACAGATGAGGAAACGTTGCCAGGTGGTGCCGACGTTGATGGCACCTGTAGAGCGAGGAGTGGGTCCTAACTCTCAGAGGTTCAAAAGTCTGGAGGGGACAACGTTGCGGGGAGGCGCGAAAGCGGGCGGGGGACCAGTCCGACCTACGGCAGCTTGCGCCTCCCGGGCTCGCCCGGATCGGCGGCCAATGGCTCCCTCTGGTGGCGGAAGAGAGGAGAGCAGCCAGTGGGCTGGACAGGGCGCGAGGGGAGGGCGCCGCAGGGGCGAGGGCTGAGGCCAGGACCTGGTGGGCTTTGCAAGGATCCGAGAGGCTGGAGGAGTAGGGCCCCGCGTTCCGGGTGGCGCACCTGGGCCAGGTGTTGTGGCCCCGCCCACCTGCCGGAGGCCTTCCGCCGTCACGACACGCCCCTTTCAGCAGTGTCTCCTCCGGACGCCTCCGAGCTCCGAGTGGGGTCCCGCCCGCGCGGCGGGGGCCTGTTTGCACCAGGGTGATAGGCGCAGTGGGAGCCGTGGCCCACACCCTGCCGGAGACGCACGTCCGAGTGGCGACCCCGAGCAGCACCCGGGTCGCACGTGGGGCGGGAGCCTCGCAGGCAGCGGGAGCTGGGTGGGGCGGGGCTTCCCCGGGCTCGCCCACGGGGCGGGGCCGAGCCCGGGGACCAATGGGGCGCTTGTGTGCTGGGGGTGGGTCAGGCTCGAGGCCTGGCATCCCGGTAGCCACAGCTGTCTTTCCGGCACCCTTGCCCCCTCCGCCAGTAGCGGACCCTCCAGCTCTCGGGGATCACTCCTGAGCGGCTGCATCCTCCGGTGGGTAAGTGAACGCCCTGCCACACCCGGGCGGTGAGGGTGCGCCTGGCCGGGGAGGAGCGAATCTCGGCCCCCTCCAATCCGCCCCGGGAGAAAGTGGGCAGGAACCGGTGCGGGGAGGAGGACCACCTTGTGTCGCCGGACGGTGTTTTTGTTTTGGTCGTCGAGGAGTTGTTGGGGCGGTGGAGTTTGGGGGACGCCTGTGTGGGTGGGAGGAATCTGGTGAGATTAAGGAAAGAGGAGACTGTTTGAGATGGGTTGAGGGAGAGTGTTGATGGAGGGTGGGGCTTTGGAAGATTCGGAAGTTTCTTATCGCCCGGGGATGAGGTGATTGCATGGAGGATCTTGGGGGGCGGCTCAGGACTCCGGAGGATGGGGTGAGGAGGGCCTCCTGCCCATCACTCACTTCCCTTCTGGAGGATTTGCTTCCTCTTGCGCTGCTAGTTAAGAAGGCGGAGGATCTTTGCACCTTTCCAGAGCCACTGCCATCCCTAGTCTCAGGGATACGGGGGAAGGGGTGGCCTCAGGAACTGGGAGGGGCCATGGTACCCACTGCTGGGGCTTAAGAGTCTGCCATTGTTGCGGCAGTGGCCGGGACCAGTCTGCCCTCCACTAACTCTTTGAGTTGTTGGTGAACGTGAGTGTGTCTGTGTGTGTGTTTCCTTTTTGGGGAAGCTTCTGGGTGTTTGGTTAGAGGTGTTTTGTGGGGGGCTCCACGGAGCTGCCTTCCACTCAGCAAACTCTTTGCAGGCTTCATAACCCATTGGCGGCTTCCTCTGCCCGCTGTCGACCATGGCCAATGAGAACTCTCCTCTGCTGGCCTACCGGCTCCTGGGGGAGGAGGGGGTTTCCTTCCCTGCCAGTGGAGCCGGGGGTCCTGGAGGGGCGCCTGCCCGGAAGCTCTCCACCTTCCTGGGTGTGGTGGTACCCACGGTCCTGTCCATGTTCAGTATAGTTGTCTTCTTGAGGATTGGTGAGTGGCAGGGGTTTACTTGGGGGTGCAGTGGGGTGGGACTGGGATGAGGTTGGGGAAGGGCCCTGGGAGACGAGGGTGGATGAAGGGCTTGGGGTGGGGTGGGGGGTGCGATGGGTGAGCTGCCGTCTCACCTGCTTTGCCACTCGTGTCGCAGGGTTCGTGGTGGGCCACGCTGGACTGCTGCAGGCTTTGGCCATGCTCCTGGTTGCCTACCTCATCCTGGCACTCACTGTCCTCTCCGTCTGTGCCATCGCTACCAATGGAGCTGTGCGAGGGGGCGGAGCCTACTGTATCCTCCAACCTCGGTGGACAGGGGTCTGGGCTCTTCTGTCTTATAGGGGGTAGGAGAGGGCCCCTCCCTGCATCCCCTGGGGGGTAGAACAAGAGGGGACAAGTTCTAATGAATGTCCAGCAGACAGGTTGGTATGGGGAAGGGGACAAACACGACCTGACTCGGTAGTGCTACTTTCCAGTTCACCAGGTGTCTTCCCAGCTGCCATTTTGGTTCTACTTGACCGTCCTGTCAGTTAGGTAGTATTCATCTTATGGACGAGGACATTCAAGAGCGTTAGTGACTTGGGCAAAGCCACGTGGCTTGCGAGTGGCTGCAGTGGGACGCACTGCCTCTGGGCACAGTCCCGTGTGTTCAGGGAGAGGCCTGGAGGGCCAGCTGCATGGTGCTTCGTGCCCGGGCCCTTCCTCACGCTCCAGTTCACTTTCTTTTCCCTTAACGCTCACCCCCTGCTTCCACTTTCAGTCATGATCAGTCGCACCCTGGGGCCTGAGGTCGGGGGCAGCATCGGCCTCATGTTCTACCTGGCTAACGTCTGTGGCTGTGCTGTCTCCCTGCTGGGGCTGGTGGAGGCCATGCTTGATGTCTTCGGGGCTGGTCTGTGCTCCCCACGCTGGTCTGGGCAGCTCTGAGGATTTGCCGGGTCTGGGATTCTGGGATCATGGCAGGGAGAGAAGCCCTCTCCAGGAGAGATGCTCAACTTTCTTGAGCTCCTGCTCTGTGCCCAGCCTCGTGCAGACATCCAGACATCCGAGAGAATGTCCTGGCCTGTTGAGGAGCTTCCCATCTAGTCAGGGAGGCCAGATTAACACTCCTAAAATTGACAGAGCAAGATTGGTGGTACCCGCCAGGCAGGGCTAGGATGCTGGGGTACAGCTGGGCGGGGGAGTGGGAAAGATGGCCTCTCTGAGGACTGGTGGGCCAAAGATGGGGTCCCTTCCTGCTTTGAGTCATGGTTGGGGTCCCTCCTTGGGGGTCTGGCTTTCTAACTGTTCCTTCCTCTCTACAGATGCCACGGGGTCCAGCGGGCTCCGCACCCTACCGCAGGGCTACGGCTGGAACCTGCTCTACGGCTCCTTGCTGCTGGGCCTGGTGGGCGGGGTCTGCACCCTGGGGGCCGGCCTCTACGCCCGCGCCTCCTTCCTCACATTCCTGCTGGTCTCTGGTTCCCTGGCCTCTGTGCTGGTCAGCTTTGTGGCTGTGAGGCCCAGGGACATCCCCTTGACCCCTAGGCCTGGCCCCAACGGCTCCTCCCTGCCGCCCCAGGTTGGCCACTTCACCGGCTTCAACAGCAGCACCCTGAAGGCCAATCTGGGCGGTGAGCTGGGTGCAGGAGCCCTGGGGGTCTCGGGGCGAGGGGCGGGGCGTGTGGGGGGGGGCGGGGCTTGGAATCCCTGGATGGGCGGTGAGCTGGGTGCAGGAGCCCTGGGGTTCTCTGGGCAAGGGGCAGGCGTGTGTGTGTGTGTGTGTGTGTGTGTGTGTGTGTGTGTGTGTGTGTGTGTGTGTGTGTGTGTTGGGGGGGCTTGGAATCCCTGGATAAGCGGTGAGCTGGGTGCAGGAGCCCTGGGGTTCTCAGGGCGAGGGGCGGGTGTGTGTGTGTGTGTGTGTGTGTGTGTATGTGTGTGTGTGTGTGTGTGTGTGTGTGGCTTGGAATCCCTGGATGAGAAGAGATGTCAGAGAAAATCAGGGGCGGGAGGTCTGGACCTGGAGCAGTACAGGTTGATTAAGATCTGTTGGGCGTGTATTGGCCGCTGTCTGTTTGACCCAGCTGGGCACGAGAGTGACCACGAGACAGTCCCTACCTTAGAGGAACTTGTTTAGTTGGAGAGATAAGATGTACATTCAGGAAACAAACTGCATAATAGGACCGAGTGTAATTCAAGTAGACAAGAAGCACAGAGGAGTCCAGAGGAGGGAGACCTGGGTTTGGGCCGGGGAGCGCGCGGGCCGGTGGAGCTAGAGGTGGCGTGAGTGGGGTTGGGAAATTCAGATAGGAGGTGGAGGGAAGGCGTCTGAGGAAAGAGCGTGGATGAAGGCCTGGAGGGAGGAACGGAGAAGTGTGGGGAGAAGGAGGTGATGAGGTCAGCTGAGCCAGGGCCAGAGATGGGTCAGGGCTGGGGTCTCGGTGAGCTGGTGAGGCTGGTGGAGAGGCAGTGGGGGCAGGTTTAGAACGTGAGGAGAGGGTAGCAGGGCCAAAACGCCCGGATCCCTAGGACGGATGCTGATCCCCTCTCCTCCCTGGGAACGATTCCCCTCTCCTCAGCTGGCTACGCCAAGGACTATACCACGGGGGCCACGATGACCTTTGCTAGCGTCTTTGCCGTCCTTTTTAACGGCTGCACAGGCATCATGGCTGGGGCCAACATGTCAGGTGAGAGTCCTTGGGGCAGGGGGCTGCCTTACCACCTTGTGCCCCTACAGGGCACTGAGGGTTCAGGGATACAGGGCGTGGTGGAGGGTTGACCTCCCTCCCTCTGCTCCCTGCCCTCCAGGGGAGCTGAAGGATCCCAGCCGGGCCATTCCTCTGGGCACAATTGTTGCCGTTGCCTATACTTTCTTCATCTACATCCTGCTTTTCTTCCTCTCCAGCTTCACCTGCGACAGGTGCCTGGGGAGGGGGTGAGCCTGGTCCTTGAGGGGGTGGATGGAGGCATTGTCACACCTGGATCGCCAAGGGAAGCACGGGCCAGGGCGGGGTGGGGGCAGATACCCAAGCTGTTGGGCGGTGTGGAGAAAATGGGGCCTGTTCCTCCCACTGGGAGAGAGTTAGAGCTGCTGCCCTGGATGTGGAGGGCTGGCTACACGGTAACAGCCAACCCGAAGCCAGCATTTGCTTTGTGCCTGGTACTATTGTAAGTACTTGGCTTGGGGGTGGGGTGGGGAAGAGCTTTCTAGTCAACTTGTATTTCCATAAATATTTGGCTTCTTGTGCACGTACTGTTGGGAATGTCCACCCTGTGATTAAATCCAACGCGGCCCAATGACAACCAGTGAATGCCAAGTCTAACCCCTGGTCACACTTGATCTGTTAATACGGTCCTTGAGATCGGGGCTGGGGTCAGCTGAGAATACCCAGCGCTTAACCTCCGCCAGTGTTGTGAGAACTGTTCTCACCAGGCCCCTAGGATGGATGCACGTTTATTATCTGCATCCTCCTCCTTTCCTTCCCTGTAGGATCCTGCTGCAGGAGGACTACGGGTTCTTCCAAGCCATCAGCCTGTGGCCCCCGCTGGTGCTGACCGGTATCTATGCCACGTCACTCTCAGCCTCCATGAGCTCCCTCATCGGCGCCTCCCGCATCCTCCACGCCCTGGCCCAGGACAACCTCTTTGGTGCGCTGTCCCCTGCCTCGTGCCTGGCTCTGAGCGCACCCTCCCGTGTCTGTCTCGGTCCCCCCCTTGGCCCAGGCTGATGTGTCTGCTGCATTTCCGTTTGCACAGGAGTGATCCTGGCACCAGCTAAGGTTATATCCCAAGGGGGGAACCCCTGGGGAGCCGTGCTGTATTCTTGGGGCCTAGTGCAGGTAAGCTTTCCTCTTCAAGCTGCCCTCACCCTCACCCTCACCATAAGCCCCCCCTGGTTACACTTGCGGGACCAGGAAGGGTCAGACGCGCACTGGGAGACGTGCCTGAAAAGGCAGTATGTGTTGGCGTTTGATGGGGAGCGGGGCGCGTGGATGAACGCCCAGCCTCTTGGTCCTTGTCCAGCTGGTGCTCCTGGCTGGGAAGCTGAACACGCTGGCCGCTGTGGTCACTGTCTTCTACTTGGTGGCCTATGCTGCCGTGGACCTGTCCTGCCTGAGCCTCGAGTGGGCCTCGGCCCCCAACTTCCGGTGAGCGAAGGAGATGCCTGTGTCCCCAGAGAAAGGGAGGGAGGAATGGGGAGGCCTGGGACCAGGCGGGCGGAGGCTGGGGATGGAGTGGAGCGGCTCGCCGTCGGGGCAGCCCCGAGCCTCCTTCCTTCTGTGTCGGCCCCCAGCCCCACCTTCAGCCTCTTCTCCTGGCACACGTGCTTGCTGGGGGTGGCCTCCTGCCTGCTCATGATGTTCCTCATCAGCCCTGGGGCCGCTGGCGGCTCCCTGCTTCTCATGGGCCTGCTTTCTGCCCTGCTCACGGCTCGAGGAGGCCCCAGCAGCTGGGGTTACGTCAGCCAGGCCCTGCTTTTCCATCAGGTGGGGGGAGCGGGGGGGGGGGAGGGGGAGGGGAGGGGGGCTGGGACGGGAACGCCCATGCCCGGAGGAGGCCTCCTCTTCCCCCCGGCTGCCTGCTGCTGGTTCCGGCCCAGGTGGTGAATGGGCGCCGCGCCCCGGAGCCCTTCCTCCTGTCACCTCACCTGGTCCCCAGGTGCGGAAGTACCTGCTCCGGCTGGACGTCCGGAAGGACCACGTGAAATTCTGGCGGCCTCAGCTGCTGCTGCTGGTGGGGAACCCCCGGGGCGCGCTGCCTCTGCTGCGGTTGGCCAACCAGCTCAAGAAAGGGGGCCTCTATGTGCTGGGCCATGTCACCCTGGGAGACCTCGGTCAGTTGCCCTCCACTCACTCCTCCGCCCCGACCTCTCTCTCCCTCCCCTTCCCGGAAGCTCTTTGTGTTCTTTGTGCCCCAGAGGCCTCGTGCTTCTTCCCAGATGACCCTCCCTACCAGCCATACCCCTGCCCAGACCTTTCTTTTCTGCCCACGTGGACTTGGACTCTAGGAGAAAGTACGTGAATCTGGCCCACATGGGCTGCCTGCCTCCTCCGCAGACTCCCTGCCCTCGGACCCCGTGCAGCCGCAGTATGGGGCGTGGCTGAGCCTGGTGGACCGGGCCCAAGTGAAGGCCTTCGTGGACCTCACCCTCTCGCCCTCCGTGCGCCAGGGGGCTCAGCACCTGCTGCGGATCTCAGGTCTTGGTGAGTTGCTCCACTCCGTGGCCCCTCTCAATCTCTGCTCCCCTCCCCCAGAGAGTCAACCACAGACTGCAAACTCCAAAAGGAACCCACAATCTAGTGCAGACAGCACTTGGTTCTCAAAGATAAAAGACAGTGTGTGATAAGGTCTCCGAGGTGATGCCTTAAGGACTAGAGATGGAGCGACACCGTTTGTTTGTTTTCTTTCTGACCCATGTTTGGGGCACAGGCTCTGCAGAACACGTCATCTTTCAGGGGGCAGTGGGAGAAGTATTTGAGGTGGGGCTGCCCCATCAGATCTAGGGTAGATGCTTTCTAACCACCAGAGTTCAGAGAGAGGAAGACCACTGTCACCAATGTGGCCGGCAGAGGTTTTGTGATGAGATGGTATCTCAGCTGGGCCTTGCGAGCAGCAGAGAAGTAGGGGGCCGTGTAACGTGGCTCCCAGAAACTACAAAGGATGCCAGGGGTGTGTGGGTCTGATGCTGTCGCATGGAGTGGAACAGTCCCAGCTCCGTGACTGTGTCTTTGTGCCAAGGCCTCCAGCCCAGCTCACCAGCTTCCTCCAGATCCCTGCTCAGCGCCTCCATCTTTCTCAACCCCGGGACTGGCGTCTGTGCCGTCTCTGAACGCATGCTTCCTGCTCCACTTACAATCTGGCTAAAGTTCAAGTGTTGGACATTGCCCTGGTCGGTGTCAATCAGAACCCTGGGAAATGCTCAGGAGGGGGTGTGGCTAGTTTAATTTGCAAGATCAGTTGGAGTTCCCACCTGCCAAGGTGTTTTCGGGGTGTTATCAAGCGTTGTCAGCTAGAACCTGGAGCGTCTGAGGGCTCGTCTCTCCTCAGCCCCGCCTTTTGTTGGGGAGAGACCCTTGGTCTCTGGACCAAGAGACCACTCCTTTCACGCACGCAATTCATCCTGCAGAAAATGATTCAAATGAAAAGGAAAAGGTTTCCTTTAAGTGGTTAATCCCCCAGCATGGAGAATTTGATATACTGGCAGATTTTGAGTACACCTTTTGTCCCGTGAGAAGGGGTCTTGGAGGAGGTCTGAGTCTTCCTGTAAACTCAGCCCTGGTACAGGGGAAATTATCCGATTCCATATTCGTTGTTCAGATACTAAAACCCAGGAGCTGTCAGCAGGGACTGGGGACTTTGTGGTTGGTGCGCCACCAGCTTAGTGGCTCAGAGAATGGGCTCTGGTGCTGGGTACGTCGTGTTCACTTGCTGGCCATGAGCCTTGGGGCAAGTGGCTTCACCTCTCTGGGTCTCAGGTTCCTTATCTGTAAAGGGGGGTGAGTAATAGTCCCTACCTCATACTGTTGCTTCAAGGATCAGATGAGGTAAACCACCAAGTGCTTTCAGCAGGCTGGGGGCTCCAGTCAGCGTGCAGATGGTGGCTCACAGGGGACAGTGCTTTGGACACGCTGTCGTTAGGGCTCTGCAGTCATAGAAACAGATCGTGCAGCCCCAGCCCTGAGTTCTCATCCTCCCCTAGCAGGGTCTGAGCGCTGTTTCCCTGGGGATTGAGGCCAGGAGCTTGACTCATCAGGGGGTCCCGTCTGCCAGTGGAGTCAGACTTGTATCTCCTATCATGAACAAGGTGTTGAAGGCCAGAGTGAATACATCCTACTGCCCCTGAACGGAAGTGCTTCTTAGTTCCAAGACTCCTAAGGCGAACTTTGCCTATTTAAATGGGGGAGATTAGTCATGGAGATAAATCAAATAAATGCATGTGAAAGTGTTTGGGAAAACTAAAAGTCATTATGCAAATGTGCATTAATGTTGCCGTAAGAGGCCGAGCATAACGCGCATGTCATACCTGATGGCTGACACACGCTGCTGTCAGCGGGTGGGAGTGGACACCTATTAGCATAGTGTGAACTCAGCCATGAGTCTGACTCTTGTGGGTTCCTTCCTGCCTACCCCAGGTGGCATGAAGCCCAACACGCTGGTCCTGGGTTTCTACGACGATGCTGCACCCCAGGACCACTTCCTGACGGACCCAGCTTTCTCTGAGCCTGCGGATGGCATCCAGGAGGGCGGGTCCCCAGCCCTGAGCACCCTGTTCCCTCCACCCCGGGCTCCAGGAAGCCCCCGGGCTCTCAGTCCCCAGGACTACGTGGCTACGGTGGCAGACGCCCTGAAGATGAACAAGAATGTGGTTCTGGCCCGGGCCTGTGGAGCCCTGCCCCCCGAGCGGCTAAGCCGGGGATCTGGGGGCACCTCTCAGCTGCATCACGTGGACGTGTGGCCCCTCAACCTGCTGCGGCCCCGGGGCGGGCCCGGCTACGTGGATGTCTGCGGCCTCTTCCTGCTGCAGATGGCAACCATCTTGGGCATGGTGCCTGCTTGGCACAGTGCCCGCCTGCGGATCTTCTTGTGCCTGGGGCCTCGCGAGGCGCCAGGGGCAGCCGAGGGGCGGCTGCGGGCACTGCTGAGCCAGCTGAGGATCCGGGCCCAGGTGCAGGAGGTGGTGTGGGGCGAGGGGTCTGCATCGTCCCAGGAGCCTGAGGAGGAGGAGGAAGGGGACTTCGTGAACGGCAGGCGGGGAGACGCCGAGGCAGAGGCCCTGGCATGTAGCGCCAACGCCCTGGTTCGGGCCCAGCAGGGGCGCGGCGGAGGAGGGGGGCCTGGTGGCCCTGAGGGTGGGGATGGCGAGGAGGGGCCCGCCACCGCCCTGACCTTCCTGTACCTGCCCCGGCCACCTGCTGACCCTGCTCGCTATCCTCGCTACCTGGCGCTGCTGGAAGTTCTGAGCCGCGATCTGGGCCCCACGCTGCTCATTCATGGCGTCACCCCTGTCACTTGCACTGATCTCTGATGCCCGTACCAAGTAGAGAGTGTCTAGGTAATCGTAATCGGGTGGCCCACCTTGATTATGGGGTGAGGAGGGGAAGGGCCGCCTTCCACCCGCCTGGCACGTGGGACTCGGACCCTGGTGGAGGTATTAGGGGATCCTGGTCTCTGTCATCTCTCGGTCTCTGGGAGAGGGGCCCCGGTGCACTAACTAACGCAGGGCAGCTGTCCCCGCCACCACGGGGGAGGGCTCCCTCCCCCACTGCACTCCCTCCCTTCAGCCGTGCCTTGACGGGGGCTGGGTCTCCGCTTGTGACTCTAGGCTACCTCAGTCTCCCCACCTCGCCCAACAGACTCCCCGACCACTGGGGTTTTGATGTTTTTGTTCTGTTTTATTTTTCTAACTGCCGAACGTGAATAAAAGATCAAAACACTACGCGTTGGCCGGGCGTTTCTGGAGGGGGCGGGTAGCTGGGACGGAAAGAGGGAGAAATCTGTATGGGGGATGGGGAAAGAGGGGCGCTGGAGCGTCCCAGCGGCGAGGGGGCCACGTGCGGGACCCGGGGCTCCGGGCCTGGGGGAAGCTGCTGGAGATGGAGGCTGCCCGCAGCCCCCAGACTCAGGCTCCCGAGGAAAGCCCTCCCTGCTCGCAGGAGGGGGCCCGACTCGGGGAGGGACGGCAGTTTAGGGCCTAGGGGGCCACGTGACCCTCCCCCAGGAATGCGGTGACGTCACCGGGGGCGTGGCCGTACCCAAAATTAGGGAGGAAGGGGAAAAAAGAAGCCAGAAAAAGTTTCTTTCCTGGAGTCCCAAGCGAGGTGTGGGGCAGAAGAAGGGATCAAAGTCAGAGGCCCGGGGCTCCGTGGGGCCCTGACCGCTGTCTGGGGTCCCCCTTTCCAGGCCATGTCCGGGCCCACCTGGCTCACCCCGAAGCAGCCGGAGCCTGCCAGAGCCCCTCAGGGGAGAGGGCTCCCCCGAGGCGCCTCGGGGCCGCCGGCGGCCCACGGAGCAGGTAAGGCAGCCCAGTGCGGCCGAGGAGGCCACCGGGCCACCAGCGCTCACCTCTGTCCTGTGGCTCCTGCCTCCCGCTGAGCCCGCCACTGCCGCCCCTTCCCAAGCCCGGCTGGACCTCGCCACCCCTGCCCCCTCGCGGCCCTCCCTGCCTCCTGCCCCATCCGCGGACCCCAGGTGCGGGGGTGGGGGCGTGGGGGAGGGGAGAAGAGGGACCCAAGACGGCGGCGTCCACAAGTGTCACCCTCTCCTTCCCCAACCCCACCTTCACTCTCTCTTCCCTCAACCCAGCACTCCAGCCCCACCCCAGGGTCAATTTTTGCCCCCTCCCGTCTGAGCAGTGTTACCAGGCCCCTGGGGGACCGGAGGATCGGGGGCTGGCCTGGGTGGGGTGCCATGGAGCAACCCAGCGCTCGCAGGTGAGCACGGGGATTGGGGGTGGGGGGGCTTAGGGCAGGAGAGGAGACCGTGTGATTTGCTTTCTCCCTGCTTTTGCTCCATCCCCAGGGGCTCCCCGCAGACAGGGGGGGCTTGCGCCCAGGAAGTCTGGATGCTGAGATAGATTCCCTGACCAGCATGCTGGCTGAGTTGGACGGGGGTCGAGGTCACGCCCCAAGGCGGCCTGACCGGCAGGTGACTCCCCTGTCCTGCCCCTGTCCCTTCCGGTCCTTGTCCCGTGCCCCTCCCCCTCCCCTCCCAAGCCTGGTCCCTACTCTGAACTCTCACCCGCTCTCCCCCTCTGTGTGAGTGATGCCCACACCAGCGTGGAGGAAGCTGGGTCACCAAGACTCACTAGGTTGTCAACCACTTGAGGGAGGCCCCTTGTCAAAACCAGTGCTTGCCTGGGTGCCACATGGGGTAGGGGGTTCTACAGATGTGTGTCCTAGAATGGGCCCAGCTCACTCCTTCTGGTCTGCGTTTCTCCCCAGGCTTACGAGCCCCCTCAGCCCCCTGCCTACCGCTCAGGCTCAGGCTCCCTGAAGCCGAATGGAGGGGGTGTTCCTCCCCCGCCGCTCCCAGCATCCCCCTATGGGGGCCCCACTCCAGCCTCCTATGCTACGGCCAGCACCCCCGCCGGCCCTGCCTTCCCTGTGCAAGTGAAGGTGGCACAACCAGTGAGGGGCTGTGGCCCCCCCAGGCGGGGGGCCTCTCAGGCCTCTGGGCCCCTCCCGGGGCCCCACTTTCCTCTCCCAGGCCGAGGTGAAGTCTGGGGGGCTGGCTATAGGAGCCACCGCGAGCCAGGGCCGGGGGGCAAAGAAGAGGCTGCTGGGGTCTCCAGCTCTGCCGGAGGAAGAGGAGGCGGGTACGGGTCCCAGGTAAGCCCCTGGGCACTGGGATTTGGGGTCCTCAAAGACAACTGGACGCTGACCAGGTGGGGTGTGGGTGGGGTTTCACGTCCCGGTTGTCAGAGGGCTGCGGCGCTGGAGCCCTGGATCCTCTGCGGGTGGGGGCAGGTCAGGAAATAAAGGAGGAAGGGGTCCAGACCTGCACACTGGCTCCTGCAGGGGCACCCCTGGCCCCTGAGCTGGGATGTTCTCCGATGAACTCTCTGGGTAGAATTGCCCGGTCACCCTGAGTGACAGCATCAGGAGCTAGAGGTAGGGCCAAGCCCCTGATTCTCACCGCCCAGGTCCCCCTGAGCCAGCCTCCCGAGGAGGAGCTGGAGAGGCTGACCAAGAAGCTGGTGCACGACATGAACCACCCACCCAGCGGGGAGTACTTCGGTGGGTGAGCTGACCCCGGGTGGGGCGGGAAAGGGGAGATGGGGCTGGAGAGTCAGAAGGCCCGTGGATCCAACTTCCTGGCCTGTGCAGATTGACCCTGTCCCTGCCCATCCCCAGGCCGGTGTGGTGGCTGCGGAGAAGATGTGGTCGGGGATGGTGCCGGGGTCGTGGCCCTGGACCGCGTCTTTCACGTTGGCTGCTTTGTGTGTTCTACGTGCCGGGCCCAGCTCCGGGGCCAGCATTTCTACGCCGTGGAGAGGAGGGCATATTGTGAGAGCTGCTATGTGGTGAGTGGTTGGGGCTGGCGGGGGGAGGTTTCCAGTCTGAGATGGGAACTCGATATCCAAGCCCCAGAGAGGAATAGGGCTTGAAGTAGGGGAACTAAAACTGATACACAAGAGGAGATGAATGAAGTCAGTAGCAATACACGGGCTGCTGGAGAGGAAGGACGATATTCCCTCATATGTGTGAGGCATTTATTTTATTTTATTTTTAATTAAAGATTCTTTTGGCAGCATCGGGTCTTAGTTGCGGCACACGGGCTCTTTGTTGTTGTGCACGGGTTTTCTCTCCTCCAATTGTGGCTCTCGGGCTCCAGGGCGCGTGGGCTCTGTAGTTTGCGGCACGCAGGCTCTCTAGTTGTGGCGCATGGGCTTAGTTGCCCCACAGCATGTGGGATCTTAGTTCCCCGACCAGGGATCGAACCCGCGTCCCCTGTATTGGAAGGAGGATTCTTAACCACTGGACCACCAGGGAAGTCCCGAGGCATTTATTTTAGATTTAAGGGAATGTGAGGCAGATATTACTACTGAAGGAAACTGAAGCTCAGGGAGGTTAAATAATTTGTCCAGGAAGCTGCAGTGCTGGGGCTTGCACTCAGATCTGTTCAAGGCCACCTTTCACTGAATCACATGCAGGCGGCTACAGAAACAGATGGGTAGGCTGGCAGGATGCCTGTAAGGGCTGCCGTGGGTGTCCCCAGCCCCCGACCTTCCTGCCCTCCTTCCCGACAGGCCACCCTGGAGAAGTGCTCCACGTGCTCCCAGCCCATCCTGGACCGGATTCTGCGGGCTATGGGGAAGGCCTACCACCCTGGCTGCTTCACCTGTGTGGTGTGCCACCGCGGCCTCGACGGCATCCCTTTCACTGTGGATGCCACCAGCCAGATCCACTGCATTGAGGACTTCCACAGGTCAGCGGGGTCCCCACCTTTTGTCTTAGGATGTCTGGCCTGGCCTTACCCACCTTCCTCATCTCTCCTTCATATCCCGGTACCAGCCGCTCCTGTTTCACACCCCTGGCCATGCCTCCTTCTCATTAAAATCACTCTCTTTCCCTAAGATCCAAGACCCTACCTACCTCTGGCCTCTCCCGTTCCCTCCTGCATCCCACCTTCTCTGGGCTCTGTTGTTAGTTCCCTCTAACCCTGGGGCTTGACAGCCTCCTTGGTTCCCTTCCACCCCAGGAAGTTTGCCCCAAGATGCTCAGTGTGTGGTGGGGCCATCATGCCTGAGCCAGGTCAGGAGGAGACCGTGCGAATCGTAGCTCTGGATCGCAGTTTTCACATTGGCTGTTACAAGTGTGAGGTAGGAGGGCTGGGCAAGGGAATAAGGGTTATTGGGGTCTGGGGTGCTGAGCACGAGGGAGAAGGAACTCAGGGGTCCGGGCCTGATGGAGAGCTGTTGCTTCTTTCCGAACAGGAGTGTGGGCTGCTGCTCTCGTCTGAGGGTGAGTGTCAGGGCTGCTACCCGCTGGATGGGCACATCTTGTGCAAGGCTTGCAGTGCCTGGCGCATCCAGGAGCTCTCAGCCACCGTCACCACCGACTGCTGAGTCTCCCCAGGAGCACCTGCTGTGTTCTCCCTTCCCATCCACCACCCTCCCCGACATCTACCTTTATAACTTTGTCACCAAATGCTGTCTCCTCTTCCTCCAATCATGAAATAATAATCCCTCGAGAGTTTGTAAAACACTTTGAAGTCTGTTTTCTTATCTGATTCTCACAGCAGAACAACACAAGCACGGTTGTTGTGACTGCCTGCGTTTTTGGCTAAGAAGTGACTTCCTGGGACTTCCCTGGTGGTCCAGTGGTTAGGACTCTGAGCTTCCACTGCAGGGGGCACAGGTTTGATCCCTGGTCTGGGAACTAAGATTCCCTCATGCTGAGCAGCACGGCCAAAAAAAACCCCCCAAAACAAAAAGTGACTTCTTCAGCTTACATCGATCGCTCCCAAATGGCAGAAGCAAGTTCAGAAGGGTCTTCTTAGTCCTGGGCCAGTTTTTTTTGCAACTCCACTGTACACTCTTTTTCATGTAGTTTCTGTAAAGACACCCCTCCTCTCAGCGATGGGAGCAGGGCTGCCGCATGTGCAAGGGAGGCAGCATTTCCTATTCTAAACAAGTCTTCACACTCGACTCACTGAACAAGGCGGGGGGGCGGTGCATTTAATCTGGGGCAACCCAGATCCTGCTTGGTGGTCAGGCCCTAAACCTATAACCGATCTCATCAAAGTACTGGTTGGGGTTTGCCACTTTTGCTTAAAGATGGGGTGCCTTTCTGGAAGAAGAGCAGGAACAATGGATTTTGCAGGTAGCACGTGCTGAGGCACCAACAAAGGCTGGTTCTCTGATGGGACCACAAAATGGTAGAAAATGCTTTAAAATGGTTGCCGTATCCGCTAAACGCCCTCACTCCCCAAACCCGTGCCCTGCGCAAGAAGAAGGGGGAACCACCCCCGATGAGGTCCGGAGGCTCCGTGATCAAAGCTGGGGAGAAAGCGGCTGGACGCGAACTGTTTCAGACCCCGGGCACATCCGGGAAAGCGCGACCTTCGACCTCGGCGGGAGGAAACTTCCCCTCACGCCCTGAGGGTTCTATCTCCCTCCCGAAGCTACGCTTGGTCCCGCTCCGCTCCCGTAGTTCCTCTCGCCCGCAGTTCTCGTCCTGGAAAGAGCGCGAGACTTCCGGCTCCCCGCCCCTTCCCATCAGTCCCCGGTGCTCCCCGCCTTTGCCTCTTTGAGTTGGTTCCAGATCAGGCACGGCGGGTTGTAGTTTGTGAGCCGAGGCGCCGTTTTGCGGGTGACGCAGGCGCAGCTCGGGCGGCGCGAGCCGACCGCCCATCTTCTGCTGTCCCACTTTGTTCGCGTCTACTCGGCCCCGTTGCTGAGAGCCCCGTGTCTCCCTCTCACACTCGCAATCCCCGTCGCGCGCCCGAGGCAAGGGGCGGGCCCAGGTCACCGGGAGAATCTGCTGGCCTAAGCGCGAGACGAACGGCCGCCACCGCTCCCTGGTGGGGGAGGGGAGGGGCCTGGAGAGCCGGGCTGTGGCCGGCAGCTGGGACAGGGGCCTGCGGGTGGGCGGGGAGGTGGGCGTGGAGGCCCCTGGGGGAGAGTGGAGAGTCGGATCCCTACAGCTCCCGGGGCCGAGGGCTTAGGCTGGCGGGGACAGCGGAAGGTTGGCCTTTGCGGAGGGAGGCGGGCGTGCTGCTTCAAGGGGTGGGGGGGAATCCTTTGCTCCTGTCGTCATTGTTCAACACCCCGATTATTCCTGTCCGGGCTCCAGGCCCCTTCTTTCCGCGCCATGGGTGACAGTGATGACGAGTATGATCGAAGGCGCAGGGACAAGTTTAGAAGAGAGCGCAGCGACTATGACCGTTCCCGGGAAAGAGATGAAAGACGTCGAGGGGATGATTGGAATGATCGGTAAGACACTGCTTTTTCTTAATTTTGTCCCCCGTCTTATTCTCTTGCATTCAAGTCTCGTTGCATTTCCCTTAAGGTTTTATTAGAGCGAACCATATGAAATCGCTCATACTTGACCGTTTCATGTGGTTCAGCCTATTTGCTCTTGGCCAAGGAGCTAGCTGTGGCTTGATTTTTGAAATGTCCAGCAGATCAAAGCAATAGAGGTAAGAGTTTAAGTATGAAAAACCAGTGTTTTTGTGTGTGTTTTATTGTTTGTAAATTATACCCCAAAAATGTCGATTCAAAAAAAGTAGTATTACAGAATTGACTTGACTGGAGAGGTTGTCAGACAAGTACCCTAGCAGGATATGTAAATTTCTTGTAATAGTCTAGCCTAAAAACTGAAAGAGTTCTTTGAATAGTGATGGTTGGGTTAATTGATTAGGTTTGACTCAGCTAGTGATTAGCTTTTTGGGATGTTCTTGAGTTAATTATAGTTGAGGTGTTTCTGTTAAGAAACAGCTGATAGGGGCTTCCCTGGTGGCACAGTGGTTGGGAATCCCCCTGCCAGTTAAGGTACACGGGTTCGAGCCCTGGTCCGGGAAGATCCCACATGCCGAGGAGCAACTAAGCCCATGCACCACAACTACTGAGCCTGCGCTCTAGAGGCCGCGAGCCACAACTACTGAGCCCGCGTGCCGCAACTACTGAAGCCCGAGCACCTAGAGCCCGTGCTACGCAACAAGAGAAGCCACCGTAATGAGAAGCCTGCGCAGTGCAACTAAAGAAAGCCTACGCGTAGCCACAAAGACCCAAAAATTAAATAAATAAATTTATTTAAAAAAAGAGAAACAGCTGATATTTAAAGGAACTGTGGAAGACTTTTATCTAAGGGACATCATAAATATCTAATCGGTGAGCTGATGGCGCAGGCTTGATTTGGAAACAGGTTATCAGGGAAAAGTTTGAGGTGGCTTATTGCAATAGCATTTATTCATTCAGTGTTGTTTTGAAAAGTGAGTTCAGTAAATCGTTCAGTCAGTATATCTCTTCACTGTGGAGACTTTATGTGGCACTTTGTTTTGTTTAGTATCTTCTAAGAATGTCAGACGACAACAAAAGGTGTTCTTAATTCTGAAGCTGGCTAAGGTATAGTTATTGCCCTTAAGGAGTTTACAGTCTGGGGCTTGGAGTGTGGGGCAAAATGGCCTTGGGTGTATTTTGCAAATGAGTATATATGAGAGGTCATGATGAAGATGTGAAATGTTGAGGGAACAGATCTGAGGGAGGGGACAAGTGGTGGAGATGTTGTAGGGGAGAGCGACACGAAAGGGACACCTAGCAAGGCTTGGAAAGATGAGTGGGGATTCCTCAGACACAGGTGGAGTGTGCACCTTGGAGTTGGGGGCATAATGTTGTGCACAGAAAAAAGCACATGTTCTAGTTTTTTTAGAGTAGTGGTTCTCAAAATCCCTAAGAAGTCTTTGAGCTTACAACTATTTTTTTAAAAATTTATTTTATTTATTTTTGGCTGCATTGGGTCTTTGTTGCTGCACACAGGCTTTCTCTAGTTGCGACGAGCGGGGGCTATTCTTGGTTGCGGTGCGCAGGCTTCTCATTGTGGTGGCTTCTCTTGTTGCGGAGCACGGGCTCTAGGCGTGCGGGCTTCAGTAGTTGTGGCTCACGGGCTCAGTAGTTATGGCTTGCGGGCTCTAGAGCGCAGGCTCAGTAGTTGTGGAGCACGGACTTAGTTGCTCTGCAGCATGTGGGATCTTCCCGGACCAGGGCTCGAACCCGTGTCCCCTGCATTGGCAGGCGGATTCTTAACCACTGCGCCACCAGGGAAGCCCCTAAGCTTACAACTATTTTTTATTTTCTTTTTAATTTTTATTATTTTTTAAAAATTCTTTTTCATTATGGTGTATTGCAGAATAGTGAATATAGTTCCCTGTGCTATACAGTAGGACCTTGTTGTTTATCCATTCTATAGAAAATAGTTTGCATCTGCTAAGCCAAACTCCCACCGCATTCCTCTCCCCCCCCGCCCCCCCCCCGCAACCACAAGTCTCTTCTCTATGAGTCTGTTTCTGTTTTATAACAGTTCATTTGTGTCATAGTTTAGATTCCACGTATAAGTGATATCATATGGTATTTATCTTTTTCTTTCTGACTTATTTGACTTAGTATGATAATCTCTAGGTTCATCCATGTTGTTACAAATGGCATTATCTCATTCTTTTTTATGGCTAAGTAGTATTCCATTGCATATATTTACCATATCTTGTTTATTCATTCATTTGTTGGTGGACATTTAAGTGGTTTCCACGTCTTGGCTATTGTGAATAGTGCTGCTGTGAACATAGGAGTGCGTGTATCTTTTTGAATTATAGTTTTGTCCAGATACATGCCCAGGAGTGGGATTGCTGCATCATATGGCAACTGTTTTTAGTTTTTTGAGGACTCTCCGTACTGTTCTCCATAGTGGCTGCGCCAACTTACCTTCCCACCAACAGTGTAGGAGGGTCCCCTTTTCTCCACACCCTCTCCAGCATTTGTTGTTAGTTTACAACTATTTTCATAGTAATATTAAGATAGATAGTATTGTTGTTTTCATTGTACTGACATTTGGTACTATAGCAGTGGTGGGTAAAACTGCTGGTGCCTTAGCACAAATCAAGGCAGTGGCACCAGACAGTTAAAAAAAAAGTTTCACTTCATGTCATTAATGAAGCAATAAGAATTTTAAACTTTATTAAATTGGATTCTTGACTACATGTTGTTTTTTTTTAAGTTAATTAATTTAGTTTTGGCTGCATTGGGTCTTCGCTGCTGCATGTGGGCTTTCTCGGGTTGCGGAGAGCGAGGGCTACTCTTCGTTGCGGTGCGCGTGCTTCTAATTGTGGTGGCTTCTCGTTGCGGAGCACGGGCTCAAGGCACGCAGGCTTCAGTAGTTGTGGTGTGTGGGCTCAGTAGTTGTGGCTCGAGGGCTGTAGAGCGCAGGCTCAGTAGTTGTGGCGCACGGGCTTAGCTGCTCCGCGACATGTGGGATCTTCCTGGACCAGGGCTTGAACCCGTGTCCCCTGCATCAGCAGGCGGGTTCTTAACCACTGCGCCACCAGGGAAGGCTGACTATATGGTTTTCAATACATGTGATGATAGGAAGGATGCATAAAGCACTTCTGCATGTAGTGTGGTGGTTACTTTGAGGAGGAGCATTTGTGGGATTGAGTTGTGAGCTGAACTAACAGTCCTCATCCTTCACCCCCCACCCCCCCGCTTCAGGTTTGTTACCTGAATGAAAGGCTATCAAACAATGCTTATTCATATCTGGGTATTTGGTAGACATTTTGAAAAAAGTTAAGAGAACTTGTTACTTTAAGGAAAATTGTCAGTTTTGTTGCCAGTGAGGAAGTGGAACTTCCCAGTGTAAACTAAAATTTTGGAAAACTTGTATCTACCAGTGTCAGCTTGACAGCTTCCTATTACTTTAAAGACTTTTCTGGTGAGATAGGGAGTGATACTAAAGATTATGATATTTTGATACCGTGTAATGAGATGTGTGAAGATCTTTTCAAAGAGCAAGGTAGAATAATGAATTTTAATATAGAGTACAAAATGTTCATTGATTTAGTTTCAGATTCAACATTGCAGCTAGCCTTTAAGAAGCTATCTCTTGCCAAGTTTTGGGTAGTATCAAAAGCAAAGAATATCCCCAGCTATCTGAAAAGGTTAAAGTGTTCCCTTTTCCAACTACATATCACTGTGAAGCCAGATCTTCTTATTTTTCAACGAAACAGCGTATCATAATAGGTTGAATGGAGAAGTATATACTATGAGAATCCAGCTGCCTCTATTAAGCCAGACCTTGAAAAGATTTGTAAATGAAATAACGATGCAACTTTTCTCACTAAATTTTTTTGTAAAATAGCCATTTTAATAAAAATGTATAAATGGGTAGTTTATGTTATTATATAACTTCAAAATTATTAGGTGTTTTTTTCTGTTCTAATTACGAATACAGTTAAGTATTGAGAGCTCTCATGCACATAAGCAAAAGCTCTTCAATCTTCAGTAATTTTTAAGAGTGTAAAGGGGGTCCCAAGACTGAACAGTTTGAAAACCACTGGGTTATAGCAGAGGATTTTCTTTTTTATTCTGTTAGATGGAGATGGGGTTGGCTGGTAACGGGTAGAGAACCTGGAATGACAGCCAGGAACCAAGGTTTTTTTTTTTTTAATAAATTTTATTTATTTATTTATTTATTTTTGGCTGCGTTGGGTCTTTGTTGCTACATGTGGGCTTCTCTAGTTGTGGCGAGCGGGGGCTACTCTTCATTGCGTTGCGCAGGCTTCTCATTGCGGTGGCTTCTCTTGTTGCGGAGCACGGTCTCTAGGCACACGGGCTTCAGTAGTTGTGGCTCGTGGGCTCTAGAACACAGGCTCAGTAGTTGTAACACATGGCCTTAGTTGCTCCGTGGCATGTGGGATCTTCCTGGACCAGGGCTCAAACCCCTGTCCCCTGCATTGGCAGGCATATTCTTAACCACTGTGCCACCAGGGAAGCCAGGGAAGGTTTTGAATAGTATTTTGTACTGGCATTTAAGCAAGGGCATGGCATGATTGGATTTGTGTTTGAGAAAGATCACTTTGACCTTGGAGTGGAGGAAAGGGAGAGACCAGAGGTAGGGAAGACAAACCAAGGCTGCACTTAAAGGAGAAATGGCCAGGACCAGGGCATGTGGACTAGGGCGGAGTTTGTGGGGATGGCACGGAAAAGGACAGCTTTCATTTGAGGCAGAGGATTAACAAGCCAGTAACAAATTAGTGGTGAGGGTGACACTTGATAACTGGATACCTGGCGATAATGTTGGTGCAACTGAGAGTGGGAAACAGGAGAGGGGAAGCAAGTTTGGGCCCATAGTGATAGAAATAATAGGCTCGATTCTGACATGTTGATTTTGAGGTGATAGTGGCCGTCTAGGAGGGGTTGTTGATGTTGGTCTGAAGCTCAGGAAAAAGGCCAGGCTGGAGGAGTTGGCAGGCCATCAGTTTGTGGGGAATGGCTGAAGTGATGGAAGTAGACAAGAGTTTTTTTCCTCTTAGAGGGAAGTTTTATAATTTCAGGCTTTTAGTCTCGTGTCTCAAATACGATGGGAAGGGCCTGTCCAAGAGTGTGATCTTGGGATATCCAACTGTGTCTTATTTACTGCTACTTGTTCTTATCTCCAGAGAGTGGGACCGTGGCCGGGAGCGCCGCAGTCGGGGTGAATATCGTGACTATGACAGGAATCGGCGAGAGCGCTTCTCTCCTCCCCGACACGAGCTCAGCCCCCCGCAGAAGCGCATGAGGCGAGACTGGTGAGATGGCCACGGTTTCTCTGTCTTCTCTTCTCAGCCTCAGTTCTACCTGGGCCTCAGCTGTCTTCCCTCACTTCTGCTGAGAACTTTCTTGGTCATTTCCTTTTCTCAAAGTTCCCATAAACCCATCTTTTTTGGTTCCTCTAAACCCTTGGGTGAGAGACCACATGGCAGGTGTGCCCCTCCCTCTGTCCCATCTGCCTTTGTGCTCAGGAGACATGATGGCCTTCTCTGTCTGACTTTTGTGTCCCCCACCCTCAGGGATGAGCACAGCTCTGACCCATACCACAGTGGCTATGAGATGCCCTATGCTGGGGGGGGTGGGGGCCCAGCTTATGGCCCCCCTCAGCCCTGGGTTCATCCAGACGTCCACATCATGCAGCACCATGTTCTGCCTATCCAGGCCAGGTAAAGACCTGCGGTTCTGGGGTTCTTGGGAGAAGGGAGTCGGTAGGCCTGGGGATGGATTGGGGCTGCTGAAGACCACGGCTGGAGCCAGGAGAAGTGGGTCAGGCACACTGGCGTGCCCGTGGGGGTGGCCGCAGCTGGCGCCTGGGGTCATGTTCCTGGTGGGCGAAGGAAGGGGGCAGCTGGCTACCTCGGCCCGCCATCCCCCCACCCTCTTCCCCCACAACCAAGACTTCCTGACCGGGCCCCCCCTCAGGCTGGGCAGCATAGCAGAGATCGACTTGGGTGTGCCGCCACCTGTGATGAAGACCTTCAAGGAGTTTCTCCTGTCTTTGGATGACTCTGTGGATGAGACAGAGGCAGTTAAGCGCTATAACGACTACAAGCTGGATTTCCGGAGGCAGCAGATGCAGGATTTCTTCCTGGCTCATAAAGATGAGGAGTGGTGAGTGCCCCTCCTCTCCTGCTGTCTTTTCCCTGGCATGTTTTCCCTGGCCCCGCCAGCGGAGCCTGCAGCCCTGTCCTCTTCCCATTTTCCCCAATCCAGAACTTCCTGGGGGTGGGGGATGGGAAGCGTCACAGCACTGGCTGATGGGTTCTCCTCCTCACTTCCACGTCCACCACGGCCCCCACGCCATCTCCCTTCCCCACTGTCCTCAGTGAGTGAGACGCCTCCAGGCAGCTGGCCAGAGCCACCTGTTCCCTTGGGGCAGCAGACTGCTTCCCACTCGCTGATACTGGGTCACTGTCATCCCTGATCGCCGGGACCCTGTTTGGCCATGGCATCCTCCCAAAAGCAACGAGTGAATCCAGACAAGAAAAGCAAAGATCTCAGTGTCGTTTGACAGAAAAAGAATTTTAATTTTTTTCCTTTTGTGGATGTTTTAATTTTAATCAACCATCTTTTCCCCCCTTCCTGCTCCTCCTCCTCCTCATCCTCTTTCTGCTCCTCCTCCTTGAAAAGAGCCAGAACTGGGAACTACACCCGCTCATCGACGGAGCTCGGAGCAAACCCACCTCCACCCCCACCATACCCAGCCCATACATGAGCCCCTGGGCTGACGGCGCTGCCCCGGCCAGGCAGACAGGCAGGGCACTGCTGTGCACAATGCAGCGGTTTAGCTGAATGTGATTGCTCAGGCAGCTAGTCAGTCAGGGCCGCCTCCGCGGAGTCCCGCGGGGGTGGGGCATCCGGGCCGGGCGCCCCAGCCAGGAGCCAGCCGGTGGCCCACCAGCCAGCATGGGCCCTGGGCGCGGCTAGTTAAATCTTGAGCTCTGTTTGACCAAGCGGCCAAGGTAAAGATCCTGGAGGTGACGCCTGCGGCTTTCCTTTCCTCTTACGCTCAACTCGTGGTTCTGTTCTGTCACCGTCTCCTCTTTCTTCCTAATCTGTGTCTTTGTCTCACTCTCTCGTGAACCTTTCCTTCTTTCTCCGTCCTTGTTTTTGCTCCTGCCTAACGCTTCTTTCTCCTGTTTTTTTTTCTCCCCCTAGTCTGTTTGGTCTTTAGTTTTCCTTTTTGTTTTTGACTTCTGGGACCTTCTCTCACTTTCTCCTTTCTTTTTTGCATAGCCTGATTTCTTCTGTCCCTCCCCCCCACTCCTGCCCCCCTGCCCAGGGTCCTAATTTAAGTGTTTCCTTTTTCATGATCTATCCTAACGCCCCACCCTGTCCTCTCTCGATCCCTGTGGGCAGTACCTGAGGTTATAAGGGCACTTCAGTTTCTCCCTTTGCTCTTTCCCTGTCCCTTCACCATCTGCTTATCTTCCCAAGGGGGGAGAAAGGTATCCTGCCTTTTTTGGCTTTTCCTTTCTGGTGATTTCAGGTTTCCCTGTCTTCCACCAAGGGATGGAGGGAGCTGGTGGGAGCAATCCTTTTAATGACTCTAGTTTGGGGTTGGCAAGGAGAGGGAGGTTCTTTGGGGCCTACTATTTCCTTAGAGTTCCTCTGGGAAGCTTTGGGAAACTACACTTTTTAAAATTTGTGTTTCCCAGATACTCAGGGCAGTCAGTCTGCCTCCAGCCCTGGCTCCCCCTGTAGTCATGCTCTTTCCAGATCCAGAGCTCTTAGTTCCTGGCTCTTCCCTAGATCTTCTCAGAGCATAACCTCTGGTTCCTTTTGGGGGGATTGGGTGGTTCTAATGCACCCCTCTCCCCTCATCTCTGCTTTTATGATCTTTTGTGGGTGTGAGAGGATGGGGGCTTTCCCCTGATTTTCCTGGGCCCCTCCCCATGTCCTGGCTCTGGCCTCCAGTGACTGTTTGGCCTCTTCCCTCCCCACTTCCTTCCCAGGTTTCGGTCTAAGTACCACCCAGATGAGGTGGGGAAGCGTCGGCAGGAGGCCCGGGGGGCCCTGCAAAACCGACTGAGGGTATTCCTGTCCCTCATGGAGAGCGGCTGGTTTGATAATCTTCTGCTGGACATAGACAAAGCTGATGCCATTGTCAAGATGCTGGATGCAGGTGGGTGGATTGGGAGGGGTGGGATTGTCTGGTCACCAAGGTCTTGGTTGAAAATGGAAATAGATGGACAGAAAGCCAGAGGCTGAAGGCCAGGGCCCTTGGATGGTGACCTCTGCTCCCTTTGTTGGTAGCTGTGATTAAGATGGAAGGAGGTACAGAGAATGACCTACGCATCCTGGAGCAGGAGGAGGAGGAGGAACAGGCAGGGAAGCCCGCGGAGCCCAGCAAGAAAGAGGAAGGCCGGGTTGGACCAGGCCCGGGCGATGGAGAACGCAAGACCAATGAGAAGGATGACAAGAAAGAGGACGGCAAACAGGTCTGAGTGCCGGGGCTTCTGGGTGCTGCCTGTGCCGCCTGGGCAGGAGAATGGGGCTGCCTCGGGGGTCGTGTCTCGGGTGGGGGAGAGGCGAACTTGTGGGCTCAGCTGTGGAGGGTGGGCGGGGCCCTCTGACAAAGGCTGAAGGGGAGACCAACATCCCTGGTGATTCGTCTCTACCTGTAGGCCGAAAACGACAGTTCTAGTGATGACAAAACCAAGAAATCCGAGGGTGATGGGGACAAGGAAGAGAAGAAAGAAGACTCTGAGAAAGAAGCCAAAAAGGTGGGCTCTCCTTTGCGCAGGGTCGGTGTCGGGGCTGGGTCCTGGTACCTGACTCATCTCCCCTTGCTGTGGCTCTTACAGAGCAGCAAGAAGCGGAATAGGAAGCATAGTGGTGATGACAGCTTTGACGAAGGCAGTGTGTCCGAGTCGGAGTCGGAGTCGGAGAGTGGCCAGGCCGAGGAGGAGAAGGAGGAGGCTGGTAGGTTTTATTTTCTTTGCTTCTAGTCCAGTCTCTTCATACTAACCGGTGTGGCGGGGGGAGGTGAGAGGTCTGTGAAATTGATGGGAGGGTGGCCTTTGGGAGGGACTGGTGCGGGGAGGTTTGACAGCTTCTCTATCCTCCCCTCCTCAATTGACAATAAATTTTCACCAACTCCCACCACTTCCTGCATAGAGGAAGCACTCAAGGAAAAGGAGAAGCCCAAGGAAGAAGAGAGGGAGAAGCCCAAGGACGCTCCTGGGCTGGAATGTAAACCCCGACCGCTGCATAAGACTTGTTCTCTCTTCATGCGCAACATCGCGCCCAACATCTCCCGGGCTGAGATCATTTCTGTGAGTGGGAAGAATGGTACTGGGGGCAGGGATGACGCCCAGGCTCCATTCCTTCGGGTGGGGGCGACAGCGAGAAGATAACCTGGCACTGCTTCTGACCTACATCTCTATTTCTCTGATGGGGAGGCCCCCTTCCCATGGGCCCACGCCCTTCAGAGAGGCTGGCCCTGGTTGCATGGTTTGCTTTCAAGTGCTGTTATTCTTAAGCCCTTAATTGTTTCTTCCTAGTCCAAGGAAGGATGAAAAGGCAGTTCCCCAGGGTTCTGAGGACATGGGGATTGGAGGAAGAAGTGAATCCTTGAATCACAAGTGGGGCTTCTGTTTCTGCTTTTCCAGCTTTGTAAAAGATACCCCGGCTTTATGCGCGTGGCATTATCGGAGCCCCAGCCCGAGAGGAGGTAAGGAATGGAGGGAGGTGTGACCCTGGATACCTTGGGGAAAAGGTGCAGGGGAAGATTGGTGGCCAACATCACGTCCATCCCAGGATTATGCTGACATTTTCTTGTTTAGGTTTTTCCGTCGTGGCTGGGTGACCTTTGACCGCAGCGTTAACATTAAAGAGATCTGTTGGAACCTGCAGAATATCCGAGTGAGTCCTGGGAGTGGGGCTGTTGAGGGAGAGAAGGCGGGGCTCCCCCTGCTCCACACAGTCTCTGATCCCTTCGTTCACTGATGGCTTCATCCATCTGCTCCTTATTTCATCCATTTAGTCTACTCATGTGAATTGTATGCAGTTGTCTCTCGGTTTGGCTCTGAGACTGTCCCTGTGAACAAGACACCCCGGTCCCTGTCCTTAGGGAGCTCAGTCTGATCGCTAGAGTGCTCGGTCGGGCCAGTCTTTGAGTGGCTCTTCTTCGGCAAGTGTTGGTGAGCCTTCTGTTCCCTCCAGCTCCGGGAGTGTGAGCTGAGCCCTGGTGTGAACAGAGACCTGACCCGTCGTGTCCGCAACATCAACGGCATCACCCAGCACAAGCAGATAGTGCGCAACGACATCAAGCTGGCGGCCAAGCTGATCCACACGCTGGATGACAGGACCCAGCTCTGGGCCTCTGAGCCTGGGACGCCGCCTCTGCCAGCGGTTAGTGACTCCTCGTGGAACTTGTTAAAAAGCCGCTGGTTCCCCCTCATCTGCTGTGGGCACCTCTGGCCTTACCTGGTCTGTAGCACTGACCCCCTTGTACCCACCCCCGTATTTGCCCCTCTCCTCCTGAGCAGCACCTCCAGCTTCCATCAAAACAGATTGGTATTAGCGATTACTTACCGGCTAGGGCAGAACACGTACACAAATTAAGACAAATAATGAGGCAAATGTAACAGCCCAGCCGAGCCCCACATTGCCTTTTCAAATGAGAAGGTTCCTAGGCTACCCTGAGGAGTTTTGTCTGCTCTACCTCTCTCACCCTACCAGAGTCTGCCCTCGCAGAACCCCATCTTGAAGAATATCACTGACTACCTGATTGAGGAAGTGAGCGCTGAGGAGGAGGAGCTGCTGGGGAGCAGTGGGGGGGCCCCTCCTGAGGAGCCTCCTAAGGAAGGGAACCCTGCAGAGATCAACGTGGAACGGGATGAGAAGCTGATCAAGGTGCCAGTGGGTGCAGAGTGTGTGGGGCGTGGGAGAGCCTGGCTCGGGGCGGTAAAGGGGCAAGTGTGTGGGGAACTCTCAGCTTCTCATTTCTCTTAGGTTTTGGACAAACTCCTCCTTTATTTGCGCATCGTGCATTCCCTGGATTATTATAACACGTGCGAGTACCCCAATGAGGATGAGATGCCCAACCGCTGTGGCATCATCCATGTTCGGGGGCCCATGCCGCCCAACCGCATCAGTCACGGAGAAGGTGACCTCCCAGCTTTCCCACTCCTGGCTTCCCTCTCTCCCAGCTGCCTCTGGCCTTAGTTCTGCTCTGGTAGCAATGCTCTGCCACCCTCTCCTCTGATCCCCGCCTCCGGGCTCCCTTCTCCAACCTGCTCTCCGTCTGTTCCAAAACCACAGTGCTAGAATGGCAGAAGACATTTGAGGAGAAGCTGACTCCGCTGCTGAGTGTGCGGGAATCTCTTTCAGAGGAAGAGGCCCAGAAGATGGGTCGCAAAGACCCTGAGCAGGAAGTGGAAAAGTTTGTGACGTCCAACACCCAGGAACTGGGCAAGGATAAGTGGCTGTGCCCTCTCAGTGGCAAGAAATTCAAGGTCTGGGATGTTAGACATTTGTGTGTTAGGACTGTGGGAGGAGAGGGTTCAGCCGGGAAGCCTCCTCAGAGCCTGGGGAGGAACTGCTCATTGGGATGAGACAGAGGGGAGGTGGAGTGTCCTTGCAGGTCGGGTCCGGGGAGCTGGGGAACCCTCATTGCTGACTCAGTTCTCACCCCCTCCTCTGTTCACCCAGGGCCCTGAGTTTGTGCGCAAACATATCTTCAACAAGCACGCAGAGAAGATCGAGGAAGTAAAGAAGGAGGTTGCATTTTTTAACAACTTTCTCACTGATGCCAAGCGACCAGCTCTGCCTGAGATAAAGCCAGCTCAGCCACCTGGCCCTGCCCAGAGTAAGATACGATCCATGAGGGTCTGCCCCATTCCCTCTCCCTTGACTGTTCAAAGACTGCTGGTTTTATTTATTTATTTATTTTTGGCTGCGTTGGGCCTTCGTCGCTGTGCGCGGGCTTTCTCTAGTTGCGGCGAGCGGGGACTACTCTTTGTTGCGGTGCGTGGGCTTCTCATTCATTGCGGGGGCTTCTTTTGTTGTGGAGCATGGGCTCTAGGCACGCGGGCTTCAGTAGTTGTGGCTTGCGAGCTCTGTAGAGCGCAGACTCAGTAGTTGTGGCGCACGGGCTTAGTTGCTCCGAGGCATGTGGGATCTTCCAGGACCAGGGCTCGAACCCGTGTCCCCTGCATTGGCAGGCGGATTCTTAACCACTGCACCACCACGGAAGCCCCTCCTGGTTCTCTTTAACTTGTTGTATCCTGTGAAGTTTCTACCTCACTCTCAGGCCATATTACTAAAAAGCCAGCTGTCCATCTCCCGCCACTGCCCCGCCCCCCCCCCCCCCCCCGCAGTAATTCATGTCCCTGTCTGTATTGTACTCCCCCCAGGTCTGACCCCGGGACTCCCCTACCCACACCAGACTCCCCAGGGCCTGATGCCCTATGGTCAGCCCCGGCCCCCCATCTTGGGCTATGGAGGTAAGTGTAAGAGGGAGTTGAAAGGACCTGGACTGGGGCTGGGAGAAAGAAAACTTAGCTAGGATGTAGTTGAGGTCACAGTTTTTCAACTCAACACTGATCTTTTTCATAGCTGGTGCTGTTCGCCCTGCAGTGCCCACAGGAGGGCCTCCATATCCCCATGCTCCCTATGGTGCTGGCCGAGGGAACTATGATGCCTTCCGAGGCCAGGGAGGTTATCCTGGGAAACCCCGAAACAGGTGAGACTGGGCTAAGATGTCTAAGTTTTCTTGGCCCTCTTCAAACTCTCTTTCAGGGACCCTCAAATCTCACCCCCTCTTACCTCTTTCTAATCTCACAGGATGGTCCGTGGAGACCCACGGGCCATTGTGGAATACCGTGACCTGGATGCTCCAGATGATGTGGATTTCTTTTGAGTCATATACGTTTCCTCACTCCTGGTCATCATCTATACTTGTGACTGCCTCGTCCCATTCAGCTCTGAGAAGTTTTTGTACGTTCAGCCCTACTGCCAATAAAAACACTTGCGTGGTGACTCCTGGCTTAATGTATATATGTAATATACTTCCCCAGATGCTCCCCCAAATTAGCTGGGGCCATGGTTGGCTGGGCCTTGCCACTTTATTGACACCAAAGATCCCAGGCTCTGCTGGGGCTTCCTGAGGGTCTGACATCAGGCAGCCTCTGCCTTTGAGATGGGTTAGATCAACGGGTATGGCGCTAGAGAAGCCTCAGTCCAGGGTGGGCAGCTGCTTTTTTGAGTTACAGCTGGTCAAGCACAGGTTGTAGAAGGAGTTGGGGTCAAAGGCTGTGCTCACCTCTCGCCAGCCCACCCAGCCAGCAGCCTGTAGTTCACTGGGGTTTTTCGGGGCACCCCAGCAGTGAGGGTCCAATACCAGGACGTAGGCTTCCGTGCCTGGCCCCAGGCACACTCCCAGCAAGGCCTTTGACCGGGCATCCGCATCCCCTCCAACCATTACAGGTCCCCCGCCCCCTGCGAAGTGGGAATAGAGCCTCTCCAGTTCCCCCTGAAGCCCTGCTCCACGGGGCACGTGACATAGGCGCCCTTGGGGACCCCCGAAGTGGTCAAGGCAGAGGCTGGCCTCTACACAGCCGATCCAGCTCCGAGAGCCCCGGAACCCGGGGGGCTTGTCGCCCATGTCCTCCAGGGCCGCCTGCACGGCAGCCAGTTCGGGTACGCCCGCCGGCCGGCCCTCTGGCCACGAGCACAGCGTTTGCAGAGTGCGGTAGCCGCAGCCCCAACCCCGGTCGTCCACGCCGTCGCAGCCGTAATGATAGTAAATGTAATGGCCCGAGAGGAGGGCCAGGCGAGCGCGGCCGCCAGCGCGGCCGGGCGGGGCCAGGCCCAGGTGGACGTCCTTCAGCGGCTCCAGGGCGGTGGGCGGGAGCGGCGGTCGCCGGGCCGGGCAGATCCGTTCTCCAGGCGGCGCGGAGCGAACTCCAGGGAGAACTCTGGGCTCTAGCGCTTCCTCTCAGCCCCGAGTCTTGGGCTAACTGCGGGCGTACAGTCCCTGCGGTCGCTCTCGCCTGGCCCCAGGTTTAAGCGCGTGGCGCGGCCCGCGGCAACCACCACCAAGCCGCGGGGCTCCCACAATGCACCGCCGCGTCCGCGCCGCCGTCCTCACTGCGCAGGCGTGAGCTCCACCTCGCCGGGCGGAATGTACTCGCCGCAGCGGCGGGGGCGTGGCGCGGGCGCCCATCACCCCACCCCTCAGATCCGCTCTTCCCGCCGGCTTTAGCACCCATCCCTCCATTCATTCAATCCCAGTGGTTGAGGCATTCTGCCCGGACCCTGGCTCCCCAGGCGCGCACACTCCTGTGGCTGTAACAGTTTATTGGCAGCCCAGAGGGGCGAAGGCACCGCGGGGGAGGGGGCTCGGCCCGAGGCATGCAGAGGGCGGGGAGCCCCAGGGGAAAGTCGGGGGTGGGTGGGCAGGGTCTAGGGATCCTCTGTGTTATATCCCAACCCTTAAATAAATAGTATATACAGCTGAGGGGCCGGGCGGAGCGGGCAGGGCAGCGGGACGAGGGGGTCCCTCCTGGGTCACAGGTCTGAGCAGCGATCCTGCTTGCTGTAATGGTCAAACTGGTTCTTCCAGTGCACCATGTAGGAGCTCCAGCGGTGGAACTCAGCCTTCCACTGGCGCTCAGCCTCGTCCAGCGTGTCTGCGGCCAGGGTGCCCGGCAAGTGGGTAGGGGGGAGGACATGGGGAAGGACGGGAACGGACATGGAGGGGTGCGTGAATTCAGGGAGGGCACACGGAGAATGTAGGAGACCACGTTGGGTGGTGGAAAGAGGATCAGGAGAACATGCAACAGACGGAAGACCAGGGGAAGGACGAGGGTAGAGGCGGGGCCAGAGAAGGATGGCGGGAAGGAGGAGGGAGGGGGAGAAAATGACCGGAAGACAGGGGGACAGAAGGGATCAGAGGAGGAGGATCCGTGGGTTGGTGGGGAAAAGAGAAGAGACAGAAATGGTTGGCGGTTATAGCCCCACTGGGGGGTGCTATCTAGCCCTAGGGCCTCCCTCCTACCCCAACACCAAGCTCAGGCTCCAAATAATAATTTTATAAAAAAAGAAAATTGGCTTTTTCATTTTCATTTAAACAATAAAGGCGTGTGGATCCCTGAGATGGGTCGTAGGTGTCCTCCCACCCCCCCCACCCCCCCTGCCCCCAGCCCTGTCCAGTTTGAGTTTCTCGGTTTGAGGAGGCAGGGAGCGCTGGGTCGGAGATCCCTGAGTGGAGCCCTTCCCCACAGTCAGACCACTCATTAGAGGAGGGGCCCCCTGAGGCCGGAGGGGGAAGAGGCCGTGGTCACAGCCGCAGGAGCCGGGAGAGGAGGAGGAAGAGGAGGAGGAGGAGGGACAGGGGGAGGCCGGGCCTGGGCCTCGGGGCAGCCTCCCCGTGGGCGGGGCCTGAGCAGGTGCAGGGGGCCTCCGAGGCTGGGGGGAGAAGAGAGGGGTTACACCCGGCCGGCTCCCAGTTCCCTCTCTCTCTCCGCGCCCCTTTTCTCCTCCGCCTCCTCCCAGTCCCTGCCCGCTGGCCCCTGCGTACCGGTGGCGCTGAGCAATTTGGGTAGGAAGCGGTTCCAGAAGGCGCAGGCCTGGGCGCGCAGCCCCCGCCGCACCTCTAGTGGCCGCAGGTTCAGGCTCACGTACTGCTGCGCTCCCGCCGTGTATGGTGGCCACTGCGGGGCTTTGGGGTCTCGGGGGTCATTGGGGTCCCTGCGGAAGGAAAGGGAAAGCTCAGCCCCTGGGGGCTGGGGAATGGAGATGGAGAGTAGGAGGAGGCAGGCTGCTTCCTGACCCATGCCGTTCCCTCTTAGGCTCCAGGGAGAGCCCCGTCTCCTCCCTCCCACATTCTCCTTCATCCTTTCTCTTTTCCAATATGCTCCGTCCTCCGGAGTCTTCCCCTTCCTCCTGCCCTCCCTCTTTCTGTTGTTCCTCTTTTTTTTCCCCTCAATTTTTCTGCTCCATCTTTGTTTCTCCCATTTAAAACATTGCTATGACTTACTGAGCCCTTACTATATACTCAGGCCCAGTCCTATCTCTACAAACATCATGTCTACTTGTGCGGACACCCATATGATGGGATATTTATGGTCCCCTTCTTCAGACAGGTAAACTGTGTGCGTTGTGTGCATTCATGTGTGTCACAGCTAAAAAAAATCATCACTGGTCCAATTGATCCAGTTCTACAATCCACACTCCTAACTGCTCTGGTAACTCCTTTGTCTGTCTCTCCTTGTCTGTCTCTTCTCTTTGCCTCCCTCAGCTCTGTCCTTGTCTCATCAGGATCTGCCACCTTGCCTTCCTCCCTCCTTCCCTTCTCTTGGGGTCTCCTTTGTCATTCTCTCTCTCCCCCTTTGTCTCCTTTCCTTTGTGAACTCGCCCCCCCCCCCCCCGCCCTTTCTGCTTGTCTCCCTCCCTCTCTGTCTGTTCCCCCCGCCCCTTGCCTCCCTGGCTCCTGGAGGCCCTCCTCCCCTCAGCCCCGCTGACCCTGTGCGGGCGAAGTTGGCCCAGTATCTCATCAGTCGTTGGGCAAAGGTTCTCTCCTCGACAGTGTAGTTTAGCGAGGGTTCCAGGGGGAGCCCGAAGATAAACTCGATCTCGTAGCCGTGGGGCACCCCCATCCAGAGGGGCCAGGAGAGCGTGGATGCACGGTGTTCAAAGATGTAGGCATAGACGCGAGCGCCTTGGGCGGCCAGTCGCCCAGCCAGCTGGGCTACGGGGCACACGACGTTGTGGTCGCCCACCACATCACTCATGGCCTCCCTCAGGCGCGCCGGGTCCTCAGGGTGCAGCCAGTCTGTGTAATGCAGGACCACAGCCTCGGCAGCCAGGTCACTTGCCTGGGGGACCCCGACCCGCACCCCGGCCAGGAACTGGGCCCGGCTGATGAGAGACTCGTTGTCTTTGCTGAAGCCTGGGGCCCCGTAAACCAGAAAATAGGATCCCTCATCCTTCACCACACCCACCAGCACCTGAGGGGACAGGACGGAGGGATGGGGGGAGGGGAAGCACAGACAGACAGGCAGACAGAAACAGATGGACAAAGAGCCAGAGAGGTGAACAGTTATAGACCCAGGACCAGGGAGGAAGAGAGTTCGAGATGGGGGAAGGGAAAGAGAGAAAGAGAAAATACACCCACATTTCCTTTCCTCTCTGTCCCACGGACCACCCTGGGATTGAGCCCTCAGGGGAGAGGAGCGGGCCATGGGGCCCAGAAGCCTGGGCCTTTGGGAGTGGGTTTTGAGGAGCCCTCATGCCTGGGTCCCCACGGGGAGGGGCAGGTAAAGAACAGGCCTAGAGGAAGCAGCTCCACCCCCTCCAGCCACTAGTCACCTGCAGGCCATGGAAGTCTCCAGCATTGATGAGGGCTTCAGGCGTGTCACTGAGGAAGTCTCCATCCACCACAGGCACGAAGGAGAAGCGGAAGACGCTTTCCTGAGGCAGCACATGCCACTCGTGGTCCACCAGATCCTGAGACGGCCGTGTCCGCAGGCAGGCCACCAGGTCTGTGTCATTGCCACCAGCCCCGCCAGGCGGACAGCCCACGAGGCGGGCCAGCAGCGTGGCCCTGCGGCGGGCCTCTCCCACACCCACTGTGGCCCAGGGCCCATTGGGTGCCCCGCTCTGCAGCACGGCCCTGTGGAACAGGCCCCGGCTGGGTGGGGACAGCAGGTGCATGCCCACGGAGGCGGCACCTGCGCTTTCCCCAAACAGAGTCACTGACGTTGGATCCCCCCCCGAAGGCTGCTACGTTCTCCTGCACCCACTGCAGTGCCAGCCTCTGATCCAGTAGACCCACATTGCCTGGGGCTTCCCGGCTCCCCGGCAGGGCCAAGAAGCCAAAGGCTCCCACCCGGTAGTTCATGGACACCAGCACAGTCCCCTCGGCCTGGGCCAGGAAGCGACCATCATACACGTCCAGGGAGGAGGCCCCGCTGTAGAAGCCACCCCCGTAGATCCAGACGAGGACAGGGGTGGGGGACGCAGGCCGGGGGTACGGTGTCCACACATTGAGGTAGAGGCAGTCCTCGCTCAGCTCACGGTTGGGGTTCCACATCTCGGTGCCCTCAAAGCCGGGGTACAAGGTGTCTACATATTGGTAGCAGACTCTTTGGAAGGCTGTGGCATTCAGCACCCCTGGCCAGGGCCGCTTGGGCTCTGGTGGCAGAAAGCGACGGGGGCCCACAGGTGGCTCTGCGAAGGGGATGCCCAGAAAAGCAGAGACAGGGCCCCCAGGGGCCATTAGGCGGAGGCCCCGTAGCCGGCCCCCACGCACAGTCACCAGCAGCTCTGGGTCCTCTGGGCCCTCAGCCTCTGCCCCTCCTCCCAGGAGGAAGAGGAGGAGAAGGAGCGGGGAAGCCAGGGAGGGCGTGTGCAGGGGACACCACGGGGGCCTCATGGCTGCCAGGGCAGGCAGGCGTCTGCTGGGAGAAAGAAAGGCAGAGGGTGAAGGCTCAAAGCTGCCAGGAGGGAGGAGATGATTAGGTAACACTCTTGCCCAGGGGTTATCACTGAGCTGCAGAGGAGGTGGGGCAGGTTGGCAGAAAGGAGAGAAATGGAGGGAGGGAGGGAGACAGGCAGAGACAAGGACACAGACAGGGAGAAGCAAGAGGGGACAGAGATCAGGCACACACACACACACACCCAGACGGACAAATGCAGGGAACAGAGACAGACCTGCCAAGCAATACCCTCCCCTGCCCCGCAGAAGACCCACCGCCCTCACTTCCTTCCCCCAGCTGGGTGGACTGCCTTGGGCCCAGTTCGAGCAGTGCGGGGCACCAGCACCAGAGGCCGAAGGCCACGCACAGTCCTCCCGACAGGGGCGGGGCCCTCACTGACGGGAGGCGCCGACGGGGGAGGTTGAGGTGGCGTGAAGGCTCAGCCTCTCATGCAGTTGGCCAGGGCCGTACCCTGGGAGGGTGTGGGTTGGGCATTCAGGGTGTGGGAGTCGCAGTTCCCGGGGTACCCCAAATCCTGCCTACTCCACACCCTGCCCCACCCAGCCCCGCCTCATCCACTGTCTGACACAGCGCGTTGGTACCCGCGAATGCCCGTCAACTGCGCACCCCCCTCGCCTAGCCTCAGCTAACAGGCTCGCTAGCCCTGGCCCCACAGGACTCGAGTCCCCCATCCATCCGATGCTGCGGTGCACGCTGCCGCCAGCGGGGGGCAGTAAAGACTGAGAAAAGGACGGCGCTCCCCGCCCCGAGTCCAGGAGCCGGGAACTTGGGGCGGGGGTCTGGGGGCTCGCGGGCATTGCCGAGGGGTCTGAAGGGCGAGGCGGGACGCCTGCGTTCTCGGAGCTCCGGAGATCCCCGGCTGCAGGGGCAGGGGCGCTATTTTGGGGCAGCAGCTGCTGCGGTTCCGGCATCTCCAGCCAAGGGATCAAAATTCCCCGGGTCGGAACTCCCCCCTCTCCCGCCGGTCACCCCTCACCCAGCCCTCGCCGCCCTGAGCTGGGGTGGTGGTGATGGAGATTAACTAGGAAACCCGAGTGGGGCTAATTATAACTCGGGGCTTCCGCTAAGCCTCCCCTTCCCCTAAAATAGAGACGGAGTCCCCGCGGGAGGGGGACGCCTGGGCCTGGGAGGGGGCTTCGGCTGGGAGCTGCGCAGGGGCGCTGGGGTCGCGGGATCCCGGAGGGCCCAGCCGGGCTCCAGGAACCTGCGCAGCTTGGATTCCGCCCCCAAGCAGGGGGCATCTTCCAGTGGCCCCAGACTTGGGGGCGAGCAGGGGCAGCGGCGCTCGGGGGTCCCCACAGGAATTCGAGAGCAGAGGCGGCAGCTGGCCCTGCGGGATGCTGTCTCCCGCGCGGGCAATCGTTAAGTATGCGGCGGTGAGGGAAGAGTTAAGGGTGAGTGTGGGGCGTCGGGGGGCGTCGCTGGGCAGGCCCCGGGGCGCGGTGGGCGTCCTGTTTGGGAGCCTGGGTCCCTCAGGGCGCGCACCGTTCCCAGGATGCGGAATGGGCCGCGGGCCGGAGGAGGGTCCTGGGCGGGGCGGGAGACTCACCTGAGGCGGCCGGGCCGGGCCGCGCCGGGAGCTGGAGGCGGCCGATGTTCCCCAGCGCAGGCTGAGCCGACTCTGACAGCCACCGCCTCCGGCCCCCCGCACACACCCCCTCCGGGCCGCTCGGCGCCCCCGCCCGCCCCCGCCCACTGTCTCCGCCCCCGCCCCTCCCCGCCTCCCCGGGCTGCCACCTCCTCTCCCTCTCCCTCTCTCGGAGCCCAGACCCAGAGACCCCGGGGCCCAGACGCACTCCAGTGACAGACGCCGACAGACGGACAGACACGCAGTGACAGACACGACAGAAAGACCCTCAGCGGCGGAGCAGACACCCACAGGGACAGACAGAAGGACAGAAGCCCGCGGAGACAGACACATGCAGACGGACAGTCTCATGCAGTGACAGCCAGAGACAAACGCAGTGACCGACATTCACAGACGGACGGACACACTTGGACACATTGACAAGTCGGGGCTGGGGGCCGAATAAATGAGCGTCCCTGGCCACGACAGAGCAGGGGTGGCATGGGAGGACCGGTACGTGAAAATGCGGTTGAGGACCCCCTCAGGGGCCCGAGTGGCACCGGTGGAGAAAAGGTGACACCTGTGAGAATGAGGATGTGAACATGAGATCGCGAGGGGACACGAAGGGGACCCCCGAAGAGGGAGGAGACCCCCGGGGCGAGGGAGAGGTGACTCCGGGACACCAGACAAGGAAGGCCAACGTGGTGGCACGCGCGAGGCTGCGGGGTGAGGCCGCCGCCGCAGTGGAAACTTCCGGAACCCCCGCGGGTGGGTGTGCGCTGGTTCCCTGACGGGTGACCTCGGACTTCTCGTCACCAGGATCCGGTCGGGCCATGACATCACCACGCCAGGCTCTCATTGGCCGCCACGGCCGGCCGGTGGGAGCGGCCTGGTCTGGGCTGGCGCAGCCTGGTCGGAAGGGCCTGGGCCGCACGGACCCCCAGGTCCCGCCCTGAGGGGGTCACCCATGAGGACGGTGCGGCCACGGCGGCGTCCCCACGCGCGCAAGCGCCTTCCTCCCGCGGGGTAGCTGGCTCGGGAGCTCGCTACCAGCTCACCGCGTGAGAGACCGCCCGGCGCGGGCGAGCGTCGGGGTGCGCGTGCGTGCGAGCGCGCGGCGGTGCGGGGCGATGCGTGGGGCGGGCGCGTGCGCGCACGCTCGCTCGGCCGCCGAGCGCCCCGCAGCGTCCGACGAGGCCGTCCGCCGCCGCTAGGAGCCAGGTGGCACCGGGTCTCGGGGTCTCGCGAGGACCGCGGGATCCGCGGGAATCCAGAGACGTGCCAGGCCCTGGGCCGCTTGGTCTCGGCTCTATAAGGTGGGCGACCCCCCTCCAGCCTACCCACCCGTCCCGCGGGAACCGGCCCGCGCTGGGTCCACTCTCCGCTTTCGGGCGGCGGCCGCCAGGTGGCGCCGAAGGCAGCCGCTCCAGCCTTGGAAACTGGGATGGCCCATAAAGGTCTTGGGGGTGATGGGGGCTTGCCTCCTTGTCACTCTCCTGAACGGGCTGTGCCACGGGGTCGGCTCACCTGACTGCTGTAGTCATGAAGTCCTAGGCCCGGACCACGGAGATAGCGAGGTCAGGGACAGCTTATAGCCTGGGGTTGTCATGAACTAGTGATAGCTTAGAAGGTGAAAAGACAGGGCATGTTCTAGGAGTTGGCCCAGCAGAGACCTCCTCGGAGAGGTGAGTGCTGGCTCCTGCGCTTGGAAATGGCATCAGTGGGGCAGTACCTGTGGGGGAATCCATGGCAGGTAAGGGCAAGGCTGGTTGTGGAGATTTCTTTTTTTTAAATTTAATTTAATTTAGTTTTTTATGCAGCAGGTTCTTATTATCTGTTTTATACATGTTGGTGTATACATGTCAATCCCAGTCTCTCAATTCATCCCCCCACCCCCACCCCCGCTTTCCTCCCTTGGTGTCTGTACATTTGTTCTCTGCATCTGTGTCTCTATGCCTTGCAAACTTGTTCATCTGTACCTTTTTTCTAGATTTGTGGAGTCTTCTGAAGCCAGTCAGAACTTTATTTTGGCGGGGGTGGGGTGGGGTGGAGCTGGGGGTGGAATATGGAAGGTCAGCCAGTAGGAGAGGGAAGGGGAAGTTGCACATGAAGATGCTTCAGATTCTGGGGCAGAAAGGGGATGCAGCCAGTTATGTCAATACCCTCCTCCGCCTTCCGCAGGCATGGGGAAGGCAGGGGCAGGGCTGCACTAGGGAGATGGGAGGAAGGGCAGGCAGGCCCGGCAGGGGGTTAGGTTGGGATCTGAGGAGGGTATTCTGATCTTGGAGCCCCTACTGTGCTTCCCCAGGCCCTGGGTCAGGGAGGGGTCAGTTGAATGTCCAGCCAGAAGCATCTGCAAGTCTGCGTGGAGTCCTAGGGCATGCAGGCCCTGTGCCTGCTCGGGAGGTGCTGCAGAAGGAGGCCAGGGCTCTGCAGCTGCACACAGCTCTGGGAGATGCGCCGAGGAGACACGGTGTGTCCTCAGCCGGCAGTTTGTCCCAGGATTGTGAGCATGGAGGAGATCATGCAGATTGTGTCCCCATCTCAGAGAGTTTTAAAATTAGCAGCTGATCACTGGAGAGAGCCAAGATAAAGGGTGCAGGTGTTGGGAGATCCACAGGGCATTGGAGCAAGCCCTGGACTGGGTTCTCAGTGTTCTGCTGACGGGCAGGGAGACCTCTGGAGGGGCCACACTCGTTGTCTGGGCCTCTGTTTCCTGACGTATAAAAAGGTGGGGCTTCTCTGGTGGCGCAGTGTTTGGGAGTCCGCCTGCCGATGCAGGGGACACGGGTTCGTGCCCCGGTCCGGGAGGATCCCGCATGCCGCGGAGCGGCTGGGCCCGTGAGCCATGGCCACTGAGCCTGCGCGTCCGGAGCCTGTGCTCCGCAACGGGAGAGGCCACAGCAGTGAGAGGCCCGCGTACCGCAAAAAAAAAAAAAAAAAAAAAAGGTGGATTGGACTTGAGTATATGTCAGAATCATGGGGCTGTTTAGAGGGGCTGATCCATCTGGTATTGAGTGTTCTTAAGTCTGTGTTTTTAACAGGTCGTCAGGGCAGTCCCATGAGGGTGGTCTGAGGACTACATGAGGAGAAATGCTGGATGAGTTGCCCTCACAGTCAGGCCAAACTGACCTCCTCTGGATCAACAGGCTGTGTGGGTCAGCAGGAGGTGCTGTGGGCAGTCAGCGGATACAAGAACTAACAGGGACGCCTCTGGCCACCAAGGGAGATGGACAGGGACTTGAACTCGTTCTTTAAAACGGATAGAACTTCCAGGAACAATTCCTCTTTTTACCTTCAGCCTCTCTCCAACCTTTGTCAACACAGACACCTCACCTGTCTAGCCATGACACCTGTCCCTACATAGTCCAACATGTTAACCTCCCCAATGTCTTCTGTGACCCCACCCTACACAGCTGCGACTACAGAGATATCCTTGATCCATTTCTTCCTTCACCATGTCTGTTTATCCAGTAATCAATCTGACTTCTATCACCAGTGCTGCCAATTCTATTGATACTTTCCTTGCATCTCTGTCTCCCACCTTTGCTAACACGGGGAACCCCTACTTCCATTACAGTCCTTGCCTACCTCTGCCAACAAAAAGGATTCTTATCTCCTCTGTTTTTTGGTTAGGATTCAGTTCAGCTATGTGAGACAGAAAACCACACAGTAATGGCTTGAATGAAATGTAATGGAAATGTATTTCTCTCTTAGATAAAAGGGACCCACAAGTAGGCCATGCAGGGTTGGCAGGGTGCCCTTGATATTGGGGACCTCATTCCATTACAGAGAATTTTGTTACTTAACTGTCTTCAGTATGTAGCTTCCACTGCATGATGTAATATGGTTGCTGGAGCCTCAGCCATCACATCTACATTCCCAGCCAGCAGGAAGGAGGAAGGACTGAAGAAGGGCATCGCTCCTCCCTTTAAGGACATTTCTTGGAAATCACAGACACAGCACTTCAGTTTCTATCCCACTGGTCAGAACTTAATCCTAAAGTCATAACTGGCTATACAGGAAGTTCTGGATGACAGGTTACTCATCTAAACCTTGGCTGTCCTAATACTAAGGAAGAAGGTGGGGCAGATACTGGGGATAGCAGACGTCTGCCAAACCGCATGAAGGCTTCCTTTGCCTCGTCAGTGCAAGACTGAAACACACTTCTAAAATGTTTCAATTCAGGGATGATGTCCCCCACCCCGGTACCCGCCTTCCCCGCTCCTTTTTTTTCTTTTTTTTTTTTTCCGGCCGCACCCTGCGGCTTGCGGTATCTTAGTTTGCCAACCAGGGATTGAACCCCGGGCTCACCGCAGTGAAAGCGCGGAGTCCTAAGCACTGGACCGCCAGGGAATCCCGCCCACCTCCTTTCTTTCGTGAACGTCCCCACCCTGCGATTTCTGTGACTTGGGACCTCTGCTGTCCCCAGCTGCTTCTCCACGGACACGCACTGGTTCTCGGGCGCTGCGAGGTGGTCATCCGCTGGAGGGCGCTGGGCGTGGGCCTGGCCGGGCCCCGGCTCTGCCGCTGCAGGTAGCGCCGAGCGTCTCCGTTGCGCGCGCTCCCGGAGGAGGGACCGACTAGGCGGGGCGGAGGTGGGGGGGGGGCAGTGAGCGCGCTGGGGGTGGAAGGGTGAGGGCTGCAAAGGGTTTCCAGACGCGGCGCTCCCACCGGGGTCCTCCCATCACCCCCGTGCTCATAGCGGGTCAGGGGCTCTGGTTCAGGCCAAGGATATTCTGCAGGACTGCCCCCACCTAGGGCTGGAGGGCGCCTGATGTGACCCCCGCTACAATCCACGTTAAGCCAGGTTGTTGATCTGCAGAGTTGGGAGCCTGAGCCATGCGAGAGGCTTTCCTCCCCTCTCCCCACCCCTCCCTGTGACCCCTCCTGAAGGTTGGCCTAACATTCATACTTGATCCAAGTTTCATCATTTCATATGATTCCTCCTTGGACTCATCCGTCCATCCTGTTTTTACCTTTCCCCTCTTTTGCTAGTTTTGAGTATTTCACACATTTTTAAGCCAGTCTCTGGATAGTCTAATTTTATTTTCACAGTTCTGTTAAGTATTTAACCAGTTCACAGTTTTTCCCATGCAGTTCATCAAACATCCTTTATTTTCTCCCCTTTTCTAGCTGAGGACAGGGTGGAGCGGGGGTTTCATATCCCTGTGACCCGGACTGATTAATCAGGACCCTTCTGGGGTTGGTTTCCATCCATAAGCTGTAATGGTTCTGAAAGAAATGAAGACTGTAATTTAATTCACAGTGAGTGCACTTAGCCCTGTGTTATCATTTATCTGCTCTGTGTCAGAACCCTGAAGGAACTCAGGATCCAGGAGTGTGACCCAGCACCCACCTGATGGATCCTGGAGCGCTGAGCTGTTGCTCGCTCGGATCCTGGTTTCACACAGGCCCCAGCCGACTCTGATGATGGTTTCGGTTTAAAGGTTAGCAGTGTACCTTGGATGACTTCTTGGGAACAGCTGGCAAGGTTGAACTAAATACTATCTATGACACCCAGGGAGCTCCTGTAAATGTTCCCAGCTGCTCCTGGCTGCCCTGCAGGTATCAGCCAGCCAATGAGAGCCATCCCAAAGCAGAGGTTCCTTGAATGAACCTGGCTGTGGTCCAGGGACACCAGGCATCGGATCCAGGAGTGGTGCAGAGGCCAGCAGGGCCTGTCTGGGGCTGACTGCAAGGTTAGCCGCGTGGCCAGTGGTCCTGTGGACAGCTGTAGACCCAAGGTGAATGCCTACAACATGGGGACACCAGAGTGGGGTTGGTGAGTAGCCCAGACTCAGCGTTACTTCCACATTAGCATTTACTGGGGGCTTGTTTGCCAGCTGCTGGACTGATCACGTGGGAAAGCATCACCCTATTTCATTCTCACTCACAACATTCCAAAGGGATACACCCTGTAATCCTTACACGTTAACAGTCAGGAAACTGAAACTGACACACAGAGGTTAAGCTTTTTCTTACTTTCATCAGCTGGTAAGTGGAGGCCCTGGATTTTGGACAGGAACTCTGTCCTGAGATGGTGTTGTGCTTCAGAGCCAGTCACCTCTTCTGTGACTTCCAGAAAGTTAACTCCTAGAGTCTGAGAAATGAAAAGGGATGGGGGTGGGTGCCTGCGCTTCCAGGGACAGCTTCCTACTTGCCTCGCACTCTCCCCTCCTCCCTTCCTGCCTACTGTCCCTCCCTCCCTCCGTTGCTCTCTCCCTCCTGGGATTCTGCCTGTCAGACCTTCTAGCTATCTTGGACCATTAAGATGACGGGGTCCGGGTGAGAGGTGCTAGGGTATTGCCCCAGCGTTCTGAGGGGCAAGAGCAGAAGCAGGATAAACTCTGGGGGAGAAGGACAGGTGATGGTCTCTGCAGTTTCCAGGGATGCTTCCTCCTCACAATTTGGGACCTCACACCTCCACTCCACTCCTCTCCCACACCCAGAGGCCTCTCCCTACAGCAGGATGCCACCCTCCTCAGCCTGGACAGGGCCTGAGGGCATGGGGAGGTTAGTGCTTTCTGAGTCGCTCTCAGGACCCACAGCCCAGTGCAACCCCAGGCCCCATCTCTCTGACTCTTCCCTGACCACTGATGAAATACTGTATAATTCTTTTGGGGATGTGTTTTCTTCCTTTGGTCTAATGCATGGTAAAGTCTGCATTAGAATGTTCCACTGGCACCTGCAAAAGAGATCTGTTCTCTGTTTTCAGCATACAGTATTCATTATATAGATCAGTCGGATTTGCCTTAGTATGTTATTCAGGCTTTTTATATTCTATTAAACCCTTTCTACATTCATTTCTTTTTTGGTCCATTTGATTTATCCTGGGCTAAGAGAAATGAATTAGTTTTCTATTACATGCTTCCGTCTGTTTCTTCTTATATTTTGTATAAGTGTAGCTCAAAAAATGTTGATGCTTTGCAAATTGGTGCACAGATGTTCATAACTCTCATATCTTCATTGTGAATTGTACACCCTGCCATTAGAAAGTGTCTTTTGTGGTACCCAAAGCACCGTCTGTAGAAGGAAACAAATGGATAAATTGGATTTTGTCAAAATTAAAAACTTTTGCTCTGTGAGAGACACTGCTAAGAGAATGAAATAAACTACAGACTGGGAGAACATGTTTGCAAATCACACGTCTGAAAAGGGACTTGCATTCAGAATTTATAAAAAAACTCTCAAAATTCAACTGTAAGAAAACAAAGAACTCAACTGAAAAGTGAATAAGACTTGAACAGATACGTCACCAAAGAGGATATATAAATGGTAAATAAGAATATCAAAAGATGTTCCTCACTGCTAGTCATTAAGGAAATGCAAATTGAAACCCCAGTGAAACACCATTACACGCCTATGAGAATGGCTAAACTTCGAAAAGCACTGACACTGCGTAAAGTGCTGATGGGACCGGTGAGCAAATGTACCTTGCTGCCGGGAGTGCTCGATGGTGCAGCCGCTCTGGAGAAGTTTGGTAGTTTCTTACCAAGTAAATATCCACTCACCATATGACCCATCAAGCCCTCTCTTGGGTGTTTGCACTAGCAAAGTGAAATTTTCAGTTCACGCAGAAATGTCACACACTGGAAACAATCCAAATGGCCCTCCATCGGTGAATGAGTAAATAAACTGGTATATCCATACCATGGACTAAGTCAGCGATAAAAATGAAAGAACTGCTATCGATACACCAATAACTTGGATGAATCTCAAAGGCATTATGCTGAGAGGAAGAAGCCAATCTCAAAAGATCCATTTATGTGACGTTCTCACAAAGCTCAGGGACAGTGGACAGATCAGGAGTTTTCAGAAGTTAGGGGTGGGAAGAGGTTGTGACAGCAAAGAGAGCACGGAGGGAGGTTTCTGGACTGGGAGAATTGTTTTGTGTTCTGATTGTAGCGGTGGCTGCGTGAATCTAGACCAGTGTTAAAATTAATTGCATTGTACACCAAAAAGTCAATTTTACTGTATGATAATTTGTTTGTTTGTTTGTTTGCGGTACGTGGACGTCTCACTGTTGTGGCCTCTCCCGTTGCAGAGCACAGGCTCCGGACGCACAGGTTCAGCGGCCATGGCTCACGGGCCCAGCCACTCCGCGGCATGTGGGATCTTCCTGGACCGGGGCACAAACCTGTGTCCCCTGCATCGGCAGGCGGACTCTCAACCACTGTGCCACCAGGGAAGCCCTTTTTGGTATATTTTAAAATGGATACTTACTGCATTTTTCAACAAAAATGAGAAGTATAGTAGGAATTATACACTATAATTGGGGAACGCACACAGTACAACATTAAAATGTTTGGATTTGATACTTTATATACTTTATGAGTTACTCTATGATCTCAGTTTGGATGGGGAAGCTTTGCATGTTTATTTTCGGTTTCATTTAATCTGAGATGAGTGATAGGTGGAGGCATCTTGAAATATAAAATTATAGATTCAGATTAATAATTTATAGGCCTGCACACAAATTGCATGGGTTACCAGAGCAACACCAAACAATATTCTTCTGTGGGGTTTCTGTTTCATTTTTAGTTAGAAAAGATTCTAAGGCGTGGCAAATAAGGTTAAAAATGAAGTTGTACAATATTATATCTCAATGTAATTTTAATGTAAGGACTGAAACCAGGATATAGTTCAGTCCTTGGATTTTTCCTCTTGCCCTTTGTATTGCAGCTATGTCTGTGAATCCACATACCGGATCTTTGCTATTTTCAGAACACTGTGCTCTAATTGCTGGCACACAGATTGCCAAAACTGTGAGCCTCGGATGCCTTGGCAGATCTTCCAAAGAAAGATAATAAAAATTTACAGAAAGGAAGTAAGGAATAAAAGAACACTATTATAATACAAAAAGAACAACTCAATATTATGACCTTCACTTTCTTGTTTGCATTTGCCTAGGAAGCTTTTGGCCATCAAAAGTTTCTGCATCAAGAAAAGAATCTAAAAAAGAATGATATAAGTATATGTATTTATAATTGAATCACTTTGCTGTATACCTGAAACTAACACAACATTGTAAATCAACTACACTCTAATATAATTAAAATATTAAAAAAGGTTTCTGAATCACTTTGGGATGTGTCTTTTGTATGCAGTAGAGTTGGGTTTTCCTTTTTGTTAAAGTCTTTTTAAAAAGTAAGTGAGCTTAATTCATTTTCTTTTATTTATATGACAGCTTTTTTTTTTCCTCACATCCCCCCCCCCCCACGCTTTATAACTTAAAAACACTTTTATTGTTTGGGCTCTGCTTTCTTTTGTGTTCGTTTCTTCTGATAATTTGGAATATTAAATTATTTTACTATGGTTACTGTTATAGAATATGTAACTTATACAGTAGCTGTAATTCTGTTTCTTTAGGAATGAATTCCCTGCTGTGAGCAATAATTAGATCAATATACTTTTCTTCTTCTGCCTTCCCGTCCTTCACTCCCTTTGTTTGTACTTATTATCTTTTTGTTTTGAATTTTTTAGTGTAGTTGATTTACAGTGTTGAGTTTGGTGTATAGCAAAGTGATTCAGTCATACATATATATAATCTTTTTCACATTCGTTTTCAAGATATTGAATATAGTTCCTTGTGCTATACAGTAGTACCTTGTTGTTTATCTTATTATCTTTCTTAATATTTACCTTTGTACTGTTCAGTAGTTTTATAAGTTCATTACTGGTTAATCAGTTTTCAGTGAGGTCTGTAAATCTCCACCTGTAGAAGGTAAGGAAATCATACCTGAACTTCCTTTTCCCTCCCAATGAACAATACGTATTTTTACGTCATTAGATTTTATAATGTATTCATTTATAATGTATTCATTCATTCATTCATTTATAATGTATTCATTCATTCATTTATAATGTATTCATTCATTTTATAATGTATTCATTATAGTTAATACATTAACTATAATGAATACATTATAATGAATACATTAACTATAATCCTCATATTGTTTTTAGTTTTACTTCATCAGTTAGAGAGATTCAGTGATCAGAGTTAGTAGTTTGTCCACTCATCTCTTGGTTGGCTGACTTTTTTATTTTAGTATTTTTTATTTTCATAAAAGGCTCATGAGAACAATATTTTCTAGTTTTTTCCTCACCCCCACCCCTACCCAATCTTCACTAGTTTTTAAAAACATTTATTTATTGAGATGTACTACCCAATTCACCCTTTTAAAGTGTACAATTGAGTAGTTTTTAGTAGATTCACAAAGTTATGTAACTATGACTCCAATCACATACAAAGGAAAACAAAAGCACAGCCACAGCAACCCCGGCCAGGGTTAGGGACAGGAGCCCCCAATCCAGGAAAGGTTCATGATGAAAGAATACACACCCGCTGAGCTTATGGATATAGGTGCTAAATTCCAGCCAAAGGCCAGGGAAAGTTACCAGGCACGGTTGGTGCAGCCGTGGGATATGAGCAGCGATGGTTTCTTTGACTGGGCAGGAAGCAGAGAAGATGAACAACATCAGACACTCTACCCTCCGACAGCGCCTGCGTGGTGCTGGGCTTGGCGGGAGGGTCCAGGTCCTCACTCCCTTATAGATTGGCTTATTCTCTCCTGCGGGGAGGCTTGCCCAATGACAGGGACCTCCCTGGGCATATGGGACCCTGGAAATGTATAGATGAGGTACAACAAATTCTTAGGGAGTTGGGAATGAGACAGGCAGTCTATGCCCCTGTCTTTGAAGGCCCTGATTGAGCCACATTCACTGCAGGAATGAGTTAAGATGCTCTCGTCTGCCCCCACCACCTGGAGTGGGATGGGATAGCCATGCTGAGCCCAGTTGTGGCACAAGATATTTATTTAAAGAAAAAAAAATTTTTTTTTTTTTTTTTGGCCACACTGTGAGGCATGCACCCGATCTTAGGTCCCCTGCCAGGGATCGAACCCATGCCCCCTGCATTGGGAGCACAGAGTCTTAACCACTGGACCGCCAGGGAAGTCCCTGATGATGTTTGGCAATCCATTGCTGATCTAGGGGAAACTGACAAATCCCAGGAATGGACACAGGCCCTGGGAAAGACCAGAGACTAGGAGGGAGCTCAGAAAGCCAAAAGGGCTATCCTAATTGGCTGTAAAGGGTTGGGGAAGAAACCTGGAAACAAATGTGTTTGACCCCATGGCTGTGGGAACCTCACCTGAACAGATGGACCGACAACACATTGCTGGGTGGGTCAACCTGTAGAAAGCCTTAAAACCCAAACAACAGCTCAGACCTGACCCATCTGCCCCTAGCATCCCCAATGCCCTGCCTGTTCCAGCAGAGACATCAGGGATACAGTTCTCTTTGGGGTGGGTGCCTCCCACACCCCGGATATAGGATGCAGATCAGGATTGCCTCCAGGTGAGGGCTCTCGGAGGCAATCAAAGGCCTCATGTTGAGCTCACTGTTCACTGGTCTCCTGGAAATAAACAAAATGTGACAGCTCTGGCGGGTGGTGGTGCTCAATGGACTCTAGTACATGGTCGCCCTCCGTTTTCTGGTCCCCTCGCCTGTTAGGGAGGGCAAACAGTCATGATCAGGAAGGTCCTTTTGACGCTGAAAATTGGGTATTCTACTCCCAGAGAATAAGAAGTTTTTACCTCTCTAATACAGAGAACATAAGCCTTGGCCTCCTACAAGGTCAAACTCTGCAACCTCTATCTGTGATTTCCGCTTCTGTGTGAATCCAACCAGTGCTGAGGGGAAACAGCAACTGGGAGCTGGTAAGCTTGCCCTTCCCTCAAAGAGTGGTAACTGTCAAGCCATATGCGTTGCCTGGGGCGGGGGGCATAAGGAGATAGGAGAAGGTGTCCATAAACCACACTGCCTGGGTATTTTACGCCCCGCCCATAGTGCTTTCAGCCACCCAGGATGCCTGGTAAAAAAGCCAGATGGTTCACGTGGATGACGCCAGACAACCGAGAATTGAACAAGGTAGCGCTTCCCATCTGTGGGGCTGAGCCTCACATCACCACCATCCTAGACACCTTGGCCGTGGTCCTGGGAGTGCATGGACAGTAGCATGGACAGTATGCACTGTACAGGAGTCCAGTACACGTGGTAAATGTGTACTTATCAAATGCCTTTATCAGTTCTCCCCTGGCCACTGAGTCACAAGATCAATTTGTCTTCACCTGGGAGGGACAACAGGGAACCTTTCAAGTGCTCCCTGAGGCTACCTGCACATATGTCATGGGATGGTAGCCCCAAACCTGTCCCTGTTCTCCTTCCCCACCCCAGTAAAATGGGCCCATTACATGGATGGTTAATGTTAACATGTGGAGACTTGCCTCCGGTGCAGGACACTCTGCAGGCTTTGTTGGAACACCTGTGAGGGAGTTGGGCAGTGAACCCACAGAAAATTCAAGGCCCAAGCACAGCTGTAAGGTTTTTGGAGTCGTTCGGTCGAGTGAGAGGCGTGTTGTCCCAGAAGCTGTGTTGGGTAAGATGCAAGCCTATACAACCCCTAAGAATATAAAGGAGATGCGAGGCTTTGCAGGGATTTGGGGGTTTTAAGAGGACTTTTATTCCCCACCTGGCACAGTGCCTCCACCTCTATGCTTCCAGGTAAAGAAAGGTACGCATGGGACTGGGGATCCGAGCAGCAAACTACTTTTTTTTTTTTTTTTTTTTTTTTGCGGTACGCGGGCCTCTCACTGTTGTGGCCTCTCCAGTTGTGGAGCACAGGCTCTGGACGTGCAGGCTCAGCAGCCATGGCTCACGGGCCCAGCCGCTCCGCGGCATGTGGGATCTTCCCAGACCGGGGCACGAACCCGTGTCCCCTGCATCGGCAGGCGGGCTCTCAACCACTGCGCCACCAGGGAAGCCCAGCAAACTACTTTTGAGAAGGCAAAATACTAGTGAAGCAGCTGTGGGTGTCGCCTGAGTAGGGCGGTCATTTGAGTTAGATGTGTCTGTGACACCAGAAGGCATGGGCCAGACACTGGGGCAGAGACAAGGGAAGGGGATAGTGCCCCTAGGATTTTGGTCCCAGCTCTGGAAGGGGGCAGAAACCCCATATACCCCCACAGAGCAGCAGCTCCTAGCAGTGTACACATGCTCCTCCAGGTGGATCTCTCGGAAGGGACTAAACCGCAGCCGCCAATGGCCGGAACTCAGAGTAGTTTGACTGGTGACCATGAGCCCTGGTCGTTAGCCCTTTGTGCTGGGCTGTTCTAAAGAGATTAACCCTGTGGCTTGGGCAAGGGGAAGCCAAGGGGTGGATGATTCATGAGTGGGCACTTATGGGGTCAGGATGTGTGAAGGGACATTTTGGTTCACCTGCAAGAGCCTGAGGCAGTCCTCACTGTTTCCCACATCCCAGCTCCTAAGGCATTGACACACGCTGGCAATCATGAAGCTGATGCCCTAGCTTGGACATGAGCCCTAGCAACTGACACTTCAGTAGATACAGTAGATTGGGTACCACAGCAGCAAGAGTGGCCACCTCAGTGCAGGTGGGGTGGTGTATCATCAAGGATGCTGGATTGCCCTTGAAATACAGTGACTTGGATAATGCAGTAACAGCATAGCCTGAGAGTTCTAAACAACACCCAAGGCAACCACCAAAAGAGTCTGGGGCCACCACTAGAATTCCAGTTGGTGAGGGATTGGCAAAATGATTATATCAGCCTTCTCCCTCCGAGTGGGAGCTCTAAACCTGCCCTGGTTTGTATGCACACTGTGTCTGGCTTAACCCAAGTTTTCCCTGTCTCCTTGCAAACCAGGTGCCACCATTAGTGGATTAGAGAAGCTGAGTGCCATGTATGGACACCCTTGTTGAACAGACAGTGATCGGGAGTCACGTTTCAAAGGTCATGATGTGGAAGACTGGGCGAAAGAACGTAACGTTGAATGGAGGATCCGTCTCCCCTATAACCTGCAAGTAGCAGGGTTGGTAAAAAATAATGAAATTAATATTTAATAAGTAGCAGATTAAATTACTAACAGGTAAAACCACCTTGGCTGGGTGGACTAAAGTACTGTTTAATCAGTTAATACATTTAAATGATTTTACATATTGAAATGATCAACCAGTAAGGCCCGATGCCCCACATGCCAGAGTGGGGACCCCTGTCAAGACACCCAACACGGTAAAGGGGTGAAAGTGGTGGGAGACAGGCATTGCCCTGACTGTCACCGTGGATCAATGTGCTATGCTGTTGAGAATACCAAGCGGCATCATGCCTGGGAAAGGCATTATCTACTGGAATTTGCGATGAGATATCCCACCAGGATGGTGAATTACTTCACACCCCTGGGGGAGGAGCAACTACGCAGTCTCCACTGGGATCCCATTGTCCTGCTACAAGCTGGACCTGTTGAAACTCTCAGTACCTGGAATGGAACACACACCACTGAGGGGAGAAGGTGGGGGTCCTGGTCTGGCATATCCGGCCCCCAGCCCATCTGACAGTGCTGCCTCCCCCACCCAACTTGTACGGTATGTACAACCAGGTCAAGTTCCTAAAGCTGCCAGCCTCCCTCTCCTCAAGACCAGGTGGGCACGTTCTGTTTCCTACACATAGAATCATTTGGCTGCTGACTTCGTTCCCTCCATGGTCCTGGAGGACATTATAGTCCTTACTGAATTCACCCAGCAAGGCTTAAGTGACAGCAAACAAAGCTTGTCCTTACTGAACGCTGAAATATCTCTAAAGAGAAAGGCTGTCCTCCAAAAAAGAAGGGTCTTGAACATTATTACTGCCTTACAAGGAGGCATCTGTGCCATTATCCAAACAGAACATCGTGTGTTCATACCTAGTGAGCCTGCCAGTGTGCCGTCTTATTAAATCACATGAAGACACAAGTGAACACCCTGAGTGATCCGACCCCCCAACCTAGGGGACTTAGTAAATCAGTGGTTTAGATCATGGGGTTCTTTGTGTTTTGACCCAAGATCTGGACCTGGACAATCAGAAGCTCCTCACCCACCCCACCCCCAACCTGTGCTTGGAATATACACTCTCCCCACTGTTCTCAAAGTGGGAGCCGTTTTCAAGGACGCAACCTTGAGAGAGCAATATGCTGTTGAGACCGTCTAGACAGTGACTGAACCCAGGTAAGGCCTGTATAGAAACTTTTAAGATTTGGCAAGTGGGTGCAGAAAACTACTCATCTTGTGAGCAGCCCAACACAAGCCTGGGTAAGTTCCCTTGCTCGTTAGAACTGCCACCTACCAATCTGGAGTGGTCTGCCTCTTTCTTCAGTCTCTCCTTGCCCTGCGTGTATGGGGGTTAGTTTTCGAACCAAAAAGAAAACTGGTCCATTTCATCTGGGTTATCAAATTTGTGGGCATAGAGTTGTTCTTAGTATTCCTTTATAATCTTTTTAATGTCCAGGGGATCTGTAGTGATGTCCCCTCTTTCGTTTCTATGTTAGTAGCTTGTGTCCTTTCTCTTTTTTCTTAGTGAGCCAGGCTAGAGTCTTATCGATTTGATTGATCTTTTCAAAGAACTAGATTTCGGTTACATTGATTTTTCTCTCTTTTTTAAAATTTTAATTTATTTTTTATATCCTTGGCTGTGTTGGGTCTTCGTTGCTGCGCCTGGGCTTTCTCTAGTTGTGGTGAGCAGGCGCTAATCTTCGTTGCGGTGCACGGGCTTCTCATTGTGGTGGCTTCTCTTGTTGCAGAGCACAGGCTCTAGGTGTGAGGGCTTCAGTAGTTGCAGCATGCCGGCTCCAGTAGTTGTGGCGCGTGGGCCCTAGGGCGTGCGATCTTCAGTAGTTGTGGCTCGCGGGCTCTAGAGCGCAGGCTCAGTAGTTGTGGCACATGAGCTTAGTTGCTCCGCAGCATGCGGGATCTTCCTGGACCAGGGATCGAACCCGTGTCCCCTGCATTGGCAGGCGGACTGTGCCACGAGGGAATTCCTGATTTTTCTCTCTTGATTTCCTGTTGTCAATTTCATTGACTTCTTTAATTCTTATTGTTTCTTTTCTTCTGCTGACTCTGGATTTAATTTGCTCTTTTTTTTTTCTTAGTTTCCTAAGGTGGAAACTTAGGTGATTAATTTTAGATCTTCTTTTCTAATATATGCATTCAATGCTATACATTTCCACCTAAGCACTGCTTTCACTGCATTCCACAAATTTTGAAAAGTTGTGTTTTCATTTTCATTTAGTTCAAAATATTTTAAAGTTTCTCTTGAGATTTCTTCTTTGTCTCATGTGTTATGTAGAAGTGTGTTGTTTAATCTCCACATAGTTTGATGTTTTTCCAGTTATCTTTCTATTAGTGATTTCTACTTTAATTCCATTGTCATCTGAGAGCAGACATTGTATGATTTCTATTTTAAATTTGTTCAGGTGTGTTGTATTGCCCAGGATGTAGTCTGTCTTGGCGAATGTTTCATGTAAACTTGAGAAGAAGTAGTTTGCTTTTTATAGTCTCATCAACAACGGACTCATTTTAAACCCATTAACTTAAATTTCCTGTAGTATAAAGTATAAGAATGGTACTGGCCTAGTAATATTTTTTAAATATGGTATTCATTCACATCATAAAAGTGGAACTGAATTGTAAAAACAATACCCAGGAATGAAAAGTGTGACACAAAAGCTACCTATAACAGTTATTTAGTAATCCATCATATGTACCACAAGCCAAGTTTTCTAGACATCTGTGTGTTTAGTATATGTTTTGTCTTAAATTTTACTTTTGAATAAAATGCACACTTTAACAAATTCACCAAGACAAGTCATGCTGTAGCTACTTAAAACTGTAGTTAGAGAATAGAACTATTAAAACTGCTAAGCATAGTCTTTAAGGTCACCAACAGGGAAAAACCAGTTTTAATTTCTAAAACATTCCTAAGGTTTGGAGCCAAAAACATTTACTAGCATGGTTCGAGGTGGAAGTTGATCTAGATATCAGGATTGAAACTCAGCAAGAACTGAAGTTCTCCAAAGCCAAAAGAAGACTTGTGCATTAATTTCGTAAACAGATGAACAAAAACAAGTAAACCTTAAGGGCAAATTTGTACTTATAAATACATACTCTTACAAAAGCAACTTTTCCAACCAGAAAACAAAGCCCAAAAACCAAAAAACCAAAAAAACCCCAAAAAACCAAGAGCTTGGAAGCAGCAAGAGTATAACTAACAGGAAGTGAAAACTGAGTGACAGCTTATGGTCTGAGAAACTCAACAAATAGTTCTTTCAGTTCCATTAGCTGTGGCCCAAAGCTTCAATCATGTTTCAGGTGAGTGTTTACTGTTCAGTATTCTGTTGGCATTATAAGTAGCAGGCCAGTAGCACCCTCTGTATTTATAGGAAAGCAATAGTTGTTCCTGGCCTGACTGTATGGGGTAGACTAGTGTTAACAGGACTTCCTAATATAACAGACTTTAGGAAGAAGACTGAGTAAAAGAAGAAATAAATGCCAGGGAAAAGTGAGATTCAGTTTCCTTGAGTTGATATCATTTTGTTGAACCTTCAGAAATGTCCTCAAGCCGACCTGGTCTTCCTTATATGCAATCCTCAGAAATCTATTGCCACGTGAGAAATATTTGTACAAGCTTTCTGTGAGTTTTGTTTTGTTTTTTGATTTTTTGTTTTGTTTTTGTTTTTGTTTCTGCGGTACGCGGGCCTCTCACTGCTGTGGCCTCTCCCATTGCGGAGCACAGGCCCCGGACGCGCAGGCTCAGTGGCCATGGCTCATGGGCCCAGCCGCTCTGCGGCGTGTGGGATCCTCCCGGACCAGGGCACGAACCCGCGTCCCCTGCATCGGCAGGCGGACTCCCAACCACTGCGCCACCAGGGAAGCCCTGTGAGTCTTTTTTTTAACTCATAAATCTATAAATGGTGGCATTCATTTCTCTAACTTAAGGTGAGCATTCCTCCTAAGAGGATAAATCCCATACTTAAATTAAATAGGGTGTTAGTCCTCATAAGAAAGAAAGTGATGGCAATAATATCAAGTCATACTGCACACAGAAACTGGCAAATTCTTGTTCTCTCCCTCCCTCCCCCACCCCACACTTTCTTTTCTCAGGCTAGAGTGTTTGCATTAAATCATAAACCTTATAATGGATTTATAGAAACGGTGGTAATAAAATAAAACTGTCAAAATGAAAGTTAAGAACAGAACTGGCTGCCACTTGAAATGGCATCTTATGATCTTAGATTCCTGAATAGTGTGAGCTAGGCACTCGATTCTTTCCTAGGAATCACTATGGATATGTGAAACAAACAAGGAAGGAGAGATGAGCAGGGCTGAGGGAGGGGGATATTAATTAATGGAAAAAACTTCACAAGGAACAAATTTCACATGGAAACAGAAGTTTCAAAAACTATATTGAAAACATTTTACCCATGACATTCCTGTATCATAAACATACTACAGACACACAGATAGCCAACAGGTACATGAAAATGTGCTCAACGTCACTTACCATCAGGGAAATGCAAATCCGAACCACAATGAGATACCACTTCACACCTGCTATAATGGCTATTATCAAAAAGACAAGAAACAACAAGTGTTGGAGAGGATGTGGAGAAGAGGGATCCCCTGTGCACTCTTGGTGGGAATGTAAATTGGTGCAATCACTATGGAAAACAGTATGGAGGATCCTCAAAAAATCAAAAGTAGGACTACCATAGTAAATGGATCTAGTGGATCTAGCATTTCCACTGTTGGGTATTTATCAAAGGAAAAAACCCCACTAACTTGAAAAGATACCTGCACCCTCATATTCATTGCAGCATTATTTACAATAGCCAAGACATGGAAAGAAACTGAATGTCCATCAATGGATGAATGGAAAAGGAAACGTGGTATATCTATACACAATCTAATATTATTCAGCCATACAAAGAAGGGAATCCCAACATTTGTAACAACGTGGATGGACCTCGAGGGCATTATGCTAAGTGAAATAACTCAGACAGAAAATGACAAGTACTGTATGATCTCACTTATATGTGGAATCTAAAACAAACCCAAAGCTCATTGAAACAGAGAACAGATTGGTGGAGTCTTTTGTAGTTCCTTATAAATTTTAGAACTTTTGGTTCTATTTTGTGAAAAACATCGTTGGGGTTTTGATAGGGATTACACTGAATCTGTACATTGCTTCAGGTAGTATGAAGTTTTTTTTTTGTTTTTTTTTTTTTGCGGTACGCGGGCCTCTCACTGTCGTGGCCTCTACCGTTGCGGAGCACAGGCTCCGGATGCGCAGGCTCAGCGGCCATGGCTCACGGGCCCAGCCGCTCCGCGGCATGTGGGATCCTCCTGGATCGGGGCACGAACCCGCATCCCCTGCATCGGCAGGCAGACTCTCAACCACTGCGCCACCAGGGAAGCCCTTGTTGAGAGGTTTTTAAAAACTCTTAAGTTGTTGAGTTTTGTCAAGTGCTTTTCCTGCGTCTAATGAGACGACCATATGATTTTTATCTTTCATTTTGTTAATGTGGTGTATCATGTTGATTTGCAGATATTGAACCATTCTTGCATCCCTAGAATAAATCCCACTTTATCATGGTGTGTGCTCCTTTTAATGTAATGTTGAATTTGGTTTGCTAACATTTTGTTTCTTGTTCGTTGAACAATAAACATTTGAATCTGATAGTGTGGCAACTCCGGAAATCAGATTCTCCTTCCCTAGAGTCTGCCGGGTTTTTTGTTTTGTTTTTGTTTATTTTTTGATCATTGTGGTCTGTGTCTGTGCCAAGGATCAGAATAATGTGCAGGTTAAGGTCTTCTCAGGTCTTTTTTTAATCCTTCCCCTGGGCATGCATGGCCACTTTCTAATTTTCCCCATATATGCAGTAGTTTCTGAATGTCCTAGTCTTTAATGTCTGAATCCCAAAAGTGGAGAAGGCAAAAAATGAAGGGGGGGAGGGGTGTTGGCCCTTTAAATCACCCAGAAGTCATTTCAGGTGGAGGGGGAAGTTCTTGCAAGAATGGAGGGGGAGGTGCAACTACAGTGGCTATCTACCTGTTTTCCTGCACTTATGTGATCAGAAGCAGCAATCAGTGAATTAGAACATAGATCCCTGATATTTGTACACAGTCCTTTTTGCCTACCACAAGCTATGTGCAAGCAACTCCTGGAACACATGCATAGCTACCTGCTATGTGGCTGGAGGTGTTGAATGGGTACCTGCTACTGTGCTAAAATTGACCAAAATTAACTGAAATTTGCAATTTACCATCCAGGTCTTCCCCTGGAAGATTCAAGTCTTCAACAGGCTCTAGAATTCTGAAATAGTTACATCAGACAGATTCGGCTAATGCAATTGTTGTCTTGGTGGGGAGATGGATTCCTGGTGTGTCCTAGCCCACAACCTCCCCAGAATCCTCCTCTAAATTATTTTTTAATTACCTTCAAAAACCATCATATAGGGCTTCCCTGGTGGCGCAGTGGTTGAGAGTCCGCCTGCCGATGCAGGGGACACGGGTTTGTGCCCCGGTCTGGGAAGATCCCACATGCCGCGGAGCGGCTGGGCCCGTGAGCCATGGCCACTGAGCCTGCGCGTCCGGAGCCTGTGCTCCGCAATGGGAGAGGCCACAGCACTGAGAGGCCCGCGTACCGCAAAAAAAACCCCAAACAAACAAACAAAAAAACATCACATAGTCTCCAAGTTGTCAAAGGTAAACAAAGCCAGACATTAAAGTGGTAAGGACAGATTTTAATCCATAATATACTATTGCCATAGGAAAAAGAGTCTAGCATAAAGTGAACTCTACTTCGAGTTGCACAGAAGTGACATTTTAAAGGGAGAGTAAGGGTGTAGGCAAGAGGTCAGGCAAGGGCTCAGCAGTGTTGGGAAAGTGAAAAATTACAAAAACAGGTGAGTGGTCCACATGAAACCCATCTCGATTTGCTACCTGGCACTTATAAATTTAGGCTCCTACCCTCCATAAAGGCTAGGAGACAGGAGCCCTGTCTTCAGGTGTTGGCTGGAACAAAGAGTAAGGTCTTTTGACAGCCTTGAGTTTTCTTAGGCAAGCACTTTAAGGAGGGCTGGAGTCATCATAGGGATGGGGCCTTGAGCGGTTAGAAACTATGGTAGTATCTGTTCAAGTCTTTATAGTTCAGGGTTGAGGCTTAGTGAGGAGGGGGACTCAGAGGAGCCAGGCTAGAGTTTGGTCAAGGAGATAATGTTTGTCAAAGGAAAAAAGGAAAAACTACAGATACAGCCAAAGTGGCCTGACAATCATTCCCAACCTTAGTTCATTCATGCTTCTCTGAGCTAAACTTACCCCTGTTATTGGAGTAGGTGAGCCTCCTTCCAAAATTTGAATGCACTTACGTATGTATGTATGTGTGTGTGTGTGTGTGTGTGTGTTTGTGTATTCATAGGAGACATACATGTGTGCGTTTTAAGAAAGCTGTTTCTACTGGTTTCACTGAACAAGACGTTCCAAAAGTCTTGCCATGATGGTACCATTATTTTTTATTTGAACGTGGTAGCCTATAGTGTGATTTGTCCATAGTCATTCTAGTTTCCTATGGAGGGCAATTTGGGTTGTTTCCAATTTCTATCGGAAATGCGACAAACTGGATGGCAATAAACACTCTCATGAATGCCTCCTGGAAGTGCTTCTTGAACACAGAGACGGAAAGGTGGAATTACTGGGTCCTCGAGCATGCATTTAAAATTTTCACAGATGCCACCAAATTGCCTTTCTTTAAAAAAAAAAATTATTTATTTGGCCGTGCCAGGTCTTAGTTGTGGCACATGGGATCTTCGGTGCGGCGTGTGGGATCTTTAGTTGTGGACTGTAGACCATTTAGTTTACTGCATGCAGGCTCTTAGTTGTGCCATGCCGGATCTAGTTCCCTGCCCAGGGTTCGAACCTGGGCCCTCTGCATTGGGAGCTCAGAGTCTTAACCGCTGGACCACGAGGTAAGTCCCCAAATTGCCTTTTTAAACCAGCACAACCCCCTTACACTCCCACCAGCTGGGTAAGAGTGTTTATTTTTCCACTTTTCCCAACACTGGATAGAATCAAAGTTCCTAATACTTGCTCATCTGCTGGTCCAAGCTAGTCATTTTGTTTGATTGTTTCCACTAGCCATCTGTGTTTCCTTTTCTGGGACCTGGCCCAAGTCCTCAGATATTGAAATGACTTCTGATGGAATTCTGCATTGTTCCCTGGTACTGGTGGTGGGGTCATAGCCCCAGAGTCATGCTAAGGGCAGGATGGAGACGGGGAAGAGTGAGTGGCAGAGGGAGTGAAGAAGAACAAGTTTTCATCTCTCCCCGCCCCCTGCAGCTGGGAATGAAACTAAGGAGAGGCCCCAGACTCCAGCGTCCAAGGTCTTGGCCAAGCGTATTCTCTGTCCAGTTTTTCTAGTTCTTGGCTGGGGGCAAGGGAAGGGCAGAGCAGGGCAATGTCCTGGGAACTGCTGTGAGTGGGCCAGGCAGGCTGTGGGCGGAGCTCTTCCCGGCTGACACTTCCTGGGCTTGTCTTATCTTCTAGAAAGTCCTTTCTTCCTGCAGCTTGTCTTATCTTCTAGAAAGTCCTTTCTTCCTCCCCCACAGGGAGAAGGGGGGAACAGCGGGGCAAAGGGCGGTACAAAGGTAAAGCTACCTATGCTCAGCCCTCACACCCAGCAGGGCAGATAACTTCCAGCTGGGTGCTACTGCGCACATCGTGCTGGCCGGCTCTGCACTGCTATACCCCGTGTGCTGGCGCTGGTCCTGCTTCCAGCCTGCTCTGCACCAGACCCATGCAGCTGCTCAGGGTCCTCTGCCTCCTCTGGATGCTCAAGGTCTCCCTGGGGGCCACAGGTGAGGGAGCGAGGTGGGGGAGGGCTGGGGAGACCCTCCTGATGTTCCAGGACAGGGGTGTGTGTGTGGGGCGGTGGCTCTGAGATCTAAGGGGAGGCTGAGGAGGGGCCTCTCAGAGCTCTTTGTGCAGGGAGAGCTGTAGGCAGGGGGAGGAGAGGGAAGCTGGGTCCAGCGGTGCTGCTCTACACCTGGGACCGAGTCCGCGCGTGCATCAAAAGGGTGGGATAACCTGTTTCTGAAAGAGTGCTCTTCCCACTTTGACTCAGTTTTCTGAGCCCCCTTCCTCTTGTTGCCCCTGCTCCCCAGCACTGATGCTTCCTCCGCCCTGGATTCTATCCCTCCCTTTACTTCCATCGGTTCAGCCCTCCTGAGGGTCCCTGGCTCTGCCCCTGGGGCCCCCTCCTCTCTCTGGGGAGTCTACACCTTTGGTCCCGGTGCCCCCTCCTCCAGTCCTGCCCCTAACTCTCCCACCCCGACCTAGCCTATGTTTCTGGGCACAGCTGTCATTGGCAGGGCTGTGCGGGGAGAGCCTGATGGCTCCCAAAGGGTGGTTCTGAGACCACCTGGTGTGGGGTCCTGCTCTTTCTCTCTCCCACCCCTTTGGAACCTCGGAATTCCTCTTCCCTTCCCTTCCCTCTGCCCCCCAGTGTCTGCTCCTGAACCCCAACCTTAGACCTTCCCAACATAGAGGTCCTCTGGTCCACCCTCTCACTTATCTCCAGGGCCACCTCCTGGCTATAAGGGCTCTGGGCCAGGAACCTTCATATTCCCCTCCCCTATCTCCCTGACACCCCAGCTAAGCTGAGTAGTGAAACCCCAGCTCTCAGAGCAAAGATGTGCTGAGTCTGAGTTGAGAAAGCTGCCCCCGAGTGGACAGAGGTCTGGGTGCTTCCTGCCAGCAGCTGCCGTGGCTGCCGGTCACCCTCAGCATTGTGAGATCTTTGACTCTCACTTGTATCACCTGTAAGATGGGGATGACAACATCTGTAGAGGGAGGGGCTCATATTTGTAAACTAATTAATTCCTTGGCCAAAATAGAATAGGTGATGGAAAATATAGCTATTTTTATTATTAACACTCACTGCTACACCTTAAGGTCTTCAGGACTCACGCCTGCCTGCCAAGGTATCTCTTTCTGGAAATTTCCTTTTCTGTCCTGTTCCTCAGCCTGTGTGTGATCCTCTCTCCTTGTCCTCAAACTCAATGAAGTCTGAGCTTCAATCTCTGCTTTTCCCTTTTTTATTCTCTTTGCAACTTTCTGCTCTCTGACCCCTCGTCTCCCAAAGTCCATGATGTGTCCCCACCCTCAGCCCAGGATTGGCTGGGTTCTCTCTCTCTCTCCAAAGAGGAGAGTCAGCCCAGACAGCAGTGGGTCACAGGGAGATGGGCAGAGGCGGGCCAGAGGGGGCGGGGGTGGTGCAGAGAACCGGAAGGGACAAGGACTTTGGGGTGTGTGAGGAAGAAGGAATGGGAGTACCAATGGGAGGAGACGGGACCTTCTGCTGAACCTGCGTGCTCAGCTCGGCCGTCCCAGGGCTGCAAGGTCAGTACTCAGACAGGTGGGCAAGGGATTAAGCGCGCCCTCAACCCAACGCCCCTTGGAGAGGCTGCCCAGGGGGGAAGACATATGTTGGCCTTTAGAACCTTGAAAGACCCCAGCCCCAAACTGCCTCTGATTCGGGAGGAACTGGTGGCACGTCCTACCTCTGTGGCATGTATCTGGAAAATGGGGTATGTGGTGTTATGGCGACAAAACGACCTACCAATGAATTCCTCTGTTCTACCGCCAATACAGGGGCTTCAGCCGTGGCCACATCCACCTCTAATGCGCTTTTGCACGCGGCTCTCAGCAACTCCCCACACTCTCAAGGCCCAGCAAGGCGGCCACTGAGTACCTCTGAAATTTCTCCCACTCCAGATAGTAGGGAACACATACCTATGACTATCACCACCTCCCCCCACTTGAAATCCATTTCTGAAACATTGCTCAAATCGCCAATCAATTCCAACACCTCAACAATCCCCATGTCCAAGTTCGTCTTCAAGGTTGAGACCACTCCACCAACCGTGATTGTCTATATGGGCACGACAGAGTGCATCAATCCAACGAACCTTGTAATCACTACCACTTACCCCACTACCACCTGCATGACACAGACCCAAGTGTCCCTCACCAGCTCTTACACCACCACTCCTGTGACAGAGAAGCCACGGACAACCATTACCAGTACTTATCCCGTGACAACTACCAAGAGAGTCACTTCAGCCGTGACCAATTCTCCCAGTACCACCACTCCAGGGAAATCTCCCACAACCATGACCCCGCCCCCTTCCTTTGTCCCAACAACCCACACAACTCTAGACACTCCGATCTCCTCTGTGACTGGTACCATACAAAGGGCTATGCTTAACGCTGCAAGTACCCACACAACCCAGTCTCCGATCCCAACAATCGTGTCTACCTCTGCTACTACCCCTTCTCTAACTACTAGGAAAACCTTGTTAACAACACTCAGCACCCGTAGCACCTTGATTACAACCATCACTTCATTTACAGACATGGTGGGTACCTCTCAGACATCTACAGCTATCACTCAATCACCTACTTCAAATGATATATTACCACCTACAACACAAGTTGTATCTGTTGCCACCTTGAATACAAAGGTATTGCCCTACTCCTCAACAACACAAAAAACCAAGACTGGTACCACAAATACAGCAACGACACCCACATCAATGACACCTGCCACCTCGGAAACAACAGTATTGCCCATCACCTTAATGACACAAACAACCAAGACTGGTACCACAAATACAGCAACGACACCCACATCAATGACACCTGCCACCTCGGAAACAACAGTATTGCCCATCACCTCAACGACACAAACAACCAAGTCTGGTACCACAAATACAGCAACGACACCCACATCAATGACACCTGCCACCTCGGAAACAACAGTATTGCCCATCACCTCAACGACACAAACAACCAAGACTGGTACCACAAATACAGCAACGACACCCACATCAATGACACCTGCCACCTCGGAAACAACAGTATTGCCCATCACCTCAACGACACAAACAACCAAGACTGGTACCACAAATACAGCAACGACACCCACATCAATGACACCTGCCACCTCGGAAACAACAGTATTGCCCATCACCTCAACGACACAAACAACCAAGACTGGTACCACAAATACAGCAACGACACCCACATCAATGACACCTGCCACCTCGGAAACAACAGTATTGCCCATCACCTCAATGACACAAACAACCAAGGCTGGTACCACAAATACAGCAACGACACCCACATCAATGACACCTGCCACCTCGGAAACAACAGTATTGCCCATCACCTCAACGACACAAACAACCAAGACTGGTACCACAAATACAGCAACGACACCCACATCAATGACACCTGCCACCTCGGAAACAACAGTATTGCCCATCACCTCAACGACACAAACAACCAAGGCTGGTACCACAAATACAGCAACGACACCCACATCAATGACACATGCCACCTCAGAAACAACAGTATTGCCCATCACCTCAATGACACAAACAACCAAGACTGGTACCACAAATACAGCAACGACACCCACATCAATGACACCTGCCACCTCGGAAACAACAGTATTGCCCATCACCTCAACGACCCAAACAACCAAGACTGGTACCACAAATACAGCAACGACACCCACATCAATGACACCTGCCACCTCGGAAACAACAGTATTGCCCATCACCTCAACGACACAAACAACCAAGGCTGGTACCACAAATACAGCAACGACACCCACATCAATGACACCTGCCACCTCGGAAACAACAGTATTGCCCATCACCTCAACGACACAAACAACCAAGGCTGGTACCACAAATACAGCAACGACACCCACATCAATGACACCTGCCACCTCGGAAACAACAGTATTGCCCATCACCTCAACGACACAAACAACCAAGACTGGTACCACAAATACAGCAACGACACCCACATCAATGACACCTGCCACCTCGGAAACAACAGTATTGCCCATCACCTCAACGACACAAACAACCAAGGCTGGTACCACAAATACAGCAACGACACCCACATCAATGACACCTGCCACCTCGGAAACAACAGTATTGCCCATCACCTCAACGACACAAACAACCAAGACTGGTACCACAAATACAGCAACGACACCCACATCAATGACACCTGCCACCTCGGAAACAACAGTATTGCCCATCACCTCAACGACACAAACAACCAAGACTGGTACCACAAATACAGCAATGACACCCACATCTATGACACCTGCCACCTCGGAAACAACAGTATTGCCCATCACCTCAACGACACAAACAACCAAGACTGGTACCACAAATACAGCAACGACACCCACATCAATGACACCTGCCACCTCGGAAACAACAGTATTGCCCATCACCTCAACGACACAAACAACCAAGACTGGTACCACAAATACAGCAACGACACCCACATCAATGACACCTGCCACCTCGGAAACAACAGTATTGCCCATCACCTCAACGACACAAACAACCAAGACTGGTACCACAAATACAGCAACGACACCCACATCAATGACACCTGCCACCTCGGAAACAACAGTATTGCCCATCACCTCAACGACACAAACAACCAAGACTGGTACCACAAATACAGCAACGACACCCACATCAATGACACCTGCCACCTCGGAAACAACAGTATTGCCCATCACCTCAACGACACAAACAACCAAGACTGGTACCACAAATACAGCAACGACACCCACATCAATGACACCTGCCACCTCGGAAACAACAGTATTGCCCATCACCTCAACGACACAAACAACCAAGACTGGTACCACAAATACAGCAACGACACCCACATCAATGACACCTGCCACCTCGGAAACAACAGTATTGCCCATCACCTCAACAACACAAACAACCAAGGCTGGTACCACAAATACAGCAACGACACCCACATCAATGACACCTGCCACCTCGGAAACAACAGTATTGCCCATCACCTCAACGACACAAACAACCAAGACTGGTACCACAAATACAGCAACGACACCCACATCAATGACACCTGCCACCTCGGAAACAACAGTATTGCCCATCACCTCAACGACACAAACAACCAAGACTGGTACCACAAATACAGCAACGACACCCACATCAATGACACCTGCCACCTCGGAAACAACAGTATTGCCCATCACCTCAACGACACAAACAACCAAGACTGGTACCACAAATACAGCAACGACACCCACATCAATGACACCTGCCACCTCGGAAACAACAGTATTGCCCATCACCTCAACGACACAAACAACCAAGACTGGTACCACAAATACAGCAACGACACCCACATCAATGACACCTGCCACCTCGGAAACAACAGTATTGCCCATCACCTCAACGACACAAACAACCAAGGCTGGTACCACAAATACAGCAACGACACCCACATCAATGACACCTGCCACCTCGGAAACAACAGTATTGCCCATCACCTCAACGACACAAACAACCAAGGCTGGTACCACAAATACAGCAACGACACCCACATCAATGACACCTGCCACCTCGGAAACAACAGTATTGCCCATCACCTCAACGACACAAACAACCAAGACTGGTACCACAAATACAGCAACGACACCCACATCAATGACACCTGCCACCTCGGAAACAACAGTATTGCCCATCACCTCAACGACACAAACAACCAAGACTGGTACCACAAATACAGCAACGACACCCACATCAATGACACCTGCCACCTCGGAAACAACAGTATTGCCCATCACCTCAACGACACAAACAACCAAGACTGGTACCACAAATACAGCAACGACACCCACATCAATGACACCTGCCACCTCGGAAACAACAGTATTGCCCATCACCTCAACGACACAAACAACCAAGACTGGTACCACAAATACAGCAACGACACCCACATCAATGACACCTGCCACCTCGGAAACAACAGTATTGCCCATCACCTCAACGACACAAACAACCAAGACTGGTACCACAAATACAGCAACGACACCCACATCAATGACACCTGCCACCTCGGAAACAACAGTATTGCCCATCACCTCAACGACACAAACAACCAAGACTGGTACCACAAATACAGCAACGACACCCACATCAATGACACCTGCCACCTCGGAAACAACAGTATTGCCCATCACCTCAACGACACAAACAACCAAGGCTGGTACCACAAATACAGCAACGACACCCACATCAATGACACCTGCCACCTCGGAAACAACAGTATTGCCCATCACCTCAACGACACAAACAACCAAGACTGGTACCACAAATACAGCAACGACACCCACATCAATGACACCTGCCACCTCGGAAACAACAGTATTGCCCATCACCTCAACGACACAAACAACCAAGACTGGTACCACAAATACAGCAATGACACCCACATCAATGACACCTGCCACCTCGGAAACAACAGTATTGCCCATCACCTCAACGACACAAACAACCAAGACTGGTACCACAAATACAGCAACGACACCCACATCTATGACACCTGCCACCTCGGAAACAACAGTATTGCCCATCACCTCAACGACACAAACAACCAAGACTGGTACCACAAATACAGCAATGACACCCACATCAATGACACCTGCCACCTCGGAAACAACAGTATTGCCCATCACCTCAACGACACAAACAACCAAGACTGGTACCACAAATATAGTAACGACACCCACATCAATAACACCACAAAGTATACCAGAGATCACGTCTTCAACCAATTTCTCTACAGGAAGAACAATGACACCAGCGAACACTGCGTCCACATCCTTGAGTACCACTGGTCCATTGACCCCCACCAGCGAACTCAGCTCCACACTCGCTCTTTCCAGCACCTCACCCACTCACACAAATATCATCCCATCTTCCCCTCCACCTTCCCCAACCTCAGAGCCAGTCTCCACTTCGACTGCAAACACTAGCCCTATGTCCACCCTGAGTACCACCATCCCCGCTACACACCCAACTTCTGGCCCTTCAACTCCCACCACTCCTCCCACCAGGTCCACATCGGAAATCACCACTCCCACGCACACTGAAACTCCTGTCACCTCGATCACAGCCACTTTTCCCATTCTAGCCTCAACCACAGAAGTAGCCCAGTCTGGGACCACAAGCGTGGTAACAGCACGCACCTCAATAACAGCTCTCAGTACTTCGAGTGTTTCTCCCTCAACACCCTTCCCTGAATTGATTACTTCTACTAGTGCAATAAGTACCCCTTTTAGTACCATCATCTCATCTTCAATACCTGAAATAACGATATCATCTCTCTCTTCCATCAGCACAAGTTCACTGGTCTCTACGACAAGTAAGTCTTTTCCTACCTCCTCTCATGTCTACAGTACAGACATCACAGGGTCTTCTGTCACTGCTTTTCCTACTTTTTCCTCATCTGAAACTGCAAGAACTTCTCTCACCACTTCTCCCCAAAATGGTAGCAGTCGTCTTACCCAAACCACCACCATGTTGACTCTTTCTTCCACTACCCAATGTCCAGAATCAATATCGGTTACAATAGTGTCTGCCTCTCCCACTACACCATGTATAGAAGTGGGTCCAAATCCTGAAGTTACTTCTACGCCCACCATCCCATTATCAGTTTTTACTTCTACTACTGAGAGGGCCACCTATCCCAGTTCCACCACCAGGACAACTGTGTTCCCTGCAAAAACGGACACTTCTACTTCCGTTTTCGAAACTGACCCCACTGACATGACTGATGCGCCTAGTTCTATCAGCACTGGAACCATCCCCATTAACACGGATTTCACGAGCACACAAAGACCCACCAGTAGCACCTGGATCAGCACCAACTTTGTAACTACCCCACATGTGCCCGGCTCCACTAGCCTCCCAGTGACCATGAAACCAAGTAGCAGCTTTTCAACTACCATGATGACTTCAAGCAAGCTGACGCGCCCCACCTCACACATCACCAGCGCTCCAGGGACACCAGCGGCTACCACCAAGACTCTCTCCACCCTTACGTCACCCAGGACAACTTTGACCACGACTCAGATGACCACACAGTCTAGGTTGACCACCACCCCAGGTTGGATCTCCTGCCTCCATGTGGCCTCTCCTCCCTCTCCTGCTATATTCCCATGACCAAGGTCAATTCTGTCCTGAACTTCCTGTTTTCCTGTGCTCCCCAGGCACTTGTGACAATGGTGGCACCTGGATGCAGAGCCAGTGCTCCTGCCCCAGCACTTTCTCTGGCTCCCGCTGTGAGTTTGCTGTGGAACAAATAGATGTGGGTGAGTTGCTCTCTGCACTTTCTCTCGGGAGGTGCCACTGACTCTAATGGGCCCAATCATTTTGCTGAATCCCTTCATCCTTGCTTTCTGCCTCATGCTCTCCCCTACCCCATACCATGCCTAATCTCCACCCTCACCTCCAGGAGGTCACTGGGACCACTTTCTTTCCTGGGACCTCCTCCCAGTCTGGGCTGCTTCGAGTTGTATTAGGTTCTAATTTCTGCTGTAACAAATTACCACAAACTTAGCAGATGAACATTGCAAATTTATTATTGTACAATTCTGTACATTAGAAGTCTGACATGAGTCTCGCAGGGCTAAAATCAAGGTGTTGGCAGGGCTGGGTTCTTTCTGGAGGCCCTAGGAGAGAATCCATCTCTTTGCCCTTTCCAGGTTCACAAGTGGCCACATTCCTTGTCTCAAGGCCCCCTCGCTCCATCTTCAATGACAACAGCTTTGCATCTCTGTGCCTGTTTTCCATACTCACATCTTCCTCTGACTGATTCTGACTTCTGCCTCCCTCTTCCACTGCTAAGGACCCTTGTGATAATACTCGGACCACCCAGATAGTCCACATTAATTTTCCCATAATGAGGTCAGCTGGTTAGTACCCTTAAATCCATCTGCCACTTTGATTCCTCCATGCCATATAGCATAAGATATTCCCAGGTTCTGGGGATTAGACATAGGCATCTTTGGGGGCCATTATTCTGCTTCCCATTGGGGCAGACGTGGGAGAGACTACAGGCCTGACTGCTGGACATCCTGACTTTCAGTGTTTCTCACATCTCAGGACAACTCATTCCAGAATTCCTGCCTCTCTCCCTCCTGCTGTTCAGTCAGTTCTCAGGGAACATGGAGAGGGGCCACGGGAGTAGCCTCTGGGTCAGGGTGGTGGTGGTGATGTCAGACAGGAGTGGATGGTGAAGTGACCAGAGCAGGGAATGTTGTGTGCAGACAAAGTGGACGCTGAAGTGGGCATGGAGGTTTCTGTCGACCAGAAGTTCTCCCCGGACCTCAATGACAACACTTCTAAGGCCTATAGGGATTTCACGGACACCTTCCGGGATCAGGTGAGGGGGACGGGGAGGGAACTCAAAGGTCTGCCCCTGGAGTTGAGCTTGGGTCCCTGGGTACCCTCTGGTCTGGATGTTCAGATGTGAGCCCAGGATCCTTGGCATTTCAGATGAAGAAGGTCTACCAAAATGTGAAGGGGTTCAAGGAGGTGGTGATCCTTTCTCTGAGGTAGGAGACCCTTCTGGCACTGTGGAGACAGTGTCAAGTGGTGGGGGGGGATGAACTAAGAAGTGCTGGAGAAGACATCCCTTGCTTTTGGAATCGTCAGATGTCATAAAGAGAGGGATGGAGTGAGGATGCAAACGAAGCACTCTGTAGAGGGTATTTTTCAGTCATTTTCTGGAGTCATTTCTCTGTAGGAGGGATGTCACCCCTACTCTCAAAGCATGTTGGAAGGTGAATGATTCAGTGGGACAAACAGGGAGGCGGTGCATGAGGGATGGTGCCTGGTATCTGGTCTATAGCTGGTCTCTCTCTAGTTGGCACCTGGTCTGCTGGATGGGTCAGCAAGAGGGAGGCAGAGAGCCCAGGAGGGCCTGGTTTGATTATGGCTTGAGGCAATGCCAAGAGAATGTCAATCATTCCTTGTCCCACCTACTCAGGCTGATAAAGGCAGAGGTGCTGGACATAATGTGTCTGGAATCCCAGCTCAATGCCCACTTCCTGCCAACACCCGTATAGTTGTGGTTGGTCTGGAAGTGCCCTTCTATGGACCTATGATGGCCTGGGCCTGGACACCTTTTAAGGCTCCCTGCCCCCTTGCCCCCCCTCAGGAATGGCAGCATTGTTGTGGACTACCTGGTCCAGCTGGAGTTACCCTTCAGCCTCCAGCTGGAGAGCGAGTATGATAATGTGAAAGTGGCCCTGAAGGAGGAGCTCCAGACTTTCAGCCAGAATAGCAGCTGCGGGAAGGACCAGGGTGAGCAGAAGCTGGGGGCCTCGGGCTGCAGGGAGGGGCCAGGGTCACAGCCACCGTCCCAGCCTGCTCCACAGGGTGAGAAGAAGCTGGGGGCCTCGGGCTGCAGGGAGGGGCCAGGGTCACAGCCACCGTCCCAGCCTGCTCCACAGGGTGAGCAGAAGCTGGGGGCCTCGGGCTGCAGGGAGGGGCCAGGGTCACAGCCACCATCCCAGCCTGCTCCAGCGCAGACAGGGTCCTTCTGGGGTCAGGTGCCAGCCCTGTGGTACCTCTGGCAGGTTGGGAGAAGAGACACAGGTCCCCAGCCAACTGGGTCAAGGATGGGGCTAAGGAGGGGCTCACCAGAACCTGGGTGCTGTGGAAGAGACAGTTCTGCTCAAGGTTTCCAGGGTGGCTGAGGACCCCTGACTATTCAGGGGACATGAGGGAGTCCAGAGGGGTCTTCCCTTGTTGCCCATTCACACCTCCTCCATACTGACAGAGCCCTCTCTGCCCCTCCCTGTGCCTCCCCCCAATTCCACCTGTGCCTCTGTGTCCCCCCCCCCACCCCCAGTCTTGTGTTTTAAGCCTGATTCCATCAAGGTGAACAACAACACCAGGACGGAGCTGTCCCAGGAAGGTGAGAGGTTGGGCAAAGGGCTAAGTGGCTCCAAGAGGCCATGACCCCTCCCACAAGGGACATCTGTCCACTGAAATTCCCTAGGGAGGATGGGGAGACCTTCTGGGGAGGCAAGTGATATGGACCTGGCAGTGCTGCCTGCCTGGCCCTTGTTAGTAGCTTCCACCTGAGGACCAGCAAAGAAGGTGAGGAGAGGGTGAGGGGCCTGCCCTTCCCTCATCTAATCCCAAGGTCTACCCCTCGACACCCCACCCTCGGAAATGTAGTCCTTCTCATCCATTTTCAGAGTCATTTCATAGCCTGGCCCCAGAGTAGAGTGGATGAAGTCTTTGCCTCTGCAACCCCCTTCCTATCCCCCAGCCATCTGTCGCCACGCTGCTGCCGTGGGCTACGAGGATTTCTACTTCCCCTTGGTGAAGGAGAACAAGCTCCTCTGTGTCACCAAATGCACGGCGGGCGTGGACGGCGCCATCGACTGTCGTCAGGGCCAGTGCGTTCTGCAGAGGAGCGGTCCTTATTGCCGGTGAGGCCCCGCCCACAGCCAGCTGAGCCAATCACCCGACCCCGCTCAGCCGGCGCCGCCAGAGGCCCCGCCCCCTGGCCCCCGGGTCACCCACCTGCTAGTACCTGCGTGGTCCAGGGGCACTAGCGGACCAAGCCCAGGAGGTGGTGAGGGCGTGTGACCTGTGACACGCTCCCCGCAGCTGCTTCTCCACGGACACGCACTGGTTCTTGGGCTCGCGCTGCGAGGTGACCATCTCCTGGAAGGCGCTTGTCGGAGGCCTGGCGGGGACCGCGGCGCTGCTGCTGCTGCTGCTGCTGGGGGCGCTGAGCGTCTTCGTCGCGCGCTCGTGGAGGAGGCGCGGCCAAGGCGGAGGCCTGTGAGTGCGCTGGAGGTGGAGGGCTGAGGGCCGCAAAGGGGTCCCAGACCGGGCGGCCCTGCCCTGACGATGCAGCGCCCGCCTGGCAGGTCCTGGGACGACAGGAAGTGGTTCGAGACCTGTGATGAGAACACCGTGAAGACTTTTTCTAACTTGGGCTTCGAGAATGACAGAACAGGTGAGTCCTGTCTCCTGGGGAAGGGAGACGGGGGCTTCCCTGGGTACCATTTTGGCCTGGGCAGGACAGGAGGACCTCTCTTGCCCAAGACAGGCATATACCTCTTGCCCCAGAGTTTGCTTCGTGGCTTCCGCGCCCCCTTCTAAGGCCCAGGTCGTGCACAGGCCGTCCCCGCAGGGCAGGCGCAGGGGCACAGGAGCCCCCTTGGCCCTGCCTTCCTGACGTTTCCTTCCCTTCTCTTTGCTCCCCACATCTTCCCTCTCCCCACCACCGCCCCCCCTCCCGCCCGTTCTCTTTTCTCTCTATTTAAAGATGAAAACTTCTATGTGGCCTTGGAGAACGTGGACACTAATATGACGGTGAGGGGGCAAGGTGGGGTGGCGGTAAGGAGTGCTCCCAGGTCCAGTTCCTGATGCCCCCCTTCTCAGGACAGGGGCCGGGCAGGGACAAGGAGGCGGTGACCTTCTAGCCGGCCTCTGCTGGGTGGCTTCCTCTTCTCACTGCCTGTCTCACAAATTCTGTGGCAGCTGCACTTCCACAAACCTGAGGTGAACTTGACCTCTCTGTGAGCCCCACACTGCCTTCTCCACGCTGCCGCGGACAGTGCAGGGAACCATCTGCACTGCCTCTGAAGAGATGGCTGTGAACTCCTGCGGCTTAGTCTCCTGCTTTCCTTGGGCAGCATCAGACTCCACCCTGACCCCTATCCTTCTCCCAACTTGTGTGAAACCCACCTGGAGACCCAGTTCAAATCCAGGCTCTTCCACTCTGGGACCTTGGGCAAGTCAGTCACTTCTCTGAACCTCGGTTTTGTCACCTGTAAAATGAGTGTGGCCGGGCTTCCCTGGTGGCACAGTGGTTGAGAGTCTGCCTGCCGATGCAGGGAACACGGGTTCGTGCCCCGGTCCGGGAGGATCCCACATGCCGCGGAGCGGCTGGGCCCGTGAGCCATGGCCACTGAGCCTGCACATCCGGAGCCTGTGCTCCGCAAGGGGAGAGGCCCGCGTACCGCAAAAAAAAAAAAAAAGAGTGTGGCCCACTCGTCCTAATACCTTGTGGGATTATTGTGAAAACCAGATGTGCTTGGTCAGACCTCTGTCCCAGCGCACCTTCCTGTGTCGGCCCTCATGCTTATATGGCTTCTCTGAGATCCCCAGTCCCCATGTCCTTCCCCAGGGCTCAGGCCTCCATTTCTCCTTTTCCTGGGGCATGCCTACTGCCGGGTCCTCACCCTGTACATGCAAGCAGCCTGCAGCCCGCCCCATCCTCCTACCCTCTCCTATATAACTCCCCTTGCACCCCTTGCCCCCATCCCTTAAACTTTCTCCCCTCTGAACCCACTTCTTAAGTCACTTCTCCCCCACAGCCCAGTGCCCAGCCCTGCATCTCCCCCAGTTTCCGTACTTTCCCCTTCCCCATCCCTGTACCCTCAGCCCTAAATACCCCCCTGCCCCCCGCATCTCAGTGCCCCAGTCCTAAATCCTCCCTCCTCTTCTCCCTCCATCCCTAGCTAGGTACAGATGCCCTCTGCATCTTAGGACCCCCAGGTGGTGCTCCCTAGGCCAGGTCCCCCATTATGAGGCTCCATTCTTCCTGTTACCCCCAGGTCCCTGAGGATGAGAGGAAGTGGGGTCCTGAGGTGGGAGAACTCCTCCAGCACCTCCTCCTCATTCCCCTAACTCTCCCTCCCCTCCCTCAGTGCTTCCCCCCATTCCTACCCCCTTCCCCACCCCTTCCTCCCTTCCTCTCCCTGGTCTCACCCCCATCCCTACAATAACCTCTGAAGACAGAAGCCCCCCAACCTCCTTTGCAGGAAGACCTCACTCACCTGGGGACAGGAAGTCTGCAAGTCTCCCGTTCTCCCAACTGAACATAATATAGCATTTATTGTAAAAGAAACTGCTCTGTGTCTTTCTCTTTCTCACACTCTGGTGCTTCCACTCGGTTGAGGAACAAGGATGTCAGGAGATGTAGGAGGGCCTGGGAGCGCAGGTTTCTCCCAGCAAGGAATGAAGGGTTCCGTGGGCAGCTCTCAGGGACCATGACTGTCCTCAAAGGGAACGTCGAGATCGGAGGACCCATTTTCTCAGGGAATGGGTGGGAGCAGGTGGTGGGAGCCTGTTGGGTTTGTCATCTGTGCCCCTTGACGTTAAGAGCTTACGGCTGAGTCAGGGAGGTGGGTGACTCCAGCTGAGCCAGCTGTCATTGGCGCTGTTAGGTGAGCCAGGCATCCCCAAAGACCTTGAGACTGCAAACCTGGGTGGCAGAGACACTCACGCCAGGGCCTGCCACGCCGGGGGCTGGGGCCCTCTTGTTTCCACTTCTGTGGGCAGCAGCAGGCTGTCGGACTGAGCTGAGGGTGGTCAGGGCTGGCAGAACGAGGTTCTCCAGGTGGGGGTGTCGGAACGACCCCCGGGACCTTTGTCCAGGACAGGAGAGAGACTGACAGTGGCCAGTGTGCTGGTAGAGACCAGGACCATAAAGCCTCAGGTGCCAGTGGAAGTCCCACCCAGGAGAAGCGCTGGTGGGCAGAGGGGGCCCGGGGGAAGGCACTGCCCTTCTTCAGAAGGGGCCAGCTCGAAGTGGGTGATGAGGAAGGAAGACCCAAAGGGGGGCCTCTTGGGAGTAAGGGCGGAGGGTCCTTCACTTGGCCTGGTCCCTCTGGCAGCTCCTTCTAGGGTTCTGTTGACCCTCCCTCCATAGTCACCGTCTCCCTGGGTTTCTTGGCCCTCGCATCTTGGCAACCATCGCGCACTCACGCCTCTGCTGCCTGTCCCTTCCTCCTGCCCTGCCCCTCCCATGACTCTGGCTTCCACACTATAGAGATCCCGCAGAGGGAGGTTCAGGTCTCTTAGAGAGGAGGAGGGTTGACCGGCTGCCCTTTGGCCAACTCCCCGTGTCACCCACCAACCCCATCATCTCACCTCCACCCGGGGCCAGGCAGTGTCCTTCCTGAGGCAAAGGTCTCTGGGCTCCTTTATATGGTTGACCCCTCCCTGGGAGGCACTCGTTTCTTAGTTTCTTCCGATGTGCGAAGATCCTACACCCAGGGCCTCACTCTCAGGGAGATGCTGGCGACCTGGATCCTGTCAATGGCTCTCTGGCTCTGGGCGTCCGACGCTGCCACATCCACGACATCAGGTGAGTGAGATACAGCCCGAGCCCCGCGGTGGTCCCGGTGTGTGCCGGCCTCAGGCAGGGCTGCAGGTGGCTAGCCTCCCTTCTTCCTTCCCTCCCTCGCTTTTCAGGGGAGGGGGCTGCCCAAGGGCTGGACACCCAGGCCATGACCTCATCCCGCCTTTGGAAGCTAAAGGGGTCACCCCGGAGACCCGCGGGTGAGGAGGAAGGGGCCTGGACTGTGCTGTGCTGTTGAGAGTTTGCACCAAGCCCCACCCCGGGGCTGAGTGGGAGCTGGAATCCACCCATTCTGTTCTCCAGGCTTCCCCCTGGGGAAACAGGGGGCTCTGCCTGCCCTCATCCTGGGGTCTTGCCCAGCCTAAGGGTCAGCTCTTTCCAAACCTCACAGAGACACTGCACAGGCTGCCAGCCCTGGCCAGGGAGGGCAGGAGTCCACGGGGTGTCCAGCAGCTTCCCTCCTTGCCTGGGGAGAGCCTCAGGGGTGCCAGGGACAGCCCCTCTGGTTAGAAATGGCTGAAAGGCTGAGGGAGAGACAGACTCTGTGGTCCGTGTTAAACCTTTTCACGGCCGTTTGTCTGGGAAGAGACTGGTTACAAGCTGATTCCCATGGGTTCCCTCATGCGGAACAGACTTTCTGGTTCCCCCGAGACAGGGAAGTGCCCCTGGGAAGGGGTGGGCAGGGCAGATGCTGGGGTGAGGGGCATTGGGGGAGTGAGCCCAAGGTGCCAGGTGAAAGAGGCATCTCTTGAGTTGAAGGACATGCATGGTGTGTGATGAGCGGTGGCAAGTGGGTGGGTGGGTGGGAGGGTGGGAGCTGCGGCCGGGGGCCTTGGAGGTCTTCAGGGCGGCTGTGAGAGAAGCCACGCAGGAACTTAGGCCCCTAGGGGCCACCTCAGCTGACCATGCCTTAGTGTACTTCTTCCTCCCCTACCAAGACATGTTGGGGGCAGCAGCACTGGCTGGGAGAAGCCAAGGGGAGAGGAGCCAGGACTGGGGGTGTGAACTTCGTGGCTTTAGGGACATTATGAAAATATGTTAATTAAAGACATTTTAGCCTTAAGCTAATATACAGAGAAAAGGAAGCTATGGAAGGGGGTCAACCTTAGGAGGGGTCCTCCCATCCCTGCTCCCCAGGCAGATGCTGAGGAGAGGGATGGTGGGGATGACGATGACAGTGATGAAGGACCCAGAAATCAGCAAGGGTATTGCCTCTGTTTCTCCCACTATGCCTTCGAGACAGCCACCCACACAAAGTATTGCAAGGTGCTCATAATCGCATGGAAGAGATCATGTTGAATCCGTTAGAACGCCAAGGGGTCAAAAGCATCTATCTTTGATAAATGCACAGAGCCATCAGGAGTGGGGAGTTCAGGCAAGTAGGGCCATCCTGGGGGACACCAGGTCTGATGATACCCCAGGCCCCCCAGCCCCCTACTCCCAGAAGGCTCTGCTATTCACAAAGCCATTTCAGAGCATGTAGCCTGTATGACTCATCAGGAAAATTAGGAAAGGAAAGGAAGGCAGACAGGAAAGAGAGACTCAGAGAGGGTGAGTGACTTACCTGGGACCAGCATGACCCATGATTATATGATAATTAGCATGACCTCACCCATATGATACCAGGTTTGTGCTGCCCTGACCCCGCACTGGAGGCGCTCAGCCCTCTGCAATACCTCCATCCCACTGCGTGCATTCTGGGTCCTCTGCAGAAGTCAGATCAGAGACCGCTGGTGGCATATGTGGTTTTCTTTGTTTCTCATCTGCTCCCTGCTCTTGGTACCCCAGTTCACCAAGAGGACTGATGAAGTCTTGGACAACTGAACAGTGGGGAGAAGGAATGGCAGCCTGAGAAAATAGAAAAACGCTGCAGGGCTGTGCAGGGGAGTCGAGGTGTAGGAATGTCCCAAAGGTGAGGGGCATGTGCCCGGTGGGGAAAGCAGGTTGGTGAGGGAATACCTTTGGGTAACAGGAGCATCAAAACCAGGTGGAGGCTTTTAGACACCAGAGGACCTCCAAGGACAGAGCAGGGGTGGGTCACCCCTGCCAGGACAGGTGCAAAGAGGGACATTGGGAGCCATCCTGGCATGAGGCCATGGGGGTCCAGCTGGGAACCCAAGTTCCTTGGAAATAGAGAGGAAGGTCCCTCTTGATGATGGGCACCAAGATAGATGGTTCTAGAACCTGTGTGACTGGGGAGCAGGAGATTCTTTTTGGTGGTTGACAAAGGGCTCCAGGCAGGCCTGTTGAGCTTGGGCTGAGCATGGGATTTCTGGAGGGAGCTTTCCTAGAGGCCTGGGACTCAGGAAGGAGGATAAAGAGAGGGACATGGTCTAGAACTCTCCATTCTCCATGTGCTGCAAGGGCCGCAAAGACCACACAACACCAGGGATCAACTTGAGGATTGGAGTCTGTGTCCTGTTTTGTGTACATGAAGCTCCAGAGTGTTCCTAGGAAGGGTGGGGGAGAGGAGCTGCTCAGGATGGCAGCAGGGAACAGGCACCGAGTGCAAGAGCCTCAAGGGGTCAGAGTTCTGGAGTCTGGAAAGGTGAAAGTGGAAGTGGAAACGTCCAGTGTATAAAAGTGTGCTGGGGCTTCCCTGGTGGCGCAGTGGTTGAGAATCTGCCTGCTAATGCAGGGGACACGGGTTCGAGCCCTGGTCTGGGAAGATCCCACATGCCGCAGAGCAACTAGGCCCGTGAGCCACAACTACTGAGCCTGCACGTCTGGAGCTTGTGCTCCGCTACAAGAGAGGCCGCGACAGCGAGAGGCCTGCGCACCGCGATGAAGAGTGGCCCCCGCTTGCCACAACTAGAGAAAGCCCTCGCACAGAAACGAAGACCCATGACAGCCAAATAAATAAACAAATGTGGGGTTTAAAAAAAAAAAAAAGTGTGGTGAAGGCCACAACAGACTTGTTCACAGTAGACAAAGGGGCAACCTTTGAAGCGTAGGTGACATAAATTTAGAGCAATTAAAAGGCAGTAGTTGTATTTTTTTGTTTTTTTGTTTTTGCTATTATGGATAAAGCCACTACAGATCTTGTACACATTTTTGGATGGACACGTGCACTCATTTCTCTTGGATTTATAATTGGAAGTAGAATCACTGAGTCATGGGGGGGCTTACGTTTAGTGTTTTACGCAGAGTAATAAACTTACTCATTCAGCAAACACAGGAGACCTGGCTCTGCCCAGGCAGGTGCTCTGAACCAGGTAGGACGAATAAGCCAGTTTTTAGTCTTGTTTATTAGACAGAAACACGGGAACGGGGCAGAAAGAACCCCAACCCAGGGCTGCTGCTGAGGCTCCGAGAGGGGCCCCGGTGGAGGAGGGTGAAGGGGGTACCACTCAGAGGCTGTCCCCTGGGCTGAGCTGGGAGCCTGCAGGGAGGGGTGACACTGGAGTTTGCTGGCTGACGGGGAGTCCAGGGAGGGAGTAGTAATAGATGCTCAAAGCCTTTAGACAATTTCAGAACTGACAAAGCCATACGTAGCTATGGACAGAACTGGAGTAGTGACAAACAGATTCCCTGGGCACAACACATCAGGAAGCCACGCCTCCCGCTGTCTGGGTATGACACTAATGATCAGAAGGGCTGGTGTTCACTGAGGACCTACTATACGCTAGACAGTGTTCTAACTGATAGCTCAGTTAAATTTCCCAGCGACCCTGGGAAGAAGCACTGTTACTGATTTCTGTTTTATACATGGGGAAACTGAGGCATGGAGATGTTAACTAACTAGTTCAAGGCTTCCCATCTATCAGGTGGAGGAGCCAGGATGGGAACCCACGCTGTCAGGCTCCAGAGCCCACATTCTTTACCACTTGCTCTAACTGGGGGTGTCCGTGTGTGTTAGTTTCCTGAGGCCGCTACAACAAATTACGATAGGCTTTGTGCTTCAAACAACAGAAATTTATTCTCTCATAGCTATGGAGGCCAGAAATCCGAAATAAGGTATCATCAGGGCCTGGTCCCTCCAGAGGCTCTCATTGTCCCTTCCAGCTTCTGGTGGTTCTTGGCGTTCCTTGGCTGTGTGGCATCACTCCAACCTCTGCATCTGTCGTCTCATAGCCTGCTTCCCTGTTTGTGTCAAATCCCCCTTGCCTTTCTCTTATAAGGACACCAGTCATTGTATTTAGAGCCCACCCTAAATCCAGGATGATCTGATCTTGAGATCCTTAATATAATTACATCTGCAAAGACCTTATTTCCAAATAAGGTCACCCTCAAGAGTATATGGGGATTAGGACTTGGACATATCTTTTGGGGGGACATAATTCAACCCACTATACCATGCTTCTACAGCAATCAGAGCAACAGCCCTTCAGGGAGGCAGTGGGCAGGGGCAGCGGCAGGTGGCCCTGGCTGCTGGTGCTAGGAAGCCGGGAAGCCCATTCATTCGCCACAGGTGTGTGCAGGGCAGGGGGTGGGGGGCGGAGGCAAGGTGGCCCCGGCCTTGTCTCACCCCTAAGGCGACTCTGCCAGGTGGGAATGACCTTCCAGAAAAGGAGACAGGCCCAACACACTGAGGTTGTGTGTGGCAGGGCTGAAAGTACACCCAGGACTGAGTGACACAGCCTAGTGGCCCCCACATGGCTTCTCTTGTAGGATATTCTAGAACAGTGGTCCCCAACCTTTTTGGCACCAGGGACGGGTTTTGTGGAAGACAATTTTTCCACGGACAGGAGGTGGGGAGCCGGGGGTTGGTTCAGGCGGTAATGCAAGCAATGGGGAGCGACGGGGAGCGGCAGATGAAGTTTCGCTCGCCTGCCCGCGGCTTACCTTCTGCTGTGCGGCCCGGTTCCTAACAGGCTGCGGACTGGTGCCGCTCCACGGCCCAGGAGTTGGGGGCCCCTGTTCTAGAATGAGAAGGGTGGCGAAGGCAGGCATCATTCATCCCAATTTTCCGGGGGAAATGGAAGTTCAGAGATGTTAACTGCACAAGATCCCGTAGCTGGGTGGCACCTGCCCTCACAGGTGCGCCCCCCGCTCCACACCCCACCCTTCAGGGCTGCTCCCATGGACCTCGCTGAGCGACCACAAGCAGAAATGTGTTTTGGAGGTGGTAGGAGGGGACCGTCTTATATCGAGGTGGCGATCTTCAGACTTGTCCCAAGGTGTTTTCGAGGGCTTTTTCCCAAGAATGCCACCAAGTGAAAAACTTGCTTGGCAAACCAGCTGCCTAACTCAAATGATTATCTTTTAAAGAAAGAAGCGATAAGAACTGTACACAGGACAAGAAAGTAAAATTTTACTTGTTTGGTAGGAGAGCTGGTGTCTTGGATGGCTAGTGCAACACAGACATTAGATCATTTTTGTTAAAGCATTTTGATCACAAAGGTGTGGGGAATCCCAGCTTGGGAATTATTAGTGATTTTGCATGAGTTCTCCAAGGTACTGGGCACACCTAAGTTTTAATTTTTACAGCATATGCATTTATTATGTTTAGACATTATATCGTGAATGCCTATTTATAGTAGAACATTTAGAAAATATAGACAAACAAAAGGAGGAAAATCTCTCTTAAGCTTACCACTCAGATAAACATTGCTAACATTTTGGTCTTTTTCTGAATAGGTATTTAAATTTATTCTATGGGCAGTTTCTGTTTCAGTGGCTGATTAATATTCTATTTTATGGAATACCCTAGTCCTCTAACTGGTCTCCTATTCTTTTATTCTTGGACAGGTCTTCCCCAATCTTTCATAGATAATGATGCAATAAACCTTCTCGTAAAACATTTTTTTAAAAAACCTGCATCAGATTACTTTACTTTAGGGTCAGTAACTAGAAGTGGAATCATTAAAATGGTATGACTCTGCCACGATCCCTGATGCACATTTTCAAAATTATCCTTTAGAAATATGATACTAAGCTAACGTCCATCAGCATCTTATTCCCCAACCAATACCAGCTACGTTACTTAACATCACAGAGGGGGGTGCAATGTGATACGCTTACCAGTGAAGTTGACCATCTTCTTCTCATAGGCTTATTGGCCATGTACATTGTTTCTGTGGAGAATGTCTGTGTTTTTCCTTTGCTCAGCTTCCTGGTGGAACATCTTCTGACCCTGGAGGTTGACTTTGGGAAGGAGTTTGCTCAACTTCTCTGACGCATCCTTTGGGGATGACATGACCACCGGAATCTCAGGCTGGGAAGGTTCTGAAGCTCTTCACAGGGCACTGTCTAGGGTGCCTTTTTCTTGTCCCTCCCAGAAATGAGTGAAAGCCTTGGGCATGGACGGGGCTGCTGCCGGGGAGGTGGGGGATACGGCAGAGCCCTTATCTTGCGGTACGCGGGCCTCTCACTGTTGTGGTCTCTCCCGTTGCGGAGCACAGGCTCCGGACGCGCAGGCTCAGCGGCCATGGCTCACGGGCCCAGCCGCTCCACGGCATGTGGGATCTTCCCGGACCGGGGCACGAACCCGTGTCCCCTGCATCGGCAGGCGGACTCTCAACCACTGCGCCACCAGGGAAGCTCCAGAGCCTTTATCTTGAGGGTCTCAGTTAGACAGTGAGCAGGAAAGAACAGCACCAGGGAGGAGAAGGGTGGTTAGGAGGCAGTGGTGTCTTAGGACCTGAAGGAGATGAGAAATTCCAGGAGGAAGGGCAGCCTGGTGAAAAGGACAGGGATTTGGGCACTCAAGCTGGTCGGCAACTATAGCGAAGACGTGGGTGGCAGTAAAAGGGAGTAAATGGTGTGAATTCAGGAATAAAGACCAAAGACAGCCTGTCCAGAGGCCATGCCAACAAGTGTCCTGGCCTTCACTGGGGTCCCCGGCGTCCCACTATGTAACTGCCGTGGGCTCCTCAGTCAATCTCCATGCCTCTGCCCTCACTGCCCTTCACTCCAGGGCTCTGCTCCCAAGGCACAGCTGTGATCATGGCCTTTTGCTGGATGTTCTCCACTGTTGCTGAGTGAAGTCCAGAGCTGGCTTCACACCCACCTTGCCAGCCTTCCTTCTGCCCCCTCTGGTCTCTCAGTATTTAGCTCCGCACCAAACATGTACTCTGAGCTTCCACACATGCTGTTCCCCGCGCCTGAAACGTTTTCTTTGCTCTTCACCATTCGAGAAACCCTTTTCTTGTGCTAAAAGTAAAAGCTACCCTCAGATTGAGCTTGAATTCTACCTAACCAGCTGGGTGAACTCGGAAAATATTTAACCCTTAGACCCTCAATTCAGGTGTGAAACAGGAATATTCATGTCTACCTCCCAGGGTTGCATTAAATAACTAAGAAGAAGTGTCAGGTAGACGTTCCAGTATTCATTCTCTCCTTTACTCAAGACGTGCTCATGGAGCAGCCACTCTGGTTCAGGCTGAACGGGGCAGAAATGTTCTCTATGTGCTCAGAGAGGGGCAAAGGGAATTACATACACAGTCATTGAGTTACAGTTGTGATATGGCTACACAGGAATTTGATAGGCCGCCAATAAATGTCACCTCTCCCCACCCCTATTTATTCTTTGTGACTCAGGGACACGATCATAAATTGCCTTTGTATGCTTTCTCATTGTTTGACTTTCTCAGCAAAAATAGTCTACTTTTATAACTGAAAAAGTCCAGTAAAATTTGTAATGCCTAAGTCCACAAAACCCCTTCTTTTTAAAGAAGAAGGGAAAAAGACAGCTTCGATATTACTTTCTTTTCAAAGCCTTCTGAGAAAGGCAGAAGGGTGGTTCCCTCCCTCTCCCACCCTGTTGACTCCCACTGTCCCTTCAAATGGGCCTTGACTGCCCCCGAATTGCACTGGGGGGCCAGGACACCCCGTGAGGGGTAGGGGCTCATTTGTCCGCCAGCCTGGGTTTACTCTGAGCCCTGCTACCCTCTGCTTTGGGTTGACCAGAGGCCCCATGTGTGGTCTCTCTCTCTCTCTCTCTCTCTCTCTCTCTCTGAGCCTCTTCATACCTGAGCCCCAGGGAGGCCCCACCTCCACCCTTGGCAGCCTCTCAGCTCAGCCGCTTCTCTTCCCCATGCTGAATTAGGCAAAACCTAACTCCGTAGGCAAGAGAATTGGGCAAAACAAACATATCTACTGACTTAAAAACAACCAAGCAATCTTGTCAATTTTTTACATTACTTTAGAATTCCACAAATCATAGGCATTATGCCATCTTTGACCCGAACTGCCTTAATCAACGATTTGATATCACTCTTCCCCTAATGTTCTTTTTGTTTTTAAATTTTTTTTTTATCTGCCTGCTCCTGGTCTTAGTTGCGGCACGCGGGATCTAGTTCCCTGACCAGGGATCGAACCTGGGACCCCTGCATTGGGACCATGGAGTCTTAGTCACTGGACCACCAGGGAAGTCTCTCCCTTAATGTTCTGATGGTAGCTCTGCAAAGCCAACGATCCAGAACTGTTGGTGTGAATGACATATCTTCGCTAATTGTCCACTACCCTGGCCTCCAGTCCTAGTCCAGCTCCTGGCCTCTCCCTGTGACTGTCTGCCTCTTTTAGGACCCTGTGAAAATGGGAGCGTCTGGGAGGGCGGAGGGTGCCACTGCCTTGACGGCCTCCACAGTCCTCTCTGCCAGGGGCCAAAGTCCACTTTCCTGAGAGGTGAGAAAGATGCAGCCCCAGGGCATCTTTGCAGAGGAGTGGGGGACCGACAGGAGGGACAGGAGGTCACATGCCCTGCCCTCTCAAGGAGGTTTCTATACACCATCCTGTGGAATTCCTAATAATCCCTAGATTTATGGCACAATTGTCACAAAGATTCTATCCATATTCCATCTTATTCGTCTTATAGGCAGGGTGAAGAGGAGCCAGAGATTATAGTCCCAACTTCCATAGGAAAATAGCGTCTCACATGTGCAGTCACATGTTCTTAGTGGCACAGAGAACACAGAAGAAGCCCTCCAGTCCCAGGGTGCAAGCCCAGCTCCCATTATCAGAGAGCTGCAGCCCATCGAGTGGGCTGTGGGACCAGGGTGGAGGAAGAGCTCATCTGGGCAGTCGCCGGGGTCCCAGGACAGCCAGGTAGTGGTGGTAGTATTCCAGGTAGAGTGGCTAGCCTCTGTGTAAGTATATCTGGAGAGAAAGGACAGGGGATGAATTATCCACAGTAATGGGTGAGTGCCTTAGCTCTCCTGTTCCTCCTGGGTCGGTGGGAAGTGCTGGGGTAGAGGAGGAATCTCACATGTAAAGGATTGTGAAGAGAGATTTGTCAGACTAAGTGTCAGCTACATGACGGAAGGTGAGTGTGTGGCCTGCAGATCACAGAATGTGAGGGGCAAAAGGAATGTGCAGGGGGGATGTGAGTACTAATATCAGCTTGAGTTTATGCAGGAGTGCCAAAGGAAATGAACATGTCTCTGGGTGCCTGGGAGGAATGTACAGGCAATATTGGGTAACAGTATACATATATATTTGATACGGAGGCATTCTTATTTAAGGTGTTTGCAGATGACACTGTGGGTTGAGAAAAATCATGTACACGTATATATGTGTATATATGTATATATGTGTGTGTGTATGTATATATGTGCATATATATGAACATACAGATTTGTCAAAATCCACAGCCATACAACTAACAATTCAAGTCATAAATCACATTAACCCCCAGAATATTAGCTAGTGATACTTTGCCCTATAAATAAACTACTATACTCAACAGAAGAGACAAAGGTCTAGATCACCATTGGTAAATTATCCATATCTACAGATGCCCCTGACATAGGGGCATCCTATCCCCCTGAAAAGGAAAGCCATGCTTCAGTGTCATAGGCTGACAAGCTATGTCCCAGGCAGCCTGGGACAGACTGCCATTAAACTCAGTAACAAAATCACATACCAAAGTATCATCTCTGAGTTTTCCCAATTCACGGTGTCATCTGCAAACACCTTAACCAAGAATGTCCACAAAACAAGTCCCAGTGACTCCTATACACTTCTAGTGGTGATGGACCGTCAGCCATAATTACTACCGGGCAATCCACTTTTCCTACAATACTCTAAGAATTATCAGTTCCATCTGCCACCTTCCGTACTACTGATAATATAAGAGCTTCATCACCTTCTGGTTCTGGTGAATCAACCACCACTCAAGTCTTTGGACAAACAGCCATGACATTCACTAAAGAAACAATTCTCTAGACACGTTTCAGATTTGTTAACAACAGTCCTCCGACCACCTATACCGAAAGTGATGGAAGAACTGCATCCCCTTCAAGTCCTCATCAACTGTCTACCACTTATTTTATTCCAGGAGAGACATCCACAACTTGCAATCCAAGTTCTGCTTCCAGCGAAAGCACTGTGAGTTCCACCACGACTTCCACTTGGTCAGAATCCACCATCTCTTCTGAGGGTTCCTACATCACAGACCTTCAGAGTTCCACCACCACTTTGGGCTGGACTGAATCCACAGTCTCTTCTGAGGGTTCCCCCACCAGAGGGGATGGAAGTTCCCCCCCAAATTCTGGTTGGTCTGAGTCCACAGTCTCCTCTGAGGATTCCCTCACCACAGCCACTGGAAGCTCCACCACCACATCTGGTTGGTCTGAATCCACACTTTCTTATGAGGGTTCCCCAACCACAGGCTCTGGGAGTTCCACTACCACTTCTGGTGGGTCTGAATCCACAGTGTCTTCTGAGGATTCCCCCACCACAGGCCCTTGGAGTTCTGCCACCACTTCAGGTTGGTCTGAATCCACAGTCTCTACTGAGGGTTCCCCAACCACAGGGGATGGGAATTCCCCCACAAATTCTGGATGGTCTGAATCCACAGTCTCTTCTGAGGGTTCCCACACCACAGGCGCTGCAAGTTTAACCATCACTTCTGGTTGGTCTGAATCTGCCATCTCTTCTGAGGGTTCCCACACCAGAGGCTCTGGGAGTTCCACTACCACTTCTGGTGGGTCTGAATCCAAAGTCTCTTCTGAGGATTCCCCAACCACAGGCCCTTGGAGCTTCACCACCACTCCTGGTTGGTCTGAATCCACTGTCTCTTCTGAGGGTTCCCCAAACACAGGACTTCAGAGTTCCACCACCATGTCTGGTTGGTCTGAATCCACAGTATCTTCTGAGAGTTTCCACACCACATATGTTGGTAGTTCCACCACTGCTTCTGGTTGGTCTGGATCCACAGTCTCCTCTGAGGGTTTCCTCACCACAGCCTCTGGGAGTTTCCCCACCAATTCTGGTTGGTCTGAATCCACTCTCTCTTCTGAGGCTTCCCCAACCACAGGCCTTCAGAGTTCTGCCACCAATTCTGGTTGGTCTGAATCCACAGTCTTTTCTGAGGGTTCCCACACCGCAGGTCTTCAGAATTCCACCAGAACATATGGTTGGTCTAAATCCAGAGTGTCTTCTGAGGGCTTCCCCACCACAGTTGATGGGAATTCCACCACCACTTCTGGTTGGTCTGAATCCACAGTCTCTTCTGAGGAGTCCCCCACCACAGGCCCTTGGAGTTCTGCCACCACTTCAGGTTGGTCTGATTCCACAGTCTCTTATGGGGGTTCCCAAACAACAGGCCCTTGGAGTTCCACCGCCACTTCTGGTTGGTCTGAATCTACAGTGTCTTCTGAGGGTTCCCACACCACAGGCCCTTGGAGTTTCACCACCACTTCTGGTTGGTCTGAATCCACAGTCTCCTCTGAGCATTTCCTCACCACAGCCTCTGGGAGTTCCCTCACAAATTCTGGTTGGTCTGAATCCACCGTCTCTTCTGAGGCTTCCCCAACCACAGGCCTTCAGAGTTCCACCACCAACTCTGGTTGGTCTGAATCCACAGTCGCTTCTGAGGGTTCCCACACCACAGGCCCTCTGAGTTCCACCACAATATCTGGTTGGTCTAAATCCACAGTCTCTTCTGAAGTTTTCCTCACCACAGCCTCTGGGAGTTCCCCCACAAATTCTGGTTGGTCTGAATCCACAGTCTCTTCTGAGGGTTCCCCAATCACAGGGCCTGGGAGTTCCACCACCACTTTTGATGGGACTGAATTCTCAGCGTCTTCTGAGGGTTCCCACACCACAGCCACTGGGAGTTCCACCACCACTTCTAAATGGTCTGAATCCACAGTCTTTTCTGAGGGTTTCCACACCACAGTTGCTGGGATTTCTACAGCCCCATCAAGCAATGGAGAGACATTCACTGGCCCAGCTGGATCAAGACAGACTGCCACTGTTGTTACTCAGAAAACCACAGATCACAACACCATATCTGATTCTCCTCAGCTCATGGACTCACCTACAACAACAGTTTCTAAAGGGGATGGAAGTCTTGTGTCCACTTCACGTCCAGTTGAATCCATTACCACATCCAGTGGTGATGAACAAACAACGACATTTTATATTGAAACCACTGTGTCCACGACTCTCTCAGCGCCATCAACACACACACTCTCCTCTTATTCCTCATCTTCTACACCTTTAAGTTCTGAGCAACTTTCTACCACCACCTCCAGCACTGGACACAACACAACAGCAATTACTGAAATGCCCTCGGTCCTCACGACAATTTCCAAATCATCTAAATCAACCATTTCGTCTGGAACTTCCTATCCTGGGCATTATGGTAGCGTTGCTTCCTCTTCAAGCTCCAGCCAGCTGTTTACCACCCCCTCTGTCTCTGCACAGACAACCACAGGCCTCACCAAGGAAACCACATTTTCTACCTCTACTCCTGATTCATCAAAACCTACAGGTAACTTGAACGGCACTGTTACTGAAGGGAATGAAATTTCTGCTTCCACATCAAGGCCTAGAGAATCCTTAATCACTTCTGGTGGTTATGGACACATGACCACATCTTCTCCTCCAGGATCCACTTTCTACACAACCTCCACAGAGGGGTCCACACCATCATTCTCTATCCCTTCTTTGCATAGTACATACAATGCAAGTCCTTCCGCATTAAGCTCCAGTGAGATCTCTACCCACATTGTGGTCTCAGAACCTATCACCATGACTGCCAAAGAGGAGTCAACTTCTGGCTTTTCTCCTCCTCTGTCCTCCACTTCACCTGGCTCCACTGGTGCTCCAGTCCCTGGTTTCAGTACCATTTCAACTCTGCGTCCCCCACTCACTGGTACACACACAGCTGTGATGACAACCCACTCTCCAGCTATGACAACAAGTAAGTCTCCTTGTTTGTCACTCTATGGGTTCCTCCTGCTCATCTTCCCTTATCAGCTAATCAGTTTTGTACTCCTTGTGATCTTGTTCCACACTTCCAGTGCCTTTTTGTTACCAATGTACGTCATCCATGCAGATGATGTTGCTCCCTTTTGATTTGTAGGGCACTTGTTTTCTTTGTGTGTCCTCTATTTTTTTTAAATTTGTTTATTTTATTTTTGGCTGCTTTGGGTCTTTCCTGATGCACGCAGGCTTTCTCTAGCTGTGGCGAACCAGGGTTACTCTTCGCTGCGGTGTGTGGGCCTCTCCTGTCACGGAGCACGGGCTCTAGGCTCACGGGCTTCAGTAGCTGTGGCTCGCGGGCTCAGTAGTTGTGGCACACGGGCTTAGTTGCTCCATGGCACGTGGGATCTTCCCAGACCAGGGCTCAAACTCATGCCCCCTGCATTGGCAGGCGGACTCCCAACCACTGCGCCACCAGGGAAGCCCCTTTGTGTGTCCTCTTTTATCTCTTGCTTCCTTCCTCTCTGTTGTCCCTCTTCCTTTCCCTACTCTCTCCTGGGGGTTGAGGTGGTGACAAATGGATCTCGGTTGCTGCATGATCATCTGGTCCCATCCCCATCTTTCAATGCAGTGTCTGAACGATGGGACTTGGAACAGGAGTCAATGTTTTTGTGTTTTGGGCTTCCATGGTAACCTCTGTGAATGTTCTACCCCTTCTCAGGGCAGTGCTACAATGGGGCCACTTGGAACGGAGAAGAATGTGCCTGTACCCAAGGCTACTTTGGTTACCAGTGTCAGTCCCTCTTGGAATACTTATTCATAGGTAAAGACCTTTCCTGAGACTTGTAGATCATCCCCACATCCCTTAACCACTTAAAATAGGAGGGCAGCACTGGAAGGATCATTTGCTACCACTGCTTAATTGTGCAGGTAGAGGAGAAAATGTGACTTTCACCCAGACCAAAACGCAGGTAGAACATGGACCTTCTGCCTCCCCCTTCTGGGTCCTTTTCACTAGCTAACCTGCCTCTCTCATCAGGATGATCATCTGCAGGCCTCCATTTAGGTCTCACTGGGTTGTAATCCTGGCCACTAGCTCTTCCTGGTATACAGAGGCAAAGGGCAGAAGTTTCAGCTACTCCTACCTGCCTTTTGAGTTTCCATCCTCCCTCCTACACACTTTCTCTACTTCCCCAAAGCCAATAGATGAAGAATTAACTAATCCTGCAAGGCATTACTGGGAGGGTGCTGTCTCATGCATAATGTTTCCTCTTCCCACAGAAGTCCCAGAAAAAATCAATGCCACTGTAGAACTGAGAGTGAAAGTAACTAACAGAAATTTCACAGAAGACCTAAATAACATATCCTCCCATACATACCTGAATTTTGTTCAACTATTCAAGAGTCAGGTAAGAGCAGAGGAAGCCTAGATTCACCAATGTGAGAGGGGATGCCAGGGCTCATCTTGACTTACTGTTCAGGGCTTCTCAGCTCTTGGGTCCCTTCAGCCTAAGTCCTGAGAGGGGGGCGGTTCCTCTGAGAACCTCCTTCCTTGAGCCATACCCCTCCAACACATCCTGGAAGAGGGAACATCCCTCTGCCTTCCCTTCCTTCTTTCCTATGGGCTAATACAGGGGCTCCTTGGGGAAAGAGAACAGGGGCTGCTGCACACTCCAGGCTTCTATGAGCTCATCTGTCTTGTTTCTTTCAGATGGATAAAGCTTACAGGAGCAAAGACTTTCCACAATACAGAGGCGTGATCATTAGGAAACTACTGTGAGTATGGGGGTGGAGAGATTTAGAGACTATGGGAAGCTCCTTCTCTCTTGCCTGCTCTCCTGTCTCCTCCTATCATGAATGATTCGAGTATCAGTACCTGGCTGGGTCAAAAAGGTCCTCAGCTAGAAGGCAACACCTGAGGGCTCTGAGACCATGCATTCATTCATTCAGCACTCATCCAAGTAACAAACTAGTATTGAAAGCCTACCCTGTGCTAGGTGCTGGGAGCACAGTGGTTCTGGTCTTCATGGAGCTTAGAGTGGCAGAACACAGGTAGCAGAATGGCTGTGCAGTCTGTCTAGAATTATGGTAAGGAACACACAAGGTGCAGTGGGAGAGGTCCCAAATGCAAGCTCAGTGAGATGGAGGGAAATCCTCCTGGAGGAAGTGACAGCTAAGCTGAGGCTTGAAGGATGAGGAGAAATGAGCCAAGTAGAAGGAAAGGAGGAGGAGAGTGTTACAAGAGGAAATCAATGACGATGAGCCTAGAGGTGAGTAGATTCCAAGAGGGTAGATTCCAAGAACATAAAGCACACTTGGCTGCTTGAGGACAAAGGGGTCATGGTGGGAGAGGAGGTTAGAAAGGTAACCTGTGCCAAGCTATTTAGATGTGAAGCATCAGCAATTGTGGCCCATTGGGATAGTATCCAATTTGCACTGCAGACAACTCAATTTGGCTACAGGGCTGAGAATGGGTGGACAGAGGAGGGAGATGATAGCAGCCTGGACCTGAGAGGTGATAATGAAGAAGAAAAGTATCCAGTGTGAAAGGTCTTTAGGGGACAGGACCAGCAGATCATGGGAGTTTGATGGGTGTTTTGAGAAAAGGAGGAATGACACCAGATTTCTGGGCTTCTGGGAGTGCGGGGTGCCCTTTGCTGAAATGAGGAACATAAGGAAGAGCAGAATGGGAGACGAAGATGATGAGTTTGGCCTGGGGGCCCAGCCACGTGGAGTGGCTGAGTGATGGAGCAGCTGATGGTCAAACATGGGATAGGAAGGGTCTACAGTGGAGGCACTGGTGTTGGCATCCCTAGATAGACATCGCTGGAAGCCCTGGGAGTAAACCAGATGGCCGGGGCCGTCGTCACAGCACAGAAGCGAAGATGTACCAGGGAAGGAGCATGGGAAGCCCCAACATTGAAAGGATAGGCAGGAGAATCAGAACTCTGAGAGGAGAGTGCAAAGAAGCAGACAGAGGGGTGGGAAGGGAGCCTGGGGGTGTCAGGTCCCAACATGTCCAGGGCCCTTTGGGTTCCATAGCCTAGTGTCCTCCACCCCCACCCAGCATCAGAGCCATTGTCTCCATCTCCCTTCTGGCTCAGGATTTTGTTGTTTCAAGTCCTCCTGGGTCCTGCTCCTGACTTCTCTGTCACAATGGCTGTGACTAGTGATGGACCTTGTCTCAAGTTCTCTCTGCTGAGAGCATTGCTGACTGTCTAACAAGAAGCTTCTGGGTTGAAATCCAACGTTTCTAAAGCAGCTTCACGTTTCTTCATTTCTGAACGCTTACCTTTTTGGTTTTGAAAATATAATCCAATAGCTTCTACTTTACATTTTTTAATTAAAAATTTTTTCATTGTAGTAAAATACCCATAACATAAAGTCTGCCATTAACCACTGAATTCGCCATTTTAAGTGTACGGTTCAGCAGCGTTAAGTCCATCCACATTGTTGTGCAACCACCACCGTCCTTCTCCAGAACCTTTTCATCTTCCCAAACTGAAGCTCTGTCGCCATTCAACAATAGCTCCCAATTCCTCCTCATCCCACCCCTGGCAACTACCACGTTACCTTCTGTCTCTACAAATCTGATTACTCCAGGGACCTCATATTACTTCTCATAAATACTCATAGAGTAGTTGTTTCTTTGCGACTGGCTTATTTCACTTAGCATAATGTCCTCAAGGTTCATGCATGTTGTAGCATGTCTCAAAATTTCCTTCCTTTTTGAGGCTGAATAATATTCCATTGTGTGTACAGACTACATTTTGTTTATTCATTCATCCACTGATGGGCGCTTAAATTGCTTTCACCGTTTAGTTTTTATGAATAACACTGCGATGAACATGGGTGTACAAATATTTCTTCCTGCCTCTGCTTTCAATTCTTTGGGCTAGATGCCCAGAGGTGGAATTGCTGGACCATATGGTCATTCTGTTTTTAAGTTTCTGAGGAACCATCGTACTGTTTTCCACAGTGGCCGCACCATTTTACATTCCCACCAACGATGCACGAGGGTTCAGTTTCTCCGCATCTTTGCCCAACAGCTTCCATTTTTAGGAATGAATTCCACCCATTGGCATATATTGTTATCACAGTTTACTCTGTAGCCTCCCTCTAGGTTGTTACCTGCTGGAGGGAAGAGTCTCTATTCTGTCCTGCCTCTGGGACATATGGCTAATTGTTTCTCATCACCTCTCTTGCTTCTTGGGCCCTGCTTGCTGGGAGGGCGGGCAACACAGGGTAGCTGACGATTCCTAATTCCAGCAAAGGCAGCGTCGTGGTGGAACATGAAGTCGTCATGGAGGCAAACTTCACTTCAGAGTTTCAGGAGCTGTTTGCAAACCTCACTAAGATCATAAAGGCCAAGGTTATGAATGAGACCAGAAAGCTACCCAGTCATTCTGAAGCGTGCAAAAGTAAGCCCATCTAAAACCCCTTGATGTTGGTGGGGAAAGGATGGGAGGGGTCGCTTAGAGAGGTCTCGGCCCCATCCCCACACCTCACCTCTCTCCTCTCTTCCGGAGCTCCAGAGACCTCCCTCCCCAGCAGTCAAGCCCGGATACCTTCCGCAGACTCTGTGCTGCTGCCAGCAGTCCCTCCCAGTCCCGGGCTGAGGTTGTCACCAGCCCTAATGTCCCCATCTGAGCAAGCTCACAGGCCCAGCTGCATCTGGGGATGGCCAAGATCCTACTAGCCTTGTTCCCGCAAGGAGGAGGGGAAGGCTGGCTGCCCCCAGGGGGCAGAGGCGCCATGTCTATTTTGTTCTTTCCCACCACCCTGGGCAGACATCTCATTCCTGTGCTACAATGAGAAGGACACCTTCGTGAATGAGACCGTGAAGCTCGGCTTTGACCTGCAAGGTAAGCAGCTCCGCAAAGTGTGGATGGTAAACCTGAGGGCTAGAGGGCGTGTTCACCAGGCTGACGCTTCCTGCCCGCCCCCCACCCCCAGGGCAATGCACTCAGAAAGTTGCGAAGGAATTCGCCCAATTCTACTACGTGGATGATCTGAATGGGAAGCTGGCCTGTGTGACCAAGTGCACCCTGGGGACGAAGTCGCAAATGAACTGTCACCACGGCAGGTGCCAGCTTCAGCGAAGTGGCCCCCGTTGCCTGTGAGCATCTACCCTCTCTGGTGGCAGGGCCCCACTCTCCCCGACAGTCACCCAAGGCGGCAGGGTGGGAGCGGGCAGAGCTCGCAAGGCACCCCCTCCCCCCTCCTCTACACCCCTCTTTCTTCTACCCAGGTCTCCCATCTTCCACCCCACCAGAGGGAGAGGGAGGCGCAGATTATAGACAGGCATCGTAGCACTGAGCAAGCCCCTTCCTGAAAACGCCAGTTACCAGTTTCCAAATCTGTATCCATGGATCTCTATCTCCATCTGTCATCCGTTTCCCTGACGTCATCCCAGCCACCGTGCCATTATCACCTCCCGCTGTAGCTGGGACGCTACATTCGGGAGATCATAAATTAAAGTACAAAATATAAAACACGGTAACGGGCTGTCAAAGTGCCAACTACTTAGTGTTTAGATGGGTGAACATCACGTGTTTGGGACGAGGTACCGGCGCTCTCGGATTCTGAATTCCTGCTCCGCAGATCTGTGGTCCCTGCACACCCTCCCCGCCCCTTAGCCTTGAGAGTCAGGGAGAGCACCCAGCAACTGTCCTCAGAGGGAGAGCTGGTTTCCTGTGCTTTGACATTGATTTTTTTCTTTCGGGAGATTGGGTGGGCGAGGGATGCTGGTGGGCTGGCCTGAGCTTGTGTGTGTCCCCAGGTGCCTGAACTCGGACACGCACTGGCACTGGGGAGAAAGCTGTGAATTCAGCACCAGCAAGAGCATGGCGTATGGGATCGTAGGGGCCGTGGTGGTGCTACTGGTGGTCTCGGTGGTGGTCCTGGCCATCTCACTCAGCCAGTCCCAGAGAAAACTGCACAGGTGAGCTTCTGGCGCTGGGGCGGGGCCTGGGGAGAGGGGACCACAGTCAGAATAACGTGAGGCTCTGCTCCTTCCAGCTGAGCAGTCAACTGAGGCCCAGGGCAGCCTGCTGATCTGGCAGGACGTGTCTGTTTGGCAGAGAAATGGAAACAAAAACATATGTACTGAAATTGGATTATGTAATCAAATTACCTGGTGCTTCTTATCACCTTGGCTTCCCTAGAGCAACACCGTCACACTCGGACACTGGGAAAGACCGCCGTCGCTTTCCCCCAATTGTAAAATGCATAAGACCCACCTGAGAAGGTTGAGTAATGCTCAGCACAGCACCTGGCCGGCAATCGAAGGGAACTGCCCTGACTCTAGTCCAATGCCCCCATCTCACAGATAAGGACACTGAGGCCCACTGAGGAGTTGGGGGGGCCAGGCCGTGGTGACATCCCCAGGAATGCTTTTTGTTTTCTGCCGCTGTCGCTGGGGGCAGTCTCCTCCCTGACTCAGGGCTTGGCCAGGACAGCCCCTTCCGGAAGCCGGAGGTTCAGAGGCCTCTGAGCCCCCTCCCCTGCCTCCCTGCCATGAGCTGCTCACGGCATTTCTGTTGGCAGGCAAGAGAACAACCTGTCTCGAGACTGGCAAGAAGAAGATGTCCTTGTCAGCTTCCAGAGCGCCGGCGTCTGGGAAGGTAGATCTCGTCAGGGGCCAGGACGGGGCAGGCTGGAGGGTGTAGAAGTGCCAAAGTCGGGCTCAGTGGGGCTGCGGGTGACACGCGCGCACACCCTGCCAGGTCGCCCCACCTCTGCTGCAGAAGCCAGGCTCCTCTGCAGCCTCCTGACCCCGAGCCTCCACGGGCAGCCCCTGCTGGCCCTCCGGCCTTTTCTCGCTCCTCCCCGTCAAGTTCCGTGCACTCCAGTCTGTGGCCCATGCCTTTGCATAGACTGGGCTGCTTCCGGTGGTCTGAGTCTCTGCGCACCCGCATCCCACCCTGTTTCCAAAATCCGGTTCATGAGCTGCCCCTCCGTGGAGCTCCGCGTGGGTTCAGCCTGCTCCGGCTCCCAGAGCTGCTCCCGGCCCTGCACCCAGCTGCGGTGGAAAACCCTTCCCAGTACTTCCTGACACACATGACGGAGGGATTCCAGGGATGGCTGAGAGCCTGATCCTGCCCCCGGAGGCCACCCCCAGCACACCAGACGCACACAGTTAATAGGATGACAGGGCCACGGCCAGGGCTTGACGGGGCATAGATGTACGTGCACCAGCCCAGCGTGGGGCGGGGGCCAGACAAGGCTGCGGAGGGGCATCCCCTGAGCTGAGAGCCAGGGCAGTGGTGGGGAGTAAGCCATGTGTTTCCTGCTCCCATGAACATACAGCCCAGTGGGCAGCGAGGCCTTGTCCCACGATGGGAAGGGAAAGGGCTTTCCCGGCAGGGGTCCCTACTTAAGAAAGGACGTGGAGGTGGGAAAGAGCACGGTCTGTGGGGGGGGTCTGACCCCCCAAGGGCGGGTCAGTGGGACGGGAGAATGACAGGGCCAGGTCAAGGCTGGTCAGTGGGCCATGATGGGGGGACACACAGGAGGGGCTTTAAGGGAGGGGGACCAGACTTCGTTCTGAGCAGCTCACTCAGGAGGGTCTAAGTGGGACAGCATGAAAGTGGGGAGTCCAGGGAGGGAGAAGCACAGCACCACAGGTGAGGGACGATGAGGCTGAGCGGGGGTGGCATAGACCGGGAGGCGTGGACAGCAGATGACATAGCTCAGATGCCAGTGAGTCAGGCAGGGCGTGTTGTTTGCAGGCTCTGGGCGGGGATGACGGGGCGCAGTGGGGAGAAGCAGCAGGTGGGTCGCGCTGGGCGGGGGTGGGAGGGCAGGGTACAGGGAGGGGGAAGCACCCCAGATCTGGCCAGTCCGAAGCCTGGGGACAGGCCTGCGGCCTGTGGGCAGCACTGGGGGTCAGCCTAGTCCACGGTGGGGAGACAGTGGGCGAGGAGGGCAGGTGGAGGGCCGCGTGGGGGATCTTGAAGGAAGCAGCAGAGGAATGTTCTGGAAGATGCCAGGAGGACCCGGAGCCTGGGGCCCGGAGGCCGAGGAGGAAGTCTGTCCGCAAGATGGGCACAGTGGGTGCTGGACACGTGCCAACTCAAACAAGAGATTCCAGGCGCAGCTGCTTTGTGTCTGCTGTGGCTACCGTTGCCATGAGGAAGTGTGCATGGTGACCGCAAGCAGTCCCGTCCTCCTGCCCCACCCAGACCAAGCGGCCCCTGGGCCTGGGGCCCCTGCTCACCAGCCACGACTTTTGACCCCAGAGCATGTCGGAGGGCTGCCGCTCTGGTGCCCTCCTGTTCCCGCGTGACTCTGGGCCAGCTCCCCAGGTCCCCTCCCGAGCCTCAGACAAGCTGTGCTGCTGGGAGGACGGATGGGCAGTGGGAAGGGAGTTTAGGGCAGCTCTGGGGCTGACTCTCCAGAGCTGGCCCTTTTACTGGAAAAAAACCCTCCTCTGGGCGTCTTTGGCTTCCCCCAGGCTCACTCTCACCCCAGTACCTCTCCCTACAGGTCAGAATCTGCAGGGGGACACGTTTGGCCTTGAAAATGTCTACAGACACTTCCAGCCTTCCCTGCAGAACGTGGACCCCAGCACAGAGGTGACTCAGGAGCTACCCCCCCCCCAGCTAGGGGCTGCTCCCCTGTCCCCCACCCCCTGGGGCTGCCTGGGGAGGGCGGGGCACCCTCGGCCCAGAGGGCAGGTCGCTCCCCGGGGACGCAGCCATCACTACTGGCCCCTCAGCGGTACCTCCTCTCTCCCACCCCCCAGCTCCACATTCAGAGGCCCACGGTGGTGACAACTGCTCAGTGAGGGGGACAGGGGCTCTCACCCCTCACCCAGATCTGGACGACGAGATAGCGGCTGACAGAGCCCTCCACAGGTCCCAGGGCCGCCAAGAGGAATCAGACGTCAGGGCCCAAGGACAGTCCTCTCAGTGCTGCTGGGTTTGCCCCATCCCCACTGTTGTGACCACCCTCTGCTCCCTTGCCCTCCATCCAGGAGCCCCAAGGCATCTTGTTTGCTCTATGGTGACACCCACTCTGGAATTTCCTACCATAAAAGAGCAAATCTTAGGGCTTCCCTGGTGGCGCAGTGGTTGAGAGTCCGCCTGCCGATGCAGGGGACATGGGTTCGTGCCCCGGTCCGGGAGGATCCCACATGCCGCGGAGCGGCTGGGCCCGTGAGCCATGGCCGCTGAACCTGCGCGTCCGGAGCCTGTGCTCCGCAACGGGAGAGGCCACAATGGTGAGAGGCCCGCGTACGGCAAAAAAGAAAAAAAAAGAGCAAGTCTTAAAGTGCAGAGTGTAGCCTGAGTGGCCTCCTCCCCTCCCCTGCAGGGCAGGGGCCCGGTTGCAGGCCTGCATGTCTGGGAGGGTCCTTCTCAAGAGAGCACTCCTTCCAAGGTTGGAGGCTCGGCCCCTTCCTGTGCCCCACATGTGGGGCAGTGAGCCCTTTGTCTGCTCTAAGCAGGGGCAGTGGCGGGCCCACCTCTGCCTGAGGTCTCTGCGGCCGAGAGTGGACCTAGGGCCCAGGGAGGGGGGGAGCCCCCAGAAAGGCCAAAGAGTGAGTGCTTTGCCCTGCTGACCTTGAGAGGGGCCTAGGTCACTCCAGATGACCAGAGGGGCTGTGCTTACCTGTGAACCCACAGACCCAAGAACTCTCAGCCATCCTGGGACTGGGCACTGGCCCAGCTGCGTCCATGACCTGCACCCTGTGACCTGGTGGGGTACCCATAACGGCAGTAAAGCTGGCTTGAGAAGAGGGGAGAGGGGTCTCATTCCCTGGGGCTGGAGTCGAAAGCAGGGCACCCTTCTCCTCGGAGGCTCAGGCCCACCCTCTCCTCCACCTTCCACGTCCCTCCCGGGGTCCCATTAGCTCTTCCAGGCTGCTTCAGGCCCTGTGCCTGTCCCTTCAGAGTGATGGCAAATCTGATGGCCTGTGTGCCTATGTGCTGCCCAGCCAGGGAGGGGCTCCCCTTCCCTCTGCCCTTTGGCCTGGAACAGAGCTGAACCTCCAGTCATTAGTGAAGCTTCCACGCTTCCTCAGATGACCCCCAGCTCTCCGGTGTCTCAGGATCAAAGGGCTTGGGGCCCATTTATTTCTGGGATATCTTGACCGACTTTCATTTCGTCAATCCCCGAAAGGGTGTAAGGCAGGTACGCTGCCTTCCAGACTCAGTCACCAGTCTCCAAAGTCGAGACTGGTGACAATGACACTCTGCCTGCTGCCTCTGGTCCTTCAGCTCCCACCCCCACATGGTGAATGACGCCCGCCCACCCACTGCCCTCACAGCCCCAGCCCTACCATCTCCTGGACCTGCCCACGCCCAGGGAGGGCTGTGTCTTGGGGCCACAGTTGGGGGTACCCTCAGCCTCCTGGCCCTCGCCTACTCCTCGCCCCTCCCCTGTGAGATTTGGGGGAAGAGCCAGGGCTTTGGGGCTCATCTGAGTTAGCCTTAGCCTCTCTGAGCCTCAGTTTCTGCTCCAGAAAGTGAGAATAAGAAAACTGACTTGCGGACTTCCCTGGTGGTGCAGTGGATAAGACTCCACACTCCCAATGCAGGGGACCCAGGTTCAATCTCTGGTCAGGGAACTAGATCTTACATGCGTGCCACAACTAAGAGTTTGAATGCCACAACTAAGGAGCCCTGGAGCCACAACTAAGGAGCCCACCTGCCTCAACTAAGACCTGGTGCAGGGCTTCCCTGGTGGCGCAGTGGTTAAGAATCTGCCTGCCAATGCAGGGGATACGGGTTTGAGCCCTGGTCTGGGAAGATCCCACATGCCACGGAGCAACTAAACCCGTGTGCCACAACTACTGAGCCTGTGTGCCACAACTACTGAAAGCCCTTCAGGGCTTCAGCAGGCACAGCCCCTTATTTATTTTTTAAAATAAACATTAAAAAAAAGAAAAAGAAAACAGACTTGTCAGGGATGGAGACTCAGACAGAATGCCCCAGGCATGATCCGTGGCACATGACGGCTGTTCAGTCAATGGTAGGGTCTGTCCTTACCCCGCGGATATGCCCCTCCAACCCCCTCGCACCTCCCACCCCTGCCCCAGATGCCCGGGGCTCTCCCTTACATGACACAAGACAAATGTCTTACATCTCAACTCTCTCCAACTCTCGTCCTGGCCATTTCTGCGTCACCCCGTCCCTGCCTTGTGCCCTGAGGTTGTCACAGGGCTGTCAGGCATCCCGGAATCAGGGGAAAGGCCACTGCTGTAGCCAAATGGGCACAAGATAGGGTTTGGGGACAAACCCTAACCCTAACCCAGATTCTAATCCTGCCATGAAGCAGCCGTGTGCCATGGGGCAACTCAGTTTGTCTCTGGCCTCAGTTTCTCCCCCTAAAGGACAAAAGTTGGGGTCTCTAGGATTCCTTCCAACTCAGCTGCCCTGGGCTCCATGGCCGTAGGACTGGGTTCAGGTTGGCAGAAGATGATAACGGGTCCTCGTTGGACCCTCCAGGATCTACTCTGCCCCTCACCTGCCCCCAGAGAAAGAGGGAAGGGAACAAAGGCTGAAATCAAACTGTGGCCTCAGGATTCCCACCCTCTAGGGGTGTCATCCTGGGATCGCCTGGGTGAGGAGGGAAGGGAGTTTGGGGGCCGAAGTGGGGGGCTTGTGCTGGGCCCTGTAGATGCCATTCAAACAGCCATGTCCTGGCCTGTGTCCTGCCCTAGGTTCACGACCCCAGGAGCAGTGGGGGCTCCTGACACCCTGTCCCCGACCCTGGACAACTCTCCTTCAAGGAGAAAATGGGGTGAGGGAGGGGGAGAGAGCACACCTAAGCATAATCATGGAGCCTGTGGCCTCCTTGGTCCAAACCTGCCCACAGGAGGCAGGGCCTTCTCTGGGGGCCAGCCTGAGGGCTGACTGGGCAAATGAAGAGGATGGAGGTGGGAAGAGGGTGAGGCAGGCTGGGGCAGGGCGGAGCAGTGGCTTGGGAGTGCGGCACTGATTTGAACCCTGCCACTCCTTCGCTTAGATTCCCAGGGTAACAGAACCAATAGCTGCTATCTTATCTGTAGTAAGACTGACACCCTCTTTCCGGAACTTTCAATGCCTTCCAGACTCTTAGTCACTTATCTCTAATGGGGGCATTTGGGGCACTGTTATGTGCCTTAGGGAAGATCTTTCCCGCCTCCCTCTTAGATGCCTCCACCCTCCCCTGCCCCGCCCTCTTTCTTCCTGCTTCTCCCTTCCCTCTTTCTGGCCCTCTCTTCCCTTCCCTCTCCCTTTCTTCCCCTTCTATTCTCCCCACCTTTCCTCCATCAACCCTTAGCCTCTAACCACTTTCTGCACACTGGGACTCATCGCATCTCTGGCCTCAGTCTCCCCCTCTGTGAAATGGAGCCTTTCAGACTCTCTGCTCCTGTTGCCCAGGATTCTGTGGCCTTTTCTCTGGGCCTGGCATTCACTGGTCTGGAGACCCCTGACCAGCTCTGAGTGGCATCTGACTCTCCCATGTTTCTTCTCTGGGGACCCGGAACCATGTACCTCCTCAGGCTATGGGGCTAAAGATGGCAGGATGGGGTGTGGGCCGTGAGCTACATCCTGGTGGCCTGTGCTCGGCCTTTCCCTTTCCCAGAAGACACACCCTCTCCCGCTGCCCCCGCTTTCAGCACACCCCAGTTATATTGTACATGAAAGAAACATGAACCATTTCAGCCCAGTGCAGCCCTGTCCAGCCTTAGCAAGTGCCTTCTCGCCTTCCACACGAATGGGACCAAGGCCTGGTTGCTCAGTCCTCTGTCTACAGCAGGTCCCTCTGTCCTTTCCGCCCTCCCCCTTATCCTCACCTGCCTGACATCATCTGACCTGGGCCCTTTCATTTGCCCCTGGTCCCTGTTTCCACCACCATCCCACCCTTGTCCTCCTTCTGAGAGTCTGGGGAAGACAGACTCAAGCGTCTATCCCTCCCACACCCCCTATCCCACCCCGAATAAGGCCCACCTCCTCTGAGGGAGCTTCCTGGGGGTCTCCACTAACTTCTCTCCCCTAGAACCCACCCCTGCGACCACAGGTGACCAGAAAGAGATTGTATGTGCTTCCTGTGGTTGCTGTAACACATTCCCACAACCCGAGTGGCTTAAAAGGACAGGAGTTTATTGTCTCACAGTCACAGAGGCCAGAAGTCCAAAACCAAGCTGTCAGCAGGACGCGCTCCCTCTGAGGTTGGCAGGGAAGTGTCTGTTCCGGGCCTCTGCCCTGGCTTCTGGTGGCTGACTGGCGATCTTGGTGTCCCTTGGCTTGTGGCCACAGCACCCTTATCTCGCCCTTTACCTTCATGTGTCCTGCTGCCTGTGTGCACATCTGTGTCCAAACATCCCCTTTTCGTAAGGAAGCCAGTCATTTTCAATTAGAGGCCCACCCTACTCCAGTGTGACCTCATCTTAACTAATTATATCTGCAATGACCCTATTTCCAAATGTCACATTCTGTGGTACTAGGGGTTAGGACTTCACCATATGAATTTGGGGAGGGGGACACAATTCAACCCATAACAGAGGCCATGAGGAGTTTCAAGCACGGGAGTAATCTGACAGATGTGTTTTGAAGAGATCCCTCTAGCTGTGGTGTAAAGGACTGTTTGGTGTGGGAGCCCAAGTGGGAAGCAAGGTGGGCGGCGATGATGCTGAAAACTCCAGCCTCTGTGCACTGGTGCCCAACTGAATCTCAGAGACAGAGTTTCGGGTGAAGTAGAAAAGAATAGCTTTATTGCTCTGCCAAACAAAGGGGGACACAGCGGGCTTGTGCCCCTCAAAACTGTGTGTCCCAACCTGGAGGGATTTGGTGAGGAGTTTTATAGCAATGTTTCAAAGGCAGGATTGGCGGTAAGGATTAGGGTATGTGAAGGGCCTGCACTCATTTAATCTGATCTCAGGTAGTCTCTTGATGAGCTTCTCTGGTTCCTTTAGTCTGGCCTCAGGTGGTCTTCTCTGGAATGAAGAATACTAACGTCTTCCATTTGTTGGGGGTTTTAGTTCTGTAAAGAGCTCAAAGGTATTGTTCTGTGTATTCCTTGTGGTGGAACCAGGATCTGCCCCAAGGCTACACCATTGTTTCTCAGCAGCTCCTCCCTTGTCTCTGCATCCCCTCTCTTCCCTGATTAGCAACTGTTCGAATCTGTCCTTTGGGACTCAGGGAAGGTCGTGGAGGCTGGAGTCTATTCCCTACAAACAAGAAATGGGGGACACAGAAAGGCTTCCATGTCCAGGGGCTCCACAGGGTCCTGCTCAGTTTCAGGGAGGCTGTGGCAGTAATCTCGGTGGGAACTGACAGCAGTGCTGACCTGGGACTTAAAGGAGAAATGGAAAAAAGTGGGCCTGTTCAGGATCTACTCTGCAGGAAGCTGGCTGATGGAGCAGATGAAGGAGGTGAGGGGGAAACAGAACTGGGATGCCTTCCAAGCTGCTGGGCTTCAGCAGCTGGTAGAAGGTTGCTTTCTGAGAGGTTGTCTAGCATAGAAGATAGAAGTCAAGAGTTCTGTTTTGAACAAGGCTGGGATGCCTAGATCATCACGTGATGTCTGCCATTGAGAGGGGAGGCCAGAGCAAGAGATACACAAGGGAGTGATCAGAATGGCCCGGGGGTGTTGGGATGGGGATGGGGAGGGGGATGGGGAGGGGGAGGGGGAGGGGGAGGGGCGGCAGAAACTGAGGGAGTCCAGCAACTCAGAAGCCAAGGGAAGACTGTTTTTCAAGAGACAGGGAGTAAAAAAAAAAACCAAACAAAAAATAGGGCTTCCCTGGTGGCGCAGTGGTTGAGAGTCTGCCTGCCGATGCAGGGGACACGGGTTCGTGCCCCGGTCCGGGAAGATCCCACATGCCGCGGAGCGGCTGGGCTCGTGAGCCATGTCCGCTGAGCCTGCGCATCCGGAGGCTGTGCTCTGCAATGGGAGAGGCCACGACAGTGAGAGGCCTGCGTACCGCAAAAACAAAAAAACCAAAAAACAAACAAAAAATAAACAAGAGGGAGGGGGTATAGGCAGAGATAAAAATTCAAATTACGGGAAGTTCCCTGGCGGTCCAGGGGTTAGGACTTGATACATTCACTGCATGGCCCTGGGTTCAATCCCTGGTGGGGGAACTAAGATTCTGCAAGCCCCGCAGTGCAGCTAGAAAAAGAAAAGATTTCAAACTACCAAGAGGTCCTATCTTTAATCCATTACCTGGCTCCAGTCCATTCGTTTCCTAGGGCTGCTATAACAAAGTAGCACAAACAGGGTGACTTAAAACAACAGAAATTTATTGTCTCACAGTTGCAGAGGCCAGAAGTCCAAAGCCAAGGTATCAGCAGGGCTGTGCTCCCTCTAAAAGCGGCAGAGGGTGGATCTGTCCCAGGCCCCTCCCCTGGCCACAGGTGATTGGCTGGCGACCTTGGCCTCCTTGGCTTGTAACCTCATCACCCTGATCTTTGCTCTTCATCTTCACGTGTCCTTCTCTGTGCGCGTGTCTGTGTCCAGACTTCCCCTTTTGACAAGGACACCAGTCATTTTGGATTAGGGTTTTTCCTAACAACCTCATTTTAACTTAATTACCTCTGTAAAGACGTATCTCCAAATAAGGTCAGGATTTCAGTACATCTTTGGAGGGGCGGGGGGAGCACAATTCAATGTGTAACAATTGCCAAGGATCAAAAAGCTAGATAGCACATTGGGTGTGGGAAGCAGACACGGCTGCAGAGGGGCAGAGGGAATGCAATTGCTATAATTCTATAGAAAGAAGTGACACAGTATTAAATACTTATGCCCTTTCACAAGGCAATTCTGATGTTTAGGGATTTACCCTATAGATACACTCACAGACCCATCCAAGGTCGTGTGTACAAGGATATTCAGATTCCCTGCAGCAAAGGAGAAGACTTGAGTCTATTGGCTTTCTATTGCTGCCCTGACAAAGTACCACAAACTTAGTCAGGTAAAACAACACCCTCTGATTATTCCACAGTTTTGTGGGTCAGAAGCCTGGGCATAGGCATGGGTCGGCTGGGTTCCCAGCTTAGGCTCTCACTAGGCTGAAATCAAGGTGTCAGCAGGGCTGTGTCCCTTGCTGGGGGCTCTGTGGAGGAATCCGCTTCCAGACTCATTCATGTTGGCAGAAGAGAGTTTGCCGGGGGGCCCCTCCACCTGCAGAGCCAGCATTGGCGGGTCCTCATGCTTTGAATTTCTCTGATTTCCATTTTGCTCCTTTCCTCTGCTTTTAAGGGCTCATGTGCTAACACTGGACCTGCCCTGATAATCCACAAAAATCTCCCTATTTTAGCCGATAGGTCAGCTGACTAGTAACAGGGATCCTGTTGCTCTATTTTGGCCAGAAGCAAAAGAATGATTACTTTGATTAAGGCCTTTGATTAGTGTTTAATCTATTTTACATTCTTGGTTAATTAAAGTCCATGAACCGTTGCATTTATAAAACGAATACATTACATTTCCTATTTAAAGTTTTCCTTTTTTTTTTTTTTTTTTTTTGCGGTACGTGGGCCTCTCACTGCTGTGGCCTCCCCCGCCGCGGAGCACAGGCTCCGGACGCGCAGGCTCAGCGGCCATGGCTCACGGGCCCAGCCGCTCCGCGGCTTGTGGGATCTTCCCGGACCGGGGCACGAACCCGCGTCCCCTGCATCGGCAGGCGGACTCTCAACCACTGCGCCACCAGGGAAGCCCAAAAGTTTTCCATTTTTTGATTAACAAACAAAATCTTTCCAATGACTCAAGAAACTCCACAAATCTCATACGATTAAATATATGTTTTTTAAGCTTCCCCCAACCTAAAGTAATTCTACTAACCTAATAAATTAAATGCATCTATATGATGAATCCTAAGTTCTTCTAAGTGTTCTGATACTGTTTATAACCTTAGCAAGGTTTTAATGTAAAATTACAAGTCTAAATCACTCACTTAATTATATATTTTATATTGAAACAAGGTTGACATTCCAATAGGCCAAATTCTCTTGAATGTTATAAATATATTAAATCCCAAATGCGAAGAGATTATTTGATACAAAAATATTAATACTAATACTACAGGTCTGAATTTATTTGGGGCGACTAGAGTCATTCTGTTCCTGGGGTTAAGTGGCACCCTTCACTGTAGCAGTCAGGACATTTTTGTATCTGCTATGACAAGTATGCCCCAAATGTATAATGGCTCCACCACAAAAGAAGGTTCTTCTTCTTGCTTATGTAACAGTGTTCCTGGTTGGCAGCTAGCTTTCCTCCATGTGGTGCTTCAGGGATCTAGGTTCCTTCTTCCAGAGGCTTTGCTATTCCCTTGGATCTCCTCACCACGTGTCTCTAACTGGCAGAGCAATTAGTACCATCAGGGAAGTTGTATGGACCAGGTCTGGAAGTGGCGTCCATCACTGTGGTCACATTCCATTGGAAGGGACTTAGTCACGTGTTCTTACTAACTTCTCTGAAATCTGGCTCCTGAATCGGGCACGAGCTCCCTTTCTTACAGCTTCACGATTGGACATTGCTCCCACCTCCCCAAAGACCTGCAAGACCTCATCCCCCACCCCAATCTTCTTGCTTCGCTTCTATGTGGATTAAGTTCTGATGACTGATTTCTCGGCTGTGAAACAAGCAAGGTGGTTGCAGTACCAAAGCCCCTCCAGAGGAGAGTGGGGGACTCATAGGAGTTGTGAGAGAACGAAGGACCCCTCCCCCCAGAATGGGAAGGAGCGTTATAGCTCCAGGAGCTATAACTTCCCTTTCTCTTTCAGATCTCAGTGAGGACAGGGCTGTCTGGGATGGAGGAAGGTATGTATCCCAGGAAGACCCCCAGTGCCAGCATCTATGGACGAGCTATGAAGTGAGGTATTGCAGCCCTGGGGTACTGAGAAGGGGGCACCTTCATGCAGAGGGATTGGAACAACCCCCAGTAGGCTAGCAAAGAACCAGATTTTATAGTCCATGGCAACTGCTGGTGTTGGTCACCTCTCTAAAGGTGATGGTCTCCCTTCTGTCTTCCTGTACACCTGAACTTACCAAGGAGGGAGAGGAGAGAGACCACAGTGTTTGGAAACTCTCAAGTAGAAACACCATGGAAGCTCTGATAGGCTTGTCACGATATCAGGCGAAGGCCTCCCTCTCATTCCAGGAAGGTTCTTCCTCCTTCTTGCTCAGTTTCAGCACCAAGGACAGCGCCGCAATCAACTCGCTTACAGCCGTGATCGCTTAACACTGGACTGAACTTTCCATTAGAATGCTCGCGTAAGATTTACTGCATTCCATTTCTATGAAAAACATATGTTTTAAAGTATATAGTGTTTTCTTTGAGTATATAGCATTATGAGTATTTTTTAAGTTCTTATTTTTATCAGCAGGTTCTAATTTTTTTTTTGTCAATGTAATCATCTCTGTTTAATAGCTAAAACAACAAAACAACTTTATTAAATTTTTCATGATTCCCAGACTTTCTCCAGTCAATGCCCTATGCAAGCTCCCTTTTATCTCATGACTCGCTTGTCTCTCCCTCCTCCTCTCCCCCGGGATGTAGAGTCTGATAAGTTTGGCCTCAAGATGACTAGAGGGAAGTCTGCAGCCAGGAAGAGTGCCAGGCCCTGACCTCCCCCATCATCATTTGCTGACCGACGGGGATGCCCCGAGTGAGGCAGAGCCACGCGTAACTCACTCACACGATACAGGGACTTACTTCCTCCTGTGAGAGAACTAAGTTCTCCTTCTGGAAATGAGCTCATGTGTCTTTCCATAGATCTGAAGAGGTGGAGTCTTGGGTTCTCTTTCCAGCTTTCTCATCAAATCTCTGGGTTAAGTTCGGGAAAGTTCATATTTGAGCATTTGGACTCAGTTTTGCCTTCTGCTGAATAAAGACTTGGCTGTTTCTAAAGTCCCCATCATTGCTATCTTTTTTTTTTTCTTTTCTTTTTTTTTTTTTTGCGGTACGCAGGCCTCTCACTGTTGTGGCCTCTCCCGTTGCGGAGCACAGGCTCCGGATGCGCAGGCTTAATGGTCATGGCTCACGGGCCTAGCCGCTCTGCGGCATGTGGGATCTTCCCGGACCGGGGCACGAACCCGTGTCCCCTCCATCGGCAGGCGGACTCTCAACCACTGCGCCACCAGGGAAGCCCTGCTATCATTTTTAACATTATTAGGGTGCTTTATCACTATCCCTGTCATGCAGCTCAGGATTCATTTTGTTCTGCAAGGTGTCTCCCACAGGCCACTCCACTTAAACCTTAACCTAAGAAAGAGGCTAATCTCTGCTGCCCCCTCACGGACACTTACAGCATCTGCAGGCACCGTTTGGCTTCTCCCCCATGAGAGATCTTTAGCCTTCCCTTGGTTTCTTCTCATATTTGCCATCAAACTACTCAGCTCCTAAAACTGGGGTGTCTTGGTCCATTCGGGCTTATATAGTAGGGCTTATATATATTAGGGCTTATATAGCCATATACTGGATGGCTTAAAAGGAACAGACCTTTATTTCTCACAGTTCTGAAGATCAGGAACTCCAACATCCAGGTGCTGACAGATTCAGTGTCTGGTGAGAGCCCATTTCCTTGTTCATAGTCAGCTGCCTTTTTGCAATACCCTTCCCACACCTTCCTCTCTAGAACCTGACTCATCCTGAAAAGCCAGTTCCGCTTCCTCCAGGAAGCCCTCTCTGATACAACCCTTCACAAGTAATCTCTCTCATCTATGTCTTTCTGGCTGCTACAACAAAACACCATACACTGGGTAGCTTAAACAACAGACGTTGATTTTCTCACAGTTCTGGAGGCTGGAACTCCAAGAACAGGGTGCTGACAAGATCGCTTTCTGGGGAGCGCTCTCTTCCTGGCTTGCACACTGGTCCCTTGCTTGCCGTGTGCTCACCTGGCCACTTTTTTGTGCGTGCACACACTGGAGGTGGGGAGGAGTCAAAAAAAAGCAAAAGCTGTCTGGTGTCTCTTCTTATAAGAGCATTAATGCCATCAGACAAAGGCTCCACTCTCACGACCTCATCTCACTCCACCTCCTAAAGGCCCCGTCTCCAAAAACCATCACATTGGTGGCTAGGGCTTCAGCGTAAGGACTTGGGGAAGGGGCACATTCAGTCCGTAGCACCCCTTAACACTGCTATGTATACTTCTTACACCACATTCTTAATTTTCCCTACACTGTCCCCTCAGGGTGAGGTTGTGGCTTTGTTCCCTTCTGTGCTCCCACAATGCCTAACACGGTGCCTTGTGCACAGAAGATGCTATTAATGCTTGTTAAATTTAATTGAATCAAGACTCATCTCCACAAAGTTTTTAAAAGCACCTCCTGCCACATTCATCCCATCCTTCTCTAGTCTCCTTTTGGCTTGTGTCAGCATGACATAACTGAATTCTTATGTGTTCTCTAATTGTTTCATACGTACTTATCTCTGATCCTACAGAAAGTCCCATGTTTGGGGCCATGGTATCCAATTCAGGCCATGCGTGCCATGGGCACTTGTACATCCTTTCCTCCCACAGCCAAGCCTTGCCCTCTCTGGAGAGATCAAGACCAAAGGAATGGTCGGCAAAGGCTCTTTTTCCATCACAGGGGCGCTGGGGTTTGGGAATAAATAAACAACCTGATTGCCTTTCTTCTCCTTCTCTGGATCTTTCCGGGTCAGATCCAGTCACCCTGAGACCCTGGGAATGGGTCAAGTATGAAATAAGGCTGGAAGTTCAAGGACCACTCCCTGATGATAAACTAAGACCGATGCCGTTAGCCTACCCTCACAACGTGTAAAGACGAGGGAGATTTTCCAAAGCTTCCTCTAAAAGTCAGCTCTGTGCAGGCAGATTCTAGTGTCATCTTTCGGATAACAGTGAGGGTCTTGGCATTTAGAACCCCAGAGATTTTACTAGACCTGGGAAGACGTGACAATTGCGTTTTGCTGCTGAGGGTGATGTGGCTCTGTCGATGGCGTTTAGATTACACCCCCCAGGTTGGTCAGGCCTGATTCATCTGTGATGATACAGCCGGCAGGGAGCTGGCAGCTTCCTGAGTCAGGCTGCCTGACAAGAGGCAGGGCTCACAGGGGAGCCCGGCGGCGGAGGAAATTTACTGCGCGTTGTAGCCAAGGAAAGTGGAATTGGACCTGGGCAATAATCAGCCTGATTAGCTCAGTGCCTGGAGAGAGCCAAGGGCAGGGAGGCAGTGCGGGGTGGGGGCGGGGAGGACAGGTCAGCCAGCATCAAGGTGGAGCCCCAGGGGCTGGGGTTTGCTAAGGTCAAGAGCAACTCAGGCCCAGAGGAGTGTATGGAGCAGCAAAGTCAGCGGAAACAAGCCCAACGCCCAGTCGTGGGAGTGAAGGTGAGTCAGAAGCAGCAACCAGGCTGAAGGCTAGTAGGGGGGACATGCAGCGGTGGTGGTGGGGAAGCCAGGATCGAGGAGGAGGACAGTGGGCAGAGCTGTGGTGTCCATAGCGCATCCCCTCACTGCGCAACTTCTGGCCAAGTTAAAGGCTGAAGATCTGCCGTCAGCAACCCGCTCTCAGGTCCCAGCCCTGGAGACTCAGCCTGTGCCAGATGTGTCTGTCCAGAGCAGAGCTCACCAGCGTTGATCTTGGTGGCAGGCCACAAGGTTCTCATGGCGTGGCTTCAGGAATCCCAGCAGCTCTGGTTTTCGAGATAAAGTGGCAGCCTGCTGGCTCTGCCCTCCCCCTCCCCCCCCCCCCCCCCCCCGTTTCTACAGGATTAAATTTTTGAATCTTCAAGAAAAGAAGACCCGTCATGTCTGCCCAGTGCTGAGTGACTTTCTCCTCCACAACCATCACAGGCTGTTGGTGACCCCTGCCAGGTGGCACCTCCAGATTTCCACAGTCTTCCTGATCGCCGTCACAGCTCAACCATTTGTGAGGCTTTGCTCTCTGCCAGGCCTGGTGCCAAGCATGCATGTGCATTAAGTCATAGCTTCCCAACCTAGGCGCCTCAACCCAGTGTGCCCTGAAAGGGTCACAGGTGGGTGGAGAGAGGGAGCCCCCTGCCCTTGGACCACCCACCACGGGGCTTGCCAGAGACTGGTGCCCTACCCTCAGGTGACCTGTTACCAATGCAATCATGTTTTCACGTGTGCCACTCATGGAAAAGGTTTGAAAGCACATAGTTATTTCATTTGATCCTTACAATAGTCCTAGGAGGCAAGGACCTTTAGCTCCTTTTTACAGATGAGGAAACTGAGGAGTTGAAGGGTTAAATCACTTGCTCGTGGTTACCCACGTAGGAAGAGGTAGGTTTGCATTGGGCGTGTTTAGTCTGAAAGCCAGCTATGTGAACAAGCCTTTAGGAAAGCAGACTGCCCTCTCTCCCACACCAGGGCCACTAGGTCCTGATCGCTTTCAAGGCCAGCTCTCTCCCAACACCTCCATCAGGATGAAGGTTCTCTGCCCGGTAGGATGGGGGCCCTCTTTCAACAGCATTGGAGATGTCTGTTTCCATGTTGCAGGGTAGACCAGATGGAAATGAAAGGGAAGATGCTCCTGGCTCTCTCATGCCCAGGGTTGAGCTAAAGCCTTCCGGGGTGGGGAGGTAGGGGAGTGGGACACATGTGCTCGGCTGTTTTCTCTTCAACTTCCTCCCTTACTGAAATGGGGCTGTCTGCACTGCAGAGACCAAGGCTGAGCATATCCAGGCCTGGGATTTGGTCCATTAAGTCAGAGACGCCTAATTTGATGCTAGAGCAACCAAGCATTTGCTGTGCTTTCCCCCACTCTTGAACCTAGAAGGCAGGCTGAGCCCAGGAACCCTGATGCTCTTCTCAGGAGCAGCCCCACAGGTCTGGCCGACCCCCCAAGACTTACCAGGCACCAGCTCAAGATCCCCCACACACACACACACTCCAAGGAGAGGCTAACCCCCTGTATTCGTTTCCTAGGGCTGCCATGACAAAGCGCTACAAACTGGGTGGCTTACACAACAAGCATGTATTCTGCAGCAATTCTGGAGGCTGGGAGTCCAAGATTAAGGTGTCAGCAGAATTGGCGTCTTCTGAGGGCCATGAGGAAGAGTCTGTTCCATGCCTCTCTCCTGGCTTCTAATGGTTGGCTGGCAATCTTGGCATGTTTTGGCTTGTAGAAGCGTCATCCCTTCCACCTTCACCTTTAGACGGCATTCTCCGTGTGTGCGAGTCTCTGCGTCCAAACTTGCCCTTTGTGTAAGGACTCCGGTCCTATTGGATTAAGGTCCAGCGTACTCCAGTATGACTTCATCTCAATTTAACTCACTACATTTGCAAGACCCTATTTCCAAATAAGGTCACGTGCTGGGGTACTGGAGGTTAGGACTCCAAAATACAAATGGGGAGGTGGGGGGACACACTTCAACCCATAGCATGGCTCTTCTCTTGCAACAGTTGCTCTCACACTTGGGGGAGGAGCAGAATCACCATCAAAGAACACAGAGGCTCAAGTCTGTTACACAGGATGCGGACCAGGTGATCGTGATAGCACCAAGTGTGCCACCTCTCCTGGAGCAATTTTAACTGGACCTCAGGTGCAGAGGGCTGAGCTGGCTACACATCTCCCATCACCCCACAGTCAACAATCCAGGCAAGGGTCATTTCTTATCAACTTGGCCCTCTGTTCCCTGCCTCCTCTTCCCCCTCCTCCATCAGTGCCCACTCCAATGTGCCACGTAGATATTAATTATACATTAATATATTAAGGTAGGCTTGAAAGTTATATCGTGCTGTTTCATCTACGCAAGTGTTTTAAAGTTATATATGTGAACGTGTTCTGTGGATCTTGTCTTTTTCTGTTTCTATTCTTTTAGGCTTTTAAGGCCAGTCCACACGAGAGTTTCTCTGGGAGTTGCATTTCTACGTCATCAGATTTACACATAACTTAGTTTCGCTGCTTTGCCGGATGGCTCTCCCGAATGGCTGTGCCCATGTTTACTCCCATCAGCTCCCATGTCTCCATAGACCTGTCTTTGGATGGGTGCAAAGCTACCAGTGATCATCTTCGAAAATGCTTGCTAGCCATTTAACTTCCATAATCTTTGCCTATTTTTCTTTGGGTGGCTTGCCTTTTAAAAATTGATTTGCAGGAATTTATTGGATGTGAATCCCTTGTCAATTTCAGATATTGCAAATATGTCCAGCTGGACACCCATATCTTAATTGTCTCTGCAGTGCCCTTTGTTGAACAGAAAAAAAATTTTTTCTTTCCCTTATATGGTTTGTGTTTTGGAGCTCCAGTTCAAAAAGTCTTCCCCTATACAAAAATCTCGAAGATACTCTCCTGAATAATCTTCTATTAGTTTTGTAATTTTATTTTCCACATTTAGGTCTGGGCCTATTGGGAGTTCACCTCTCTGTATGGTGAGTCAGGGGTCTGTAGTAGTTTCCCATTGCTGCTGTAACAAATTACTACAAATTTAGTGACTTAAAAACCACACAAACGTGGTGGAGTAGGAGGATGCGGAGTTCACATCTTCTCACAACTAGGGCACCTACCAGGCACTGGTGGGGGACCTTGGACACATAAAGGGATGAGAGGAACCCCTGCATGACCAGGTAGGATGTGGGGGGAGGAGAAGTGGAGGCCAGATGGGACCAGTGCCCCTGAGAGGTGGTTGGGGGAGGGAAGTGTTCCCAGGCTGGGAGAGGCCCACTCACCATGAGGGGATCAGTGGGGATGGGGATAGACATTTGGGGGATGGGAGGACTGGAGGGAAATGCAGCCAGTGTTTCCCCTGCCTGCTCCGTCCCTGGGGTCAGCCTGCTGGGGCCCCAGGCCTAAACCTCTGCCCTCCAAGTTCCCCTCCAGCCATGCTGAGCCTAAACCCTGCCCCTCCCCCTCCCCTTCCCCCTCCCCCTTCCCTTCCCCCTCCCCCTTCCCTTCCCCCCCCCTCCCCTTCCCCCCCTCCCCCCTCCCCAGACATTTTCCAATGGCTGGTCCTGAGCCTAGGCCCTGCCCCTGCCTAAGCCCCACCCCCTACAGCCAAGGCCTTTTCTGGTCCTTCTCTTTTCTTTTTTTTTTTGCTGTTGTAGTTCTGTTTTGCCTTGTTGTTTCATTTATATTTTTATTTTTTCTAATATATTTTTTACTTTTCTAGTATTGTTTTATTTTTTTATTCTTCGTATTGTCCTGCTCTTCTTCTTTTATTTTTATTTTTTTTATCATGCCACACAGCTTGCGGAATCTTGGTTCCCAGGCCGGGTATCAGACCTGAGCTCCTGTGGTGGGAGCACTGAGTCCAAACTGCTGGACTAACAGAGAACCTCAGATCCCAGGGAATACTAATTGGAGTGAAGTCTCCCAGAGGTCCTCATCTCAGCACCAAGACCTGGCTCTACCCACTGCCTGCAAACTCCAGTGCTGGATACCTCAGGCCAAACAACCAGTAAGACAGGAACACAGCCCCACCCATCAAAAAAAAAAAAAAAAAGAGACGACAAAAAATATGTTACAGACAAAGGAGCAAGGTAAAAACTTACAAGACCAAATAAATGAAGAGGAAATAAGCAACCTACCTGAAAAAGAATTCAGAGTAATGATGGTAAAGATGATCCAAAATCTCAGAAATAGAATGGAGGTATGGATTGAGAAAATACAAGAAATGTTTAACAAGGACCTAGAAGAACTAAAGAATAAACAGTGATGAGCAACACAATAACTGAAATGAAAAATACACTAGAAGGAATCAATAGCAGAATAACTGAAGCAGAAGAACAAATAAGTGAGCTGGAAGATAGAATGGTGGAAATAACTGCCTAGGAGCAGAATGAAGAAAAAAGAATGAAAAGAATTGAGGACAGTCTCAGAGACCTCTGGGACAACATTAAACACACCAACACTCAAATTATAGGGGTCCCAGAAGAAGACGAGAAAGAGAAAGGGTCTGGGAAAATATTTGAAGAGATTATAGTCAAAAACTTCCCTAACATGGGAAAGGAAATAGTCACCCAAGTCCAGGAAGCACAGAGTCCCATACAGGATAAACCCAAGGAGAAACACACCAAGACACATATTAATCAAAATAACAAAAATTAAATACAAAGAAAAGATATTAAAAACAGCAAGTGAAAAGCAACAAAAAACATACAAGGGAATCCCCATAAGGTTTCAGCTGATTTTTCACCAGAAACTCTGCAGGCCAGAAGGGAGTGGCAGGACATATTTAAAGTGATGAAAGGGTAAAACCCACAACCAAGATTACTCTACCCAGCAAGGGTCTCATTCAGATTCGATGGAGAAATCAAAAGCTTTACAGACAAGCAAAAGCTAAGAGAATTCAGCACCACCAAACCAGCTCTACAACAAATGCTAAAGGACCTTCTCTAAGTGGGAAACACAAGAGAAGAAAAAGACCCACACAAACAAACCCAAAACAATTAAGAAAATGGTAATAGGAACATACATATCAATAATTACCTTGAATGTAAATGGATTAAATGCTCCAACAAAAAGACACAGACTGGCTGAATGGATACAAAAACAAGACCCGTATATATGCTGTCTACAAGAGACCCACTTCAGACCTAAGGACACATACAGAGTGAAAATGAGGGGATGGAAAAATATATTCCATGCAAATGGAAATCAAAAGAAAGATGAAGGGGACTTCCCAGGTGGTGCAGTGGTTAAGAATCCACCTGCCAATGCAGGGGACATGTGTTCGATCCCTTAGAGCAACTAAGCCTGTGTGCCACAACTACTGAGCCTGTGCTCTAAAGCCCGTGAGCCACAACTACTGAGCCTGCACTCTAGAGTCCATGAGACACAACTACTGAGCGCATGTGCCACAACTACTGAAGCCCATGTGCCTAGAGCCCATGCTCCACAACAAGAGAAGCCACCACAATGAGAAACAATTGCACAGCAACAAAGAGTAGACCCTGCTCACCGCAACTAGAGAAAGCCTGCATGCAGCAACGAAGACCCAACACAGCCAAAAATAAATAAATATAATAAAATAAATTAATTTAAAAAAAAGAAAGTTGGAGTAGCAAAACTCATATCAGATAAAACAGACTTTAAAATAAAGACTGTTATAAGAGATAAGGAAAGACACTACATAATGATCAAGGGATCAATCCAAGAAGAAGATATAACAATTATAAATATTTATGCACCCAACATAGGAGCACCTCAATTCATAAGGCAAATGCTAACAGCCATAAAAGGGGAAATCGACAGTAACACAATAATAGTGGGGGACTTTAACACCCCACTTACACCAATGGGCAGATCATCCAGACAGAAAAGAAATAAGGAAACACGAGCTTTAAATGACACAATAGACCAGACAGATTTAAATGATATTTATAGGCCATTCCACCAGAAAGAGGCAGAATACACTTTCTTCTCAAGTGCACATGGAACATTCTCCAGGATAGATCACATCTTGGTTCAGAAATCAAGCCTCAGAAAATTGAAATCATATCTAGCATCTTTTCTGACCACAATGCTATGAGATTGGAAATCAATCACAGGAAAAAAACTGTAAAAAACAAACTCATGGAGGCTAAACAGTGCACTGCTAAATAACCAAGAGATCACTGAAGAAATCAAAGTGGAAATTTAAAAATACATAGAAACAAATGACAATGAAAACACGATGACCCAAAACCTATGGGACACAGCAAAAGCAGTTCTAAGAGAGAAGTTTATAGCAATACAATCCTACCTCAAGAAACAAGAAAAATTTCAAATAAACAATCTAACCTTACACCTAAAGCAACTAGAGAAAGAAGAACAAAAAAACCCAAAGTTAGTAGAAGGAAAGAAATCATAAAGATCAGAGCAGAAATAAATTAAATAGAAACGAAGAAAACAATAGCAAAGATTAATAAAACTAAAAGCTGGTTTTTGAGAAGATAAACAAAATTGATAAAGCTTTAGCCAGACTCATGAAGAAAGAAAGGGAGAGGACTCACATCAATAAAATTAGAAATGAAAAAGGAGAAATTACAACTGACACTGCAGAAATACAAAGGATCATAAGAGACTACTACAAACAGCTATATGACAATAAAATGGACAACCTGGAAGAAATGGACAAATCCTTGGAAAGGTACAACTTTCCAAGACTGAACCAGGAAAAATTAGAAAATATAAACAGACCAATCACAAGTAATGAAATTGAAACTGTAGTTAAAAATCTTCCAACAAACAAAAGTCCAGAACCAGATGGCTTCACAGGTGAATTCTGTCAAATATTTAGAGAAGAGCCAACACAGATCCTTCTTGAACTCTTCCAAAAAATTGCAGAGGGAGGAACACTCCCAAACTCATTCTATGAGGCCACCATCACCCTGATACCAAAACCAGACAAAGATACTACAAAAAAAGAAAATTACATACCAATATCATTGATAAACGTAGACCCAAAAATCTCAACAAAATACTAGCAAACAGAATCCAGCAACACATTAAAAGGATCATACACCATGATCAAGTGGGATTTATCCCAGGGATGCAAGGATTCTTCAATATACACAAATCAATCAATGTGATACAGCATATTAACAAATTAAAGAATAAAAACCATGTGATCATCTCAATAGATGCAGAAAAAGCTTTTGATAAGATTCAACACCCATTTATGATAAAAAAAAAAACTCTCTAGAAAGTGGGCACAGATGGAACCTACCCCAACATAATAAAGGCCATTTATGACTAACCCACAGCAAACATCATTGCCAATGGTGAAAAACTGAAAGCATTTCCTCTAAGATCAGGAACAAGACAAGGATGTCCACTCTCACCACTATTATTCAACACAGTTTTGGAAGTCCTAGCCACAGCAATCGAAGAAGATAAAGAAAAGGAATACAAATTGGAAAAGAAGAAGTAAAACTGTCACTGTTTGCAGATGACATGATATTATACATAGAAAATCCTAAAGATGCCACCAGAAAACTACTAGAGCTAATCAATAAATTTGGTAAAGTTTCAGGGTACAAAATTAATGCACAGAAATCTCTTGCATTCCCATACACTAACAACAAAAGATCACAAAGAGAAATTAAGGAAACAATCCCATTTACCATCACAGCAAAAAGAATAGAATACCTAGGAATGAACCTGCCTAAGGAGGCAAAAGACCTGTACCCAGAAAACTATAAAACACTGATGAGAGAAATCAAAGATGACACAAACAGATGGAGAGATATACCATGTTCTTGGATGGGAAGAATCAATATTGTGAAAATGACTATACTACCCAAAGCAATCTATAGATTCAATGCAATCCCTATCAAATTACCAATGGCATTTTTCACAGAATTAGAACAAAAGATTTTACAATTTGTTTGGAAACACAAAAGACCATGAATAGCCAAAGCAATCTTGAGAAAGAAAAACAGAGCTGAAGGAATCAGGCTCCCTAACTTCAGACTATACTACAAAGCTACAGTAATCAAGACAGTATGGTATTGGCACAAAGACAGAAATATAGATCAATAGTACAGGATAGAAAGCCCAGAGACAAACCCATGCACCTGTGGTCACCTAATCTATGAAAGGAGGCAAGAACATACAATGGAGAAAAGACAGTCTCTTCAGTAAGTGGTGCTAGGAAAACTGGACGGCTACATGTAAAAGAATGAAATTAGAACAACACCTAACACCATACACAAAAATAAACTCAAAATGGGTTAAAGACCTAAATGTAAGACCCGACACTATAAAAGTTTTAGAGGAAAAACACTCTTTGACATAAATCACAGCTAGATCTTTTTTGACCCACCTCCTAGAGTAATGAGAATAAAAACAAAAATAAACAAATGGGACATAATTAAACTTAAAAGCTTTTGCACAGCAAAGGAAGCCATAAACTAGATGAAAAGACAATGCTCAGAATGGGAGAAAATATTTGCAAAGCAATGGACAAAGGATTAATCTCCAAGATATACAAACAGCTCATGCAGCTCAATATCAAAAAAACAAACAACCCAATCCAAAAATGGGCAGAAGACCTAAATAGACATTTCTCCAAAGAAAACATGCAGATGGTCAAGAGGCACATGAGAAGATGCTCAACATCACTAATTATTAGAGAAATGAAAATCAAAACTACAATGAGGTATCACCTCACATTGGTCAGAATGGCCATCTTCAAAAAATCTACAAACAATAAATGCTGGAGAGGATGTGGAGAAAAGGGAACCCTCTTACACTGTTGGTAGGAATGTAAATTGATACAGCCACTATGGAGAACAGTATGGAGGTTCCTTAAAAAACTAAAAATAAAACTACCATATGACCCAGCAATCCCGCTACTGAGGATATACCCTGAGAAAACCATAATTCAAAAAGACATATGTACCCCAATGTTCATTGCAGCACTATTTACAATAGCCAGGACATGGAAACAACCTAAGTGTCCACTGACAGATGAATGGATAATGAAGATGTGGTACAGATATACAATGGAATATTACTCAGCCATAAAAAGGAATGAAATTGGGTCATTTGTAGGGATGTGGATGGACCTAGAGTCTGTCGTATAGAGTGAAGTAAGCCAGAAAGAGAAAAACAAATATCGTATATTAACACATGTATGTGGAATCTAGAAAAATGGTACAGGTGAACATAGTTCCAGGGCAGGAATAGAGACGTAGACGTAGAGAATGGACGTGTGGACATGGCAGGGGAAGGGGAGGGTGGGATGATTTGGGAGATTAGGTTTGACAAAAATATACTACCATGTGTAAAATAGATAGCTAGTGGGAACCTGTGGTACAGCACAGGGAGCTCAGCTCTGTGCTCTGTGATGACCTAGATGGGTGGGATGGGGGGGAGGGAGGTCCAAGAAGGAGGGGATATATGTATACATATAGCTGATTCACTTCGTTGTACAGCAGAAACTAACACAACATTGTAAAGCAATGATACTCCAATTAAAAAAAAATGCAAATTTATTACTTTACAATTCTGGAGGTCAGAAGTCCAAAACGAGTTTCATGGGGCTAAAGCCTAGGTGTTAGCAGGGCTGTTCTCTTCTGGAGCTTCTAGGGAGGATCTATTTCCTTGCATTTTCCAATTTATAATGGCCACCTGCATTCCTTGGCCTGTGGCCCCTTCCTTGATTTAAAAAGAAAAAAAAAAAACTGATGTGATGCTTCTCTCCCTCTGACCACAGATAAGGTTTTCCACTTTGAAGGATTTATGTGATTAGATTGGACCTACCTGGATAATTCAAGATAATCTCCCCCTTTTGCAACCTCTACTTAATCACCTCTACAAAATCCCATTTGCTATGTAAAGTAACATACTCACAGGTTCTGCAGATTAGGATGTGGACATCTTTGGGGTACCACTGTTCAGCTGCGCATAGAAACCAACTTGATTTTTGCTCCATATGGTGAGACAGTGTTCCCAGCAGCATCTACCAACAGGTCATTTTCCCCTATCGATTTGTGGTGGTACCTCTTGCATATGCCAGGTAGCTGCATTCTCACAGATCTGGTTCTGAGCTCTCACTTCTGTTCCATTGTCTCATTTATCTGTGCCAGCACAAATATCAGTGTGGTTTTGTTTTTGTTTTGTTTTATTACCTTGGCTTTATAAAATATTTTTTAAACTAATAGAGTGAGTCCTCCTTTTCAACATTTTCTTAACTATGTAAGGACTTTATTCTGCCATATAAATGTAGGATTGCGTTTAATAGATTGACTTGGGGAGAAGTGTCATCTTTGCAGCGCTAAGTCATCATATCCATGAAGACGGTATATTCCGCCTTTTATTCGGGACTTCTTTAAAGTCTCTCAAGGGGGTATAAACTTTTTCTCTGTAAGGGGGTAAGTGTTCTGATCATCAACCTCCTATGTGTGTGTGTTGGGTTTTCCCCACATCAACAAGCAATTCTTTGACACCAACTGGGTGTCTTACTATTCAACTCAATTTTGACACTGTCTACCTGAAGACAGATTCCGCAGGTAAAGGGGTCAGTCCTACAAGACTGCCCTCCACTTCAGATGCCAATCCCAAGTCCAGGCTGCTGTCTATATTCGTGGTCAACAGGCTATAAATCAGCGGTTCCCATGACCTCCTCCTTAGGTTCAATTAATTTGCTAGAGTGGCTCACGGAACCCAGAAAACTTATTTATTCAATAGGTTACCGGTTTATTACAAAGAATATTAAATGATATGAATCAATAGACAAATGAAGAGATATGTGGGGCATGTTCCCAAACCAAGGAGCTCCTGTCCCTATGAAGTTTGATGCTGGTACAGTGGCACGTGGAAGAGTTCTGGTTCACCAACCCAGAAGCTCCCCAACCGAGTCCTGCGGGACTTTTATGGAGGCTCCATTACACAGGCATAATTGATTAAATCACTGGCCATCAACAGCTGATTCAACCTCCAGCCCCCTTTCCCCTCCCTGGAGGTCAGGGGGATCGACTGAAAGTTCCAACCCTTTAACCACCTGGTTGGTTCTCCAGGCAACTAGCCCCAAATCTTAGGTGGGGTCCGAAAGTCATCTCATTAACCTAACAAAAGAAACCTTTAAGGCTCTCCTCACTTAGGAAATTCCAAGGGTTTTAGGAGCTCTGTGCCAGGAACTGTGGATGAAGATCCAATCTATTTTTCTTATTCTAAATCACAACATCACAAGTCACATCGATTCCACTGATGGGAACAAGCATTCCCCAATGCTCGTGTTTCCACCAGGTATTTCTCCTGGATCTTACCTCCTTCCTACACTTGGAATGGTGAGTGACAGTTATTTGTGTAAATCTCTTGAATGATTGTGCCAACCATGAAAAGGCTTTAAACATTGGGATTTATGACTCTTTTTCTTCTCCCTTCTGCCCTGGGCAGTGTGAGGGAACGGTCAGTCGTAAGTGCCTCTGATGTTTAGGCCCAGGAAGATAGGAGAACCCAGAGAAGGCGTGGGCAGGGAGGTAGGAAGAAAGCCAGGAGAGCGGGGAGACCAAAACACCAGGAGGAAAGAGTTTCAAGGAGGGTGGATCTCCTCTGCCAGACTCAGAGTAGGAGGAGCACAGATGAGGTGAAGATCGTTGGTGACCTTGACCAGGGCGGCTTCCCAGGGAGTGCTGAGAACAAAAGCCCAATTATAGTCAGTTCAAAAGAAAAAGGAAAACAAGACAGGAATGATAGGGCGTGTGAAGTCAGGCAGGGGGCTGGTTTTCTTTCGTTTTAAGACGGGAAATATGCTAAAGGAGGATCCAGGGGAGAGAAGACAGGTGATGCTGCAGGAGAGAGGCAAATGCAGAAAGCCACGTCCTTGACTAATTGGCGGGGGGTGAAACCCATCAGTGCCAGGCTGAGCCAGATTGAAGCCTGAGGCCAAAGGAAAAAATCAGTAATACTGACTCTGTCTTGACTTAAAATTTTGATATTTTGTTCATTATGTATTTTTGCATTCAATAATTATTAAAATATTTATGTTGATTCATGGAATTTTTGGTGTTCCTTTAGATTCTGCACCTGAGACCCTGTGGAGGGGAATCTTTGAGAGATATTCTAGTATAAGAGGGAGGTTGTAGTTAGGGCGTGTATAAGAATAAAGGGGCACAGGGCCTCTGATGATTGGCAAGGGTGGCCCACAGGCTGACAGGCACCCCAAAGCCCAGAAACAAGGAGAGGTTGTTTGTACCCACCGCTTGGCAATGGACCATGTCCCAGTACATAGTCCGCTTCAGCAGGGCTAGAGCTCCCCCTGGTGGGCCTGGCTGGGAAAGACAGCTCAGAACGGATGGGGCGGAGAGTCTAGGGCTTGCTTGGGCTGAAAGCTGCAGAGGATGGGAAGCCCGCTGACTTGGAGGGAAGTGGTCCCACAAGAAGGAGGAACAAGTTTTTTTTTTTTTTTGCGGTACGCGGGCCTCTCACTGTTGTGGCCTCTCCCGTTGCGGAGCACAGGCTCCGGACGCACAGGCTCAGCGGCCATGGCTCACGGGCCCAGCCGCTCCGCGGCGTGTGGGATCTTCCCGGACCGGGGCACGAACCTGTGTCCCCTGCATCGGCAGGCGGACTCTCAACCACTGCACCACCAGGGAAGCCCCAGGAGCAAGTTTTGAGGAAGGAGTGATGAACAGTTTGAGTTGCCAGAGAGGCGTCCATTAATTTCGGCCTGGTTATTTACATAGGCGCCGCAAGAAGTGTACATTTACGTGTGTCAACCTCTTCAAGCATGGGGTATTACGCAAACTAAGATGAGAAATTTACCTTTTATGTGGAAATTTTCTAAAGGAATCTTCGTTTGGACCTTTAACATCTCTATTATTTGCTCTTTTCTCCTGAGTCTAGGATCAAGACCAAAAAAGTCCCTTCACACACGTCACCTGCAGTGCCTGTAAGTGGAAGTGAAGTTCCGTCTCAGAGAATTCCCAACACTTTATAAGGTTCTTACTATCAAGGAGTGGTCTTCCTTACCACTGTGAGGCGGGGACCTTAAAAAAAGATTTTAAAAATGTCAGCGAAGTCAAGGAATGTAAAAGGTAAAAGGAACCCACTATCAACCTGGGTTGCAAGGCAGATTTTGCGGTCACTGGGCATCTGATCCTGGGGTCTTTTGCGCTGGGCAACGAGGGCTGGCTGATCAGTGACCAGATGGATTTTGAGTGACTCAGAGCAACTTCAGTTGCTGTAAGGTTGACTGAATCCCAGACTCACACCAACTAGAAAATCACCACTGAGCTGGCAGCTTTACTACAGAAGGTGAGCAGGAATTTAGAGACTGCAACCAGACTTGCCTGGACAGCTGGAGGTATGCTTCCACTGGAGCAAGAGCTAAGTTTCAGTCGTGCTTCTCAGCGAAAGTGGACACTTCCAGCCTGATGGGTTTAGGATACACACAGACCTAAATAAAGCAGACATCCAGCCCATGTTGTCGGCTCCGCTGGATGGCAGGAACACAAATGCCAGGGCCCTGGGCTGGGTCTGGCTCTCTAATTTTACTTTTAAGTAACTATTATCCAATAATTTCATTTTAAATTATTTTGCAGCATAACTACGTCCAGAATGTAATGGTTCTTTTTCATGATACTTGTCTGGGATGTAAATATTGCTAAGTATCCTGTGAGACTCGCATGTTGGTTTCCTCTGGAAAACTGAGGGAACCTAGCAGAAAGTAAAAGCCGGGAGAGATGTGAGTATAGCTGAACCCCAGATGTGTCCCCCAGCCCACACACAGGTCACACACATGTCAATTGGCAGAGGGTGGAAGCCTTAAGGGCTCCAAGTATTTGGGCGCAACCTCTGCCCAAATCATTGACTGACAAACAACTAAGCTAATCAGACATGGGGAGAGTCCCAAAGTCAGACTAAAAAATAAGAAGAGAAAAACCAAGTGGAGGTATCGGTGACCTCACACCATGGAGAAACGAAGTCCACAGCTTAAGCCGAGTCTAGTTGCTAAACAGCAGCATTAGCAACAATATCCTCAGCACCAAATACTCCAAGATGCCCAGAGAAGCAGGAAAGTGTGACCCACACTCGGGAGAAGAGTCGTCATCAGGAACTGGCTCTGAGCAGGCCCAGAGATTGCGTGTAGCAGATGGATACTTCAAAGCAGCTATTAAGAATATTTGCAAAGGATTAAAGGGCAATATGATGACCATGACCCCCCCAAAACTTATTAGATTAAAAGAGAGAGAGAGAGGGCTTCCCTGGTGGCGCAGTGGTTGGGAGTCCGCCTGCCAATGCAGGGGACGCGGGTTCGTGCCCCGGTCCGGGAGGATCCCGCGTGCCGCGGAGCGGCTGGGCCCGTGAGCCGTGGCCGCTGGGCCTGCGCGTCCGGAGCCTGAGCTCCGCAACGGGAGAGGCCGCAGCGGTGAGAGGCCCGCGTACCGCAAAAAAAAAAAAAAGAACACGAACCCTCCTACACTGTCGGTGGGAATGTAAATTGGTACAGCCACTATGGAGAACAGTATGGAGGTTCCTTAAAAACTAAAAATAGAGCTACCGTATGATCCAGCAATCCCATTCCTGGGCATATATCCAGAGAAAACCATAATTCGAAAAGATACATGCACCCCAATGTTCATTGCAACACTATTAACAATAACCAGGATATGGAAGCAACCTAAATGTCCATCAACAGAGGAATGGATAAAGAAGATGTGGCACATATATACAATGGAGTACTACTCTGCCATCAAAAACTACGATATAACGCCATCTGTAGCAAAGTGGATGGACCTAGAGATTGTTGTACTGAGTGAAGCAAGGCAGACAAAGACAAATATGAGGTCATATTGTTTATATGTGGAATCTTAAAATGGGGTACGAATGAACTTATCTACAAAACAGAAATAGAGTTACAGATGTAAGAAACAAACTTATGGTTACCAGGGGGTTGGGGGGGGAGGGACAAAATGGGAGATTGGGAATGACATACACATGCTACTATATATAAAATAGATAACTGATAAGGACCTACTGTATAGCACAGGGAACTCTACTCAGTACTCTGTAATGGTCTATATGGGAATAGAATCTAAAAAAGAGTGGATGTATGTATACGTAGAACTGATTTACTTTGCTGTACAGCAGAAACTAACACAACATTGTAAAGCAGCTATACTTCCCCCCCAGAAAATGAACACGACCTCTTCAGCCACTTCTGGCACTGCTTGTGGGCCCATTTGGTGGGGCTCTGGTATCTCTTTTGCAAAAGCAGAAGCTGAGGTGACTTCATTACTACTTGCTATGATGGAAAGCTTGGTCCAGCTCGAGAGCAATGTTGATGTTAATGTGAAGGTGGTTGAAGATTGAGGCATATACCACTCAGTAGACTAATGAAAGCTTATTTTGAGTGACACGGCGGGTCAGTGAGGCAGGTCAGATTCTGATCTGCTGGGCAGCCAACCAATGAAACAGACGCTCCTGCATAGTTGAAACTGGAGGGCAAAGATACAATTGACAGCTTCCTAGAGCGGACGGGAAGTACCCACTAAAAAGAGAACCTGCCACTTTGGTCCAGAAGTCTGTTTCCACAAGCCAGCAACGTGTTCTCAGTTGGAAAACTGTCATTTCGCCCCAGGACATCCTGAATAATTTTTTCCATTCTTTCATTTTTCCCTCCCTATTCCTTCATTGTATATGAAATGACTGGGACGTGTGCGCAAGCCTCTTGCTTTTTTTTTTTTTTTAGCTAAATGGCCAATGATATATTTTCATCAATATCAAATGGAGGTGAACTCAGGAAAAATACTGTTTCTGTGAAAATACCTCCTTTCTCTGTTAGGAGCAGGCTCATTTAACGCCCATCTTCTTATTCCAAGAAGTTATTAGCTCTTGCTGTTTAACAAAAAACAGAAACAACAACAAAATAAATCCTTCATATCTTGTTTGGAGAATTTCAATGTTTTTCATTTGTCATTATGAAATCAAGGGCAATTTTGTAACTTTTTTTTTTTAGTATGTAGCTGTTACATGTATGGTAATGTCTTTAAGTAGTGATACGTTACTTTTAAGGAAAGGTAGTCTTCTCTTTGAGTCAAGCACATTGTTTAAATAAATTTCTTATTTAAAAAAATTTTTTAATTAAAGCCAAAATATAAGACATTCCCAGATAAATACAAACAGAGATTGTTGCTAGCCAAACTATTTTACAGAACGAAGTCCTTCAGATTGAAAAGGAAGGACCCCCAAATGGTAGGTTTAAGTCACAGGAAGGAAGAATATGGGAAATGGTAAACTTGTGGGTAAATGCAAAACACTGATCTATATCTTTCCCTCCCTTAATGTCTTTTATTTTTTATTTATTTATTTTTTTTTGCGGTACGCAGGCCTCTCACTGTTGTGGCCTCTCCCGTTGTGGAGCACAGGCTCCGGACGCACAGGCTCAGCAGCCATGGCTCAGGGGCCCAGCCGCTCCGTGGCATGTGGGATCTTCCCGGACCGGGGCACGAACCCGTGTCCCCTGCATCGGCAGGTGGACTCTTAACCACTGCGCCACCAGGGAAGCCCCCTTAATGTCTTTTAAAAATGAAATTGTTTAAACAATTATTATAAGGCTGTAGTGTTGGGTTTTTAACATATGTAGATGTAATAGATTTGACAAAAATAGAATAAAGGAGGGAGGAAATAGAGCTATATGGCTGTATTTTATTGGATTTAAGTCAATATTAACCTGAAATAGTTTCTCATAAGTTAAAGATGCATATTATAGTCCCTACAGCAATCACTAAGAAATGAGTTTAAAAACATAGAAACAGTGGAATTAATGTAATACAAATATTTTTAACACAAGATAAGGCAATAAAGAAGGAACAGAGTTTCTTTGTGTTTACGGGACAGTTCTGTATCTTGATTATGGTGGTGGTCGCATGGTGGTCATACTTGTGATAAAATTGCATAGAACTATACACAACACACACACACACTTGAGTGCACGTAAAAACTGGTGAAATCTGAGTAAGGTCTGTGAGTTCACAGTATTGTGCCAATGTCAGTTTCCTTATTTTTATATTGTACTACTGTATAGCATGATTATGTTGGTAATTATTTGACTATATACATTGTCAAAACTCATTGAGCTCTACATTTATTATTTTTTAATAAATTAATTTATTTTGTTTATTTATTATTTTTGGCTGCGTTGGGTCTTCATTGCTGCACACGGGCTTTCTCTAGTTGTGGCGAGCGGGGGCTACTCTTCGTTGCGGTGCGCGGGCTTCTCAATGCGGTGGCTTCTCTTGTTGCGGAGCACGGGCTGTAGACATACGGGCTTCAGTAGTTGTGGCATGTAGGCTCAGTAGTTGTGGCTCGTGGGCTCTAGAGAGCAGGCTCAGTAGTTGTGGCGCATGGGCTTAGTTGCTCTGCAGCATGCGGGATCTTCCCAGACCAGGGCTCGAACCCGTGTTCCCTGCATTGGCAGGCGGATTCTTAACCACTGCGCCACCAGGGAAGCCCAGCTCTACATTTAAATTGGTGATTTTCATTGTATGTAAATTATACCTCAGAAAGCTAATTTTAAAATATAAAACAATTTTTAAAATAAACAAAATAAAATATAAAACAATGAATACTACAGTCATCTAAAGAGGAAGCCAGGGAGGGAAGGAAGGAGGAAGGAAACCATAACTTGGAGGTAACAGATACTGTGCAAGACGAAGAAAACTCACACACACACACACACACACCACCACCACCACCAATAACAACAACAACAATAACAGCACTATCGCTTACATCCTCAGAGAGGTAAGAAGATACTGGTACAAATAGGGTACATAAAAAAGGGAACTCATAAATTAACACTGGGACAGCAGATTGGAAAAAACACAAGGATTGAAAGTTCAAGGTGAGAAATCTCCCAGAAAGTAGTACAAAAAGAGAAAGAAATGAAAAATAAGAGAAAAGATAAAATCAGAGGACCATCCGGGAGATGCAACTTCTGAATGATGGAAGTTCCAGACAGGGAAACAGAGAAAACGGAGGGGGAGAGAATCAACAAAATACTTTAGGAGAATCTCCCAGTCCTGAAAGGCACATCGACAAGTAGACAAGAAGTTTGTGCATACTATAAATACAGTACGTCACATATGTACAAATATATATATATATATAGAGAGAGAGAGAGAATTGTGTAAAACATACTCATGTGGACAGAGACCGAAGAAAATACACACAGGAAAAAAGTTATTTTGTTACAATGATGATGAGTGTTTCAAATTTTATTTTAAATTATGCTTATTTGTATAAATTAAGATTAAACACCTTTGCTTGCCCCACCCCTAAGTACCTGCACAACAAAGTCCAAACTTGCCTAATAAAAATTCTGTAATGGCTCCCCGTGACCTTAAGGCCTTACAGGATTGTCAACAGGAAATTTTGAACTTTGTTCTGCCTGCCCGTCCCCATCTCCTGCCGCTTCCTTCCACCTGCCTGCACTCCAGCGGTATCAGAACATCCAGCAGGACAGGCATCTTGAGGAACCCCAGCATCTGGCAGGAACTCCTCCTCCTCCCCGGGTCTCCATGGTAACACTTACCACTTGGTTGTAGCTGAGTTATCCCTTGCCTTGGAAGCCTGTTCTCAGGGAGGAGAAACTGTCTCCCTGGGGCCTGCCACACTGTAGGCACTGTAAGCAATTGTTCAATGTTTGGGGAGGCCGGGTAGGGCAGGCATTGTAATGCCACCCCTTTCGTGTGGCCTTTCTGATTCCCACACCACCACAACACCACCATTCCAGGAGAAATCAGACTTTCCCTCTGTGTTGCCGTAGCACTTTATGTGACCTTGGGTGACTTATTCCCTCTATAACTCAGTTTCCTCACCTGTAAAATGGGGCAAGAATGGTACCTATCTTACGACATTACTGTGAGGATTCAATCAGGTTATGTTTACAGCACCCATGCCAAGCTGGTAAATGCCCAGGAAGAGGAAGCCATTGTGATGATTACTTTGACGTCTTAATATGACATCTGTCTGTTTCCTATGGCAACATGTACAGACCTCACCTCTCCTATGTGAGTATAAACTGCCCGTGGGCGGGGAACCTATCTTGTTGATCTTTGTCTATTGCACAGCACATGGCATGCCGTCTGACTGCAGCAGACATCCAGAAAATCGTCCTTGGATTCACACAGACAAACATACACGGAGCCTTACACATGCGCAGACGTGTGCACACGCTTAGGGACACACATGTGCCAATACATTTTTCTGTGCTCATCTTGGCTGACCGTCGGGTCTGTAGCGTTCAACTGCGCTGACCACCTCCTCCTCTGGAAGTACAGCATTCTCCACCCCTGGCTCCTGGGACCTACTCTTGCTTGGATTTCAATCTACCTCTCTGGAAGTACCTCTCAGCCTCCTTCGCGCCCCAGCTCCTCCCCAACTTGCCCTTAAATGTCTTTGTTCCACATAGCGCCATCTCGGCCCTGCCCTTCTCACTTTGGACCTGTTGGGTGACTTCATCAGAACCAAAGATACATTTGCAAAAGTCTAGAAAAGTCATAATCCGGGTTAGCAGCAGCAAAGCTCTCCGTCCTGACTTCCAGAACTGCAAAACCTGAAGGACTTCCTACCCTCCTTCCGGCACCTCCCTCCAAAGGGACAGTCACAGGACCCACGGCTTCTTTCACCTGTAGCAGCTGCTCACACGTGAGGCTCCCATCCTCCACCCTCCTCTCTGCCCCTAGTGGCGCTGTGTCAGCTCAGACCCCTCCACTTTTCACCCGGACCCATGGTCAGGCCCCCCCCCCCCCCCCCCCCCGGTCTATTCTGTTGGCCGCTGCCGGAGTGAGCTCTCACCGGTTCTGTTTCCTCGCGAAGTCCCATCACTGTGGATAAAGCGATGCATACATGGGTAGCGGTGTGACGAATCAACTACGGCAAGACGTTAACTGTCGAATCTAAGGGGTAGGTACAGGAGTGCGCGTTCCAATCCTCTCAACTCCTTTGTGCTTCAAAATTTTCAGAAGATGTTGGGGGAAATACCCTTCAATGGTTTCTTTTGGCTTTTGGGATTAAACTCAGACCCCTTCGCGTAGAACATAAGGCCCTCTGTGATCTGGCCGTTGCCTCACCCTCTGTAACCTCATCTGCTACCACTCACATATCCCTTTCCCACAAGCCATCGTGAATTACTTGGATCCCCCAGCAGAGTCGTGGTATTTCATTCCTCTGAGCCCTCGGACTTGCTGTTCCCGATTCCTAGAATGCCTTTCCCTGTATTCTTCTCGGGTGATCCCTAACCCCCATGCACTCTTCTGACTCATCTCAAGTGACACCTCCTCCAGGAAGCCTTTGCTGACTCCTCCTTTCGAGGCCCCTTATCTGGTTCCCACAGCCCCTCCCGTATCTCAGCAGAGATTTATAGTACGAAGGGCCTCGCCTAAGACTGGGTTGTCAGATATGCAGCAGCAATGGAACCCTGGCCTGAGGACGGGGCTCTAGTTACCCTACGCCTCCGAATCACCTATGATCTCTCATTTCTTCCCTCAGAGGACGCATCCTCAGGCATCTGCCCTGCCTTTGCGCCAAACACACTTAGCAGGCTGAGCGAATCCTCGGGCTCAAACTGACAAGCCAACCTCGGCAACTCCAGCCGCCAAAGCTGTCCTGGCCCCGGAGCCCCGGAGCCTGCTGGCGGGGGCTGTGCCCTGCTGGTGGTGGAGGCCCCCGAGGAAGCGCTCCAGGCAGGGTAGGGAGGAAGGCGGGGCCTGCGGCTGTACAAGTCGGTGTCCCGGGCCTGGGACGGAAGTTGCAGAAGTACAATTAGTTTCAGTTTTGTTTCTCTTTCAGGAGCCCAGCAACAGCAGCGCCAGGGCCTCGGGGGCTCCCACTCCGGGTCCTGGAGCCCCGGCTAGGTAAGGAGAGGGGCTTGGAGGGCGATTGAAGGGACAGCTGAACTGGAGGGGGTGGGGGAAGGGGGAGAGCGGGAGGAAGGGGAGTGGGGGAGAGGGACCCAGAAGGCGGGAGGAGAGGGGAGGAGAGGGGAGGCTTCCCCCGCGGGGCCAGAGATCCGAGACTTCCTGGGGAAGACCCCCTCCCACTCTCTGAGCTCTCCAGCCAGCCCCTGCTTGCTGGAAGTTTGGGGGAAATCCCCCAAGTTTCTTTATCAAGTATTTCACAGCCACTGTGTAGGGAGCTGGGGGCATTCACAGCTGATCCTCATGTGACTCCTACCCTCCAGAGGCTTCTAGGAAAGCAGGAGGCCTCTTGCAGCAGGAAAGGCTGAAAGAAAAGGGCTGGAGGAGATGGGGCAAAGGCTACGCAGTGACCCTGAGTTTGAGGAACTGGAAGGAAAGAGCGAGGCGGCCCCTTCCTCTCAGGCATCCTTCTGCCTGTTCATTTCAGGATAGTCGAGGCAGGAAGAGGGGCCCTCACAACCCGTGATGCCGCTGCCAGGGCCTAGGAGGCAGGTGTACGGGGCTGTGGGAATTGGGGTCCCTCATACTCCCCCACCCTCCGGGAGTCAAGGCACATCTGCCCACCCAGACCCTCGGCGGGTCCTCTGTGCCCTCCCCTCACCTGGCATCCCACCCCCAGCAGGACCCCCAGGATCTATTCACACCAGACTCGCATCCCATGTGCCACAAGGCCTGTCAGTGGGGGACACCGATCGTTACGCCAGCAGGTCTCTAAGGCTGTGCTTCTTGGTGTTGTCATATCTCGCAGGGCCTGACATGCAAAAGCGGCCTTTACTTTTTCATAGTTGCTGAATGTCTGCAGGGAGGAGGGAGGCGGCTCTTTATCTCAAGAGACCAGAAGAAAATTCCTGGCCATTCAGGTGAGACCCCAGACCTGGTGGGGCTTGAGGATGGGGGAGAGGTGAGAGGGCAGGTGGGGGCCACCGCGGAGGTGCCCTCTGTCCTCTGACCCCGACCCCTCGCTTGCAGAATGGTTTCCCAGGGCTCCTCGCCCTCCCTGCTGGAGGCCCTGAGCAGCGACTTCCTAGCCTGTAAAATCTGCCTGGAGCAGCTGCAGGTGCCCAAAACGTTGCCCTGCCTGCATACCTACTGCCAGGACTGCCTGGCCCAGTTGGCCGAGGGCAGCCACCTCCGATGCCCTGAGTGCCGCGAGACTGTGCCTGTGCCGCCCACGGGCGTGGCTGCCTTCAAGACCAACTTCTTTGTCAACGGGCTCCTGGATTTGGTGAAGGCCCGAGCCGGTGGAGACCTGCGCGCAGGGAAGCCGGCCTGTGCACTGTGCCCGCTGATGGGGGGCGCCAGCGCGGGGGGGCCAGCCACAGCCCGGTGCCTGGACTGCGCCGACGACTTGTGCCAGGCCTGTGCCGATGGGCACCGCTGCACTCGGCAGACCCACAGCCACCGAGTGGTGGACCTGGTGGGCTACAGGGCAGGGTGGTACGACGAGGAGGCCCGGGAGCGCCAGGCGGCCCAGTGTCCCCAGCACCCGGGGGAGTCCCTGCGCTTCCTTTGCCAGCCCTGCTCCCAGCTGCTGTGCCGGGAGTGTCGCCTGGACCCCCACCTGGACCACCCCTGCCTGCCCCTGGCCGAGGCTGTGCGTGCCCGGAGGCCAGGCCTCGAGGAGCTACTGGCGGGCGTGGACAGCAACCTGGCCGAGCTGGAGGCCACCCGGCTGGCGGAAGAGGAAGCCTTGGCCTGTCTGCGGGAGCAGGCAGCCAAGGTGGGCACGCAGGTGGAAGAGGCAGCCGAGGGGGTCCTCCGGGCCCTCCTGGCCCAGAAGCAGGAGGTGCTGGGGCAGCTACGGGCCCATGTGGAGGCTGCCGAGGAGGCTGCACGGGAGAGGCTGGGGGAGCTGGAGAGCCGGGCACAGGTGGCCAGGGAGGCGGCCGCCTTTGCCCGTCGCGTGCTCAGCCTGGGTCGGGAGGCCGAGATACTCTCACTGGAGGGGGCGATTGCCCAAAGGCTTCAGCAGCTGCAGCGTTGTCCCTGGATGCCTGGGCCAGCCCCCTGCCTGCTGCCCCAGCTGGAGCTCCATCCTGGACTCCTAGACAAGAACCGCCAGCTGCTAAGGCTCTCCTTTCAGGAGCAGCAGCCCCAGAAGGACAGCGGGAAAGACGGAGCCAGATGCCAGGGAGGCGCTGCAACCCCGCCCCAGAGCAGGGACGGAGCTCAGACCCCAAAGCAGGACAGCGCGCAGCCGCCCCAGGAAGATGGAGCCCAGACCCTAAAGGCGGAGAGAGCCGAGACGCCCCAAGAAGATGGAGCCCAGACCCCGAAAGAGGGCAGAGCCCAGACACCCCAGGAAGATGGAGGAGCCCAGTCCCCAAGGGGCGGCCGATCCAACAAGAAGAGGAAGTTCAAAGGCAGGCTCAAGTCCGTTTCCCGGGAGCCCAGCCCAGCACCTGGGCCGAACCTGGAGGGCTCTGGCCTCCTCCCCAGGCCCATCTTTTTCTGCAGCTTCCCCACACGGATGCCGGGGGACAAGCGGTCTCCGCGGATCACCGGGCTGTGTCCCTTTGGCTCCCGGGAGATCCTGGTGGCAGATGAGCAGAACAGGGCCCTGAAGCGCTTCTCCCTCAATGGCGACTACAAGGGCGCGGTGCCTGTCCCCGAGGGCTGCTCCCCGTGCAGCGTGGCCGCCCTGCAGGACGCCGTGGCCTTCTCGGCTGGCGCTCGCCTCTATCTCATCCGCCCCAACGGCGAGGTGCAGTGGCGCCGGGCGCTGAGCCTCTGCCAGGCCAGCCACGCCGTGGCCGCCATGCCGAGCGGGGACCGGGTGGCCGTCAGCGTGTCAGGCCACGTGGAGGTGTACAACATGGAAGGCAGCCTGGCCACCCGGTTTATCCCCGGGGGCAAGGCCAGCCGGGGCCTGCGGGCGCTAGTGTTCCTGACCACCAGCCCCCAGGGCAATTTCGTGGGGTCAGATTGGCAGCAGAGTAGCCTGGTGGTCTGTGACGGGCTGGGCCAGGTGATTGGGGAGTACCAGGGGCCGGGCCTGCACGGCTGCCAGCCAGGCTCTGTGTCCGTGGATAAGAAGGGCTACATCTTTTTGACCCTTCGGGAGGTCAACAAGGTGGTGATCCTCGATCCGAAGGGGTCGCTGCTCGGTGACTTCCTGACGGCCTATCACGGCCTGGAAAAGCCCCGGGTGACCACCATGGTGGATGGCAGGTACCTGGTTGTGTCCCTCAGTAATGGGACCATCCATGTCTTTCGGGTCCGCCCTCCTGACAGTTAAAGGGCTGGGACTGGAGAGACACTTCGGGGTGGGGGGGACTGGGGGGGTAGAGAGAAGGGAAGCAGGGCGGCCCGAGGGATGTGGTGGCCGAGGGCATTTTCCCAGAGAGCAGGGGTTGGCAACTTTTCAAGGTGAAGTGCAAAACCGCTCTTCAGGTGTGCAGGAATAGGGACCAAGGCGGGTGGCATGGCCGTAACCCTCGGAAGCGGAGGAGGAGGGGTTGGAGGGGTACTGGGCATTAATGCTTCTTGCTTTTGCTGGGGGTGACTGCCACTGCCGCCGCCGTAGAGTCTAGGTTTCCAAGATGTGTAAGCTAGTCCTGATTTGAGTTCTTTAAAACCATTCCTGATGGGGTAGCCCAGGGAGAGTCTTGGGGAAGTGGGTAGAAATAGTCCTTTAAGCCCAGGGCTTGAAGGGTATGTCAGGTATGTACTTTCTGGAAGAGAGCTGAGAACCCCCTCCCCTCTGACTTGAATGGGACGCACCAAGTCAGAAGAGGTCTGGGATTTTGAACCCGGCCATAAATGGCATCTTCCACCAGCCTCGGCTGGGAAGTTGAGGCTCCTCTGATAATGGCGTCCCCCAGTGAAGTGCGGGCTGGACTTCATGGGGGGACCAAGTATAGACACAAGCCGAGGCCAACAGGCGTTTACCTTTAAGTCCGTGAAGAGAATGTGCTACTAGAAAATGGAACCCGGCAGGGTTGGAGTCTAAAACACAGGGTTCTGAGTGTGAGACAAGGGGAGACCCTGGGTCTTACCCCCCAACTTCCACCACCCCTCACCTCCAAGCCAACCTGAGGCCAGACCTATGTAGGATTTAAAACCTTTTCTTTTTTGATGTCTTTACACTTCCTGGAGTTTATTTTTAGCCCCCTCTTAGTTTTCTGGCACAATTCCTTTTGAGAAATTTTGGCTGCACTAAGGGGTTGAAGGCATTTGTCCATATTGCCGTTATGGGTGGGGAAAAAACCTAAGGCTAGAGGCCAGGTGCCAGACTCAGGGGCCAAACCGGTTGGAAGATCTGGGAAGTCGGTAGTGGGGCTGGGATGGGCGGAGGGGTGAAAATCTCATGGAGGGATCCCATCAGAAGGGAGCCGTGACCACCGGCCTTCTGCATAGGCTGTGGCAGCGGTGGAACTGAGGTGGACATGTTTAGCCAGGGGCTGTTGAGAGGTGACCAAAGGGAATAATATGTAAGGATCATGGGCAGTGAGTGTTCATGGGAACCAGAGAGATTTTGGACAAGTCCAGATGGAAAATGCAGGACATTAGGTATAGGGAAAAGAAAATCTGTTTCCAGGGAGGTCGTTGATTGTTTAATGAAGTGAAAGGGGAAATCATCAATGTCAGGTGGACAAATTCAATTATATAAAATTTTGAAATGTATGCACAGGAAAGAAGAACGAAGATTAAAGGAAAATCAATGAGATGAGGAAATTACGGAGCATTGATCTAAGGAGTCTCCAGTATATGGAGTGACTAAACAGATCTACTTGGTCAAATGACCAAATAAGCCGTATACCCAAGGGGAACGCACACAGGCCAGGACACATAAAATGGAACATAAAATAAAATCGACCACTTGCATTCGTCAAAAATACATTTTAAAAAATATGTCGTGGGGAAATAGACCCCTGGCACTATAAATGATGCTTCCTGGTGAACAGTTTGGCAATTCTTGACAAAAGTCAAAGAAGTGATTATAAGACGAAGTTATCACACTTTGGGGAGTACATTCTGGGAAAAGGATACAAAAGGAAAAAACGTATCTGCACACAGGTATTTGTGGCCACCCTATCTATTACAGTCTTTGACAGGAAACAGCTCAGCTTAGCTCGCCAGTTCTGGCTAGACCAGAATCTAGCCAAGTAGACTGTGTTCTACCAGGACAGTGAGCTGCTGCCTTCATGGATGACAATTATGAGAGCTATTTAGGAGAATATGACGTTATATGATGCAATCGTAAGCCAAAAAAAAAAAATTTTGGCTTTCTGTTCACATAATGATAGCAACAAGATAAAAGCATGTCTGAATAGTTACCGAGTGGAAATAGGTTCAAAATGTGTAAATAGTCAGTGATTGGGGAGATTGGGTTCTTTTTATTTCATGCTGTTATTCATACATGCACATTTCTACTTCAGTTATTACTGTCTGTTAAATAACATATATGCTTGACTACTTCAGAAAAATACACTCAAGAATAACTACTGGATTTGTGAATGAATGTGTCCGAATAAGTGAGACTGTTCTGTCAGGGGTAGGGGTGGGGGGCTAGGCAGGAGTCAGGAGGAGAATCCCAGCCAATCAGGACCCAGCAGGGAGGAAGGTTCGTCAGAGCAGCGTCCTGTCTGGTGACTGACCAAGGAATCTGCCCTGGGAAGTTTGCAGAGGTCAGGTGGCCCCCGTGGGTCATTGTGGAGTGTCCAGAGACAGGGGACGGTCTTACTGAGTTCACCAACTAATTCAGACCAACTGGAAACCAAGTGGCGGTTCTGTGGAACCAGCTGGTTTAAGATGAGTTGCACGAGTGGGGTGCCGTGTTTGTCTTCTTTGCAGCTCTCTCTACAGAGTCAGCACAGTGACGGCTCCTAGTAGGTGCTCTGTAAACGCCTGTGGAGTGAATTGATGTCTAGAAAATGCCAGGTTGTCCAAAACTTTGGCTTGTGGGAAATCTCCAGTAGGGGGCACTGTGGACACAGCCTACCATAAGCCTCCAGGAGACTGGCTCAGCTCTAAGTCACAAAAGAGGTGAAATTCGCCTGTCCTTCTTATATGTCCTGGGCAGGGGGTGGGGGTGGGGGATCCTGGCCTCTAGGGGATAAATACCTTCAGGTTTGCAGAGCCGCATGGGAGCCACGTGCAGGGGGCCCGGCTGGTGGAATGGCTGCAGTCAAGTGGCTCACCCCTGAGGCAGGAATAGAGAACTTCCAGAGGGAAATATCACCTGGATTCAGGAAGAGAATCCCACAGATGCTCTAAAGATGAAGGAGGCACAGGGCTTTCCATGACGCGGTAGGAAGCCTGGGGAGTCAGGCACTGGACGATTGACAGACTTACTGAATTTTCCTCGTGAAGGGGTAGGGGTGGGAAGGCACAGAACATGGCAAAATGTGAAACGGATGAGAAGTATAGCATTGAGCATAATTTGGAGGTAAAGTCCTCAGTGCCCCAACTGTCACCTGGGAATCCTAAATCCCGGCACAGAAAGCACTGCTCAGTGCGGAGAGAGAGTTCTCGGCTCAACTACAGATGTTAAGTAATAGGAACATTGTGAAACATCCGACATCCGCACCCTGCATTGGACTATGACAATGATCGCTCATTCCTTGTGCTGTCTGGAACTCTCCAGATCGTGTAGGAAAGGAGAATGCCGTTCGGGTAGAGAGAAAGGGAGTAGAGAACCTTGTTCATATTCTCTGTGCTTAAAAAAGGAAGGTGAGGGCTTCCCTGGTGGCGCAGTGGTTGAGAGTCCGCCTGCCGAGCCCTGGTCTGGGAGGATCCCACATGCCGCGGAGCGGCTGGGCCCGTGAGCCATGGCCGCTGAGCCTGCGCGTCCGGAGCCTGTGCTCCGCAACAAGAGAGGCCGCGATAGTGAGAGGCCCGCGCACCATGATGAAGAGTGACCCCCGCTTGCCACAACTAGAGGAAGCCTGCGCACAGAAACGAAGACCCAACACTGCCATAAATAAATAAATTTAAATGATAAATCATATCTTTAAAAAAAAAAAAAAAGGAAGGTGAATGAGGCAGTGGAGACCTGGGTTGAATGCTGGCTCTTCCGACTAAATAGCTGTGTGATGTTGGTCTAGCTCCCTAACCTCTCTGAACCTCAGTTTCTACATCAGTAAAATAGCGATAATAGTATTCACCATGCCCACCTCACGGGGTGGTGGTGAGGACTGGCTGAGAGGCATAGAGAAGGATTTTGTACCCCATAAAGCTCAAATCTGCAGTCTTGGTTGGGAAAAATTTTAACCGACTTTAGCACTGACTTATTTTCCATCAGGGTAAGCTTGAATGGGGATATTGTGCGCATGCATTGTGAGGGGAAAACTCGAGGACGTCTGGGTAGAGTTGTGACCGGCTTCTCCTTTGGAGGAGACTGTTCTGTTTCGCTTTCCAGCAGTTATTTGGAGAAGCCATTCGCTAAGACACAGCAGTGACCGTAGGAGCAGAAGGGACCGATGGCCAGCTTGCTAAGACCAAGGCCAGCTGAGAATCAGGCTGTACTAATGAAGGCCCGATAGCCATAGACATTTAGAAGAAATTCAAAATGGCAAGAGTAGCCCAATTTTTTGGTAATTTAGAGAAAATATAATTTGGGAGAAAATAACTCTTCTTTCGCTGTAGCCTTATTATTACTGTATCTATAATGCCATGTCATCGAATAATCTACAGAGATAATATTCCAGAGGGGCAGACATTCAAGAGAGAAGTCAGAAGTCTTCCGAGGAAATTGATGAGGTTGGTGACCTGAGCTGGGCGAGATGTGATAAGTGGGTGCCAAGATCAAGGTTTTGACCATTTCTCCTGGGCAGGTCAGCTGAGAACTAGAGTTATCTCGTAAGTTAGGTGGGAGATTGGATGGGGATGCAGAGTTCTGTTTGGGGGAGAAAATAGTCTTGGACTAGCTGGGGCAGGGAGCTGCCAGAGAGAGCGCTCAAGAAGACGTTCCCATTAGGAGAAAGATGAAGTTCAGATGCAGGCTTAGGAAAACAGGTAACTTGACAGAAGGTAACAAAACCAGCCTACCCAACTGATTCATGAATGTAGTTTAATTAAATGAGTCTGGATGGGAACAAAAATAGGTGTAGGAATGACAGAGTGATTGGAGGTGTGGAGAAGGCTCAACAGGGTCTGGCTGACCTCACCCTCACCTGAAGCCTGGGTGAGGAATCTTTGGGACCGGGTGGAGAGGGGACCGCATGTAAAGAGGCAATTAGGAAGTAGTTTGGGGAGGTTTTGGAAGGCTCTCTGACTTGTCTTCAGAGAAAGTTTGAACTGGTTGCATTAGCAGCTAAGAGAAATGGGCTTGAAAATGGTGGCATTGGGGCCTCTGTACCGGTGGTGTGAGCCCAGCAAATATTTCTTCGTTGCCACCAGGCTGAAGAATCTGTGTTGTAAACTCTTTCATTCCTTTATACTTTGTATCATTTGTTTCTGTTTCTTAATAAATTCTTTTGAAAAATGTGGACCTTCTCTCAGATGGTTCATGGGTCTGGGAAATGATCAACACCCAGGTAGCGGACCTCCCTGGCGGTCCAGTGGTTAAAACTCCGCACTTCCACTGCAGGGGGCGCAGGTTCGATCCCTGGTCGGGGAACTAAGATCCCACATGCCTCACGACACGGCCAAAAAAGATAAAAATACCCGGGTAGTGAAGGGAATCAGATATCATGGCCATTCCTTGATGTTGCTCCAGAGGTGCTACACAGGATCCTTGGGGACATTTCAGAAGCAGGGTGATCAGCACAGTCATCGTCTGTGGTCCCAGCCCTCGTCCCAGGCCACTCCCACCTGTAGGACAGAGGGGCCCTCTGGGCAGAAATGTGCATCTTCCAGGCTCACGTTTGGTGGGAGGGAGCCCTCAGGTGATCCGGCCCAGCAGGACCCCGTGGCGGTGTATATGAAGGAGGTGGGCCAGGGGCCCAGGTCAGGATGGCTGTGCCCATCACTGGTCTCTGCTCGTTTTCTGGCTTGTGGGCTCCATCTAACGTGCTGCGTTTGTGATCCCACGGTGGCCCCTGCAGGGCTGGGAGGTACCCAGGCTCTAGGAATATCTGCCTACTGGCCCAACCCACCCCCTCTGACCTACTCTCCAAAGCCCCTCCAGGAGCTCCTGACCCTCCCTTCTGAGTCCTGAGCAGGAAGAGAAAAGATCTCAGGTCTTTATTTCGAATTCACTCAGCCTCCGGCCTCCACATCAAATACAGGCGTCAAGCAACAGTTGTGGAGTGCCACCTACCTGTGCTTCACATCCATCGCCTTCCTGGGTGGAAGTAGGCACCATCGTTATTTTACAGACACGGAGACCTAGGCCTGCGAGCTTTGCTCATTTTAAGTAGATTTCGTTTCTGACTCCAAAGGCTGCCCTTCCGACCAGCTCTGAGTCCGGAGCCTCGTTCATCGATGAGAGAGCTGAGCGAAATGAGATCTGGGGTTCTTCCCCGAGCTAACAGGCCAGGACCTATCCCTAAGCAGGTCCAGAATCTAGGCCCAGGAAGGGAAGCTCAGTGATGCCCCACATACCTCCACCACCATCTTCTCAGTGCCAGAGAGGCCCCGCCTCCCCACGGAGCAGGAATGACATGCCACAAGACAATGCTCTAAGTGGCTCGGGGGGGGGGGGGGGGGGGGGGGGGGGGGGGGGGAAGGGGAGGGTGTGGATGAGGGCCCACCACTGCTGCGGTGACAGCCTGAATAAGAATTCCGCAATTCATCATCTAATGACTCAGCCTGGCTTTGGACCAGAGCCTCTGTGAGCCCTGGGGAGTGTGACTCAGCAGCTGAGGGGGCCGGGCGGGAGAGCCTGTGGGTCCTTGTGAGCGGCGGCTGTGGGGAGAACGGCCTGTTCTAGCTCCAGACCCCAAGGCGAAGCGTCTGGCCCTGTGGTCAGGCACATGTGTCCTCGGTTCCCAGCCATGCGGCCCAGCCTCCTCCCTCAAACCTGGGTCTCTCTCTCCTCTGCATTGGAGAAGTCGCAGCCCTGGAGGCGGCAGACCCACTGCCTCTGCTCACAGCCATGGGGTCTGCAGCAAGTTGCCAGGCCACAGACTCTGCAGGCCTCTCTCCTCTTCGCTGCCCTGCTGGGGTCAGGCCACCTTCGAATAAGGGCAGCAGAGGCCACACTGTAGGGGTGGGGAAGCCGGGCTATGTCACAGGCTGGGCACACAGCTCGACAGATGTTCGCTGTATCCCTCCTCGTCACTGGGGTCAGGGGAAGGGGGCTCTGGGGTCTTGATGTTGTTCCAGGGTCAACTCAGAAAATGTCTCTTCCCCATCAGAAAGGGCGGCGTCTGTTCCCTCTCCCCTGAACACTAATTCAGGGACAGTCTCACCAGAAGAAAAGAGCCAGAGCAAGGAGACATGGAACAGCCCCCGAATCCAGCGAGGGGCCAGGGCACCGAGGCCAGGGGTCCACGTGCAGGGCGGGTGTGCACAGACCCGCCGCTCCCCTCCAGCGCCGGCTTCCCTCCCACCTCTGACGGCCCTGACAACTTTCTCACCTCCATTATTCACACGCAGCTCTTTCCTCACCTGCAAAACCCTTCAGGCAAGAACTTCTGATTCACACTGAATTTTCCATAACCAGGTGTTCTATAAATACTGGTGAGTGAAAAGAACAAATGAGTGAATTTGGGCTAACATCTAGTCCCTGTCGCTTACGTCAGATAGAACACAGAGAGGAGCTGGAAACATTGCTGGGCCAGGCCCGGAGGCAAAAAGCGTTTATCCCTTTTCCTTAGAAGGGAACATGAGTAAGAGTGAAGTTATCTGGAAGAAAAGATAGTAATCTCACTCCGCCGTACTTCTCCCATGTTCCACAGCACTTTAACCTTCTAACATACTATTCCATTGAATTATTTGTCCTACTAATTGTTATAATTTGTCTCTTCCTCCAAATTCTACCCCAGGTAGAACGCAAACCCCAGGATGGGGCATTTTGCCTGTTTTGTGCACTAATACCTCCTATGCCCACAGAATGGTGCCTGGGATACGGTAGATTTGGAATGAATGAATGGTATCTATGAAACGTTTACTTGGAGGCAGGCCCCTCTCTACCGATTATGCATTTATGTGTATTAAAGTCCAGGTAGGTGCATAGTATTATCACGTCTGATTTAATTATGGGGACGGTGAGGTTAGAAGGTTATGTGACATGAACAGGCTCACCACGAGCTGGGCAGAGGCCAACGCCAGCCGCGGCCGGCCTGGAGCTAACTCTGCAGCGCTCCCTGGCGAGGTGATGCGCACGAAGGCTTCCCAGCAGCCCCACCCCAGTCCAGCTTTCCTGGGTGAGACTTTCTTTCTTTTTTTAAAGACTTTTTTGTTTGTTTTTGGTGTGGACCATTTTAAAAGTCTGTATTGAATTTGTTACAATATTGCTTCTGTTTCATGTTTTGCTTTTTTGGCCACAAGGCCTGTGGGATCTTAGCTACCAGACCAGGGATGGAACCCACACGCCCTGCATTGGAAGGCGAAGTCTTAACCACTGCACGACCAGGGAAGTCCCCAAGGCTTTTTTTCTTTCTCTCCCTTCCCACCAACTTCCCACACGACCCCACTCTAACCCCCAAAAGTTAGCTCTGCCCCAAAGTACAGCTTCTTCTCAGTTGGAAAGACTTTTCCTGGCAGGAGAACCACGGAGACATGGGAGCAGAGCGCGGGCTGGGGAGCCTCGGCCCGGCTCTCCCTGCCCGGGCCCTGCTCCCCGCCACCTCCCTCCCCCCACCCCACAGACTGCGTGGGAGGCTCCCAGGCCCAAGTTGAGGGCCGGAGGAACTCCCTACATCACTCTTCTGTGAGTTTTGTGCTGCTGGGAGCTGAGCTAGAACCTAAGGAGGTCCCTGCCCACCTCAAGGCGCGAGACTCCAGACGCTGTCTCCTCTCCAGGCCAGCCCTGCGGGGCCCAGGCGGGGAGAGCCAGGCCCCCTCACCTTCTGCCTTTCTCCCCAGTTCCCTTCTTGGCTCCAGTGCCTCCGTGGTTCTCTCGCCAGGAAGAGTCTTTCCAGCCGAAGAGAAGCTACACTTTGGGGCAGAGATATCTCTTGGGGTTGGAATGGGGTGGTATGGGAAGTTGGCGGGAAGGGAGCTATAGAGAAAACATCACCCAGGAAAGATGAACTGGGCTGTGGCTCTCGGGAAGGCCTTGTGCGAATCACCTCCCCAGGGAGTGCTGGAGTGTTAGCTCCGGGCCGGCCGCGGCTGGCGTTGGCCTCTGCCTAACCACTTGCTCCTGTGTGATCCCTGGAGAAAAGAATAGAGATCCAAGAACACCAGGAAGCAGGGAGAAGGCTGCAGGGACTTGAGGACACACACATCCAAGCTCAGGGAGACACGACGCCATATATCTGCATCCGAGGCCTCGGGGAGGCAGCAGGAGAGGAAGGGAAGGATGCTGGGGTGTCTGAGCATCATCTGGAAGTGGTCCATCAGGGGAGGCGGAAGCTGGATTGGGGTTTGTCATCGAGAATCTGTGTCCGGATGTTGAGAAGCATTGCCACACCCTATGTATGGGTTTGTGGTTGTGGCCAGGGCCAGACATCTTTGCTGGTGTTTAGATGAGGTGTATCTCTATGCTCTGCAAAGCACACAGGGCTGGGGGACTTGCTGTCAGAGTGTTCCCAGGCAGGGCACCATGCCAACTTTCACCTCATTAAAGAATCAAGACTGGAATTTCCCTGAAGCTCATTTCCTACCACTTACTACTTAGCGGAGGACCAGAGCTGCCACATCTGTCCTCCGAGGGCAGATGCTGGGTGTGGGCGAGGAGCAGAGCCCTCCAGGAGTGCCTCCATGCCCTGTTCACCTCTCCACCCAGAGGCCTGTCTCCTAACACAGGAGCACATGTGCCTCCCCTCTTGGATTCTTCCTCCCTCTCCTTCAAGAAAGGGAGTCACAGGGAAGAGATCCACATTTAGTCCCAGCTCCACCACTCCCTGTGCAGAGGTTCCTTCACCTCTCTGAACCTCCGTTCCTCATCTGTACAAAAGATGCAGTAAGACAGCACAGTGGTTCCCAGATGAATAAACAAGAGGGAGAACACAGACACACTCAGTGCCTGGCACATGGAGATGTTCGGTCCATGGCCGCCCATTCACTCCTCCCCTCACCCAGCCCTTGGGACCACGGGCCTTCTCTCCATCCATTTAGAGGCAAAACACCCCATGCACCCATCACTCACTCCACCACGCAGCAGGTATTTATTGGACCCTCTGCCTCTAAATAACCAATGCAAACAGCAAGCACAAAAATGTCCAGGGGGAGCTTCCCTGGTGGCTCAGTGGTTAAGAATCCGCCTGTCAACACAGGGGACACGGGTTCGAGCCCTGGTCCGGGAAGATCCCACATGCCTTGGAGCAACTAAGCCTGCGCGCCACAACTACTGAGCCTGCGCTCTAGAGCCTACGAGCCACGACTACTGAGCCCACACACCACAACTACTGAAGCCCGTGCACCTAGAGCCCATGCTCTGCAACAGGAGAAGCCACCGCCATGAGAAGCCCGCGCTCGATGCAACTAGAGAAGGCCCGTACGCAACAATGAAGACACAACACGGCCAAAAACAAAATAAATTAATTTTTAAAAAAAGTGTCCAGGGACGACATGGCCGGGGCGGAAGGTGGCCGGTCTCCCAGACAAGGCAGCTTTATCATGGTGCTTCATCACAGCCCAGCACCTCCTTCTCGGCTACATGTACACACCTTGGACAAAGCAATCTCAGGTCCAATTAACATGAACCGGACGTGGAAAGAATAGCTTACAGACCCCCAATTCTGGCTTATTAATTTACAAACAGAGTCACATCCCCAGGCACCTGGACACATCTCTCCTGGGGGCCTCAGAATGTGGCTTTAGTGTGGACATTGGATGATCTTAATGGCAGGATGATAGTCTGAGGCGTCCTCTGCACCTCCAGACACACCCATCCTTGGTCCTAGCCACTGAAATTTGCGGGACGGGACACCGATTGTCCGGCACAGCCTGGAGCCCCAGCACCAAGTTGGGTCTCCTTGGATCCCCCTTTATGATGAAGAGGAACTTTCCCCTCGTCTTGGCATTTTCCCTCGGGCAGAAGACAATGCAGTTACTTTGCTGAAATGCAATCACAATCTTATCTGCTCCTCTATGTCTCCTTAATTGGATTTGGGATATTCACAGACAGACAGTCTCCTAGGTAATTTCTACAGAGGGCTAATATCCTCTCCTAAACTGAGTTTCTTCTTAATTGAATTCTCAGAAGGCGATGTTAACTTCAAGGTACTTGGCCGTCAGACCCAAGTCCCGCCCACGTGGGGCAGTTTTAAGGGACAGGGACACAGGAAGAAAGTTTACACCCAAACAGTTCCTGCCTCTAAACGATGTACAACCCAGTAGGGAAAACAAAACAAACACATGCAATGCAGTCGACGAATAATCCAGTGCTGAACGTGTGATTGTGTGGGTCTGATCATAAGAGGGATCAAGTTCAAAGGACAGACAGCTCAGGATGGCCTGGAGGAGGCTGGGAAGGCTTTGGGGAAGAGGCAGAGCTAAGGCATCTTGGGAGGCTCTGTGGACAGCTGACTTACCTGAGAAAAGCAGGGGAGGGGGAACATTCCAAAGGCAAAAAATGGGTGGGAAAAATGGAAATCAGATGGTCTAGATGGAAGGGGGCAGATGTGACCAATTCACATCCCGCCCCTGTGATGAATGGCTTCCCGGTTCCCTCTTTCACCCCCACTACTTCTGTTCCTCTTCCCCGTGCGTGAGCTGGGCTTGTGGAGAAAGTCAGGGACGTCCATCTCCCCCACCCTCCCCAACATACACAAACACACGCGTGTCCAGACGCAGCAGAACTAACGGTCTGCTGGACAGGAAAGCCCTGTCGGAGTGCAGGGAACCTCCACCTCAGGCCAGGAGGGACAGCCCTGGGCTTTCCACCTGCTGCACTGATCACCACCTGATTCAGCCTGAAAACCAGCCCCAGTGCTAGACACAACATGACCTCTTCCCCTTTCCTACCAGCTCCCTGGGATTCTCAGAAGTGATAACAGGGAGTTCCCGAGTCAGGGGCTTTCCATCCGGGCTCTGCTGCTGGCTCCCACCTCCACCCCCATTTCCCTGAGTAAGCTACCAGCACAGGCAGATACGGGCAAGATGGAGTTTGGCCTGCCATTTCCAGAAAGAGGGAGGACTGGAGGAGAAACCCCCTCAGAGCCCCATTCTGGTGGCTTAGGTTCAGGACCAGACCCTTGAGACACCCAGAGCAGAATGGTTTCCATTAGTGCTGGTCTAAAGCGGGAGCTCAGAATGAGAAGGGTGACCCCCAATTTCCTGGTGTCCCCTCTGAAGGAGCTAGACCCTGGAAACCAGACAATGGCCCCTCTGTTTCCCCAGACAGCCTGGTCCTTAGACAGAGCTGGCCAGTGTGGAGCTGAGGACTCGGGAGGGCGAGGTCTCTGCCTGCGAGGCCCGCAGCTCCTGCCAACCCTGGCATGACTGAGGCTGTCTGCGTCTGGGACCAGCCTCACAGAATGGTGAGCTGGCAGGCTGGGCTACACCCTGGGGAAGAGGGAGTGGGCCCCAGAGAGCCAGGTGGTCTAGGCTGTGAATAACAGAGGCCTCATCAGCACCCCAGAGCCACGGGGCAGAAGCACCCAGCACAGGGACTGACTAAGAGCAGGTCCGGGCGGATGGACGATGACAGGGGAGTCGGAAGGCTCTGTCAGGCTACACACACACACAGACACACACACAGACACACAGACACACACACACTCACACACACACACACACACACACACACACACACACACACACACGAGCAAATCTCCCGGTCTGCTCTTTGGGGTCCTTCATTTCCAGGCCCTTCTACTCACACGACTCTTTGCTTCTCCAGGCTGACTCATCCTCCCTGAAGGCCCCTTTGCCCTATCCCGAAGGTTGGGGCCCTGAACTCCTCTGCACCTGCCCCAGGCCTTGGCTGTATGCCTGACTTCATGTGTCATTCAGGAGGCACTTGGCCCAGCCTTCCTTGGAACTGCTTATCTTTAGAAACGCCTGTCTTTCTCCAGAACAGAGCCCTGAGTCCCTCCAGGGCTGGAGCCATATCTCCAGCCCCAGCACTTTTATATGCCCAGCGGGCAGAAAACACAATGAAAGCAGCTCTGCAGGAATGCCAGCAGATGGCAATTAGGATAGCGACCTTCATTCTTCACAGGCCGTGCCCCGCAGGGAGCCTTCCCGGGCAGTTCACAGCGGGCAGTTCACAGCGAGCAGTTCACAGCATGGCTCTTTCAAGGCATTCGAGGCATGTTCTGGCTCCTCCAGCCCTGAACCAGCTTCTCATCTCCTCTCTCCCTCTCCACCCATCTCAGAGTTGAGCCTGAAGTCCAAGGTCAGCAGAAAACCAGCTCACAGACGTGAACAGGGCAGGAAAAGTGCTCCCAGAGCAACTGGGTCAAAGTTCAGCACACCCATCCTCCTCCCCAGCTCACCGCCAGAGGCTGCAGCTCCCTGTCGCCAGGTGACCCAGCCTCCAGGCCTAGGGCAACACCGACCAGCTGTCAGGTAGACGCCTTCAAGTGTGATAAGGGGGCTCTGCCTCCAACAGCCTCCCCAGGGCAGCAAGTGCTTGACATTTCACATCACTGGCTCATGGGGTCTAAGGTCATAGTCTCAATCCTAGAAGCACCCGAAGAACTAGTAAAAACAAAACAAACCCCAGTATCCCAGGGTTCCAGTTCAAGATTCCAATCATCAGGGGTGCGTCTGGGTCTCAGGACTTTTCAAAAGCTCTTGGCGGGGGTGGGGGATGAATTTGGAGATTGGGATTGAAACATACACACTACTATATATACAATAGATAACGAATAAGAACCTGCCGTACAGCACAGGGAACCCTACTCAATTCTCTGTAATGACCTATATGGGAACAGAAGCTTAAAAAAAAAAAAAGTGGATATATGTATATAACTGATTCACTTTGCTGTACACCTGAAATTAGCACAACATTGTAAATCAACTATACTTCAATCAAAAATTTTTTAAAAATTTAAACAAAACAAATGCTCCTGGGTGAGCCTCAGGTGCAGTGGGGGGCTGAGAACCACTGGCTCAAGGCACAGAATGTCGTAATTCCAAACTGAGTGTGACTCGGGAGGGTTTAAAACAGTGAATCCTTAAGACCTGAGTTGGAATCAGTTCCTTGCTGGGCAGCAGATCTCGGGGGGTGCGGGGAGGGGAGAGGGGATGAGACCAGGGTCAGAAGAGTTCTGAAGGAAAGAGTCAAGGGTGGTGGGAAGGGGGCAGTGTGACATGCAGTGAGGGAGGGGCATGGACCCATCCTGGGTTGGGAGGTTAGGGGGGACAGCTGTGCAGGGGACAGCTGTGTGGACAGGTGAGGCACTGAAAAACAGAATGGGGTTAAGAGCTGGGGGCTCTGCAGCCAGCTCCTCTCATTAGCTGAGTGAGCTTGAGCAAGAAATCCGACTCCTTTGTGTGTCGGTTTCCTCATCTGTAGAATGGGGACATCGCCACTCCCCGACTCTGAGCCACAGGAGAACGAACTAAGGTGATGAGCACCAAAGAGGGCCTGGTAGATGGCAACCACTCAGCATACCTTAGCCATCATTACTGCTGTAGTTTGGGGAAGAGAGCAACTCCTGAAACCCTAAAGAAAAGGCATGCAGACCCCAACACCTTAGAAAAGAATGGATTTGCAGATCAGAAGCTGCCTCAACACACTAACAGGGGCAGTCACAGATCCAGGCTGTCTGGCACGAGTTTTCAGAGGCTCAGGGTCCATCCTTCCTCCAGGCTTACCAGCATGGGAGTCCGGGAGGCTAGGGGCCCTGCAGCCCTGACAAGGGGGTGGCTTCTCCCTGTCCCTTTCAGATGGAGGCCTCTCCTCTAGCTCTGGGATTTGCCACACTCTTTCTAAAGGCCCTGAAAGAGGATGGAACTCTCCCCTCTGGTATTGCACACAGTGGGGGACCCCGGGCAGGCCTCCACCCTGTCCCGGCCATGACCTCATTCATCTCTAATGAAGTTCCTGCAGGTTCCAGCTTCTGCAAATCCTGCCCTAGAACCTAGAATTGTCTTACTTGGTTTCCACCAGCCAACTGGCCATCTGGGGGCTGTGACGGTCCCAGCATAGATGGGCTTCTTTACCAGATGCTCCTTCGGTTCTCCCGGGATCCGCCTGACCTTGGCACGGGACCCTGTTTTCCCCCCTAGGAGCTCATCTGCCTAAGAAGGCCAGCGAAGGGGGCGGGGACCATTTCTCCCAGTCACTACACAGCGGGACTCAGACCTCCAGCCTTCCACTGCAGCGCCCATACCTGGAAGCCAGTTCACGCTGGGGCATCCCCAGGGCTGTTTACCTGACTGGAGCAGGAAGGCCCAGTCTCTTTCCTTTCCCCCTTGTTCCCTGGAAGGTGACTCTGTCCCTCGTGCATTGTTTTCTTTCCGGTGGAATTTCTGCTCTTGAAGACTCAGCGTTCTGCGTTCCTCCCACCGCTGCCGTTTCTCACATCCCGGTTTCCTCCTGTCCAGACAGCGCTGGCCATCAGCCAGGACCTCGGCCATTCATGGAGAGGACAAGGGCTGAGGACAGCAAAGGGTGGAGGCGGGAAGTGGGAAGCTGATCATTCCTCCTTCATTGGAGCCTCAGGCCTCTTCTGCAGGGCCTGTGGTGGTCCTCCATGGGCAGTGTGTCAACAGTGGGTGGCGTGTCCACTATGGGTGGCGTGTCCACAGTGGGTGGTGTGTCCACTGTGGGTGGCGTGCCCACTGTGGGGGGGCATGTCCACCATGGGCGGTGTGTCCACCATGGGCAGCGTGTGCACAGTGGGTGGTGTGTCCACCATGCACAGGCAAGCCCTACCCCCTGCAGTGGGCAGAGAGGCCCAGAGAGCAGGCCTGGGGTGGACACATGGGGAGGTTCTGCACGGACGGGGACAGACCTTGGACTTCCCACTCCCAAATTAGTTCCTCCCTGGATTGGGTACGAGACCCGCCTGGCACTAAGGCAGGCAGGGAGCCCAGACGGTCAGGCCAAGATCGAGGCTAATCTCCAGTGTGGTCTCAGGACAGGGGTTAGGGGTGGCAGGCAGTACTGCCCAACTTGTGCCAACTTGCCTGCCCATGGCGCTCCCTGTGGGGTTGTGGAAGGTGCTTGAGACGGAGTGGTTCATGCTTCCCCTCTCCTGACCTGGACCCCAGCCCACAGGCCAGTTCCAGGAAAGGGCCCAGGTCTGATTCCTGGGTGTTAAATGCAGCCCAGGTCAACCTGCCCTTCCAGCCATGAAGCAGAAGGGGCCCCAGACTTCGTCAGGTCTGGGCCGCCTCACGTCTGCCACCTCAGCTCCCCTCACTCCAGCAGCCCAGCCCCTCCTCCACCCCGTCCCCCCAGGCAGAGCTGCGATGGGAATGACAGTTACGCGTTTGCCTGCATCACCCTTTAATCACACAGCCCTGTTAGTTCCTGACACTGATGGGAGTGGGGGCCACAGCGAGGCACCACCAGGCAAGGGACTCAGGACAAAGTCATGTTATAATTCTGGGTCCTGGGAATAGGAGGGACAGCAGGCATTTCCAGCTCCGAGCATCTGCTTTAGATCGAATTTCTTAACTTGGTAATGATGTCTTTTTCAAGCATCTGCTGGAAGCCTGGTCCTGCCCTGCCAGTGCCAGACATGGGCCTTCCTTGCCCCAGTGCCCCAGCCCCACCTGCTGAATTTCTGGGGTTCCTTACCTGAGGACCTGATTCTCTAATCCCTTCTATCACAGGAGTCTTGGTCTCTACCCTCTACCCTCAGGAAACCAATGGGCTCAAGAGAGGACACACACACACACACACACACACACACACACACACACACACACAATTTTTAAAGTCAGCTGAAGGCTACTGATTGCTTTCTTCCTATGGGTAGATATACTTGGTCATTTCATTCAAGCCATCTTTTGAAACCCTAACAAGATAGTTATGGAAGTGGCATCATTCTCCCCATTTTGCAGAAGAGAAAAGTAAGGCTGTGGGGAGTAAAAAAGTTACCCAGAGTCTCCTGCTAGTCCTCAGGCCACATCTGCCTCTTTCTACAGAAGACATCTTGTTCACGCCCATGGTGTCTGTCTAGAGAGACTGAAGCATTAGGAAGGGAAAATGGTTTGCTCACGACCATGTGGATAACTGGAGCCAGAATGTCTGGTCACAGTGATGACCACCGGAGAATCCTGACGTGTTGAGAGCAAACACACGTGGCTCAGTAAGCAGGTCTGATTGAATACAGTCTTCCCTCGGTATCTGCAGATTGGTTCCAGGACCCCCGCAGGTACCAAAATGCACAAATACTCTAGACCCTTATATAAAATGGTATAGTGTACTCTGTCCTCCGTATCCACAAATCCTGTATCAGGGGATTCAACCGACTGCGGATATGATCGGTTGGTTGCATCCACGGGTTCGAAACCGCAGATATGGAGGGCTGACAAGAAGGGAAGGGGAACCTTCTGGTTGTGGGTCTCCTTGGGATGCCTTTCCTAATCAGGGTGGGGTCTCTGAGGTCAGGAGGAGGCAGCCACGGGGATCCAGGAGAGAAAAAGCAGGTCTCCGAGGATAACGTAAGGGACAGGAGCAGTTGCAAGGAAGAGCTGGGTGCTCTGGAGAAGGGAGTGGGCCCAGGAAGCCAGGAACTGGGAGGCGGGTGTGGACGGAGTCGGGACAGTGTTTCTATGTGGCCTCCAGCCTGCAGCGAGTAGAGGGTGCTGCTTAGGACAGCGACTGCGGGGCAGTCTCTGAAGGCATCTCTGAATGTCACATCAAACCCATCCCAGAAGAGATTCAGAGAAGCTCCTTTCTGAACACCTGAGCTGGAGGATGGGGGGAAGGCAGCCGTCCTGTGACTCCCCTGATCAAGCTGAGGTCGTCCTGTTGCCTTTCCTTCAAACGCTGCACTGCTCTCCCCGGCCCTTTCAGCTGCCGCACGACGTGGAGGGGCAGAGGAAGGGCTCTGGGTCCCCCACGGATCCAAGCAAGCCAGGCGCCGACTGCCTTCCTGCTCACCAAGCCAGCTGAGGCAGCCCGGGGTGACTCAGATAGACAGACATGCAGAGAAGGCCTGCTTCCATATGGCGACGAAGTAAGAGAGAAGGAATAGTCAGTGACTCGGGACGTCCCTGGCTCCCCACTGGCAAATTCCATCTGTGCTGCATCACCAGGCTGCTTCGTTCCTGGGACCTGTGCCACCCACAGGTTCCCCACTGACCCAGGGTCACCACCACCATCAGAAGGTTCCACTTCCCTTCTTGTCAGCCCTCCGTATCTGCGGGTTCGAACCCGTGGTTGTTTATCTGGCCGTCTGCCCAGCTCAGTAAACTGGTTGCGTCCAGAGCCAGGATGCAGACTAGAGCAGGAGCCTCTACTTCCAGCACCTGGGAAGAGGCTGCAGTGAGAGCAGACCTAGAACACGAAAGCCCATGAAGAGAGCAAGACGGAGATGGGATGCCTCAGGTAGAAAGGGTTGCTGCCCAGAGATGGAGACAGGTGGAGAGAGGATGAGAGCATTGTCTCCCCTCCCTGTCCTGGGATCTGTGACCCGCCCCCTGCTCCCCCGCCCCATCCAAGCTGCCCTCTGCTTCTCCCTTGCAACCCAGCATCAGTACCTCTTCCTCCGGGAAGACTTCCGTCCACATTTGGGCCTACACCCTGATAGCCTGAGTCTTACAACTTTGTATACAGAGTTTGACAGATGGTTTTAATCTAATCATTGCATGATGTTAACCTTCTGTCCCAGGACGTGTGTCTGTGCCTTCGGAGAAGGGAGAAGCTTATGTTTCTCTGAATCACACCATCGGGCATTGATTGTCAATAACCATTTGGCCATTTGGGGGAAGATTCACACAACAGCCAGGGTAAAATGAAAGATGTATCCAGAGAAAGTGATAAAAGGAGATTCAGGAACGCTGGGAATGAGGAACAAGTTCTGGTAAACAGGAAAGAAGTGAATCAGAGTTAGACAATCTATGTACGTGGAGAGAGAAGTGGAAGCAGGGTTAGGATCTGACTGGGGTAGACCCAGTGGGAGTGGGAGGCTCCCAGGCCTGCACTACCTCATTCTGGCTGCCACCGGCAGGCTCTGCGGTCACACCAACCCCAGGAATCATACATGCCATCTGCCCCATACATCCCCCTGTGGCCACACTGGGCCCCCTTCTCTCCCTCTGCCTCTTTCTTCCAAGAGAACAGGCTCTTTCTTGCCTGGGGTCTGTGGGGGGGTCTCTGGTGCTCACTGAACACTGACATTATGAGAGGCCACCCCCAAGGGCATACTGCCCCCCAACGCCCCTCCAAGAAATAAGGACACACAAGACATGGCGACGGACACAGTAAAGTGAAGGATAAGCACAGAAGTGACTGTAAGAGAAGGGGATGTTTGTAAAAGTGGTTCAACTGTTAGGGGGTGTTATAGGGGAATCAACAGGATGTAGGGGATGTGGGTGGCAGAGAAGAGGACAAAAGGGCCAAGACCAGAAGAGTAGGTCAGAGTCTACTCCACTTTCACCTGCTGAGAAAACAAGCCTCCGTCCTTCCTGGTATGCTGGAGGGTTCAAGACACGCGCCAAATGTCAGTGGCGTCCACATGTGACCCCACAGCTCAGAGAGGAAAATCTTCCCAGGATCTAAAGTCTGTGAAGTCGGCCAGTGGGAGCATGTCAGGCTCAGGGTGACATCCAGAGGACCTGGCCTGAAATGGACAGAGGGGCGGCAGCCGTTCTCGTGGGTGACCAGCCAGTCCGCTTCCCAAGGCATTTCATCCACTCTGCTAATCACCGAGAGACATCAAAATATATAACAAGGCGCTTGCCTTATGTCAAAGTTAACAGCTCAAGCTGTCTGGGTTCCTGTCCTGGTTCTGCCCCAACCGAGAGTGGCTGCCGCTTAGTGAGAGCCTGGAATATGTCGGACGCTTACAATATTTCATTTAATCCTCACAAAAACCCTGAAGGGTGGGAATGAGTGTCCATCTACATACCTACCTCACATACAAAAACGGAGACCCACAAAGTTTGGTTCTGCCCAAAGACACATAAGTAGCTAAGTGTCAGAGCCCTGACCAGGCCGGCTCGATGGGCACTGTTCTCCCATTTATGGTATGTCGCTGTGTGTTCTCAAACACATCCCACGGCCTCTCTGGGCCTCAGGTCTCTTACCTGAAAATTCAAAGGACCGGACCAGATGGTTCTTAGAGCCGTCCGCTCTGAAACCCTATGACATGATTGGAGAAAAAAGCATCCCACGTTGGGGGATGCAGGTTTTACTGTTACGGGAATTTAAGGCGAGATGGCTGGAGGTGGCGGCTGGAGAAAGCGTAAAGGAGAGGGGCTTATGGTGGCAGATTAGGGGGGAGTCAGGCTCGGCGGCAGTGTGAGGAGGGACCTTGGACAGGCCGAGGTGGCCCATGTCTGTCGGGCTGTCCCAGGGCCGTGATCTTCAATGAGAAAAAGTTGACACGTAGCCCAGGCCTCGGCTCACTCCTACAAGATGGGGCCGAGAGCCCAGCCCAAACACAAGCTATTTTGGGTGTTGTAGTCTTTGGAAAACCACCAGGCCAGAAATAGCACTGTGAGTTAGTAGGACCCCGGCCTTCTGCCACCCCCGGCTCTCCCAGTGAAATTACCAAGAGTCAGGAGGCCGGCTCTTAACATTCCAGGGAGCCTGTGTAACTGATAGGAGGCAGCCTCTTCTTCCCACAGGAAGGCCTGGAGCAGAGCATTTGACTGTAAAAGGGATTCTGCACGAGGAGAGGAGAGGGAAAGAGGGATTGAGTCACGGAGAGCAGAAAAGAGAGAGGGGGAAAACGGGGAGAGAGCTCACATGGCTGAGACTAGAGGAGACGGGCGGGAGGGGATGGAGATTCCCAGTGGATGGAGGGATGAGTAGAAGCGATAGGAAGAGGGAGTCTCAGAGGGAGAAAAGGAAAGAGAAAAAGAGGGTGGGTACCTGGGGCTTGGAGAGCAAAGGGGAAGCAAAGCGGAAGAGCAGAGAGCTAGAGGGCAACTGCGGGGCAGGAGGTAAAGCGTTGGAGGGAAGACCAGCATGGCGGAGGCCCCAGTGGAAGCAGGGCTACTGGGGGGTGGGATGGGGACAGGGTAGGGGGACAGTCACGGAAAGTGTGAGTCTGATCTCGTCACGAAACACCTGCTCAGAGCAGATGAAAACATCTTTCCCAGTTGGTTAGAACCGGAACTTCCCCCGAAAATCCACAGCCCTGTAACTCATTCTCTTATCTCTGACCCTCCAGGAGTCTGAGATCCAGTTATTTCAACAGTAGGGACTTTTGACCCCTTAAGAAAGAGCCAATGCTTGAAAGAGGTGACGGGGTCAAGGCTGTTTGGTGTTCAGGGAAAGTGACAGCTCCTTGAGTCAGGCTGGATTCTGAGAAGGGCGTTGCAGGAGGTCTGCTTTGGGGCAGCGGGTGATTGGACTGCACCCTGGTGTGGAGGAGATCTCCTGAGGGCAGACCAGGGGGAGGCAAGGTCGTTTCACGGAGAGGAGAGGCAGGGACCACGATCAAGTCTGGGTTTAGATCCTCTGGTGGTCCCAAGTGATCAGAAAGTCAAAGGGAGGGTCAGAAAACCCAGCATGGTACAGTTACACTAGGCTTTGCCTCAGTTTCTAATCCACACCCACCAGACACCTACAAGTCTCCTCCAGTTTGGGAAAAGACCCCTTAGTAAGTCAGCCCTTTCTGTTTCCAAGGTAAAGCGTACCCCTTCTTTCTCCAACAGGACATAGAGCTGCTCCCAGGTGCTCCTGTGCCCAGGAACAGAGGGGCTTTTCTGGAACGGCAACAGGATCATTCAGGTCCAGGGGTGGGGGCAGAAATGGTCACTGCCCTGGCAGGACCCAGGCGGTCCCAGAAAACAGCAGGGCTTTTATGGCTGAGGCTGGGCGAGGAGAGAGACAACAGCTTCTGGAATAGCCCACGGAGGAAGGCATGAGGCTCAGCTGAAGTGGCTGGAGAGGCCGGACAGCGGGGCACCTGGAGGGCAGGTCCAGCCGGCTCTTTTTTTTTTAGCGGTACGCGGGCCTCTCACTGTTGTGGCCTCTCCCGTTGCGGAGCACAGGCTCCAGACGCGCAGGCTCAGCGGCCATGGCTCACGGGCCCAGCCGCTCCACGCGGCATGTGGGATCTTCCCGGACCGGGGCATGAACCCACGTTCCCTGCATCGGCAGGCGGACTCCCAACCACTGCGCCACCAGGGAAGCCCCCAGCCGCCTCTTGTCCCACTGCTCTTCCAACTTGGGGCTTGGCACTCCCAACACAGACTCCCAGGTCCCTGTCCCCCTGTGGCCCCCAAGGGTGAAGGGCAAGGCATTGGGGCCTTTCTGGGGTTAGGAGATGGCTTGGAGACTTCCCCTTCTCTCCGTGCCACTCCACATCCCCACCTGGTTCCCAGGGGCAACAGGGAAAACAAAGGTGGAGGCAGAGGGAAAATGGGAAAGTCCTCCAGCTGCAGTTGCCCTTGGTATCTGTTTACTTAAAAAAGCTAAAACAAACATCCTGACACATCCACCCACTTAAACTTCCTGTGATCCTGCTACTGGCTGTCTCCATGGATACTCCCAGCTGAACCCCACCACCTACACAAAACATGACGGTGTGTGGACTCCGCCACCCAAGTCAAGGGCTCCATCCCCCCCAGGACCCCTCTGGCACTACCCCGTCCACAACGTCAGGCACACAGCCAAGGGTGCCACCAGACCCCTAAATGCACCAGCCCAGTCCTACAAACTGGCCTCTCGCCAACGTTCACCATCGACAGAATCCTTTGGCCACTTTGCCACCCCTAACCCCAGTGCCCTAGAAGCACAGCCCGTAAACCCGCCGTGGATTGACGCCCTTACTTCCATCCCTACTGCCGCCGCTCCAGCCCTCCAAATGTTTGCATCTGGAGGAAAAGGATAAGATGTAATCCTCCCCAGTCACAGCAGGCAGCCAGAAAAATGAAACCTACACACTGGGCTCCTAATTTCCCACCAAGGCTTTACCCCTTTACCCTGGTTACCCACCACCCCACCCAGCACACCTCAACCCCCAGCCATACAGGACTGTTGACACAAAGGGAGCCCTGGGGACACCACCAGAGTCTGGACACGTGGGGGAGTCAGCCACACATCACCCAGTGGACGGGCTGGCAGGCGCTTGGCAGGGAAGACGGAAAGAGGGGAGGGAGTTCTCCACCAGGCTCATGTCCTAGACAGTCAAAACCCAGACAATCACATGGCACGCTCCGGGCCCTCTGGCTGCTGGGATGTACTCAGGAAGAGGGAGGGGTGTTCTTCCCAGTTTGGCCAGTGCATGGAGCTGGTGGACAAAAGTCTGCAGGATCTTTAGTTTCTTTGATAACTCTGCAGCGATCTGTTTCTCCAAAGGAAAAGGAGGAAGTGTAAATCATTTCCCTACACTGAGCACTGGGGAAAGTAAGCACTGGGTGCCAGGGGTCAAGCTGGCATAACATCCCGAGGCAGAGGGCAGCAGAATCAAGGGAGGCCCTGGGGTCAAGGCAGCCAGGATTTGCTCAATTGTTCCAAGCCCTCTCTGACATGTACACACACAGGGCAGCACGCACACACACACAGATGCCTCAGCAAGTCCCGCAGAGGGAGGTGCAGAGGGGGCCCGGCTGCTGTTCAGACAGACTTCCAGAGCCAGAAAGTGGGCGGGGCCGGGCCATGAGTTAATCTACTTCCGGCCCACATCTGGTATAAAGGGAAGCAGCAGCCTCCAGAGGAGCACAGCCGCATCTGGCTGAAAGACCAAGAGCGCTGTCCAAAGAGCCACACCCCCTCCCCAGCAGAGGAGTAGCCACCGCCGTCAACACCCGAAGCCCCAGCAGCAGCGGGACAAACTGACAGTCACAAGGCACCTTGAGAATTTCAGGTAAGAGTAAAAGCAAACTCTCTCCATCTCCGGACCTCGGGCTAAGGCAGGGAGCACCCCTCTGCAGACGAGCCCCGGTGTTCCTCTTTCTTTCCCCGGAGACCTGCAGCCCTGAGTCGACCCCGTCATATCAGTGATCACAGGAGAGCGGGGAAGATGGGCAGGACCCCCCAACAATCCCACCACCCAGAAGCAAGGGCCTCACTTCTCTTGGACCCTCTCCATGGAGACATTCCCCCTTCCCAGCGCAGGAAAGGGGTTTTTCATACCTGCTAACTTGAATGAAGCCATGATTGTGAAAGCATCACAAGAGAATTAAAAAGCATCGTGTAAATCACAGATGTTATTATAATTTCACCTTTCAGCCTCCTGGAAGGGAAAGGAGATCTCTTGGAGGGTGGAGCCAGCGGGTTCCAAGATTCCCGCAGGTGAAAACGCACTTAAGACTCCCTGGGGCTGAGACAGAGGGGAAAAGACTCAGGATCTGAACCCATCATGGTTTCTGTCTTGCCCTCCTGTTCACGTATCATCTGCTAGCGGCAAACATGGGGAGCCTGGCCGCGGCTGGGGTCCCATCACCCCTCCCCACTCACCATCCTTCCGGAACTCTTCCCTCATCGGATCTTTTTCCACTGGCTCTAGGATGCCGATGTCTCCTGTCTTCGCCTGCCTCGCACTGGGCGTGGCCCTCATCTTTGGTGAAGGGTCTGCCTCCTACCATCACCAGTCTCCGGCGGCCCACCTCGCCGCAGACTTTGGAGTGAAAGTGTTTCAGCAGGTGGTGCAGGCCTCCAAGGACCTCAACATGGTTTTCTCACCCTATGGGGTAGCCTCAGTCATGGCCATGTTACAGCTGACCACAGGAGGAGAAACGCAGCAGCAGATCCAAGAGGCGATGCAATTCAAGATTGATGGTGAGAGATGGGGCAGAGTGGGAGGCGGGCATTCACGTGGTCTTCCCAGGACAGGGGTGTAACCAACCAGAGGCAGAGGAAGGGCTGACCCCCGCTTAGCTGAGCCAACTCCTGTCCTCCCATGCCACAGGGATGGACCACTGCATCTTCTTCTCACCACACCCTGTGTCACTTGGTTCTTGGACAGTCACAAGGTGTACAGGCCAGTGGATCTGGTATAAAACAGCCCTGCCTCACCACTCATATACTGTGTGACCTTAACCCCTCCGAACCTCAGTGTCCTCATCTGCAAAATGGGGACAATAAAAGTATCGACCACATGGGGCTGTTGTGAGGGTCAACTAGAATGATGCATGTGAAGCGCCTGATAGCTATTGTTATTATTAAAAGAAAAATTAGGGTTTATAACTTAAAAACAGAGAAAAATATTCCAAGCCAAAGATAAGGGTTAGGACCTAAGATTTTTGAAGAAAAGAGGGAGATGCAGGAAAGATTAAGGTTTGGAATGAAATCTCCATCCAGAGACCTCTGGGGGAGCAGAAGAGTCCTGTGCATGTGGGCAGGGTTAGGGGAAGTTAGCCCCACTGGGAGCCCTGGGTTTGAGATGACTTTAATGTGTCCTTTCCTCCCCGCTTTGGCCCAGAGAAGGGCATGGCCCCTGCCCTCCATCAACTGTACAAGGAGCTCATGGGGCCATGGAATAAGGATGAGATCAGCACGGCTGATGCCATCTTTGTGCAGCGGGATCTGAAGCTGGTCCAGGGTTTCATGCCCCACTTCTTCAGGCTGTTCCGGACCACAGTCAAGCAGGTGGACTTCTCAGAGACAGAGAGAGCCAGGTTCATCGTCAACGACTGGGTGAAAAGACACACAAAAGGTGAGCAGGCAGGGAAAGGAGGCCAGTCCCCAGGGCCTGCAGAGAAAAGGGATTCAAATCCTAAGTGTCCTAACCTCTCCCTTCCAGCATCTTCTGCTCTGTAGACAGGTCAAGTGCTTTAAGAATCAAAGCATCATGTTTTTCCATAATTAGGCTTTCCCCGTGAACCAACTCTAAAGTCATCCCTAAAAAGTATTGCGAGGTGTTATAAGAACAGTAATAACCATGACAAGGGGCACACACAACCCGTCAAGACTGCAGCTTAGGGAGCAAAGTAAGGGGAGACATATTTCCAGGTCTGATCCTGGACAGGATCCCAAGACCACGAAAGTGTGGTGAGCTGGAAGGCTTTCTGAGACTCTTAGGAAGATGAAAGGGGTTGAAAGCAACTAGATAGGTTCACTAAACCTTACCCAGTCTGTCTTCTGACGGAATCCCTTCTGACACACATCCATTAGAGGACTGGGCGCCAAAGAGGACCATCTAAAAGGATTTAAAGATACCTAGCCTCCTGATCGCCTCGATTTCCCACAGGCATGATCAGCGACCTACTTGGCGAAGGGGCTGTGGACCAGCTGACACGCCTGGTACTGGTAAACGCCCTCTACTTCAACGGCCAGTGGAAGATGCCTTTTCTAGAGTCGAGCACCCACCACCGCCTCTTCCACAAGTCCGATGGCAGCACTGTCTCTGTGCCCATGATGGCTCAGACCAACAAGTTCAACTACAGTAAGTGCAGAACCCTCCCTTCCCCAAGTCCCACAGTGACTGCACCTCATCCCTGGGGGGCATCCCCTCTAAGGGAGGAGAAACCCTAGAATACACCCCAGCTGTGACAAAGACTCCCCAAGTAGGAGACACTGGGATTATCAGAGCAGCAGAAAGTAGCTGTTACCTTGTGCAAGATGAAGCTGAAATCCAGAAATTCCCTCAGGCCCATATTTGACCACTTTGACCCCATCTCTCATCTTCATGTGGTTCTAGTGTGATAACCTGGGGTTCACAAATCCTTCTGGGGAAGAGTGATGTGAAAGTTGAGATTAAGGAGGTGGGGATTGGAATGGATTAGTAGCTGGGTACTGGGGAGAAGGCTGTGAAGGTGAAGAAGGCCAACAGGAGACAGAGAACCCAGAAGACACTGTGATTTAGCAGAAGAGAAGGGAAATGGGAATAAAGACATTGAACAGGGGAGTGGTGGGGTGGGGGAGCCTCAAAAGCTAGGATGGAGAGTTGGCTTCCAAAGAGTGGAGGGGACAGGAGGACTAGTTGAAAAGCCACTGCTGGGTTAGAACCAACAAGAACTGGAGCCATTGCCAATGCGCCATCTTGGTGTCTTCACAGCTGAGTTCACCACCCCCGACGGCCATTACTACGACATCCTGGAATTGCCCTACCATGGGAACACTCTCAGCATGTTCATTGCTGCCCCCTATGAAAAAGAGGTGCCTCTCTCTGCCCTCACCAGCATTCTGGATGCCCAGCTCATCAGCCAGTGGAGAGGGAACATGACCACACTGACCCGCCTCCTGGTTCTGCCCAAGTAAGCCACCCTTTGCTCTTGCCACACTTGCCAATGCTCTAGTCCCCTCTGCCTACCCCCTCCCCTCTCCCCTGGTTCCCTGGAAGTGCCACCCCCATGTGGAGTTTCCCAAACGTGACATCTGCAGGGTAGGGACAGGGACATGTGTGGGTGGCTGATGGGAAACACTCCGCCCTGGGTTTGATTAAGATTCCTCTCATCATCCCTCTTCTGCTGGAGGGCAGTTTCTAGACTATGCCCCACATTTACCACCCTCTGAATACCCGGCAAAAGCTAGCCAAAGGAAGAGCCAGAGAGATAGATGATGCAGGGTTGGGGTGGAGGGGAATACATTGATCTACACTCTTTTAGGAATGCCCCTCACTCCCACCCCCTTCTCTTCAAGTTAGCATCTAAACAATGGAGACAAAAGGAATCGCTTCCGCAGATGAAACAGCCAGAACTACAGCTTCTAGCTGGCTTCCAACGAAGCAGAGTTTTAAAAATCCTTCTGCAGAAGCAAAGAGGGTGCCGGAGGCTGAGGCTGGATAATTCCACAATTGTGGGGAAGCTTCCCACCATGCTTACCCCAAATTTCCAGATGCCATAATGCCAGGCTTAGGGAAAGAGGATCATTTAGTTGGTTAGCACGCACTCTCTCTCTCTCTCTCTCTCAAAAAAAAAAAAAAATAGAGGTAATTAGTTGTGCCCTGATGGGAAGCAGAGCGAGGGCCCCAAAGCCTCGCTGCTGGAGTCCTCCTCAGGCTCAGCTCTCAGAACACAATCTACAGACTGGCTTTTTGTTCAAATATCCTTGCAGAAGAATTTGCCCTGCCCCCTCCCTCCCCAGTCAGACTGAATATAATTGTGCTCAAACTACTGCCTTATTTGAGGAAAGTAATTAGTCATAGGTTCAAGGGGGTGGGGAGATTGCAGGAAAATGTTCATTAGTACTAGAATCTCCCAGCAAGGAGGAGACCTTGCCAACGGATTTGAAAAAACAAGCTTCCCACTTCTGCTTTCTTTTTTTTTTTTAATCAATTTATTTATTTATTTATTTTATTTGGCTGCGTTGGGTCTTCGTTGCTGCACGTGGGCTTTCTCTAGTTGCGGCCAGTGGGGGCTACTCTTCGTTGCGGTGCACGGGCTTCTCATTGTGGTGGCTTCTCTTGCTGCGGAGCACGGGCTCTAGGCGCGCGGGCTCAGCAGTTGTGGCTCGCGGGCTCTAGAGCTCAGGCTCAGTAGTTGTGGCACATGGGCTTAGTTGCTCTGTGGCATGTGGGATCTTCCCGGATCAGGGCTCGAACCCATGTCCCCTGCGTTGGCAGGCGGATGCTTAACCACTGCACCACCAGGGAAGCCCCCACTTCTACTTTCACATCAGTCCCCATCCTGTTGGTCTGTGGGGACGGAGATACTTGGTGGGGTTAGAGGTGGCCTGAGCTTGAGCTGTGTCCGGCTCCTGTCTGCAGGTTCTCCCTGGAGAGTGAAGTTGACCTCAGGAGGCCCCTGGAGAACTTGGGAATGACCGACATGTTTAGGCCAAACCAGGCAGACTTCTCAAGACTTTCAGGTAAGAGGTTTTCCTTTCACTTTCTTCCGCTGGTGGACAGTGGGGTCCCTAAGAGGACTAAGGAGCTTCTCACTGAGAACCAAAGCTGATGTGTTTTGGTATCCACCTCTGTTTCAGATCAAGAGCTTCTGTACGTGTCGCAGGCGCTGCAGAAAGTGAAGATTGAGGTGAATGAGAGCGGCACGGTGGCGTCCTCCTCCACAGGTGAGTCAGGCTCAGGTGAGGTCTGGCAAGTCTCAGCTCCAGGCTTCCAGGAGGGCCCGTGGTCTGGAACCCAGACCCTGGGTGAACCAGGAAGACCCCACTGCCCACGTCAACCAGGTCTCTCCTGGTAGAGCTTCGCTTCCTGTGTGGAGCGCATCACCCCGATCCCACTAGAATACAGGCCTGCTTTCCCCGGCACCCCGCTGCCTCCCCACTGGCTCTGAGGTCCTCTGACTGTGAGGTCCTGGCTTTGCTCTCAGTGGTCACTCACCTTAGAGGCACTTGCTTCCAATACGCCCTAAAAGGGTTTAGATAAACGTGCCTGCGAGTGACTACCTGAGAGATCTCTACCCAATTCCTGGAGGAAACCAGGCCTCAGAGGACATCCCAACCCTTTTAGGGTCCACATCCAGGAAATAACTGAGCCTCCTGAAACCCCCCCATCCCAGTGCCACTGTCACTGGACCACCTGTGACCAATCCAGGCTTCCGTGCCCACGTCCCTCCGCTCTAAGACGTGGTCCCTTCTTTTCCAGCCCTTACAGTCTCAGCCCGAATGGCCCCCGAGGAGATCATCATGGACAGACCCTTCCTCTTCGTGGTGCGGCACAACCCCACAGGTGAGCCGGGGGCCTGGGAGACCCCCCCACCCCCCCTGTTCTCCTGGACTCGGGCACTAGTCCGGGCAGGTGTAGACACCCCCACTCCCCCCAAGAGGACTCCAGGCAAGGAATCATAGCTCTGTTCCCCTTCCCCTCCTCGGAGGCAGTGCTCTCTCCAGACGGGGTGCTCAGTCTGTCCCCCAGTCCCAGCTTAGTCACTAGAGCAGCTGTGCCTCCAGGCACTCACTCATCTCCCTGTATCTCAGTTCATCCGTAAACACCCAGCTGGGTGAGCTGTGCTGTTCCCCTTCTCCCCCCTTCTCATCTCCCATGATTCTTCCGTCCTCAGGAACTGTCCTTTTCATGGGCCAAGTGATGGAACCCTGACCATGGGAAATGCAGCCCTCATCTGGGACGGAACTGGAGATGTCCAAGAAGAAGAAACTCTGGAGCAAAGAATTTTTATTTTAATTCATTTTTCTGGAGAAAGAGAAGATATTTATCTTTTTTTTTTTTTTTTTTAAATGGTAAATCTTTCGAATCTGTCTCTTAGACCTCCGGCTCTCCCAGGAGGGGAAAAGAGGACCTTTGAGTTAAACTCCCCAGCGGAGACCCTGGGAGAGACTTCAGAAGCACAATGCCCCGAAGGTCTCCCAACAAGACTGCAGAACTCCCAGGATCATTTGCGCGGCTGCTTCAGCCCATCGCTCTGCCCGTTCGGGTCTTCGGACCTGGATCCCCCTGAGGCCCTGGCAGGAGGCGCTGCAAGGCTTACAGGAAGGAGCTTTTGTGTGTTTGCTAGAAATAATTTGTGTTCCGGTCACGTTGCCGTCACTCTTGCACTGTCTGCCGCTGCTGAGAAAGCTGGCTGCAGGCCAAAGAAAGCCAATGGGAGAAACACCCTTTCATGTCAAGGTCCGTCCTCCCCCAGCTCAGAGGCACGAGACCCACCCAGGCCTGGCTGCTCCCTCCCCAGAAACAGCGTGCATATATTATTTTGGAGTGTAGGTGACTTGTTTACTCAGAGAAGCAGCTTCCTGCTTCCCACAAACTTTATGTTGCAGAAATAGAGGGAGAGAGATGAGATTTATGCCTCGTTCTTGGCGCCAATATCCTGGTGGGGAGGGTGGGATGCCAGGGGTGTCCTTGAGCATTTATCACATCCTTGTCCTTGTGTGCTTGTGAGAGAGAAAGGACTATGGAGAAAACCTATTATTTAAACTTGTTCATAGTGTTCCTTTGTGGTCTGTGTCATTGCACCTCAGGAGTGGCCACTTGCCTGTCATTCCCCTCCTGGCAGCGGGAGTGATAGGGCCCACACTGCCACCTGGTGGCTGCCCGAATCCCATCGCTCCTCTCCTGGCCTTTCCACTCCGTGGAGCAGGACCCCTGCCAGGACTGTCCAACTTCAGCCCACTTTAGGGACCAAAAGGATGTGGTGGGTGAAGGCAGACAGAGCTGTTGTTTCAAAATTTTCCAATATACTTAGGAGCAGGAGTGCAAGGGGCTACACGACCTAGCAGGACAGAACTTTCCCCAATTACATGGTGACTCACAGCCGCATTGGTGACTCACTTCAGTGTGTCATTTCCGGCTGCTGTGTGTGAGCTGTGGACACGTGAGAGAGAGAGAGAGAGAGAGAGACAGAGAGAGAGAGAATGAGAGAGACGGCAAGAAGCTCGGGCTCAATTACCCCCGTTAGATAATCTTTCTGAAAGCCAACTAGCTGGTGGGTAAGGCATGAAGACCAATGTATTGAAGAATTGCACGTAGGCGTCGAATGAATGTAACCTAATAGAACCCTAATCATCCCACTACGCCCCTCAGTGAAAAATCTTCGTTCTTTGTGTGTTTTTGTTCTTTTTTCATGATGCACTGGACAATGAGAGCCACACACAGTACCCTCAAGGATACCCAAATGTGGGGTCCAACATTCCTGAAAGTGTGGTGAATTCTATGCTTTTTCACTTTTGATATAGAAGCAGCTAAAAAATGTTTTTTTAAAATAATAAATAAATAAAAATACTCCAAAATCGTCCCTGGCCTTGACTTTCCATGTTTCACACGGTACAAAATCCAAACCCTGTCAGTTCACAGACCTCTCGGGTGAAAGGGATCTTTATGAAACACACACCCACAAGCTCAAGGCTCACTGTCCCGTCATGGGTGAATCCACAGGGCTGGCCACCGGGCTCTGCAAGAAGACCCCCAGGGATACACTGTGCAGGACATGATTCTCCCTTTGGGCATCATCCTCAAAAAGGAAAGAGGGTTCCCCAAACACCTGCCACCTGCCCAGACACACCTGCTCACTGCCCCTGTCACTTCCCATCTCTGTTCATGCCATTTCCTTCCCCACCAAATGTCCCCACCCTCCCCCATGCCTACCCCACTCCCCATTTCTCAAAACCCAGACCAGATCCATTTCCCCCACCATGGAGAGCCCGTGGATCCAGTCGACATCATCGGTCTCTGCTTGGCATGGACCCGTCTTTCTTTCTCCTGGTGTGTAACAGCGTGTGCATGTGTGTATGTTCTTTGAGTGTGCATGTTATCCTCCCCACCCCCATTGACACAGCAGGTTCCTTGAGAACAAGGCTCTTTTGTTACACAGATTCTTTTTTTTAACATCTTTATTGGAGTACAATTGCTTTACAATGGTGTGTTAGTTTCTGCTGTATAACAAAGTGAATCAGCTATACCTATACATATATCATCCCCATATCCCCTCCGTCTTGCGTCTCCCTCCCACCCTCCCTATCCCACCCCTCTAGGTGGTCACAAAGCACCAAGCTGATCTCCCTGTGTTATGCGGCTGCTTCCCACTAGCTATCTATTTTACATTTGGTAGTATATATATGTCCGTGCCACTCTCTCACTTCGTCCCAGCTTACCCTTCCCCCCTCCCCGTGTCCTCAAGTCCATTTTCTATGTCTGCATCTTTATTCTTGTCCTGCCCCTAGGTTACATAGATTCTCTTTTTTTTTCGGTTGCGTTGGGTCTTCGTTGCTGCACACAGGCTTTCTCTAGTTGTGGCAAGCGGGGTCTGCTCTTTGTTGCAGTGCGCAGGCTTCTCATTGCAGTGGCTTCTCTTGTTGCGGAGCACAGGTTCTAGGTGCACAGGCTCAGTAATTGTGGCTTGTGGGCTCTAGAGCGCAGGCTCAGTAGTTGTGGCACATGGGCTTAGTCGCTCCACGGCATGTGGGATCTTCCCAGACCAGGGCTCGAACCTGTGTCCCCTGCATTGGCAGACAGATTCTTAACCACTGTGCCACGAGGGAAGCCCCTACATAGATTCTTAATATCCTCCTTAAAATGTTATCCTGAACAGTCCTTTATTGTCTTCTTCCAGTATCTTGAAGGCTTTTGCCAGAGGACATACTTCCCCCAATTATTTTCCATTCGTATATTCAAAAATAATTTTTAAATGGAAAAAATACCAAGAACTAGCTGTCAAAATTGCATGCTATCCAGCTCCAGAGCCCTGAAGATGGGATTGATAGACCCAGCCCCCCCCGTTAACCTAGATCATGTCTTAATAGGAACTAATTATTGTCCAGAGGCTCTTGATCAAAACATTGTCTGATAGTTAAGTGGTAGTGAGTTCTCCATCACTGGAAGTGTTCAAGCACAGCCAGGATGACCACTTGGTGGGGATGAGTCAGCAGTCAGGGTAGAGGTGATTTTTTTAAATGACAAGGAACACCTGCTCATACTAAGACATTCAAACTGTTTGAAAGGGTAAAAGTGGATCACTGATTGACATTTTGGTTGTTTCATGGCTTTTAAAAAAAATTTCATTGTTGTTACCAACAATGCTGAGACGGACATCCTTGCACATTTATCCCAGTGCGCACATGCTCGTATATGCATAAGATAACTTCCTAGCAATGGGACTAAGTATCTTTTAAGAATCTCCTAATCCCGCAAGAATGTGATTATGTTGGTGACACCAACATTTTCAAATGGTACAAAACAATCAAAGGTGATCCTCTTGCCTGGTAAGAATCCTACGTTTTCTGAAGCTTAAAAAAGCCTTCACAACTTTCCTGAATAACCCCACTGCCATGAATAAAGATAGATTTTTAGACCTTGAACTGAAAGAAGCTTCACATTGTAATTTTCCCTAATATTATGTTAGACTTCTTCGGAGCAAATTTTGATTATAATGTTTTGGAGAGTAAATCTAGAAAAGGTCTCCATTCACTGACTCCCTCGTCAGTCATTCAACACGTACTAAGGCCTTCTCACTGCCCTTCCGCTCCTGTATCCCTCTCAAGGGTCGGTCCAGGGGCATTCTTGGGGCCTCCAACACAATGCACTAGGATGTTCCAAGGAGATGTGGTTGTTACACCTCCTCCTCATGGTTTCCTCTCTTTACATTCAGGATTTCTTGTCTCCCACGAGGCTGATGTAGTAAGAGAGGCCCCCGAGTGCCAGCAAGCCTGGAAGGAAGGTCTTCCTCTCCTCTTAGAAAGCCAGTGGGAACAAGGGCAAGACCCAGAGGAACGAGGCCTAGAATGAGTAGCTCCCCAAAGCTACTCTCAGCTTTAGAGAGAGGTGCTCTCCGTTAACCTCAATGACTTCTCCGTCTTTCCTTTCCTATTCTCACTGTGCAACTGGCAAGCCTTGAAGGACTAAGATATGGTTGTAGAACTACAGGGGAAAAGGCCAGAGAGGCCACTTTGCCTCTTCCTAGCCTTACAGCCCAGCCCGTACACAAAAACTAGATGTAGCCTGAACCAGTTCACAAGATACTTCTACGCTGAGGTTTATGGCCAAAACTTCAGCTGGGGCTAAAGGATTCCTCTTCCTGCAGGAACACTTCCTTCCTCTCATACAGATCCCGCTTCAGGCTCATAAAGGCTCATGAAGGCCAAGAATTTAGGACACCGGGATCCAGATTTATCTTTTGTCCTCCTTATACCCTGAAAAGATGACCAATGCCAGGCACTGGGCTAGTTGTTGAGGAGCTACCCATCTGTGACAGATTTGCTTAGAGACCAAAAGAGCCTCCTTTTTGCACAAGATGCTTCCAAAAGCAGAACACATTAGAGCCTTAATTCTGCAGGATGTAATTCAAACACTGTCCATACATGCTGAGAAGGCTCAGAAGAAAAGAGTTCTTCAGAAGGTCTCTTCGCCACCAAGGGAGTTTGCCCCAGGAAGTGCCCCATTTAACAGTACCTTCTGTTCTTCTCAGATATTTTGAGGACAAAGACGGTGAGGCAGCCTCACAGTGTGAAGCCCACCCAGTCCTCCTTGGCCACTCTTCCTCTGTCTATTTCTAGGGATGAAAATTCCACAAGATCTGCCTGCATCTATCATAACTGCAGATTGCTTGTTCACCTCACCCATTGGAATTATTTATCTGCCCAGGTGTGGGCAATGAGTATGGATTTTGTAAATCCCTCAAGGGTAAAAAGATTCTATCAGAATGAAGCTTGTCAAGGAGACACCATCTGTTTTCCAAATCATTTTTTTTTCCAGGCGGTTCCTCAAGTAAGTTTCATTGTACTGATCATGGCGTGCACTTCTGTAGAGATGAGGAAGGTAAGACACAGGAAGGTTGAATCATTTGCCCCAGCCATGCCTGTGCTCCTGGCCGCTGCACTGTACCGCCCTCTCTGTGGCATTTGTGAACACAGATCTCCCTGAACACAGAGGAGGGCTCAGACGCAGTCAGGAGCAAAGGTGCTGCCCTCACGGGCCCGTCACCAGGGCATCCTGTGTGCACACCCGTGCCTTACCAGCTGGGACACCAGCGTCCTGAATGTAGCCTTTTCTCCCCTGGCCACCAGAGGTCGCTTTGGCGCCAGTGGAGAGCTTCTGAAGCAAAGCAGCTATGACTTCAACCGAAATCTTGCCAAGTCTGAACTCCAATTTAACAAGTTTTTCTTTAAGCGTGTAACTGTCTACTGGGGGCGGTGAAGCACTTTTAAAACAGAGTAAGTGAGGGACTTCCCTGGCGGTCCAGTGGTTATTAAGGCTCTGCAGAGGGAGCGGGTTCCATCTCTGGTCAGGGAACTAAGATCCCTCATGCTGCTCAGCGCAGGCCAAAAAAACAACAATCATGTAAGTGATTGATGTTTCTTACTCTCAAGTACAGGCAAACCTCGGAGACACACTTACTTTATAAATATTTTATTGCTAAAAAATGCTGACCATCATCTGAGCCAGTAATTGTAATCTTTTGCTGGTGGAGGGTCCTGTCTTGATGCATGGCTGCTGACTGATAAGGGTCATGGTTGCTGAAGGTTACGACGGCTGTGTCAATTTCTTAAAATAAGACAACAGTGATTGACTGCATTGATGGACGCTTCCTTTCACAAACAATTTCTCTGTAGCCTGCAATGCTGTGTGATAGCATTTTACCCAGAGTAGAACTTCTTTCAAAATCGGAGTCAATTCCCTCAAATCCTGCCGCTGCTTTATCAACTAAGTTTATGTCATACTCTCATTCCTTTCCTGTCATTTCAACAGTCTTCACAGCATCTTCACCAGGAGTAGATCCCATCTCAAGAAACCACTTTCTTTGCTCATCCAGGAGAAACAACTCCTCACCATGAAAGTTTTATTGAGAGATGGCAGCAGTTCAGTCACATCTTCAGGCTCCACTTCTAATTCTAGTTCTCTTGCCATTTCTACCACATCTGCAGTTACCACAGTGGTAACAAAGATCACTGATCACAGGTCACCATAACAAAGATAATAATAATGAAAAAGTTTGAAATATTGCAAGCATTACCAAAATGTGACACAGAGGCATGAAGTGAACAAATGCTGTTGGAAAAATGGCGCCAGTAGACTTGCTCAGTGCAGGGTTGCCACAGTACAAACCTTCAATTTGTAAAATACTCAGTATCTGAGAAGCACAGTAAAGCAGAGCGCAGTTAAATGAGGTCTGCCAGCATCTACGGAGAATACTCACCAAAAAGCTGAAATGTTATGGGAATCACTGCAAAAATGGTTGAAAGAAACATTCTAGAAATGATCACTGGAGTGTAAAGGGTCATCAGGACCGGCTGCTTTGTTCCATCTTAAAGGATGAATAAGGTGGATTTGGGTCTGTGGGGAGGGAATGGCAGCGCATTCCAGAAAACAATATGAACAAAATCACAAAGGAAAAATAATAGCAAGGCAGGTTCCAGGGACGTGCCTGAGAATGAACTCCCAAGTCATCAAGTTGGTTTTCAGACTGCTGTCTCCCTCCTCTGATAACCCAGCCCGTCTCCCCTTTTTCCATACGCTCTCCTAGTCTATCAGGCAGGTCTGACCTACGTCCCTTGAATAAGCCACGCTTTTTGCGATCTTTCATGTCCCAGGCTGATAGTCTGCAAACTTAGGAAAAGGTGGCGATGTTGACCACAATGGGAAACCAAGAAATGGGATGGTTTCAGGGGAAGGCGGAAGGAAGTTACTCATTTGGGGCAAGTGAAGTTTGAGCTGACAATGAAATTCTCAAGTGGAGGATCCAGTGTACCTTTCTTCAACAACACTTGGGTACCTGCTGTGTGCTGGGCACTGTGCTAGGCACAGGAGAAAGAACAAAAGAAGGCAGTCTATCCTCTAGCAGGAATAATAGATATTAAATATGTACTATTATATAGAAAATTAGAATTTAGCATATTTGGGGTGAGAGGTAAGATTTAAATATCTCGATTAGGTAACCATGTATACCAATCATAATTGAAGCCAATCAACAAGCACTGTGCTAGGTGCTGTAAAGAAATAAAACATGAGTAAGACACTGTCCCAAGAGGAGCTTACAACTCACATGTTTCATCAACAGACAGTGTGGCATGATTACCTAGTCTACCAGTCAGAGTCCTTTGTTACCAGGAACTGAAACCAACTCTGGCTAAATGAAGCAGAAAAGGAAACTGGGGAGCTCAGGGAATTGCCAGGAGGGCCAGAGAACCAGCAGGAGGTCTCACACTAGAGACAGAGCCCCAAATTACAAATCACCAGGTACCCCCACCCTACCTCTTACTGGTACGGGACACTGCCATTGGCGCCACTCCACCTGCGCCCTAGGTTTTGTCCTCTGACCCTCTGCCAGAGGCTTACCTATCCTCATCACCCCATCCCCCCTCATTCCTTCCTGGACCAAAGTCCAGGTGAGAGTAAAGACTGGCCGAATCCAGCAGACATGCCCATGCTGTGGGCACAAAGAGGGCTGCCAAAGGGAATATCTGGGAAATTCAAATGCTACACTGGGAGGTTGCTCTATCTCCCCCTAGACTCGTAAGGTGGGGATTCTGAAACCCTAGGAAGGGGGTTTAGAGCCAGGGAAGTGAAAAAAAATGGCAAACATCTACCACAGAAAGTATTCAGGACCCTTAGGAATAGCATATGATAAGGTCCCAACTGCTTAGTTAAAAACAAGAAGTTAAAAAAAAAACCCAGAGATGAGTGCAAATGACATCATCAGGGAACAATGAGTACTTAAAGAATACACCAAAAATGGTGGTGGGGGCTTCCCCGGTGGCGCAGTGGTTGGGAATCCGCCTGCCGATGCAGGGGACACGGGCTCAAGCACTGGCCCGGGCGGATCCCACATGCTGCGGAGCAGCTGGGCCCGTGCGCCACAGCTGCTGAGCCTGCACTCTGGAGCCCGCGAGCCACAACTACTGAGCCTGCATCCTGCGGCTGCTGGAGCCCGTGCTTGACAAAGGGAGAGGCCACCTAATGAGAAGCCCCGCCCACCGCCGCGAGGGGTAGCGCCGGCTCGCTGCGCTAGAGAGGGCCCGCGCGCAGCAACGAAGACCCAATGCAGCCAAAAATAAATAAGTAAATAATAAATTTTTAAAAAAAGGTGGCAGGGAGCATCATCACAAGAGAGAGAAACACAGATCATAGACTCAGAAATGAAAGGCTTTGAGGCCACGTGGATCACCCTTCCACCCACCGCAGGAACCACCGCTCCAACCAGATGAGGGAAGAGGAAAGGCTTGGGGAGATGTCAGCGTGGGCTTCGCAGGATAACAATAATAACACCATCCACACTAATGAGGGAGAATCTCACCTCTTCTATTTTTCCATTTATACAAATGGCACCACTAATTCTCCAGACTCATCTTTGATTCTTCTTCCTTCTCTACTTAGATGAGTTCTAAATTCAGGTGATTGGCCCATTACAGGTATCTCTCCAATTTGTCCCTCTCCATTTCATTTTTGTGCCTAGATTCCCAAAACTGCCTCCTAGATGATCTTCCAGCCTTCCATTTGTCCTTTCAAATCATCCCCCATATTACTATAAGATTAACTTTTTCAAAGCTGTTTTCACCAAGTTATTCAGCAGCTCAGACAACTATAATGACTTCCAACTGCCCATTGCATCAAATCCGACCTCATCTGCAGACACAAGCTCATTGGACCCACTAACTCATAGATTCTCTATGTGTATCATTCACTAACCATGAAGAGATAAATGAGGTCCATCATCTTCTAGTTAGTTTAAACCACTTGAGTCTATGATTCTACGTGAGCAAAAACCCTATTTCTCACAATTCTCTCATGGATCTTATCTTCTCTGCAGCTAGGCATGGCATGTTGAGACAAGGAACTCTAGAAAGTGTCATCTTTCCAAGGCGTGTAGGAGTTCACATCTCTAGATCTTCTACACTTCCTCGGGCTGTTGCCTAGATCTCTGCTTTACATTTTTTTTTTTTTTTTTTTGCGGTACAAGGGCCTCTCACTGCTGTGGCCTCTCCCGTTGCGGAGCACAGGCTCCGGACGCGCAGGCTCAGCGGCCATGGCTCACGGGCCCAGCCGCTCCGTGGCATGTGGGATCTTCCCGGACCGGGGCACGAACCCGTGTGCCCTGCATCGGCAGGCGGACTCTCAACCACTGCGCCACCAGGGAAGCCCTCTGCTTTACATCTTTACCTCACTGCTCATTACTTCTTTATACACAACCTTCTCCTTTCCCCTATGAAGACATTTTATTATTTTGCCTTCTGCCCTTCTCACACACTCCCACTCCTTTTCACTCCATGATGACAACTTGCTTTATTGATATGATTCTTGACCTAAAAAATAACACCAAGATAGTTCAGCCAATGTCTATGCCATTGGCAAGCCTATGATATAGGCAGAGGAAAAAGGGAGATGAAAAAGAAAGGAGGAAGGGCTTCCCTGGTGGTGCAGTGGTTGAGAGTCCGCCTGCCGATGCAGGGGACACGGGTTCGTGCCCCGGTCCGGGAAGCTCCCACATGCCGCGGAGCGGCTGGGCCCGTGAGCCATGGCCGCTGAGCCTGCGCGTCCAGAGCCTGTGCTCTGCAACAGGAGAGGCCACATCAGTGAGAGGCCCGCGTACCGCCAAAAAAAAAAAAGGAAGAAGAAAAAGTAGTAGACCAAAGAAGTTGGGAAAGGCAAATAGTAGTAATCGCTACCAATATCAAGTGTTTACAGTGTGTCAGATACTTTCTATACAGCCTCAAATCGGACTTGCAAGGTAGGTATCTTCATTTTTTAAATGAGTAAACGGAGGGTTAAAGGACCCACCTGAGACTATATACATCAAGTAGAGAGCAGAGACCAGATTGCATCCCAGGTGATTAGGCCCACCCCCTTGCAACTAAAGCATATGACCTCCATAACAAAGAGTAAGAAGAAAAGAATGCAAAGTGGAGACAGGTAGAGCCTTACCAACATTTGCTTCAAGTGCTACTCAAAAACAATAGCATCATTAGTTACCAACAATTATCTAGAAATATGCCATTAAGTTTTCGGCATGACAAAATTTAAGATTTTCCTCTTATCCATTTATATGCAAACTCCTTTACTACGTGGACACACACACACAAATATACACACTCACACATGCACATCCTCAGTCAAAAAGCTTGTATTACAATTTACATCCTTCTTATCTTTACACTTGTGTCTGGGTTACGATTGTCCCTTTTTAGCTTTAACCCATGCCAACTTTTTAAGATTCTCTTTATTTCTTTCTCTTTCGCCTTAATCATGCTTCTCCCCCTCTTCCTTACATCACTTTTCTTTCAGCCCCTCCTTTTCTCTTTTTATTTCTCGTCTGCCTCATTACCTACACCTTTCTCTTACTTTGTTGCTGCATCTAGCAGGTTCCCAGTAGATGTCTATTCTGAGCTCCATACTTCTCTCATGCCTGCCCTACCACCACCCTTTGTCTTTGCCTTCCTCGTCATTCCTCCTTCCCTACAGACAATTCCCACCCTGCTCCCTCTCAATCGCCCACGCCCTTTCCATTAAACCACCCTACTTCCTCACAAACTCCAGCGGTCACCTCATCCACCTCTCACCCCTTTACCCGCCTTTCTCCCCCAAGGTTCCAAAGCGCGAGGACCTCATTGTCCTCCTCCCCCATCCTCCAACCAGCCCACAAGACAGCCTTGTTACCATGACGACAGGGCTACTCAAAGCTGAAGTCAAGGACCTGGTTGCCATGGCTTCCGCTTCTCCACCTCCAGCCCCGCCCGCGCGCTCCGCAGCATTGGCGCCTGCGCAGTACGCAAAGCCTTGGTTCTCTGAACCGCGGCGGACGGGGCGGGGCTTCAAGAGAGAGGGAGGGAAGGAGGCAAAAGGATAAGAACGGGAGTGGAGCTGGCGCCTACGGTGGCCGAAGAGGGACGCGCAGAGCCGGAGGCTGCAGGATGGTAGGCTGTGCAAAGAGGGAGGGGAGGGGGAACCGAGGGGCGTGGGCTGCACCTGCAGGGGTCCTTGGGGCCGCCCTCGGTGTGAGCCGCTCTTTCTCCCTCCGGTCCTCAGAGGCCCTCACTTACCTGGGCGGGTGGGCTAGCCGGCCTCGGAAGGAAGACCAGCTGGAAATGGCTTTAGGGAGAAGGCGCGGAGAGGGGGCGCATTTGTGGGGAGAGAGGGAGGTGACTAGGGGGCGGTGGGACCGTCCGGAGCCACGAGGAGCGCGCGGGTCGCGATCCAAGGAGTCCCAACCACTGCCGCAGGGAAGTCGCCCGAGGAATGGAGGCTCCGGGGCCTGGTGGCGGAGGGAGGCAGCGGGGGTCGCAAGTCACCGAGACCCTCTGTCCACGTGCAGCCCAGAGCAGCGGCGGCCGGCGGGAAGGGCGGTGTGTGCGAGGGGATAGTTTCCGGGTCCGAGGAGTGGACGTCCTGCCTCAGCTAGAGGCGGGGGTGAGGTGGGGAAGCCAAGTGGGCTCGAGGTTTTGCTCTCGGGGACCCAGGCTTTGGCTTCCCGGTTCCGGTGCTCTTGGCTCTCCGGCCCCCACCCCATCCTCTTTCCGGAACTCGGGCCTTCCGTCTTCCTGCTCCCGGCCCACCCCCCATCGTAGCCGCACACGGCTCCCTTGTGCTCCTCTGTTGACCACTCGCCACGCTAGCAGCGCTTCCCCTTCCCCGCCACCAAAAAAAACCCAGTTCTCTCGAATTCTGATCCTTAGCCGTCTAAACTAGTGCTGTTCCGCACACCCAGGACTCTGGCCCTGGTAATGTACACGAAGAGAAGACCTCCAGGGAGAGGGAGATGACTCCAGGATGTGGCCCGGACCCGCCCACCCCCCCGAACTGGGAAGCTGTGGTTGCACGGGGTAGTGAGGGCTCTGCACTCCCCAGTGCACCCCCCTGGGCTTGTTCCACAAACATTCCCTAGGCGAGCCACCCTGAATGGCTGTGTCCAAACTGAGGGACTGAACGGGAAATTGGTCACCTGGTATCTGGGGAAGTGTGGGCATTCAGCAGGAGGCACCCTAAAAGGAGGAAAAGAGGAATATGTCTGGCCAAATGCCTGGAGGGCCGAGGAGAGCAGAGGGTGGAATCCGGGGCTCCCAATACCATGTGCTAACGTGAAGAATACCCCTGAGCACAGGACTGGCACTGGAGGGCAGTGTGCTGGGGACATCAGCAAGGGTGTATGGCTAGGATGGGGTGGAGGATTGAGGTAGCTTCTTGAGAACAAAATACCTGATTTCAGCGTGGTGGTGGATAGAAAGAGCAGGAAAGAAAGCAGACATCTCTGACATCAGCTATGGGCTTCTTGTCACCGGGATAGCATTTTACCCACCTTTGGAAAACAGGATTAGGAAACAGGAGATCAGGAAATAATAATAATGATACCTAATGTGTTATAGTGCTTCCTACGTGTCAGGCACTGTTTCACGTATCAACTCCTTCAATCCCACCTAACAATTCGGGAAAGTAGGTACTTTTATTATTTCCATCTTACACACCAAGAAACTGAAGCCCGGAGACATAAAGTAATTGCCCAAGGCAAATTACTCAACTACTAGAGGCAGGATTTGAACCCAAATGACAGACTCAGAAGCTCTGACACCCCCTACAAGGAAAGGCACCTGCTGGTGGGAGTAGCCAGTGTTGACAGCAAGGGCTGATGTTTTGAAGAAAGTAGGAGCCGTGAGTAGAGAAGAGGTAGATGGGATGGGTTTGGGGCTGTGTATTTCTGGAGGAAACCAGCTCAGAGAACCAAATCTCTGACCCTTGGCTCTGACTCCTCCCCACCCCCAGATGCGATTTATGCTGCTGTTCAGCCGGCAGGGGAAGCTGCGGCTACAAAAATGGTACCTGGCCACCTCGGACAAGGAGCGAAAGAAGATGGTTCGGGAGCTCATGCAGGTCGTTCTGGCTCGCAAGCCCAAGATGTGCAGCTTCCTGGAGTGGAGGGACCTCAAAGTTGTCTATAAGAGGTGACTCCCCACCTACTTTCAGACCTGCCTGTATCCTGCTTGATTGGGGTCTGGGATGGGTTCACCTGGCCAAGAAATAGTCCCTTAGGTCAGGAAGAGCTTAGAGCTAAGGACATCCGGAGGGCAGCGATGAACTCCGGCCGCCTTTACTTTCCAAATTCACCTTGAAGAAATTCTTGTTCCCTTTTGGCTTTGCTCAAGCCTGACACCTACTTCATGCACCTACCTGTGTCCCAAAGGCCCCATCTTGTCTATTGCACATGTCCCTGGCAGCCTCATTCAACAGTCATAGATCCTGCACCACTTTCCTAACACACACACACACACACACACACACACACACACACACACGTGCACCAGCCCTTCCCAGTTCCTCCTCTGAGCAGGTGAATTCGTGGCTCAGGTTTTTGCTGAGTCAAACTGAACAGGTCAGAGGTCGAGAGGGAAAGAGCTTGCGTCTGTGAGAGGCACTGAGAGGCAGAGTGAGTTGCTATTTGCACACCCTGGGGCCACCCCGCCTGTGTCCAGTAGGGGCACAGACTGGGAATGGGGGGAAATGAGAGGTTTGGGCACAAAATGCCTGGGTCCCAAAGCAGCCCCAGGAGCTGTCCCAGCCGTCCCTCCCGTGCCCCTGTCCTCAGATATGCCAGCCTCTACTTCTGCTGCGCCATCGAGGGCCAGGACAACGAGCTTATCACGCTGGAGCTGATCCACCGGTACGTGGAGCTCCTGGACAAATACTTCGGCAGCGTAAGTCTCCCCATCCACCCATTGCTATACTCAGCAATCCCCTCTTTTTACCAAACTCTGGGGTCCTCCCGGTCTCTGCCCTGGAAGACTCAGGAGAGGGGAAGTTGGAACAGTGAGAACAGTAGTTAATCTCCCTCTTTAAGCCTTAAGCCTATTAGCCATGCCCCTTAATCAGCCCGGGGCGGGGGGGGGGGGGGGGGGGGAAGGGTGGGGACCAGAGTCTGCCACTTAGTCAATCCATCTAGAGCTCACCTCAAACTTCTCACACAAGGACAGAGGCCATGTTCAGATTTTTATCAGTGGTTCCTGACCTTGACTTTGCTTTGGAATCTTCTGGAGAAGTTTTTTTTAAAAATAGCGATGCCTATGTCTCACCCCTGGAGATTCTGAATTAACTGATCTGGGCTATAGTCTGGGCACTGGCAGTGAGCTCAGATCTTAGGTGGGGAATAGTAATAACTCCATAATTTGTATTCCACTTAATAATTTACACAGTGCTTTCAGGTTCTCCTGATTGCTCCTCATTCCGTCCTATGAGTAGGTGTTGGTGTCTTTTCACCAACAGATTTTGGTGAGATGAGATGAGAAAACTGAGACTCAGAGAAATTAAATGAGATGAGAAAACTGAGACTCAGAGAAATTAAATGCCATGTAGAGTTAGCTGGTTAGTGTCACAGTGCTGCTTGGAACCGAAGTCATTTACCCCATGATCGAGAATCTCCTTCCCTGCCCTGTCACTGTGCCTAGGGAGGGAAGCTAGCCCAGCCTCTGGTAGGAACTGTGTCGCAGATCTGGGGGGAAGGCAACAGGAGTCAAGGGTAGACTAGAGCAACTCATGTCTCATGATCACAGAGAAAGAGGCAAGAGAAGGAGAAGGAAAAGCCGAACCAAGGACTAAGGCCTAGGGGTTGGGAGGACATAGACCTGGGGCAAGAACCCAAGGTGGGCAGGAGTGGTCACGAAGGCCATGGAACCGTGATGAGAAAAAAGGGGGGTGGAGATGCACCTTGACACTCAGCTCTGCCTCCCCCCCCTCCTCCCAGGTTTGCGAGCTGGACATCATCTTCAACTTTGAGAAGGCCTACTTCATCTTGGATGAGTTTCTGATGGGGGGTGACGTCCAGGACACCTCCAAGAAGAGTGTGCTGAAGGCTATCGAGCAGGCGGACCTGCTGCAGGAGGTACGGGCCGGGACGGTGAGGGGTAGGAGGAAGAGGACCAAGGCCAAGGGCACCCTCCCTGCTCTGGACACCTTGCCTGCGGGCCCCAGCTGCCCCTTCCCACCCTCCCTGTGGCGTCTGGCCCCCAAGGCGCCTGGTTGGCCAGCTGGCCCTCAAGCCCTAACTGCTCGGGGTGGGAGGTAGTGGGGGTGGTGGACGGCCGCCTGTGCCAGTTCCCCCCTCCTTCTCCCAAGACCCAGGGTATCTCATCCCAGCCAAATCGCCTTTGTCCCACGCTACTCTTGGCATTTAGGGTTGCTCAGAGAATTGGAGAAGGGGCACATGATAGGTCATTCTTTCTTTCTTTTTTTTAAACACACACATACTCAAAGCCTCTGCTTCTCAGAAGCAAAATTTTGCCATGGGGATTTGGGGGTTGGGGTCGAGGGCGCCTGGTTGTTGATTCTCCCTTCTATCCGGCACCCCCGCCCTCACACCATTACTGCCTGCCCCCTCTCTGCTGTGCCACTGCTGAGCCTTGGTGCAGGGAGATGAGTCACCGGAACCTGCAATGATGAGCAAGCCGGCCTGAGCTGGCTCTGAGGAGGGGGAGAGATGGGGTGCGGGGGGGGGCTCATCCCTGCAGAAGGAGAAAGGGCAGAATCCAACTTGCCATCTCACTGGTCCAGCTCCCCCATCACACACACACACGCACACACACGTGCACACTCATACACACGTGCCCTGGCACTCACACACCCACCCTGTTGCTACTGCTCTGCTCAGACCCTAATGACTCATCTCTCTGCAGTCTGGTCCACCTTTCCTCGGGGACCTGATGCCAACTTCTTACTCCCTCCCCGCACCCAACCATCTGCCACCCCCAGCCCTGGGAAAGCCAGTTTCCCAGCCCCCAGTCCCACTTTTCCTCCCTCCCCTTTGGATACTGAGGCCGAGCCCCTTGCTTGCCAAGCTCTTGGCTTTGGGTTCTCTGCGTGGTGGGGGACTCACCCTGGACCCCACTCCTTGCCATGGTTGGCTCTGGGGGGGTGCACCTGGGAGGCGCTCCTGGGAGGCTGGAGAGCTCCCCTCAAGGGTCCCCAGCTGTTCCAGCCTTGGACTCACATTGGCTTCTCTCTTCCCTCCCCGTGTCTCTTTGTGCTTCCCCCTCCTCTGTCTGTCCTTACGATTGCTGTCTTGCCTACCCTCCACTCCCTCACCCTGTCTGCCTCTCCTGGCGTCTCCACATCACCCTCTGTCTGTCTCTGCCTTAGGAGGACGAGTCGCCGCGCAGTGTGCTGGAGGAGATGGGTCTGGCCTAGCCTCCGCCCGGGGCCACGTGGAGATGTGGGGAGCTGGTGGAGAGGCAGGGCATCGGTGGCCCTTTTCTTGGTGGGACCCAGCTGCCCCTCCTCTGCTGCCTCACCTTCTTTTGCAGTGAGCTGTGGGCTCAGGACCCTCAAACATTCCCTCCCTCCACCCCCTACCTCCTGTTTCCCCTTTTCCCACTGAAGGTTTTAGGAGCTAGGAGGCAGGAAAATGTGACCAAGTCGGGGGTGCTATTTGGCTTTCATCCCCTGCCTTTGAAGAACTAATGTCACCCCAAACTCCCCCCCCCCACCCTTATAACTGTAAATATATAAATATGTCAGGTTAAAGGGAAAAGGTTTTCAGGGCTCTTCTCTTCTCCCTGCCCCATAACCTACCTCCAGCCCTCCCCGCAGCCAGCCAGGGCAGCTTCTCTGCCTGGGAGGGGGACCTCCGTGTCTCCAGAGGGAAGTCCTTTTCCCTCATCTGTCTCCTCCCCTTCCTTCTTGGCTGCAGTGGGGCCTCCGTTCAGTTCCAGGGGAGGAGCAACATAGTTAATTTTTTTCTAACCTTGCTACTTTGAGGAAAGGGAGGGCTGGGGGAAGGGTAGGCTTTACAGAAGACCGGGCCCTGTCCCTCCTTCACTCCGAGTTCCCGGTGAGGCAGGAGCTAAGTGGGTGGGGTGGGGAAAGTGTCTGATGTTGTTTTCTTTTCCTCTAAAATAAAAGGAAAAGCCTTTCTGGACTTTGCCTGGCTTAGGCTCTGTGAAGGAGGGCTGCTGCGTCAGTCAGGACGGGAAAGCAGCACTGCCCGCTCCACTCATCCCTGGAACTAGGGTTGCCAGATTTAAGCCCCCCGCCAAAAAAATGAAGATACCCAATTCAATTTGTTATGGTAATGAATAATGTTTTTAGGATAAGCGTGTCCTGTGCAAATGTATTCATTGTTCATCTGAAATGCAAATTTGACTGAGTGTCCTGTATTTTACCTGGCACCGCCCTCCCCCCAAACAGATTTGTGAGCTCAGTGTCTCTCTGACCTCAGTGGCCGCTGACCAAGGTGCCTCCAGCTCCCTGAGCTGCCTTCAGACAGGGAGGAGCAACTCCTGGGGACATGGTTTCACTCCTCTGAGGTTTCTTTGTGGTCATTCACCTGGTTTAGTTTCATTTGGGGAGGAGACTCCAGAGTTCAAGGATGTATCCCATCCTCTATGCTTAGAAAAGGCTTGAGAAGCAGTTAAAAGGATGTTTCCGTGGCCGCCAACCCCTCCTCCCCACGTGTCTTGTGAGGTACATAGGACCAGGGAATTTAGGGAGCAGTTAAGGGAGGTGGGTGGGTAAGGTGGAGCAGGGGTGGCGGGAGCCACCAGCACTGCCTAGGTGGCCCTGAGATCGTGCAAAGAAGGATTCACTAGGTGACTCAGAGCTGTGGCACCGTGTCCGCTCTGCATCTCTCTGCCAGGGCCTGGGGACCTGTGACTTTAACCCCCAAGCTGGAAGTGGAATTTAGGGTTTCCTAAAGGATGTGAGCCTATTCTACGCCCTCTCCCCCACGCCGAATACGGTTGAAAGAGGTTCTGTCACTCAACCTTCGCTGTTGAGCAGGAGATGGGTGTTGTGGATGGCGCTTCCCTCACCGCCCCTTGGGAAGGACCACGCAGGCCCAAGGGGACGGGTGAATAACCGAGAACAAAGTCCTAATAAAATAGTCACTTTTATTTCTTAGCAAAACTATTTCCTCCGTGAGGGGTATTTACAACAGAGTAGGGAAAGAAGGGGTAAATTCACAGCGATCCGGAGAGGGTGGAGAGGCTCTTGGGAGGCCCAAAGGGCGGGAGACAGACACTTCTTCACACAGTTAACTGGAAATCCTTTTTCCGGTTTCAGACCGGGACATCCCGAGAAGGACTAGGTGGGGACGGGGCCCCGCGGGGGCAGGGAACTCGCACAAACTACCCGCCCCCCCCTGCTGGCCCCGAGACACCCGAGAGTGAGTTTGGGATTTCGGGCTTCCGACGCACGAAGAGGTCTGACAGGTCCCGGCGTAGCCCGGGGGCGGGGCGGCCCGCGGGCGGAGGGGTGGACGGGGGCGGGGCTGGGCGGCGGCCGAGGGCGGGGCCGGGCGCATGCAAACACTGAGAGGGGAAAGGAGCGACACGGAGGGGGGTGGCGGCGCGCGCGGCGGCGCGCGGGGGCGGGGCCGGTCACGGGCGCCTGAGCAGCACGTGCTCGATGTAATTCTCCAGCTCTTCCTGCTCCTGCAGCCGGCGCTCCTCTGCCTCCGCCTGCTCCTGAGCGCGCCGCGCCTGGGCCTCCCTGTCGGGATAGTGGCTCGAAGGCGGCAGGGCGTGGTGGTAGTGGCGGCGGCGCGAGGCAGCGGGTGGCTGCAGTGTTCGCGGCCGGATGTAGTTGGGAAAAGGGTGGTAGGGCCCCGGGGGAAACACCTCGTCCTCCTCCCGATCCCAGGGCGGGAGCACCTCGTTCCAGTCGGGCAGCTCGTCCCGAGCCGGGGCGGGGGAGAGGGGCTGGGGCTGCGGGGAGCGGGCGTGAGTGGGGACGGGGGCGGCCCGGGGGGGCGGCACAGGCTCGGGAGGGGCGTTCTTCTTCCGCTTCCGCTTCTCTTCCACCTCCTCGATGATGCTGACCACGTCGTCCGCTGGCAGGTGGAGTTTGGTGGACAGCTCGATGAGGCTATCGATTGTCTGCGGGTCCATCTCTTCGTCGTCGTCCTCCTCCTCCCCGCCCTCCTCTGCCCCCTCGGCCTCCTTTCGTCGGTGGCCGGGCGTCTCCTCCTGGGAGCGCTTGTCTTCGGCTCCGGCTTCTCCGTCCTCCTCCTCGGCGAACAGTAGCGCGTTCTGTCGCGCCCTCTCCGCCTCCTCCGCCTCCGCCTCCGCCTCCGCCGCCTCCTCATCCTCTTCCCCCGCCCTCTCCTCCCCGCCGCGTCTCTCCTGCTCCGCCGCCTCCTGCCCCCTCTCGGTCTCTCGCTCCTCCTCCTGCTGCAGCCCCCGACCCCCCAGGCCGCGCTGCCGAGCCCCGCCCTGCAGCAAATACTGGAGCAGCAGGTCGGAGGCGAGGTCGGCCAGCCGCTCTTCCTGGGCCGCGGCCTGCCGTGTGGCCTCCGCCTGCCGCCGCCCGGCTTCCACCTGCGCCAGCCCTTGCTGTAGAAGGCGCTCTCCCGCCTCAGAGCCGCCCAGGAGTGAGGTCTCCGGCCGGCGCGCCTTGGTAAAGGGAGCGCCCAGGCCTTGGTACGCCTTGGACAAGGGTGCCAGTGCCTCACCTAGGTGTGTTTTGGGGGAGGACACTCCTTCCCCGAACTGGTGGGCTTCGGGAAGGGGCCCGCTCTCGGGCATACGCGCCTGGAATTGCGGGGGAGCAGGCGGCGGCAGGGCCGCGCGCTCCGGGACGCGCGCCTGGAACTCTCCCCAGGAAGCCCGCCACACGCGCTCCGGCCCGGGGCTCTCCAGGTTGACTCGGGTCAGCGTGTGCGTGCGGGTTTCCGTCTCTGCTGCCGCCGTCTCTTGCTGGCGCTTGGCACTGCTCGGACTGAAATCTCGCAGTTCCTGAAGCAGGGAAGCTAGCGCCTCGAGCTCCTCGGAGGGGTCGGCCGCCTCGGGACCATTCTCCTGAGTCTGAGGGCGAGGCGGGGCCGCGGGCGCCTGGGTCTCTGGCGCTGGGAGACTGTGGGTCTGGCTGCGCACGGTCTCGGTCAGCAGAGCTTCTGCTGCTTCTTCCTCTGGCCGCTGCTGGGAGCCTCCAGGCGCTGGGGGCGAGGCCGGGCGGTCGAGTGCCTGCAGCAGCACCGCGGCCAGCGCCCGGGGATCCACGCCCTGGAAAAGCTCTCCCTCGTCCTGCGGCTCTGAATTTCTAGCGGCTCGGACCTCTGGGGCGCTAACATCCTTCGGCCCGAGCACTGCGTCCCCGGCTACCGGCTCTTTATGCTCAGAGCTGGGGGGAGGTGGCTGAGCCTCAGGGTGCCCCGGGGGCGCTGCTCCCAACCCCTTGGTCAGTAGAAGGAAGCAGAGGAGGACAGGAGCCGGCAACCTGAGCGATTTCATGACCGAAGGGCTGCCGGAGACTGTGAAAAAATAGAAGTGACCAAAGAAAGAGAGGGTTTCTGTAAGAATTTTCCGCTCTCTGATTTTATATTCCCTTCCCCCACCTTTAATCAGGAAAGCCGGGGCTTCCCTTATCCCCCTAACCTTACCCTGAAAAGGGACGTTTAGGAGCAAAGGAGGAAGATGTGCCGATCTCTGGAGTCGTGTAAATGGGAAAACGCCTGCAACCCTTGCTCCCCCGGTGCCTCCTCGCCCCCCTTCCCTGAGCCAGCTCACTGGCAGCGCCCACGTACTAAGCAGCAAGGATACGGGGAAAAAAAAAATCTCTGCTCCCTCCCCACAGGACTCCCCGGATGGTGCGTGGGCGACTTCAGCAGCAAGAGAAGAGCGGCGACTCCCCCATTTACCAGGGACCCTTCCCGGGGGCTCCCCGCTGTGTTTTCAACACTCCCAACTGGGGGAGAGAGAACCCTCCCTCACGCCCACGGCTGCTGAGGGTTTGAGGGACGGACAGCAGAGTATTTACCAGCTGGTGCCACGACGCGGGAGGTGGAGAGGAGGGTCGGGGCGGGGTGGGGACAGGGGAAGATCGGGACTCGTCCGCCTCGGCTCCGAGCGGTGGCTAGGATACGAGCGATGGTCGAGGTCTGGCGTCCAGTGGGCTGGGCTCAGCTGGATCCGCGCGGCTCCGGGAGACTCGCTCGCTCAGGCTTCAGCACGCTGGACAGCGCCCGCGCCGCTACCGCCTTATAAAGAGGAGCGCGCGGGGTCACGTGGGAATCGCCCCGCCCCATTGACGTCAATGTTCATTCATGGGGAAGCGGGCGGGCGCCTAGAGGCGGGAGGCCGCCCAGCGATTGGAGGATGCGTGCCTCTCCCGGCCCGCGCCTGCGCGCTGCAGGCCTCTTTGGAGGGGTGTGCGCTATCCTGGCACCAGGGAAATGAATGAATGAAGGAATGAATGAATGAAATGCTGAGGCGGGCGGGGCAGGGGGCTATGAATGAATGAAGGAGGGACGAGGAGAAAAGGATGAATGAATGAATGGCAGAATGAATGGAAGGGTGGACTCAGAGACGCTGCAAGGCGGGAGGGTGGGTTACAGAGCAACTTGCAGCGGCGGGAGCCCGACGAGCGGAATAGGGTGGGGGCTCTCCCAGCGTCTGACTGGGACCCATAGGAGATCCACACTGGGAAGGGGGAAGAGAAGGATTCCAAAACTGAGGAGGGGGCCAGACTCCCCATTCCCCGACTGCACGGTGCGTGGGGAACACGCCCAAGGACGGCGTGAACCTGAGAGAGGAGGGATGGTTCTGCGCGCCTGCGGGCGCTGTCCGCGGATCTGCGGTGCGGGATGCGGGCCCTGGGCCGGGGCACATGGGTGGATCTTGAGGCTTGGGTGATGCTGTCGGAAAGGATCCGAGTTGGAAGAGATAGGGAAAAGATTGAGGATGTGTGTGCCTCTGTGTCGTGTCTGTTCATGGTCTGTGCGTGTCTCGAGAAAAAAATGTGTGTCTGTCCTTCTGTCCAGCTGACTCTGTTGGCCCCTTTTCAGACCACCTCTCCCCACCACCCTCCTGCTTCTTCCCCTCTCGCTGCTACCCCCCAAAGGACGTTTGGAGGACGAGAGCAGACCAGGTGGGGAGGGGGGTGCGCAGGTGGGGGGTGACTCAACTCCATCTCTCTCCATTGCTTAAAGGGAAGATTTAAACGCGATGGAGGGGGGCGTGGAGGGTGGGAGTGCAACGTCAGAGATCGCCGCTCTCTGCCACCAGACCCCTCGTCCGCATCTCCTGCCAGAGGGGTTGGGATTGGGGGCTTGGACAGTTAGAGGTTCCGGGGGGATGGGGGGCGATGACGCACAGATTGCGCAAAGAGAATCCATCAGCGAGCCGGGTCCAGTGAAGGGAGACCAGCCGTGGGCGGGGGTGGGGGAGGACGGAAATGAGGAGGGGGGCAGGGGAGAGGGGAGGGAGGCAAGGGGAGCAGCCACTGCAGAAATGAACGGGAGGGAGGGAGGCTGGAGGGGGGCTGCGGTGCAGGCAGAGAGCTGTGCGGGGGCGTGGGCAGGGAAAGGGGGGAGTGGAATGACACATGCCAGACACACAAGGACTGCGGACACGGGTGCCTGTGGGCACACACAGGGCACCCGCGCCCTAAGACTCTGGAAACCGGGATCAGAGCTGTATGTCAGGAGCTCAGATACTCTTTCAGAGCCAGTCCTCAACCTCTTCCTCATCTCTTCCTAGCACTGACCCTCATCCTCTCCTCTCTCTCTCTCTCTCTCTCTCTCTCAAACTCTCTCTCTCTCTCTCTCACACACACACACACACAAACACACAAACACACGCTCACGTGCTTTCCCTCTATAGCCAGCAGTGGCTTCTCGGTTCCATCAGTGGCTCCACTTTCCCAGAAGAAAACCCATCAGCTCTGCGGGGAAAGAGGTGGGGAGAAGTAGAGAGAGAGGAAAGAGAGAAGAGATGGGGGCAGGAGAGGGAGGCAGGCAGGCAGGCATCTGGAACAGGTAAAGCATCAGGCTAAAGAGAAAAAAAATAGGAGAACCAAGGTGACTGTGAAGATGCCAAAGAAGGAGAGGAGGGGGCAACAGACCTGAGACTGTGCCGCATCCCCTCCCCAGACTATCTAGGACATCCCTCTGCCCCTATGGGTTCCCCTCATTCGTCTTCCTCCTCAACCCACTCCCCTTTATCCTCCCTGCCTGGTTACCGAGAGCAGTGGAATGGGGGGGGTCACGTTACCTTCCTGAGGAGGATGAATCAGAGAGAGATGGCTCAGACATCTGTTGGGGGGAGGGGAAGCCATCCAAGAGAGAAGGAAAGAGGGAGGGAGGGAGGCGAGGTGGGGGGGGGCAGCCTGAGAGGCTGATGGGGCTAAGAGACCAAGTATGAGATGACGGAGATGGGCATCTAGAGAAATTGTTTGTGTTCCTGTGGGCTTGTATATGTGCACATGCATGTACATACGTGTGCATTGTGTTTGTGTGTGTCCCGAGATTAGTGAAACATAGGGGGAAAGAAAAAGAAATGGAAATGGGGGGACCAGTTGTGTATTTAATCAGCTAGAGAGTGGATGGGCATGGTAGTGTTCCAATTTAAATATGTAATTTTCTCTTCCAATCTGCGGAGCTGTGTTTTTGCCTGTTTCCAGGTGTCTCTGTAAGTGTGAGTGTGTGTGGGTCCTGATCCCTCTGAGTGCCTGTATACCTGTGCGGTTGGGAGTTTGAGTGCATCCAGTCTGGGTATCTGCTGGTGTCTGAAAATTGTGCCTGGCTTGGTGTGTCAATAATACGTGTGTCTTTGTGCACTTATCTGGGTCCTTCCATGTCAGTTGATATATGTTACAGGTTATGTGGACTGCTATGTGCTTTTGATCTTTCCTGCCCCTCCCCCACTTACCTTCACCTCTAGATTTCTGTGCAGAAAAGCCTCAGTATCCTAGCCACTCATCTGCAGCCCCCAAGTTCAAGTCTTGCCCCGCGTTTTTTAGAGTGTTCCCTCATTCCTGCATTCTTCCCCAATGTTTCCCTCCTCCACTCCGCCCAGAAGTCCAGGGGAGCTTCTCAGAAATCGACATCCCAAGAGTCTCAGTCATTATGACAGGGGGGAGAGGGCAGTGAGATGGAAGCCAGGGCAACAGATTTGGTGATTCCACAATCTGGATTGTGTCTGCATGGACTCTGAATCTCTGGGTCTGTTTCTGCCTCTCTCTATCCCAGTTCCCTGCCTGGGTCAGCTCGTTCACACGTACCCCACCTCTCAAAAATGTGCTATGCCCTTCACACCTGGCTGCCTCTAGGGGCTTCTGGAAAAGAGCTGGACTGGGGACAGGTTCCTGGAGTTTGGGAGAGGAGGGAGATGGCAGGAAAGAAAGAGGAATGAGAGACAGAGCTGGGAAAGGCAAAGCTGAGAAGGGGACCAGGAGGGGATGCCTGGTGTTTGCTCTGAGATGTTTGTGTAAATCCGTCTCTTTATCTTTGTTTCTGAATCTCTCATACTCTCCAGGAGGGTAGTAAGAGAAGATGGGCTCCAACCAAGTAATGATCCAAGCTGAAGATTTGGAAAACCCAGGGAGGGGGTAAAGCACTGGGTCTTTTCCCTGAGAAGGTTTGGGAAAGGAAAAGAGGGCAGGGGCTTGGGGGTCCCCGCAGCTCACCTCCCCTCTCTTCCTCCCTTCCCCGCAACCGGTGACTCACCTCTGCAGCCTTTCAATGCGTCAGCTATGGGGGGGACAGGCAGGGAGGGGCACTTTATGAGAAAGGCAGGGGTCTCCACCTTGAATTGAAAGAAAGTGCTGAAGAACCCCGTGGAAATGACCCCATTAGAACACATCATTACCTATCCCCTGCCCACCCCAGTTCAGGAGGGTGGGGAGTCCTGGGAAGGGGACTGGGAGAGAGCTACGGGCCACTGGTGGGTCTGGGAATGATGAGTAATAAAGGGGTGTTCACCCTGATTTTTAGTCCCAGGGTCCCATTCCCTCATACCCCCACCCACTCCTGGGTGGGGGAGGGGAGACCCAGCAAGCTGGGGGAGGGCAAAGCCGCAGAGATGAGTCACCAAGAAAGGAAAAGAGAAAGAGGGAAAGAGACAGAGATGAGGAGAGACACAGAGACAGCCACTGGAAAGACGGAGAAAGGAACACACACACACACACACACACACACACACACACACCCCTGAAGGTGGTATACACAAGCTAACAGGAGAAAGGAAATTTTGTACTTCCATAATCCTGAACCAGCCTCTTCCAGCATCCACCTGTCACACAAACACACAAACAACAGTATCATTCAGAGTTACACTGATATCCTGAGACACACCCACTTACACAAACACAATGTCACACCTAGTCCAGCAGAGTCACCTGTCCAGGCACATGCTGAAGATGTGACCAGTGTAATGGAGGTTCAGGTTGAGAGCCCTCGATTCCTTTTACACAGGATGGTGGGAGGGCATAAAAGCCCTAAAGGAATATAACTTCAAAAATCCAAGACTCACAGGCTATGCCTTGCATACGCGACGATACACACAGTCCCCTGCTTCCCCATCCACACGTACATAGTAACCTATCAAGCGCCTCCTCGTCAAGAAGCCACTTGGAGTACATGATTCTGGGGTACGCCAGGCCCGTAGCCCCGAATATATCCCACCCAGACACCCCCTGATTCGTACACACATGTACAGAAACACAGACACACAAAGACGCCCATGGACACACTCACACGGACGGAAACCACCTTGCGCTGCCTTGCCCGCGTCCGCACACGTCCTGGCGCCCCCGCGTGGTACTTTTCGGGATCGCAGTCTCCGCCGCTTCGGAGCTCTGCTCCCGCGGGGCGGCGCCCAGGCTCCCTCCACCTCTTCCCCCTCCGTGCGGTGCCCACCCAGGAATGGGGAGAAAGCAAGGGCGCTGGCCGCGAGAGAGCCGAGAGCTGGGAGTTAGATGCCTGGATCGTGGGAATGAGGCAGGCTGGTTCTGGATGCCAAGGGGAACTTGCGAGAGAGCAAGAATTTGGAGCAGCGGCAGACTCCCAGGTCCAGGGGAAAGCGAGGCCGGGGGCTAGTCCAAGCGCCGTGCCGCTGCCCGCCTCGGTTCTGAGCAATCAATTCTTTCTGCCGCTTGGCTGGTGTGGGGGGTAGGGGCGCGCAACGGCCAGCAGCCCTCCCCAGCTCCCCTCCAGGAAGTCATTAGCCCCAGTGCCACAGGGCTTAGAGATCCTCTCTGATACAGGCTGCTGGGGAAGGGGGAGAGGACAATGCAGCTCATCCCTCCCCACCGAGAAGAAGTGAAACAGACACAGAAGGTGGGCCAAGGGCCCGTTTTATTGCAGTACAGCCATGGTTGAAGTGACAGGGAGGAGGGCAGCTTGGTTAGGTGCAGGAGGCAGCCAAGCAAGGCACAGCAGCGCAGCCGGAACTGGGGGGAAAGAGGGGAGCAGCGGCTGTCTGCTTTGTCCACCTTCTTCCACCTCCTGGCGCCCTCCTCTGTCCATGTCTTTGATTCCATCCCCAGCGAACCCTGTGCTCGCTGTCCATTGTCCAACAAGAAGTTCCAGCTACAGTGAGGTTCTGAGGTATGCTCTGGGCTGGGGACACCTGGTTTCTAGTCTCTGCCAGGCTACCAGCTATTGTGAGCCACTTGGAAGGCACTTGAGTCTGAGTTTCTCTCTCCTCCCTCTGCGGGAGATGTGAGGATCCCGTGTAGGAGACATCGCTGTGCAAATGCAGCTGTTACTACTTGCATTTAAATAGAAGACTGTCAAAGTCCACAAAAAGCATAAAGGAACAAGAGGATGGGAGGGGTGTCCAGAAATATCTGGAGGAGGGGGTTCCAGTCACGCTAGGAGGCAGCCTGGGTAGAAGCAGGAGACAGACTCGCACCAGGCTGAGCGACCTGCCCTCCACTACACCAGGCTCTCCACCCAGAACCCTCTGGTTCACGGGCCTGCTTCGGGTCCCTGGTTGGGGGCATAGGGAAGGGAGTCTGCAAAATAGCACCATTGTGCAAAGTTGGAGGAAACCCCAGTCAGAGGAGGCAGCCTCAGAAAAGTGCATCACCAGAGCGTAAGCAGGGGCCAAATGGGGGTGGGGCATTATAAATCTATTTCCTTTACAGGTCCTTCTCCATATTACACACAGGGCGGTTGATGAAGAGACCATGGAGAAGGGGAATGGAGGGGCAGACAAATGGACAACGGAGAACTAAGAGAGGTCCAGGCACGGGAGACTGAGAGGACGGTGAGGAGAGGAGCAGAGGGCAAGCTCTGGGGGCCTGAGAAAGATCGGGAGCAAGAAAAGTAATACGTATCGGGCAACTGTGCTCCTGGCCGGGTACTGGGCATTGCACACACTCTGCCAGCTTCCATCCACGACGGAGCAGAAGGGAGAAGCCACAAAGGGCAGAGTACACTCCCAGGCTGGGCACGGACAGGGAAAGGCTCCGAAGCTGTGAAGGAACCCATTCTTTGGCAGGGAAAGGGAATGGGTGGACAACAGAAGCGCGAGTGGCTTCCCCAAACCCGGCGGTTCAGATCAGGGTGTGGGCAACTGCGTTTGGGGGCGCTAGAGTCAAGATGGCAGACAGAGATGTAAGGGGAAAAGGGAAGGGAAGGATGGACTGCGGGTAGGTGTAGGCGGCAGAGCCGATGACCGAGGGCAGGGGGAGGGGCGGAGCTTGAAAACAGCAGGGGCGGGGCTTGGGGGGATACGAGGAAGGAGGTGGGTCTAAAGTGCATCTTCTCTCCCCTCCGACTGGAGAGGCCTCAGATGTCGGCCTCCAGCAGGTATTGTTCGGTATAACCCTTGGCCAGCTCGAGCCCCAAGCCAGCCTGGCAGAAATCAGCCAGCTGTAACCACAGCTGGGGCGCCAGGAAGAGCTGGCACATGATGTTGAGGTGGACGAGACGCGGGGCCTGGCGCTGCAGATGCCACAGAAGCTGGCTCTGAACCTGCGCGCCTTCGCTGACATGTTGACGTAGCGCCACGTGCCGTTGCCGCCAGGTGGGATGGGGAAGGGGCGCGTGCACAGCGTGAGCACGCGCGGGCGCGCGCGGCTGTTCACGTGTCACTCCAGGCCCTTGGCCGCCAGCAGGCTCAAGTTACTCTCGCTCGGCCGGTAGGGCTGCCAGTCCTGGATGATGGTCCCGCCCGGAAGCACGTCGCGCTGCACAGAGGGCGACAGCAGGGGAGGCGTGCCACGACGCCGCCAGCCTCCGACACGGCCTCCGTGGGCAGCGGCGAGAAGGCCCGCAGAGCCTCCAGCCGCGCGCCCAACCCCTCCAGCAGGGCCGACACGTTGAGCTGGACCAAAAGGATGCCCTGGGGGGGGGCACGAGTGATCGCGGGGCGGGCGGCGGGAGGGCTGCGAGCCCGGCTCCTCTTGGCACCGTCACTCCCACATTCACACCCACGGGCTCCCACCTGGGCCCCTCGAGGGCCGACCGTGCGGGGCCGGATGAAGTGGGGTATGTGAGAGCATGCAGGAACCAGGGGCAAGGCCTCCGAAAACCTGGATCCCCAATGAGAGTGGAGATCAATGTGGAGTAGTCAGGGTCGTGGGGATGTGGACCCCAAGAGTGGAAGCGAGGGAAGCTGATCAGTCAGTAGGATGCGGGAGACGAAGGGGAAGGACAAAGGCTCAGATTAGGATGTTTGGGTCCCTGAAGAGAGGCGGGGACACTAAGTCGGGACGCCTGGGCTCCAGCCTCCTGGAGTAAGGATGGAGGATTTAAAGACGGGAAGTCGGGAGCTGTTTGACTTTCCCTGGGCAAAAGGGCCTGGGTAAGGACTGGGAGTCCCAGGGCAGGGCTCATGGGCGCCCCCACTCGGCAGAGCCGGGAGCGAAGGAAAGCCGGCAACTGGCTGCATATAGGGTGACACCGCCCGGAGGCCCCTCGGGGACAGGCCCGCCCATCCGAGCTCCCTTGTCCTTCTCACCTGCTTGGTGATTAGGTGCTATTGCTTCAGCTCCCGGGACCCCAGCTGGTCGTCCCGGGTGAGTCGTGCCACCTTGATCCCCGGGTGCCTTCGCTTGACCAGCTGCGAGCAGAGGCGCTGCAGCATCCCAGCCACGCCCTCGCCGCACTCCCAGGGCGCCGCGCGCAGCCCCTCCACCAGAGCCGTCTCCCCAGCGTCGATCACGTGCACCGACCCCAGGGCGATCTGCGGGCCGAGGCCGTTAGGGGGCCCCCGCCCCGCCTTCACCCCCGCCAGGGCTCTCCGTTCAAAGGGCTCGCCTCTTCCCACACGCTGAGCACTCCGTCGTCACCACCCCGGGCGCTGGGCCAGCTCTCCTCAGCACTTGGGTCTTGGATTCAAGAGCCCGCGGAAAGATCATTCGCGGGCGTCTCTTCCACCTCCTGAGATGCTCCAGACCCCTGAGCATCAGGTCCTTGCCCACTCGCCACGCCCCGTGGCTCCACTCCCAGGAGCCTGCTACTCCCAGCTTCCTCTTAGCTCCGCCCCGGAGCCCATCTCTTAGCTGCTCCTGCATTCAGGCCCTCTTGTGCGAGAGTTCAGTCTACTCAGGGGTCCAGACCCCATTCTAGCTGCTCCCAACCCCAGACTACCCCCTCTTGTCTGCTCCCCTCTTTCTGTGCTCGGAATTCTAAATTACAGAGGCTGTCAGGTTCCTCCGCTATTCCGAGTTCTACACATCCGCCACGCACCCTCACTGGCTGGGCCCCTGGATCCACACGCCCTTCTCTCTCTCGTCTGTTCTTCTTATTGGGAAATTTCTTCCTGTAATCCTTGCTTCATCTCCCACTCAGGCTACCCCTGCTCTTCCCATTCCTCAGAGTTTCCTGTTTGGGTCAATGGCCTGTGGATCTGGTACCCCTTTGGCATCCAGCTCTTCTTTTTCCCCTGCCCAGAGACAGGACGAAAGAGAAAGGCCCGTCCCCAAGTCCGGATGATTCCTCATTTCCAGATCTCTCTCCTCCAGACCAACCAAATCAACCAATCAAATCCCCTCTTCTCTCTTTCAGCCAATTAGAATTGTCCACTCACATAACCTACATAAGCCTCAGTAACCAACATCCCAGGGAACACACATACCAGCTACTTTGAGGAGGGTGATTTGGGGATGATTAGACTTTTTTTTTTTTTTTACAAGAACATGACCTAGGTTTAGGAGATGGGACCAGCAGGGGCACCAAGGGGCGGGTTAGGGATAATTTCAGCTTCCATATCACAAACATGGCTTATGTAAGCACAGTGTGGTTCCAGTACAAACAAGCTTCAAAACCAGGGCTCCATCTCCCGCTTTCTTTTCCATCTAATTCTTAGGCTTAAGGCTCTCCCAGGTAAGCTGGGGTGACGTTAAGACAGCTCAGACCAGTATCATCAGAGGGCAGGGAGAAGCACAGGCTCAAGGATCTTAGAGCCCCTGCTATGGCCACTAGGGACCGTCAGGTTCAACCCATTCCTTTCACAGAGAGGAAATCAATCAAGGCCCGAGATGGTTAAGATCTTGCCTAAGGTGAGTCAGCTTGGACAAAGCTGGGCTAAAAGTTAAATCTTCCTGGATCTCAGGCCAGTGGGGAGATCTCCGACCCCAGCCTGAAGAGCAAGGATAGGCATGACTGGGTCCTTGGCAGGAGTCAAAGTTTCCAAGTGCTAAGGGTTAAGCTGACTCAGAAGCAGAGATGAGGTTGCGGGAGGAACACACACTGCCCTCTCCCCACCGTCAATAATTTCTATGCCAAAAATGAGCTCAGTCAGATTACTTGCGCCAGGTTCTGGGGATGATGAGTCCCAGAGAGGAGCAGGTTAGCTTGTGGCTCCCATCTGGATCTCCAGACAATCTCATCAGCTGTTCATGGGTCCCTGGAACATACAGGCTGGTACTTCAGGGATATTCCAGCAATTCCCCACTGCCCCCATAAGGGGGCAGAATGTGAGCAACTTGTAGACCGGAACACATCCTACTAGGTGCAGACATTAGGCTCCATTTTCCCTCTTACTTTCAAGATGGGGAGACTATTGCCAAAGAGTGTCTGCATCTCAGATAAAATGTGTGTAAGGGGAGGGGATTCCCAGGGTCACAGGAAAGAACGGGGAACTTGCTAATTCACCCTGCATCTTTTCTTCCCCGGCGCTCTACTCCTATTCCCTTTGGGGGAGATGCAAAAGTTCTAAGGTCCTTCAACCCTGGAGGAGGTGGGAGCTGGGAACAAAGCAGGTCAGGGGAAACAGGCCAAGTGAAAGCAGCCAGCTGGCCCCACAGCCCTTGCTCCACACTCTGATCCCTTCCCACCCTCCAGTGTGGCTCCTTGAATTCTAACTCCCATTAGGTGTCTAGGCAGAGACAGAGGCAGCCCTGTGCCCCTGGGCACTATGGGAAATGTAGTCCAAGCACCCCCTGGACCAAGCTCCAGGAAAGGGAGCAGCATTTCCTTATCATCCTTGTATCCTTTCTCTCAACCTCATAAATATGAATGATCCACTCTGGCGAGAGGATGATTGGAGTCGTCGCTGGGCATGCCGGGAGCCCATCCCCCACCCCATCTCTGTCCCACCAAACACACCTGAAATATTGATGGCCCTGAGGTCGCAGCTTCTCTGAGCTGGAACACGGAGCAGAGGAAGCAGAGAGAGGAGAGGCGGAGTCAAAGAGACCGCAGCTACACAAAGCGCCCAAAGAAGAGAGCGAAAAGGACTGGAGCCGAGGCAGAAAGGAGACCAAGGCAACCTGGAGACGATGGGGGGTGGGGGAGAGGCACTGATACCAAGTCACAGACATGACACCTCGTGACACAGGGCACAGCAGATGCCAAACAAGTCCTAGCACGCGCCCCCTCCCCAAGGAGACCAGAAATAGAAAGCAGCTTGACACACCCCCTTCTCCCCGTGGTGTGTGGTGGGGAAAGGGGTCACGGGGAGGAGAAAATCAGCAGAGGCTGGAAGAGAACAGAGACTTGAGAGCAGAGGCAGGGGAGACAAGATGAAGTGAGGCAGGGGCAGGGGATGAGGAAGATGGACCAACGAACTGGGGAGAGGGGGTGCCTCAGAGGGCCACGATCATGGAGAAGGGGCGGCTGTATTGGAGGGTGGTCCCCGGTCTTTTGGGGAAGCAGGCGGGAGGGAGATCCCGAAGGAAGCTGTGTACTAGGCAGGGGGCCCCCTGGGCACCAGTCCCACCAGACTGGGACAGGTGGGAGCCAAATGACGATGGGAGGCGGAGGGAAAGCTCCTCTGAACACCTGGGCGAAGTCGGGTCTCAAGTTATCTGGGACGCGGGGCTGGGATGGGTTGGGCGGTAGGAGGCGCAGAGGCTCTCTCCCCCTGAGGGGCGTGGCTTTCTGCTGTCCCCATTCCGCGGGGGAGGAGCATGCCAGCTCCCCGCCCCCAGGCCTGGCTGCCCCCCTACCTCTCTCAAGCCAGGGCCAGGGACTGGCTGCTGAGAAGCCGATCGGGGCCGGCCGCGCAGACAGCGAACGGTACCTAGAGCGGGGTCACCTCGGAGCTCCGAGGGTCAAATTCCGATGACGCGCGGGGACCCGGCCGCCGCCGTCCGGTCCCGACTCGGAGTGTTCCGATGCGAAGGCCGGGTCTGCTCAGTCCTGCACGCGGGCTCGGGCGCCCAGAGCTTCGGGTTTCGGGCGGTACGCGCGGTCGCTGCTCTGCTCGGGCTCGGCCGAGGGGAGGAAACCCCAGTGATGCAGAGGAAACGTGGCGCGGATCTGGAGCGGACTAGGTTGCCACCGGGGGCTGGCGGGCGCTGGGGGCAGGCGGTGGGGTGGCGGGGCGCCTGGGAAAGCGGAGTGGCCCCTGGGCGGCGAGGTGGGCGCTGCTGGGTGGCCTCTAGCCCTGCAGACGAGAATCCGCCCCTTGTCCCGGTGGGGGGCGGGACTGAGGGTGGGGAGGCGTCTTGAGCGTCGGTGGAGGGGCCTGATTGCTGGCTTAGTTATGGCCCCATGTCCGCAGCATCTCTATGTTGAGTCCGGGAATACCCCCCACGCCCAGTCCCCCTTCTCCGGGAGCCACGCCCCTACCTCCCGCAACGTCAGCCCCATTCTCTGACCTCCGGCTGCTAGACAAGTAACAGCGGCTGGAAAGGGGACGCGGACCCCAACACCCTGGGGACCTGGTCGGAGAAACTGATAGAGGAAATTGGAAACTCATGAAGATCAGGAAGGGTAGAGACACCAAGTGGCAGAAGCCAAGAGCTGAAAGGAGCAGAGCAAGGCCAAGACGGGTCAGCCGGGCCACCACTCCCCGGGGGTCGCCGAGCAGCCTCACGCCCCCCTCCCAGCCCTCCGCACTGGCAGGCTCAGCTCCACTCAGCCACGGACATCTCAGCCGCGGGCATCTCACCTGCCATCAGGCAGCAAGGCCCCCGCGGGGCAGCACGCAGAGAGAAAGACTTCAATGTACACCTGAGGACACCCGAGTACAAGAACACAGACCTCTGTGCACACGGCTGGGCATCCGTGCTAACCCGGTGGGTGGACGAAGGGGGGGAGGGAGAGCACAGTGCAGATCCGGAACCGGAGTGGCTGCAGCTCTGCTGTTGACTCTGGACAAGCTGGTGACCCAGGCTCTTAACTCCTGGGAGCTCCCCACCCCATAAAGTGAGACAAAAACACCTGCAGTTCTACCTGCAAGGAACCAGGCAAGGGATGGATGTGAACGTCCTTTAAAACCTGTAAAGTGCTGCGGAGGATGGGACACCACCCCCTTGTCTCCACTCTCGTTCCTGCCCAGCTCCCATACCCCCCGCTTCCCACAGAAGTTGACCTCTCACCTACCTCATCCCAGTTTTATACTTTCCAAGGTAATCACTCCGTAACCTGGTAATCCCACTGGCTGTGCTAATGTGAAGAGATGGAGGATCGTGTTCCTGGACTTCCATACACAAAGCCACCCCAAGAGTTAAAGGGATCAGAGTCATCTCTTGACTTCAAGGCCAATAGGCCAATAAATAAGTCACTCAACCTTTTTTTAAAAATAAGACTTCCCCCCAATTCTGATTTTTTGAAACTGCTAACACACTGTGCATCTCACAAAGCCGCAGTCAAGGTGGAATACATTCCAGTGTGGGAAAGGACCTGCAAAAGTTCAAGGTGCTGGAGGAAAAGGTCACTAGTGGCCGAAGGAGATGCGATCACACCCTAATTCCTTCCCTTTCACCAGAAGACTCCCCTCTGCCACCAGAAACGCTTGGATTGGTCCAACATTCACCCACCTCTAGTTTCCGCAACCAATCAGAATTGAAAGTTTCCCAAAGTTCCAGTTTTTTCATGTCCAAGCTATAGGTGGTGTTGCATCCTTCCCCCAAAGGCTCAAATATGGTTGTCTTACTGAGATTTTATCGAATATTGATGTTTGACCTAAATCCAATCATTTATTAGGGGTTACAAAACGGCGATATTCTTAATCTGTCATTCTGGGGTTCCCCCCCCCCCCAGCTGGAATATGCCTATAAAAGGAAACTTGTTCTCTTCTACTATGATTACCCTTAGAGGTAGTTTGTTGAAGGAAAGACCGGATAAATGCTTACATTTTCCCCTTTATTTGTTAACTGTTCAAATAATTTGGTGGTTCCTCAGCATCTTTCAGTGGTGATCAATTATTACTTTCAGACCGTCATGAACCCACTGATTTTAAACAGGCTTAATGTGCTGCAATCCAATGCTGTTATTGCCCTTATTAATGTTGAAGCTAGCCAACTTTTTTGATAAATTGATGTTTTAAAGCGACACAGAGGATCGCGCTAGATCTTCAGGAAGCACTACGTGGATGCAGAGCAGAGGATGCCCTGGACCAGCCTGACACGTTGGCTGGTCAAGGGAAGTGCGTCTTAGAAATTCCCCTCTGGGGACTTTCCTGGCTGTCCAGTGGTTAAAACTCCGCGTTTCCAATGCCGGGGCCGGGGAGCTGCTTCGATCCCTGGTCTGGGAATTAAGATCCCACATGCCACGGGGTGAGGCAAGAAAAAGAAATCCCCTCCAGATGACAAAGAGGGGCAGGGTCCCTCCTGCGCAAGGGGAAGCCTGAGCAAAGCCCAAAGCTGAGAAACAGCCTGCTTGGCAAGAACAAGCAATTCTGGGTTGCACCCATCCTGTAGGTAGGGGCTGGCCAGCCAGGGGTGGGCTTTAAACAGGAGAGTGACAGATTGGCCTTGTGAGTAGAGGTTGCCCTCTGGTGGCCACATGGACAATGGCAGGGAAGGAAGAAGGCCTGCCAGGAGGCAATGAGCTGTGCTCCTAAGGCGTATATTCATATATTTGTAAGTTAGACTCTTCCAGATAGGAGGAGAAACCACACAGTGTTGGGGGTTATTATCCAGATACACGGCAGGAGAAATGGGACAGGTAACCTTGACGGCTCTGTACTGTGGAGTCCAGAGCTCTTGAAACTACAATAGATCCTTTAGGCAGTTTAGTGACCCATCTTCTCTCTGTGCACGTGGCACCGGCCCCCAAAGAGAAGATCCCATAGCAAATGTTTGTCACCGCCCAACCTGGAACATTCTTTGTCTAATTTGCACAAAGATCACGTCTCGGTGGATGCAGCGCCCAGGCAAAAGCAGACAGCACTTTTCTGTGTCTGGTACCCTGTGTGTCTACAGGGTAGGGCTCTGTTTGCGGGGTGCCTCAAATGCTGTGCTGAGGAGTTCACACCTTCTGACAATGAGGATCCGGTCCCAGTGAACAGGAGGAATGACATGATGAAAACAGTGTTTTAGGGAGAGCATCTTGCCAGCGTGAGAAGGTGTTAGATGGGAGATGAGAGGCAAGACCCCTCCTCTCTGAGGAATGGTCCCAGAGGAAGTCCACGGGAGGGATGGGGGCCTGGAGTAAGAGAAGCAGCTAAGAAGCACTTAGAAGAAGACAGGAGGCCAGGAAGTGTGACTGGGGTTCTGGAAGGTGGGGAGAGAGGAAGGCGGTGAGGGTGATTCTGGCATCCCTAGCATGTTACCGGGGAATGATAAAGTCTGGTGGCAGCGGGCAGTGCAGGATATTAAGCTCCTCGGATATGCAGATGCTATGTTTTGTCTACAGATGGGTTGGCTTTTCAGGGCTGCAAGGACTAGCAGTAGGGGAGGACCCACTGGGGCTGGAGCTCTGGAAGAATGACCAGAAATAGGTCTGTAGAAGAGCCCACATTAGGGTCTGCATGGGTGGCAGGTGAGTGGGGATAGCCCCGGGCGCAGGGCTGAAGTCTGACCCAGTGGGATTCTCACTGTCTGGGGCTGGAGCTTCAGAAACAGCTGTAATGATGCTCTAATGGACCCTAACCTCCTCCAGCCTGCTGGGTCGACTCCTCTACCCATTCAAAAGGCTCGTCCCCAGCCCAGCCCATCCAAGTGCTGACCGCCCGCTCTCTTCTTTCTCTGAAAAGGCTTCCAGATGTCTCCTCCTGGCTCCATCCTGGGTGAGTGGGCACCCACCCAGCAGAGAAATCCAAGGGTAGAGATGGGTGGGAGGACGATGGCTGACAGTTCTCAATCCATACACAAGGATGCCAGTGCAGCCGTCCCATGAGCCTGAGTACATCTCATTCACTTCCCAGGACAACCCCGTGTATGTTCAGTGTATGAAAAATCAAGCCGTGCCCTTGTGATCTGTGCACTTCTCTGTGTTGTATTTCAATAAAAATTAGAAACCCTGCAACTCTGAAGTAGGTAGCCCCGTGTTATAAGGAGGAAACTGAGGTTTGAAAAGCTTAAGTGACTTGGATAAGGCTACGGTCAGTTGCTGGTAGAGCTGAGAATCCGATGGTGGGCGTCCGATTCTATGAAGTAGTGGTGTGAGAGAACTACCTTTTATTGGTACAGTAGTATGGCAGTAGGTGGGCGTCTCAGGGCACTGGGATCGGGCGCTGGTGGGGCTGGTGAGTGTGGGGGGAGGGGTAAGGCCGGGACTAGATGAAGGTGGGGCGAGTGGAAGCTGGGACACCGCAGCTTTCCTTGTGCTCATCAAACAGCTGCTCCAGAGCCTTCACGTAGAGCATGTGAGAGTGGTCAACCTGTTCCTCGGTGGGCCCGAGACACTGGGGCACCGGGATGGGGCAGCCCACTGAGGGGAGAGGGGAGACACAGGTGATGTGCTGCTTATGAAGCTGATGGCAGCCTTCTCCCTTGGAGACGGGCACACTCACCCACAGTGGTCATGGGCCTGGAGAAGGGCACCAGGCCCCAGGAGTTGGCTGAGAAGAGACCACAGCCCCAGAAGACGCAAGGAGAAAAGCCCAGGCGCTTCTTGAAGCCCAGCATCTTCTAGCACAGATGCTGCCACAAGTCTGGGGCAAAAGCCTTAACTCTGAAGATATCATTCTCCCCAAAGGAGTACACGGGCATCAGAGAAGTGCTGGAAAGGGGCGGCAAGAGAGAAGACGGGTGGTCAGATCAGTGTCTCAAGGAGTGCCCCAAATTCCTCCCTCGCATGATTCCACTTCCCAAGGCCATTTGAAGCAAATGACAGTGGCTACAAAAGAGATCTGAAAGAGGGATTTACGTTTCTTGAGGAAAGACTGTGCAACATGGTGGCCAGGTAGGTATTAACCCTATTTCACAAGTAAGGAAGCGTGCATTTGCCTTTGAGAGGGTGTCATAAAAGAATTTGAACCAAGGGCGTCTGAGCCCCGGGGTCCTGTGACTTGCACTGTGATCCTGTCTCTCTCCGCCTGGGAGGAAGCCTGGGGAACTGGCACCGGTGCTTGGCACAGAGGAAACGCTCAAGGGGCAAGAGCGCCCCCTAGGTGTGGTCACAGTGTAAGCTCTGGGGACACACAGGCCCACCTACAGGGGTGCGGGTGTGTCGGGACAGACAGTGTGGATCCCCAGACGCACTGTGGCTTCTGAGCATTCAGGGCAGCACCCCTGGGCACCCACTCACCCGTGCCTCAGTGCCAGGTGGACAAAGCCTTTCCGATTCTGGACAGTGAGGCAGTGCTCCCCTGGGATGGCATACAGGGACTCGTGGGCCCCCTAACCAGGACGACCACAGCCTGCCCGACGTGAGGCTGCCACAGAATAAAATCCAGGCTCTGGTGGTCCACGGAACATCCTCCCGCAGGTACGAGCAGGTGTGGGAACAGTCACCACCCCGTCCTTGGCTCCACCCCTCAGCCTAGGAAGGGTGAGCCCCCCATCCCTTTCCTTCCAAGCTCCCCTACCCCTGTGCCCATGTCAGTGTGCCCTGCAGCACCTCTCCCAGCAAGGATGCAGGACGCTGGCTCCAAAGCCATTCACCGACGCCCACTGTGAGCCTGGCCAACGTTCAAGCCAGGTCCCTTGGCGGAATGGTGGGTGGGGGTCACTGTGGGGGGGTGGCTGCCTCCTCCCCTTAGCTCAAGACTCAGCAAAGGATAGAAGGTAGCCTCGGTAGACTGGGAAATGGAAGAGGCCATTCAGCATGGCCGTCAAGGGCCGAAGCCTGGGGAACTGCTGGGAGAAGCTGGAGCTCTCAGTGGAGAAGTTACAGAGGATTCCCATGGCCATGATCCCATGTGGGTGAGCGACCAGCAGGTAGTTCCGGTCAGGGGGCAGCTCTACCGTTTTCACCAGTTTTGGGGGCAGTGGGCAGGAGGAGGGGAAGAAAGCATAGACAGCAGGCTGCCTGCTGAACAGAATTCCCTCCACACCAACAGACTTAACTTAGGGTTAGAGTTCAAGGTCCTACGATGGGGTCAAGGGCACAAGGGGCCCCCTCTGGTACACCATCCCACCCCTCCCCCATTGCCTGAACTTAGGCAGCTGGGGGGCTCAGACTCCAGCATAGGGAGGGGTGAGTAGGGGGGGGTACATAGGGGAAAGGGAGGAACCAGAGCATCTCCTTGGAGGGTGGCCTGTTGCCTTAATGGGAAAATAATCCCTTAGGTGCTTCCAAACAGTCCAGTTCCTCATCCACTCAGAACGCCTTCCTCCTTGGGCAGACAGATGAGGGCGGGAGAGCTCCTGGAGTCACCATTTATCACCTCTCACTACTTGGGTCCTTGTTTAGTGCCCACCTGGGGGGCGGGGTGTGTGTCCCGGTCCAGGAAGAACCACACCAAGCAGAGAACAGAGAAATACCAGAGCGACGTGAAGAGGAGGAAGAGAAGAAGGGAACAGAAGGAGCCTGGGGGAAACATGGGAAAGAAAAATGAACTATAGCTTTTGAAACTCCAGTGGCTCCTCCCCTCCACCCTCACCAATGAGATCACTGGCCATCTCCCAGCTGGACCTCTGGCCCCTCCCCCTTCCCTTGACCCTCGGACATCCTGGCAGGTGGGGCTCCAGCCTTTCTCCCCCCACCCTCCCACTTGCCTCCTTCCCCAGTGGACCCCGGGCACCACTCACCCGTGAAGAGGCAAGTGTGCACGTAGCAGTAGGCGCTCAGTATAGCAGGCGCGCAGTATAGCAGGCCCTCAGTATAGCAGGAGCTCAGTACTTCTAGCCGCCGCTTCTTCAGGGTTTTCATACTGCGGGAGGGCGGCGGGGCTGTGGAGACTCCCATTCGCTCCCCTTCTGCCAGCAGGGCTCCAGGACCCGGAGGACAAACGATGAAGATTTCGGTACGAGCCGGGGAAGCCTTTCTCGTCCGAGTGGCCACGCCCCTGGGGCCTCCCGGAGCTGCTTGTAGAGGGCTGTGTGGATGGGGAGACCTTGGGATCCGGAGCGCCACAGGTCTTCACACACTGATCTTTGAACTCCATACGGTAGGTCTGGGCTGGCCGCTGGGCGGGGCTGGGAGCCGGGGTAGGGGCCGTGCGCTGGAGGTCCACCCCCGCGTGCATTAGGAACCGTTGTGGGGAGCGATCGCAGAAGAAGCCGGAGAGCCCACCGACTGGGTCCCAGCCGAGACTCTTTGATCTCGAGTGCGGCCGGCAGATCCTGGACGCGCGCCCCGGGTGTGTTTGCGGGTCTCCGGGAGTGTCTGGTCCCCTCCGAGGCCCGGCCAGGCGCGCGAACTTGCCCCGCCAAGTACAAACACACACACACACACCGCAGGTCTGTACCCGCCTTTAATTTCAGTCCTCACCCGCAGTCACCGAGGGCACCGGTGGGGGCCGGCGGCGCGTCTAGGTGGGGGGAGGTGCCTGTCGGCGGGGACGCCAGAGCGCGCCATGTGCTCTTGCAACAGCTGCTTGAGCCGCTCCAAGTAGACCTCGTGCTGCGCGTCCACCTGCGCCCGGCTGGGCCGCGGGGTTCGCTGCGCCGGGATCGGGGCCCCCACTGTGGGCGGAACAGGAGGCCAGAGGGATGGTCGCTAGTAGCCGCCCGCAGGTCACCTTCTCGCTCGCCGCGATTAACTGGGACAGAGTTCAGGGCTGGCGCGGTTGCCAAAGGCAGCCTGGAGGCGTGGCCGGAATCCAGGATTTCACGCCCCAACCGGGGGGACCTTCACCTCCGGCGCGGGGAGGGTGCAGGGGCCTTCAGCCCGGGAGAAGCAGGTGGGCGGGCCGGATAGCGGAGCGGGTAGAGGCCAGGGCTCGCCGACGGTGTGGATGGGCGTGCGGAAGGGCAGGAGGAGGCCCCGGGGGCCGTGGAACAGCGGCAGGGCCACTCTCAGCAGTGGCTGCAGCGCTTCCTGTGTCCTTCGCACCCATGAGCCCGACGGGTTCGGAAACTGCTGGATGAGCTAGTTCTCTCCGAAAGAGAAGACTGGCACCAGGGAGGCCCTGGGGGAGCAACTGACTCCGGACCCCGCCCGGCGCGCGCTGCGCTCCCTCCCGGGCAGCGCTGTCCTCTTCCAGCGCCAACTTGACAAATCTCTTCTGATTCCGGATTCGCAAGCTCAGCGCTCCGGGCTTTGCCTCCCACGCCTCCAGGGGCCCTCCCACGGCCAGGAGGCCCCCGGGCAGGGACAAGAGATAGGAGGCGCTGGCCTTGTCTGAGGGCACTGATCCTGCGAGAGAGGGCGGAGGCTGGGGGACCTGACGCCTGATTCTTTCAGAAAAGAGGGCGCAGGGCTCTGGGAAGGTAAGTAGAGGTGGGACCAAGTGCCCGCATGCGGGAGGAGGAGGGCAGTTAGGAGGTGACAACAGGGACTGGGGCTCCTGAGACGCAGCGCTCTCCTCACCAGCACACATGATGTAGTCCTGGAAGACAGGGAGCTGGAACCAACAGGGCAGCGTGAGCAGGTGGGGCTGGAGGTGAGGGAAGAGGTGGGAGAAGCCAGTGGCCTCTGTGCAGAAGTTGCTGCAGGCCCCGCTGACCAGGACCCCGTGAGGGTGGAAGCCAAAGAGGTAGTTCCAGGAGGGATCTGGATCTGTGGTTTTAACCAGCTGGGGGACACCCCACTGGGGAGCTGACATTGGACTTCGGGGGTGAAGGTCCCGAGAGTCCATTCTGAAGCCCTGCTCCCAGCCAGCGCACCGTTCCCGAGCGCCTTGCCGAGATGGGGAGGTGGTCACGGATATGTCTCCGGATGGCCCAGTTGTGGACCCAGGCAGAGCAGCAGCCCCCTGCCCCAGGTGTGTTTCTATCTCCATGGAGTCAGACCAGGTCGAGGACCGCTAGGATCCAGGCCCGGCCCAGGAATACAGGAGCAAGGCAGCCAGGCACACCTGGGCGGGAGGTGGTGGCGGTGCGTGGGGGGGTGTGGGGACTCAGGATCCAGAGGTTCGAGTCCCAGGCACACCTGGGCGGGAGGTGGTGGCGGTGCCTGGGGGGTTGTGGGGACTCAGGATCCAGAGGTTCGAATCCCAGGTCCCCCGTTTTCCCCCTTCCCTGTTCCATGGTTTCAGGCGCATCTGTCCAATCTACATCTTTCTCCCTCTCTCCACCCCACAGACCCCTGCCCTGCCTCCCTCCCTCCCATACTGGAATGGGGAAGCAGAGTGCCAGGCGCAGGGTTCCTCAGGTCTTCAGGGACTCAGTGAGCCCCCCAAAAGGGGAAGACCCATTGCAGGACGGCAAACACTTGGAGGCCCCGGAAGAGGTGGCTGGAGGAGGATGCAGAGGGGAGTCACCCAGGAGCCACCACAGCCGTGAAGCGTACCTTCTTTGACCCAACCCACTGGTCCTGACCCCTGGCCTGGATTCTGCCCTCGCTTCCGCCCCCGCTGCTGACCTGCACATTGGAGCACTGTGAACCCCGGCATGAAAGGGTTAACCACTATTTGGGCTCACAGGGCTGTGACCAGTAGGACCAAAAGGAAAGACCAGGGCTGTGGCTTGGAGCCTGGGGGTGAGGAAGGTGTTTAACTTTGTGGAAGTCAGGACCGGCTCCCTGTGAGGAGCAGGGTTGGGAGAGGTCTGGGCCAGCAGGGGTTGCCATGTGTGTGTACCCTGAAGAGCAGAGCTCCCCATTTGTCACCCGGACCTGGTGCCTAAACGGTAGGTGACCTGCAGGAGGATATATTCCCTAAGGAGTAGCTTAGGCCTCTGTGGGGAGACCTCCAGAGGGAAGGGTTTTATGGGAGAGGCTAAGGATTGGGGAACCCCTCCAAGAGAGAGCCCACTGGTCTGTGGGCACACCCTCCAGTGGGCTGGGGCCAGTCATCACTGTGACCGTGGCCCTGTTTAACATTGACCAGAGGCCTGCAGAGCCAGCACTTTTTCCAGGTCAGGGAACGTCACTTGTTTTGGGGTTTTTTTGGCTGCACCTTGCCTTGTGGGATCTTAGTTCCCTCACCAGGGATGGAACCCATGGTCCCTGCAGTGCAAGCCAGGAGTCCTAACCACTGGACCACTAGAAGTTCCGGTAAAAAAAAAAAAAGTCCCAGTCTTGTCTTTTGCAAGGCTGCATCCCATCCCCCCTCTTCCAGGAAGCTTTCCTGGGCTGACCCTTAGGATTCCCCTCTCCTGATTCCACCTAACAGCTTAGATGCAAGAAGCCACAGGAAGGTTCCAGCCTGTCTTCCCTCAAAGAACACACGCCCCCAGGGGGACTTACTTCCCCCGCAGTGTCCCTGGAGCTTAGCTTAGGGCTGTGCCACTCCACACGTCATGCACTGGAGAAGATGCCATCAGGTGAGGAGAGAATCAGGGGGGAGAGCTTGGGGGCTTTGCAGGGGTGGGGATGGGGGGTTCTCACCTCAGCCCAACAAGGGAAGTCCTTCTTTCGGTCTGGCCCTCTTCACGTCCTCCCCCAGCTCTGGCAATGACAGGGAGTTAGACATGGGAGCCAGGGAAGCTTCCAGGCTCCCGCTCTGCTCTAAAATCATGTCTCTGCCTTTTCTTCTTCTCTGTTCATTTCCTCTGGAAGACCCCGGGTCTCCCCTCTACACTGGGTGGCGGGAGGGATACGGGGTCCACAGGTAGATGAAAGAATAAATGGACTCAAGAATTACAAATCCTCTTTTATTGAGAGGAGACTGAAAAACAATAATTTATCACGTGGTGAACACCCAGAAGCCCTCTCCCTGGGAACTCGTGGGGGCTGAGGGGTGGAGCAAGGGGCTCCCTGAGCTCCCTGAGGGCCGCGTGGTGGGGAGCGAGGTGACACATTCAGTCCCAGGCACACGGAACACACACCCAGGAGGCGAGGAGCCGGACAGACCCCCTCCGAGGAGGAGGGGGGCACAGGAAGGCACAATGGCAGGGAAGCTTGGGCAGAGTGGTGGAGCGTCAGGGGTCCACAAAGGACACCATGATGTAGCGAGTGCCCTGAGTGGTGGGCAGCCCCTCGTGGTAGTGGGTGAGGCGGCCAGGGTGCAGGAGCCCCCAGCCCTTCCGGGGGGACGACACCACGCAGTCGTAGCGCAGGAAGCGGCAGCCACCTCCCTGGGAAGACGAGAAGGGGCAGGAGTGCAGAGTGAGCGGAAGTGGGGACTGGGCAGCGGGCTGACGGAGCGGGGAGAGCCCGACCGGGGTAATCAGGGAGGGAGGACACAGGAGGTTTGGGCATCAGCAGATGGGAGACCCAGGAGAAAGGGTGAGGCTGCCAGCCCGGAAGGGGTCCAGAGGATACCCACGAAGTCACTGAGAAATATAGAGAAGGCAGACAAGGGGGAGGGAGGTGACCGAGGGGTGTGTGTAGGGATGGTGAGGGGGCGGGACACAGGGTCCTGCGTGCAGGGAGGGGCCCTGGGGTGCCCCGAAGTGGAGGGCGGTAGGGACTCACCTCGTAATCCAGGCCCTTGTGGTTGAGGGCGACGTTGAGGGTGAAGGTGGATGAGTCGTGATGTGGCCGCAGAGACGGCTGCTCATCTGGCCGGTAGCGGACCACGAAGTTCATCACCGCCCGGGTCTGTGACAGGGACACAGGAGGAGAGGCTGGAGGGATGGCCATCAGGTCCGGGGGAGGGGAGGGGTTCTTACTGGTACCTGCGGGCTGCCTCCCCCAGGGCTGCCCTCCTGTGGGATCTCATTTTATGGGGCCCCAAACACCACGGGGGCCAAAAACGCATCATGTGGAGACGTCCAACCGGGACGGGGTGTGGGAAGGTGGAGGTGCAGGGGTGGCGAGTGCAGCGGCCCACCTTGGTGTGGTAGCCGGGGAACAGGCTCTCGGTCATGGGCCCCACGTACGTCCTCAGCAGCTGCAGCCACTGGTCCTCATAGCCCACCTGCTTCATGTGGATGTCCACGGTGGGCACGTTCTCGTAGCCTCCAGCCAGCCTTGAGTCCTGTGGGCAGCGGGCACTGAGCCGACAGGGCAGTGCCAGCCTCCCCCTCCTCTTGCTCCCAGGCCTTACAGCCTGTATTCCCTCCATCTGGAAGTCTCGACCACTTCTTAGCTTGACTCACTCCTCCTGTCCTCTAAGTGTCAGCTAAGATGTCACCTCTTCTGTGAAGCCCCTTGGCCCCCCCACGTCTGGGTCAAGGGTCCCTCCTGAGACTCCTGCAGCACCCGGGCTGCCCATCACAGCCTTTAGAAGCTGGGTTGCTGCTGCTGCTGACAGCAGGTGAGACCCAGGAGGGCAGAGCTCGACCTGCACCACCCAGGTCAGGGGCTGGCGTCTAGGACCCACCCCGTAAATATTACTTGAACGAATGGATGAGTGAATGAATACAGCTGTGCCTCCTGTGGGCCCCTCCCCCTTGGGGACCCCTCTTTGCTCCCACTCTCTGGATTCCATTTTCCCTCAATCAGGGAAGTTTCACCTCCCTCCTCCTGGGGCCCCCCTCCCCCCTGCCCCAGCCCCTCACCTCATGCCGGCCTCCTGACCACTGGCCGTAATGCTCCGTTTCTTCCACCAGTTCATCGCACATTTGCTCAGACAGCAGAGGGAACCAGTACACGTCCGGGCAGGGCTGCAGACGGGCGGGACAGGGCGAGAACAGCAGGGCTGCGTCATGCTCGGGGAGCGGACAGGCAGCCAAAGGAAGGGAGAGAAAGCAGGGAGCAGAAGGGGAAGCCAGGAGATGAGAGAATCTGCAGGAATGGGGATCTGAGTGTGGGGATGGGCCAGGAGGCGCTGGGCCAAAGAAGGTGGGAGCAGTGCTGAAAACATGGCGCAAATGGCACGGGGGTCCTGGAGCCCCGGGTTCTAGGATAGTGGTTTTCAAACTCATCTTAAAAAGTATCATTTCACCCATACACCAATATACCCAACAGACAAGAGAGGACCACCCTGATTAATGCCAGGATGGGGGCTGCAGGCCTATCTGCTCCACCTTTGCCCTCAGTGCCTGAGCAGAAAACCCTGAGGCACCACTAATCCAGGCGGTAGACCAGGGGGTGGACCCAGGGGGTGGTGGCCATGCGATGGCTCGGGGTCCTGAGTGGGGCTCACCTGTTCCACGAGTCCCTCCCCTTCCAGGGCCCGGCTGTAGTTCTCGTGAATGTACTGCTCCTTCCAGTCCTGGGGGATGGGGGGAGGTGCACCTTGACCCGGGCCCTCTTCATTCCATCTGCTCCCGCCCAGGAAGCCCCCTCCCCAGGCACCAGGAGAGCCTGCACAGCGCGCAGGAGCGTGCGGTAGGCCTGGGGCATCCTCCTTTAGTGAAGGAAGGGAAACTGCCTTCTGCGCGCGGGGCCGCCTACTCACCAGGGGGTTGTCGAAGATCTGCCAGAGGTCAGGGTGCAGGTGGTCCGTGTCATACCGGGAGGTGGCCAGGAGGCGCCCAAACTCGTGCTGATTGCTGACGTGGAGAAAGACGCCCTGGCGTGGGGGCGGGTGTGAGAGGGGCGGCAGGGGGCGAGGGCCTGGCCCCGCCCCGAGCCCCGGGCCCACTCACCTTCTCCCGCAGGCTCTTGCAGAAGGCCATGTCTGGGTCAGTGTCGCTGCCCGAGAACACCTCCCTCTGGGGCAGCTCCGTCCTCAGGGTCTCCCCGCGGATCACATAGGCCTGGGATATGTAGGGCACGTTCCACACGCCCCTGGAGGCACCCACACCGGTCAGCTAGGTGGGCGAGCCCCACAGTCCTGCCCTGTTCCTCCCAGGGGCCCCTTCCCTCGAGGGCTGTGAGCTGCTAGGTCCCACTGGCTTCCCCCGTCAAGCCTCTCGTGCCCCCTGCACGGTCAGTCCCTGCCCACAGCCCCCCCGGACCCCCGAGACTGGGGCTCTGCGGCAGGATGCAGGGGTCTCCGAGGGCCCAGGCCGGGGAGGGGAGGGGCTTCAGGACTCACACTCGCTTCCGCTGCACCAGCTCTACGTAATCCTCGGAGCGCGCGTAGTACTCATCGGGGCTCAGGGCTCCCCAGAAATTGGACCACAGCTTCCCGTGGCGGGACAGCATGGGCGCTATCACCTTCCTGTGGACGAGCAGAGGTGAGGGCCGGGCGGAGCTGTGCCCCACGCCCAGGGGAGGAGTGGGGGGTTCCCTGGGGACTATCTGGGGGCCCTCTGGCTGAACCAGGTGAGTGACCTGTTCTCTTCAATGAGGATGCGCAGGGTCTGCGGGTTGCTGATGACCGCGTCTGCGTCCAGGCTGAAGTAGAATTCACACTTGGGGTCCTGCCGACAAATGTCCCTGGAGGTGACAGACCAACAGACAGAGCTAAAACGGGAGCAGGTTGGGGGGGGGGAGAGGGAACTGTAGAGAGGGTGGAACTCCCCCTACCCGCTGAGGAGAAGAGGTGGAAAGTGGGTAGAAGCATCAGCAAGAGGACAGGAGGGAGAAAAAGACTGGGAGGGAGGGGGAGGGCAGGAAAGGGGGAGGCCGAGGCCTCTGTGCCTCCTCCCCCAGGACCCCCAGATTCTTCCATCTGTGCAGGGCAAGGGAGGGACAGCACACGTAGTGGCTGGAAGTGCGCCACTGTGGAGGCCGAGGAGAGGCTGGATGGGGAACGGAGAGGGAAGGGGGCTTGCAGTGGGTGGCAGCCCCTCCCCCACTGCTTTCACTACCGCCCCCCCAACGCCCGCCCGAGGCTCACTCACATGGCCATGTCCCTGGCCTCGCCTGGCGTCAGGCCCTCCTCGGGCCCCACCAGCTTCACAGCTGAGAAGTGGTCCTGCAGCTGGGGCCAGGAGTCAGCAATGTGGGGCTCGTGGTACACCTCCTGGAGATGGCGGGGGGAGAAGGGGGAGATGCGGAGACCGAGAGGGCAGAAAAGATGGTGCCTGAGGGACAGGAGCGGGGAAGGAGGTGAGCAGAAAGGGTGCAGGAAGGAGTCTGGGATATAGGGAGTGGGAGTTCTGAAGAGGGCAGGGGCGGGGTCCCTTGGGAGGGAGAGGCTGTCAGTCGGGGTGTCTCACGTTGTTGTGCAGGAAGAGGGTGACCCTGTCGGATGGATAGTCCAGGAGCAGCAGCCGCTGGAGGAAGCGGGGCAGGAATGGGGTAGGTTGTTCCACAAACACTGCCAGAAGCACCCGGGGGGGAGTCTGGAAGATACAACGTGATGGGGCTCAGAGGAAAGCCCGCCAGTCTGTCCTCCACAACCCTGGCAGGTTTGCGGGTCTCCAGGGGCTTTGCCCCCACCCCCTGCTGCCTGGAATGCCCTCCCTGCACCTCCTGCTTCCAAGCGCTCTCCCACCCACGCTGGCACCCCCTCCTCACCTGCCCCCCCGGGAGTGGCCTCCGGTCCTGGTCACAGAACCCACAGCCTCCCTCAGGAGTCCAGCCATTGGGGACGTAGTTTCCCAGGTAATTCAGCTGCAGCTGTTGGGAGAGACGGTGAGAGGCTGAGGCTGACGAGTCCAGGGCCAGAGGTGAGGGAGGTGGGCAGACAGGGAGGGGGCAGGGCAGGATGGGGAGCGGTGGCCACTGAGAAACCCTCCCAGCACCTGTGCTTCTGGGGCTGGGGAGGACTCACTACTTGGAAGGGCTGGAGGAACCTGGGGGCAGGGGCTGTGCAGGCAGGACTGACTGGGGCTGGGGCTGAGGGTATAAGCAACTTGGCACCTTAGTGGGGCCATTCCCATGGACCACAACAGGAAGTGTGTCATAGGCCACATTCCGGATACGCACGCGATTCCGACCAAACTTTAAGACCACCTCATCTGGGGAAGAAAGGCCAGGCTTCAGACTCCCTTTCCCCCAAAGCTGCCAAACAGCACGTGCTTCTAAATATGGGGGGGCGGGGGCTGCCCAGCTTCTCTAGAGGATGAAGGACTGTGACCCGTGGCGCGGGGATGGGACACCTTCTCTCTGAGGGCACTGACCAGGCTGCTGTCACCCTGGGGCACCCCACCACTTACTACCTGTGCGACCTGGGCAAGTCACTGGCCCCTCAAAGAGGCAGTTTCCCCATCTGTAACAGGTAGATAACCACAGACCTGCCCTTTGTAGAACTGTTGTGTTAAATGAAATTACAGAAGTAAAGCCCTGGCCCAGAGCCCTGCCACGTAGTATGTCAAACAGACGTTAGGTACGACCACTGCTGCTTCTGTTACTATTAGCACAGCGCAACTAACTCTATCAGCCATTCGGACGTTTGATGAAGTTAACATCGAGGTGAGTTGAAGATCACCCCAGTTCTACCAGGAGCCTCTCCCACATTCAGGACCCCCAGCAGCCTCCCATCACCCCTTCGGATTGCCTTTTCCTCACCTAAAGCCCCGTTGAGGTTCTGAAAGATCTGCGATTTATGATCCAGATTAAGGCTGAGTTTCTCCTGGATGGGATGAGACGGGGCAGGTAATTAAAGAGGCGGTGGGACACCATTTCCCACTCTTTTCTCTTTATGTCTTTCAAGAAGCCTCTTTACCCCTTCCCTCCCATTCAGCCCGAGAGGCCTGCCACCTCCAGAGCTTCAAGTCGGGCCCCCTCTTCTGCCCCTCGCTACCCTCAGTCCTGGGTCCAGGTAGAGCCGAGTGTAGAACAGCTGATCATCATCGTCATCTTTGTACTTCCACTGGCGGACGATTTGGTGGATAGCGGGGGCGAAGCCAATGAATCCTGGGTGGGGGGAGGGGAGGTGCTGACTCCAAGATTCCCAGGGTCCCAGGACCTGTCCCCACTCCCTCTCCAACCCTCAGGCACCTGGAACACTCCATGCCCCACCACTTTTGGACACTCTGCCACTCACCACCAGAGTTGAGGAAGCGCTTCCCCGTGCCCACCTCAGGGTACTGCTCCGCCAGCCCCCACTCGGGCCAGCAGAAGGCCTCTGCAGAGAAGAGCAGGCGGCTGCCACTCTGGACAAACTTCTTCAGCAGCTCCGAGGGGCTGCCAGCCAGAATGACATCGTAGCTGGGGGAGGAAGGGGAGGATGAGCAGGACAGCCACTAGGAACCTCAGTCTCCTCACCCCCTCTTTCTGTCCACCCCTCTTCTTTCTCCCCAGCCCCAGCCCCTTTACCTGTCTACAAACATGATGACCATATCCTCCCTGTCTGCATATTTCTCCATTTCCTTTTTCAGCCACCTGACCTTCTGTCCTCCACCAACCGTTCGGGCTACATCGCCCCCTCGCCACTCCTGTCCCAGGCCCAGGGTCTGTGGAGGAGACCCAGAATGCCAGGGAGGGGCTCAGGCGGCCAGGCGGTCCCACCGCCCTGACCAGGCTCACCGTGGGGTCCCAGGCATCCAGCCCTCAGCCCACTCCTAGGCTAGACCCCACCCCCACCCCTTCTAGAGGCCATGAGGGTGTTCCTCTCCTCACCCGCACAGTGTAGTTGAAAAACTCCGCTGACCGCAGGAAACGCCGGTATCCTTCTGTCTCGCCTGTGGCCACGGTGATCACCAGCAGCTTCTCTGTCACCAGCCAGGAATTGACACTCAGGACCCACTCGCCCCGCTCGCTGCCCGGCGCGCTCCACTCACCGCAGGCCCCCTTCCCCTCCTTCTGACTCTGCTCCGGTTCCTCCCCTCTTTTCCGCATTCCCTCTTAAAACTCTTCCCACCCAGGGAAACGTGACCCCAGTGAAAGCGGGATGAAAGTAACACCCAGAAACTCGGGGTCAGTTCCCATGGGGAGGGTGGAAACAGTTCAGAGCGAGGAGTGAGCGAGGGGCCGTGTGATTCGGCCCTAGAGAGCCCGCTGGGCGTGGGAGAGGCCCGCCTCGACCCTCTCCCCGGGGTCAGCCTGGCGCCACTCGCCCCTCTCCGGGTTCTCACCTGGGTTGACAGGGTCGCTGCCCCGGGGACGATTTGAAGCCGAGGCCTCAGGAGGCGGCGACAGCAGTAGCAGCAGTAGCAGCAGGAGCCGGAGTCCCGGGCCCGAGGCCATGACGGGGAGCTGGCCGAGGGGCACACAGGCCCGCACCGGGCTCTGGCTGTGCGCCTGGACCCCAACTCCGGAGAGAGGCTCTGGGAAAAAGGATGGGGGCTGCTGTGCGGCCCGCAGCTAGGAGGAGCCGGCTTGGGGCTCCGCCCTGGGGAAAAAAAAAGCGTACCCGGAGGTTACAGAAAACTCGAGATGCCGGGCCTTAGACAAGGCGAGGATTGTCCCGGGCGGTGGGCAGACCTGAACGAGCGGGAGGGGGCGCCCAGCCCGGAGGCGGGGACTAGGGCTGGCAATCCCGAGCCGAGGACTTTTAGAGCCAGCCCGGCCCACAGCGCCTAACACTTCAGGAAAGTGAAACGCGGAGAGGGGAAGTGACCCCTTGCGGGTCCGGCGGAATGCGGAGGCGGGTCTTTGCCACAACCCTGCCTCGAGCAGCCGGGCGGAAGACCCAGAAAGAGGCGGTGGGGACGCGCGGAGCGGGTTTGACGGCAGGGAGGGAGAAGGCCGAGGAGTCTGCGGCCCCAAGGGATCTGGGGGTTGAGGTTTTGGCAGAGGGTCACCGGGGACCTCTGGGATTGCCCACTGAAGCCAAGTTCTTTGGTACTGCGGCCCATCATCTTCACTGCCCAGGGGAGAAGCTCCATGGGGTGCCTTTGTGATGACTGTATCTTCAGACGGACCAAAGGAAAATGACGTTTCTTGAAAGATCACTGGCAACACCTCTTTAAAATGACCCATTTCGAGGGTCCCGCAAAATACACAACTACACCGAGGTCGGAAGTAGTTTTGCCCGTATAAAATATGGCGGAAAGCTTTCTGGTCTCTAAGGGAACATTACGTAGTCAAAGCGGTGGATTACACTGCGCACGCGTAGGGGCACGCGCCACAGGAAGTCGTGATGACCCAACCACAGCGCGTGATTTAGAACGCGTGCGCAGTAGGCTCAGCTGGCGGCTGTGTTGTGAAAATGGTGGAGAAGAAAACTTCGGGTATGTGAGCCCCTGGCTGTTGGCCCCCTATCCTCCTCTAAAATCGAACCTGGCCTAGGATTCCCTCAACCAGTTATTAGTCTTAAATTCCTACCCAGGACCTCGGGTCCTGACGTCGGGGCAGACCCCCAAACCATCCGTTCACGTTTTATTCATGCCTGCTGCAAGCCGGGCCCTGGGGATGGAGAAAGAAAAAAAGGTCCTTAGCATCCAAGAACTGGCTTTCCGGGAGCTGGGCAGACGCGCAGACTTACCACTGCATTTCAGAGTGATACGTGCTATGGTAGAGGGATGCAGAGTGCCTGGGCTTGGGGAGGAGTGGCATCCAACCCAACTTCTGGGAAGGAGGGGACTGGAGGGAAGGAAAACGCTTGGATTGAGTCCTGAAAGTCACAGTTTCGCTCAGTGCAGGTGCGTGGGGACTCCTTCCCTGCAGCGGGAACCGCACCTGCCAAGGTAGGAGAGCAAGAAAAAGCAAATCGCTTAGGAAGCCAAGTTCACTGTTCTGGGGCTTGCAGAGGAGAGAGGCTGGAAGGCTAAGAAAAGGCACCCTTGAAAGGCATTGTATACACTGCCGAAGAGTTTGAACTCTGGAGAGGGCGGTGGAGAGCCATCAAGGTCTTTTAAGGCAGGGGAGTGACCCAGACAAATTTATCTCTTAGAAAGGGAGTTTAGCTTCAATGCGGAGGATGGATTGGAGCGACTAGAGCTGCGCCGTCCAATAGAAATTTCTGGGATGATGGGAATGTTCTTAATCAGCACTATTCAGTATGGCAGCCAGTAGCCACATGTGGCTATTGAGCACTTGAAATGTGGCAAGATTGAGAAACTGAATTTAAAATTTTATGTATCTTAATTAATTACATTTTTTTTTTTTTTTTTTTTTTTTTTGTGGTACGCGGGCCTCTCACTGCTGTGGCCTCTCCCATTGCGGAGCACAGGCTCCGGACGCGCAGGCCCAGCGACCATGGCTCACGGGTCCGGGCACGAACCCGTATCCCCTGCATTGGCAGGCGGACTCTCAACCGCTGCGCCACCAGGGAAGCCCAATTAATTACATCTTAATTAATCTACATCTAAATTTCAGTAGCCTCATGTGACTAGTGGCTGCTCTATTGTGTAGTGCAGGTTCAGAGATTGGAAGGCCAGTTAGGAAGCTGTTGAGGAATCCAGATAAAAAGAGATGAGGGTCAGAACACTCTGCCAGATTGACTTGTAATAAATACAGTCATGTCATCTTTAAACCCCTCACTGGATCTCCATCACCCTCACCATAAAATCCCCAAATCCAAATTCCTTTATTTTATTATTTTTTTAATGTTTTAATTTATTTGGTTGCGCTGGGTCTTAGTTGCAGCAGGCGGGCCCCTTAGTTGTGGCATGTGAACTCTTAGTTGCAGCATGCATGTGGGATCTAGTTCCCTGACCAGGGATCGAACGCGGGCTCCCTGCATTGGGAGCTCGGAGTCTTATCCAGTGGACCACCAGGGAAGTCCCAAAGCCAAATTCCTTTAGATACTTAAAGGTAAGATTCTTAATGGTCTGCCTAACCTCATATCCCCATCCCCCCGCACACACACATACTTTATATACCAGCCATACAGAACTTTAAAAAATTTATTGAAGGCACTGCAGTCTTTCATCCAGGCCTTCCCTCATGCTGGTACCAAGGCCTAAGACACCCCACCCCCAACCCAATCAGGCTAACTTCTATTCTTTCCTCTGGAAAATCTTCCTGACTGACTACCCCAAGCCCCGGTTATGTGTTTCTGTCATGTGCTTTGTAGTACTTTGTACTTCCCTGTCCTAGCATGTACTGTCCTGTACTGTGCTTGTTTATTTGATCATTTATATTCCCCACCTGACTGTAAGCTCTGGTTGTATTCCCAGAACCGCCTGGTACTTGGAAGGGAGGCAGTATAGTACAGCGCTGAAGAGGATCTTTTTTGATGCTGGGCAGTTCTGGGTTTGAATTCTGACCCAGGTGCTTATTAATAGCTGTGTAAACTTTGGACAGGTTTCTTAACCTCTGAACTCCAGTAAACTGGGGATGATAATGATACCTATTTCATAAGGTTGACGTAAAGATTAAAGAATTCCATTTATGCAAAGAGCTTAGTACAGGCAGATCTCAGAGATATGCAGGTTTGGTTCTAAACCACTGCAATAAAGCAAATATCGCAATAAAGTGAGTCACACAAATTTTTTTATTTCCCAGTGCATATAAAAATTATGTTTAGGGACTTCCCTGGCTATCCGGCGGTTAAGACTCCACGCTTCCACTGCAGGGGGCACGGGTTCAGTCCCTGGTCGGGGAACTAAGATTCCACATGCTGCTCGGCATGGCCAAAAGAAATCTTTTTTATTTTTACGTTATAGTCAGTTAAGTGTGCAATAGCATTATGTCTTTTAAAAATGTACATGCCTTAATTTAAAAGTACTTTATTGCTAAGAAATGCTAGCCATCGTGTGAGACTTCAGCGCGTTGTAACTTCTTTTGCTGGTGGAGGGTCTTGCCTCAGTGTGGATGGCTGCTGACTGATCAGGGTGATGGTTACTGAAGGCTGGGGTGGCTGTGGCAGTCGCTTAAAGTAAGACAGCAGTGACGTTTGCCACATTGATTGACTCTTCCTTTCGTGAAGGTTTTCTCTGTAGCCTGCAATGCTGTTTGATAGCGTTTTACCCAGAGTAGAACTTCTTTCAAAATTGGAATCAATCCTCTCAAGCTTTATCAACTAAGTTATATAATATTCTATTTTTTAAAAGTCTTTGTTTTTTCCTTTCCTTTCCTTTCCCTTTCTTTCTCCTCCCTCCCTTCCTTCCTTCTGTCCCCACACAGCTTGCAGAATCTTAGTTCCTCAGCTAGGGATTGAACCCTGGCCCACTGCAATGGGAGCTCATAGTCCTAACCCCTGGACTGCCAGGGAATTCCCTGTTATGTGATACTGTGAATCATTTGTTGTTGTTTCAACAATCTTCACACATCTTCACCTTGAGTAGATTTTATCTGAAGATAAAATCTAATCTTATCTTTCTTGGGCTTCCCTGGTGGTGCACTGGTTGAGAGTCCATCTGCCGATGCAGGGGACATGGGTTCGTGCCCCTAGTCCGCGGAGCGGCTAGGCCCGTGAGTCATGGCCGCTGAGCCTGCGCGTCTGGAGCCTGTGCTCTGCAGCGGGAGAGGCCGCAGCGGTGAGAGGCCCGCGTACCGCAAAAAAAAAGAAAAAAAGAAACCACTTTCTTGGCTCATCCAGAGGAAGCAACTCCTCATCCATGAGTTTTATCATGAGATTTCAGCAATTCAGTCACATCTTCAGGCTCCCCTTCTAATTATAGTTCTCTTGCTGTTTCCACCACATCTGCAGTTACTTCCACTGAAGTCTTGAATCCCTCAAAGTCATCCATGGGGGTTGGAATCAACTTCTTCCAAACTCCTGTTAATGTTGCCATTTTGACCTCTTCCCATGAATCACAAATGTTCTTCATGTCATCTGGAATGGTGAATCCTTTCCAGAAGGTTTTCAATTGACTCTGCCCAGCTCCATCAGAGGAATCATTATCTATGGCAGCTGTAGGCTTATGAAATATATTTCTTAGATAATAAGACTTGAAAGTCAAAATTACTGCTTAATCCCTGGGCTGCAGAATGGATATTGTGTTAGCAGGCGTGAAAACAACATTGATCTTGTTGTACATCTCCATTAGAGCTCTTGGGTGAGCAGGTGCATTGTCAATGAGCAGTAATATTTTGAAAAGTATCTTTTTTTTCTGAGAAGTAGGTATCAACAATGGATTTCAAATATTCGGTAAACTATGTTGTAAACAAATGTGCTGCCATCCAGGCTTTGTTTTTCCATTTATAGAGCGCAGGCAGAATAGATCTAGCCTAATTCTTAAGGGCCCTAGGATGTTCAGAAGGGTAAGTGAGCATTGGCTTCAACTTAAAGTTACCAGCTAGCTGCTCTAGCCCCTAACAAGAGAGTCATCCTATCCTTTGAACCTTTGAAGCCAGGCATTGACTTCTCCTCTCTAGCTATGAAAGTCCTGGATGGCTTCTTCTAATAGAAGGCAGTTTTGTCTACATTGGAAGTCTGTTGTTTAGTGTTGCCACCTTCATTAATTATCTTAGGTAGATCTTCTGATTTTTTTTTTTTTTGGCCGTGCTGCGCAGCTTGCGGGATCTTAGTTCCTCGGTCAGCGATCGAACCCGGGCCCACAGCAGTGAAAGCGCACAGTCCTAACCACTGGACCACCAGGGAATTCCCTTAGTTAGAGCTTCTGAATAACTTACTGTAGCTTCTACAACAGCACTTTAAAAAAATATATTTATTTATTTATTTGGCTGTGCCGGGTCTTTAATTGCGGCATGCGAGCTCTTAGTTGCAGCATGTGGGATCTAGTTCCCTGACCAGGGATCGAACCCAGGCTCCCTGCATTGGGAGTGTGGAGTCTTAGCCACAGGACGCCAGGGAAGTCCCTCTACGTCAGCACTTGCTGCTTCAACTTGCACTTTTATGTTATGGAGACGGCTTCTTTCCTATTTAAAAAAAAAAAAATTTTTTTTTTTTAATAAATTTACTTATTTATTTATTTATTTTTGGCTGCGTTGGGTCTTTGTTGCTGTGCACGGGCTTTCTCTGGTTACAGCGAGTGGGGGCTACTCTTCATCGCGGTGCGTGGGCTTCTCATTGAGGTGGCTTCTCTTATTGCGGAGCACGGGCTCTAGGCACACGGGCTTCAGTAGTTGTAGCGCGCAGGCTCAGTAGTTGTGGCTCGTGGGCTCTAGAGCGCAAGCTCAGTAGTTGCGGCACACGAGCTTAGTTGCTCCGCGGCATGTGGGATCTTCCCGGACCAGGGATCGAACCCATGTCCCCTGCATTGGCAGGTGGATTCTTAACCACTGCGCCACCCGGGAAGTCCCTGGCTTCTTTCCTCAAACCTCATGAACCAACCTCTGCTCGCTTCACACTTTGTTTCTGCTGCTTCCTCACCTCTCTCAGCCCTTGTAGAATTGAAAAGAGTTAGGGCCTTGCTCTTTATTAGGCTTTGGATTAAGGGAATGTTGTGGCTGGTTTGATCTTCTTTCCAGACCACTAAATCTTTCTCCATATGAGCAGTAAGGCTGTTTTGCTTCCTTGTCATTCGGGTGTTGACTGAACTAGCACTTTTAATTTTCTTCAAGAACTTTTCCTTTGCATTCACAACTTAGCTGTTTGGTGCAAGAGGCCTAGCTTTTGGCCTGTCTCAGCTTCTGACATGCCTTCCTCACTAAGCATAATCATTTCTAGCTTTTGATTTAAAGTGAGAGACATGTAGCTCTTCCTTTCACTTGAACACTTAGAGGCCACTGTAAGGTTATTAATTGGCCTGATTTCAATATTGTTGGGTCTCAGGGAATCGGGAAGCCCGAGGACAGGGAGAGAGACTTGGGACAGCCGACCGCTAGAGCAGTCAGAACACACACACATTTATCAGTCAAGTTTGCCGTCTTGTATGGGCGCAATTTGTGATGCCCGAAAACAATTACAATAGTAACATCAAAGATCACTGGTCACAGATCACCATAACGAAGATAATAATAATGAAAACGTGTGAAATATTGCAAGAATTACTAAAATGTGACATATAGACACAGTCTCAGGCTATGGAGAGCTCAAGCAAACACACTGGATTTGGCCCTAGATGGTTGCTGGTGTCCTGAGTGTGAGTGGTTCCCATTGAATGGAAGTTGGTTTGCCAGGGGTTGGTTAGGAGTGGATGGGAGGTAAGGAAATAAAACTTACCATGGACTGCGCTCTCAAAGCAGAGTAGGTATGAAGTTGGATAGACACGTGAGAGTTGATCAGGTTTTTCTCTGGAGGGGAAAGTACCAGTTGAGTGGGAGGGGTTGAAGATGCAAGAGTCAGGGAGGACTCGAGCTAGAGGTAGAGGGTTTGGGTTTAGCAGTGGGACTTGGGGGTGCATCCACTTGGAATGGAGGGGCGGGGGGTACCCATGCAGTTAGGATTGAGGGTAGGCTGATGGTTGAGCATCTCTCCATGGTGGCTCATTTCCTTTTAGGTGGGAAATGAGATTGCTGAGTTTGAAGGCTGAGTGCATCAAGGTCCCAGTGGAGCCTGGAAGCCCCGAGTGTACTGTGGTCTCCGTCACCATGGTTTTGTGATTTCGGCCAGCAGTGAGAGGTCTCCAGGAGGCATTTCATTGGCTGGGTCTGGGATTGGGAGGAAAGGCTGGGGCCAAAAGGATAGAAAACAGGCATGAATGGGGACTTACCTGGTGGTCCAGTGGCTAAGAGTCCACGCTCCCAGTTCAGGGCGCCCAGGTTCGTTCCCTGGTCAGGGAACTGGATTCTGCATGCCTTAACTAAGAGTTCACGTGGCGCAACTAAGAATCCCGCATGCCACAACTAATGCAACAATGAAGATCCTGCGTGCCGCAACTAAGACCCAGCGTAGGCGAATAAATAAATAAGTAAATAAATAAATATTTTTTTAAAAAGAAAGGCATGAGTGACTGAAACGGCAGCCTTAGGTAGCTGGGAAGGAAGCAGCCAGAGTGGGTGATATATTGGGAGAAGATACAGGGGCCAAGGGCTGGGGGACTAGGATGAGATCAGAGAGCTGTGCCTCCCCAACCCCTGGACGTCTTCCACACATGGCCCAGAGCCAAGGCCGCCCCAGCTTCTCCCTTCTCTGACCCCATAACTCTTCTGGCCCCATCCCATCTAGTTCGCTCCCAGGACCCTGGACAGCGGCGGGTGCTGGACCGGGCGGCCCGACAACGCCGCATCAACAGGCAGCTCGAGGCCTTGGAGAATGACAACTTCCAGGACGACCCCCACGCAGGGCTCCCCCAGCTCGGCAAGCGGCTGCCTCAGTTTGATGATGATGCAGACACTGGTGAGTCGGGTGGAGGAGGAAGCGGGGGCCAGGTGCCAGGAGACAAGGCTGCAGGAGGAGGGAAGAGCCTGCCCCGGTCAGGGTTTGTAAGGACATCAGGCTGGGGGATGGGTGATCCAGGAGCTCCTCTGGCTCCTTTGAGCCAGCTGCTCTCCCTTTCTGTGCCTCAGTTTCCTTTCCTGTATGTATCAATAGAATGAAGAAGCTGGAGCCGATGAGCTCTGAGATCCCTTGAGCTCAGACACAAAGCTCTAGATATAGGGAGGGTGGAGATGGAGGAAGGCTTGGCTTGGAGAAGTGGGGGGCAGGGAAGGGTGGTAGAGAGAGGCCGGCTTAGAACCCAGGTGGGCACCTGGGCAATGAATGGACATGGGGGATCGGAACGGTGAAGCAAAGAACCAGTGTCTTCCTTGGCACGTGCCAAGTAACTCATTGCTCTTGACCTCTAGGAAAGAAAAAGAAGAAAACTCGTGGTGATCATTTTAAACTTCGCTTCCGAAAAAACTTTCAGGCCTTGCTGGAGGAGCAGGTGAGAGGAGCTGGCTGGGGAGGACCCCACAGGGCAGGGATGCACCTGCAGACATCCTTGGCCCCGGCAGGTGTTCCTGGAAGGGGACAGAGGGGTCACAGGGCCAGCCCCCTTGTCTCTGCAGAACCTGAGTGTGGCTGAGGGCCCCAACTACCTGACGGCCTGTGCAGGACCCCCATCCCGGCCCCAGCGCCCCTTCTGTGCTGTCTGTGGCTTCCCCTCCCCCTACACCTGTGTCAGCTGTGGCGCCCGGTACTGTACTGTGCGCTGCCTGGGCACCCACCAGGAGACCAGGTGAGAGGGGGCTCCCCCGGGTCCACACCCTCCCCCTCCTCCCCCCACAGCCTCCTGGACCCTCTGCTCATCCTGGGCTTCCTCTGCCTTGCAGGTGCCTGAAGTGGACTGTATGACCCTAGGCGTCCGCAGAGAGGAAGGCCTTCCGTGCATCACCTGGCCTCGGAGAGGGCATCACCGAAAGGAAAGGCACTCCCCCTGGACCAAGAGAGGAGCCCAATGAAGCTCGTGTCCTGTCCTCCAGGGAAGACCAGTCTTGCTCCCAGGGACTGTGGCAGGGCAGTGGGCCGAGCCCTCAGAGCGCTGTTGTAATAAAAGGTCTTGTGCAAGGAGGAGCCTGCCTGTGTGGTCCTGTGGGGTTTTGGGGGTGAGGCTGATGGGTCTCCTGTCTCTCGAACTCACTGCTCTGTGTCTTTCCCTACTCCCGCTGTCTGCCCCTCATGGTCCCTGACTGTGAAAGATTTTGTCCCATTCTCCTGCCACCCCCAGGTCTTTGCATTTCTTGGCTGCTTCTTTCTTTTTTATGTATATATAAATTTGTTTATTTATTTATTTATGGCCGCGTTGGGTCTTCATTGCTGTGCACAGGCTTTCTCTAGTTGCAGTGAGCAGGGGTTATTCTTCGTTGCAGTGGCTTCTCTTATTGCAGAGCACGGGCTCTAGAGCACAGGCTCAGTAGTTGTGGCGCACGGGCTTAGTTGCTCTGCAGCATGTGGGATCTTCCCGGACCAGGGATTGAACCTGTGTCCCCTGCATTGGCAGGCGGACTCTCAACCACTGTGCCACCAGGGAAGCCCCTTGGCTGCTTTATGTCACTATTTGGGTTATTGATTTAGTTGTTTTATTTTTTTTTTTTAATTTTGTTTCTATAGTTCCTCCGGGTATCTTTTGAGTATCGCTGGCTCCCAGGACTGGTTATGGGGAAGTGGAGTGAGGGGAGGGGTGGGGATGGGGGTATAGAAGGCGCCACAGAAGGCACCAGCACTGTCTTTGTCCTCTGGTTCTTAACCAGATGGGAGAGACTGGGACCTCATTCTTGGTGCTGCCTGTCTGAGGCAGCACTTGTCCTTAGGAAGCCCCTCTTACCAGGGGCTGTAGTGTGTGAAATTATTAGGAGCAGAGAGAACCCAGAAGTTTCTGGGAAGCGTCAGGAAGTTCACGGTATAGAGGCCCCTGTTCTCGGTGGCCCTGGGTGCTGTAACTTCTGTGCTATTAGAGCTTCTTACACCCACACCTTCTCTAAGTGGATTGCAAGCTGTGAGCTCTTAAGTGCCTTGGAGTTGCCGTCTTAAGGCCCCGTACCCTGTTGCAACATAGCAAACCAGGTGCTTAGGAAATATTTGTTGCACAAATTACTTCAGTAAGATATTAATGAGATCCAGCCAAGCTGGCGTTAAGGAACTTCTTAGGCTCTTCTCCCCACTACTGGGGACTTCCTTGGGGTTGGCCCACATATTCCCAGTGTCTTCCTGAGGAGCTTCCTACCCTTCCTCTGGAGACTTGGTTGGGCAAGTGGTGTTGGTGACATCTTCGTGTTCAGTGGTGGTGAGGACAGGGTTTAGAGACAGTCCTCAGTGTGGTGGTTTTGAAAAATGGATGTAAAATTTTTTACTATCCTTTCATCAAAAGGTGGTGCTTGGTCCCCTTCCCCTGGGATCTGGGCAGGCTTATGCGTGCTTGGACCAGTAGAAAATGGTAGAAGAGCGACCACATGACACTCAAGGCGAGGTGGTAGGAGGCAGTGCAGCTTCTGCCTTGTCCCCAGGACACTTGCTTTGGGAGCCTGCGGCTACCATGTAAGAAACACAACCATCCTGAAGCTGCCATGCTGTGAGGAAGCCCAGCTACACCCAGAGGCCACGTGCAGGTCCTCCCATTGACGGGTCCGGCTGAGCCAAGCCTTCAAGCCATCCCAGCCCAGGCTTCCATCATAGGAGTGAAGATGCTTCCTGATGATTCCAACCCCCAGACATCAACTTACCCTCAACCATTTGAGTCTTCCTAGCCGTGTCCTCAACATCGTGGAGCAGACACTGGCTGTCTCTGCTGTGTCCTGTCTAAATTCCTGACTTGCAGAATCTCTGTGTATAATAAAATGGTTTATGCCTTGGAGCCTTGGGATGGTTGGTTATACAGCAATAGTAACTGGGACATCAGGAATTCAGTCTGCTGGCTGCAAACTCTTGGCCTAGATTAATTATCTTGCTCTCAGGAAGGGAAACTTTCCTAGATCCTAACCGTTCTATTTTTCTCTCCACCAAGAAGTATCGTCAAGAAAGTAAATAGAATTCCCTGGTGGTCCCATGGTTAGGACTCGGTGCTTTTGCTGCCAGGGCCCTGGGTTCGATCCCTGGTTGGGGAACTAAGATCCCACAAGCCACAGGCATGGCCAAAAAAATAAGACCATTTCTGGGCTGAGAAACACCTTCTGTGCTGCACTGTGATCACCTGCGTCGGAATTCCTGTCAGATTTCCACTGAGTCAGCACAATCTCTTTGGTTTATTTCCTAAATTTACTGACTTTGTTTCCTATTTTGTTGCTATAAAAAGAATCACAGAGGTTCTGCTTGCTGGAAGATTTGTCTACTCAGTGACACACTCAGTCTTCCCCAACTGACCTTGATAGGACAGAGCCAGACCCCAGGGGCTCCTGACGCTCTGATGCTGATTGGGTCCCCAAGTCATTCATTGAACTTCTCTAGGAAAGATCTCCAGAACCCCATTTGAAACCTTAACTCCTCAAGGGAAACCTTGAGCAATTTTTGCCAGCTCCTGTGTACTAGTGGAGACTTTGTCCCCACCTTGGGAAACACCTTGGTCTTTGGGGAATCTACACTATGCCAAAGCTTCTAGAGGCTAGAAGCTTCTAGATCCAGTGTCATGTGGTAGGGCAGCACAGACCCTTCCTGGGCCCGCAGGGGCAGAAGAGGTTAATGCTAGGATCTGGAAGGCTGAAGAGTGGGGCGCTCCCACCTAAAGACCTCAATGAGCTTTAAATTTAATTGACAAGGATTAGGGACTTCCCTGGTGGTGCGGTGGTTAAGACTCTGCACTCCCAACGCAGGGGGCCTGGGTTCAGTCCCTGGTTAGGGAACTAGATCCCACATGCATGCCACAACTAGGAGTTTGCATGCCACAACTAAGGAGCCCATGTGCCACAACTAAGGAGCCCATGAGCTGCAACTAAGGAGCCCACTTGCTGCAACTAAGACCTGGCACAACTAACTAACTAAATAAAATATTAATAATAATAATAATTGACATGGATTAGTTTGGAGAGCCAGGGATTCTGGGAAACAGGCCATTTGGGTCTTCAGTCTCAGACCTTGGGCCCACTACTTACTAATTACTGTACTACCAATCATTACTAGCTTGGACAGGTCACTTTGCCTCTTTGACTCTGTTACAGCCACCTCCCAGAAATTGTGAGGATTAAATGAGACTGTACCAAGCCCAGTGCCTGGCGTCTGGTAAGTACTCAGCTGTTGACATCATTGCCCAAGACCTAAAGCAGTTTGTTGCTGAGTTTCTCATAGCTAGTTCCTCAAAAACTGGAAGATTCCTGGAGTAGCCTTAGCACCTTGCCTATTACATGGTAACTAGCTGTCTGCATTTCTGTTTTTTCCCAGCCTGTGAGTTCTCTGAGGGCAGGGCCCCGGTCTTGCTGCTGTAGCTTCTAGCAAAGAAGAAAATAGTGTTGAAAATGGTACATGTGTCGATGAGTCTGTTTCTGTTTTGTAGATAGTTCATTTGTGCCTTATTTTATTGTTTTTTTGTTTGTTTGTTTTTTGTGTTTTTTTTCGGTACGCGGGCCTCTCACTGTTGTGGCCTCTCCCGCTGCGGAGCACAGGCTCCGGATGCGCAGGCTCAGCGGCCATGGCTCACGGGCCCAGCCGCTCCGCGGCATGTGGGATCTTCCCGGACCGGGGCACGAACCCATGTCCCCTGCATCGGCAGGCGGACTCTCAACCACTGCTCCACGAGGGAAGCCCTGGAAGTTATAAGTTTTAAAAATAAATTTATTTATTTTTGGCTGAGTTGGGTCTTTGTTGCTGGGCATGGGCTTTCTCTAGTTGCGGCGAGTGGGGGCTGCTCTTCATTGTGGTGCGCGGGCTTCTCATTGCGGTGGCTTCTCTTGTTGTGGAGCACGGGCTCTAGGCACGCGGGCTTCAGTAGTTGTGGCTCGTGGGCTGTAGAGCGCAGGCTTAGTAGTTGTGGCGCACAGGCTTAGCTGCTCCGCGGCATGTGGGATCTTCCCGGACCTTGGCTTGAACCCGTGTCCCCTGCATTAGCAGGCGGATTCTTAACTGCGTCACCAGGGAAGTCCCTCTGGAAGTTATTGAACCGTCCCCAGAAAACTGTACTTGCACCAGGCCTGGTTGATTTGACACAGTTTCAAAGGGCTTGTCAGTTTCTGATATCCACTCTCAGGCCCAGGTAAAGAAGCTCTGCTCTAGACCAACTGTCTCCTTGTACAGCTGTGAGAAAGGTCTGGCCAGAGGGTATCTCTGCTATTCCGGTTCCTAGAGCTGGATATTCCTTATCTGCTCCTTGATGGCCCTTATCGGTAGTTGTGACAGTGCCACAGTCTAGAAATCACCTGCCACTCCTCGCCTCTTCTGCTGGATGGGACAGTCCAAAGGCGATGGAGAGGAGAACAGGTGACAGCCTGGGGTCCAGGAACTGAGGCGGCACCCAGGGTCCCTTGCTGGGCCAGCTGCCTCATGACACCTTCAACCCCTGAACAGTTCGCAATACAAATTTATTTATGCAAGTATTTATACAGACCACAAACACTCGGGGACGCCTCCGCCCCCTTAACGGCCCAGAACCCAGACTCAGAAGGTTAAGAGGGGTCCAGCCTCAGGGGCCAGAGGTGAGTTCTCAGGAAGCTTGTTCTTGGCCTGAGAGGATCCAGGGGGCCAGACGAAAGAGGCGTGACCAGGGCGGAGCTCCGACAGGGAAGGCGGAGCCTGAGGTCAGAGCTGGGCGCGGCTTCCGGGCACGGGGCGGAGCCTGAAGCGTGGCTTGGCCCTGAGCTTGTTACCGCGAGCAGGGTCCTGCGCCTGCAGCCCCGGGTTTACGGGGACCCCTCTCCACTGGGGGCAGTGGGAAGGGAATGGGGTCCACAGGCCAGGCCACCTACACGTAAGCGTTTTTCCCGTACTTGCCAAAGCTGCTGTCGCCTTCTTCATCCGAGGCCGAGGTGGGCAGGCGGGCAGCGAGGCTTTTGGCGGGCATTGCCGGGGCCTTGTACGGAAGCCGGATGCTGGCAGGGGAGAGAACCCGGGTCAGAGGGAGATGCAGCCCTCGCCCCGCGCCCCGCCCCTCGCGGCACGCCCTCCCTTACCTGGCGCCGTGGTCCTGGTTCCGAGAGCCGCAGCAGTTGGAGAAGAGGCAGATGCCACCCAGGATGGCGAGCAGGGAGGCGCTCCAGCCCAGGTAGAGAGCGGGGCCCAGCTCGTACCTGGGGACAAGGACGATGAGCAGGTGGTGCTAGCTCAGGGTGGGGCAGAGGCCCACCCACTACCCCCGTGGGTGGGGCTCCCACACTCACTTGGTTCCGGGGTACAAGGGGTCGAAAAAGTCCCGGGTGATGTGGAAGGCGTACCAGGAGATGGTCACAATCCCACAGACACCTGGGGGAGAGAGAGGAGAACCGCACTAGGCCCTGCGGAGGAAGGGCGGCCCGGAGAGCAGGACGTGGGCCTCAAGTCCAAGAGCAAGTTTCACTGGATCCCTTTCGTTTCCCCTCTCCAGCTCATGACTCTTCTGTTTCCTATGTTTCCTACGTCAACTGCAGGCTGCTCGATCCAGCCCCCAGGACCCTACCGCAGCCCACCTCTCCTGTGGTCTCCACTCTGCTCCTCAGCCCCTCTTCCCCCTGTTCATCCCCGATCTGCCCTGGCATTCCTACCTCTAGCGCCTGGACACAGTTTCCTCGCTGGGAATCTGCTCATCCAAGTCCTCCCCATCCTCAAAAGCCCAAGCAGTCTTCCCCATCAGCCCTGCCTGCCCTGACCCCCCTTTCCTTGGCCTCCTAGAGCCCTCAGCGCTGTGCCAGGTCTTCACCGCTCGGTGCATGAAGGCCTGAAGCCAGCCGGGCCCCCGGACAATAGGTCCAGCCTGGCCGCCCCCTGGGGCTTGTCTTCCAGCAAGCCACCTGGCCTTTCTGAGCCTGTTTCCACATCTGGAGAACAGGACAAGACCTGCCCTGCCTCACAGGCTTGTTGTGAGGTGATGTGTGCAGAAATGTTTTGCAAATTGAAAAGGGATGGTGAGTCACATGGTACTGTTATTGTGTACAGCGTGTGTGTGTGTGTGTGTGTGTGTGTGTGTGTGTGTGTGTGTGTGTGTGTGCGCGCGCGCACGCGCGCGCGCATGTCCTAACTCTGGTCTTCCCATCCAGGCTGTAAGCTCTGGAGGGCAGAAACTCTCACCTTTGGAGTCCCTCCCACTGCCTGGCTCCTAGTGCGGGCTCAAGAAACATTGCTGATGGACTGATTTGTAACCAAGGGATCTGGTGAGTATGGGTGAGAGTGGGGTGAGCTGGGAGAGAGGGCAGGTGTCAATGCAAAGGGGAAGGTGAGGCAACCCTGCAGTCTGGGCCACGGGCCACCCCACCCCCACCACGGCACAGCGTCCCCCCATCACTTGCCCCCAATTACCAGCCAGTATGTTTAGGGCCCCTGCGGTGGCCGCCAGCTTGGTTTTCCTGGAGGGCTCCAGATCCCCAATGTTCGTGCAGCGCAGCCCCACCATGCCTAGGAAGAGGCCCAGGAAGCCCAGGAAGATGGCGGTGATCATGAGCGCCCGGCAGGCCTGGATGTACCCTAGGGAGGTGGGACACAGCCATGGGTCCCGGAGCCGGCCCCTTCCCCTCCATCTGCTCTCCCGGCTACGACAGGCAGCCCCTTATACAATCTGCTCAGGCCTCAGTCCCTAAAAGCCCTCAAGTCCTCTCCCTGTCCTTCAGGCCCCATCCAGACTAAGGGGTCAGGCCGAGGGGTCACACGCCCCTCCATCCCAGGAGCTCAACTCAGTGCCAACGAGGCTCAGCGCCGCCTGACCCTCCCGCCTGCGCAGGCGCACTTCGCCTCTACCGCCATTACAGGGCTTCTCCTTGGCGCCACTGACGCTTTGGCCGGATAATGCTTTGTTCTGGGGGGCATTCTCTGCATTGTAGGACGTTTAGCAGCATCCTTGGCCTCTGCCCACTAGGCACCAGTAGCAATCCCCCCAAACAGGACAATCAAAATGTTTAGACATCGTCAAAAAATCACCCCTGGTTGAGAACCGCCGTGCTCTGCTGGGTATTACAGACACTGCACCCAAGCACCCCCTCCCTTTCCCCACATCTACTAGGTCCCATTTAGTGCCCAGCGCAGTGCCCGACATCCTGAACTGAGCCTCTTCCTGGAGTGACCGATAGGGGGCAGCAGTGACCTATGGGTCACTGGGTAAAGGGCAGTTTCTTATCTGGAACGTGGGATACCTGGGCCTAGGACCAATCCAGGTCAGTCTAGCGCACATGCTTTCAGTGCCTGTTTCCCCTTTCTCAAACTCCAAGAAAAAGGCTGCTCCCTTTCTGGCCCCCCTTCCTCCTTCTCTGTCTTTGATAGTTGCCAAGCACTCCCAAGGACCTTGCACCCCTTAACCGGGTGGGGCAGTGCCACCTGTGTTGAAGGGGAAAGGCTGGGTCCCTGCCAGGAGGATGTGAAGCGGCCCAGAGTTGGGGAGCAGGGAAGAGCGACAGAGTTCTCTGGGAGCATTTTCTTATTCCCAGCCGCTCCTTCCGGAGTTCCCACCCTCTCCCCATCCATCCAGCCAGCCATCCCCACGATCCTCAGGTAGCTCTCGTAGACAAAGAGAGATTATTGAAGGGCCCATAAGAGCATGGGCTGGGTGGCTGCGAGGTGAATAATTGATAGGAACCTTCCCAGGACCAGAACCAGCCTGGGAAGGAAGTATCAGCGGGCTCATGATACACACGAGTCTGGATTCCAGCCCCCCTACCACCTGTGTGGCTCTGGGCAGGACACCTTGCAGTCTTCCAGCTTCTGGAAGATGAGGTTACTAACAGCGCCAACAGCGGGGCTGTTATCAGCACTGAAATGGCGCATGTGAAGCGTGCGGCACAATGCCTGGAACCTCAGCCTGGGCAGCTGCGCTCTCTGCTCTCCCCCTCAGCACACCCTCGCACCCCTGTCTTTCATTGTCTTTCGTGCACACTCACGAGAGGTTTCAAGCAGCAGTCCAAGTTGGGGCCCCTCCTTACACCATGGTGTGGTTGAGGGGTAAGTCAGGGGGTGGCCAGGGCTGCTGAGTGGCTGCCGCCAATGTCTGTTCTGGCCACCCAGCATTCTGGGTGTCTGGCCCAGACTGTACTCAACTTTTACAGAGGGCTTTTTTCAGGGGGGGGCGGGCATCCTGGATGGGATGAGAGCATGAAGCCCCTGTAGCTGCCTCAGGAGATTCTGGTAATAGTGGGGGCACGAGAGACCCACCTGGACTCCCTAACGGCTCAGAGCATCTTTGACATACACGGGGGCGATTTCGTGGCATGCTGACCTCGGCTCTTTCCCCTACCACCTGGCCCCTGCAGCAGGGGGCCTGGAAGAGCATGACGCCTCCGTGAGCACCCAGTGAGGGCACGGGAGCTGCACTGCATAGGGCTTCTTGTCATCCCCTCTTGGCCTGGCGAGGGGCCGACTGAAGGACTCTCCTGGGGACAATGCGGGTGCTACTCATAGGTGAGCAGGGAGCAGGACGATGCTTCAGCCACCACGGAGGAACTTTCTGGGCCAAAAGAGCTGTAGGCTCCAGCCCGCCAAGAAGCTCAAAAAAGTACGTTGACCCAAGAAACCCAAACACACACACACACACACCCCTGCTTACAGTGGACACTGAGATGTGCAAGAGGACTCCCTTTAAAACAGTCCTTTAGAACTCACCATGGAGGTGAGACCAATGCTCCAGTGGAAGCCTGGCGAAGCTACGGAGACTTTTAAGTATCTCACCCCCCAAGAATCCAAGATGAGGTTTCCTCTTCACCCCACGAGCCCCAGCACTCCCACCCTGAAACTAAAATGCTGAATTTGATTGAGCGAATATAGATGCTCACATCACATTAACATTTTGCGCATTTTATCTCATATAATCCTCACGACCACCCGGTGAACCAGTGCCATTATGACCGTAATCTTACAGATGGGTCAAATGCAGCTCATTTTGTCACCTGCCCGGGGCACAGAGCTAGTCAAAGGCAGGTGCTGAAGCCGGCACTCTGGCCCCAGTGCCTGCACTTGTAGCCACAAAGACAGAGGGTCAAGTCAGAGCAGGGGGCCACGTGTGGTGAGGCCTCCACCGCAGTTCCAGAGGGCTGCCCCCGGCACTCCCGGCTTCAGGAACCCAGGTCTCCCAGCTGGATTGGGCCTCCCGTATCTGTATGGCGCCCAAGGTCAGACCGCAGGCAGCACCCACCCTTGCCGGGGTCTCTCCAACCTCCCGCCTCCCTCTGCTCCCCTCAGCTCTCCCCACCCCGTACCAGAGAGGGCCAGCATGGACGGAAACTCCCAGCAGTTGTAGACTCCAAGGGAGTCGGTGGCACAGCTGTACCAGAGGTTCTCGAAGATGGTGCTGGTGGTGATGACGTTCCCGTGCACGGTGGACACTCGCCAGCTGCTGTGTGTCAGGGTCACCCCTAGCATCAGCAGCCCCAGGGCTGCGACGAAGAAGCCGAAGATCTCCACAGCCACCGACATGGTGGGACACAGGCCCCGGGGGGAGCCTGGGGCCCCAGAGAAGGGGAGGGGCTGAGCCCCAGGGGAACTTGAAGGGGCTTTGGCTAAGGACGGCGGTTAAGGCAGGCTGGGGAGAGAGAGGGAGGCAGCCTGCAGCCTCTGCCTCTTCCTTGGCCCAGGTCTGTCTCTGGTTGGTCTCTTCCCTCTCTCTGGGTCTCTCCGCTTCCCTGCAGGTCGGTCAGAGGAGTGAGACAAGAGTGCACGGCAGCTGTTGAAGAGGAGATGGACGGAATAAACGAAACGGGCCAAAAGTCCACCCCTCCCCCACGTCTCTGGGCTGCCCCGGGCTCCCCGCCCCACGAGGGTGTGGGGAGAGGACTTACCGGGGAGGGACTAACGGATGCCGCCAAGGAAGGGTTCCCACGGGAGGCACTGGGAGCCGAGGGGAAGCATCCGCCTCTGACTCAGCTTTAATCGGGGGCCAGAGAATGGAGTAAGAGGGACAAGAGACAGAGACAGAGACTGACCACAGGCAGGTCCCCTGCACCTTTCAGTGGGGAAGGGCCAAGGGAGCGGAGCCACCCTCTCTGAATGTTGGTGAGAACAATTCAGGAAACTCAAAGAGCGAGGGCTTGAGGCGTTGAGTCTCCAAGGAAGATGAAGGTTGAAAAGGGGATGGGGAATCTGGGAGAAACCCATGGCTCTGGAATCCAACCAACCTGGATTCAAACCAGGTCCATCATTTACCAAAGGGATGTGGGCATGAAGTTTGAGCCCCTTGAGCTTGTTTCCGATTCTGTGAACTAGAACTACTACTTCTCACTTCACAAGAATCGTGACTACAGATCAAAGCTCCCCGCAAGTATGAATCGCTCGATACTCGACACTTGGTGAATGCCCTGGGTCTGGGCGCCCAAGGGCCAGGGTGAGGCCAAAGGAGGTTGCTTTCCCCCAAACTTCAACTTCCTGAACTTGAAGGTCCCCCCTTGTCGGGATGATCTTTGACTCTCGGCAAGAAGCTTGATCTTGCTGCTAAGGGGCCTCAAGGGGGATAAATCACAAGCCCAGGACGTGATCCTCTGATAAACTAAAAAGCAAAGAGTTATCAGAACTGTCACCAGCTCTATTAATTATGAGAGATTAGAAACCTCTGGGTCCCCACCCCAAACCGAGGCTGAGCACCTGGCCCGGCACAGACGGTCTCAGTTCCCGCCCCGAGGCCACGGCTGGGGCAGCTCTGGTTCTCTTCTGGCAGGTGAGGCTGGGGCTCAGTCCAAGGGGCCCGTCCTACACCCAGGCGGTCACATGGGCATCACTGCGCTGAGGTGTAGTCCCCCATCCCCTCCTCCCCGTGTCAGGCTCCTCTGTGCTCCCCCGGGCGCCTCCGCCCCAATCCCCCCCAAGCTGGGCTGAGGAACGAGAAGTATGCAGTGAAGCAATGCAGTGAAGCAAGGCAGGCCCGTGCTGAGCCTGGCACCGGCCGGGTGTTGGGCAAAGCAGGCTGTGTGGGGACTGGGTCCCGACCTTCCTTCTGCAACTGGGATGTCCTGGGTTCCTGACCTCTCCCAAGACCTCTGCCGACTCCACGCCAAATGCCCATTTCCTTCCCCCAACCAGTTGCCCTTCTCCTCTAAGGAGTGGGATGGGGGGGAGGAAGGGGAGGGCGCAGGAAGACAAAGGGAGGGAAGGGTGGAGGTTTTGGAGGAAACTGAGTGGGGGCCCCCCTGGTGTGGAAAACTCCACACGCTGAGAGGCAGCTGAGTGGGTCAGAGGAGATGGTGTCCCTTCAGCTCTGCCCTTTCCGCCTCTGGTCACTGCTTTTTCTCAGGATTCTACATCCAGGCAAAGGGCACACCCCTATGCTGCCTGCCACTGCTCAAGGACGTGGCTGGGCTGGGCTGGGCTGGGCGGGGTGGGGGGGGCGGAGAGGAACCGTGTAGGGGCTGGGCAGCTCAGCGGACAAAGGAGAACCCCACACCAGCCTGGGGGGCAGGAGTAGGAGGGCACAGAGAGGGAAGGCCCATGCATGACCCCCACCCCTGGGCCCAACAGAACCTGCCCCTTCCTCAACACAGACACAGAGGTTCCCAAGCCAAAGCCCAATTTTATTTACACTCATCCCAAAACACATGATTTGGGGCTAGGGGACAGGTCCCAGGGGAGAGGAGGCTGAAGGTCACAGAGGACAGTGACAGGTGCAGAAGAAGAAAGGGGCGGTGAGGATGGGTGGGCCTCTCTTCCAGTGTCCTCCATGGGCTCCACGTGTCTGTCCCCAGGCAGAGGCAGAGATGCCGTCTCGTTCAGGATTTGGACTTGGATACAGCAAGTCCGATGAGTCCAGCCAGTCCCGCCACGCCCAGAGCCATGCCTCCAACAATGGCCATGCCCACTAGACCATCTGGGGAGAGGAAAAGGGAGACCGTCACGAGTCCAAAAACCTAGTCCCCGCAGGGGCCTCGGCCACCATCTTGCTGCCCGCTGCTCCTCAACAGAGGATGTGCCTCTGTATCTGGAGTCATGGGGTGAGGGACCCCTGAGGGATGGAGAAAGAAGGGGGTTTGGAGAGGAACTGCTTGGAAGGCACCATCTGAAGAGAGACCAGAGGGCCCAGGCACGAGGGAAGGAGGAGGACTTAACAGTTGAGAGGCAACTGGGGATGCTGGGGGCCAGGGAGACACGAGGGTGGGGAGTGGACGGAGACGGAGGGAGAAGGGTAGAGAGGACGGCCTTCACCTTTCTTCATGGCCTTGTCGATGAGCTGTTCCAGTTCCTTGGCCTGGTTGTTCTGCGGCTCTGTCTGCAGCAGCCCTCGCACATACTTTAGGGCTTTTTCATATTCCTACACTCAGGGAGAATGACACACCCCCCTCAGAATTCTATCCCTCCTCCTACCCATCAGAAGGGCCTTCCCTCCGCTGGCCCCAGGGCTCTTCCCTCTACCTCCACCCCCTTCCTCCCTCCAGCCCCACCCAGTGGAGTAGAGTCCACAAACCACCCCAACTGTGTGGGGTTGATAAGCCAAGGGAGATAACAGCCCAAGGCTTGGGGCTGCACCCCACTGCTGACGTCACACTGCTCCCCACACCCTCGGCACCGGATCCTCTGTCTCTCACCTTCCCTCAGCATCCTGCTATCACCCTGCACCTCTGTGACGGGGGAGAGAGACGAGGGGGAGCTCGGCCACCCAGGCGGGGTGGAGGGGCTGAAGGAGCTCTCCGCCTTACCTTGAGCCGGTAGCTGCCCACAGCCAGGTAGAAGACATAATCCCGCTGCTCCTCTTTGCTCCCTTTGGGCAGCAGCTCTAGGGAGGGGGGGAGGAAAGAGGGTAAAAACCCCTTCTCTCCCTTCCTAGTGCCTGTGTCCCAGAGACCCCCTCCACTCCCTGAATACCTATAAGGTCCTGGGAGAAAGTCACTGTCCTGAGCCTCCATTTCGGCTCCGGTCACTCCGGGCTTCCCAGCCAGAGCTCTGGGGCAGCATGAACCCCAGCTGCCCCAATGCCCCAGTGATCCACACCCCGGTATCAACACTACAGTCAACTTTGGTTCATCCAAGTGAACTGAAAGGAAATCAAGGCACCAGAGAAGCCAAAAGGCATCTCTACTCAGCTGTGGCATCTGCTGTGTATTTTAACTACAGCAGCTTGCTGACCAGAATTGTGTTCAAAATCAGTTTGCGCTCCTTCCCCCTTTAAAAAAACAGCTCCAAACTCACCTTCAGTCACCCCTCCCTGAAAGACCCCACCTGACTCTTAGTTCAGTGACTTCCCAGAGGCTCATGTGTTCAGTTGTACTCTGCATTAGAATTTGCTGCTAAGTGGTTTTGCAGGTGTTTACACATCTTCCCAAGTGTCTGTACTGTCTCCTCAACTAGACTGGCAATGTTTAGAGACCAATTCTACAGCTGTGCCCTGCTGTAGAGGAAACCTGAGAAATAGACAAATGGAGGCGGAGATGATTTGCATTAAGGAAGAGTCTTACTTTTATGGATGTACAACAGGCATCCTTGGCTAGTACAGTGCTTGCTTATACACCATTACTTGACCAAGAGAAAGGGGGTACAGCGAAATTTAAAGGTCAAGTATTGTGGCCTCTGAAAAATGGTGACCCATCCAAAACCAGCAGCAAATAGGATTCTGATCATAAAAGCACCATGTGCTCACAGGTTTTGGGAACCGTCTTCTGTACTTCTTCCACACCCACCCCCCCCCAAAAGGTTTTCAACAAAAGCTGCTAAATAAGCAACACGGTGGGGGTGGGGGGCAAAGAGCATGGGACTGGGACACACAAGCAGGAGCTTCTAGTCCCAATTCAGCCATAAATCAACCAGCTGTGTGACCCGAGACAAGTCACTTTCCTTACGTCTAGACTACCAGATCACCAAAGTCCAGTGGGGACTGACATGCTATGACTCTGTCTGGCAAAACCATCATCGATGAGCTGGCAAGCCAAAAGTACAGTGGAAGTCAGGCTAAGTATAGCCCTTATTTTACAGTGCGTTTACTGGTAAATAACTGTGAGGTGACTGCACTGTGAGGTCCCATGCTGAAAAAGGATCCCCGAACTTGAGATGGAGGGAGTGAGCCAGGCCAACAGTGGTTGAGGACGATGGCAGTTGGGAAGGGGAGAGCTGGGGAGCCAGCCTAGCACCTCACCCTCCAGCAGAGCAAGGCCTTTACGGATGTCATCGTTGTATTTGCTTCGCACCAGGCACCAGGCATATTCAAACTGCGTGCTCTTGGACACTGAGCCTGCTGCCTTCTCAGACTGAAATTTCTTTTCAAACTTCTGCCATAGGAGAGGAGAGGAGTCATTTAGAGGTGAAGGGAGCAAGCCACACTGTAGCAGGACCTGGGTGTCCCTTTCCCCGTTACTCTGCATCTTCCCCTCTGCCACATTTCCCTTGCGGGTCTTGGGGTCTGGTACCCCAGGTTCTGCCATCTCCATCGCTGGGACCCAGGCATTCTGCTTCTTAGTGGCGGGCTGTCTTGGCCCCCTTCTGCTTCCCTCCCCCTAGTGGTACCGACTGGAGATGCCACCTGCTGGCGGCTCCAGGCACCGCTCCCGGAGCAGCTGACCCCGAAAGGCTGAACAGTAAACACGCTGTCAGAACTGCTCAACAACAGCCCACGCGGTCCCTCGTCGGCGACTGCTTCTCCCATCCCCACCCTGCCGGTCTGGACCCTTTCTTATCTGAAAAACGGGAATAAAAATAGTGCCTACCTCCTACTAGAGCTACAAAGATTGAGATCTCCCCTGAAAGGTCATTAGCACCGTGCCGGACTGTGACTAATATATGAAAGTTTAAGGTGGTCACTGTGTTCCCCCTGCCACTTTAGGAGCACTCAAAATCGGGTGCCCGCACCCTGACCTCCTAGCTCCTACATGCACTCAGCACCCGTCAAACTCCAGGCCCCCAGGCTGAGGCGTGGTGGCGCAGGAAACTACATCTCCCATTAGCCTTTGGGGCAAAGTGGAACCTCTGGGCAGGAGCCGGACGCTGCAGGGGCTGCCGGGAGCCGTAGTTCGACTTCCCTAGGCAAAGCTGATGCTGGGAAGAGGGTTTGGCCCCTACCCGGGCTCTCCTCAGGGCCCGCCCTTCCGAATCTTCCTTTTCCCTCCCTCAGGGCCGGGCCTCACCAGTAGGTCCTCCACAGACACCAACTCGTTCAGCACGGCCTCCATGGCCGCCGGCCCCGCAACGCTCACAACTCAGACGCTACTGTGCCACCTTCTCCATGGCCCACTGACCGGGGCGGAGAGTCACTTCCGGCGCCCGGCGGAAGCGGGATCGCCCTCCGCTGCGCAGAGCCAATCGCTTCACGTAGCCGCCGCGAGCCCGCCCCTACCCCGTCCCCCGCGCCGCCGCCGCGGAGCAGCGGGGATCACTGATACGCATGCTCCAACAGGTCCTTTTCGTTCGCCCGCGGCTCGCAGGCCGCACGCGGTGCCGGACCTGTCTTCAAGCCCGTCTTCCTGGGTACCCTGCGTGTGCCTCCGTGTACGGAGGCTGCCTCACTAAACTCTGAGACTATGTCTTGGTGGTTAGCCCCCAGACTGAAAACAGCGAAAAGAGAAGGTGGGGAACTGGCCATGAATCACATAATTTTAGGGACCAGTATAACCCTCCCTCGCTCCCCCCCCGCCCCAGTTCTCCCCTCCCAGATATCTAGGACCCTAGAGGCTACGTGATTTTTCAGTGCCTGCAAGAAAATCATAACTAGTACCAGGGTTTTCAGGGCCCCGGCTGACTCTTATAATGCAAGAGGAAAGAAAACTGATATGTTAACTATACACCCAGGACTGGAATACATAATAATGGGGGGTGCTATCAATGGGAATTTAAAGAAAAGCAGTTGCCACTGCTTGCAGAGAGGGTCCAGTCTTCTAAATATTATTTAATAAAGCATCCTCTGGGTGTACCCAAGGGGGAAAGGCCTGCCATGTGGGGTCATGGACGATAAGGAGCTTGGCAGTGAGAAGCAACAAAGCATGGAAAGGGGAAATGCTGCACGCCACTCTGGCATCTGTGTTCTGTACAGTGATGGGACTGGGTAGGTAGTGATTTTCAAATTTCTTTTTACCTTGACCCACAGTGCTCCAGTACACATGTGAATGTAAGTTCCATGAGAGCAGAGACTGTATCTTGTTTATCTGTGCATCTCCAGCTCCGAGCACAAGGTAAATGTTCCAGAAATATTCGTTGAATAAACGGGAAATAAAGCCGACAGTAGTAATGACGGCAGGGCAAGTGCAGGGGATTGTCATCCAAATACCTTTCACATTTGCAAGACCCCTTGATTTTTTTTTTTTTCTTTCCTCATAATAGCCTTGTGAGTTAAGTTGGCAAGTTATTCTTCTCTATTTGGCTTGGACAGTTGAAATTATTGTGATATGAGCTCAGTACACTTTGAGAGAAACCTCAGTTTAGGGAACTGACTCCGTAAGAGTCAAGGAGAAAAATTCACATTCATTCCAAGATGTATTGAGCTGCTACTTTTGGCTGGGCTTTGAGGTAAGCAGAGAGGGTAAAAAGATGTACAGAATATGAAGCAGATGGGTGAAAATAGGACCGAGCACAAAGGGCAGCTACTAGCAAGGCAGGGAATATAAGAAAGCCAAAAGGGCATTATTTCTATCAGGATATTACTTCCTTCGGGTGGCCTGCTGCCCCTTATCCGTGTTTGTATCTGTTGCAGTTCTTGGCACAGGCCTGGCACGTGGCAAAAGCTCCATCAGGGTTTGTTAAATGTATATTTGTGGGGGAAAAGGAATGCCTTACTCACATGGCTCAGTTCTGTGCCAGTGAAGACATCCTAAGTCTGAGTTTGTGTTTCTCTGGTCTAGTTAGCATAGCCATCCTCCCTGGATCACAGGGATAAGAAGTAGTGCCTGTTAATTTTACATCCAAATTATGTTCCTCCATCTTCTTCAAGCAGCATCCAAATGCAAACCATTGTCATCTCTGCCTTGGGAGACACTGACAGTCAGCTCACTGGTCCCCTGCACTCATTCTTGCCCCGTTACTGTCAATTTACCACCCAGCAGTCAGAGGGACCTTATAAAAACACAATTCTCAATTTATCTGGAGCCCTTTAATGCCTTCTCATTGTCCTTAGAATAAAGGCCAAAATCTTGTAGCGAAGCCTAGAAGGTCCTCTCAAGTCTGCTCTGTGCTTACCTCTCTGCCTCATCTCTCCATCACTGCCTCTCCCTGTTAGGCCTTCTTTCAGTTCTGAAACCCCCAGTGGCCACAGGCCCTCTGCACATGCAGTCCCCTCTATCTGGAACATCTTTCCCCTCTCCCTTTGTTTATATGGCTCATTCATTCATCCATTCATTCATGACTTAATTCATTCAATAAATACTCATTGAGCACCTGCTATGTGCCGGGCACTGTTTAAGTGCTAGGGATCAGTGCTGAATAAAGTTCTTGTTCTCATGGAACTTGCATTTTAGTGGGGAAAACAGAAAAAATACTTGAACAAGTAAATAACTAAAAACACAATAATGGCAGGAGTTGAAAATGCTCTGAAAACAAATAAAGCAGGGGAAAGGGATTGTGAAAGAAGAGGATACTATTGGAGGAGAGCTCAAAGAAGCCCACCCTGGAGAGGTGACACCTGGGCAGAGAACTGAAGGGCGTGAATGAGCCATGCAGGTAAATGGCGGAAGAGCATTCCAAGCAGACAAATGGGCAGGTGCAAAAGCCTTAAGGAAGGAACGCATACGAGTTGTTTAGAAAATGAGGGCAGAGAGGTAGCCGGGGGCAGATCATGTAAGGCCTTGTAGACTCTGGGAAGGAATCTGGATTTAATTTGATGAGTGATGGGAAAACACTGGAGGGTTTTGGGCAACACGGTGAAATGATCCATCATAAAGGGATCCCTCTGGTGGCTGTTGTGGTGTGAGAGGGAGGTAGGGTGACAGGTTTGTGCCCTGAGTGACCTGGTGAGCTCCTACTGACCCTCAGTTCTAAGCGCTAAGGCTCTAGCTTGGGGAAGGCCTTCCCTGGCATCCAGACTAGGTGAGGTCTCCTGTAGAGAGGCAGAGCATTACCAGTCCTACATTTTCAGAATATAAAACGATAACCCGCTCATTCCTTTCTTAGTTTGCCCTGTGTTTTTGTGAGCCACACAAGTATTGGTTTGGGTATGGTAACAACATCTGCCAGGAGCCAGAGACTTTATTCTGCTCTTGTCTCTTCTTTTCCCCCATAAAGGAATGCTCACACATGACCTGTGGTCCAAAATCATACCAGGAAGGTATGAGTCCATTTGACCGTAAGGAAACAGAGGCTCAAAAAGCTTAAGTCATCTGCCCAAGGTCACAGAGCTAGAAGTGGAGGAGCTGGGATTCAAACCCAAGCCCTGCTTCAGCTTCCGCGATGAAGAGTCAGTTAAGAATAAATAGAAAGAAAGGATATGACACGTTTGTAAGTACTCTCTAGTTTTTCATCTTTAAAAAATGTAGGTGTAAATTTGTAATTTTTTGGTTTTGCATGGTAGAGGACTTCCCTTAAGCAGTAGATGAATGAGGAAGGAAAAATTCAGATTAATTCAAAACAGGCAAAACAATCCTGACAAACCATTTTTTTAGTAAAATACGGTAGTAAAATTGACAACAAAACCCCCCAAACCACCACCAGTGCTGCTGAGATTGTTGTAAAACTGGTTTCTGCCTCTTGGCAAGCGGCCTGTATTTTTAGTTCATACTATGTGTTAGTTTCTAATTATTGTGTGATGAGCTGATAAATGCCACCCTCCTGTACTAGACTGGAAGCGACAGGAGGGCAGGGTCTGTCTATCTTGCTCATCTTATGCTCCTGGAGCTCAATGCCTAGCGCCAGTAGATACTCAATTTGTAACTGTTGCATAAATGGATATTGTTGTTGCCATGATTAACTTTTTGGAAGAGAATCAGGCAATATATAGTAAGAGCTAATAAGATAAAATATTATTTAACTAGTAATCTACTCCTGTGAGGAAAAATATTCAACAAAAGCCAAAAAAGAAGAAGAAAGAAAGAAAAGACATGAAGATATTCATTCCTTAAAGAAGATGTGGTACATATATACAACGGAATATTACTCAGCCATAAAAAGGAATGAAATTGGGTCATTTGTAGTGACGTGGATGGACCTGGATACTGTCATATAGAGTGAAGTAAGTCAGAAAGAGAAAAATATCGTATATTAACGCATATCTGTGGAATCTAGAAAAATGGTACAGATGAACTGGTTTGCAAGGCAGAAATAGAGACACAGATGTAGAGAACAAACGTATGGACACCAAGCGGGGAAAGTGGCGGGGGGATGGGGGTGGTGGTGTGATGAATTGGGAGATTGGGATTGACATGTATACACTAATATGTGTAAAATAGGTAACTAATAAGAACCTGCTGGGCTTCCCTGGTGGCGCAGTGGTTGAGAGTCCGCCTGCCGATGCAGGGGACACGGGTTCGTGCCCTGGTCCGGGAAGGTCCCACATGCCGTGGAGCGGCTGGGCCCGTGAGCCATGGCCGCTGAGCCTGCGCGTCCGGAGCCTGTGCTCCGCAACGGGAGAGGCCACAGCAGTGAGAGGCCGCGTACTGCAAAAAAAAAAAAAAAAAAGCCTGCTGTATAAAAAAGTAAAATTCAAAAAAAAAAAGATATGAATACCTCTGATCTAGGAATTCCACTGCCAGCTATTCATTAGTGAGAAACTTGCACAGGGGTAAAAAACCCTCAAACTGGAAACAACCCAAATACCTTTTATATGAATTTAAGAATGAATACTTTATGGTATATACACATAGAAATGAATATAGAACATTGAAAATGAATGAAGTACAGACACATTTATCAACATGGTAAATCTAAAAAAATGTAATGCTGAATAAAGAAAATTTATTGAAAAAAAAAGATATTCATTCCTGCATATCTGCGAAGGTAAACAAACAAAAAATGCACCAAGGAATGGTTTTATTAAATGATGGCGCACCAATATTACGTTACATCAATATAATAATAAACAGCCTTAAAGTCATAGTCATCTGGATTCTAGGTCTGTGGCCGATAATACTCAATACAAAACAAGTATGTACTTCTCAAATTCAGTCCTGTGAGTGGGCAGAAAAGGAACGGACATTTTTTGTTGGTGGAACTAAAACCTAGAAGTGGTACTTGGTGGCAGATTCCCTCCCTTGACTACACCAGAAATTGGAGCTTGTTCTGGACTTCTGCCTTACAGCATCTTGTCAGTGGTCAGCCCAGGAGAAGTTCTCAGCAAACACCCACTAAACAGGGTTCCACTACTTGTGTTCTTCCAATCTTCAGTGATCTGTCTCTTCTACTTCCCACTTTCATCTACTATCTAATTAGTTAGGAAGTCCTATCAACCGCAAATTGATTTATTCATCCATCCAACCAACATTTGTTAAGGGTCTACTGTGTACCAGGCACCCTTCTAAGTGCTGGGTAAGAGAAATGAACTAAACAGACATATTCCTTCCCCCATGTAAGTTACATCTTAGTGGAAGAGAAAAGACAGCTAACGAATAAATACATAGGCAGAGGTGATCTCTGCCTCCGTTCTGTCGCCATTCTCTAACAGCCTAAACGTGTTTTCCTCCTCCAACCCAGCCTGGCTGCCAGCTGCATTTTAAAGTGCAAATCAGACTTATCGTCTCCTGATTAAAATACCGTCTAGACTACTCAGGACATTGTTTAAATTTCTTATGCATACGAAGCCCTTCAGGATCGCCTCTGCTTACCTCTCCAGCTTCATCTCCAGGCACCCACGCACCCTGCACACGGAGAGTTTTCGTGGGACGGCCACCTTTCTTCCACCCGGAATGTTCTCCAACCGGAGATCTCCATCCACCAAACGCCCGAGCCCCTACGTGGCCCGCAACTAGCAGCCGGGCTCAGGGCCGTTACCCTCCGGGACATCTTTCTTCTATCCGGCCCCCGCGCCTCCAGCCCCTAGGAGGTACAGCGTTTATCACCCAGTCCTACAATCCTTTATGTGGACAGGGGCCGTGTCTTGTTCATCTCTCTGCCAAAGGGCAGACACCCAAGAATCGTTCGTGGGGTGAATGAAAGAGTAACGGCAGGCGTTCTAAAAAAGACGCTAAGAACCTCGGAGACGTTTGCACTTCCGGGTGGCGGTTCGGTCGGCACCCGAAGATGGGAGAAGTGGGTACAGGCACCTCCTCAGGGGCTGCTCTAGGAGAAGTGCTTGGTGATCCGGAGGATCCGGGGAGCCCCGAGGGGGAAGAGCGCGGCGTCTGCCTCTGCGCAGTAGTCGCCCTCCGTAGGGAGGCGGAGCCGAGAGAAGCCTGGGGCGGGGCGCGGGAGGGGCGGGGCGCGGGAGGGGCGGGGCGCGGGAGGGGCGGGGCGCGGGAGGGGCGGGGCGCGGGAGGGGCGGGGCGCGGGAGGGGCGGGGCGCGGGAGGGGCGGGGCGCGGGAGGGGCGGGGCGCGGCGCGACTGAGAGGTGGAGGCGGCGGTGCCGAGGCCTGGGAGCCTTGAACCTCATAACTCTCCCTTGTGCCCCGGGCTGAATGAAGTCCTACTTTCTAACCCATGCCCCAGCGAGGCCCACTGTAAATTAAAATTTACCTGTTGCCTCCTTTAGAGGCTGTCTTGGCTCGAAAGTATGTGATGAGTGCACACAACGTGCCCATGAATCACCTGGGATCTTGTTAAAAGTGCAGAGTCAGATTCAGGAGGTTTAGGGTAAGGCCCAAGATGTTGGGTTTCTAATAAGCTCCCAGAGAACGTTGCTGTGGATTCTCCAACACACTTTGAGGAGCAAGGGTGTGAAACAGTGGGGTTTTTTGGTTTTTTTGGCTGCATTGGGTCTTCGTTGCTGCGCGCGGGCTTTCTCTAGTTGCTGCGAGCGAGGGCTACTCTTCCTTGCGGTGCGTGGGCTTCTCATTGCGGTGGCTTCTCGTTGCAGAACACGGGGCTCTAGGTGCATGGGCTTCAGTAGTTGTGGCGCAGGAGCTCAGTAGTTGTGGCTCACGGGCTTTAGAGCACAGGCTCAGTAATTGTGGCTCACGGGCTTAGTTGCTCCTTGGCACGTGGGATTCTCCCCGACCAGGGATCGAACCCATGTCCCCTGAATTGGCAGGCACATTCTTAACCTCTGTGCCACCAGGGAAGTCCCGAAACAGTGGTTCTTAAATTCGGTCCCCCAGATTAGCAGCATGGGCATCAGCTGAGAATTGTTTAGAAATGTGAATTATCGAGCCCGGCTCCACACCTGCGGAATTAGGATACCTGGGGATGGAGCCCAGCAGTCGGTATTTTTACAAATGCTGTAGGTGGTTCTGATGCACGCTGGAGTTTGAGAACCACTGGACAGCGGAAAAGTCAAATTGAGCCTCATTTCTCTATAGACTTATGACTGTGATCAATTTGCCTTATCTAGTTAAGCTTCAGTTTCATCAGCTGAAAAATCAGGATGAAAATACGAATGCCTTCCTAGTGAATCTGTTATGAGGAGGGAACATGAGATAATGATTGTAAAGCACTTGGCACACATAATAAACATTTTATAATAGTTATCAGAGCCTAGAGAGCTTAGAATAATTTCACTAGTGTGACAGGGGCAGAAAAAGACTTTAAAAGAAATGAGGAATGGGGGGAGGTGTGGTAAGCATATGGAGAAATGACTTTACTCTTTCAGGCCACTAAAGTGGAAAAGACAGGGCTGCAGTGGTAGTTACCACAGCAATGTTACCTCTCAGCCATAGTGATTATCCATAAAGCCATTCATTTAGACAATGAATAATTTCATTTAATTTATTTGGAGTGCCTCTTCCAAATGAGTGAGTTTCAGATGGCAATAACAGACAAAGTTGCCCCCCGCCCCCCGCAAACAACAGATGTACCTTAAACTATTTAGGTGTGATTTTCCTACTTGTCTGTTCTGGGAATGACATTGCCTTTGCTGTTTACCGCTTTGGTCTTAGGATTTGGAAAAGGGAAGGAGGCAAAAATCAGAAAGAGGCAAGAGAAATTTCTGGATCAGTGAGTTTTTATTCAGCAATGAATTCCAGCTGCCAGAAGAAGAAGTAGAATATCTAGTCGAAGGGAAACCTTCCCAACACATTTTACATTTCATCAGCACATTTTATCAGCGTTACCCTGATACCAAAACCAGCCAAGGACACCACAAAAAAAGAAAACTACAGGCCAATATCCTTGATGAACATAGATTCTAAAATCCTCAACAAAATATTAGTAAACTGAAGCCAGCAATACATTAAAAGGATCATAGACCGTGATCAAGAGGGATTTATTCCAGGGATGCAAAGACGGTTCAACATCCGGAAATCAATCAACAAGATACATCACTTTAACAAAATGAAGGATAAAAATCATATCATCATCTCAGTAGATGCATAGAAAGCATTTGACAAAGTTCAACACCCATTTATCATAAAACTCTAACAGAGTGAGTATTGAGGGAACATACCTCAACATAAGAAAGCCTGTATATATGAAAAACCCACAGCTAAAATCATACTCAAAGGTGAAAAGCTGAAAGCTTGTTTTCTTTTTCTTTTTTTAAAGTGAATGGTTTTTATTATTTTTAAAAATATATTAATTTAATTTATTTATTTGGTTGTGCCAGGTCTTAGTTGCAGCTCGCGGGCTCCTTAGTTGTGGCATGCAAACTCTTAATTGTGGCAGTGGGATCTAGTTCCCTGACCAGGGATCGAACTCAGGCCCCCTGCTTTGGGAGCACAGAGTCTTAACCACTGTGCCACCAGGGAAGTCCCTGAAAGCTTGTTTTCTAAGATCAGGAATAAGACAAGGCCACTTTGGCCACTTTTATTCAATGGTATGGAGATTCCTCAAAAAATTAGGAATAGAAGTACCATGTGACCCTTCTATCTCCACTTCTGGGTATTTATCTGAAGAACACAAAAACACTAATTCAAAATGCTATCTGCACCTCTGTGTTCATTGCAGCAGTATTTGCAATAGCCAAGATATGGGGGAATGGATAAAGAAGATGTGATACATACACAATGGAATACTACCAGCTGTAAAAAAAAGAATGAAATCCTGCCATTTTCGGCAACATAGATGGACATTGAAGGCATGCTAAGTGAAATAAGTCAGTCATATATAAAAAGAAAGATACACTGTCCACATATTCTCATCAGTAGGACCCTTTATGGTCATCTGAAGGCTTTACTTTGTCTATTTCCAGGCTCACAACTGCTGAACTGCCTTTTTCTGTATAGTTTGCCAGGATTATCTGAACAGCAGGGAGTGTAACAAATTGCACATTATAGGAGTGAAAACGTTTTATACATTTAAATCATTAAACGCTTATCTCTATTCTCTTGATCTTGACCAACAACATGCCACCGAGCTTACACGGCTATGGGGAAAATAAAAGGGCTGCATCTCTCTAAAGATGGGAAGCCCCAGTCTGGACATAGGGCTTTTGTTTTCAAAGAAATCAGGTCAATTATCAGAGGACCTATCTGGTTAGCACGGAATTTGTTTTAAAATGATAATGCTTTCATTAGGGTAGTTGAGAAATAATATTTTCACTAAACTTTTGAATCACTCTCCGCCTGCTGAAGACCTAGGGTATAACTTCCTCATATCTTATGTCATCTATTTCTTCTATAATCTCAGTCCCAGGCTCACCGCCTGTGTAAAACTCACTCTTCCTGTTGGGTCTCTCTTTTACTCTCATGCTACAACCACAATTGCAGCACTTATGACACCAGATGTGTGGGGTTTTCCCACACCGAGCAATTCTCTGTGACACCAGCTGGGTGTCCTACCCTTCAATTCAGTTCTGACGCTAGAGTTAGCACAGACCCTGCAGGTGACAGGCTCAGTCCCACAAGACTGGCCCCCCCAACTTTAGATGCCAGTCTCAAGTGATAGTTCCCCAGTTTACCTGTAACTCTGTCTGACTTGGCTACAAAGTGAAGGTTCCCATGAGCATCCCTCCTTGGATTCGACTCTGCTAGAACAGCTCACAGGACACAGGCAAACACGTTTACCGGTTTATTATATAATAAAGAATACAGCCAGATGAGAAGATACGTAAGTTGAGGTCTGGAGGGGTCCTGAGCTTAGGAGTTTCTGTTCCCTTTGAGTTGGGGGTGCACCACCCTCCTGGCACATGGACTTGTGCATTAACCCAGAAGCTCTGTGAACCCCAAACATTTGGGATTTTTAGCGAGGCACCCTCATGTAGGCATGATGGGTCATTAACTCCACTTCCAGCCCATCTCCCCTCTCTGGAGAATGAGGGTGGGGCTGAAAATTCTAGGCTTCTCATCATGTCTTGGTCTTTCTGGCAACAAGCCTCTCCTTCAGGAACCCACCAAGAGTCATCCTATTAGAACAAAAGACGCTCCTATCACTCAGGAAATTCCAAGGGATTTAGGAACCCTGTGTCAGGAACCAGGGTCGAGGACCAAACATCAGAACAAAAGAAGCTCCTACGCTCCTAGTGCTTTTATTAAGAAATTACAAGGGTTTTAGGAGCTCTGTGCCAGGAATAGGGGGCAGAGACCGATACATTTATTTTCTATTATTTCACACTCCCCTAAACAATACTAGCATGATATTAAAAATAATCCAATTTATTGAATATTCTAGATTATTATTCCGATTTCTCACTTACATTGCTTTATTTTCCTGGTTGCTACACTTTAATTTCACACATGAATTCAAACTAATTAGTGTATGAGAAGAGTATTATGGCAGGTCTTTCACTGAAAGTTGTGAGTTTTTTTCTTTTTTTTTAAAGTGTGTAGTTTTATCAGTTTCAAGTACTGTAAATTGACCTGGGTTAGTATTAATTAATAAAAACCCTTGAGGGTCATTTTGTAATAGGAATGTTCTTTACTAAAGTAGTGACTATTTGTAGATAAATCAGTATGAAAAAAGATGCTTGGAAGTTGTCAGCTCACTTAAATAATTTAATTATTCCCTTGAAACCTGTGTAGTATAGTGAGAAGGCACCATCAATTTCTGATAACCTGGGGAAATAGGAGGAGGTGACATAGGTCACATTTACTTTAAGATAGTAATTAAACAAAACATGATGCAAAGTATATTTTTAAATGTAAATGTTTTTCATTAAAGCATTCATTGTTTTTACACATGTATTCACACATTCATTGTTCTATAGACATTATTCAAAAATATAAAACACCCTTTTTTTAATTTCATTTATTCAATAAACTATGCATGATTCATGCAAAATGATCCTTAGTTTCAAGCCTTTTTCAGTGATTTCCTCCTCCTAAGTATGAACTTACACAATGATAGAGCAACAAAATTAGCTGCTTTGACACCTACTGTTGAAGAAAGCAAAAATATTTATTGCAGTGCAGGGGTAGGTACAAGATTTCTAACCAGAATCTACCAAGAGCTGCAGGAAGTATTCATACCCTGAGCTAAATAGCCCCAGTCAGTATTCTTGTTAAGTGAAGTTTCATTTGTAAAACACCTTTTAAAACACAAGTACAAGGAGTTCCTGGGCAGTCCAGTGGTTAGGATTCGGTGCTTTCACTGCCGAGGCCTGGGTTTGATCCCTGGTCGCGGAACTAAGATCCTGCAGGCCGCTTGGCCAAATAAATAAATAAATAAAAATAAAACACAAGTACAATAGTTTGAAAAGCAAAATATTTTTTAAAATTTCATAAATTGCTTGACACAGAAATAGCCATGCTTCTAATAGTTAGAATAGTTTGCTATCTGTTTTGAGCTGAGCTCTGTTTTTATAAGAGGAGAATGAAGTTGGTCACTGAACACACCATCCTCTTTGCTCCCTAATAGTCCAGCAGACATCCAGGGTCCTTGACCTGGGGGTAGGTGACACTATCTACACTTGGGCTTTGAAAGGGTTCGTGAACTCCACAAAATTGTATGTGGGAAAAAAATGTATACACATATATGCAAATACACTTGGGGGAGAAGAATGGGTTCATAGTTTTCAAAAGATCCTAAAACTAATAACTATAGGAAAGCAAGGACCTTTGTACGTCATGGGGCAGGGCTCCGTAAGACACTGGGAGAGCGTGAGGGCCAAGTCAGAAGAATCTGTTTTGGTTAATTGGGGAGGCCTCATGACAGAATTGTGCCTCCTGGCTCTAAATCCCTGCAGCCTGGTCATGGCTGTGCCCTGTAAACCTGGCCCCTCCCGGGGGCTACGTCTCCGCATTGCTAAGGAATATCTGAGATGAGTAGTAGCTGGGTAACTCTGCCGAAGGTCCGAATTTAATCTGTAGTTTTAGGGTGAATTGGGAGGATGCCGGTGTGATGAGAGCTGCATGTTTGTTTCATAGCTAACGTTTAGAATTTTATAGCAGGAATGAGCTGAAGACCTTTAATCCAGCCACTCGTGTTTTAAGTGAAAAAACGAGATTGAAGAGGTGAAGTAATGTTCTCAGAGCTCCTAGGTCTCCTGGTTCTCGGTCCACAGCAGTCTTCCTATGCACTAATATTTCTTTTGATACGTGGTAGATCAGCTTTTTAAAAAAGTAATTCTGACGCACAATCATCTGTTTCTGGTAAAAAGTTAGGTAGCTCAGTCCTTCTTGAAGAAGAATGTCTGCGTGAGCTAGATTACTCAACATGTTCCAGTCTCGAAAACATCCCCTCCCACCACTTGGAAGTGTTCAGATGCTAGAAAGGATGTTCCAGAAGGCCAGCTGTGACTAAAAGCTGAACAGAGGCTGCTTCCTCTAAAAAAAAATGAGATCATATCAAGCTGGGCAAATCTGAGAGCCAGCTAAGGCATTGAACCTTCCTAAATGTCAAAATTGTGAAGGTATTTTTAAAACATTGCGACTCTTACTGATTTAACAGCTGAGAGAAGATGAAAGCAGTGGAAAAGCCCAAAGAACTTTGGAGTTTAGATAAATCTGTATGTGCTTGGAAGCTCTTTGTTCAATGTGGAATTGCCTGAGCTTTATGGGCTGAATTGTGAGCCCCCAAATTCATGTGTTGAAATCCTAACCTCCAGTCTCCCAGGATGACTGTATTTGGAGATAGGATCTTTAAAGAAGTAATTAAGTTAACGATGAGGCCATTAGCCAATATGACCGGTGTCCTCAGAAGATGAGGAAATTAGGACACGGACACACAGAGCGGAAGTGTGAGGACACAGCGAGAAGATGGCCACGTACCACTCAAGGAGAGGGGCCTCAGAAGGAACTAACCCTGCAACACCTTGATCTTGGGCTTCTAGCCTCCAGAACTGGGAACCCTTCCCAGTTTGTGGTACTTTGTTAGGGCAGCCCTGGCAAACTAATACAACATGCAAAAGTCATTTTGCATGAGAAAACTCATTTCTTTTTCTAATTACATAAAAATCTTCTTTACGAAGCCTTGGTAAGTGCACAATGCAATCCTCCCTTGGGTTCTGTTCCAGAGCCTTCTGGACCTGGTTCCCAGGCAAGCCTTGTGCACCCCTGGCCTCTCTGATGGCTTCTGCCATTCTCTCTGAGTGTGGAGTGCAGAGAGAGTTTTTCAGATACTGGAGCTTAACTCCAAAAGGCACTAAAACAAAGGTCTTTGCACACCTCCTATGATCGCCAGGGTTCTGTGGCCCCTCACCATTCCGATAACCCTACTTGGTGTTCCGCTGCAGGGATTTGCGGGGGACAGGGGGTGGGGAGCTCCCTCACTTGGTGAGTCTGGAGGGGCCGGAGGGAGGAGCACAGAGATGGGCTTCGTTCGGTGCCCTTTCTGAAGCACGCGGGGTGGTAGTTCTTGTGCTCAGTGAGGGGCTAGACTTGGAGACCTGTGAGCCCCAATGAACTTTCCTCCCTTGCTCTGGCCAGACCTGGGTCACCCCACTTCCCCTCAGCTCTCAGCGTCCAGAGCGGCCCCCTTAGCTGGCCCTGACAGCCCTGCAGGGAGCTCTGGGTGTGGGGAAGGGTCTTTCCTCTGACCACATACCCTGCAGCCTCTCAGGGCTGGTGGGGCAGGAGCCCAGTCCCAGTTGATTCGCATGAAATGTTAATAAAGGTGTTTAGCCCTAAGGATGGGGTAGAGAAGCCAACCTTCATGAAAGTGTATATTACAGTCTAATAACAGGCATTACTTTTTGAGCACTTACTGTATACCGGCCTGCAGATAAATTCTCCCTTCATCCTTCCAGCAACTCTCCATGGTGGCTATTATTATACCCATTTTCCAGAAAAAGACACAAGCTCAGGTGAGAACATTGAGGCACAAAGAGGTGAAATAACTTTGCTAGGTTTTCACAAGCTAGCAAGTAGCAGAGCCAGGAATTCCATACAGTAAAACTTTATTCAGGGGACTTCCCTGGTGGCGCAGTGGTTAAGAACCCGCCTGCCAATGTAGGGGACATGGGCTCGAGCCCTGGTCCGGGAAGATCCCACATGCCGCGGAGCAACTAAGCCCATGAGCCACAACTCCTGAGCCCGCGTGCCACAACTACTGAAGCCCACGCGCCTAGAGCCCGTGCTCCGCAACAAGAGAAGCTACTACAATGAGAAGCCCGCGCACTGCAACAAAGAGTAGCCCCCACTCACCGCAATTAGAGAAAGCCTGCACACAGCAATGAAGACCCAACGCAGGCAAAAAAACCCAACAAACTTTATTTAGGACCCACCACGTGCCTGGTATAATGTCAAGTGCGAGAACTACAAAGATAAGGAAAAACCCAGACCCTTCTCAACACAAAGTCATTGTTTAGTGAGGGAAAATGGTAAAGCAATTATTACAATATGATGGGCAGAGCGTTCTCATTCAGTTATGCTGATGATGAGAGCACAGAGGGGAGGGGTCTTGAATGCAAGAAAGTTAAAGCCAAGTTTTGAAGAGGTGATGGCAGAACTGAGTTTTGAAAGCTGAGGAGTAAAAAAAAAAAAAGAAAGCTGAGGAGTAACTGGCCAGGCATAGAAAGAGATCAAGCACAGTTTAGGGTAAAAGCTAAGAATATGACTTTGGAGTCCGGCTCCCAGTTGGATCCGGGTCCAGTACCTAATAGCTGAATGACCTCGAGCGAGTTTCTCAACATCTCTTAGCCTCATTTTTATCATCTTTAAGATGGAAATAATAATAACCATTTCATACTGTTGTTTTGAGGATCAAATGAAATAATGCACATTACCTGAAAAAAAATAGGTGCTCAATAAATCATAAAGGGTTTCCATAAAGGACTGTTATCAGGGAATGGCAGGGGATGAGGGATGAGGCTAGAGAGGCAGCAGGGTCCAGATGATGCAGGGCCTGTGTGCTAAGTGAAAGGAGCTGGGCCTTCATCCTGTGGGCAATAGGGAGCTGTTGAAAGTTCTAAGCAGGAGACTAGCATGATCAGATTTATGTCTTAACAAAATCACTCTGGCAGCACAAGGGAGAATGATATTGAGGGAAAGATGGGGCGATGCATTGATCCTGTGAGGAGTGATTTAGGGAGGGTCTGGATTAAGCAGGGAGGGTGGAGAATGGATGCCAGAGATATTTGATGGTAGGATCGCCAGGTCTGCTAAGTAGAGCGGGTGCAAAGAGCGAGGGGGCAGGATGTGTGGTGGAAGAAGAGTAGACACCCACATGCTGGGGATGATGGGCTTAAAAATCAGGAGGATGTGCTGTGCAGGGTGTGGGGATCCAAGCAGCATCAGCATCAGGATGGGAAGAAAGCAGTTTCTCCCTTGGACTGGAGAGTGAGAAGGAGGTGAGCTTAGGGAAATAGTCGGAGACCCATTTAAGTGAAGGTTGAAGAGTAGCCCAAGAGATGGGAGGAGAACCAGGAATATGAATGCCTAAGCCAAGGAAAGAGAGTTTTCAGAAGGGAAGGGTCCATATTATCACAGACTGCTGCAAAGTCAAGTAAGAAAAGGATTGCTTGGATTTAGCAAAAAGGGAAGTGCTGTGGCGGTTCAGTTAGAGGGAACGGAGGAAGTCGTTTGGAGAAACGAGATAGGTGGCAGATAGAGGAGGACACGTGGGTACAGTTTTATATATGTATTTATTATAGTTAGTTGATTATTGTCATTAATCATTAATTGAAAGAGACCTGCACATGGTCAAGTACCAGTGGGGGAAGCGCCAGCAGAGGAGAGACTGACATACAGGACAGAGACGATTAGTAACTTCAGCAGCACTTCTGCTGTCGACTTGCTCTTTGTCTTGGGTCACTACCCTCCGCGCTGCGTGGGCTGTCTGCTCCCTGCTACCAGAAGAATCTTCTCAACAGCAGACCAGTTCCTGACACTGGTCAGTTTAAGATTTTCTTGGTCCTGTCTCACCTCCCATAACTGTTCTACTTACACCAGGATCTCTCATACTTCTGGACCTTTGCACAGATAGCTCCCTTTGCTGAGGGCTAATTCCCTCTTTGGCCCATTAACTCTTAGATGTCTTTCAAGATTAAGCTCAAGTATCCCTCTTGGGATACCCTCTTGGTCTCAGTGAGGCGTCTCTCCTGTGGATTTCTGCAGCCTCTTCTGCTCCCAACTCTCTCAGCTCCCATCATGTATAATTATAAATCTCTCTATTTCTCTTTTAAAAGCTGTGACTCCTTTGAGGTCAGGGACTAAAGTTCGTGTCTACATGTCCTCGACCAAACTCAGTGCCTGATGATTTATGAATGAAGAAGACACAGACCATACTTCTTGAGACTCATACCAACAATAGAGAAACACAAAGCCTGTAACGGTGCGGTGTGTGCAGTGCTTTGGGAACTCTTCTTAGAAGACTTGAGAAAGTTTTGGCTGGGTCATAAAGGATATGCTCATTAGGTGGAGAAGGTCATCTTAAACAGAGTGAACAGGGTGTTTGTATGCTGTGGACATTTCCACTTCCTAGGTTATTCAGGCCAACCTTCCCACTGAGGGCAACTAAAATGCTAGCTGACATCTAATAAAGCATTTTGAAAACACTAAAGACCTAACAAAGATAGCAAAACATTCCCAGGCCATGATTTAGAAGACAGACTCAGAGGTGGTAAATAAATTTTTTTAAAAAATTGAGATATACTTGACATATAGCATGATATTAGTTTCAGGTGTACAACACAATGATCCTATATATGTGTATATAATATCGTGAAATGATGACCACAGTAAGTGTAGTTAATAGTTAACATCCATCACCACATATGGTTATTCCAAATCTTGGCTGTTGTAAATAATGCTGCAATGAACATGGAGGTGCAGATATCTTTTTGAGTTAGTGTTTTCTTTTTCATTTTTCAGATGAAGACCCAGAAGTGGAATTGCTAGATCATACAGTGGTTTTATTTTTAAATTTTTGAGGAACCACCGTACTGTTTTCCATAGTGGCTGCGCTAATTTACGTTCCCAAAAACAGTGCACAAGGGTTCCCTTTTCTCCACATCCTTGCCAACACTAGTTATCTCTGCCTTTTTTGATAATAGCTATTCTAAGAGGTATCAGGTGATATCTCATTGTGGTTTTGATTTGCATTTTCCTGATGATTAGTAATGTTGAGAACTTTTTCATGTACCCATTGGCCATTTGTTGTCTTGTTTGGAGAAATGTCTGTTCAGGTCCTTTGCCCATTTTTTGATCAGATTATTTGTTTGTTTTTTGCAGTTGAGTTGTATGAGTACTTTATATATTTCGAGTATTAACCCCTTATCAGATATATGACTTGCAAATATTTTCTTCCATTCCATAGGTTGCCTTTTCATTTTGTTGATGATTTCCTTTGCTGTGCAGAGCTTTTTACTTTGATGTAGTCTTACTTGTTTATTTTTGCTTTTCTTGCCTTTGCTTTTGGTGTGTGAATGAACCCTTAAAACTGCTTTTGCCCTGAAGGTATTTACCAGCTCAGCAGGGAACTGTTATGAAACTGAATTACAGTTTTGCTTACCTCATGGCTCGAGAGGGACAGAAGTGAAAGTCCAAGGGACATCTAAGGTGAGAGAAAAGAAAAAGCCAACTATCCCTAACCCAACACACTTTTGGATTCAGGGTAAGGTTAGACCAGATGTAAACCTGTGTTCTTTTGGCACAGGGAAAAGATTCCGGTGAGATAGTAAACCAAACCTAGCCTCCCCGAGGAATAGTAGACTAAATCTGCATTCCAGAGGTGGTATAAGAAAACTCAAGCAGGGAATTTAGCTGAAAGTGGTTCTGGTTTTGATAGTGCCCCAGACATCTGGCAAAAGGGAATGTCCCATTGGAAAGATGGGAGAGATCCAATTTCTCTGCATTCTTTCCAGTATTTGCTATTGTTAGTATTTTTCATTTTAGTTGTTCTAATAGATGTGTGTTATTTGTAATTATTGTGTACATGATTGTAATTTTTGTATGTTGATCTTGTATCCTGAGACCTTGTTGAACTCACTTGTTAGTTCTAGAAGTTTTTTTTTTTTTAATTGTTGTTTTCTGAGGGTTTGTCTTTTGGTAAACAATCATATCATCTGAAAATAGGGACAGTTTAATTTCTTCCTTTTCAATCTGTATGCTTTTAATTTCCTTTTCTTGCCTTATTGCTTTGGTTATGTCTTCCAGTATATTGAATAAGAGTGGTGAGAGCAGAAATCTTTGCTTCGTTCCCAGTATTAGGAGGAAAGCATTCAGGCTTTCACCACTAAGTATAATGTTCACTGTAGGTTTTTAGTAGATGTTCCTTATTGGGTTGAAGAAGTTCCCTTCTAGTCCAAGTTAGCTGAGAGTTTTTCTCACAAATGGATGTTGAATTTTGTCAAACGCTTTTCTATATCAGTTGATATGATCGTATGGCTTTTCTTCTTTAGCCTGTTAATATGGTGGATTACATTTAAATTTTTTTTAAATTAAGGTAGAGTTGATTTACAATGTTGTGTTAATTTCTGCTGTACAGCAAAGTGATTCAGTTATACATATATATACATTCTTTTTAAAATATTCTTTTCCATTATGGTTTATCATAGGATATTGAATATAATTCTCTGTGCTATACAGTAAGACCTTGTTGTTTATCCATTCTATATATAAAAGCTTACATCTGCTAACCCCAACCTCCCACTCCATCCCTCCTCCAACCCCCTCCCCCTTGGCAAGCTCCAGTCTGTTCTCTATGTCCGTGATTCTGTTTCTGTTTCATATATAGGTTTATTTGTGTCATATTTTAGATTCCACATATATATGATATCATATGGTTTTTGTCTTTCTCCTTCTGACTTACTTCAATTAGTATGATAATCTCTAGTTGCATGGTTTTTGAATATTGAACCAACCTTGCATTTTGGGAATTAACCCTACATTGGTTGTGATGTAAAATTGTTCTTATATAGCACTGGATTCAATCTGCTAGTATTCTGTTGAAGATTTTACATCTGTGTTTATGGGGAATATATGTCTCTAGTGTTTGGTTTTGCTGTCATGGTAATACTGGCCTCATAATATAAGGTAGAAGGTGCTCCTTCTTCTATTTTCTGGAGATTGTGTATAATTGGTGTTAGTATTTCTTTAAATATGGGTAGAATTCTCCAGTGAAACTATCTGTGTATGTTGAATGCAGCAGGTCTGTTTTACTCATTTCTCACTTGTCTCTGTATCCATGGTGATGACCCTTGGTCAAACTCTGAGAACTACATTTCTGGAATGTTCACATAGCAATGGGTAGATGTTATTCTATATGCCCCAAGTAGTGGGTTGAGGAGAACTAGGCTGTCAGCATGTTTAAAGTAAATGTAATGATTCATGATGTGCCCCTGGTGCCTGGTTTGGGGCCATGGTTGGTCACATGGCAGGTATGTGACCAACTCCCTTTAAGAATGTTGGATTCCGGACTTCCCTGGTGGCGCAGTAGTTAAGAATCCACCTGCCAATGCAGGGGACATGGGTTCAAGCCCTGGTCTGGGAAGATTCCACATGCTGCAGAGCAACTAAGCCCATGCACCACAACTACTGAGCCTGTGCTCTAGAGCCCGCGAGCCACAACTACTGAAGCCCACATGCCTAGAGTCCGTGCTCTGCAAGAGAAGCCACCACAATGAGAAGCCTGTGCACCACAACAAAGAGTAGCCCCCACTCACCACAACTAGAGAAAGCCCATGTGCAGCAATGAAGACCCAATGCAGCCAAAAATAAATAAATAAGTAAATAAATTAATTAAAAAAAAAACATGTTGGATTCCAAGACTCAAGTAGAATTTCCTAGGCAAGGACATCTCACATATGTCCCTGCAGTTCGCACGTGGAGAAGGTGTGTCTCTGCTATCCCTGTAGAGAGATAAGAAAGTATGCATTTGATCCCTCCAGCTTTTGCCTATGAGTATCTGTTTCCTGCTGCTCCTGCACTGCATCCTTTGCTGTAATAAATCTTAACCTTGAGTATAACTTTATATGGAGTCCTGTGAGTCTTTTCAGTGAATCACCAAACTAGTTGTGGGGCCACTGAGATAGGAAGTTGTTTTTTTGAAACTACAAATCAATTTTTTTTTTTTTGCGGTACGCGGGCCTCTCACTGTTGCGGCCTCTCCCATTGCGGAGCACAGGCTCCGGAAGCGCAGGCTCAGCGGCCATGGCTCACGGGCCCAGCCGCTTCGCGGCATGTGGGATCTTCCCGGACCGGGGCACGAACCCGTGTCCCCTGCATCGGCAGGCGGACTCTCAACCACTGCGCCACCAGGGAAGCTCAAATCAATTTTTTATATTATCTGTTTCATATTGAGTGAGTTTAGGTAGTTTGTGGTTTTCAAGGTATTGGTTAATTTCATCCAAGTTGTTGAATTTATATGGGTAGAGTTGTTTATAGTGTGCCCTTATTGTCCATTTATGTTCTACAGAGCCTGTAGTGATAGCCAATATTTTATTCTTTTTGGTTTCAAAGCACGTTTATGGAAAAATTACCTGACTGGAATTCTAACTATAACCCTATGTGGCAGTCAAGACAAGTGGTATTATTTACATTGAGTTGAGAAAGAAACATACTTTTTCAAAAAAACTGAAGCGTAGTTGACATACAATATTATGTTAGTTTCAGGTGTAAAACATAATGATTCAACATTTAAATATATTAAATAAAAAATGATCACCATGATAAGTCTAGTAACCGTCTGTCACCATACAGTTATTGTAGTATTATTGATTATATTCCTTATGCTATACATTACCTCCCTGTGACTTATTTTAAAACTGGAAGTTGGTATCTCTTAATCCCCGTCACCTATTTTGCCCAACCCTCTAAACTCCTCTCCTCTGACAACCGCCAGTTTGTTTCCTGTATCTATGAGTCTGTTTCTGTAGGAAGACTACATGTATAGGGAATTGCAGAGCTGATATTAGAGCCCAGGGTTCCTGACTCCAAGCTTCTCTGTTGATAATAAGGTCCCAGATATCACTCCTAAGTAGTTCTGTTTCATTCTATACCTATCTCTCAGCTCTTAACTGGCTGTTTTATTCTCCACCTAACCTTCCATGTCATGCTTGTTTTTGTTTTTGTTTTTTTAAAGCAAATCCTTTCTTAGAGATCTATTGCTTATTCTTCTCCAGACCTTCTTATTCCTGGCCTCTCTCCTTTCTCTAGGTCAAATCATACTTGCTTTTTTGGAGACTCCAGCATAATAAAGTCTAACCCAGTGGTTCTCAACAGGAGGAAATTTTGTCCCCCAAGAGACATTGGGCAATGTCTGGAGACATTCTTTTTTTTTTTTTAATTACTTTATTTTATTTCTTTTGGCTGTGTTGGGTCTTTGTTGCTGTGTGTGGGCTTTCTCTAGTTGTGGGGAACGGGGGCTACTCTTCATTGCAGTGCACGGGCTTCTCATTGCAGTGGCTTCTCTTGCGGAGCCTGGACTCTAGGTGTGTGGGCTTCAGTAGTTGTGGCTCGTGGGCTCTAGAGCACAGGCTCAGTAGTTGTGGCGCATGGGCTTAGCTGCTCCGCGGCATGTGATATCTTCCCAGACCGGGGCTCGAACCCATGTCCCCTGCATTGGCAGGCGGATTCTTAACTATTGTGCCACCAGGGAAGCCCCTGGAGACATTCTTGACTGTCACACTGGGGGTGGTTACTGGCATTTAGTGGGAAGAGGCCAGGGATGCTGGTAAATATCCTACCGTGCACAGGACAGCCTTGCACAACAGGGAATTATCCAGCCACAGTGTCAGCAGCGCCGAGGTTAAGCAGCCCTACTTTAAGCCTATGCCTCAGGAGACCTTGTCTGACTCCTGACCAGCTCTTTGAGGCGGCACAGCTGTGCCAGGCCATCAAGGCTGTATTGCTTCGAATTTGTGGTGAATGACTTGACAATCCATGGCTTTGTGGGCTACATGGAGGGGAGTGGCTTCCTGCCACACAACCACAAGATAGGGCTTTGGACCTCTTGGACTTCCACTTAGAATTCCACGGATACTGAATTACATTTGCCAGTATCTCGGTGTGGGACGTCAAACCCAACAGCCTGGGTGGGTCACCGCCTCACCCACACTTACAGCGTGTGCTGGTCTGAGGCTTCAGTGGAGTGTTGGAGTAACAGGTGTTGTGGTGATGCTGGTGGTGGTTTTTTTCCCCAAACCTTGGAAATCTATTGGTTTTCCAGCATCAGCTCCATGGTGCTTATGTTCTTACTGGTGGGTCTGTGGCTGTGATTCTCATGTGTGTGCTTTGGAAATGACCCAGTTCAGTACACCTTGGATGAGATGATGGTTGACCAGGGTGACAATGGCTGGAAAACTACCCGTACAGATGTCTTCCACTTTCCTCCATACTCTGGTCTGCTCTGTGCTGCGCTTGGCGTGGGTGCCCAGAAATGTGGGACATTGATTTCCTGGCCTTGGCGCTGGTGAAGTGATGAGAATTATCAGGAATTTCTCTCAAGGGGTAGATCTAAGTAGGCAGTTTGTTCAGAAGAGGTTTGTGGATCTTCTCTTCTATCCAAGGTGAGGGGCAGACGTAAGGGGGAGACCTAAGACCTAAGGAGCTTTCGCGATGATGCTTATATTTTATTGTAGGTTTTCTGGACAACAGACGGGGGAGAATGTTTTGCTGGAGGCCCTGGGTCTGGAAGAAACTGGGCTAATTCCTCTGACATTGCTAGAACGGGGATAGGTGGGACCTAACACAGACTTTCCGCTACTACCCCGCAGGCATTATTACCATGGCGCTCCGTGGCGTGTTGTGTGCATCCTTGTGGGGCCATTAACTTGGCACCGTCTTGTATGCCGCAACCTGCTGCTTCTCTGGCTACGTGTTCAGCCACTTCTTTCGGCAGATCGGAGGTGAACACTGGGTGAGGGACATCATTCTCACCACCAGTCTCTTCTGACGAGGACTTCCATTTCCCTGGTAGGCAGGCCTGGGCTTAGGAACTTAGAAACGTCATGCAACCTGGAATGGAGTTAGTGTGAGGTTTCCTGCCTGGACCCTCACGTGCCTGCTTGCTCGTCCTAGATTCACCAGTTCACAGCCATTCAGTGTTTTATTCTTGATATCGGCAATTTGTGTCTTCCTTTTCTTTTTTCAGTCTTACTAGAGGTTTATTGGTCTTTGAAAGAGCCAGTTTTTTTTGTTGTTTTTTTTAAGAACCAGTTTTTTGTTTGGTTAAATGCCTTTCTGTTGTTTTTATCTTTTTCACTTCATTAATTTTGGCTCTTCATTATTTCCTTCCTTCTGTTTGTTTCAGGCTTATTTTTCTTTTCCCTTCCCTCTCCTCCCCTCCCCTCCCCTCCCCTCCCTTCCCCTCCCCTCCCCTCCCTTCCCCTCCACCCTCCCCCTCCCTTCCCCTCTCCCCTCCCCCTCCCTTCCCCTCCCCTCCCCTCCCCTTCCCCTTCCCCTCCCCTCCCCTCCCCTCCCCTGCCCTCCCCTTCCCCTCTCCTCCCCTCCCCTGCCCTCCTTTCCCTTCCCCTCCCCTCCCCTGCCCTCCCCTTCCCCTCTCCTCCCCTCCCCTGCCCTCCTTTCCCTTCCCCTCCCCTCCCCTCCCTTCCCCTTCCCCTCCCCTCCCCTCCCTTCCCCTTCCCTCCCCTCCGCCTCCCCTCCCCTCCCTTTCCCTCCACCCTCCCCTCCCTTCCCCTCTCCCCTCCCCCTCCCTTCCCCTCCCCTCCCCTCCCCTTCCCCTTCCCCTCCCCTCCCCTCCCCTCCCCTCCCCTGCCCTCCCCTTCCCCTCCCCTCCCCTCCCCTGCCCTCCCCTTCCCCTCCCCTCCCCTCCCTTCCCCTCCCCTCCCCTCCCCTCCCTCCCCTCCCTTCCCCTCCCCTCCCCTCCCCTCCCTCCCCTCCCCTCCCCTCCCCTCCCTTCCCTTCCCCTCCCCTCCCCTCCCCCTCCCTTCTCTTCCTCCCTCCCTCCCTCCTTCTCTTCCTTCCTTCTTTCCTTCCTCCCTCCCTCCCTCCTTTCCTTTCTTTCTTTCCCACATCATGCAGCTTGCAGGATCTTAGTTCCGCGACCAGGGATTGAACCTGGGCCCCTGGGCAGTGGAAGTGTAGAGTCCTAACCACTGGACTGCCAGGGAAGTCCCCTTATTTTACTTTTCTTTTTCTCGTTTCTTATGGTGGTCGCTTAAATTATTGATTTGAGATCTTTTCGTGAACATTTAGTGTTACCAGTTTCCCTCTCAGACTGCTTTAGCTGTGTCCCACAAATTTTGATACCTACAGGTAATACATTGTTTCTTTTAAGAAATAACCTAGCTATTTTGAAGACTTTTTTCTGATTCTTGGTATTACGAGTGACTTTCTATTGTATCCTGGACAATTGGGGTATCATGAGACTCTGAATCTCATTTAAATCTTCTATCTTAGTGGGCTCTGCTGACACCATACTGGTGAAGCAAAGTGGACGCTGCCTGATTATCACCGGGTAGAGATGAAAGCTTAGGCTCCCCACTAATGGCACGGTGGGGAGGGGAGGAGCACCCCATCAGTACCAAGCGAGGGGGGGTCTAGACTCACACTCCTTCTCTGTTTGTTCCGGGGTGGGGTGGGGTTTTTTCCCATGGTGGTGGTCTGCAGTAGGGCGGACATTGTCAAAGTAAGTTTGTCTTGATAGGCTGCTCCTTTCCTGGTTCTTTAGTTAGAGAGAGCAGGCTTTGATTGGGGCTTTCTTTTTCTGTACATATTGGCTTTTCTGGGTTGCAGGCTTCTTCTGTGCTAGTCCAGGATATGTAGGGAGCAAAAAGAAAATCTGGTAACTCATTGCTGTGTCATCACTTGAGTTTCAAAGTTCCTAGATAGTCGCCTTCTTCTCTCTACCTTTCAGACTCTTCCTATAACGTTATGCATTATGTCCAGGGTTTTAGCTGTACTTAGTGGGAGGGATAGAGGAAACTGTGTCTATGTCATCTTGTCTGTAACCATCATTGACCTCTTTTAATACTTTTAGGTTATTTTAAAATAAACTTTTAATTTTAGAATAGTTTTAGGTTTACAGAAAAGTTGCAAAGATAGAGAATTCCCATATACCCCATACCTAGTTTCTCCTATTACTAACATTTTATGGTGCATTTGTCATATTCATGAACCAATACTAATATATTATTAAAGTTTATACTTCATCTAGTTTTCCTTAGTTTTTACCCAGTGTTCTGAGATGCCATCCAGAATACAACATTACATTTTGTCATGTTTCTCACACTCTTCTTGGATATGACAGTTTCTGACTTCCCTTGTTTTTGATGACCTTGACAGTTTGAGGACTCAGGCATTTTGTAGAACGTCCCTCAGCTGGGATCTGTCTGATGTTTTTCTCATGATGAGACTCGGGTTATGGGTTTGGGGGATAAAGACCACAGACAGAGGCGAAGTGCTGCTGTCATCACATCATATCAAGGGTACCTACTATCAACATGTCTAATCACCGGTGATGTTGACCGTCAGTCACCTGGCTGAGGCAGTGTTTGTCAGTCTTCTCCACTGTGAAGTTCTCCCCTCCTCCTATTTCCATATTATGCTTTTTGGAAGGAAGTCACTATGCGCAGCCATTATAATATCATTTTTTACACTTACATCAGATCTTGTTTTCCTCTTACAAATTCTGACTTATTAGAGGCATTAATTTTGACTGGGTCTGGACTTCCCTGGTGGTGCAGTGGTTAGGAATCCGCCTGCCAATGCAGGGGACATGTGTTCGATCCCTGGTCCAGGAAGAGCAACTAAGCCCATGCACCACAACTACTGAGCTGCGTGCTGCAACTCCTGAAGCCTGTGCGCTTAGAGCCCATGCTCCGCAACAAGAGAAGCCACCGCAGTGAGAAGCCTGCACACTGCAACGAAGAGTAGCCCCCGCTCGCCACAACTAGAGGAAGCCCATGTGCAGCAACGAAGATCCAACGTAGCCAAAAAAAAAAAAAATTTTACTGGGTCCATATTTTTCCAAACATTTCATTTTAATATTCATTACACCAATATCAAGCATTTACACAGAAAAGATGAAAAAAATAAAGGCATGATTTGAAAGACTAGTTCTCTTAATACTTCTGGGCACTCAAAACTAATGTCCTAAGCAAGTCTTTAAATACTGTAATAGCCATTTTTAGGAAAAACCTAAAACCACATGCAGCCATAAGACCAGTGGAATTATTCTGAATGCTTCTGTTTGTCTCAAGGAAAGTTATCAGAAGAAATAGAGCCATTTCAGTTTTCTTTGGAAAGCTTATTTTAAGAAGAGTCTTGGATCTTACATATAATTTCCTCATGACTCTCCGAAATTCCAAAAAGGGAAGCACAATTGTTAATGTTATATTTGTCCTTTTGTCATAGGTGGGGCTATTTTTAGACTAGATAGAATGGTCTGTGCTTTATGTAGACTTCACAGTACATTGAGGCCTGCAGAAGAATCATCTTGAGTCCACACGTGGCCATGTAATAGGACTTGAAACATAATGTTACCCTTTTATATGACTAAAGACCATCCGAAGTTTTCTGTTTGGGCTTTCATGACCTATTTATTAGAACCATAACCTGTTTGATGCTGAGTTTCTGGATATGAGGAGTTATTAAGAGAAAATATGACTTTTTTACAAAACAGTTCCAGGAATACATTGTAGAGGAAAAGGATAAGTGCCTAAAATAAGAATCTTGTTAAAATGCCACCTGTGTTGAAGAACCTTTGTGCCATCCCTGACGTCATAATAAACAGAATATTTTGTGAGGCTGTTACGTTATTCTCCTTTCATCCTTTTCCGTTTGATTGAATGTCTTGGTCATACACACGACTGGCCACATTGACTCTCTCGAGGACAATGTTCCATCTCTGACTCTCACCAGCTCCAACTTACCCACCTTATTTTCACCCGTGAGCATTTTGAAAAAGTAGAGCCATGAGGGAAGTAACCTTATCAGATACTGAAACAACTTATAAAGTAAAATAATTAAGATAATGATGTATTGGTCGAGGTACAGACCGGTAAACAGAGATTCAAGAAAAGACCCAAATTCAAACAGAATTTAACACATGATAAAGGTAGCATTTCAAAACAGCTGGGCAAAGATAGTTATTCCCTAGACAGTGTTGCGAGGTGATGGGAGGTAGAAACCTGGATCTTGACCTAATTCTTTACATTGTATTGAATTCCACTTGGATCCAAGATTTAAACATAATAAAGTGAAACCATAAAGGTACTATTAAAAAGAGTTAGCATTTTAACAGTTCTGGAATGAGAAAAGTATAAAAATTATGCAAAATTCAGAAGCCATAAAATAAAAATGCAATAACCTCTGATTTAAACACACACATAAACTCAAAAAACAAATGCCACATTTGGAAGGCTATCCGTAACACATTTGACACACAAAGCGCTAACATTTTCAATGAGTGCAGACGTTTTGCAAAGGAAGAAAGGGAAAGACAAACAGAAAATAAAACAAGAGGCAGAAAACAGGAAAAGATGCCTAAGCTTACAATCAAATGTAAATCATTTCTCTTCCATTAGAATAAAAACAATGAAAATTCCGGAGATGAGAAATTTAAGGCCACCAGGACTGGGCACCTTCCTTAGGCTCACTGCCTTCTTTTGCACGTGGCCCTCCTGCATGTGCTCACAGGATGGCTGCTGCACCTCCAGGAATCATGACCAGGATCCAGCAGAAAGAAGGGGGCAGGTAGGGGAAAGGCAAAAGGTTTGTGCTTCAGAGTTCGCTCCCTGTCACAAGTTTTCTTGGAAGCCCAATTCTGATCCCATCTCATCTGCTAGAAGTGTCCTGGGGCTGCCTGGGAGGATGGGGAAGTGATTTTTAAAAACCTTTTCAAAGTAAAAAGTATACCACTTAGGGATTTTCACAAAGTGAACACACCCATCTGACCCGCACCCAGATCAAGAAACAGTGGGAACCACCTCCTTGCAACTGCCCACGTGCTCCTTTCCAGTCACTGGAGAAGGTGAGCATTTTTTTTTTTTTTTTTAAGGTGAGCATTTTTAATGGGTACCTTCTCACTGTGGCCAAAATCGGGTTAAGAAAGAAAAAGAGAATATCAGAAACCAGCAGTCTGTCACAACCATCGCTTTATATAGTCGCCCAAAGGCACTCTTATCATCAGTTTCCCCAAATCTTTCACTCTCAGTCCAAGAAATTTTATCTTAAGAGACAACAGTTGAAATTTACATTTTCTGTAATTTCATATTGCGAGCCTGGGACCAAGAACAACAATCTGGCCTGAACGGGAACTTTCTGCAGCCGTAGATTCATAGGCAGATGCATTGAGAAGGTACCTGTGAGACACTGATCAGGTCTGAGTTTCGAGAGGTCTGTAAATACAGAGACATTCTAGAGGACGATTAGGGACCCCGTCCCATGAATGGGATGAATATGGGAAAATCTGCAATTCTATACACATGTTTTTTAGAAGTGAGAAAACCCGCAAATAAGATAGATGTGGCTAACTCTTAGAACAGAATTCAGAATTTATTCAATATTACAGTATGCATATTGGAGAGAACATATTTGCTATGTACAGAGGCCACTTTTCTCAGGGCTCCCAGCCTACTGAACGTTCTAACATTCATCTTGGAGAGAATCCCTGTTTGCAGGAGGCATCTGGCAGCATTCCGACACCACACGGAATCCGCTAATTTGCATTCAGTAGAAACGCTACAAATGCGATAAATGTGAGGGCTTTCAGGAAAAGTCAAGCTCATTCAACGTCAGAGAATTCACACTGGAGAAAAACCATATTCACGTAATGGCTGTGAAAATGCTTTTAGACAGTGCTCAGAGCTAATTAGCCATCTGGGATTTCAGAGCGGATAGGAGCCCTGGGAGCAGGATGGATGAGGAAGAACCTTCAATCAGAGTTCTAGCCTCAGACAATGTCAGCTAATTCATTCGGGATGTGAGGCGGGCGTGTGTGAATGTGGAAAGCTGTCTAGGGGAAGCGTGGAGCATGCTGGACGTCAGTCAGATCATTCATGCTGGAGAGAAGCCTGTGAGTAAAACCAACGTGGAGCATCATTTGGGGATAGCGCAGCCCTTTCTCATCTTTGGAGAATTCACAGGAAACAAACACTCTCGTTGTAAAGATTGTGGGAGAGCTTTTAGTCAGTAATCAGGCTAATTCATTCGGGAGAAAAACCTTGATTGTGGAGACCGAGGAAAAGCCTTCAGTTCTTTTCCTTATTGGGTATCAGAGAATCCTTAGTGGTATATGGGGAAACTTTGCCGGGGTGGGGTGGGGTGGGGATTCAGGGTTTATTAAGTATCGCATTAAAGCATTAATTGCATTAAGAAGGGGTTTAAACTTTTTGCTTCTTCCACTGCAACCAAAGCTTTCCTTTCTGGCCCTGATTATCTCATAGAATTTTTTTTGTCTCTAATGACTTATCTTCCTTAAGGAAGTAAGGAAGATAAGCTTATAAGCTTGCTTTTGTAAGCTTAACTTCTAATTCTAGTAGGTATTCAGTACATTTCTGCTGAACGAATGAAGTAATGCAATAGGTAAACAGCAGAGTCGGCCTGGCTTGGGCCTTCGGGGGGTCACGTAGAGCGTGTAAGGACCGCGTCGAGGGGGTGAGGCTTCCTGGCAGGATCTGGAGGTTACAAATTCTGCTATGACTGCAACATATCTGTGTTCGGGCCCCGTTAACTCGAGGAAATTCTACGGGCCACATCTCTACTGCTGAAGACTATTTTGTGATGGGAAGAGGGGGTGGTGATTTTCCTCAAGTTCTGAATGTAATGGAATCATTCGTATTTGAAGGCTACATTAGGAGGATGCCAGTTCCTCTTTGTTTTGTATCTAAAACTAGACATTTAAAGAGGAGGGGCTACAGTTCTTGAGTTCAACTTCTCATTTCATGAGGGAAGGGTCAGGCACACTTTCTTGTGTTGAAGCAACACGAAAACCACATTGCTTGATGGAAGCTGGATCAGAAGAAGCTTCATCTGGTTCTTATCCACCGACTGTGTTCTCTCCTCCCAACCTGACTCCTCATCCCTAGCCTAGGGTTCTGAGTCTCCTAGGAGACATCCTTGCTCACCACTATATCCATTCCCCAGTTGAGGGAGAAGAGATTCAGGTCGTGTGCATTTGTGGCTCCTGGCTTTGCATAGAGAAGACAGGAAGAAAAGTTTGAGAAAAAAGGGACAGGTGGAGAAGGGACGAAGCATGGAGAAAGTGGGGAGTGGCCACAACTCATGGCACCTTATTCCTAAGAGGATATGCAATGTCACTAAGGCTGGCTGGAGAGTAACTAAAGGGCTTAGTTTTGCACCAGTGTAGTTCTAGCTGCCATACATTTCTTCCAGCTAGCACGTGGGGCTCATAAAATCCTGCTGCATGGGACTGGCCTCCTTCTCTAGAATTCATCCAACCCAACCCACCCCTTGCCCATTCCAACTTGCTGCTCCTTCCGTGTGCCTTCCGTGGCCCTTGCTTAGGCTCTGCATCCCAGGGACTCATACCCCCCTACCACTATCCCACTGATTTGTTCTAAAATTCATCATTCAGCCCCATTTTAGAAGATGACCCCCATTTTAGAAGACATGCCCATATGCCTGAACTTTCCTGAATCTTTCCTTCCTTGTCGGTGCCCCGTAGGCCCTGGGACTCGGAACTAAGTGCTAAAGTTGCTTGCCTATGTAGGCCGTGACCAATCTTGACTTGCATTTCCTACCACACAAGTAAGATTTCCAGTGTCTAAACTTGGGCTGATTTTCCATTTGGAGCTACACCAAGAGCCATGGGGCTGTAAGGAATTGATGACAGAGAGGTTCAGAGGAGTGCTGTACTGGTTAAGAATGGCAAAGGCTACGAAGAGCAGAATCAGCTTAGGAAGTAAAGACATTCAATTCAGCGACCAACAAGACTAGAAGTAGGTGGTTCCAGGATACGTACAGTGGCTCGACGGTATCATCAAGGACCCAGGCTTTTTTTGTCTGTCTACTCGGCCAACCTTGGTATGTTGGCTTTTCCCCTTGGTTTTGTTGCCTCCTGGTGTCAAGATGGCTGCTACAGCTCCAAGTATCACATCTCAAACATCCCTGTTCAAAGCAGGAAGATGGGACAGGCCTCTTCACTCTCTCTTCTTTAGTCAGAAAGCAAAATCTTCCCAGAAGGTCCCCCAGCCATTTCCCTGTAAGTTTTGTTGGCAGAACTAAGTCATGTGCCCACTTCTAAGCCAACAGACAGCAAAGGGAAGAAGTTACGAGCTTGCTGCAGTGCAACACATGGGTTGGGGAGCGGGGCAGGGCAGGCCTGGTGAGCCCGGGCAGCAGGGCGGCTCCAGGGCTGGCTCCTCTCTCTGCCTTTTTCACGGAGCCCCAGCTCTGCTCAGGTTATCCCCTCCTTTATCTTCTTCCACAAGAGGCTCATTCTTTCCCCAACTCTAATCGCGTTTTCTCCCTGTCACAGCTTGGTTTGCTTTTCTTCGGTCTCCAGTTTTCCTCCTCAGTGTAATTCTGGCCAGCACATGGCCCTACTTGCCCTCATGACATCGTGTCACACACTGCTGCCTATACGGTCTGATTTGGTGGTTCAAGTGTCGTAAAAGGGGAAACTGCCTGGCCTGACTGGCTTCCTCTACGTTTTTGAGTCGGGCAACTTCAAATGTTCTTGGCCAGCCTATAGAGATCCTGGTCCCCTGACCTGCCTGTGTGTGTGGTGTGGGGAGGGTGACAGAGAGGGGGGTCGTGTGATACAACACAGCCACCTGGCGGGGGGCTGAATGAGGCTGCTCCCCACAGGAGGGGCTGTGTGTGGGGGCGGGGGGCAGGTGTAATGGAGTGGAGAAGAGCAGAGACAGTGGGTTCCTGGAGCCCAGGGAAACAAGATAAGATCAGGCCACTCTACACAGAGAGACGCCACAAGGCAGAACACGGGGGCACCAGGCACAGGAGGGAAAAAGCCATTTTTGGACATTTCAGCCCCATTTTAGTGGATGCCATGTGGAGAAGAGGAGAGGAAACTGGCTGGCAGACAGAACCAAGGCCCTTGACTTACGGCCGCAGTTGAACCTGCCCAGCCGAATCCAGATGTTCGGGTCACCCTATTTAAGGTCCAGACATGGTGGAGCAGAAATAAGATGTTCCTGCTTTGCTCCGCCTGTTACCTGACTTACAGAATTGAGAGCATAAGTCACAGATTCCTGAGTCTGCCACCACCTGGAATCTCCCCAAACTCCTACCGCAGAAATTCCAGCGACTGCTAGTAGGAAGCCGGGCATTCTCATGAACATGGCTTTAATAGGGCTTGGAAGCATTTGGTACATTACTGGACTTGTATCTTAGAAACCCTTTTGTGGCTTTGACAGGCCACAGAAGAGACCGACTGGAGAAGCAGGACTAATTCAAGATGACCATGTAACGGACAGAAGATGGACCGGTGATTCCAGCAAAGGGAATTAAAAAGTCCGCAATGGGAAAACTAGAACTTTGAAGAGCATGGATAATGGGCAGACCTGGATTAGAACCTTTGCTCCTTAACTTCTTAGTTGCATGACCTTAGGCAAGTTATGTCACCTCTCCAGGAGATAGTTTCTTCATTTGTAATCTGAGGACAGAAACGTCCCATTTCAAGGGTTGCTGGGAGGGTTAAATGAGATGCTGCACGTGAGGCACTAAACGCACGCAAGTCACTGCTACAGTCAGAGCCTCTCACGCACCCGGGGAGTGGGGCTGAGCCCCAGCAGGGAGAGCCCGCTTGCCGGTCCCCATCCAAAGAGCTGGCTTGGCGGTTCTGACGGGGAGCTCCGCTGGGGCCCCTCGTGGTGGGGAGTGGCGCTGGGGGGTTATTTTACATACCATAAGGCACTTTACAGCTTTCCTTCTAGCTTCTTGAGCTCCTAGAAGCCTTTGGAACAGGCTTCGCCAGCTCCCCAGGAGTCAGAGTCCCCTAGTCTCTCCGGGCTTAGAGTCCGTGTCCCTCCGGTCCCCTGCTCTCCCAACAGCCTTACCTCGATGAGTCATTTCAATCTCCTCTACCTGTTTCTATCATTTCTTACTCGATTTGGTCTTGCGATCGTCCTTAGAGGAGTGATTTGAGAGGGTGTTCTGGAGATCCAGTATAAATGACGTTCCAGCTATACACGTCCAAGTCAGGAGCACGAAAGCCCAGTGAGGAGCTGTCCTCCTGGCCAGAGACAGCGGCGTGCGTGAGCTCGTGAGCCTCGGGTAAGCAGGCAGAGAGGCAGCTGGCAAGGGGCCTCCCTTCCTCTCCTTACTGCTCCACAATCTGCTCACATCTTCACCAGGTTCAAGGTTCAGCTGTTCAGAAGCAGCCTCCGCTTTCTAGGAAATGCAGTTCTTATGGGCAGTGCCAACACTAGGGACTAACTCTTATCAGCCCCACCACGAGCATTTCTAACTTACTAGCTTTTAAAGAAATTTAGAAGAGAGCGCCACGGCTATATAAATCCCTGGATATATACACAGAACCTGTCCCCATCTTTGGTAGGGGACGTAGAGATTTTGCAGCTAACAAAAGACAAGGGATGTTCCTGCACTTTGCGCTGGGACCCAGAACTTCGCCGTATACGAAAGGATGATGTACTCGTGGCGGGGGTGGCACAGGCGGGACGTTTCAGTACAGTCGTTAACATCATTCTCCTGGTTACCTCCACGCTGGTAACCTTGGTTGCTGGTAACTACAGAAGCACTCAGTGCCAGGTGTTAAGCGAGGCACTGTGAATACAGAGATGCTTCAGACATAGGCCTTGTTCTCAAAGAGCTCCAACTTCATGTTGAGGGTGGACCCTGAGCCAGCCATCCTTATCCAGGACACGGGCGAGCTCTCCAACATCCTGGTTTCTTGCTTGTCCCCTGCCTCCCCCTCTCAAGGTCACTCCCAAGGTTAGCGCAGTGCATGGCAGCCAGCAATGCCTCGCAGGCAGAGCCGAGGCAATGGGGACCAAGCACCTGCCACCTCACGGACATCAGGGCTCATCTGGCTTCCGGGTCGGGAGGAAGGTGTGGCAATAAGGACAAGTTGACTTTCCTCCTGTGTGACCTGGAGGAGAATGGCCGACGACCATCCCAGAGAAGGCAGGCTATGTCTTCAGTCAAGGGTAAGCGCATCTCCATCTGAGATGGCCCTGAACCACGAATCCATCTCTCTGCGTCCACTGCGGTGTCCACAGCTGCATACAGTCGCCAGTCCCCAAGTCGTCCGAGTCCCTTGGTGCTCAGAGGTGCCGTGGAGAATACAAAGGACAAGATGTGGTTCTTCCTTGAAGAGCTTTCTGTCTGTCCGAGAAGAAAAAGGCATGAGAAGGTCACGAAGGACCAGAGCATTACCGGGGTGCTAGACGGGGCTCAGGGGCAGTGGATCTGGTGAGCACAGTGCAGGCTGGGAGCCCAACTGCAGGCGTGCAGGGTCCCAGGAAGGCTTCATGAAAGAGGTGGGCTTTGGGCCGGGCTTGAAGGGTGGGCAGCATTCGGAGGGATGGTGGTGGCGGCTGCATTCCTGGGGGAGCTGCACGTGAGCCATGACCATGGGTGCTCAGAACATGGTTCCCTCATCACCCCCTTGTGAAGCAGAGGATTCAGCCAGTGGTTCCTCTTCTCGCTGCTGTAATCACAAGAGCCAGAGGCTAGAGGGTTTGTGCAGGCACGGAGCTTTGCGTGGCCAAAGTGGGGGCCTGTGACACTCATTTCCTACGGTGTCATCACAGCGTGAGGCCAGGGACAAGGACATGCTGTCAACACCTGTGCTCAGCCTTTCTGCCAAAGCAGCACGGCGGGGGCCATCCTGGGGGGCCGCTGCTCCCCAGAGGCCAGGATCTGGAGCCTTTATGCTGAAGGTATTATTTTGGGAAACCACAGACTCTAAGCCCAAACCTCGCTCCACCGGCGTGACACACGTGGCCAAACACTTGGACCGGATTCTGGCAGAAGATCAAAGAATTCATTCGGCAGAGGAAATCTTTGGCTATTCTGAATAAGGGGAAATTTCCATTCATCTCGTAATTCATACTAGAGAGATTCCCTATGAATGGCGCCAATGTAGGAAAATCCTCCAAGCGAGGCAGCCGCTATCACAGTTGAGAACTCACAGGGGGAGGGCTGGGGGCACGGGCAGCAAAGACAGCGCAAACAAAGAGCTCAGCCTGGAGCCCATCACACGGGAGAAAACCTATATCCTCGTGAGCACAACGGCGCTCCGAGAAAACACAACCCTCACCCAACAATGGCCAAGTCCTTCTGCAGATTCATTCGTGTAATGAGTCAGGGGTGGTGATCACTTCAAGAGAAATCAGCCCTCATTCGTCACCCGAAGGTTCCAACTGGAGAGAGGGCAGATGCTCGTCATAAATGAGGGGGCTCTTGGGGGTTCTCTGGCCTCAGGAAACACGGAGACCATGCAGGGCCCCAGGAGGACTGTCAGAGGGGCCTCAGAGCACACGTCGTATCAAATGGTCATGGAAGAGGAAAACATGATGAAAGGGCAAATTTAGAAAACGATTTTGTTGGAACTTGCACTTTTAGCACCTGTAATGGAATGACAGACTTGGGCTGGAAGGGATGCAGACACCCGTCGGGAGACAGTCTGCTCTGGGGACACAGTCATTCGCTTGCAGCCCGAGGGGTCCACTTGCCCAGGGACCTAGTGCTGTGCAGGGGAGAAGAAGCCAGGCTCCAGAGCTCTCAGCAGTTTCCTCTTCCACAGGGCCTCGATATCGATGTTTCTTCATGGTCCCTCCTCCTACCTCTCCCCTCAGTAAAGTCCTGGCCTTGTGTCTGCCACGTGCCCACCTGTCACTGGTGCTGCCCAGGGGGCAGGAGGCCATCTGCCCACCAAGAGGGTGGTGACCACCATTACATCTGACAACTTGCGAACACGCCGCAAGGGATGCTGCTGTGACCTGTCCCTTCATTCATTCAACAAATATCTTTCAAGCATCTCCTCTACTCTGTAGCTGGCACATTGTTTGTGTTGGGACAAAGGACAGGGGAAAAGGAGGTGTCAGCCACAAGTGGCTCGGGCCACCCTGGGGAAGAGAGAGGGGAATCAGGAAACCAGGAGCACCTTCGAGACGGCAGGGGTGTCTGTGTCCCTGGTTTCAGAGGGGGGCTTTGGAGAGAGCGCTGGGGAGGGAGGCGGAAGAACTCTGATCTAATGACTGCCTCCCAGGTGACAGGCTAGCGTGTGCTGTCTCCGAGGCCCCTGCGTGCGTGGCATCCATGGTCTCCACTTTGTAAATAAAGAAAATTAGGTGCATGCGCAGCTGTCACGCGGCACAGCTGTCACGCGGCACAGCTGGTCCAGGTCTGTCTCACTCCTGATCCCAAAGTCTTCCCATCACCACAGGGAGAGAATGGGTCCTTTAGGGGACAGTGGGAGGCCCCTGGTGAAGCGGGAGGAAAGGGGATGGAAGGGGAGAAGGGGACTGGCTTTGGTAGACTCTACTTTAGGGAGCAGAGAGAGGCACACTCATTCATTCACTCCTCCCTTTATCCACTAGGCAAATCTCTACGGAGCCCTATGGAGGGCCAGGCGCTGTGCTTCAGTGCTGGGGATTGAGTGAGGAAGAGGGACACGGGACTTCTATTCTAGAAGGAGGTGGGCGATCCAGGAGGCTATGCGTTTTGAAGGGGAAGCCAGGGGAGAACCCTAACCTCGACCTGCACCGCTAAGGCTGACTTCTGGGAAGGGCTGACGCGTCAGGTAAGAGCTGAAAGAATAAGCATCAGCCTGGTGTGTGCTGGGAAGCGTCTTCCAGAGACAACCGCGCCGGCAGGGCTGTGGGTGACGGCAGGGCCGTGGGTGACGGCAGGGCGGGAGGAGCCGGAGCCGAAAGAGGGCCAGTGTCACATACGTGAGGAAACCCGTGCAGACACGGAGGGACGCGAGGAGGGACCAGGTCACCCAGGGCCCTTAGAAGGAGCCCAGACTGGACCCTGAGAAAAATGGGAAGCCCTGAAGAATGTTAAGCGCGGGGAGGCCCCGAGCGGTCTGCAGTTTATCCCTTCCCTCCTTCCCTCGGAAGCCCAGGGCTGCAACTGCCAGGAGAGTTGTCCGAGGATTCGTCTAACTAGGGCAGATGTGGTCAGCGAGAGCGTGTGAGTTCTGTCGTTTTTCCTCGTGAACCAAGGAGGTTTCCAACAGGTGCAGTGAGCCGAGTGAGCAACAAAGCTAGGGCCGAGTGCGGGTGGCTTGATCCCAAGGAGGAAACCTCTGGTGCGTGAAGGGCAGAACTGAAGGTCCCCCCACGAGTGCTTGGGATGGACGTGCGTGTGCAGGCACCCCCCTCTTGTGGCCAAAAGAGGTACTGCACCCGTATTCCCAAACAGGCCGGACTGTAGGTTGTCGCTGGGCTGGGGAAGCCCAGTGAAATGAGGCTGGGGCTGCAAGGAGCAGTGGACCCCAGGAGGTTCCCACCTGTTTTTTTGTTTGTTTTTTGAGAAACCTGAACAGTGGAGAAAATGTATATATATGCTTAGAAAGAAAATGCTAGAAAGACACTCAGTGTTACCAGTGATTCTGGTATAGGCTTGGAATAGGTGACTAAATTTTTCATCGCGTTTATACGTATCTTAAAACTTGCTCACGTATTACTTTTGTTGATAAGAGAAAAAATGTATTATTATTATTTTTTAAAAAGAGCAGAAGCGACAGAAAAGTGCCCCAAGGGGGTACTGAAGCGGAGGCCAGGCGGCTAGTGTGAGAGCTGAGTGGCTCGGTGAGGGCTGCTGCCCGGGCAGCCCTGGGCATTTCACACCCGCGGAGCACGAGCCACGCTGAGAAGGTCCGTGCTGGGGACCAGGCTTCCTGGAGGCTGCCCTCCTGGCCACTTCTCTCTAGCTGCGTCCTTCAGCTCACACGCACCCAGCCTCGGGGTCCCTGCCCCTCTGCCTTTCTCTCACGTGCTCATCCTTCTCCCATCAGAGTAGCACCCTCCTGACCTGGTCTCGCAGTGGCCCCAACCGCCAGGTTCTGGGTGACCTGGGAGTGTATTCCACACGCTCACACTGGAGGGTTCTCTTCTGCGTGGTCTCTGATTTGTAATGAGGGCTGGGTCTGCTCAGAAACTACAGCCATGCGTGTTCCATCCATGGGGTCTCTGCCTGGACAACTTTTCTGGCTGCGGACAAGTAGCTCACCTGGCCGGCAGTTCTGGTCACTCTGGTCACCTTCCCAGCTTCTCTCTTCTCTCTCCTGCTTGAAACTCTTCTCTGGGGCAGGGCAGCTCCTCGGCCTCCCCTCTGGAAAGTTCCCTGATGCTGGTCTAAGGGACTGGATCTGGAGGGCCAGGGACACAGCCCCCATCATTGCTAGGGTCATTCTTGACTGGAGAAGTTTCCAAGGAGGCTCACTGGTGCCGTGGGAGGGTTACATTTCAAAGAAACTCCTCATGAGCTTAATTTCAGAAACGTTCTGAAATACATAAAATATGTTTTTTAAAAAATCAAATAGGGCTTCCCAGGTGGCGCGGTGGTTGAGAGTCCGCCTGCTGATGCAGGGGACACAGGTTCGTGCCCCAGTCCGGGAAGATCCCACATGCCGCGGAGCAACTAGGCCCGTAAGCCATGGCCGCTGAGCCTGCGCGTCCAGATCCTGTGCTCCGCAACGGGAGAGACCACAACAGTGAGAGGCCCGCGTACCGCAAAAAAAAAAAAAAAAAAAAAAAAAAAAAAAAATCAAATAAAACCCCTTCATTATAGAAATTTTCAATCCCACTAAAGAGAATATAATGATACAACGAACTCTCATGTTCCCATCACCTAACCTCTATAGCTATTCATTTACTGCCATTCCTGTTTCCACCACACCTCACCACATTTTGTGTGTGTATGTGTCTGTCGAGTATTTTAAAGTAAATCTCAGTGTATCTTTTTTCTGATAGGTAACTCAGTATGTATCTCTAGATAATTAAATTACATTTGACGTTTTGGGGGAATGTGTATGATAACAGAATAGTTTAGTGATCTCCTGTACGCATCTCCACCCCCAGTAGACACCCAGCCACTCTCCTTTCATCTGCTCTCCCCTCTCCCACCACAATGGATATTTTTCAAGCAAATCTCAGACATCATTTCACCCATAAAGTCGGCAATATGTGTCTCTAAAACGCTTTTCCTTTTTAAAGCATAACCCCAATATCATTATCACAACTAAAAATTTTAAATAGTAATTCCTTAATATCGTCCATGTTCACATTTTCCTGATTTTAAAAAATTTCACAGGGCTTCCCTGGTGGCGCAGTGGTTGAGAGTCCGCCTGCTGATGCAGGGCACACGGGTTTGTGCCCCGGTCCGGGAAGATCCCACATGCCGCGCGGAGCGGCTGGGCCCGTGAGCCATGGCCGCTGAGCCTGTGCCTCTGGAGCCTGTGCTCCGCAACGGGAGAGGCCACAACAGTGAGAGGCCCCAGTACGGCAAAAAAAAAAAAAAAAAATTCACAATTGGTTGTTAGAATCATAATCCAAATAAGGTCTACAGGTTGCATTTGGTTGATAGTCTCCTCAGGTCCACTTCCCTCTTAAAAAAAATTTTTTTTAAAATCTAGTAATTTGTTGAAGTATTTCAACAGTTTGTCCTTAGAACGGAATGACACAATGCTCGAGCGCCAGTTCTGTGCCAGGCACTGTGTTTTGTGCTGGAAATAAAGGCGTGGGCAGATCTGGGGCAAATCACTGACTCTCTCTGGGCTTCAGTACCCGCTTCTCTAACAGAAGAGGACTGGACTAGATGCTCTCTAAAGGCTCCACTCTGATTCACTCGGATCCCCACCTCAACACTAGGATCCACTGTGTGAGTCTACACGAACCGCAAACTTACTCCCAGGGAACCCTCGCCTGGACCCTACCTCTCTGGGCGGCCGCCCACCTGCCGGGGTGCTCGGAGGCCGAGATAAAGCGGGAGGAGCTCGCCCGGACGGCGGAAAATCGCTCTGACCGCGGAAGCGAGCTGTAAAGGCAGAGACCTTGCGCACGGGCCGGCCCCGCCCAACTACACTTCCCACAGCCCTCTGCAGCCAGCCGGTTACCACGGAGACGGGCCGGGATAGTCGGCTCGGAGACTGTCCGTGGCCTGGGTCTCCGGGTGGCCGTACGCAGAACAGCCTCTACCCCCACGGCTTCCAAACGGGCCGGCCACGCCCGCCCGCCACCCAGACCTTGACTCTGGAGCCCGAGGAGGCAGAGCCATTTGGCTGGGTCTGGGCCGCCGGGAGGAGGCTGAACTACATTTTCCAGGAGCCTCCGGGCACGCTCGCGCGGGGCACAGAAAAGGTAACATCGAGTTGTTGCCAAGGAGACCAGTCCCGGGGTATTTGGGCCCCTGAAGCCCGTGGAGAGAGGAGTTGGAGACAAAGAAGAGAGATAGTAGAGCGAATGAGGATGGAAAACTTGTTTATAAAGCAACATAAAGAGTACACTCCCTCCTGTTTGTTTCCACCAACGCTCAGGGCCGGCGTGAGCATCGCACAGCCCTCTGGGAAATGCAGATGGCGCTGCCCTAAGGGCTATGGGAAATGTAGTTATTAACAGCCACTACCTCGAGCACCTACAGTAAGGATATGGGATTGAATCCTCCCTGCTTCTCCCTTCTTTTCCACTCAAACACAATGTTTACCTCCCCAATACTTACAGAATCTCTCCCTCTCTCTTCGTGCCAACCCTCAGTGCTGTATTTCAGACACTCCCTTAAATCTATTCTCCTCACGGCCACCAAAGTAATTGTCCCTGCTCTCTTAGGGCTCTTACACAGCTAATAAAACCAAGTCCACGTTAACCGGCTGGCATGTATATTTGGCCTCTCACCTACTGTCTCACACTAGTCTCCTCGTATGTAAGAACCATTCTCTTTAGATTGCTCATCTCATTTGTGATTGATATCTTAAAGCCATTGCCACCACTTTTTTTTTTTTTTTTTTTTTTTTGCGGTACGCGGGCCTCTCACTCTTGTGGCCTGTCCCGTTGCGGACTCCGGACGCGCAGGCTCAGCGGCCATGGCTCACGGGCCCAGCCGCTCCGCAGCATGTGGGATCTTTCCCGGACCGGGGCACGAACCCGTGTGCCCTGCATCAGCAGGCGGACTCTCAACCACTGCGCCACCAGGGAAGCCCATTGCCACCACTTTTTAAAAATGCAGAGCACAACTTCTTGCTTTTAACAGTTGCCCCCGCAAAAGGGTGGTACATTCCAAGTGTAGCTGGATTTGCAAAATATTCTTGAAAAGTACTGGAAATAGGTTTCTATCAGTAGAAACCAAGTTCCTCATACTTTGATAAAATTAGGATTTTATTTCTCTGAACAAAATATTTCATTACATGATCTGGTTAATTCACACCTAGGTGTTTTCCAGGTCTTGTAGAGTCACACAAAAGATTAAAACAAAAAACAAAAACACGATGGTTCTTGTATGAATTACTTATCACAAAACTCCGGTAGGATCATAAACAGTCTTAATAGATTTTTTTTTTTTACACAACACTTTGAAAGTCTAAGATCTATAATTACACTTGATCCAAAGAGCTGTAAGTGCGGAGTGAATCTGCCTGAGGCTTTAGAGAAAGGAGGCATACTTTTAAAAGCTATCAGAAAGCCTAGATAGGAGTGAACTGTACGGTGTAAGAAGACAGATGAGGTGTTGCTCACATCAAAGCACCGAGAAACTTTCCTTTTGAAGTGGGAATACTTGGCAGACACAACATTTCCATTAGCTTTTAACTTCGGTAGGAAGAATGGCCCAGATCATAAACATAGAGAATTATTTAACTGATAAAGCAGTTTAGAAGTCACAGTCAAAAATACGTAATTTCTTCTTAACATTCAAAAGCGGAGTTTCCATCTTCCTCATTTATTTCTTTGGTTTTGGTTTTTAAAATGTAGAATCCTTCATTTCTTGCCTGAGGAAAGAGTACGTTTGTTGAAAAAGCATCCGCCACGGCCAGGATATTCATGTAGTTCTCAGGAATCAGGTGGGGAAGGCTGAAGTCAAGATCTAGAAGGGCCACAGTTCAGAATGATTTTCTTAAGTGGTACCAATGCAGTTACCTTTTCAATGGGTATCAGGAGCACTGCTCTTTTATTAACTCTTATATGTTCTCAGTTACCAGCAAAGCTCCATCTGTTGTTATAGCAACTTAGCCTACACTTTGGACATAAGGGTCTTCTGGCGTTCCAGCAAATGTATAATGATCTCCAGGAGCTTTCCTGAACAATTTTGAGATATGGACATTCAGGTTACAATATAAGTTGTAGTTTTCTTTACAACAGAGCTTCAGAATACTACTTGGTCATTTGATTGGTTTCAAGAAATATGATGGGGCTTCCCTGGTGGCACAGTGGTTGAGAGTCTGCCTGCCGATGCAGGGGACACGGGTTCGTGCCCCGGTCTGGGAAGATCCCACGTGCCGCGGAGCGACTGGGCCCGTGAGCCATGGCCGCTGAGCCTGCGCGTCCGGAGCCTGTGCTCCGCAGCGGGAGAGGCCACAGCGGTGAGAGGCCCGCGTACCGCAAAAAAAAAAAAAAAAGAAAAGAAATATGATGCTAGATCTATCTGCAACATACTTGCAAACCATTTTCTGGATGGTTTAGCTCCAAAAATGGTTATCTGCCCTGCTGTTGTTGCTGTGGTTGTTATTGCTTTACTAGGTTCAGTCTCAAAGGGTGAGACTCTTAGCCAGGTCCACTTGTAAACTCATCCGCCCAGTTACACAAGACAGTGGAAAGAGTGGGGGCATGGGATCCAGTTCTGTCCCAGTCCCTAACTCCCTAACTCCCTAACTGAGTCCTTTGTCACTCCCCCAAACCTGCTCGTCCTCTTCCATTAATGCCTCAGTGAACAGCATCTGTGGTAGGCTGAATAATGGCCCGCAAAGACATCAGACCCCACTCCCTGTGACGTGCACATCCTGTAAATGATACTTTGCTTGGAAAAAGCGTCTTTGCAGATGTGACTAAATTAAGGATCTTTAGATGGGGAGATTATTCTGGGCCCTCAATGCAATTTTAAGTATCCTTACAAGAATGAGGTAGAGGGAGAGTTGAGTCAGATAGAGGTGAAGATAATGTGAAGATGGAGCAGAGAGAGATTTGAAGATGCTGGCTGGATTTGAAGACTGGAGTGATGGAGCCACAAACCAAGGAATGACAGCAGCCACCTCTACACTCGTCCTCCTTCTGATCCAGCCCTCACACTGAGGTCAGAGGGGCTTTTCTACCATGGAGATCCAACCACATCAACCTGCAGTGAACATCCTTCAGTGGCAGCTCAAACCCTGACACCTTGGCCTGGCAGGCAGATTCTTAACCACTGCGCCACCAGGGAAGTCCTGGCCTCTTAAATTTTAAAACATTTTTCTCGATTCAAGGGCTCACAAGGGTTGTGCTCTGGCTATGGACATAAATGAAAGCTGCTGGGGTAATTTTTCTATTGAGCTCTTGGATAATCATTACAAATCAGATAAAAATAATCTCTGTTTTGGAGCTGTAGTCTCAAGATCAATTATTATTATTGCAGCTATTATGTAAAGAAGATTTACTACAGTTTGCATTAACGTAATCTTGTGTTCCTTGCAAAAGTTCCAACTGAGAGCAGGTCAGGCAGAAGGAAATTAACCTGGGCCTAAAATGTGCTCACAGATAATCCAGGCAGTTTACTAAGAGTTGACTGTAGTTCAGTCTAAATTTACCAGGGGGCTTCCCTGGTAGCACAGTAGTTAAGAATCCTCCTGCAAATGCAGGGGACACGGGTTCGATCCCTGGTCCGGGAATATCCCACATGCTGTGGAGCAACTAAGCCTGTGTGCCACAACTACTGAGCCTGCACTCTAGAGCCCGTCAGCCACAAATACTGAGGCTGTGTGCCGCAACTACTGAGGCTGTGTGCCGCAACTACTGAAGCCAGTGCACCTAGAACCCGTGCTCCACAACAAGAGAAGCCACCACAGTGAGAAGCCCATGCACCACAATGAAGAGTAGCCTCTGCTTGCCGCAACTAGAGAAAGCCCGCACACAGCAACAAAGACCCAATGCAGCCAAAAATAAATAAATAAAAATAAAATTTAAAAATAAATAAATAAATTTACCAGGGAACTGTCGTTATCTGCCAACACCACTCTCTCAAGCAGACTGCCCACACACAGCCCTCTTCATTGTAAGAGTGAAACGCAGACAAGCATATATTTCATCTCTTGTGTCTCTACTTTTCTTCCACTCTCAGTTGAAAAGACCTACATCTAACTTTTTTTTTTTTTTTTGGCTGCGTTGGGACTTCGTTGCTGCGTGCAGGCTTTCTCTAGTTGCAGCAAGCAGGGGCTACTCTTCATTGCGGTACGCGGGAGTCTCATTGTGGTGGCTTCTCTTGTTGTGGAGCACGGGCTCTAGGCGCACTGGCTTCAGTAGTTGGGGCACGCAGGCTCAGTAGTTGTGGCTCACGGGCTCTAGAGCACAGGCTCAGTAGTTGTGGCTCATGGGCTTAGCTGCTCTGTGGCATGTGGGATCTTCCAGACCAGGGATGGAACCCATGTCCCCTGAGTTGGCAGGTGGATTCTTAACCGCTGCGGCACCAGGGAAGTCCCTACATCTAACTTTTGATCTACTTAATATATTTTCAGGTTGGCTGTATTAAAAAATTCAAAAAGTACAAATTATGGAAGAACAATAATTCGTAAGATCACTAAAACAAACTCACTTGTACAATAAGCTATAAACTCACCATATTTGCTTATCCTGAGCATTAAATCTTTTGACTATTTTTACAAATGGTTGTTATGACAACATCACATTGTTTTTCCCTGTATTACATGAAATAATATTTAAGAATTAAATTTTAAAAAAAAGAATTAAATTCCCCTGAGATAATAAAAAACGTTTTTAGAAGATGTATATGTATTCCACCTTCCAGTGTGATACGGTGTCCAGATATCAAAGACATCTAAATAAAAATAAAATCTTGCAGAGGTTAAATGCTAATATTTTTCAAGAATAGCCTAGGCAGATTGTACAGATTAAGGAATGAAAATCACATTTAAACCAATGTACATGGATTAAACTACTGCTGGTATCACTGGGCTATGACAGTTACAATTCCACAACTTTTACAGTACGGCAAAATGTGAAGGGGAAAAAAAAACCACCTCAGTTTTCCAGCTCTCTGGAGAGATCTGGGGCAAAGGTATCAGAATTCAATAACAGGAGTTTCTCAGCTGAACTGAGGACAGAGAATAGATGGTATGAGTCAACTCCCTGGCTGACTGTTACCTTTGGCTAAATAAGGAAAATGTCTTCTACAGCCAAAGGGAGATGAGAACCTTAGTAGGTGGATGGATTTCAGCTCTGCACTGAAATTGACTTCATTTGGGATGCGGAAGCGTCTAGGTGAAGGCCGGTTAGGTGATAATTGACATCTCCTCCCGGTCTCTGCTCTCAGACACTGAGTTGATTATGCTTCTTAAATACTTTACGAACTCCATTCTGATGTCTTCTGGGTCATCCTCAAGATTTGAGTGCACCAGCTTCAGCTTGTTCAAGGGTGGCGCTTAAAAAAGAAAATAATGTAATTAGGCAGGAACTTTTAGTGAGGGGCTATTCCTAGCTCCAAAGGACCTGAGTCTTTTATTTCTTATTTTAAAAATTTATTTATTTATTTATTTGGCTGAGCCGGGTCTTAATTGTGGCACGCAGGATCTAGTTCCCTGACCAGGGATCGAACGCGGGCCCCCTGCATTGGGAGTGAGGGGTCTTAACCACTGGACCACCAGGGAAGTCCCAGGACCTGAATCGTACAGGAGCCAATTTCTTTAACTTTCCCAAGTCCAAAAATAAAGTTGTGCCTTGCTTGACACAATTTAACAGAGAAAGGTTTCATCACACTGCCACCTGGCAACAGGATCACAGCTCTCCAAGCCACTTCCAGGCCCTCTTTGTTCTTACACCAGAGGAAGGCATTTCTGAATTTTGAGTTTTTTATGGTCACTTTGACACCTCTGTAATGGTGTGTGTCACATGCAAATTGGAGCTTAAAGGCAAGTCAGGAAAGAGTGTCCCTAATAGTACCGATGAGTGGCTAAAACCAGGTTTTTTCCCCCTCTTAGTGTCTGCCTACTTTTAAAGTGTCTGCATCCTGGCCTGGATGGTACAGCAGATCTTCCAACCCAGCAGTTCTGATTTACGTGGTAAGAAAAACAAATGTCTAGGACACAGCAGATGCTCTTTAACTGCACAGGGCTGCTGGTTTCCAAGACACAGGGCAATATACAAATGCCCAGAGCATTTCAGACTACAGCAGAAAGGAGAAGTCCAGGCTTCCTACCCAAAGCCAGGTTTCCTTTGTCACTTCCAGAGCCTGGTTTGTGGTGTGCAATTAACAGACATTGAGTGTCCTGTAAAAACTGCTGCTGGACGAAGCAGGAATACCACATCTCAATTTCCTTCAGGTGGCCTGGGATGTCAGCATTGAAGACGACCACCACCCCATGAGAGTCCTTCATCAGGGCTGGCCAGCAAGACTCGAACCTGCGTGGCAGAAAAGGATGCAGTGTGAAGGGTAGGTGGCTCTGGCTTCTGCATTTGTTTTGTTTTTAATTTTTATTGGAGTAGAGTTGATTTACACTGTTGTTAGTTTCTGCTATACAGCAAAGTGATCCAGTTATACATATACACATATCCATTCTTTTTTAGATTCTTTTCCCATATAGGCCATTATAGAGTATTGAGTCCCCTGTGCTAATATAGTAGGTCCTTATTAGTTATCTGTTTTATACACAGTAGTGTGTATATGTCAATCCCACTCTCCCAATTTATCAGCCCCCCGCCACTTTCCTCCCTGGTAACCATATGTTTGTTTTTTACATCTGTGACTCTATTTCTGTTTTTTTTGTGTGTGTGTGGTATGCGGGCCTCTCACTGTTGTGGCCTCTCCCGTGGTGGAGCACAGGCTCCGGATGCGCAGGCTCAGCGGCCATGGCTCACGGGCCCAACCGCTCCGCGGCACGTGGGATATTCCCGGACCGGGGCACGAACCCGTGTCCCCTGCATTGGCAGGTGGACTCTCAACCACTGCGCCACCAGGGAAGCCCTCTATTTCTGTTTTATAAATAAGTTCACTCGTACCATTTTTTTTCGATTCCACGTATTAGCAATGGTTCTGGTTTCTAACTGTGGACTTTGAAAATGATGTCTAAATATTAATCATGGATGGATGACCTCTCACTATATCATAACCCAGTCACTAAAGTTTCAAGAGCGATGCATGTCACCAGTAATTGATGGAGCCCCTAACACATGCTAGGAAGGGCGCTCGCTAGGCCCAAGTCCAAGGTGCCTGGCAGGCAGCTGACTTTTGAATCATTCGATGGAGCAAATGCTCTAAAGGAAACGTACTTTGGATCGCCACCACAGTCCCAGAGCTCAAATTCACACCCCGTGCTTTTGTCGTTGCTGGTAACGTGTGGGTTCTCAAATTCCAGGATCCTAAACATAAAAACAAGAGCAGCACCTCTCCTTAGGAAACATTATACTTTGGGGATGCCAAAGTCAGGGGCGGGTGATGGTCAGGGACTGCGTGGGACACGGACTGGTCAGGGCTCACCTCACTCCTTGGGTTGGGTTGTATTCGGTGATGTCAGAAGATTCTGTCAGGAAGTTGGCCAAAACAGTTTTTCCACTCTGTGAAAATGAAGACAGTGAAAGATCGTTGCTGAAGAGCAGAAAAGTAAACCATAAGCAGGCCCTCCAATAGCCAGCCTGGACCCAGGTGGGATGCAGTAGAGGCCACGGCCGCCCTGAGATCACCAGGGCAGAGGGCTCTCTCTGGTTGGCTGGGCACAGCCTGCTCTGGGTTGCCGGGAGCACAGATTTCAGTGCTGGCTCTGCTGCTGGGTGACTTTACCTGCTTCCCAGCAGAGGGAATAGCTAGTTCAAAGGCACCAGGCAGGAATGGACGCGGCACATTTAAGGACTAGAAAGGCTGGTAAATTAGAAGGGTAGTAAGGGAGAGGGAGATGTGTATGTGCACAAATAATTCTGTTGTTGAAGCCAGGTAATGGATACTAGGGTTCACTGTGCTCTCTCCCCTTGTATATGTTTGAGAATTTCCATTTTAAAAAGGTATCTGTGTTGGTTTTGCTTTTCATAATTCCGAGCATATTGTTGTTACTTGCCTGTTTAACAGTTTAAGTCTTGGAGAGTTCTCTGTGTCAGTTTACATGGATTTGCCTTATTTTGTTTCACTGCTGCGCAAAGTAAGAATGTACCTTAGTTTATCCAGACGTTTGCTCACTGATGGGCACCGAGGGTGTTTCTATCTGTTCAGCATTGTATCGGACTCATGGGGAACGTGGAGGAGTCTTTAGCTACAGTAGCTTTGGAGAAATGTAACTGCCACGCTAAAAGCTGTGCACATTTAAAATTGCAATCCCAGAATGCTCCGTTCCCTGAAAGCATTCTAACACTGCATGTTATCAATATTCTAAACTTTTCTCATCCACACTGATGAGCACATAAGTGCCATCTGTTTGTTCTGTGTTCTGTGACTGTGCGACTTTTCATACTTATTGGTCAGTTGTATTTCTTGTGCACAGACTTTGCCACATTATCTTGAGTTGCTTCTCTTTTCTTTATTGATTCTTAAACTTTCCTGTATGTTCTACCTATGAATCCTTTCTTTGTCATGCATTTTGCTAATACTTTCCCCTGGCTTTAACTTTGCAGTCATTTCTTTTAAGGCTTCTTCACTTTTGTGTTGTGTTTAAGACCTTCCCTGTCACAAGATTAAAAACATAGCTTTCCATATATTCATCTACTACAGTGGTTCCCAGCAAGTGGTCCCTGGACGACCAGCATCAACAAAATGCAAATTCTCAGGTCCCTCCCAGACCTACTGAATCAAAACTCCGGGATAGGACCAGCGAGTTGTGCAACTGACCACCAGGCAATTCTCATGGGTGTTTACGTTGGAGAGTTATTCATTTACTACTTCCACAGTTGTTCTTTTACACATTTAGCTTTTTAGTCCATCCGAATTTTATTCTTGTGTACGGTGTGAAGTACACAGGTAGATTTAATCCCCCGCCATCACCACCCACATGGAAAAGCTAAATGTTCCAAGACCAGGTAATGGTTCAGTCTTTCCTCCTGGTTTTCTTGTTCCATAGACATATCTCATTAGGGAGAGCCACAGGCGCAAAGGAGAGTCGTGAGATCTAGGCTCTGATTCCATAACGCCACTCACTACCTTGGGCCTTCGGACCTTAGTACAACCGGGTCGAGGTCTGGGAACACCGAGTTCACGGTGAAGCCAGCGGCGCACACCAGGATGGCCGCGGTGGGACTGGGCTCCCGGCTCCTGGGCCCCACGCCCACCCGGGTCCCGCTTGCCGCCCCGCCGGCCCAGGCCTCACCTCGCAGGGCCCCACGAAGAGGATCTTGGCCTTCAGCATCGCGGCCCGCAGCCCGCAGACCCGCCGGAACCCCAGGCGCTGCCAGAGTCCTCGCCTCCGTCAGGGCGGAGCGGAAGCCGCCGCGCCGGTTGGCTGCCTTCGTTCCCATGGAGACGGGAGCGGCCGCGGGGGCCGACGGGAGTGGGCGGGTTTCTGCCGGGGCCGGGCACCCGAGGGGCTCTGGGGTGGTCTGCCGGCCGCCTGCTGGGCGGCGTGGGTTTCGGGTTGGGGGTGGGCGGCAAGGCAAAGCAAGAGGGTAAGAGGGAAGTAAAAAACCCGGATCCAGATTCACTTGTGAGCGGGGAAGCCCGCAGAGCTCGCGGGGTCCCAAATCTTTATTCCTCCCCGTAACCCCGAGAGCTGAAACGGGCCAAGTAGCTGGTGAGGTGGGGTGGGAACCAGGCATCTGACGCCTATATCACTCTGGCATGATACTGTCCACACTGAGAACGGATTTATCATATCCCTGGCCCAGTCTAGAAAAGGTCAGGGAGAAAATGAGTCTCTATGGTTCACCACTCACCGTCATTTGGATAATCTGGGAGAAACCAAAAGGATGATAATGTCCCGGCCTTGTTCACGGGCAGTGCAGGTGTCTGAACGCATTGCTGCTAAATTCAGTCTCTAAGTCAGTTTTAAATTACGGAGGCGGAGCCGGTTCAGAAATTTGGGTGAGGCCATTGTATGCTAAGGGTGCCAATACAAAATACGCTAGTATAACAACTACAACAAGAACAACAACAAAACCAAAATAAATCTAATACCAAACTGCTTTTTTTGCAATACAAGGTGAACTGGGACTTCCCTGGTGGCTCAGTGGTTAAGAATCGGCCTGCCAGTGCAGGGGACACAGGTTCGTTCCCTGGTCCGGGAAGATCCCACATGCCGCGGAGCAACTAAGCCCGTGCGCCACAACTACTGAGCCTGCGCTCTAGGGCCCGCGAGCCACAACTACTGAAGCCGGCTCGCCTAGAACCCGTGCTCCGCAACAAGAGAAGCCACTGCAGTGAGAAGCCCGTGCAGCGCAACGAAGAGTAGTCCCCGCTCGCCGCAACTAGAGAAAGCCAGCGCACAGCAACGAAGACCCAACACAGCCAAGAAAACAACAACAACAACAACAACAAGGTGAACTGTAAGGAAGAGTCTGCCTTAAGTTCAAGATGTCCTTAACTGATTGATTGAATCAATATCTTTTCTTTTTTTTTTCTTTTTGGCGGTACGCGGGCCTCTCACTGTTGTGGCCTCTCCCGTTGCGGAGCACAGGCTCCGGATGCGCAGGCTCAGCGGCCGTGGTTCACGAGCCCCTCCGCGGCATGTGGGATCTTCCCGGACCGGGGCACGAACCCGCGTCCCCTGCATCGGCAGGCAGACTCTAAACCACTGCGCCACCAGGGAAACCCGAATCAATATCTTTTGAATGAATGCCTGCTGTGTGTTCTTCTAGGTACTGGGGATGTGCCTGTACCTCTTGAAGCTGTCATTCCAGTGGAGTAGATGGATATTAAGGAAACAAGTTAATAAAAAAAGTACTCTCAGGTAGAGACAATTTTAGATATTGGTAAATGCTATGAATAAAAATAAATCACTAAAGAGTTAAAGAGTGTAAAGGAGCCAATTTTGGATGGAGTAGTCAAGGCAACACCGTGGTGCAGAGGTGACATTAAAGCAGAAAACTGAGTAAAGAGAGGGTGCAGATAAAGCATTGAAAGATGTAGGGTATGAGCAATGCAGCAGAACAGCAAGGGCAAAGACACTGAGGTGGAAATAAACGTGGTATGTTCCAAAAATAGCCCAGAGGGCCTGTGACACCGGTGCAGGAAGAGTAAGGAGGAGAGTGGGAGGAGATGCTTTTGGAGAGGTTGTATAAGACTTTGGGGATTCATTCTAAGGGTGATTGGAAGCCTGTGCCAGGATTGTATTTGGCTATGTCATAGAAACTCCACCACAGCAACTTAACCAAATAAGGGATTTATTATTTTCTCACCTAACAAGGAATCCAAGGATGGGCATACAAGGGCTGATGCAGCTGCCATCTCCTTACTTTCCTGACGTCTTTTGCTCCGCCTTTGTGTATTTGCTTTCTAGGCAGGAACAAAGGAGAAGAGAAAAGGTCAAAAGATATACAGTACTACAGACTCCCTTTTCTCAGAAAAACAATGGCTTCCTTAGAATCCCTATCCAGTGATTTCTCCTTCTGTCTCATTGGTTAGAACTGTGTCACGTAGCCTCCATAACTGCAAAGGAATCTGGGAAATATAGATTGTAGCTTTGTACATTTCTTTTACCAAGAAGTGGGGCCCAGAGTGGGAGTGGGAGTGGGGATGGGGAGTTGATATTGGCTAGGAAACTGGCCAGCCGAAAAAGTCATCATGGAAGATTCTGAGCAGTGGATTGACGTGATCTGATTTATGTTTAAAAGTGATCACTGGCTGCCGTGTGGAGCAAAGGGGACAAGCGTGGATGCATACATGGCAATTAGGAGGGTATTCAGGTAGCTTAAGAGAGGGATGATGGTGGTTTGGCTAGGGCAGCAGTGGAGGTTGGATCTGGGACACATTTTGAAGGTAGAGGTAGCAGGAGTTGCTGATGGATTAGATGTCAGGGAAAGAGGAGTTAAGGATGAGTCCCAGGACATTGACTTATGAATGTCATTATTCATTGACATGAATAATGTTTGCCATGTCCAGACTTGGGAAGACTGGGGCAGGGTTTGTGGTGGGAGATTAAGAGTTCTATTTTGGTTATGTTAGTTTTGAGATGCCTGCTAGTTGTTGAGGGAGAAATGGGATATAAGATGCTGTACCTGATGGGTGAGGTAAGGACTAGAGCTATAAATCTGGACAAGACATCACTCAGCATGTGGAATGCCATGAAAGCCATGGACTAGATGAGAACTCGTAGGGGGTAAGTGTTGGCAGAGAAGATAAGTGTAGACAGATAGTGCCCTGGGACACTATTCTATTTAGAGGAGAATCTAGCAAAGAAAGCTGAAAAGGATCGTCCAGAGAGGCAGGAAGGAAACTAGGAGAGTATGGCATCGTGCAAGCCAAGTCAGGATGGTGTTGCAAGACAGGGAGTGATCCATTTTGTCAGATGCTTCCAAGAGATCCAGAGAAGTCAAGGAAGGTGAAGAATCAACCATCAGATGTGGTGGAGGTCATTGATCATTTTTTTAAAAATACTTTTCACTTACTATCTTTAAACACGTGACCACACATACATATAGCTTTGTAAAAGTGGCTAAATATGATCATGCGTTTGCTTTCTTTTGGTGCAATCTCCTTCTTCTTTTTTTGTTTGGCTCCCTTACCTCACCCTTGACCTCTCCCTTTCCCTCTTTACCGCTTGAAGTTTTCATTCTAGTGAAGAGACAGACAGTGAGTAAACTCCCAATGGAGAGGCTATGATTACAACCTGGGGCGCATCGTTCAATATTTTTCTCCGTACGTCTTATAAATCCCCATTCTGCAAGGCTCTAAATGCATAGAGACCTGTAACAGGATGCTAAAAGGGTGACTCTATCCAATTTGGACTGAGGCTTTAAAGGCTGACAATAGGTGTTGAGTGTCTCCCAGAGTCTAGTCCCTTTCTGTAGAACTTAAGCACATCACCTGGAAGTTATCAGAGTCATGAAGTTGAAGAGGGAGAGAGGGACAATTTCTTTGAAGAGCGTGCTGTTTGCTCATCTCGGGTCAAGTGAGACATGAGTCTTCAGAGAACTTGTATCCCCTGGCGTTTGGGCAGCCCCCCGTTTTCACAATGCACCTTTGAAGATTATGTGCTTGAATCCTTAGATTGGGGCTCTGGAAGAAGAGGAGGGATGCATTCTCAGTTGAAGAAAAATGAAGGTGGAGTGGAAATAATCTGGATGGAGGGCCTTTGTATTTTGGGTGTGAATTAATTTGACTGAAATAACAAAACTGTATTCTAGTGTGAAGGTTGACAGTCTAGAGATGGTACAGCAGCACAAAAATGGCCTCATGCACCAGGTTCTTTACACTTTTTTTTCTCTGCTGTCCTAAGGTTTAGTCTTTGTCCTCATGCTTGTTACCTCATAGTCGCAAGATGGCTGCTGTGCCTCCAGGCATCATGCCTGCAATTAAGGAAAGAAGAAGTGGGAAGAGCATATGCTTTTCTGGTTGAGTCTGTCCTTTTTAAAAAAAATTAACATTATTTAGTCATAATTTACATATAATAGAGTATACCTATTTTTTTTTTTTGCGGTACACGGGCCTCTCACTGTTGTGGCCTCTCCCATTGCGGAGCACAGGCTCCGGACGCGCAGGCTCAGAGGCCATGGCTCACGGGCCCAGCCGCTCCGTGGCATGTGGGATACTCCCGGACCGGGGCACGAACCCGTGTCCCCTGCATCAGCAGGCGGACTCTCAACCACTGCGCCACCAGGGAAGCCCGATTATACCTATTTTAAGTGTTCTTTGAGTTTTGAAAAATACGTAGACTCCTATACATTTACTATCTTACCATCTTGCTCAAGATATGGAGCTCGAGTCTAGATGGGGAGACCAACCTGTATCGTGCTTTTCACCTTGTGCTTTTCCAAATATAATCTCATTTTAATTCACAACTGGAGCTATTACTAAAAGGCACGTGATGAGTCCATACCCTAAATTGATGTCAGGGAGGAGGCAGGAACCATGAGGCTTTGCAGTGGTTCTCCTTTCTGTGTGAAAAGATGCTGTGTCTCCTCTGTGCACAGAAATGGCTTTGCCTCTCAGTCTGCACCAGCTATGTCGGGTCCAGAGTCAGGGCTTCCTCAGCCCCTGTGTTTCCTAAGCCTCACTGGGAAATGCTACATCCTTTAACAACCCGTGACTTCTTTGAAGAGTCTTATTCATGTTTGGGTCCACTGGACCCAGTTCAAAGCCTGGTGCACAGTAGGTGCTCAATAAATTTCAGTTCCATCTCCCTCTCTCCCCACACATGCATGCAGACACACATACACATGCACATTCATTTATTGTATAAATATGTAAGTTAATGAAAGTTCCCTTATACTTGCCTTGGGGACTTTAGTTTTTGTTTCCAGGTGAGAGAAATAAAAATTGTGAATTGCTTTACATTTCTTGGATATAGTTACTATATAAATTTGGGATTATTATTATAGTAGATTACTGAAATACTTTGCTTTATGATTTTCATTTTAATTAGAAGAGGTTGACTTCAGATGGCTTAATACCCAGCCTTTGATCCTGAAGGGAGCAATATGACATTGGCAGGGACCAGACCTGGATGACCTAAGAGTAATTTTTCTCCTGATTCTGTGACTTGATGCAATAAAACCTCTCACTTGAAAAAACTCAAAGAAATACATTTGACATATTTCAAATCCTTTCTATAAATTGTTGAAAAGATTTAATATAACCGCCCTGTCATAAAATCTTTAATTTGAGTTGACCTTGCATGGTCCCAATTCTTACACATGCAGTTTTTATTACTAAAGAGTAAATGATGGATTTCCTGTTATTCAAGGGAATAAAAATGCCCTTCAATCACCTCCTCCTACAACATAAGAGATTTGAACATATTCGGATGAACTCTCAAAGATAGGAATGATCACAAAATGGATTGTAACCTGGAAGTATTTTGTCTTCTATTAATGCGGGCATCCCTTATTTTTATTATTGTCTTTTAAAAAGCTCTAGCCAAGGATAAGGTTCAGCAAGTTTGGTTTAGGGAAAGTTCAATAAGATAAAATTATTTTTCGTCAATTCCCATTAGAAAGCCTGAGCTATGCTTTCAATGTATATAAAAAAAAAATTCCCAGGGGGTTGAAGATAAAACTTTTGGCGAAAACAATGAAACAGGGATGTGGCATAACTAGGAGCTTTTGTCTTCATTTGGCAGTGTCCTGCATGCAGGCTTTGGGGAGGCAGTTGTGTGGTGGCAAGAGCGCTGATTTCGGAGTAAGCCGGGATTTGAAAGTAGCTGAGTGATCCGTAGAAGATTACTTATACTCTTGGGCTCAGTGGGAGCCAGCATTCAAGATGGCCCCATGACTCTCTCTTCTTGGTTTTCATGCTCTTGTGTAGTCCCTCTTGCACTGAATAGGGCTGACCTGTGTAACCAACAGGGTAGTGAGGGATATGTGACTTCTGAGGCTGGATCATAAAAAGACAGTGTAACTTCTGTCTTCCACACTCTTTGATCAATCGTTCTGGGGCAGGCCGGCTGCCATGTCTTAAGGACACAAGCTACCGTGTGGAGAGCCCCATGGGGTGAGAAACTGAAGCCTGCTGCCTACCAGCTGGCAGCAACCTGCTGGCCACGTGAGTGAGCCATCCTGGCTGGATCCTCCTGGTCCAATCAAGCCTTCGGATGACTTGCAACTCTGCCAGCATCTTACCTACAACCTTATGAGAGATTCTGAGCCCGAACCACCCAGCTAAGCTACTCCCAAACTCTTGACCCACAGAAACTGAGATAATAAATGTTTATGGTTGCTTTAAGGTGCTAAGTTTTGGGGTAATTTGTCATGTCGCAATAGATAACACCGAACCTTAGTGTCTCACCCAGTGAAATGGCGTTCCTAGACCAATCCTATAGGATTTTTAGGAGGATTGAATGAGATAAGATGTACAACCAATCTAGCCCAGTTCCTGGTACATTAGGTGGTTGATATCTGGCGATTACCATCACTTGTAACACTCTCAGATCTTTATAACACTTGCGATGTTTTTGATGCACTCTTTCCATGCCCTTGATCACAAGAGTTTTCCCACTATACTGATTGTACCTTTTGAGCACTAATCTATCTTTGCTGTACCCCTCCCCCCTCCTTTTGGGGGAGGGAGCATTTATATGTTTAACTTATTGCAAGTAAGTTAATGCCTTGACTAACACATGGTATATTCCTGTTGAAATTTCTTCATAGAGAGTTTCTTCACTCTTGCTGAACTTCGCTAATTTCCTGCTTTCTCGACTTAGTTTGCTCCAGATTCTGTTTGCTTGAAGTGAAGGCTACTGTCCAGTCAACGGGTAGCGGCAAATTCCAGCCCCATGCATTACCTAAAGAAGTCTTCATTAACTCACCTCCCACACTGAGATTTTGTTTAGGAGCAAATTAGATCCTGTAGGCATGTGAAACTGTAGCTGACGATGCCCGGGAAACACTGTGATACACCTGTGGATTGCTTAGAAGGTTTGTGTTACGGAGTGTGCACCATTTATGTATTCCTGGAAAGATTTACTTTCCTAATGCAGTTTCAGATCTGATGCGTTGTCCCTTCCGGGGCCAGACCTTAATCTGAAATTTAACCAAGATGATTCTAGAGCCTTCTTTTCTGAAAGAATGCCACCCTCATATAAAGCTGTTTTGAAATGTCGTCTTTATTATTCAGGTCTGGTGAGGCCAACAGATCAGGAGCTGGTTGCAATTGGGAAGAGAGTTTGTTCTCACAATTCCTAAGAGGAGGGTGCACATCGCCCCATGGGGGACCACGTGGGGAAGCACCAGGGTCAGTGAAAAGACAGAAGGAGCAAGAGAAAATTGTGGGCAGGAGCCTGTATTGTGGTTTCTGTAGGAAGGAGAGGCTAAGGCAGGGTCAGCAGGATTCGGGTTGGCTGGTTGGAATCATTGCAGGGGCTCTGGGATGTAGGGGCTGTCCCTGGTTGCCTGACACCTGACCCTCAGGTGCTTAGGGCGGGGGGACAGTGGTCCAGAGTTTGAGAGAAAGGAGGTGGTTGGGATGTGGGCTCCGGATTGGTTGGTTTGCATATGAAAAGCATGCTCAGAGGCAGGCCTGTGGTTTACAGTCTCTAGGAATTAGCTAGTCCGGGGAGGGGTGGTCTCTCCAGAGTCAGCGATGCCCTGGATGTTGAAGCATCAGAAGCACATGGTTCCTTCAAAAGCCCATCACTTAATAGTAGTTACCATATTATAAAATGTACCTTTTGACTTTCAATAAAGGTCCTTGTTTTTATAGACTGTTTTTGCCACTCGGTATGGATGGGTTGAAGGATTTCCTCGTTGCTTTAATACTGTATATTTAAACCTTTTTTTCTCTTTTACTTACATTTAATTTTTAAGCTAAAACAACGTATGAAAGGAATATCCGTATGTGTTTTTTAAAGTCTGTAATGAAAAATAGTGAGAATTCACCTCTCACCGCATTCCCCACACTGTCCCCCTACCTGTCACCCAGACAACCACTTCCACCCATTTCTTTTGGTAGTTATCTTTATAATACAAAATTTTTATGCTTACACCGCTTTTTTTCTCAACATATCATTTTTAGACATAGTGTATTGATTGACTTTTCTGTTATGATAATATGTGAAGTATTAGCTTTCTTTTTTTTTAATATATATTTTTTAATTTGGCCACACCATGTGGCTCACGGGATCTTAGTTGCCTGACTGAGGATTGAACGCGTGCCCCCTGCAGTGGGAGCGCGGAGTCTTAACCACTGGACCGCCAGGGAAGTCCCAGTATTAGCTTTCTTGTTACCACCTCACCTGTTGTCTCCCCATCCTCTCAATACAGTTGAATCACTATTTTTTATTTTATATCAGTAATCAGGTAAACCTTTTGTTAATAGGTTGTATTTGGAGATGTAATTATTGTGTGATGGAGTGCAGAAACACTCTTTCAGTCCCTCTTTTAGAGGTGGGAGAGCTGGGGTCAGGAAGACCCTCGTTGGGCGGTACTGCGTGGCACCCTACACGAGGAAGAGGAGCCGGGAACAGCTGTTTCCTCGTGGCAGCACCTGCCCTCCAGGCCAGGCTGGAGAAGCATCCAAGGTGCCCTAGCAAGATAATGCCAGGTCATCATTCCCCAAGAGGCAGGAGGAACACTGTTTCCTCCTGTGAGACTAGATCACGTTGTCTCCTGAAACAATTGCTGTTTGACTTGGAGAGACATGCCTGCTTCTTAAATAATTAGGAAGGAAGTTAGCTGCAATGCTGGTTGATAAAGAAACTGAAGTAGGAAACCCCCTGCCCACAATAGCCTTCCTCAGCCTGGGAACCAGGGTGCAGTCCTCCCCTTGGCCTTGGAAGTGCTTCAGTAGCCTGTGGACAAAGTCTGAGGCCCTGGAGATGCAAGACCCAGGAAGGGAGAGAAAAGCAAGGTCTCCTCTCCCTGTGGGGAGGGAATGGAGCGTTCGTAGCAGGGGTGGATCCCTGAGCTGGAAGGCTGGATTAGGAGGGGGATGGAGAAGAGAAAGCTCAGGAGACCTTGGCTTAAATGGGACTCTCTACCATCTGCTTGCCAACTTTCTTCCAAAAAACTTAAGGCTAAATTTTGTTTTATTTATGTTTATGTGTGTGTTTAAATAGGTAACAAATACACATGGTTAAAAATAAAAATTAGAAAAAGAAAAATCCGGAGGAAGTCTCTCTCCCACCTGTTCCCATCCCGCCCCACTCTGCAACCCCTTTCCCAAACATAGAACCACTTTTCTTGATTTCTCATGCACCTCGCATTGTTTCCCCATATAAGCCAATATTAGTATATGGCCTTATTTCTCCCTTTATTGCGCAAAAGGCATCATGCTCTATATATCCTCCTCCACGCTTTTCTGTTCTTCACTTAGCAGTATAGCCTGGAGATCTTTCCATATCAGTGTAGTGAGAGCTTTCGTCTTCTTTTCTACGGCTGCACAGTATTCTGCCATGTAGATGTACCATACTTTAATGAACCAGATCTGTTCTGATGTACGCTTGGTGGTTTCCAGCATGATACCATTGCAAACTGTGCTGCAATGAATAACGAACACTATGTGTATCTCATTTCTGACATGCGCTGGTATATATGTAGGATAAATTCCCAGAAGTGGGTCAAAGGGTATATGCACTTTTTTTTTTTTTGGCCATACTCCATGGCATGTGGGATCTTACTTCCCTGACCGGGATCGAGCCTGTGACCCCTTGCAGTGGAAGCATGGAGTCTTAACCACTGGATTACCAGGGATATGTGCACTTTTTGATTTGAATAAATAGAGCTAATTTGACCTCTACCTAGATTGTGCCATTTCCACCAGCAATGTGTAACAGCCCCTGTTTTCATTCAGTGTCATCCACAGAGTATATTGTAAAGTCAGCTTTCAAAGTTCCCAAACTAAGGATGCCTATGGCTTGGGATAGGAATATTTATGTTGAAAACATCGGCTAACTTCTATGATGTGTTTCTTCTCTTACTTATCATCACCTGCCCAGTGGGTAAGGTGTTCAGATACAAGCTGTTGACTCCTTGGCTAGGAGAGGAGGAATAGACCATGGATGTGGTTGGACTAAGTGTCCTGAGATGCTCCTTCCATCCTGATTCTGTGGTTTGATACTGTGTCTCTTCCACTGATCTCATCTTCTTCTTCCCTCCCAATAAAATGTACATGTTGGAGTCATGTTCTAAAACATTTGGTAATTGTTTTCTCCAAAGGCACACTTTGATGTCTAAGTACGCGTCAACATTTCATGGACCAGCCCGTGGCGGAACTGACTGTGTGAGTTTCCTTTTCCTTGCGTGATGGCCAGGCTGAAGGAAGACTTGCCTGGGTGTGGAGCAGGGCCTGGCGATTTTGGCAGCCCTTCCAGGAGACATGTTTTGGGAAACAATTCCTTTCTCACACAAAGCAGCCCAGCCACCAGAGCAGATCCATTCAATGGCCTTGAGCGCTGTCTGAAGTCCCTCGGGAATCAAGCCAAACACAAACACAGGGTGTTTCCTCCATCACTGCCCTTCAAAGCACTTTGCCTCTGGTATCTAATCAATCTTCATAGCAAGTTTTGGAAGGGAAGATTGTTTTCCTCATGTCATGGTGACTGCAAGTCAGGAAACATGAGGAGAAGGCAGGTTTCCTGTAGCTCTCCTCCCTTGGGTGCCTTGGGAGAGCCCTGCTCTGTTTCGCCTCCAGCTTTTCTCTCTGAATGTCTTGGTGGAAGTTTGGAGGTCAGGATCATGTTCTCTCGTCTCTGAGCCGAAGGCCCTCTCCCATAGCCACTGGCAACTCAGCTTTTGCACTCTGTCTAAACATTAGTAATATGACTTTGGGTAAGCATACGTCTTTGTTTGAGCCTCTGTAAGATAGGAATAGTAATCGGCATGTCATGGGATCATTGGGAAGATAAAATGAGATAAGGTACATGAAGGTGCTTGACACATCAGACCCAGAATTAATTCAGTAAGGGAAAACAACCAAACCAACCAACCAACCAAACAGCATCATTACCGTCATCAACAACAAAATGGTTTGATCCAATCAGTTCAGTAGCCATCAGAAAAACATCCCAACATATCAGACAGGAACTTTATAGTCCCTGGCTGTCCCTGTTGGGTGAGTTGCTGTGCAAAGCAGTGCCGCAAAGAGTTTGGGCTCTGCAGCTGGACAGTGTGAGTTCAAAGCTCGCCTCCATAACTTCCCAGATGGGTGACCTTGGACCAGTTACTTCACTGCTTTGTGCCTCGGTATCCTTGCCTGTAAAATGGCCATAATAATAGCACCTGCTTTGTAGGACTGTTCTGAGGACAAATGTGCTAACCCACCCCAGGCACTCAGCTCAGTTCCTGGTACCTGAGAAGGGCTCCATCACCATCAGATTTCTAGAACTGTGCAAACCTGGCCCAACTCCAGGGTAACGCTGTTTCGTGGAATGGTCTTTCTCCATAGGCATGAAAAATTGCTAAGAAAGGCACTTAAGATTACTACAAATTAGAATCACAAGAGGAGCCAGAAAGAGGCTTGATTGTGTTGTGTAATGCTGTCACATGTAAACTGACTAGTTACATACCTGCCCCGCAAAGAGCAAGTGTGCTCGGATGAGGATGGGTCAGCAAAGGATTCCTTTCAACGTCTTTCAGCTCACGGCACAGCTGTCTTGCAAAGGCTGGACAGGACTCTGGGCTGCAGGACAGCAGAGCAGATCATAAATCAAAGGCGTGCTCCCTCCTACACAGACGGCGGGGGAGCCTGGTGACACAGGACATGAGGTCCCCTCTCCCCCAGGCAAATGAATCATCAAGGATCACCGTCACATCGCTTCTGTCATCAGCTAGTTATAAGGAAAGGCCAGACAGTTTGGCAAATTCTTACTTGAAAAGAGATCTCTTTGACCCATCTGAAGACTCTCAAAATGGTGAAGGGCATTAATCAAATTGTTTCTGATTAGGAGCATGTGAAAACTAAAAGGCACAGTTGTAGCCAAACAACTTGAGGCAATTCTTAGCATTCATATGGGATACGTTACAAAGTCCAGGAGAGGCTGGGGAGCAGGGGACGGGAACACGATGGTCACCGGGTTACAATGGCTGGGGAACGTGTAGTAATGGTAATGAAATCAGCTAACATGAGCTGATTCCTTACCGGGTGCCACACCCAACTTGAAGCACTTTGCACCTATCCACTCCTTTAAAATTCTCAGCAACCTCACAGGTAGGTACTATTATTACCTTCATTTCTGTCTACCTTGGTAGAACCAAGGTACAGGGACTGTTTGAGGCCATCCAGGGTTTGAATGAAGGCTGTGTGAAGCCAGGACCCAACTCCCTGCTGCCACCCTGTCCTGCTACCTTGCTGGTACCATCATTAGGGTGGGATGTGGGTCACTTGGTGGCTTGGCAATGAGTCTTCTTTTTTTTTTTTTTAAGAGCAAACTTAAAAAATATATATATTTCTTTCTTTCTTTGGTTGCGTTGGGTCTTAGTTGCGGCAGGCAGGCTCCTTAGTTGCGGCTCACCTGCTCCTTAGTTGCGGCTTGCATGTGGGATCTAATTCCCTGACCAGAGATCGAACCCGGGCCCCCTGCATTGGGAATGGCAGTGAGTCTTGATCAGGGAAACAGTGCAAGCTGATGACCAGACTGTTCCATCTCAGAGGGACGCCTCTAAACCCATTAACATTCCCCCCCCCCCCGCTTCCTTCCTCTCTTAACTTGTCAATATGGACAACTTAAATATATACACATCGTTTGCTTTAACAATTATCAACCATTTTCGACCCCATTTTATCTACCATACCACTTTTTTTCCTGGAGTATTTTAGAGTAAATCCCAGACACCATGTCATTTCACCGGTACATACATGTGTTTAACAGATAGGGGCTTTTTAAAAAACATAACCACCATGTCATTATCACACCTAATAAAATGAACAACGATTCCTGAGAAATATCATCTAATATCCAGTCCATATTCAAATTTCCCCGATTGTTGTAAAGACGTTTTTACAATGGATTTGTTCAAACCAGGATCCAAACAAGGGCCTTCCATTGTCTTTGGCTCTTATACTTCTAAAGCCCCTCTCTCTTTAAAAAAAAAACCTTTTTATTTTGAAATAATTTTAGATTTATAAAGAAGTTACAAAGCTGGTACAAGAGTTCCTGTATACCTTTCACACAGTTTTCCTTAATGTTAATATCTTAGGCAATCATGGTGCCTTTGTCAAAAGTAAGAAATTAACATGAATACACTACTATTAAGTAAATTTCAGAGTTAATTCAGGTTTCATCAGTTTTTTTCCCCACTAATATCTTTTTTTTCTGTCCCAGGATCCAATCCAGGATACCGTAGCATTTGGTTAAGTCTCTTTAATCTAAATTTTGATCTAATTTAATCACCTTATTTTTCTTCCTTCATGCCCTTTGTGTTTGGGAGAAACCAGGTCAGCTGGCCTGGTGGACATCCTGCCTTTGGACTTGGCCGATCGCTTCCCTCTGGTATCGTTTAACGTGTTCCTCTGTCTCCCGTATTTCCAACAAGTTCATGGTTAAACGCAGAGGCTCCATGAGATTGAGGTTCCGTGTCTTTTTGAGACAGAGATTCTTCGTGGATGCTGCTGTGTTATTGCATCATCTTATGAAACATAATGACTGGAGGTCCCACTTAAGGGCCTGGCATGTCATAGGCACTCAATAAATATTTGTCAAATGAATCAGCAAATCGATGATCCTGTATATGTCGGAGGTGGGCCATTAGGGGGTGAGGGAGGAAGGAAGGGGCTCGGGACAGGCTGTGTGGAGAGTTATCCTAGCTGTTTCTCTCATCATGATCTGCGCAGTGATTTGTAGTTTCCGTCCCCAGCATGGATTTACCCCCTGAGTTCCAGGCCTGTCCTTCCAGTGAAATATCCTTCTTGGATATCCTAGAGGCATATCCACATTCAACGCATCCCCAAATGAATTCCTTTCTTCTCTCACCCTCCCAGCCTGCTCCCCCGTTCCCAACCTCAGTTCATGGGACTTCTAGAAGTGCAGTATCGGTTGTGACTAAGAGCCTGGACCCTGGAGTCAGACTGCCTGGGTCCACATCCCTGCTCTGCCTGTGACCTCTCTGTGTCTTAGTTTTCCCATCTGCAAAATGGAGATAACATTGGCATCTGCCTCATTAGATTGTTGGGAGGAATGAAAAGAGCATGTGGATTAAGGCGCTTAGGACCATACCTGCATCCAGGAAGCGGGGGCTGCGTGTGGTACCTGCTATCACCCTAATCATCACTCAGTCTCCTGAGCAGATACCCAGAGTCATTGTAGGCACCCCCTCCCCCTCCATGGTCCCGCTAATCCAGCACCACCCAATAGAAATAGAATGTAAGATTTAGACGTGATTTTGAGTTTTTAATAGCCACATTAAAAACATTTAAGAGAGAGAAAAGAGAAAAAAGAAAAAAAACATCTGAGAGAAATACGAAGAGTTAATTTTAACACTTTTATTTAGTCCAGTATCTCAAAAATATAATCTCAACATAGAATCAATATAGAAGTTATTAGTGAGGTATTTTACATTCTTATTTAAAATTAATCTATTTTTGGCTGCATTGGGTCTTCGTTGCTGCACATGGTTTTTCTCTAGTTGCGGCGAGCGGGGGCTACTCTACGTTGCGGTGTGTGGGCTTCTCATTGCGGTGGCTTCTCTTGTTGCAGAGCACGGGCTCTAGGTGTGCGGGCTTCAGTAGTTGTAGCACGTGGGCTCAGTAGTTGTGACGCACAGGCTTAGTTGCTCCGCGGCATGTGGGATCTTCCCGAACCAGGGCTCGAACCTGTGTCCCCTGCATTGGCAGGCGGATTCTTAACCACTGCGCCACCAGGGAAGCCCCTATTTTACATTCTTTTTAAAATTTTGAACTAGGGACTTCCCTGGTGGTCCAGTGGTAAAGAATCCGCCTTCCAATGCAGCGGAGGTGGGTTCGATCCCTGGTCGGGGAACAAAGATCCCACAGGCTGTGGAGCAACTAAGCCCGCGCGCCACAACTACTGAGACCGCGTGCCTCAACTAGAGAGCCTGTGTGCTGCAAACTACAGAGCCTATGCGCTCTGGAGCCCATGCGCTCTGGAGCCCACGCGCTCTGGATCCCATGCGCCACAACTAGAGAGAGAAAACCCGCACGCCACAACTAGAGAGAAGCCCACGCGCCACAACAAAAAGATCCTGCGTGCCGCAACGAAGACCCCGCGTGCCACAACGAAGACCTGACGCAGCCAAAAATAAATAAATAAAATATTAAAAAAAATTTTTTGAACTAACTCTTCAAAATCTGTTGTGTATGCCAGATGTGTAGGCCATCTCACTTTGGACCAGGTGTATCTCCAGAGCTCAACAGCCACAAGCGGCTGGTGGCTACTGTGTTGGGCAATGCAGCTCTAACTGGGCAGAAAGTTTGGGGGATTCTCTCTAATCTGCTCCCTCGTCACCATCTCCACTTCTAGTCAGGTTTCTGCGAGAGCTTCTGAACTGGTTTCCCAGCCTCTCACCTTCCCTGTGCCCGTTTGCTCTACATCCTGCAGCCAGAGAAATGTTCCTAAAATGCAAACCTGATTATTTCTTGTCCCTTGTTTCTTGAAACTCCTCCAGGGGGCTCCATCCTCTGCAATGAGACAGCTTTGGCCCACTAAGTCCCTAATGATGTGTCTGGGCCGGTGCAGCTGTACTGGCCTCATCTCTTGCCCTCGCCCACATCTTCTCTGCCCCTGCTCCTCCTTTCCCCTTCTGTGCACTGTCCCCACTTTCTCTCGGGCAAACTCCTACGCATCCCTAGGTCTTAGCTCACATAGGGCTCTTCTGAGACACCTTTAACTGCCACAGGCTGGTCTAGCAGCCAGTCCCTCTCCTGGGACTCCCTACACACTCCATGCAGGTGTCACACTGCTTGTATCTGTGGGTTCACTTATCTGTCTCCCCAAGTCCTCTGGGTCCTGGGCACTGAGCCATGCACTGTTGCATCTTAGCTCATGCAATTTCCCAACCCTGTGTATATGGCTTGCTCTGGGATACGTGCTGGTAAAGAAGGAAGCAGTGAGAGATGATTCCGGAAGGGTAGTTTGAGGCCAGTTCATGAAGGGCTTCGAAAAATGCCAGTTCGGAGAGTTCAGACTTTATTCTCTAGGCGATCGGGAGCCATGGCAGGTGTTTGAGGGAAGCAGGCAGGGCATGGGGTGAGGCCAAGAGGGCCTTTTGGTCTGAGCATCAGGCTCAAAGTGAAGTCAAATCTAAATCCTTGGCACCCTCTGCAAAGTCCTGGAGGGCAACGATATGATCTGCATTCTAGAACCATCTTTTCTGAAGGTCACTTAGGGAAGGGTTGGAGAGAGGAAGTGAAGAAGAGAACCAATACACATGGAGCTTCCATAGGCCCGGTTCTTTTCAAATATTGTCGGTATGAATGTATATAGGTATGGATTTTCCTAGTGACCCTGCGTGAGAATATTCTTTCCACCTCACAGAGAGAGGAAACTGAAGTTCAGGGAGGTTAAGAAAGTGCCCAAAGCACCCTGCAGTAAGTGTCTGAGCTGGGGTTCTGTTGGGCCTGGATGCTTGCTGGAGGGCCAGGAGATGGCAGTGGGGACACCAGGGAGAGATTCGGGCGGGACCAGGCTGGTGCTGCACCCTGAGCCCCACCCTCACACCAGGTGGGTAGCAGCCTCTGGATAGCACCAAGAGGTGGACGCTGGACTTGGGGGCTGCTTCCCCTCAAGATCCCATGGTGGGGTCCCTCTGGGTGGCTCTGTGAGGGTGTCCAGGCCAGCCTAAAAAAAGCCTGTGTGTGGAATCAGACAGTTGTACAGGGCTTTGAAACAAAACGGGTCACTTACTTTGTCCCCCTGCTCCCCATAAGATTTTGATTAAATTGACAGGGTCTTCTGGTCACAGCCAACGCCTTAGCTTTAATAGTGCCTTAATTTTAAAATCCTTGAAAGAAGTTTTGGCTCTCCTTAAGCATGAAAAGATTTTCCCCCAAAGCCTTTAATTCTGCAGTCATCTATTTTTCCAATCAAAGGCAATTCCATGGACTGTCATGGTCTTAATTAATGACTCTGTAATCAGAGTTCCACTCTGGTTGCTTTCTCACGCCCCTCCCCTTTTTTCCTGGTTTCTCAATGAAGGGCTTATCTAGAACTTGTCTCGACTTCAAACAGATATTTCATGATAGTAAATTGAAGTGAGTTTTTTAAAAAATAAATAAATTTATTTATTTATTTGTTTAGTTGTTTTTGGCGGCTTTGGGTCTTCGTTGCTGCATGCGGGCTTTCTCTAGTTGCGGCGAGCGGGGGCTGCTCTTGGTTGTGGTTCGCGGGCTTCTCATTGCGGTGTCTTCTCTTGTTGGGAAGCACGGGCTCTAGGTGCGCGGGCTTCAGTAGCTGTGGCTCGCGGGCTCAGTAGATGTAGTGCAGGAGCTTAGTTGCTCCGCAGCATGTGGGATCTTCCTGGACCAGGGATCGAACCTGTGTCCCCTGCATTGGCAGGCGGATTCTTTTTTTTTTTTTAATTAATTAATTTATTTTTTGCTGCATTGGGTCTTGGCTGCTGCGCGCGGGCTTTCTCTAGTTGTGGCGAGCGGGGGCCACTCCTCGTTGCGGTGCGCGGGCTTCTCATTGCAGTGGTCTCTCCTGTTGTGGAGCACCGGCTCTAGGCACATGGGCTTCAGCAGTGGTGGCACGTGGGCTTCAGTAGTTGTGGCTCGCGGGCTCCAGAGCACAGGCCCAGTAGCTGTGGCGCACGGGCCCAGCTGCTCCACGGCATGTGGAATCCTCCCAGACCAGGGCTCGAACCCATGTTCCCTGCATTGGCAGGCAGATTCCCAACCACTGCACCACCAGGGAAGTCCCTACACTGAGGTTTTATCAAGTGGAACAACCTTTTCATTCTCTTTGTTTTGGGTCTTGGTATCAGTGCAAAACCACCCTTAGGGAACATGGTCTGCCTTCCTCTCTGCTTTTCAGCAAAAGATGCCTTCCGAGAAGCACTGGGTAGGTGTTTTCGATTATGTGCAGCGAAGACCAACATGGTAAATCCTTATAAGATGTTGGTGGGCTGGTATTTACGGGGCTATCTGGAGACTTCTGGTTTGAAGATTGCACCTGACAATCCTTTCTTAAGTTAGGATAAACTCAATTTTGGATAGAGATGTGAGTGGGGTAGATACCAGTCTCTCTTGAAATGAATGGCAAGTCCCTTCTTTGGTCTGGTCATCTGTAGGACCCACCTGACATTTGCATTTGTGCTTCTCTCTTTTTGTTTGCCACAGACAAAGAAGGAAGAATACAGAGTAAACAATTGTGTTGCTCAGGTTCCCAACACTGGCCCTCCTCTTCCTGAGGGCTTGGGAAAATGAACCAAGTGGTTCATTGATTTACTCAGATATCCAGCTAATATTTATTTAGCTTGGACTGAGTGTGATACTGTTAGGCCCAGGGAGACAGAGATGGGTGGGAAACTACCCTTGTTCTTAGAGTGTGTAATGTGTGGTAGGGGAGACAGCAAACATGTTAAGAAGTAACCATGGCAAGTGGAAGTGTGTGTGGACTAAGAAGGTTGTGGAAAGACCTCTGGGAGCACAGGATGGGTATCAATCCTAGTTGGGGGGATTTGGTGACGAGCTGCATCCTGAAGAAGGCTCACCAGGAGGAGACTGAGTGAGGATGGAAGTGTCTTAGTTCATTTGGGCTGCTATAATATCATGAACTGGGGGGATGATAATTCTCATGGTTCTGGAGGTTGGGAAGTCCAAGATCAAGGTGCCAGCAGATGTGGTGTCTGGTGAGGGCCTGATTCCTGGTTTATAGAGGGTCATCACCTTGCTGTGTCCCCACAAGGCCAAAGAGGGGAGGGAGCTCTGCGGGGTCTTTTATAAGGGCACTAATCCTATTCATTAGGGCTCCACCCTCATGACCTAATCACTTCCCAAAGGCCTCATCACATTAAGGGTTAGGATTTCAACATATGAATTTGGAGGGGACACAAACATTCAGTCTATGCCAAAAACATGCCAGATAGAGAGAACAATCTGTGCAAAGCCATGGCAGTGGGAAAGATCTCGGCCTGTTGAGGGAATGCAAGTGTTGCTCTGTGGCTGGAGCATGGGGTGGGGGTGGGGGTAGGTGGAAGTGGGGGTAGTGTGGCAGCAGGACAGACAAGGAAGGCAGGATGGGAACAGGTGGCAGAGGATGCACTCAGGGATCCAGGCTGACAAAGGCCCAGCCTGGAGAACATCTGCTGTGGCAGGGACGGAGAAGGCTTGGAGAGAACTCATACTCTTTCTTTCCTCTTTGTCCTGGACGTGGCACAGCTCCCTTCTGCGCAGAGCTCACTGGCCAGAGCTAGTCACATGACCTTGCCTAACTGCAAGAGAGGCTGGTAAGGGAGGTTTTCTTTGTGCCCAGAGATGACAGGAGATCCAGATGTTGGTGAGCACTGGTAAAGTCTACCATACTTATTCATGCCTGTTCAGGGAAAATTCTACAGTTAATTAAATCCCCTTCTTGTCTCTGAGTTTCAAGAATCATGGTCTCAGGGCCATAGGTAGTGCTTTCTGCTTAATTATAATGTTTCTACTAGGTGCTACCCCACTCTCTGGCTGGATCCCGCTAGTGATGGGGAACTCACCCCTCAACCCACCATGCAGCTAAAGCCAACTGTGGCCAACCTATTTCAAAGTTCTTCCTTATATTCAGCTGGCATCTTCCATCCATTGGCCCCCAATTCATCCCTGTGACTCAGAGAACGAGTTTAATTCTTTTTTCCTGCATGTTTTTTTTTTCCCCTTTCCTTTTCTAAGCCCAACGTCTCTCTTGTTACCTACCTGCCCTGATGGCTCTCCTTTTCACTCACGTTTTGTTTTACCAACAAGCTCTCATGTAGGAGCCCCAAGTGCTGAACTGCAGAACTGGGCAGTGGAGGGGGTATGGAGAACCAGGGTGGGGAGCCCTGAGCAGATCCCCCACCACAGACCCCCAGCTAGGGGCAGCTAGGGAGGGATATCATTGACATGGGTTCAATGTGTCTAAACCCCCTACATCTTCATGCCTGTGCGAGGATAAAGCTTGTTAAGCCAACACTCCCCAGGTGTTGTGTCTTCTTTATTTTATAGCTGTAATGGACTGAATGTTTGTGTTCCCCCCAGATGCATATGTTGAGATCCTAACCTCCAAGGTTTTGGTATTAGGAGGTGGGGTTATTGGGAGGTGATTAGGTCATGAGGGTGGAGCCCTCCTGAGTGAGATTAGTGCCCTTATAAAGGAGACCCCCCACAGAGCTGCCTTGCGCCTTCCACCATGTGAGGACACAGTGAGAAAACAGCTCTCTGTGAACGAGGAAGCAAGTCCTCACCTGGCTACGAATCTGCTGGTGCCTTGATCTTGGACTTCCAGTCTCCTGAAGTGTGAGAAATAAATTTCTGTTGTTTTTAAGCCCCCTCGTCTATGGGATTCTGTTATAGCAGCCAGCCAGAAAAAGACATCCCCTTTCTTCATTTTTTCCCAGTAATCTCATTAAGTTCTTAGGGAAGCATTTGTTTAGCTGTGGCTGCATTAGTCAGCAGTCAAACTTCTTATCACCACATTTGAGTTGGGCTTTTGGCATTGGTAGTTGGGCAGACTCCATGTTTTTAGTGTTTTTTAGGTTTTGCTTTTAATACTTCATTTTCCCTTCCAAATTTGTGTTTAAGATCATGGGCTATGGTGGTAGCCATCTAATTTGCTGTCTACTTTGTGTGTGTGTGTGTGTGTCATCATTTCTTTATTTCTTACAAGAGAAGACAGAGACAGTCGACTTGCTAAAGCCATACGTGAATGTTAATGCAAAAAAGACCTAGATGCATGAAGTATTTGTCTTAATTTGCTGTGTTCTGAACATCTATTTCACTGCCAAAGTTTAGGGAAACAGGTATGCTGAGCAAGGAAGTGTTCCCTTTTATAGGGTTGGGTGGAATTTTGCGGGTGTCCAGGTAAAGCAGAAAATTCAGAGTCGGCGTCTTCCATTATATCCACATTCTCATATTTTGCCCCTGGCCAAGTACAGAAAGTTTGGAGCAAAACAAAGAAGGCCCTTTGTTGCAACTGTCCCACTATGTTGAGTCAATCCAGCCCATTCCTGTGCTGGCCTGGGATCTGGAACAGCTGGGAGGATGGGCTGCTAAAGAGATCAGTATGAAAACCAGGCTGTCCCTACTATTGCTTCCCTGAACTTCTGGGAGGATTGCAGGATCCGTGTCCTGTAAGGGTACTCACGGGGGAGGGGCAGATTCTGTTTTAGATTAACAGGAGGGTTTATCATGCCAGAAGGTCAGTATTTACCTTGGCTTCAGCTTGATGAGTATTTACTTCTCCGTTCAGTTGGTCTCTCTGCTGACTTCAGCAGAAGTGAAGATCTGCTTTTTGTCTGCCCAAGAGGATGCTGACTGATATTTTCTTATCAGAAGGGCCTGGAAACATAGTTGCGGAGGAGCCCACTTCTCTAGTGTGTGTGTGGCAGGGCCTTTGTCTACCTCCACCAAGAAATCTGATCCCTCTTTGTACAAACAACCCCGTTTCTAAGGCGCTTTTGAACTTACAGACGGGAGAGAGAGCACAAGATCGCAGACAGATCACTTTTCTCATCTCCTTGTATGATGAAAACTGGGGAGATTCTGAGAACCCTGACTGTGTCAGAGTTGTGGTGAGAGGTCGAGGAGTTAAGGGCTCAGTGGCGCCCTGCTGACCCTCGTTTGTCCAGTTTCCATTTTATCGAGGTTTGGGGGTGGGGGCACGCTGTATGATGCCTGAAGGTCACCAAGGAAGAGAGGAGGAGGGAGCCAGAACTACGACCCGGTCCCAACTCCAGGGCTTCAGTGCTTGATTTCTTGGGCTCTTGGGAACAGTGGCTTCTGTCTCTCCTGGGGCTTTAGCATGTATTTGGTGAGTGCCGTGGGCACAGTATGGAAATACAGAGAGCAGTGCTCGTGTGGAGTTTGGACCAGGGCCAGCCGGGGCGGCTGACGTTTGAGGAGGCGCCGGGCCTTCTGAGGGCACCAGCACGCCCCTCAGTTAGGGGCCGTTCAAACTTTCCTGCTTTTGCCGCCGCTCACAAGTATGTTTTATCTTGAAAAATAATGCAAATGTCGCATTCTATTCAATACTATTCCCGTATTTGTTTTAAAATAAAGTTTCATTTTAAACTGTCAACCACAGAGGAAGATGTACCAGGTTTATCCCGGGGCTCCAGAGTCTCCTGAGAAAGCTCCAAGCACTCCTGGGTATGAGCCCACTTGGGGCTTTGAAAAGGGAGCCATTCTTCAGTTTTATCCTTCACCAAAGCTCTGCAAATAATAATCATTAACATTTATTGAGCATTACAATGTGTCAGGCACATGATTCCAAGCACTTTGTGTGAATAATTCATTGAATTCTTTTAGCAAACCTTTTTTTAGGTACAGTTCTTTTAGGTACAGTTATTATTCTGATTTTACGGATGAAGAAGCTCAGAGAGGTTAGGTAACTTGTCCAAGGTCACACAGCTGGTACTGGTTGGAGTTGGACTCTACTACCTGATGTCCTCTGGGGGTGAGAGAGGGGTTAGAATGTGATACCACAGAATCCTTCTCCATTCTTCTCGGCTCCCATGGCCCCCCTTACGGGGCTGCTGCCGCTGGAAATCTTGCCTACAAGAGTGATGGCTCGCTAGGGTTGGGTTTATCCACAGCTGCCTTGGTGATAGGAGTGGAGGATGAAGGGAAAGTGAATTATAGAAGGCCACAACTGGAAAGGTCTTCAGAGACAAGCCAGTCCACTCTTCATTTTACAAATGAAGATGCTGGGGAGGACCGGAGAGGGAAGGGGTTTACTCCAGGTCACACAGCAAGTCAGCAGGGGCACCAGGAGCAGACCTGGGGCTTCTGCATCTGGGTGGCGTGTGTGATATCACATTTCTTGATTTTCTGCATCTTTGTCTTTTTAATCCCTTGCCCTCTGAATGGAACCTCCTCTTGTTTGCAGAGTGTTTCTCCAGACTGCCTGCTGGCTTTTTAAAAAATTTTATTTATTTTTGGCTGCGTCGGGTCCTGGTTATGGCACGCAGGATCTTTCGTTGTGGCACGTGGGCTTCTCTCTAGTTGTGGCAGGGGCTCCAGAGCACAAGGGCTCAGTAGTTGGGGCGCGTGGGCTCTCTAGTTGTGGCGTGCAGGCTTAGTTGCCCCGCAGCATGTGGGGTCTTAGTTCCCCGGCCAGGGATTGAACCCACGCCTCCTGCACTGGAAGGCGGATTCTTAACCGCTGGATCACCAGGGAAGCCCCTGGTGGCTTTTGAAGGAAAAAAAAAAAGCCCATTTTAACGCTTCCTCAAGAATAATGTAAGCATCCTGAGGGTGAGAACCATGTTATTTGCTTCTCTAAGAGCGTTCACTGCACCAGGACAGTGCTGGACACGCAGAAGTTTCTCAATACGTGTTCACGGGGCCAGAATGACCTTTTTGTCCTAGAAGTGAAACAGAGGACCAAACTAGACCTGGCTTAGTCCTGAAGTTTCTGGGATGTATTAATTCTTTTCCTAAAACTTTTCCTCCTGAAAGAATCCTGCAGGTACGGAATAGTGGTATCTTTTCCTGTCCTTGGTCCCTCTAGCTTGGGTGCAGCCCATGGCACTGGAAAAATGAATTTAAGATAAAAACTAAATTCTTGTTCCCTTACTGCAGTGTCTACAGCATAAAGCCAATTTACAGCAACGTGGAATTCCTCTGGTCTTTAAGATCTCACTATGCAAGTAAAGGAGGGAAAGGAGGAAGACAGATGCTTACAAATTCCTGGCGGGGGGTGGGGGGGGAGGATGACCTCATCATTTATTGGGTGTTGGAAAACAGCCCAAGGAACACAGTTCAGATTCCTTTTGGGGGAGGCACTGAAAATCCCCTGATAACCCAAATTCTCCAAATCTTTTAGGCCTTGAGAAAAGGATGGAGGACAAGATGAAGGAAGTGGTCCTAGGTGCCAGTGACGTTTCCCATTAGGGGACTGTCCACTCTGAGATGGACTGTTCATCCCGATTCCTAGATGGAAACTCTGGACTTGGGAAGTGTGGAAGTTCCATTTAAAAGGCCCAGGCAGGGGACTGCAGTCCAGTGGTTAAGACTCCACCCTTCCACTGCAGGGGGTGAGGTTTCAATCCCTGGTGGGGGAACTAAGATTCTGCATGCCTAGTGGCCAAAAAAAGAAAAAAAAGAAAAGAAAGAAAAGGCCCAGGTAGGATTTGAGGGAATTGAATGGGTGGTTTGGGGAGAGGATAAAGGGGGTTGGAGATGATATCTTGGTATTTGTACTCAAGAGGGTACATAGGGGAAATGTACATATGCATACGTATTGGGATATGTAAACAAGAGGACAAAAGCCCTGGGAGCGGCCCTTTCCCTCCACATTTTCAACAGCATCTTCCGGTTCTTCCTTTAACAACAGCCCCACAGTTCTTTTACAAAATGGATTGCAGTCCACGGAGCACTTCCATACTTGATGGCTTCTCTCCAGTCCTACTGGCATTTTACGGACTAGGAGTTCCCCACTGTTAGCAGGGACAGAGCTGGCCTCAGGACCTCTGCCAACCCTTGGTTGCTCTGGGGAGAATTAGAAAAAGACTTTCTCCCTGGGGGAGTGGGGCACAGGATGGATTTCAGGTCCCCCCTGCTTTGTGCTGGGTACAAGCCCTATGGGGATCCTGTGGTCCAGAAAAGACCAACTTGGGGCCAGGCTGGCCTTGGGCTCAGTGTGCGATCTGAGACCCAGCCTTCCCATCTGTAAAAGGTGGGATTGTATTACATCTTCCCCCAGCTCCTTCCCAGATACGATGCCTCAGGAATCTGTGAGTCCAGGGACAACTTCTCACCCCACATCAAATGCTTCCTTCCTTCCCAGCTGCTTCTCAGCTTAGAGAGACAGCTGGCAAGGTAGAGGCTGGAGGTGAAAGGGGGATAGAATTCTGGGGAAGTCTGGGTGTGCAATGGTTTGGTCAAAAGAGCCTTGGACAAGGAGTGTGTATTTTTTCTGCTTAACTTTTTTGAGCCTCAGTTTGTACCTCTGAAAAATGGAACGGCACCACCTTATATAGAGAGCAGTGCTGTAGGGATTAAACAACATTGCCCAGGTGAACTTGCCAGACACAGAGTGGGTGCTCCGTAAGCACTTGCGACCCGAAGAGGGTTTGGTTGGGAAGGTTCGAAAGAGCGTGTGTTTGGGGACCCAGGCACAAGATCTGGCTTTCGGAGCGCGCGGCTCCCCGGACCCCCAGCGGAGGAGGAACCCCAGCTCTGCCGCCACTGCCGCCTCCTCGGCCCCGGACCGCCGAGGGTTAATGAGAAAGCCCCACGCCCCCTTTGACGGCGCAGAGCCCACCTCGCCGAATTTGAAAAGGCGGCCCTGAGAGGCGTGGGCGCCCCCCAGACATTTCCAGCTCGGACCTGGGCTCCGCTCGCTCACCGGCGCGCTCGCTCGGCTCCCGGCGGGGGCCGCGGGTTCGGTCCGGCCGTCGGTGCGCTCCCGACTGTCCTCCCGCCCGGGACTCCGGGTCCCCGCGGGCGGCCGCGCAAGATGAAGCTGGCTCTGCTTCTGCCCTGGGCGTGCTGCTGCCTCTGCGGGTCGGCGCTGGCCACCGGCTTCCTCTACCCCTTCCCGGCCGCAGCCCTGCAGCAGCACGGCTATCCTGAGCAGGGCTCCGGCTCTCCCGGCAGCGGCTACGGGAGCCGCCGGTGAGTAGCTGGGGGCGGCGGGACATGGGGGCGCGCGGCAGCCCGGGGCTGGGGGCGCGGGGAGGTGGGGTTTGGGGCTTGGGATCTTGGGATTGGGGGTTGGGGGCGCGGGCTGCCGGGTCTCGGGGCCGTCTGGGGCTGGGGGCGCGGGGGCGGGGTTTGGGCCTTGGGAAGGTGGGATTGGGGGCTGGGGGCGTGGGGCGGTCGAGGACTGGGGGGGCTGGGGACGCGGGGTGATCGGGGCACAGACAGTGGGGGCTGGGGGCTCGGGGCGGAGAGACTGAAGGTGCGGGGCTGGGACTGCGGTGGTCTCTGGCCGCGCCCACCCCCACTTCCTTCCCTTGCTCTCCCAACCTTCGCCCCTTCGGCTCCCGAATCCGGGTGGAGGTGGCTCAGACCTGCGGCGGGGGCGCGCGAAGGGGTGACCGTGGCTGGCTGGGGCTCGGTGGCTCGGTTCCTGGACGTTTACCGGCTCACGTGGCTCCGCCGAGCTCACCTGCGCGGCCGGGGCTTTGTGTTGGGGAGCAGGTTCCCGCGATGCCAAGGCCTTGCATCCGGGCCCCCTACTCCGACGCCGGCCGCCAGGGACACCGGAGGGGCGATTCCGTCCGGTCTTTGGGGCTGGGCCCGCGGAGGAGCCTCGGCTGCGGCTCCCCAGCCACCTGGGAACGTGGAGCCGGCTCCGATCGCATGAGTCCGTGGTGGGGTCGGAGAGGGAGCAGGGTCACGGAGCCCGCGGTGCCCGGACCCACCCGCGGCCTCCTCCTCCGCCGGCAGGTGGCGCCCTGGCCACCCCAGGACGGTTAGGGCAGCAACTTCTCAATCCCTGGTTGAATTCCCCCAGAAAACGCGTTAAGTACTCAAGTAAAGGTTGCCAAATCCCTGTCTGCGTAACTCATTCGAATTTAGCTTTTCCCATTTAATAGTAATTACGACTCACACGGCTGTGATAGCCTTCTAGAACACACAACATGCATTGGTAGCATCCATCTCTTTTGATCCTAACACCACCCCAGGGTTAGCTATTAGAGTATTATCTTTCCTTTAACGGAGGAAACTGAGGCTCAGAGAGAGGTCCCCAAATTCGGTGGCAACTCAGGGCTCACCTCTTGTCTTCTTTCTCCAAATCCTGTGCTTTCCATGGCCCCACTCTGCTTATCGTTTATGGAGCAAGGTCCATAAACCTTGCTCCATAAGGTCCCAGTTCTTCTGTCCTCCATGGTGTTTACCAAGCTAGGGAGGGCTACCGAGATGAATTCTGGCAACGTCTTGTATCAAGGAGACAGGGATATTTTGTGTTGAGAAGAGCGGTACGCTTAATGGCTGGATAAGGCGGTTCTCAGAAGAGCATTTAAAGTGCTTCAGGAAAATTTTGCATGCAATTTTATTTCCTTCATTTTGTTTGGAAGTACTTCTCCCAGGCTCCTATTAGTATTACTCTCCAAACACCCACAGTAGTGTGGACTCCGCACGCTTGCATAGGAGCATATGTTAAAAACTCAGCTTCTCAAATCGCAGAATGATATGTATAGCATGATCTCACTTATGAAAAAAAATTCGATCTATATCTAGATATCTATCTCTCTATCTCTCTATCTATCTATATCCAGGAAAAAAGTTGGTAGGAAACCATTTTGGTCAGTTACCTATAGGGAGAGACCTGGGGCTGGACTAGGGGAGAGTGAAAGAGGACTCCCATTTTTTCCCTCTGTTTGCTTGTGTCTTGTTTGCATGTTTTACAAGGAGGGTATATTCATGTATTACTTTTGTAATTCAAAAGTGTGTGTGTGTTGGGGGCTGGGAGGGGGGGTGGGGTGAGGGGCGGAGGCTCCTGCAGCCTGGACTCTGCATGCAGAGAGGGGCCAGAGGGAAGTCCATGAAGGGAGCCAGTGAATGGGGACGGGGGTTCTGGCGTTCGGTGGGCTGGAACTTGGGGACTCTAGAGACACTTGGAAAGGATAGTTTTAGCACAAATAAAAAGAGGCCCAAACAAATGTAATCTTCCAGAACTCTTTCTACCAGGCTGGGAGCTGGGAGAAGGTATAATTAGGTTCAGGGAGGATCTGGATGAATTTGTGGAAAATGGATTTCTGAATAGGATATTGGGGGGTGTTAAGGACTTGGGGCGGGTTCCAGATGCTTGAGATGGGTGTTCCGGACTGTAACTGAGCCCTTCCATGCAAAGCCCTGCGTGGGCACTGCAGGCACCTGATTCAGGTCCGGGCAAGTTATGGGCTGGAGCTGGCCTGGTGTCACATGTTCCTGTGTGTTATTCGCTCCAGAAGCAGAAGCCCTGGGGATGGCGTTTGGCACAGGGCTCTTCACAGCTTTGGCCTCTGCTTGGCTCCATACATGTGTTTACAGTGGCTTGGTTTCAGCTGATGGGCAGGGCTATAGGGCTGTTTCTCGACAAATAGTTTTATTTCATGGTTATTGCTCGTGTTGGCAGTTTGTGTTCTCCTTTCTGTGTGTGTGTGTGTGTGTGTATGTGTGTGTACCTGTACCTACCTTCCTGGGCTGGGTGTCTGTGTCTAACACGTGCTGGGGGCATCTTGCTTTGCCCAGGGGTGCTCTGCTCTGGTCACCTCCATCGCAAGCCCAGGGTGGGCCCCTCTGATGAAGCTATTTTGGCAAAAAGAAGTGGACCCCAATTCCTTAGAGGCCTGTTTCCAGTAGAATCTTGCAGCCCTGTGTTTGGGCCACTCGTGACTTTTGTCATCCACAGTGCTGTTCGGATGCCAAATAAAAGCTAAAGGGAAATGTAATGTTAATTGACCAGCAGGGTTGCACAAGGATGGAGCCTCTCAGCTGCCCAGCCCTTCTTCCCAGAACTTCCCAGTATAAGGATAACACATTGGTGAAACTCTTTAATGGATGTATATCTCACTCTTCTCCCCGCCTCCCTCCCCCGATCATTCCCTCCCTCCCTTTCACAGATGGTGATTAGAAGTCTTGTCTGTTGTCTGCTCCTCATATCTGTATCCAACCCTAAAGGGTCCAACATAGCGGCGAGTCTTCCGGGCACGAGGAGTGAGAACTAGAAAGGGGGCCCCACACCCCATCTGGGGTGCACATCTCCCAGCTGTTGATAGAGAGGTTTTAATTTGGATAAAAGTTAATATTCTTGGAGTGGGAATGTTCTTCTAAGAGAAACCAGAAGAGTGGTGGGACCTGCCTGGATTTTAAGCAGAGGAAGGAATGAATACACCCAGAGGGCGGGTTCGTGGGACAGGGGATGAGGGACAGAGTTGCTTTGTGCTTCTGCCCTGAAGAGTGGCACGCATTCCATAAACCTATTCCTTCTGTACAGGACCCGAGGCATGAGAACAAAGAGAGACCACATACTACATGGCTGAATATCTACAGGTTATGAATCAAGCTAACGGATGGTTAAATAAGTAGGTCCTATCCTCTAACCTTGATGAGTAATACCTTCACAGTGACCTGGAAAGCCAAGTTCAAATGAGGAATTCTTAGACGCTTTAGAATTCTCCGCTCTGGCAAGTGGTGGCAGGGGGAAGGCTCCCCACGGCCCAGCCATCTTCACTGCTTTTTGACCTTCAACTTCCTGTCCACTTATTGGTTGTTGTGTCTCTTTAGTCTTTTTCATTGCGGGAGAGTCCTCTCCTTTAAAAGAAAGCATTTCCAGGGACCTCCCTGGTGGTCCAGTGGTTCAGACTCTGCACTCCCAGTGCAGGGGGCCTGGGTTCGATCCCTGGTCAGGGAACTAGATACCACATGCTGCAACTAAAGATCCTGTGTGCTGCAACTAAGATCCGGTGCAGCCAAACAAATAAATACTTTTAAGAAACTAATAAAAGAAGGCTTTTCCCCCTGCCATTGACTTGGTGAAGAAGGCCAGTTGTCCTGTAGAATCCCAGGTTCTAGATTTGCCTGACTGCTTCCCAGTGGTGTAAATAATTGGGTCCTCTATGCCCTGTATCTCTTCTATGTTAGAGATTAGGTGTAAATGTTTGATTAGACTTAGGATCTTTTTTTTTTTTTGACGGTGGTAGGGGAGAACAAGAACGCTTTATAGTTGGTCCAGTGGATCGTGTTATATCATATCCGGAGGTGTTATGGATTGAACGCTTATATTCCCTCCATCCCGCAATTCATACGTTGAAACCCTGACTCTCAATGTGATGGTATTTAGAGGTGTTTAAATTACCTTTGGGAGGTAATTATGAAGATGAAGGTTTAGATGAAATCATGAAGGTGGGGTCCCCATGATGGGATTTGTGCCCTTATAAGAAGAGGAAGAGAGACCAGGGCACCTTTTCTCTCTTTCTCTCTCTCCTTCCCACGTGAAGACAGAGAGAACTCTGCTGTGTGCAAGCAAAAGAGATGGTCCTCACCAGGAACTAAATCAGCCTTGATCTTGGATTTCCCAGCCTCCAGATCTGAGAAATAAATGTGTGGTGCCTAAGTCACCCAGTCTCCGGTGTTTTGTTATGAAAGCCTGAGCTGACTAATATGGGAGAGCATGACATTTTTTTCCTGGAGAGCTGGGTGTCAAACCTTCACCAGAATACCACTGCCTATAGGTTCCCTCCTTCTTTGCTCTCTTTACTTTGCAATTTATTTTGAAGAAACTAGGCTTTGATAGCGTTTTCCTTGTTCAGGATTTGTCTGATTATATCCGCATGGTGCCTGTTAACGTGTTGCCCTGTCCTCAGTGTGTCCAGAAAATTGGAAATTGGATGGGGAGGCTCGATTGGATTTTGGTTCCTTCTCCTCCTCCTTATTATTATTATTTGTTTGGGCAAAATTACCTCTATGGTTGTGTAGCGTTCTTCCATTAAGAATCATATCAGGGGGCTTCCCTGGTGGCGCAGTGGTTGAGAGTCTGCCTGCCGATGCAGGGGACATGGGTTCATGCCCCGGTCCGGGAAGATCCCACATGCCGCGGAGCGGCTGGGCCCGTGAGCCATGGCCGCTGAGCCTGCGCGTTCCGAGCCTATGCTCCGCAACGGGACAGGCCACGGCAGTGAGAGGCCCGCGTACCGCAAAAAAAAAAAAAAAAAAAAAAAAAAAGAATCATATCAGGAATCACACAACATCTTGTCATCTCTCCTCTTGTGATGTTAACAGGTGTTGATGATCACTGCCTAGGTCATTATTTCATTAAGGGTTACAAAGCGGTCCTATTCTAATTCTGACATTTCTTTTTCATTTAATTACTGGAATACTTGCATAAATAATTTCCCACTTATCTACTATTTGTAGGGAATCATGTTTTGAATTCATTTTTGATTTATCTTTCCATTGTTTCATTTTGCAAATGTAAGTGTGTGTGTCTTCTTTCTTTTTAAAAAAAATTTATTGAAGTTTATTGATTTACAATGTGTTAATTTCTGCTGTACAGCAAAGTGATTCATAGGTATGTATACATATACATAATTCTTTTTTATATTCCTTGCATGGTGGTTTATCACAGGATATTGAATATAGTTCCTTGCGCTATACAGTAGAACCTTGTTGTTTATCCCTTCCTTTTTTTCTTATGCAGAGGTGGTGTACTAGCGACACTGTTGTTTGGTGGTATTAAATACATTCAGAGGGTTGTCCAGCCATCACCAGAATGTTCATCTCCTGCATTCTTTTTTTTTTGGCCACGCCCTGCGGCTTTCGAGATCTTAGTTCCGCGACCAGGGATCTAACCCGGGCCCCTGAAGGGAAAGCGCTGAGTCCTAACAACTGGATCTCCAGGGAATGCCCTCCTGTATTCATTTTTGTAGCTCTGTAATTCTCGGTGGTGCCAATGACTGTAGTTTTTTCAGCAAGTCCCCTACTGATAGACATCGTGTCGTTCTAACCTTTTGTGTCACGTGTAATGCCATAATAAATAGCCTTGTGAGTTATTCATTTCATATTTTTGCAAATGAATCTTTAGGATGCATTTCTTTAAAGCGGATTTTCTGAGTGAAAAGGTAAATGCACGTGTAATTCTGCCAGATAGCGTCAAATTTCCTTCCATAGAAGTTATGCCATTTTGTTTCCCATCAGCAGGTTTTTCTTGGGATACATTTGAAGATGACACTGCAATGATGCTGGGTCAGAATAGCCTTGTGGGGGTGAGAGCGGCCTTCCCTGGCCTATACCACCTGCCAGCCCGACCCACTCCTCACATTCGAGGGGTCTGGGGCAAGGGTACAGAGGGAAGCCCACACAGTGTATGTCTAAATATTTAAAAGATATCATTCAAGCTTACGGACTGTTAAATAAAATAGATTCTGTCATTGACCTTGACAAACACACCCTTCTCGTTCCTGGGGGTGGGGTCGAGGCTCAGGTTTAGAAGTCTTGCCTCCATGAATTTTGGGAACCTGGCGGTGCAGGAAGAGCCACCTTCCCCTTCCCTCCGTGTCCTGCCTGATACCTCGCCCTGGTCAGGCCTCACCCACACCCCGTGGACACTCTAGTCCAGCCCAGAACCCCCTCTCCTTACCCTGACAACTGCCACTTGGCCATACCTCCTGCTTGAGTGTGCCCAGCTGTTTGGGGAGGGAGTTCCAGGCCCCTGGGTACCCACCTTTGCTCCATAAGGGCGGCTGTGGTCTCTGGAGGGTTCACGTCCCCTCGGCCCCATGGTCTCCTCGCCCTGTGGGGTGTGGTGTGGCTGGAGAGGGGCCAGATTGGGGTCCTTGAAACCTCAGTGCCCAGGATGGGGCTCCTCTCGCCCAGGTTTAAGGCAGTTCTGGGGGGATGTGGAGTGAGTCTTGGGGATGGAGCAAGGACACGTGTGCCCTGAATCCTCAAAAGTTGGACAGCCTTTCCCCAGATGTCCACGGTCAAAAAAGGCTGCGTCGTGGTGACAGAGCTACGCTGTGTCCAGATGTTCCCTTCCCGTGTCCTCCCTGCCATGTCCCCCGTTAGACTGTGAGCGCCAGGTGGGACATCACCCGCCTGTTTGCGACCCAGCCCAGGGCCCAGAAGAGAGTCGGGCTCTGTCGGTTGTGTGGAGTGAACCGGATCGCATCCACCACGGACCCACCAAGGCCCTGAATCCAGAGCAGATGTGGGTCCCACGGGGGTCACTTTGCAGTCCCAGTGGCACGGGTCGCATACTCTGCGTGGACGTAAAGACCTCTTTCAGAGATGACGGGGGGCTTTGGGGAAGGAGGCTTCAGGGTGGCCCCCAGGGACTTGCTCGTGCTGTTTTAGAAGCACAGCTATATTCTGGCCTGACGTTGGGGTATTTACCCATTTTCAGACTATTCTAAGAAATGATGGGATGGATTTCAGAACTTGCTACTGCTTACGGTTTTCCGTTGAGAAATTCTCTGGGAGGCAGGTTTGGAAAGGGTCTGATCCCTGCTATGATGACAGTGCTGGACCGCGCTGTTTCCTCCCCATTCTTCTTGGTCCAGCCTCTCCATCCCCACCCCCGGCTTCCCAGGCAGGGCCGTTTGACCAGTGCAGAGGCCAGGGCGCAATGCTCAGCAGGGTCCATGCTTGGAGTTCAATGCTTTGCGCTCACCATCTCCAAATTCTCGATACTCTCATTCTTAAATGTGTGCTTTGTAAGTGAAGTCCGATGGGACCATGGGGCACCAGGAAATTGACCCTCAGCTTTGACCATGACCCACCTCTCACCACCTCCTACCGTCTCCCTGGGGTGGGTTCTCCGCTACTCACTCCCCACCCCTCTGGCACCCCAGGTCCACCTGGCCTCCCGCTCTCCACCCCTGCCCAGTGCCCGCTGCCACCCTCTGCCTCTGGCTGGAGCCTGAGTGTGGGCTCAGAGAGGGTTGGGATTGGGTGCCCGCACCCCGTGCCACCCTGGAGTGGGACATGGCGGCTGCAGTCCCCGCCCTGGGCTGGCAGTGCTACCGTGTGCTCAAAGGGTGACTCAGCAGGGGAGAGCCTCGGGCCACACCGATCCTAGTGTGTCCTGGGGAGAGACTGCAGTACCCTGAAGTGTTGCCCATCTGTCGTACGATAGTGGGCCCCTGGGAAGGGGTTACGCCTGGCTTCACTTCCTGCTCCAGACCGGGGCGCTGTGCTTCAGCCCGCTGGCTGGTGGGAAGGGTGGCACGCGCACTTACACACCGTGGGGTTGCAGGGAGGGGTCTGCACTTGCCCCCCAGAGATCCCTGTGCACGAGGGAGCACACATGAAACACTAAACAAATGACAGGTCGAGAGAGACGGAGAGACAGAGACCCCAGAAGAGAGGAAAACACTTTGTATTTTACTGTCTTTAATGACCCAGCTTTTTGAATGAGGGGTCCCTTAACTTCAGTTTGCCATGAGTCCCACAGATTATTTAGCTGGTCTTAGATACAGCAGGGCGCTGACTGGCTCATCACGATGAACTGGGGTGATTAAAGAATTGGGTATCCAGACCCACACGTGACTCAGGAAGTCTAGGTCCTGGAGAGCTGTATTTAATGGCCTCCCCAAGCGGGTTTTTTTTTTTTTTTTTGGGTGCCACCAGGTTTAGGAAGCACTGCGTGGAGAACAGAATTTTTTGAGATTCTTTCATCATGACCCATAGTAGGAAATACATTTTATAGGATGCCTGAGTCCATGCATGCGCACTTACACACACATACACACACCCCCACACACCCCCAAATGCACACACACATACCCCTGAAATAAGTTTCATAGAATCATGCTTACTATTGCCATATGTGATACTTACTTTTTTATGGTGCTCTATCTAGTTCATAAAAAAGTGCCTGCCAAGACTCAGAAAATTGATTCCACAGCCCCTCTGGCTTAAGACCTGCAGTGGGAGACCCCGTGCCCTGGGGGAATTCAGGGGTTTTCTGGCCCCATCACCCCAGTTCCCCTGCCTGGTTCTCTAGACTCTGACTCCAAAACCTCTTTCTTGTTCTTTCTGCTGAGCTGAGGTGCTTGGCCTGTCCGCTCCCCACCCCATACCTCGGATCCATCCTCTTCTGGGGGCAGTCACACACCCCCTCCTTCAGGAAGTCTTCCTGGACTGCTCTGCTCCCGTCTCTGTGGGCGGCTCCCTGCGCCTCCTGTATCTGTGATTGCTTGTGCTTTTTTGTACTGAGAACTCACTTCCTGCTCTCCTTCCCCGCAGATGGAATCATTTCTCCTACCTGTTTCGTCCCTAGCATGGCCCTGACGGGCCCACCTGGGACATGAGTGCATGAGCCGGGCCTGTGCCCTGAGCCTGGGCTGCCCGCCATCCACCCTTGCCTCTTGGACACGTGAGCTTATCCAGGCTGGGCATTTAACCAGCCAACCTTTTCCGATCCCACTGTCGGTGGGTTGTAGGCTGAAGCTGGGGGCTGAACCATGGGGGAAGGGGTGTTCTGCCCTGAGCCCTGAATGGGAGGGGTTCTCTGTAAACTCCAGGGGGGTGAATGATCCCCTTTCCACCCCACCCCACCCCCGACCTGTGGGCCTTTTCCCTGCCACTGGATCCAGGTTCCCTGGAGCCTTACATTCAGGAAGTTACTACAAGCACCTACTGCATGCTTGGTGCTGGGGGTAGTGAGATGATTGCTGATTCAGATTCAGCCTCTGCCCTTGATGAGCTCGGAGGCTGGTTGGGGAAGACCCAGGAGCAAGTGTGGAATTTGCTGTGACACAAATGTGTGCAAAGTGGGCCAGGTAGGCAAGGGATGTATGAACAAGTACCTGTTTAGGGGAGTTAGGTGTGTGGGAGTTTGGTGTGTCTTTGTGCCTCGGTTTTCTCCTCTGTAAAATGGGGATGATCTACTTCATAAGGTTATTCTAGGCTTAGATGAGTTAAAATTAATAAATTGCTTAGAGAAATATGTACTAAACATTCTGTTCGTGCTTGTGGTGTATGGTGTGCTAACCTTGCAAAGATTGCCGAGAAGGGGGGGTTTTGCAAACATATGAGGCTGTGGAATCCGTTTGTTGGGATGACGTTCCAGACTCCGTACCTTGGGAAACGCTGGCCTGGTGGACCAGGGCTACATGCCAAGGCCTTTCTAGAGGAATCACGTTTGAAGTGGGTCTTGTAGGGTGAGGGGGGTGGTGTTCTCTGCAGTGACTGGGGGGGGGGGCATTTCAGGTGGACAGGACAGCTGTGTAAGGGCTGGGAGGCGTGACGGTGTCTGACATTTATGGTTTGTGCAGTTGGGTTCAGAGTGGCTGGACCAAGGGCTGCGAGTGTGGGGCAGGTGGGGCCTTCGGGCCCTGAGGGTGAAGCCCCTTTTCTGCCAGCCCTAAGGAGCTTGGGCTTTGGGTCGAGGCTTGGTCACAGTGGGTCCTGTGTCAGCGTTACTGGTATGGAGGAGATGGGGCCGGAGGAGGGAGGCAGCTAATAGGCAGTGTCAGGAACCCTGAAACAGGGCTGGGGCAGTGGGGAGGGAGCCGCCGAGTGACGAGCGCTCAGGGTCTGTGCAGTTGGCAGCATCTGGCCACTTGCTGGACCACGGACAAGCCAGAACAGGTTGCAGCCTGGGGCTCCTGGACTTTTCCAGTGCCTGTGGGATGCCAGAAGCTGGCTGTTTTGCTTCCTGGAACCTTGCAAAGACTCCCCAGTGTTTTCTCAGCTTTGAAAAGGCAACAAAGCGTGGTGTTCACGCACCTTGTGTTTTTGTAAAATACTTGTGTTTTTAACATCTAGCGCAGGCTTGCGCGTATCAGGTGTTCCGTGGTTGCTTCTTGAGCAAGTGAGTGAACAGGTGCCTTGACCTCTGTCCTCTGGGAAGCCGAGGGGGTGGCCTCTGCCCCCGGGCAGTTCTGTCCTTCTAAGAGGTCCTGGAGTGAGGTCCTTCTCTGTGCTCCGCCCCCCACCAGGCCAGCTCTGGAAGCCACATTTAGGGGAGCCACAGAGGCCACCCACTTTAGGGGGTCCTGCTTCTTCCTTTGAAGTAGGATTGGGTGGAAAATCACATGGAATGGCCTCGATGTAAATATCTGGTGAGGCCTTTTCTTAAGGCCCCAGGGTTTTCTGAATCTCCTCGCCCTTCCTCTGGCTCACCTCTCCCCCCTCAGCTTCTCTGTTATTTTAAAATCCATTCCCAGAGAAACAATTCCTATGGCAATAAGAACACGGCTGCAGGCTTCTCTTGGCTTGAACTGGTCCGACACTTCACTGCTGCTTCGAGAGTGTGCAGGCTGGACCCAGACCAGCTCTGCCTGGAGCAGGGGAATAGAGTAACAATAACTAACTGTTAGAGGATTTTCAGGAACCCTGAAGCAGATCCTATGGAAGGAGACACACGGCGCGCTCTTCTCCTCTCTGAAGAGTCAGGGGTCCCCAGCTTCCTCGCCTGGGCTTCCTTTCCCTGCCTCCCTGAAACCAGGGTCTACATGTTTCTTTGGTGGCCTGGACAAGACCACCTTGAAAGAAGCTGGACCCAGTCCAGGTTAATTCTGTAACACTTGGGCAAGAGGCGGGGGCTCCCACCTTCTGGGCCTCTGTCTGCCCTACCCCCAGCCGCGTCCGGAGTGATGGGCGGGAAGGTCAGAGCTGGCCAGCTGACTGCTGACCTTTGCCGGCTCCCCTGCTGCCTGTAACGATGTTGCCAAGCTTGTTCCGTCAGGTGTTAATGGAAGTTATGAGAAGCTTGCTCCTGAACCAAGCTCAAGGGTTTCCTTAAGAAAGAGGGAGGGTGTGAAGACCAGGCTCTGGAGCCAGGCGGTCTGGGTCTGAATCCCCGCGCTGGGTGGCCCTGAGCGAACCATCTGACCTCTCTGTGCCTCAGTCTCATATGTAAAATGGGCGTGGGTTTACTTCCTCAGGTCGTTCTGGGGCTTCAATGAGTTAATGTTCATAAAGGGCTTAGAACAGTATCTAGTAGACACTCTATGCAGCCCCATGAAATGATAAAGGCTTTCCCAGAGTGGGCAGTGTGATGATGGACCTTGCAAAGCTTGGGGAAAAGAGGAGTTTCGCAGACATCTGGGACCACTGGATCCGTTTCTGGGGAGCGTGTTGGTTGGTGTTCCAGACGCGGTGCTCTGGGAAACGCTGGCCTAGTGGGTCAAGGTTAAATGCCTCAGCAGTTATGGTGCCCTCTGCCTTTTGCAGAGGACCTCTGGCTGGGGTCATTTGCAGCCTCGCCCTGCAGTTGCCCACCCTGGTGCTGTGGAGGAGCCGGAGAAACACAGAAGGGAGGGTCCTGTCAGGGTTTCGGAATCCCTGAGAGCCCGCTCAGGTTTTCAAGGCCAAGAGTGAGGGATGGGGGCTGGTCCTCTCTCCCAGCAGAGCTTCCACCACTGGGTGGGGTGGGGCGGTGGATGAACACAGAGGGTCGCCCTCAAAATATGACTAGGGAGCAGGTTGGAGGGTCTGGGGTCCTGAGATGCCCGTGGCGAGTCAGAGGCTGAGGAGTTCTGAGGAGCTTTGTGTCCCGGGAGTGTGACAGCTGAGGGGACCCTGTGTGGCCCCAGGATGGGTGAGAAGGGACCGGGGGACCCACAGTCAGGCCAGCGCTTCCCTTCATTGACTCAACGCCTCACAAGTAACCTGAAACTAATAGGATTGGGCTAAGATCAAATGAGGAAATGTGTTTATTAAATATGCAGGCTCATTATTACTCAGCGCAACCTGCTCCCTGGCCGAGGGCCCCCACCTTTGCAGCTCCCTCCAGCCCGAGTCCACCCTCTGAACAAGCCTGGGGGCACCAACACTTGCCGGAGGATGGATGTTTGCTGCGCGCCGCGCGTGCATGCGTGCGTGCGTGTGTGCGTGTGTGCGTGTGTGTGTGTGTGTGTGTGTGTGTGTGGGTGGTGTTGTTTGCACCCATGCCTGGCTGCAGTTTGCAGCTGAAACATTTTATGTCTTTGAAAGGGTCTGGTCCCCTCCCCCTTCCACATTCTGGAAGGTCAGGGACTGTGTGACATTTGCTGAGAAGTCCCCCAGTTCCTAGCACGCAGGAGGCCCGGCAGAGGGGCTTCTCTGCTTGGAGCCATTGTGAAAGGCTCAGGCTTCCCTCTTCCCCAGAGAGTACCTTCTGGAATCTGGCCCTGCTGCAGGTTGCCCGCTGACCCTGCGGCCCTGCTGGCCCCGGAGGCGCCAGGGCCTTTGGGGAGAAGGTGGCAGTTTCCCTCTGACTTGGCTCCAGCTGTCTGCACCCCCGCCAGTTGCCTCTGGCATCTGACATTTTTGTCATTCCTGAAAGGGCTTATCTGGGGAATCGGCACTTACCTCTTCCTGCCCCTCCCTGATTGACTTGGCCAGACGGCTGATTCTCCCTTCTGAGAGGTCTCAACCTGCCCGGACACCCTCTATTTCTGGGGTCATGGGATCCTGGGCCTCTACAGGGTTTGCCAGGCTCTCTCTCTCTTTTGTCCCCTAGCCGACGATGACGATTAGCTCAGATCCTGAAAGTCTTCATGCAAGAGCTCTGAATACGTACCTTCCTGGAGAGGCAGCTGAACTGATGGGAGAGACCCCTATATCAGGGACTTGGAGGGAGCCCAGTCCAATCCCATCTAGCCTGCTTCTCGTCTCTCTGGGTGCTCTGCTCATCACTGGCTACCTTCTAATCTCAAGCTGCTTCCTGCCTCAGGGCCTTTGCACTGCCTTGATCAGTTTTTACTTTTTCTTGGCCTAACTAGTTCCTGCTCAAAGCTTAGAGATCCGCTTAAACATCACATCTTCAGGGAAACTTTTGCTGGCCCCCCTCCACAAGGTAAGGTAAGGTCCTTTTGTTAAGCCCTCAGAGCTTACTCTCATATTAGAAGTTCATGATAACTGTAAGTCAATCCTATAATTAATTGATTGATAATTAGTTAATAGTTGTCTATGCTATGACTGTAAATTCTCCGAGGGCAGGGATCTTGTTTGGTGCTGTATCTCTTGGTTCTCGCAGAGTGCCGGGATCACAGAGAGTATCCAGGAAAGGACTAACCACTTTGCAGGCTGTGTTAGCTTCCTACTGCTGCTGTAACAAATGGCCATAAACTTTGTGGCTTAAAACCGCACAAGTTTATCACCTTACAGTTCTCAGGGCTAGAAGCCTGAAGTGGGTCTCCCTGGGATGAAAGGTATTCGCAGGATTGGTCCTTCTGGAGGGTCCAGGGAAGAATCCGTTTCCTTGCTTTTTCTAGCTTCTAGAGGCTGCTGGCACTCCTTGACTTATAGCCCCTTCCTCCATCTTCAGAGAGCCTCCTCCAACCTCTCTCTCTGACTCTGATCCTCCTGCCTCCATTTTATAAGACCCTTGTGATTAGGTTGGGCCCACCCGGTTTAATAATCCAGGATCAGCTCCCCACCTCAAGATCCTTAGTTTAATCACACCTGCAGAGTCCTTTTTACCATGGGAGATAACGTATTCACAGGTTCCTGGGGTTAGGATGGGGCATTATTTAGCCTACAGCACAAACGGAAATGAAAAGTGAAAGATTTGGGGCCTTGAAGGGTTGGATTGAGCTTAGATTTCAAACAGTATTAAGACTGAAAGTGGCTTTGAGCCTCAAAAACGTGTTAAGACTCAGCCTTGTGTAGAGTCATGATAAGGGCATAGCCTTCCCACTGAAGTCTTTACAGAGGCTGTGAGGTAGGGATTTAACTTTTGTTTCTTTCCCCACAAACCTCCCCTCACACTTCTACTGAAAAATCCATCTATTCCCAGTAATTTGAAATGCCGCTTTTATCACATACTAAACTTCCCTATGTACACAGCCCTTTTTCTGAACTCTTAATCTGATCTGGTGCCAAAACTACACTATTGTAATTACTATATCCTTATTCTGTGTTTTGTTAGTTGATAGAGCAGTTCCTCTTTGCTGTTCATCTTTATCAAAATATTCTTAGCATTTGTACACTTTTTCTTTTGGGTGAATTTTATTTTATTTTTACAATTTATTTATTTATTTATTTTAATGGTTTGATGTATTTTAATAGCAAACTTACAGGAAGAGCACAGAAGACAGACAACATTAAAAACATGTACTTGCATATAGGACAACTCAGTTAGAAAAGTATAGTGAATGGATGGAATCTATTGTATGATAAAAATGCTACAAACACCATTTAGTTGCAGTCAATAAGAAATTTACTTGTTTTAAAAAAATCCAAAAAAAAAAATCCAAATACTGGCATTGTCCAGAAAAATTTGACAGGTTTATTTATAATTGTTATAAAGTTGAACTGCTGAAACTTGTTCACTCAAACATTTTGACCTGCATTAATGCTTTATGTCCCCGCATTTATATTAAAAATTCAGACACAAATGAAAATGGAAAAGCTGCCATTACCTGATTTCTGTCCCCTATTTTTCCACCTGCAATCATATTCTTAGGTACCTTTTGACCCCATGGGGGGGGGGGAATCTAACATTCAGAACTACCAATAACAGGAAGAGAAATTTTTTTTCTTTTAAAGAATGAAATGTTTCCCATCATAGTCGATTCTTAAGCACCTTCTCCACGTACGCGGCGTGCTATAGCTGGATGTCTTTTGGCATAATTGTTACACGTTTGGCATGGATAGCACGCAGGTTGGGGTCTTCAAAAAGGCCAACCAGCTAGGCCTCACTTGCCTCCTGCAAAGCACCAATAGCTGCGCTCTGGAAGCGCAGATCTGTTCTGAAGTCCTGAGCAATTTCCCGCACCAGGCGCTGGAAGGGAAGTTTGCAAATCAGAAGTTCAGTGGACTTCTGAAAACATCTGATTTCGCGGAGCGCCCCGGTACCAGGCCTGTAACAATGAGTTTTCTTCACCCCTCCAGTAGAGGGCGCACTCTTGCGAGCGGCTTTTGTAGCCAGTTGCTTCCTCGGTGCCTTACCACTGGTCGCTTTGCGGGCAGTCGAGCCATGGTAAAGAGACCTCCTGACTTAACCCCACTTCTCCTTCCGCTGGAGCTCCGCGAGCTAGAGGCAGCGCTGGAGTTGGAGAGTGACAGCGGCGCGGCGGCAGCAGCGAACACAATTGAAAGATCTTGGGTGAATTTTAGAATCATCTTTTCTTGTTCTATAAAACATGCTGTTGGGATTTTGATCTAGGCTGTGTTGACTTAATGGATTAATAGAATTCAATGTTTATAATACTGTGTGTTTTTCAGTCTTTCTGCTCCATTTATCCAGAGCTTGTTAGATTTATTCTTAGGCATTTTGTAGTTTTTATTGCTATCGTGAATGAGTTCTTTTTGTTCCCTGACACTTTTAAATGTTGATGTCTGGCAAATAGGAAAGCTGTTGATTTGGGGTACGTTGATTTTATGTCCTGCTACCATAAGGCATTAAAAAAAATATTTTGATGGTTTTTCAGGTGGCTCTCTTGGGTTTTTGAGGTAGAGAATCCTATAGTCTTCCAATGTGTGTGTGTGTGTGTGTGTGTGCGTGTGTACGTTTGTGTGTATGCGTGTTGGTCACCACGTAAGTCAACATCTTTGTTGACTTGGAAGAATGAGGCTTCATCTTTCTTACAAAGGATGGTGACGTAGAGGGCTCTGAGGAGAGAGAAAGGAAAGCGGGTTGTGGTTTGGTCTCCCCCAGAGTCATCTTCTCTGCTGCCTCTTCTCCTCCATGTTTACTCTGAAGAGAGGCAGACAATGTGTGGGTCCTGGACGTGGTTAGAAGATGATGGTATATTTGCCTCACTTCTTGGTTTATAGATAGGATATTTTTGGAGTCCGAGGACCCAGGATTCACCCACCTTTCCCTCCCTCTCATCCCCCCTTTATTAAACAAATAGCCTAATAATAGACTGCGGTTTCTAGACTCCTTGTAGGGCCAATCATTCTGATGAGGCTAAATTATTTCTGCCATTATCACGCATCTGCCCTCTCCTTCCCCATCAGTGACAACTTATTCTTCCTGAAAACAGCCCTGGTCCTAGACCATGAGCTGTCAGCTTCTGTTTGGTCTCTTTTTCTCTAACAAAGCCAGCATCTGTTTGAAGCGGGTGGGGAGGCAGATGCTGAGCTGGGAGTGGGGAGCATGTGAATTCCTCCCTCCCCCCACCCAGCTTGTCCTATGCCGGGAAATGCAGTTAAAATGAAAACCAAGGGCCATCTTGTTTAGCAGAGCCAAGAACATGAACCTATGTCCTTCTACACTGGTGCTCAGGTAGATGGTGTTCCCTGAAAACCACAGGTGGCCCAAAGCATGCCTAAGGCGAGAGAGCAGTGTTTCAGGCTGGCGTGACACTCTTTTATAGCCTGACGCCAGCTGTATTTTAGCCCATGCGTTAGCTGTCCAGTTGCTTCATATGGACTGGGGCTGGCCGTGTGGGCCGACTCTGGTCCTCTGCACCCGTTGGTGGGGGAATCACAGGGACAGCTAAGACTGAGTCACAGCTGTGTCCCAGAGAATACAGAGGGCCAAAGTCATCAGTGCCTGGGATCTTGACACATCCTAACAGGGAAGCTTCGGGGGGCCTGGGATTGTCTGCCTTGGTTATCGCCATATCACTGGAATCTGCCCATATGGAGCCAGAAATAGGTGATAAAGCCAAGTAGGTTCATGCTGGGTGGGCATCTGCCATCTGTGAGTAGGCAGGCAGGTCAGTTTATAAAGGTTCAGCCAAGTTGGGCTGCGGTGGGTGGTCCCAAAAGCACAGACCTAATGATACTCAGAACTTTGGAGTCAGGCAAATTGACATCAGAACCTTGGCCCCTCGTCTCGCTGTGGGCAAGTTCCTGTTACCTTGCATCAGTTTACACATCTGTGAAATGGGACTAATCCTAGCCAGTTCCTGTGGGAGCATTCAATGAGCTGTTTGAATCAGGGCTGTGTGTTCTACTTGGAATCTAGAGTGAACAGTGGCCCCTGGGGTGGGTTGTTCTGCCTTCTGGATGGCGGAGCACCTGGCCGTGTGGCTGCCACGGGCAGCTTTCCCCAGGTCCTGTCCTGACTTGCTTTATTCTTGTTTCATGTGCTTGTCCTGCAGCTGGACTTCGAGCCCCTTGGGGTCAGGAGCCGCATCCTAGATGGCTTTGTCTGCCCCAGCAGGTAACCCGGGGCTGAGCATGGAGCATGGACTCAAACAATCCCTTATTGATTCAACCGCAGCCCAACTGGGCCACCACAGTTGCTTTCTAGGCCAAGAAGTCCAAGTCACTCAGGATCCTGGAGTTGCATTCTAACCTGGAATGAACCAGGGAGTGAACAGGGGCTCGCTGGGCCATGACGCAGTGTGAGGGCCCAGGCATTGCACGAGCAAGGGGTTTGGAAGGAAAGTTCAATTCCCTGGCTGGCCGTTGGCAGGGAGGCGGGAGGGCTGGAAGTTGTCTGCCTGCTGGCCCGGGGCAGCTGCATGTGGGGACAGCTGTCTCAGCTTCGGACATAGGATCTGCCCCAAGATTAATAACAGAGCCTGGCCATGCCCGTGGGGAGCAGAGAGGGGCTTGGGTTACCGCGCACCAGGAAATTCGCCTGCCCCACTGACAGTGGGTGGGTAGCCGGCAGGATGGATGGGCTCTGGGGGCTGGGGGGTGTCTGGGCAAGACAGCTCAGTGCGGGCCCAGCCAAATGCACCCCGATGGGATGCAAGCTGACCCTCCCAAGGGCCGCTTTCTTTCCGCTGGACCCGAAACCGGCAGGAGCTGATCTCCAAGAATTATGTGAAGCGTTGGGAATGGAAACCAAATGTTGGTGTCAGGTAGAGAAAGCTGATGGAAGCTCTCGGCCCAGCAGGCCTGGGAGCAGCAGGGGTTGGGGCTCCGGTGGCCAGCACAGATGTTTAGGTGAAAGGGGGCCTGACATCTTCTTTTAAAAAAGGTTTATTTTCCCCCTGATTATTTTCCATTCGGAAAATATGGAAAAGTGGAAAGAAAGAAATCATTTATAATTCCATTTTGTAGGTTTAAAAATTTAAATTCTTTTTATTGTGATAGAATACACACAACTTAAAATTTACCACCTTAATCACTTTTACACGAACAGTTCACTAGCATTAAGTATATTCACATTGCTGTGCAACCGTCACCACTATCATCTCCAGACCCTTTTCATCTTGCAAAACAGAAACTGTGCGACCACTAGACACTAACCCCCCATTTCCTCCTCCCTGCCAGCCCCTGGCAACTGCCATTCTACCTTCTCTCTCTATGGTTTTGACTACCCTAGGTACCTTGTATAAGTAGAATCATACAGCATTGGTCCTTTTGTAACTAGCATATTTCACTTAGCATAATGTCCTCAAGGCTCATCCATGCTCTAGCATGTGTCAAAATTTCCTCCATTTTTAAGGCCGAATAATATTCCATTGTACGGGTGGACCACATTTTGTTTCTCCATTCATCTGTTGATGGACACTTGGGTTTCTTCCACCTTCTGGCTATTATAAATAATGCTGATTAAGGACATGGGTGTACACATTTCTCTGAGTCTCTGCTTTCAATTCTTTTGGCTAGATACCTAGAAGTGGAATTGCTGGGTCATATGGTAGTTCTATTTTTAACTTTTTTGAGGAACCATCAGACTGGTTCCCATGGTGGCTGCACAATTTTATGTTCCCACTAGCAGAGCAAATGGGTTCCGATTTCTCCACATCCTTACCAACACTTGTTATTTTGTAATTTTTTTGGATAGTCGTCATCCTAGTGGGTGTAAAGCGGTGGTTTGGATTTGTATTTCTCCAGTGATTAGTGATGTTTAGCAGCTTTTCACGTGCTTATTGGCCATTTGTTCATCATCTGTAGAGAAATGTCTATTTAAGTCCTTTGCCCAATTTTGAATCAGGTTTTTTTTTGTTGAATTGTCAGTGTTCTTTATATATTCTGGATATTAACCCCTCATCAGATATGTGATTTGCAAATACTTTCTCCCATTTCGTGGGTTGCCTTTTCACTCTGTTGACTGTGTTCTTTGATGCATAAAAGTTTTAAATGTTGATGTAGTCCAATTTATCTATATTTTCTTTTGTTGCTTGTGCTTTTCATGTCATATCCAAGAAATCATTGCCAAATCCAGTGTCAAGAAGCTTTGGCCCTACATTTTCTTTTCTATTTTGCCCTAGGAGTTTTATTCTTTTAGGACTTACATTTAAGTCTTTGATCTATTTTGAGTAAATTTTTGTAAATGATGTAAGGTAAGGGTTCAATATCATTCTATTACAACGTCATTCTATTACAACGTCATTCTACTACGTGTGTACAATTTTCCCAACACATTTTGTTGAAAAGACTGTCCTTTCCCAATAATTCCATTTTTGAGAGCCATATTTCTTTTGGTATTTGCTGTGTGCTTGCATATATATATATATGTGTATAATTTTGCACAGTTGATATCACACAGGATTTGTTAAGGAGGAAAGTCAATATATTTAGTCTTGGGTCCTGCCTTTTTTTTTTTTTTTTTTGTGGTATGCGGGCCTCTCACTGTTGTGGCCTCTCCCGTTGTGGAGCGCAGGCTCCGGACACGCAGGCTCAGCGGCCATGGCTCACGGGCCCAGCTGCTCCGCGACATGTGGGATCTTCCCGGACCGGGGCACGAACCCATGTCCCCCGCATCAGCAGGCGGACTCTCAATCACTGCGCCACCAGGGAAGCCCGGGTCCTGCCTTTTAACACATTCGCCTGGAAGCCTCAATGAAGTGGTCTTCAGTCATTATGTAGGTATTCCAGATGCCCAGGGCTTAGCAGGGACTGCTAAACGGTTGCTGAGTGTGCAGAAATGGTTCAGAGAAGGTCACTGTCTTCAAAGTCCAATAGAGGAGACTAAATGAACAATTATCACAGGAGGTCTGGAGTCACAAAAGTCTGGACAAAGGGATACAAGGAAACAGAGGCAGGAGCAATGTGGTACCCAGGACAGCTGGGGAGGCTTCCCAAAAGGGGTGACATTTGAGGTGCCTCTGGAGGAAGAAGAGGCAGAGATGGGGAAGACGGAGGACAAGGAGTGAGCAAAGGCCCAGCGAGTGGGTGGGAGGGGGCCTGGCATGGTGTGGCCCTGGGTTCTGAGAACGAGAGACAGAAGCAAGGACGGAGGTGAGCATGGTTCATCCTGGGGGCCATGAGGAGCCTCTGAGTTCTGGAAGGATTGGAGTGGAGTGATGTGGGCCACCAGATATGACGCCCATCAGAGCCTTGCAGCCATATAGAGTCAGGGGCTCATGCTATGTCACCAGTCTGCAGAGAGATGAGTACAGCTTGGCAAACGGTAAAATGGTAAAATGGCAAATGGTAAAACCTTCCGGAGAATATCTCACCAGTCACAGTTCACCACCACCCTCTTTCAAGGCCTGTGTAGGCTGAGACATAATGTAGCACAGGGGAGGTGATCTTGCCTGGGGCTTTGTTTCTGAGGGTAGTATAATTTGATGGCCAAGGATCTGGCTCGTAGGTTGAGTCCTGCCTCTACCACCTGGCAGCTGTGTGACCTAGGAGAAACCATTTCTTCTCCACAAGCCTCGATTTCCTCATCTGTAAAGTGGGGACAACCATCATATCTACCCCAAAAGTGGAGGAGAAGATTTATAATAGACTTTATCACATTAGGAATTATTATTATTTTTTAAATTAATTAATTAATTTTATTTTTGGCTGCATTGGGTCTTTGTTGCTGCGCATGGGCTTTCTCTAGTTGTGGCGAGTGAGGGCTACTCTTCATTGCAGTGCGTTGGCTTCTCATTGCGGTGGCTTCTCTTGTTGCAGAGCAAGGGCTCTAGGCACGTAGGCTCAGTAGTTGTGGCACACGGGCTCAGTAGTTGTGGCGCATGGGCTTAGTTGTTCTGTGGCATGTGGGATCTTCCCGAACCAGGGCTCGAACCCGTGACCCCTGCATTGGCAGGTGGATTCTTAACCACTGTGCCACCAGGGAAGTCCCGGAGGAGAAGATTAAACAAGAAAAGTCTTTAAAGCACTTGGTATTATCCATCTTGGATCCTGTGTTTTAACTTTTAATTTCATTTGTAAACTTTTGTGAAAGTTGCACATGTACATAGTTTCAAGAACCAAATAGTTCTACAAGGCTTAAAACGAGAAACAACAGCTCTCCCTCATCCACTTCCTTTCTCATGTTCTCCGGAGACAACCACTCCGACTCTTTTGACTTTTCATATTTTTAGTATTTGCACCCACATCTCTAAGATACGGAGTTACATTGCTACAGCTTGGTTTTTCTGTTTCGGGCATTAGGTATCAGTTTTCCACTATGAAAGGTGAGAGTGGAGCATCTTCCACACGCTGCCCGCCCCTTCACACGCATTTCCTGTGCCCCCATTTTCCCAAGACACTTTATGTCACAATTCTAGTTAGCACAATACTCAGGTCTTACATTTTATGCCAAGTGATAGCTGAGCCATGCAGTGTACCATGATGGCTTTTCCTGAACACATTTTTGACCCTTCTTGTTTTTGTTCACTTAGCTTTTCTGTGTTTTTATTAATTCGTCTCCAAACTCTCTCCCAGTTGTGCAGATTTCCTCCTGACACTTCATGAGATATTCCATTACTTTCATCTTCTTCCGGCAATTGCTCCTTGAACCTCTGATCTGCTGCGATCTGGGCAGGTAGAAGCCTACAATTTTGGGATTGCTCTTCACCAACAGCCTGGGGATTTCCTTTGCCCCAAGCTTCCTCCCTGTATTGGGCACCCTCTTTCCTACAGTTCATATCCACTCTTTTGGGTTTGCTCCCTCATTGTGATGGAACACATCCTCCAGTAGCCTTCTGAGAAAAGGTGGCATGTTTATGAGGCTTAAGGTTAGGTGTTCTACCCGAGAGCCAAGGCTGAGACATTCATATATTTCTCCTGCCTGCCTTGTACACGGGGCTTTACACCAGGGTCTCCCACTGACTTCCCATCATCCTCAGGTTAGACTGCCAGGGATCCACAAACCCAGCAATGCGAGCTTCTCCCTCTGAATTCATACATTTTATTAGTTTCTGGCCTCTTACAAATGCCTTTCCTTTCTCTCCAACTTAGCCATGCACTCAGTAATACGTGTTTTTGATATTTTAACCAGCATCATTAGTTGTGCTGAACCAGGAAGGATTTTGCGCACAAGATAAGGGCCTTGGGTGGGGGAGGGGAAGAGGGACCATCTGGGGAAGATAAGAACCAGAGCCTTTCTTCAAAGGCCACAGAGAAAATTGCCTGTAGGGAATTCACACTCAAGCACTCCAGGTGGGCCTGTGAGTGCCAGGAACTATGGAGGTGACTGAGGCAAAGTCAACTTTGCTGGTCCAGGGGCTCATATGGGTCAGACACCCCCTGGGAGCAAAGACCCAAACTTCAGCCCAGTCACAGGTGCAAACAACCGGGGACAAAAGCAAGGGACAAATAAGTGAACACACAAGTGAACGCCTGACCCACCATCTTCCGGGAAACTGAGGCCCTGGCCTCACCTCTCCTCAGGGGCAGGTCTGTAATTCCGAGGGGTCCTGGAGCAAAGTCCTCTTCTGTGCTTTGTTCCCACCAGACCAGCTTTCCAGAAGCCACTTTAAAGAAGCCACAGAGGCCACCAGCTTTAGGGGTCTTGCTTTTTCCTTTGAAGTGGGAGTGGGCGGAGAATGAGTTTTCCAGAAAATTCCTTGAGGCAGCCTCAATGTAAATATCTGGTGAGGTCTTAGGAATTGGGAACTGCTTCTCTGGGGCCGGGAAGCTGAGGGCCCGCTGCAGAGGGCTTGGGTAGAGGGGTGGGAAAGGGCCTGGCCAGCTGGGGCCTCCCACACACCCCCAGAGCTCCGCTCCCCTCTCTCCTCCCCTGTGGCCCCAGGATTCCCTCCGAAGAGCATCCCCCCCTCTGTAGGTCTCCTCTTTGGCCTGTGCCCTTTGCCCCCACCCTGCCCCTCCATCCTGACCTGCTAACCAAAGCCTTCTGTGCGAGGTCAGCGCTGCCTGGCGGATGCCTGGGGGATGGGGAAGCAGAAGGGAAGGGGGATGGGGAGAGCCCCAGCCTTCAGAGCCGGAGCAGATGGAGAAGAAAAGAAGCTTGTTTTCCTCGCCGGGGGTCCGGTTCCAGTATAAGAGGGGAGTTTCTCCAGTCTCGAGAGTTTGCTTGCACACAAGCACACGTGGGAATGTGTGAGTGGCGGGGGGGGTCACCCCCTTTTTGCTGGAAGTGCTGGGGCCTGCTGGGGATTCTGGTTGTTGTTTACCTTCCTCAAGGCCTGACTCTGTCTGGGCTGTGAATTCATCCCGGGCAGGGGCCGTGACCCACCCCCCCCCCAGTTCCTGTGTACCCTGGGTGTGTGTCGGCACAGATCTGGTTGCGTGACAGCTGGTCCCAGGAGACTTCAGGCGGAAAAGAGAGTCTTCGTCTTCTCCAAGGCTCTCTGCGGGAGGGAGCGATCTCTGCATGTGGACCCAGTTCTAGAGGACTCAGAGCTTAGAGACAGCGTCTGTCCTGCTCACTGAAGTCCCTGGAACATCGTCGATGCCTGATTACAATGGCAAACACTTCATTCGTGCTTATTCTGTGCCACGCGGTCTTCTTCCTGTGTTACGTATATTGACTCATTCCTCACAATGACCCCACAGGTTAGGCGCTGGTATTATCCCCATTTTCTAGGTAGGGAAACTGAGGCCCAGGGAGGGAGAAGTCACTCTGGGCTTCACAGCAGAGCTGGGATGTGGGAGGCGGGTGCCGAGGCGGGAGAGCTCTCCAGATTGGGGGAAACGGCAGGAGCAGAGGCGCCCCGAGGGCAGCGGGTCTGGCCCTTTTGAGCCATCCGCACCCACCCCTGCGTCCTGTCTGTAGGCACCTTCCAACAGTTCCTTTCTTTTCGTATCAGTTTTTTTGTACTGCACGCCTTCTGTATTAACTAGGGACCAAGTTTCCCAAAACCAGGCTTATGGTCACATCTGGGAACCCCGGAAAGGTGGCAAAGGTCTGTGACCCAGTTCCCACTTGTCTGAACTGCACCTCCCTCCACAGGCCTGGTGTGGCCACCGCTCGGCTGTGTGGCCTGGGGCCAACTCTGTGTAGGAGGTGGAATAAAAGCCCCCAAAGATGTCCACATTCTACTCCCCAGAGCCTGTGAATATGTTACCTTACGTGATAAAAGCGACTTTGCAGATGTGACTAAATGAAAGCTGTTGAGGTGGAAGATGTTCCTAGATTCCAGGTGAGCACAAGCTAATCACGCCGCCCTTCTAAGAGGGAGGCAGGAGGGCAGACGTGACGACGGAATGAAGAGGTCAGAGTGATGTGAGGAAGGGGCCTTGAGCCAAGAACTGCAGGCAGCCTCCTGGAAAAGACTCGGGACAGATTCTCCCCTAGAGCCTCCAGAGGGAACCAGCCCCATCGACGTCAGCCCCGCCGACACCTTGACTCCAGCTCAGGGAGACTGATTTAGGACTTCCGGCCTCCAGAGCTGTAAGATAATAAATGTATATCATTTTACCTTGCTGAGTTGATGGTAATTTGTTACAGCGGCCCTAGCACACCAACACACCATGCCCCCACTCTGAACCACAGTCTCTTCATCTGGAGAATGGTCACAGCACCCACGTCCTGACTCCAAGGCTCTGGGGGTCAGAAAGCAGGAGACCTTCCATTCTTCTGGGCTGTTGCTGGAACTTTCCGTCACCTAAAGCAGGTTTCTGCCCATCAGCGGATGAATGGATAAAGAACACGTGGTATTGATGTGCAGTGGAATATTATTCAGCCTTTAAAGAGAAGAAAATCCCGCCATTTGTGACAACATGGATGGAACTGGAAGACAGAATACTGAATGAAATAGGCTAGGTGCAGATGGACAAATACTGCATGAGGCCACTTATAGGAGGGACCTAAACTAGTCAAATTTATAGAAGCAGAGAGTGGAATGGTGGGAGGAGGGGCAATGGGGAGGTACTAGTCAAAGGCTACAAAGATGAGTAAGTTCTAGAAATGCTGTGTAGTTAACAATGCTGTAGCGTGTGTTTAAAAATTTGCCAAGAGGGTAGATCTCGTGTTAAGTGTTCTTACCACAGAATAATAGTAATAATAATCATGATAATAAGTAGGGCAGGAGGAAACTCTTGGAGGCAATGGATATGTTTGTGGCATAGATCGTAGTGATCGTTTCCCTAGCGTATCCTTGCCTCTGAATTCATCAAGTTGTATCCATTAAATATGTACAGCTTTCTGTATGTCAGTCATACCTCAATAAAATGGTTTAGAAAAAGAAAACAAGCGGGTTTCCAGACCTCACTGTTGTGAGGTCTCTTCTGGAGGGGAGAGACCCTTACCCAGAGGAATTCTAACCAAAGGCTCTGCAATCCCACCGCAGGCCTGATTAAAAGAAGCCTTTCTAGCAGGAAAACTGTGCGTTGTTAGTTTTCAGTTTTTCTTGTGTGAACGACCGTTGGGAGGCCTGGTTCACAGCATCCTGCAGCTTGGGATGCATTTAATTTTCCGTCTTGATCCCATGGCAAAACCCACAAACAGGGGTGCGTTAGCCTGGCCCTGGCGGCCGCGCTCCTGGGACGGATGAGCTGCAGGTGGAAGGGCCCTCCTGAGCTGCCCTGTGGGAATCACCTGTCCGGCCTGGTCCTGGCGGCCGCGCTCCTGGGACGGATGAGCTGCAGGTGGAAGGGCCCGCCTGAGCTGCCCTGTGGGAATCACCTGTCCGGCCTGGTCCTGGCGGCCGCGCTCCTGGGACGGATGAGCTGCAGGTGGAAGGGCCCTCCTGAGCTGCCCGGTGGGAATCACCTGTCCGGCCTGGTCCTGGCGGCCGCGCTCCTGGGATGCATGAGCTGCAGGTGGAAGGGCCCTCCTGAGCTGCCCTGTGGGAATCACCTGTCTGCGGGCGTTCCTGGAGGGACAACGGCACTGCAGAAACAAACCAAGAACTTGAAAGTGCGTCTCTCTGCCGGATGCCAGGGGAAAGGGGCAGTTCTTCTCCGGTGATTTTGTGTCTTTCTTGTGGCCGGCCCTGCGGTGCCTGGAGGACTTGGGCAAAGCCGCCAGATGAGAGGGGAAAGGTGAGGGGAAGGTGGGCTGCCCGAACAGGGGGACACCTGCCTTCAGTCACAGCGAAGAACGAAGTGGGGCTGAGGAATTACATTGGACCACGCTTCTCTGGAGGCTGCAGCCTTCGGGTGGGGTCTCAGCCCTGGGGTCGTGCACACAGGGGCTCTGGAGAAAACCTTCTGGAACTTAGCTGTGTTCACGTCCTGCCCTTGCTTACAATCTGTTCTGAGGGCTCCCCCGGCCTCGGGCCAAGGCTGGAACCCCGAGGCCACTCCAGCCGCATACAGCTTCTCTGGCAATTCTAGCGCTTTGAAGCTTTTGCAAGTGACCATCCTCCTCATGAAAGTTCCTCAGCCCCGGCTCGGAGTCAGGCTGATGCTGGATGCTGGGGGTCCTTCCCCTCCGCCCAGGGTGGTGTGCATCCTGGGAGGGACCTGGGAGGCCTGGACCAGTGGCAGCAGGAGTGAGAGGGTGATGTAGCAGCCCAGTGGGTGCTGAGGAGACAGCATAAAGCCCTGGTGCAGGCGAGGGGGCCGAGATGCTGGGGATGGTGCTGTTTGCCGAACGAAGGGCCGAGGTGTGGGGAAGGGAAGTCGGTTTGGTGTGATGCTGGGTTTGCATCTGAGCCTGGGGAGGGTGCAGTGCCCGGACGTCCTGGAGAAGATGACCGGGGGCCTTCCCCATAGAGGTCTGGAGTGGACGAGCTCCCTCCAGGCGGGCATAGAGGGAGACGGGGGAGGGTTCATGGGATCTGCGGGACCCCGACATCTAGATGAGGCTCAGAGAGGGCGGAGGAGGGGAGAAGTTGACAGGGTTCCGAGAGTCAGGAGGGGAGATTTGGGAGACAGGGACTGAGGCGCGGGCGTGTGGACTCCTCTTTTGAGAATTGCGACCCCGAAGAAGAGGAGGAGAGAGAAGGATGAGCCCTGGGCATGGGGACCCGGATCTGGTGCGAGAGCCTGGAACATGCAGGTCACTGGAGTAAGATCCAGTGGAGAATGGACATGAAAGCATGGAATATATAGGGGTTGGGGGGTGGGGGGACACCTGGCATGGCCTCCTGATCCCAGGTCAGCTGAGAAGCGGAGAGGCCATCTGCTTCCAGGTGAGTGGGAGGGGGAAGACTCAGCCCTGGTAAGCCTGGAGGACGCTGGGGAAGAAGCCAAGGCAGTGTGCGCCTGTGGGCTCAGCGTTCCCCGTGGATTGAGAGGTGGGCGGCCTGCAGGTGCAGGGAAAGGAGAGGAGGGGAGGGGAGGACAGCAGAGCATCTTGGTGGGGGACCAGGGAAGACTGAGCTGCCACCAGCATGGAGGGCCCTGGGGGGGCCAGGCAGGACGTGGCTCTGGGGGATCAGAGTCCCTGGGCAGTGGGGCAGGGCCGGGGCGGTTTGACCTTACCATCCCTCCCCGGCAGAGCCAGGCGTCTCCTCCTCAGGGCTCCCACAGCATCCCAGGTCCTGGCCTGTTCTCATCACCTGCCTCCTATTTCTGCGGTCCTTCGCATTGTCTGTGTCCTTCCCCCAGATCGCAGACCTCCTTCCTGCTCTGTCAGCCAGTGACCACGTCAGGGGCTGGTGCCTAGAGAGGGCTTAATAAAAGTTAATGGACGGGGACTTCCCTGGTGGCGCAGTGGTTAGGAATCCGCCTGCCAATGCAGGGGACACGGGTTCGAGCCCTGGTCCGGGAAGGTCCCACATGCCGCGGAGCAAATAAGCCGGTGCGCCACAACTACTGAGCCTGCGCTCTAGAGCCCGCGAGCCACAATGACTGAGCCTGAGTGCCACAACTACTGAAGTCTGCATGCCTAGAGCCCGTGCTCTGCAACAAGAGAAACCACCACAGTGAGAATCCCATGCACCGCAACAAAGAGTAGCCCCCGCTCGCCGCAACCAGAGAAAACCCGCGTGCAGCAATGAAGACCCAACGCAGCCAAAAATAAATAAATAAATTTATATTAAAAAAAAAAGTTAATGGACCAAATGGCTTAGAACCACCCTCAGGAGCTCAGAGTGTCTTTGCTCTGGAAGCCACAGTTAGACGGGGTGAGTGGACAATGGTTCACTTCTGTGCCTGACGTGCCCCACACGCTGGCTCTGCTTTGCCGGAAGTTCTCTCCGAGCCCCTGGCTGGGGGATGACTTTGGAGACCCAGGTGTTTGCAGAACTACCTGCCTGGAAAGGATGTAGGGCTAAGGCTTTCCCTGACACCGCCAGTCCTGTGGGTGGCAGAAGCTTGGCCCGGGCCGGCTGGAGGACGTGGTACCTTGCTCGGCCAGTCCAGTTTCCCAACTGTTCTGGCTTCTGGGCGAGAGGCAGTGTTGCTCGGGCCCTTCTGCCGAGGTGGGGGTGATGGCCTCTGTAATAGTCCCCCAGCTCTGATGCTGCCTTGTGAGTTCCATCTGCTGCTGAGGAGGAGGCAGAGGCCCAGAGAGGGATGGGGCCTGTACAAAGTCACACAACAATTCCTGCAGCTGGACCCCCCAATCCAGAGCTCTGGAAGCTCTTGTGAGGAAGACCCCTGGAACCCACCGGCTGATCTCAGATGGAAAGGGCAGGATCCGCTGTTGTCTACCCATGTTTCCCGGCTACCTGCTGGAGGGCTTAATGGGCCATCCATGAGCAGTGCTGATAGCAAGATACCTCTAAGAGGTGGGGAGCAAAGCCAGATTTGAGAAGTGGTGATCCCAAAGAAAAGGCAAACTTCACAAACGGCAGGATGTAATTCGGAACACTGCACTCATTCTCCTGGATTTTGCCCTTTGCAGGGGAATTGAGGCATTCCTTAGAGACTCCGACAGCCGTGGGTTTCTGGGGTGTCATGGGCCACCCAGCTGGGCCTGGTGTTTAGAGCCGGAACCCCTTTCCTTTGGAAAGGGATGCAGGTCCAGAAGGTGTTCTGCTCACAGGAGACTCGCTCGGTTGTAATTGTGTGTGATCCTCGGCGGGTATCAAATACCAAATTCCACAGTCAGTCCCTTTCAGCCGTCACATTCCTCAGATTCTTATCAGTTTTTTTTTCCTCAAGTGAACACTGGGAACCACTCTCCCCGCTGATTGCAGAAGGAGGGGAGAAAATTAAAAACAGGAGTCCTGGCTTTCGTCCCCGACTCTGCCACCAGCTTGCCATCCACCTTGGGTTCTTCCCTTCTTCTCTCACCTGTAAAGAGAAGGGGTTGGGACAAGATGATCTTTGCAAAATCTCTTGTACAAAGCTTTCGTAATCCTTCATCCAAGTCCACAGCAAGATGCCGTCTGGAAAATACACCTAAACAACATTCCGACTGCTTCACCAAGCAGGAGAATTTTCCAGCACATCTGCAGTGGTGGGAGCTTAGGAGTGGTGGCCTTTCCATGTGTCCCCTCCCTCACGGGGCACTGTTCCTTCCCCTGAATGTTGCAGCAGAGATTCTCAGAGATGGGCATTCTGAGCTCCAAGGGGCTGAGAGCCCTCAGGGGAATGTTCCAGTAGTTTTCATCTCCCTGCCCAGCAGTCTGCTGTATGGCCTTCGGCCGTACCCGTTGGTAGCAGTAACCATGGCGGTCACTACCACTGATTTTCCTTTACAAGTGACAAACTGCTTACACATTCATTATTTTTGTGGATCCCAGACTGCATGTTATTATTCCCAGTATAGAGAGGAGGCCCCAGAGGCTCAGGTGCCATGAAGCCCGTTCAGCTAGGCAGAGCAGAACCAGGACTGGAGCCCGGCTCTCCTGACCCACCCACATCCTGGGCACTTTGCACATCCCATAGTGTGTGGGGTCACGCAGCTAGTCAGGGGCCTTGCATGAGGCAGGGGCTCCGTGGACATTTGTGCAAATCGGCGAGTGATGCCCCCTCGGCCCCGCCATGCAGGGCCAGCGTCTTGGTTGGCATTCAACAGTAGGAGTCTTGGGGCACGTGCTATGCTGATGTTTATGGAAGTGAAACATTTATATCCCAAGGATCCTAAAACCCCAAACCAAGGAGGTGGTCAAGCCAGAGCATCTGACGCTCACAGACCCGGATATAGTCTCTGAAACTGTCCATCATCTAGTGGAGAAAAAACATGCAGATACCATTGGGTAAAGAGCAAAGTCTTCCTTTGTCCCAGAAAAGATAGAGCTAGTTCAGGATCACGATTATATTTCCATTATGAAGTACAATCAACGGAAGTGCTCAGTAAACGTTACTCATCCCCGCAATGAGTCAGCAAGGTGCTGCGCATTTGTTCCGGACCTGCCAATGGTCCTCGTGTCCACTGGGGCACCAGGATGCATTTGGTCGGTGAGTGACCTCTGTGGAAAGCGGAGCTTTCTTGTGTCCAAGATCACGACAGGATCTAGCAGCGTCTTTCTCAAAGACACAGTCCTTCGTGGTCTTTCTCAAGTGCACCGTCTCTCAAAACCACCTACTGACTCAGATTCTGTGAAGACGGGCCCCAGGAATATGCATGTGTAACAGGTTTCTGGGTGATGCTGAGTAAGGAAGGTGACCCCATCCACTTGAAGGAAGTTGGAAGCTAAAGCAGGAGTAAGAGTAACGTTTACTGAGTGCTTACGATGTGCCAGGTTCAGGGGTTCTCGTGAAAAGTGCTTAGCCAGAGGGCATCTCAGCACGTGGTCCTCGTAAACGTGGGCAGGAACGCTGACCCCATGCAACGCGTTTGGCCCCATCTTCTCACAACTTGTGGCAGAATGCTCAAAACCACATGGTCTGCTCGGCCAAATCATATACTCCCTTAGCTGCCCTCCTCTGAATGGGTAATTCAACCCCTAAGTAGCTGATGTTCTGTGCAAGGCTCCTTCCAGCCTCCTCTCAGTGGGGGGAGGCCTCAGGAATTCTCAGCTGTGGAAGGTGCTAGAGGATGAATGCAGACAATAATTAAGTGGGAGGAAGCCCAGAGGCTGCCTCTGGCACAGCCGTGCTCCCCGAGGCCTGCCGGCTCTCCAGCACCCCCCACCCCACGCAAATCTGCATTCGCCCTCCAAGCCTCCGTGCGCGCGGGACCCTGGAGCCTGTGCCATCGCCCTCCTTTTTTACAGAAACGTTTGGTCAGTTGCCGCGGGGCTTTCGGATCAACATCTTTACCTCTAAAAGTCAGTGACCTTAAGTGTACTTAAATTCCTCCCCAGTGTTGCCTTGAAACGGACCGTTCCAGTAAAAACGCCTGTGAGGAGATGCAGGCAAATTGACCCTCTTATCCAAACACTCCTACTGGTTTTTGTGCCCTGAAAACCCATCAGGCCTTAGTGTAACGTACACTCAGCTATCCTTACGTAAACAAAACCCTAACTCCGGACAGTGGTTCAGGTGGATGAGAGCTGAGAGGTGGAGAGCAGCGTCAGCCGTACAGACGCTTACCTTGTTGGGAGACGGCGCGTAGCGGTCCGTGGGTTGGCCCCGTTTGGATCCAGGTGGTAAAGCCCATTTCAGGGGGCTTCCGCCGGGCCTCGGCTGGTCCCTTCATGGTCTGTGCCCGTTTATCCCAAATGGGTTCAGCCTCTGCCCTCCCCCCTGCCACCAGAGGTCCTCCTGGAACCCCACTGACCGGGTTCCCCTCTCATTTAAAAATCTTCCGAGTCTTCCGGCGGCCTGGGTTCGATCCCTAGTCGGGGAACTGAGATCCCGCAAGCCGCACAGCGCAGCGAAAAAACCCCAAAAATCTTCCCTGCCTTACCTCCTCTTTTCCAGTAGGGTGAGTCTCCATGCTCTTTGAGGGTCCATTGTGTATCTTCACCCTCCATCCGCCAAGTGGGTGTCCTGCCTCTGCTCACCGTTCCCCTCCCAGGACGGGACGCCCACTACCAACGTGCGGGCAGCTCGTTGCACCCATGGCCCACCCTCCGGAAGCAGTACCTCCCCAGCCTGAGTGGAAGTCTGCCTTCTGGTGGGTGTCGTGTTCTGACCCGACTCCGGGCCCTCTGCGGCCCCACGAGCAAGTGTGGTCTAGCTCCCCCTGCACTTATCTTGGCGGGGGGAGAGCTGGCCTCCCAGAGCTGCCTCCCGCCACCACGGCCGTCAGCTTATTTCTGCTCAGTATATCTGAACGCTCCATCGTCGACAGGCCTCCGCTGCTGGAGAGGGCAGATGTGGACCCGAGGGGCGTGGGGCCGTCCCCTCCACGTCACCAAACCTTGGGCTTCTGACCTGTCCTCCTCCCATGGACACTCATGCTCTGCAGGCCAACCTTCCCCTCCTCCCAACCCTGGTGTCCCCTGCTCAGAGGACAGCAGTCGCAGCCCTCTCCTCCCAGCGCACTGGCTCTCAGTTTGTTCCTTTTCCCGTTGGGGCTCACGGCAGACGCCAGGTGGAGTCTCCAGGAAGCAGATTCTGAGATGCGGTCCAAGAGGGAGGACGTGTATTGGGGGCGCCTCCTAAGATTGGTGCCCGTGGAAGGGAGGGGCAGAAGCAGGAGTTAGAAGGAGGAGTTGAGCTTTGATGTGGACCCAGTGACAACTACCATTGACCTCCCGGGGGCCCTGCACCTACAATGGCCCTTCGAGTTGTCCTGAGGTCCATATGACTGAGCCTTTCATCTTGTGCAGGGACCAGACACTGGACGGGGCCCCAGGAAGAGCCGGCCCTTGGCCAAGGTGGTTCTGGGCAGCTGAGGTCTAAAGACCCTTCACTGAGGGGGATCTGGGTGGCACAGCCCAGGGTCCACCATATGCGGGCCAGTGCAGAGGGGAGCGGGGATGTTCTCGACGTTATTCTGCTCTTAAGACGGCCTGAGATTGCCTTTGCTTTCTGCATGCTGCACACACCTCTGACTCACACCTCTGACTCACAGTGAACTTATTGTTGGCGAGAACCGCTGCGCCCCATCTGGGGCCTGTCCGCTGGGTTTTGGGGCTGCAGTGCAGGACTCCACATTTGCCTGGTCATGTTTCATCTTGTTAGACTTGGCTCCTTGCTCTGGACTGGGGAGATCTAGCTTGGATCCTGACCCCCTCCCAAGACCCAGGCCCTGCTTCTCCCAGCTCCTGGGCTTCCGCGGTTTCTCTCAGCAGCCCCGCTGCCTTCGTCATGGTCTGTGGCACGGCCCTCTCCTGGCAGCACGGCCCCAGGTGGACAGACCACCGTATGCCGAGACCCACGCAGTCAGGGTGAGCTCTAAGTCAGTTCGGCAGGGTAGTCAGGGGGCTAGGGGCTGGGCTCGAATCTGGGTTGTCTGTTGACTTGTGGGGTGGCCTTGGATGTGCCTTGGTTTCCTTACCTGGAAAACTGGCAGAGCAGCAGTTCTGACCACCCAGGATTGTGTGAGGCTGAACGGAGGTCTGATTTAGGTAACTGCAGGGAAGAGGGGGCAGGGGACAGGACCGGCTTGGAGCCCACCCTGTGAGCCCTGCTGTGGCCTGAACTGCCCTCAACAGTTGTCCCAATGGTTTCACGCATGAGGTGGGGGCCGTCCCCTCTGCTTGCTGTTTTGCATGTGGGGTGGTCCCCTGAGGCACACGGCTCGTGAGGGCCTGCCAGGGGATGCTGTATTTGCTGTCTAACTCTCTGCTGTCCTCACTGGCACGGTGGATACAGCCTGGGGTTTGGAATTAGAAGGCTGACCTTCAAGATCTAAGGTAAAAGGTATAAACTTCCAGCTACAAGATAAACGAATCTCAGGGAGAAAATGTACAGTATGGGGAATATAGTCAATGATATCGTAAAAACTTTGTATGGTGACGGATGGTAACTAGACTTATCGTGGTGATCATTTTGTGATATATAGAAATATTGAACCACTATGTTGTACACCTGGAACTAACATAGTGTTGTAGGTCAGTTATACTTCAATTCAAAAAAAAAGAAAAGAACCTAAACTGATCACTTATCACTGTGTGACCTCGAGTCTCCCCTGCAGTCTGGGCTTCCTTCTTTGTAGAATTCCTACCTGAGACTTGTTGAGAAGATTAAACAAGGTCACGTATGTGTGTGAGTTGACTAGGGCAGCCATAACAAAGTACCACACAGGGGGCAGCTGAAACAACAGAAGTTAATTTCCTTAACGTTCTGGAGGCTGGAAGTCCAAGATCAAGGTGCTGACAAGGGTGCTTTCTCCTGAGGCCTCTCAGATGGCCACCTTCTCCCTGTGTTGTTCACATTCGAATCCAAACTTCCTCTTTTTTTTTTTTTTTTTTTTGCAGTACGCGGGCCTCTCACTGCTGTGGCCTTTCCTATTGCGGAGCACAGGCTCCGGACGCGCAGGCTCAGTGGCCATGGCTCACGGGCCCAGCCGCTCCGCGGCATGTGGGATCTTCCCGGACTGGGGCACGCAGCCGTGTCCCCTGCATCGGCAGGCGGACGCTCAACCACTGCGCCACCAGGGAAGCCCCCAAACTTCCTCTTCTTATGACACCAGTCCTATTGGATTAGAACCCACCCTAAGGCCCTCACTTTAATGTAATTATCTCTTTAAAGACCCTATCTCCAAATACAGTCAGATTTTGAGGTAATTGGGGTTAGGGCTTCAGTGTATGGATTTGTGTGTGAGGGGGACACAATTCAGCCTATAACAGTATGTGAAACTGCTTTGCCAACCGTAAAACAGGTCTGGGGGGGCTTCCCTGGTGGCGCAGTGGTTGACAGTCCGTCTGCCGATGCAGGGGACACGGGTTTGTGCCCCGGTCCAGGAGGATCCCACATGCCGCGGAGCGGCTGGGCCCGTGAGCCACGGCCGCTGAGCCTGCGCGTCCGGAGCCTGTGCTCCGCAACGGGAGAGGCCGCAACAGTGAGAGGCCCGCGTACCGCAAAAAAAAAAAAAAAAAAGTCTTGGGGTACTGGGCCTGACTCTGCCCACAGGAGAGGGTCTCTGTATGGTAAGGATCCTGGCAGGCTGATTCTGCTTGCACCAGAGTTGTTCTTCCTGTCCCTGGAAGGGGCTGGGAGCTGGCTCCTCTGCCTGCATCTCTCAGGGAACCAGCCCAGGCCCTGTGGGCTCTTTGTCATGGGCGTGGCCTCAGCGTCATCTGAATTGCCTATCCACTTGGCCATGGCCTTTAGGTTGCAAACCTCATTTCTCACAGAATTTCTTGAGCCAAGCTGGCAGGCAACCCCCCTGGAATTGGCCTCTGTAGGGGTCAGGCAGGTGTGGTCAGGTAATAGAACAGTGAGGGCCAGGTGGAGAGGGGCCTGACACAGGACACCCCCAACCTTGAGGTGGGTGGCTGCAGCCACAGGAGCAAGCCCCACGGTGCCGAGCCCGAGAAGCAGTTTTTGGTAAGAGAGTGAGTGAACGTGGATGGGAAAAGGTCCCTCTGGGATGCGGGGCTTGGGGTCAGATGAGCACACCTTTATGGGGCCTGCTGTCGTCCGGAGCCTGTGGTCATCAGGTGTGATGAGGGTTAAGATAGAGGCATGCAGGGGGCCCTGTGGAGCAGGGGGTCAGGGAGGGCTTCCAGGAGGGGACAGAGCCTGAATGGAGACGGGTAGGGTAAGAGTTGGCTGAGTGAAAGAAGGTGGGATGGCATGACAGGGAGGACAAAGTGACAGCATAAATGGCAAGATGGAGCGTCGTGGAAGGTGACAACGGGGAGGTGGGTGGGAACCGTGGAGGATGGGGAGCTAGGAAAGGGTTTCCAGAGGCCGGGTGACAGGGCCAGATTTGTGGTTTAGGGAGCGCCCTCTGGTGGCACCTCGAGGAGATTGCAGGGAAACAGGGCGGATGCTGGCCGACCAGCAAGGGCCTGGCTGTGGGAATCAGGACTGTGGGACCAGGGCTGGGATGCAGGCAGGACTTGCCTGACGTGGGGGCTGATCAGCCGTGGAGAGTAAGGGAGGGAAAATGTGGGTTCCGTGGCGATTTGCCTCTGGGGGTTCTGGGTCAGGGGACCGGGAACTTACTGGTGCTGGTCAAGATGGAGCGAGAAGGGGTTGGATAGCGATGGTCTCCGTAGTGGATGGATTGAAATGGTGTGTCCTGAGGTGTTCCGTGGGCTATGAGGATGTGTGTCCATGCAAGTGGGGCACATATGTTGGGGTTCAAGAGGAAGCATTGAGGTGATGCCACACTGGGGTGGAGCAGAGCATGAGACAGTGACATGGGGGCAGACTGGGTGGTCCTCTTGGGGAGGGAGATCACTGTCAAAGCCCTCGGGCTTGGTTCAGGCTCAGGGTCCTGGGGGTGGAGGGGAAGGTGAGATCAGGTCCCAAAGCAAAGCTCAGATAGAACTGGGGCTCATGGGCCGGTGCGGGAGGGGGTCCCAGGGTTAAGGGGAGAAGGGCTGATGTGGTGGCATGCCCCGGGTGAAATAGATGGGTTGGTTAGTTATGTTCAGAGGTGGGCATGGGCTGGCGGTGTCCTGAAGACCCCTCCGTTCCATCATGACATGATTTCCTGAAAGCACTTAGCACTTGTTTCCCCAAAGGACTCTAAATTAAGGATTTCACGGCTTGGCCAAGCCACAGAGCCAGACACATAGCGTGGCAAAAGATGCTGTAGGAGCAGCCCCCAGGCCTGGTGGAGCAGGGCCAAGTCAGCTTCTCTTCCCCATCAGGGAGCGGGGCCTCCCCTCATAAGACAGACCTGGAGGGGAGCAGATCCGTCCCCAAGGCTGGGAGTGAGTTTCCCATCCTGGACCCTCCACGAGAGCTCAGCTGAGGAGGTGGGGGGGGAGATGATGAAGGGAGGTCTCTGAGATGATGCCCCCAAATAAAGGCAGTCCTGCCCCATCCTGATGAAGGCTGCTGAGGCCACCCTTACTTCTTAGGCAGTTTGAAGACCAGCCCTGCCACTCCCCAGATCTCTGCCCCTGGGCCAGTCCTTCCAGTAGGGTCACAGAAGGGACGTACTTCTCCTGCCAAGCCTGTCTCTGGGCGGAGTCATCCTCTGCCCTTACAGCCTTGTTCACTCATCACTGTGCACCCACCATGGTCAGGGGTGGTGGTGGTGGTGGGCGATGGTGTGATGCCACCCACAAAACAGGAGACATAGATATGATACTCAGGAGACGGGGATCCTAAAGGGGACCCCGTATGGGAGCAGAGTGCCTGACACCGAGATTCCCTGGAACTGCGGGTGCCTGGAGATGAATGGGGTTTAGAATTCCATCTGAAAAGGCCCGGAGCCCTCTTTGCTTGTCTCTGCCTGCCTTCTTCGTTGTTTTTGGCCAGGTTTTAATTTTGGGAAACCATTTACAGCCCATTAAAAGATCAAATGTCTGGAGATGATGAATCAAGGCATTTGAAAATGTTTTCCAGTTCATAGCTCATTTCCCTACAGAAAGCTCTGACCCAGAGGTGGCTGGACTCTGTCTGTTCCAGATCGCCAGGGGCAGATCTCAGGGTGGAGCATTGTCCTTGGATTGGACAGCAGTTCATCCCGAAGAGACTCACGCTGAATGCCCGAGGTGGTACTGATGCTCCCTGGTAGAGATGCAGGAGGGGTCCAGGCCCAGTTTCCCTGAGCAACTAGCAGAGGCAGTGGTTTGTATTGTGCAGGTGGGACCCTACTGGCCGCCTGGGCCTCTGACTTGAGCCATGGGCGGTGAGGTTTCATCTCTCAGTACTTCTTTTCCCATCTGCAAAATAGGAAGGACAGTCCTTACACTTGAATGAATGTTGTGGGGTTTCAGTAGCCAGGTAATCAATCATGACCCCTTGGGGTAGGTAGTGCCACATGGATCTGCTCACTTAGTCCTCACAATAACCCTGAGAGGTAGAATTTTTTTATTTAACTGAGGCTCAGAGAGGGAACATCCCTTTGCTCACGTCACACAGCAGACTGGTGGCAGAACCAGGTCTCCTGATGCCTTTGGGGAGAGGGATCAACTTTTGGTTACTTTTTCATGTTCTTTTCGACTGTGCCAATATATTCTCCTAGAAAATTGTCCAATTGTCAACATTTTGAAAAATGTTGATGTAAGATCAGACATAATATTTATTTACAATTTCTAATCTCTATGGGGATTTTTTTCTTGTTCTTAATGTCTTCTTATGTCTTTTGTTTGTTTCTCATTAAAAATTGTCTGGGTTTTGTCTGTTTGATTTTTTTTTAGACCTGTGTTTGATTTTGTTGATTCACTTTTGAAAGTAATCTATTTCATTAATTTCTTTTTTAAAAAAATTTATTTATTTTTGGCTGCGTTGGGTCTTCGTTGCTGCACGCGGGCTTTCTCTAGTTGTGGCGAGTGGGGGCTACTCTTGGTTGCAGTGCGTGGGCTTCTCATTGTGGTGGCTTCTCTTGTTGTGGAGCACGGGCTCTAGGTGCGTGGGCTTCAGTAGTTGCAGCACGTGGGCTCAGTAGTTGTGGCTTGAGGGCTGTAGAGCACAGGCTCAGTAGTTGTGGGGCACGGGCTTAGCTACTCCACAGCATGTGGGATCTTCCCCGACCAGGGAGCGAACCCGTGTCCCCTGTGCTGGGGGGTGGATTCTTAACCACTGCACCACCAGGGAAGCCCTATTTCATTAATTTCTGCTTCCATCTTTATTAATTCCTTTCTTCTCCTTTCTAATTTCATTGTCTTCTAATTACTGTGTTTTCTGTTGCTACTTTCTTGCTTTTCTAGCATTCTGTTGGGTTAATCAAATCTTTGTTTTACTTCTTTCTTTCATGGTTTGTCAGTTTTATGTCCTCTTCCTACACTTTCTAGTATTTATCTTAAAATTAAAATTTTTAAAAAATTTTTAAAATTTAATTGTATATTTATCTACTGCACCTAAAGTTGCACCGTTTCTATATCTTTTCCTTAAACAAGACAAAAATATCAGCAAATATTAGTTCCTTCTGTCCCCTCTTTGCCATTGTCCATATTTAGATCACCTTGGATTTTAGATCTAGGCTGTTTTTAAATCTTATTATTGTTTCTTTGTTTGTAACTGCTCCTCATGTTTAATATATTCCTCCTATGCTCTCCTATGTCCGTTAGTTTGTTGGAATACATCCTCTAGTAATTCTTTCAGAAAAGGTAACTGATAAACTTTCTGAGTTCTTGTGCATCTGAAAATGTCTTTATTTTGCCTTCACCTTTGAAGAGGAGTTCGTTCAGGTATAGAATTCTGGATTCTAAATATTTCCCCTCAAAACTTTGAAGCAGTTGTGTCACTATATTCCCGATTCTGATATTGCTCTTAAGAAATCTAATTTCAGTTTATTGTAGGTGATTTGTTTCTTCTTTCCTTTCTTCAGTGTTTAGTATTTTCTCTTCATTCTGAGTGTTCTGAAATTTCACCGCAATATGTCTGTCTTTGTTCATCTTGCTTAGCACTCAGTGGGCCCTTTTGAGTTAAGAATTCATGTCTTTTACAAATATCATAGGATATCACTTATGTGTGGAATCTAAAGACATGATACAAATGAACTTATTTACAAAACAGAAATAGACTGACAGACATAGAAAACAAACTTATGGTTGCCAAAGGGGAAAGGTGGGGGGAGGGATAAATTAGGAATCTGGGATTAATAGATACACACTACAATATATAAAATAGATAAACAACAAGGACCTACTGTATAGCACAGGGAACTATACTCAGTATCTTGTAATAACCTATAATGGAAAAGAATCTGAAAAAGAATATGTATATATAACTGAATCACTTTGCTATATACCTGAAACATTGTAAATCAACTATATCTCAATTAAAAAATAAACATTATTCACACACACACAAAAGAAATCATGTCTTTCTTCAGCTCTGGGAAATATTCTTTATTATCGCTTTGAGTCTATACTTCCCTGTGCTCTCTCTGATCTCCCCTTCCAGGGCTACTAATAGATGTATGCTGGAATTTGGTGTGTCCTCCAGGTACCTCACCTTTTCTCACACATTTTCCATCTCTATGTCCCTTTGCAGTATATCCTTGGAAAGTTGACGGCTCAGATTTCCAGCTCATCAGCTCATTCCTTAGCTTTGTCTGTTCTGTGTTTTCAGCCCATCTGTCGAGCCTTTTTATTTTCACAGTCATACATTTCATTTCTAACATATCTAATTTTTTGATTTCATGATAGTTCTTATGAGTGAAAAATTCTATCTCTTTAAGGACTTTAATTGTGCTTGAAAAAACTGTCTCCATTATTTGCTTCATTGCTTGTTTTTTCTTGAAGTGTGATTTATTATCTGTTGAGTCAGTGCCTTTCTTTCAGGGTGTTGGCCTTTTTTCTTAAATAATTTGCAATTGTTGGCATTTGGGGTTTTCCATTAGCTTGTCTCTGTTTCTCTGTTCACTGCTGCTTTGCCTCTTGGAGGGTTGGTGGTATAGGATAAAGAATGTGCAAGAATGCAGTTGTCTGACCTTGAGAGGGTCCCTGTGTCTTCTGGAGGTCATCAGCCTTTGAGGCACCCATTCTGACCACACCTGCCACAAAACAAGTGAGTTCGATGCCTGATTCTTGACACCAGCAGGGATAGGGATCCTGGTCCTACCTGTCTGGCTCCTTCTACCATGGTCCTTTGACAGTCACCTCTGCTGCTCCTATGTTGCACCCACCTTGAGCCCCAATCTTCCCTGTGTGTTTTGGACTGTACTTCCTCCTTCAATTTATTCCCATGTGCTTTTCTTTTTTTTAAATTTTATTTATTTATTTATTTATGGCTGTGTTGGGTCTTCGTTTCTGTGCCAGGGCTTTCTCTAGTTGCGGCAAGTGGGGGCCACTCTTCATCGTGGTGCGCGGGCCTCTGACTATCGCGGCCTCTCTTGTTGCAGAGCACAGGCTCCAGACGCGCAGGCTCAGTAATCGTGGCTCACAGACCTAGTTGCTCCGCGGCATGTGGGATCTTCCCAGAGCAGGGCTCGAACCCGTGTCCCCTGCATTGGCAGGCAGACTCTCAACCACTGCGCCACCAGGGAAGCCCCCATGTGCTTTTCAGTCTCTCAAGGATTCCTCAAAATATCTGGCCCACTGCTTTTTGTTTTCCAATGCTGTTAGGGACTTATTTTTACTTTATTTGTATTTTCTGCTTTATTGAGCTCCGATTGACAAATTTAAAAAGTGTTTATACAAGTCGTACAACTTGATTTTTTTGGTTTAAAACATGATGATTTAATTGCGTACACATCGTGAAATGATTACCATGGATTATTAACACATCTGTCATCTCACATAGCTACCTTTTTATGTGTGTGGTAAGAACACTTAAGATCTATTCTCTTAGCAAATTTCAAGTATACAATATGGTATTTTGAACTATAATCACTATGTGCAGGTCTAATCTGTACATTAGATCCCCAGAACTTATTCATCTTATAACTGGAAGTTTGTATCCTTTGACCAACATCTCCCCATCTCTCCTATTCCCTCTCCCCTGGCAACCACTATTCTACTCTCTGGTTCTATGAGTTTGACATTTTCAGACTCCACTTATAAGTGAGATCATACAGATTTGTCTTTCTCTGTCTGACTTACTCACTGAGCATAATGTCCTCTAGGTTCATCCATGTTGCCACAAATGGTAGGATTACCTTCTTTTTTATGGTCGAATAATTGTATTCCATTGTACATATACATGACATTTTCTTTATCCATTTATCTGTAGATGGACACTTAGGTTGTTTCCATCTTGGCTGTTGTGAATAGTGCTGCATTGAACGTGGAGGTGCAGATATCTCTTTGGGATACTGATTTTGTTTCCTTTGGATCGATACCCAGAATTGAGATTCCTGGATCATATGGTATGGTAGTTCTATTTTTAATTTTTTGAGGAACCTACCATAATGACTGCACCAATTTCCATTCCTACCAGCACTGTACCAGGGTTCCCTTTTCTCCACACCTTCAACCACTCTTGTTGTCTCATGTCTTTTTGATAATAGCCATCCTAACAGGTGTGAGGTGATATCTTATTTTGATTTGCATTTTCCTGATGATTAGTGATGTTGAGCACCTTTTCATATACCTGTCGGCCATCTATATGTATTCTTTGGAAAAATGTCTATTCAGATTTTTTGGCCATTTTTATTGGATTATTATTACTATTTTTTTGCTATTGAGTTTTATGAGTTCCTTATATATTTTGGATATCAATCGTTATCAGATAAATAGTTTGCAAAAATCCTAAAGTTCCCACAGAGGCATTTTTGTTCAAGAATGGCTGCTAAATTACTGTTACTGAAGGGTACTGAGTAAGGGCCCTCCTCTCCCACCATCTTGCCGATGTCACAGTGGGGACTTATTTTTAGATTTTCAATATCTAGGATCTGGAGATGGGAGGGGGAGGTGTCTGCCATCTTGATCCAATCACCATATTGTTTGCACATGTCCCCTCTTCCCCGCTGCAGGCCCCAGCTCAGGCCTCCTCAGCTCTTACACACTGCACCAGAGGGGCTTTTCTAAAATCAGACCCATCTGAGTCATTCCCCACCGCGCCCACCCCCCAGTCCTTCAGTGGCTCTCCACCAATGTCGTAAGACCCACCTCTGGCAGGTTCCCCGCCTCTTCCTTTCTCCCGGCTACTCCCTTTCGTCCAGCCTCAGGCCACGCCTAGTTGCACGCTGGTCCCTGGGCAGCTGCAGTCCGTCTCGCCGACGTGCCCTTGCTCACCCTGCTCTCTCCTCTGTGAACTGTCCCCCCTCATTGCCCCCACACTTTGGGTCTGCTGACTCTGACCTTTCAGTTCTCAGCGGATTGGCCTTTCTTAGGACCTGGGTTGGGGGCCCTGCTGGGCTCCCATGGTTCCCTGTGCGCATCCTGTGCTTGTTCCTATGAGCCAGTGTTCCCGTGTGTTCTCTTCATCTCGCCGACCGTCTTCCCCTCCAGAGTGGGATTTCCTGACAGGGGGACAGCCTTTATCACTGATTTCGCACGGAGTGTTTGAAGACTGAAATGATGCTGGGGCTTCATGGCTAGCGGGTGTGGGTACTCTCCCGTCCCCTTAGACCGGTACGCAGGGTCTCAGTGGGCCCCTTACCCAGGAGCACCGTCCCTCGGGCTTGTGGAGGGGCCCCTCCTCGGCCCGCACGGCCTTTTGGTCCACAGTCGGCACCTCAGGAACAGGCAGGACTGACCTGACTGTTGCTCTCCCCACAGGCACTGGTGCTATCACACGGTGACACGGACGGTGTCCTGCCAGGTGCAGAACGGCTCAGAGACAGTGGTCCAGCGCGTGTACCAGAGCTGCCGGTGGCCCGGGCCCTGCGCCAACCTCGTGAGGTAAAGGCCGCGGGGCTGACCAGCTCTGCCTTGCCTGTCTGTTCCCTTGGATGAATCCAACCCTCGCACAGCTGCTGGGATAGGGGGGTTGACTCTCGGAAACAGAGTCGGACACGCATTTATGAAGCACCTTTTGTGTACGGGGCATGGGGGGTGTGCGTGCGCAAAGATGGAAGGGACGTGCTCCCCACACGGAAGAGTCCTCACAATCCAGTGGGTATTTGATGAGCAGAAGGGCCAGGTGAGGCCCCCTCACACACCTCCCCACAAGCCCCGCCCCCTCATAGGCCCGCCCCCACAGCCACGCCCCCTCAAGCCCGGCCCTTTTCACAGTCTTGCTCCTCTGGCCGGTGCCTTCCGCTCCCAGCCCTCAGCAGCTCCTCGGCGTTCACAGGGAGAGCTCTGAATGAATGACCAGACTTTCTGGGTCTCTGAGACCCCACCTTGCAGTGCCTCGTTGTCCTCTCCCCCTCCAGGCCCTGCTCCAGCTCCAGGGACTGGCTTCCCTTACACCCTCACCCCCACACCTCTCCAGCCCTGCGTTTCTGCCTCAAAGACCCTTCCTCATCTCTGCCTGGGACCACCCTCCTCAAACTCCAAATCCCTTTCCCTTCTATGTTAAGAGAGCACTTTGTGCCCTCCACTGAAAGGACTTACTGCATGAGGTCTGTATTAGGCAAGGTTCTCCAGAGAAACAGAACCAATAGAATAAGTGTGTGTGTGTGTGTGCATGTTGGATAGATATATAGGAGATGGAGAGATTTTTAAGGAATTGGCTCATGTGGTGGTAGAGGTTGGCACATCCAAAAGCTGCAGGATAGGCTAATGGGCCAGAGACCCAGAGAAGAACTGATGTTTCAGAAGGAATCAGAAGGCAATCAGATGACAGAATTTACTCTTCCTCAGAGGAAGTCAGTCTTTTTCTGAAAGCCTTCACCTGATTGGATGAGGCCCACCACATTATGGAGGGTCATCTGCTTTACTCAAAGTTTACTGCCTTGATGTTACTCTCATCTAAAGAAATACTTTCATGGCAACATCCATCGGCATTTGACCAAATATCTGGGTACTGTCACTCAACCAAGCTGACACATAAAATTAACCATCAGAGGGTCATCATGAGTTGGATATGTTTTCATCACCAGAGATGGAGAAGGAGCCCATGCATGAGTCAGGGCCTGTGCCCACACAGTGCTGTCCCCTGTGGGGCTCACCATGGAGCTGACACCAGAATCAGCCTGCAGCATGAATTAGTGGGACCCACAAATGTGGCAGAGAATCTGATCCTGGGCCAGAATTATTATTGTTTGTTTTTATTATGAAGATAGTGATGCATACTCACTGCAGAAAAAGTTCAAACATTCGGTAATAACTGAATAAGGTAAAAAATGAGCATTCTTTCCTCTCCCAATGCCACCTCCATAATCCCATTATTAAGATGTCATTCCAGACTTTTTTCTCCACTTATACGTATATATGTAAATATATTTTCTTTTTTTTTAAAATTTATGTTTTATTGAAGTATAGTTGAATTACAATGTTGTGTTAATTACTGCTGCACAGCAAAGTGACTCAGTTATACATATATATACATTCTTTTCATATTCTTTTCCATTATGGTTTATCACAGGATATTGAATATAGTTCCCTGTGCTATACAGTAGGACCTTGTTGTTTATCCATTCTGTATATACCAGTTTGTATCTGCTAATCCCAAGCTCCCAATCCCCTCCCCACCACCCTTAGCAGCCACCAGTCTCTTCTCTATGTCCCTGATTATAAATGTATTTTCTTAAACAAATACTAAATGATGTTATTTTGTTCTACAACTTGCTTTTCCCCCAGAAAAATATTTTGAAATATATTCCCATAGAGCCACCTCATTTTTAACAGCTGTGTAGTATTCCACTGTAGAAAAGCATCATCATTTATTTCCCATGTCCTCAATTGATGGATATTTAAGTGGTTTCCTAGTTTAGCCATTCCAGACCATGCTTCAACTGCATAATTATATATATTTTAATACTTTTACAAGTGTTTTTAAAAAAGTATTTATTTATTTGGTTGCACTGGTTCTTAGTTGCGGCAGACAGGCTCCTTAGTTGCAGCTTGTGGGCTCCTCAGTTGTGGCATGCATGTGGGATCTAGTTCCCTGACCAGGGATTGAACCTGGACCCCCTGCATTGGGAGCGTGGAGTCTTAACCACTGGACCACCAAGGAAGTCCCTACAAGTGTTTTTTTTTTTTCAAACTTTTTTTTGGGAACAATTTTAGATTTACATAAGTGTTGCAAAAAATAGTAAACAGAGTTTCTGCATAACTTTTCCTTTCACACAGCTTCCCTGTCTTAGTCCATTTGGGCTGCTATATCAAACCACCGTAGACTGGGTGGCTTAAACAACAAACATTTATTTCTCACAGTTCTGGAGGCTGAGAAGTCCAAGATCAAGGTGCTGGCAGATTCATTGTCTGGAGAGAGCTCTTTTCTTGGTTCACAGACAGCCCTCTTCTCAATGTATCTTCACATGGCAGAGGAGATGAGGGAATTCCCTGGGGTCTCTTTTATAAGGGCACTAATCCCATTCATGAGGGCTCCACCCTCATGACCTAATCATCTCCCAAAGTCCCCACCTCCAAATATCATTACACTGGGGATTAGGTTTTAACATATGAATTTAGTGGGGTGACACAAATATTGAGTCTATAGCATACCCCTAAGATTAATATCTTCTGGGGCTTCCCTGGCAGTCCAGTGGTTGGGACTTCGCCTTCCAATGCAGGGGGTGCGGGTTCAATCCCCGGTTGGGGAGCTAAGATCCCACATGCCTTGCAGCCAAAAAAACCAGAACATAAAACAGAAGCAATATTGTAACAAATTCAATAAAGACTTTAAAAATGGTCCACATCAAAAAGAATCTTAAAAAAAGATTAATATCTTCTATAACCATAGTACAATTATCCAAGCCAAGAAATTAACAGCAATGCAATACTGTAAACTAAGACCTTATTCAAATTTTACCAACTGTCCCACTAATATCATTTTTCTGTTTTTTTTTTCCCATTTTTCATTTAAGTTGTCATATCTCCTTAGTCTCCTCTAATCTGGGGCCATTTCTTAGTCTTACTTTGTCTTTCACGACCTTAACACTTGTGAAAGTACTGGCCAGTTATTTGATGGAGGTTATGCATTTTTGGCAAGGAGACTGTAAAAGGCATGTTGTACCTTTCTCAGGGCATCATATTAAGAGGTACATCAATCAATACTGGTGATGTTAACTTTGATCACTTGATTAAGGTGGTGTCTGCCAGGTTTCTCCACTGTTGTGTAATTATTTCTCCCTTTTTCATTTATAAGTATCTTGTGGGGAGATATCTGAGTCTAGACAAACGTCCTGTTCCTCATCCTATTTTCACCCAGTAATTTTAGCATCCATTGGTGATTCTCGCTTGCCATAATTATTATTATGGTGTTGGCCAAATAGTGATTTTCTATTTTCATCATTTTTTAGTAGTAGAGGTTCTTAACTTGGGGTCTGCATGGTACACAAGTGTTTTTATATACTCATTCTGCAGGAGGAATGGCTAAGTAAATGGATACGGCCATTAAAAATTGAAGGCAAAAGACTGCTTTTATTTTATTTTATTTTAAATTTATTTATTTATTTATATTTTATTTTGGCTGTCTTTGTTGCTACGTGCGGGCTTTCTCTAGTTGTGGTGAGTGGGGGCTTCTCTTCCTTGCAGTGTGCAGGCCTCTCATTGCAGTGGCTTCTCTTGTTGCGGAGCACGGGCTCTAGGCGCGCGGGCTCAGTAGTTGTGGCGCACAGAGTTAGTTGCTCCACGGCATGAGGGATCTTCCCGGACCAGGGATCGAACCCGTGTCCCCTGCATTGGCAGGCGGATTGTTAATCCCTGTGCCATCAGGGAAGTCCCTAAAGGACTGTGTTTAAATGCTGTGCTAGAGGGATGGCCAATGGATCCATAATGAAGAAAAGATGCTGACCCCCTTTCCTTTTCAGCAGAGGGCACAGAGACACCCCCACATTTCCCTCCCTCCCTCATCTCCCAGGAGCCGAATTCCAAGAACCTTCTGCCTTTCTCATCATCAGGGAGCGTCAGATGACCAGGTCACCACCTCCCGATCCTGGGAGCATCTTCTGAGAAGAAGGGTCTTTGGAGTCTGGTCTGTAAGTGGACCTGACAGTGTGGATCCTGCTCAGTGTTGGAGTGGCTGCCCCGCCCTTCAAACAGCGAAGCTGCTGATGGGTCCCAGAATTCAGGCCACTGAGAAGCAAGGCTATGCCTGTCTCACAGTTCCGCCCCCACCAGTCTCGCTTTTTGCAAGTGGGGAGCCGAGCTCGGAAGTGGCTCTTTACAAGACATGGGATTTGACTTCAGCAAACTCATATCGTCTTTGGAGTTGAGGCACACGAAGAGTTTATGCCTCGACTTTAGCCACAGGCCCGTGTGTTGGGTGCACCCCACGGTCAGCTCCCAAGGTGGAAGCAAAAAAGAGCATGTACGCATGTGCGCACACACACATGTGCCATTGTATTGTATTTGGGTTTAGAGAATGAACTGTCAGGATTCCCTTTACTGAAAAACCTTGGAAGGAAGGGAACAGTTGGCTGGCTTTCTTAATGTCAAAATTACAGCTTGAGGTTTTTCTATTTTCTAAATACAATAAGGCACCTTTAAGAAAAGCCAAACGAGCTAAGTACAGAATTACTGACCTCAACTGAAAAAATGTTAAATGATCATTAATTTTCACAACTGCCCTTTGCTTTAGGACTTAAGAAATCACAGGAATAAGGTTTCAGAAGCATCAGGGTCTTGTCTTTGGGGTGGGTGTTTACAGGCCTTTCAGGGAGGCCTCTCCCTCTCCTTGGCATCAGGAGCTGAGAACAGAATGTTCAATCAGAGCAGACGTGCATTTGTCACGAGCCTTCCCTCTGCCTTCAAAACGTAGCCAGCAGGAACTTTGTTAAGGAAAATTTATTTCCCATTCTTTCAAGGAATTCTGTATTTCTGATGTAATTGTCATTTCTACTTCTGTTATCGTTATTTGTTAAGGAAGGAGGGGTTACCCCACTTTTCTTCCTCACCAGTAACACACATCTGAGTTAGGACTGGGGTGTACCCCCTTGGTGGTCTCTGGCTGCTGGCTGGGCAGGAGGGTGGTGGGTTGCTCCCTGGTGACCTGGGGTATCACGTGCGTCCTGCTTTCAGGTCCCAGTTCCGCTGGTTTCACATACGATGCATCGTTTCTGCAGCAGCCACCTCACTTGTGTCCCCACGTCCCTCCTGTCCCCCTCCAGTTCCTTCTGGCCGATCATGGCACGACCCTACTCCAAATCTTCCAGAAGCTTCCATCTCACCTAAAAGTCCACACCTCTCTCTGCGGCCAACCAAGGTCTCGTGTGACGTGGACCCTGTTCTCTTCCTGACCCCGTGGCCTTTCATGGGCCGCCTCGCCCCTTGGGCTCCGCTCACACGGACCTTGCTGGCTGGAGGCTGCGTCCCTCCTCGGAGCTTCACATTCGCTTGTCCTTTTGCCTCGACTGCTTTCACCCCGAGAAACTGGAAAGCTGGATCTCCTTACGTGATTCAGTTCTCTGCTCCTTCGTCTGTCTTATCTCAGACCCCATAATTCTCCAGCCTTTATCCCACTTAATCTTTTTTTTTTAAATTTATTTATTTTTAGCTGCGTTGAGCCTTTGTTGCTGCACGTGGGCTTCCCCTAGCTGCGGCGAGTGGGGCCACTCCTCGTTGCGGTGCGTGGGCCTCTCATTGCGGGAGCTTCTCCCGTGGCAGAGCCCGGGCTCCAGGCGCACAGGCCTAGTAGTTGTGGCACGTGGGCTCAGTAGTTGTGGCCCGCGGGCTCTAGAGAACAGGCTCCATGGCATGGGGGATCTTCCTGGACCAGGACTCGAACCTGTGTCCCCTGCATTGGCGGGCGGATTCTCAACCACCACACCACCAGGGAAGCCCTAGCCCGCTTAATCTTATTCTTAGCATTTGTCACTCTCTGACCCACAGTGTTCATCCTGTGGTCAGGCTGGTCATCGTCTGCCTGGCCCTCTAGCCTGGGGGCTGGGGGAGGGTGGGCACTGTCTTACTCCCTTCTGTACCCCCAGTGCCTAGCGTTCAGGGGCTCAAGAAACCTTGAAAAAGCCTTACTGAATTGATGGTTCTATGTCGGGAGGGTGAAATGAGATAAAGTTGTCAGAACACTTTGAAATCGCGCACAGCGAGTGCGTGATGGTGAGCTGTGAGCACAGATCTTTATGGAGCAAAGTTCTTGTCTTCTAAACTGGTCTGCAAACTTGCAATGAGGAGATGGAGGCTCAGAGAGGCAAAATGACTTGCTCAAGGTCACAAGGAGAGTCACAGGGACCGGGTTGGGTTTGATGCTGGCCCATCAAGCAGGCCCCATTGGGATGCTCCTGAGGTTTCAAGGCCCAGCTCCCTTTTCCCCCAAATGAACGTTTGTAGACCTCCTCCTGTATACAGGCCCCAAGGCTCCCAGGAGAGTGTGGGTGAGAATACAGACCAGTTCCTGACTTGGAGAGATGACGGTGGGGCTGGGGAGGGGAACAGTAGTCAGAGCAGCACAGTAACAAGTGCACAGTTATGTCTGTCCCTGGTGCTGTGTGGAGACCGAGTGGGGCCCAGACCCGCGGGGAGAGCTTTCCTGAGCTGGGGCAACCTGTGAGGGGAGTTTTCCGAGGTAAGAAAGAGCTCCAGGGACTGCCCTGGTGATCCAGGGGTTAAGACTCCGCACTTCCAGCGCAGGGGCAGGGGGCATGGGTTCGATCCCTGGTCTGGGAACTAAGATCCCACATGCCGCGTGGTGCGGCCAAAACATAAAGACAAAGCTCCAGGCTGTATAGCCCTGTCTCAGCGAGATTATTGTGTCTTAGCCTAATTTTTTAAAGCATACTTTTACAGTTTTCTTAAGAGTCTGCATGCTGCAAAATCTGTGTGCTGGGCTGATTACCCAGAGCAGAGCCTCAGGGCGAGAGGAGCTTGGGAGGTCCCTGGGAGCCCTTTGAGGCAGAGACTGTGTCTTATGTGTGTTTTCCCGTGTCTCACAATACCTTGGGCTGAAAACAATAGATGACATGGCTGAAAGAGGCTCCGATAACAGGAGCCTATTAATCTCACAACCATCTGGAAGAGCTGCTTCCGTTTGGGCCGATGATATGCTCAAGATCTCGGCCTCCTTTATCTTCCTCTCTGCCAGCCCCTGTGTGTCGGCCACATGGTTCCTCAAGAGTATAGAAGGGCGGCAGCAGCTCCAGGCATCACGTCTCATATAACCGTGTCCCAAAAAAGGAGGAAAGGGGATTTGGCATCGTTATTTTCCTATCAGAGAGGACTGTCTTTACCAGAGCCTTCAGCTGATTCCCCTGATGTTTCATTGGCCCGGATTTGTCCTCTCAGCCTGCCTTTCCCACCTCTAAAATGAGAGTGATAGAGTGCTCCTTAAGAGGTTGTTGGAGGATGGTTTGAAGTTCGGTGGGGGAAGTCCCGCACAGACCCTGGCTTGTAAGAAGTGCTCTGGGAATTCAACCTGAGGCCGGGCCATGGCTCAGCTAAGAACAAAAACAGACTCACAGATAGAGAGAACAGACTCGTGGTTGCCAACGGGGAAGGGGAGTAGGGGAGGGCAGGAATGGGAGTTTGGGATTAGCAGAGGCAAACTATTATATATAGGATGGATAAACAACAAGGTCCTACTGTATAGCACAGTGAACTATATTCAGTATCCTGTGACAACCCATAATGGAGAAGAATATGAAAAAGAATATATATATATATATATGTATAACTGATTCATTTTGCTGTACAGCAGGAATTAACACAACATTGTAAATCAACTATATTTCAATAAAATTTAAAAAAATAAATAAAGAAGCAGATCCCAGGAAAACCACCCCAAGGCAGCTCCCAGCAGGTAGTTCAGGCCTGGGCGTGCTTTGAGCTTGCATTTCGCATTCTGAGGTTAGGGTGGCAAACCCCAGCTGAACCCCCATAGCCGCCTTGTGCTGTATTCTCTCGTTTGTAATCCTGGCTACTCAGCTGTGTCTTGCCATGCTTCAATCCGCTCTTCCCTTCATTTCTGGAAACATTTTGGATGCTTTGATTTGTGTTCTCACAGAATTTTGCACAGGAAACAAGATGGTACATGACTGTGGCGTGATCAGTGGCAGACTGCCTCTCCCAATTCTCCATTTCACCCTCCATCTTACCATCCCTTTGATCTCTAGGACATGAACAGAGCCTAGATTTCTTACCTTTTTTCTTTTTTAAAAAATGGAGACATAATTGACACACAACATGGTGTAAGTTTGAGTTGTACAAGTTGAGACATTTATATATTACAATCTAATTGCTGCAGTAGGTTTTGCTAACACCTTATCACGTCACATCAGTATCTAGCTTTCTGGTCATGACGACACAGGAAAGAGAAAGAGGGAGGGTGACTCATTCTCACGAGAGCTGGTACAAATTTGTCCAGATCCCCGTGAATGTTTTGATTGGGGCTGATATAGTTTAGCTTGTGCACAATGTCCCCCAAATGTGTCATCTAAGATGATGTGATTGTGTTTGAACAGATATTTGTCCACATTTCACTGGAAAAGGAAGAGGCTGTTCTCACCATCGCATGCTAAAGACACCCAGGCTCCCCCCACTGCTTTTCTCCTCCCTTATTTCCTTCTTCATTTCTGACTCTTGGAGGAGTTTTCCTTTTGGTCCTGGGAATAATTCACCTGCGCTCTCTTTCTCTCTGTGGCATTTTGTTTACTTTGTTCTATGCATCTCACGCCTCCTTGCCATAGTTATAGCCTGTTATGGGGGTTGGGGGGTATATAGTAAGGTGGGCTTCAGAGTCAAAAAGACCAGCTGTGTGACTTTGAGCAAGTTACTTGCCCTCTCTGAGCCTTATTTCTAAAACGGAGACAATGCCCGTCTTATAGGGCGGTTGTTAGGATTCCAGGAGAGAAAGTGCTAGTTCGTGCTGTGTGTGTGATGTGTTTTGGGACATGCTAATGACAGTTATTTGTTAACTGTTATTTTCCGTTGGCCAGTGAATTCCTTCTGCCTTGGAGGTCCAGCTGCACCCTCCCAGGCAGAAGTGATAAGTCCTTCAGTTATATTCCCCCAGAATCTTATTTGGCCTCTCCTAGAGCACAGCTGGACTTGTTTTAGTTAATTGTCTGCCTGGCCATCTCTCCTCTTGCTGGAGTCTGTCCCTCAAGGGCAGGGGGTGTCTGCTCGTCACCTTGAGATCCCCTGGGTGTCTGCCTGGAGAAGGTTATCACGAACTTGGTAAAGTTCTGCCCACATCCCCCTCCTTCCTGCTTCCTGTCCCCCACTCCCCCACTGGCTGGGGTGCTCCCACCCTATAAGGAAGGGTTTCCCTCAGCTGGATCCCTTCACCAGCGGTGTGACACACCTCAGGGGAATTTATCTTTAACTGAAGACTCCTGGACCAGGCTTCACCAGGTCCTGTGTAGAATTGTGGGCAGTCCGACCAGAAAGGAATAAACATGACAAGGAAGCTTGTAGAACCCTAAACGTCCTGTCTTCTTCTGGCCGTGTTTGGAAACGGGGCTCCATCCCAATTCCCTCGTGTGGCTGTGACAGTGTGACCAGAAGGGAGGACATGGGGCCCCAGCCTAGTTGTCAGGAGAGCGTGTCTGAGCCCCGGTACAGAAGGGCTAGAATGTCGGGTGTACCCTGGCTGTTGTCTTGGGCAGTGAGCCTGCTGGTGGGAAGGGCTGGTCGGTGGGTGGGGCCAGGAAGTGAGAGCCGAGGGGCTCTGGGTGGCATGTGATTGGGCGCCGCCCGGGGAGGGGAGGAGAGGGGATGCTCTCTGACCTGTGTATCTGGAGCCTGTGGTCCAGTCAAGAGCCCTGTCTTCATCCCTGGCTGTTTGCTCGTCTCCTCCTCCCTTCTCCCCAATTTGGGTGCTGAGTCTGGGCCCGGATCCTAGTCCGTCCCTCTCCCCCGACTCCATTCACTCACCGTGAGCTCGATCCGGAGTCGAACTTAATAAATGGTTGCTGGTGGGCCTGCCCAGTCACCTGGACACGGCCGTCCACGGGCGTCCCCTCCTTGGAGTCCAGGCAATGGCCTCCTCCCTCTCCTAGAGGTGCGCTTAGCTTTGCCTAGAAATAGGTAACATGATTTGGGGTGCTCGGAAAACCCCTGTCCCCGGATATCCCTTCCCAGGAGGCCTGGAATGTCTTGTTTGTTCACTCATTCATTCATTCATTCAAGTTTGCCTGGAGGCCGGCTGTATGCCAGGCCCTGGCCAAAAGAGAGCACATGACTGTCTGTCTCTCTTCAAAGAGATGACTGTCCAGGAGCGAGGGAGGATGGTTTGAATGGCGGCTGGGGTCCAAGATAAGCCAGGCGCTTCAACCTGACAGGGGGCTTGGGAAGGCTCCTGGGACGAGGTGACGTCTGAGCTGAGGCAGGGCCTCGCAGCAAAGAAACAGAACAGCTGGTGGCCACAATGGGAGGCGCTCAGGGGCTCCAGACCCCTGCATGGGGCTGGGTGATGACAGATGGGGGGGGCACATGAAGCAGGGGTAGGGGGAGCACAGGCCTAATGCACTCAGCTGAGGGGTTGGGGCTTAGCTGGTTCTTCCCTTCGATTCTGCAGCATCTGGTCCAGGAGCCTTCAGTTAAATAGAATTATCTCCCCACCCCTCCTGCCAAGACAACTGGCTGAGGGACTGCTTTCTCCTTTGATGGGAGCACCTTGGGCAGCGAGAGCCCAAAGCAGGAGGGAGGAGGCAGAAAGGAGTGTGAGCTGGGTGAGAAGCCCTCTACCCATCACATTTGTGCCTGAGGAGTGCCCTGCTGGCTCAGAGCTCTGGGTTTTCTCAGAGGAGCAGGCTGGCCCCGCTCCACCATCTGCAGAGCCGTAGGAGATGGAGCCGGACTCAGGCATGATGGGGGCCTACCTGCACCCCGTCCCCTACCCCGCAGAACAGAGTGCCTGGGTCCTAGGGCCCTTCTACCCAGGCAGAGGGGACCCTTTAGGGAGGCCACTCTGGCCCTCCTTCAGCCATGCCCATCCTCATGGGGCAAGGAGTCCATGAGGCCAGGGGGATGTGTCCATCTGGAGCCTATGCCCCACTTCTAGACCATTCTCTGGATACCTGGCTAAACAGCCCTGAGTGGCTTCCAGGCCTGCCCCGGCCTCTTCCTTGAATCTTGGGGACGGTGCCCGTGGTGGGTGCACCGCAAGCCTTAAGAGGAGGGTGAGGGGAGTGAGGCGCATGGATGGAGCTGGGACGTGCAGGCTGGGTCCACACACCAAGTGTGGGATGGAGCTGAGGGTAGGAAGAGAAGGGGTGGGGATCGGGGTCTCACTTGTTTCGTTTATAAAAATGATGCGTTGTATGAAGTTATTGGGGGGATTCAGTGCTGGGGCGATGGCATGTGTCGGCCAGTGTCTTGCTGGTGATATACTCTTGATATGTTGGCTACGACTCCCAGGGAAGACGTATAAATATCAAGTGACTCATGAGGGGACACAGAGCTGGGTTGCTGCCGCATGGTTGGAGCACCTGCACCAGCGCCCTCCTGCTGCCCGTTCTGCTCAGTGTGAGTTCTGGGCTGGGACCACCGCAGGGAGAAGGGGTTTCTGCAATTCTGCAGAGTTAGATTTGGGGATCAGCGGGACCATAATCCTTGGTGGTGCCTCTCTTTGCTGAGCGCTATGAAGTCAGCACATTATCTCATTACACCCCGATGACATTTTTATGACAAAACTGTGCAGGTGGGGGAAGGGAGGGTGTGGTTATGAAAACATGAGTGTAACAGAATCTGGGCACACTGAAGCCGATTTGGAATGCACTGGAGGACTGGCATGTGTCCCCAATCCCTCCCTGTGCCCCCACCTACTCCCCCAGGAGCTCCACGTAGGCCTCTTTGTGTTTGTTCAACCACTCAAGCGTCTCAACAAATATTTATTAAGGGCCTACTTTGTGCCCTGGGGGGAACATGATGGAGAATAAGACCAAATCCTCTCTCTGATGGAGTTTCTATTCACGTAAATATGAAAACAGGAAAAAAATATTCCCTCCTAATGAGTTCAGGAAATTAAAATCGGGTAATGACTGAGAATAAATCCAGGCTACTTCAGAGGACGTGGGAGAGAGATTCTTTGAAGAGATGATGTTGATGCTGAGTCATGAATGGTGAGAAAGAGCCTCCGTGTGAAGATGGGGTGGAGATAGTTGGTGCAAAGGCCCTGAGGCAGTGAGGTCCCAGATGAAGGAACAGAGAGAAAGGTCCATGTCCAGAAGCAGAGCAGGTGAGGAGGATACAGAGGCAGAGACTGATCTCAACAAGCTTAAGTTTGGAATTTATTGTAAGAGTACTGGGACGTCCTTGAAGGTTTTGAGTACTGATGATAAATGTCTTGATTTAGGTTTTTTAAAAAAATTAAACTTTTTATTTCAAGATCATTGTAAATTCATAAGCAGTTGTAAGACATAATTTAATTGTGTTAAAATACACATAAATCAAAATTTGCTGCCTTAACCATTATTTCTTTCTTTTGGCCACGCCACATGGCATGCGGGATCTTAGTTCCCCAATCAGGGCTTGAACCCATGCCCCCTGCAGTGGAAGCGTTGAGTCTTAACCACTGGACTGCCAGGGAAGTCGCGCCATCTTAACCATTTTTAAGTGTACAGTTCAGCAGTATTAAGTATGTCTATACTGCTGTGCAGCCTCACCACCCTCCATCTCCATAATTCTTTGCATCTTGTAAAACTGAAACTCTATACCCATTAAACAATAACTCCCCATTCTCCCTTCCCTCCAGCCCCTGGAAACCACCATTACCACTAATCTGTTCTCCATTTCTATAGTTTTGTCATTTCAAGAATGGAATCACACAGTATATACCTTTTCAGGAATGGGTCTTTTTATTCATAATTCTCTGGAGATTCCTCCAGGCTGTTGGGTGTGTCAAGAATTCTTTCCTTTTTATAGCTGAGTAGTATTCTGTAGTATGGATGTGCCACAGTTAGTTTAACCATGTGTCTGTTAAAAGACATTTAAAAACGGCTGGGTCGTTTCCAGTTTGGGGCTATATTGAATAAAGCTGCTATAAACATTCATGAACATTCAAGTTTTTGTGTGAACATCAGTTTTTATTTCTTTGGGTAAATGCCCAGTAGTGTAATTGTTGGGTCATATGGTACTTGCATGTTTAGTTTTTAAAGAAACTGCCAGATTGTTTCCAGAGTGGCTGTACCATTTTACATTCCCACCAGCAACGTCTGAGTGATCCAGTTTCACGCATCCCTGCCAGCATTTGGTGTTGTCACAATATTTTATTTTAGCCATTCTGTGTAGTCTGTTTAATTGTGGTTTTAATTTGCATTTCCCTAGGGGCTAATAATGTTGAACATCTTTTCATGTGCTTATTTGTCATCCAGATATCTTCTTTTGTGAAATGTCTCTTCATGTCTCCTGCCCATTTTCTAATTGGATTTTTTTTTTTTTTTTTTTTTTTTACTGTGGAGGTTTGAGATGTCTTTATATATTCTAGATACTAGCCCATTGTCAGATACGTGGTTTTGCAAATATTTTTCTCCCACTCTGTGGCTTGCCTTTTCATCTTCTTAACACTCTTTTGCAGAGTCAAAGTTTTTAATTTCAACAAAGTCCAGTGGATCAGTTTTTCATTTTATGGATCGTGCTTTCGGTGTCAAGTCTAAGACCATTTTCTCCTATTTTTTTTTCCTAAAAGTTTTAAGTTTTATATTTGACCCATAAGTCCGTGATCCATGTTGGGTTGGTTTTTGCATGAGGCGTGTGATTTAGGGAGAGGTTCATTTTATTGGTCTATGGATATCCCAGCTACACCAGTACCATTTGTTGAAAACATCCTTCCTTCATTGAATTGCTTTTGCATGTTTGTCAAAAATCATTTGGGCACAATTGTGTTGGTCTCTTTCTAAGTTCTCTTTTCTGTTCCATTGATATGTGTGTCTGCAGTTCTGCCAGTACCACACGGTCTCGATTGCTGTAGCTATGCAAGTCTTGGAATCGGGTAGATTGATTTTTCCCACTTTATTCATCTCTTTTGAAATTGTTTTAGCTACTATAGTTTCTATGTCTTTTCATATAAACTTTAGACTAATTTTGTCTATATCTACCAAAAATCTTCATGAGATTTTAACAGGAATTGCATTAAACCTGTATATCCACTTGGGGAAAATTGATATCTTTATTACATTGACTCTTCCAATCCAGAACAATGGATTTCATTTATTTAGATCTTTTTTCATTTATTTAGATTTTTTTTATTTCTTTCATCTTTCTTCATTGATTTCTTATAGTTTTTGGCATACAAGTTCTATTCTTTTTTTTTTTTTTGGAGTGATTGTAAATAGGTTTTTTTGGTACAGTTGGTAAAATTGTAAAAATGGTCAAATTGCTAGTATGTAGAAACACAGTTGATTTTTGTATGTTTGTCTTGGATCCTGTGACCTTGCTGAATCCATGTATCAGTTCTGGGAGTTTTGGGGTATATTCCTTGAGATTTTCTGCAAAGACAATCAAGTCATCTGTAAATAGAGACAGTCTTGATTCCTCGTTTCCAACCTGTATGTCTGTTATTTCCTTTTCTCAACCTTTCACTGACTAGAACTTCCAGAACCTATAAATGAGTGGAGAGAATGCTTTGTTCCCAGTTATAGGGGGAAAGCATTCCACCATCAACTATAATGTTAACTGTAAAGTTTTTGTGCATGTTCTGTATCAAGTTGAGGAAATTCTATTATTATTTTTCTTGGAGTTTTTATCATGGGCACTGAATTTGGTCCAAAAATTTTTTTTGCATTGATTAACATGGTCATGTGATTTCTTTAGCTTGTGAATATGGTGATTACATTGACTAACTTTGCAATATTGAGCCAACATTGCATCCCTGGAATAAACTCCACTTGGCCATGGTATATAGTTTTTTTAATGTAATACTGAATTCTGTTTGCTAATATTTTTTAAGGATTTTTGTGTCTATATTCATGATGGATATCGGTCTGTAGTTTTCTGGTTTTGTACTGTCTTTGTCTGACGTTGGTATCAAGGTCTCATAAAATAAGTTAGGAAGTGCTCCCTCCTCTTTTATATTCTGGAAGAGATTATATAGAATTGGTATTAATTCTTCTTAAACATTTGGTAGAATTCTCCAGTGAACATCTGGGTCTGGAGATTTCTTTAGGGAGAGTTTTTCAGCTACAAATTCAATTTCCTTAATAGTTATAGGGCTATTCAAATGATCTATTTCATATTGAGTGAGCTGGGGTAATTTGTGTTTTTTGATGAATTGGTCCCTTTCCTCTGAGTTGTTAAATTTATGTGTATCATGATCTTCCCAACGTCATTCCTGATATTGATAATTTGTGTCTTCTCTCCTTTTTTTCTTTGTCAGTCTTGCTAGAGGTTTATCATTTTTTAAAAAAATCTTTTCAGAGAACCAGCTTTTGGTTTCATTGAGTTTTCTCTATTGTTTTCCTCTTTTCAATTTCATTGATTCCCGCTCTTACGTATACTATGTCTTTCCTTGTGCTTGCTTCGGGTGTATTTTTTCTCTGCTTTTTGGAGGTTCCTGAGATCGGCTGATTTAGCTTTCGAAAAGATGACTGGCTGCTGAGGGAAAGTGGACACAGGCTCAAGATGATGGCGGGCGATAGCTGGGGAAGTGGAGAGAAGTGAGTGGATTCAGGAGGTGTTCTGGAAACTGAGATGGCAGGAGTGTCTGATTACTTATGGGCGGGAGCAATTTGGGATAACCCTAAACTTCTGGTGTGAGTGGCTGGTTGGCTGGGCATGCCATTCATTGAGCTGGGGACCCTGACAGGAGGTCACCCCTAGGAGGTGGAAAACAACAGCTCTGCTTTGGCCAAGTGAAGTGTGAGATGCCCATGGGGCATCCACGGGGAGAGGGGTATCAAGCAAGAGGTTGATTTTAAAAGTTTGGAGTTCCAGGAAGACCCTGGGGCCATATTGAATTTCATGGATTCTCAGATGCCATTGGTTTGGAAGAAGTGCATTACCTTATGGTCATTAAGAATGTTGCTCATTAAGCTATAGTGCACCATCAACTGTTACATGAATCCCAATGTCAGAGATGTTAACGTGTAACAGTATGTGCATGGTAGAATTGGGGAAACTTGATGGTTGAGAATCATAAGCGTTTTGATGGTATTTAAAGCTATGGGACTGGAGGTGAACTTGGGGATGAACAGATAGAGAAGAGGTGCTGACCCCGGAACAGTCTGGGTACCCCAGCCTCTGAGATAGGGCTAAGGAGATGAGAAGAAGCAGCCAGGTCAGAAGGAGCATCAAGAAACCCCAGTGTTCTGGGATGAGACTTTTGGGAGGGAGAGTGGGAGTCTTTTCAATGCTTCTGGGTGGCCGACGGGATGAGGGCTGAGGAGTGACCATTGGATTTGGCAATGTGGAGTCACTGGGGACCTGGCAACTGCAGTTTTGGGGAGTGGTGAGGATGGAGGCTGAGATGACGTGGGTGGAGGAGAAAAATGAGAGGTGAGGAAATGAAGATCCGAAGGATAGAAAACTCTTTCAAGAAGTTTTGCTGTGAAGGAAGCGAGAAATGGGGCTTGGGGGACTGCCCTGGTGGTCCAGTGGCTAGGACTCCGCACTCCCAATGCAGGGGCCCTGGGTTCGATCCCTGGTCATGGAACTGGAACCCATATGCCGCAAGTGAAGACCCCACATGCCACAACTAAAAGATTCCTCATGCTGCAACTAAAAAAAAAAAAAAGATCCTGCATGCCGCAAGGAAGAGCCCACACGCGGCAACGAAGATCCTGCGTGCCACAACTAAGACGCAACGCAGCCAAATAAATAAATATTAAAAAAAGAAGAAATGGGAAAGAGGGGATATATGTATACGTATTGCTGATTCACTTTGCTATAGAGTAGAAACTAACAATATTGTAAAGCAACTATACTCCAATAAAAAATTTTTTTTAAATAGGGCTTGGTAGCTGGAGGGGAGTAAGAGGTCCAGGGAGGTGTTTTTTTGTTTGTTTTTAAGATAGGAGATACAGGAGCATGTTTGTAACTGCCAGCAATGACCTGGGAGAGAGGGGAGGCGGCTGGTGAAGGCGGGCAGAGGATGGCTGTAGGAGCAAAGCTGCCCCGGGGGTGGGGATGGGTGGCGGTGGGGGATGTGGGGGCTGAGGGGTTGGGAGGAGTTAGGGGGTGTGAGAGGAGTGGGGGGTGGACCCGGAACGGGGGGGGGCCTTGTCAGGGCAGCACTAGGAGAGAACACTGGGGTTGGGGGCACCCATCACCCATGCGGGTCCAACCATGTGACATCCAGACGGTCTGACATCAGGGCTGACTCTTTTCACCCACCCACGGACACCTCAAAGGCAGGACCACAGTGTCCTCATCCCAGAGCCTGGGCACATTAAGCTGCTTAACAAGTGTTCATTAAAGAAACGTATCCATCCTCTTGTTAAATGAAAAAAAAAAAAAATTGTAGTACAAATGGGTCCCGTTTGGATTTTCCCATCCCATGATTTTCTTATATTGGGTTTTTGTAGTGTGTGTGTGTGTGTGTGTGTGTGTGTGTGTGTGTGTGTCTGTGTGTATGTAGGTGAGGGTGACACCCAAAACTAATGTTCACACACAAACATGGGCCCCAGAGGACGGTGCCCGGCGCCCAGTCAGGCCAAGCTGGTGTGGAGCGGGGTCCCGCCGGGCCGGGTCTGGTCTCAGGACCTGCGGCCCTGACTCGGGTTTCTCAGATCATGCGTTTGGTCTGTTTAGCTGTTTGTTTGGTACTGAATGAGCACTTAAGCGCCAGGCACTAGTGTGCAAAAAGATCACGGCCCCTCCCTCTCAGAGTTGGGGGGGGGCGAGTGGAGGGAGGGACATGTCAATCAAAGACTCAGCTATGCGGGGGAGGAGGGTGTCCCTGCTATAAGACCTGGTTCTGGGGTTTCCCTGGGGGTCATTTGAGCTGAGATCTGGGGGATGAGGGGATTTCGCTAGAGGAAGGGGTGCAGGTCGGGGAGAGGGAACAGCCAGGGAGGGGGCCCTGGCCGGGGTGGGGGAGGGGGGTGGGAGTCTCTTCCCTGCTGGCTTCTCCTCCTGGCTTGTAGTGAGGGGCTGGACCGGGACACTTCCCTGTGAGGGGCCTTCAGAACCAGTGGAGAGGACTAGGGGTGCTGCCCCCCCGTGCCTCAGTTTCCCTTTCCCTCCCGTCTTGCTCTGGGGTGGAAATCACAGCCCTGGCTGTGCCTGGTTCACTGCAGCGGGATGTCGCACGTTTTCGTCGCTGCCCTCTTGCCCTCCCGAGCCCCCGGTCAGCTGCTGGAGGGGGTGGGCCCCAGGGCCAGACAGATTTGGAAGGAGGAGCCCCAGGCCCTCGGGGGTTAAGTTTTCCTCGGCCTGGCTCTCCTGCCCTCAGCTCTCTCCCTGGCCCCTCCAAGCTCTTTGATGGCATTAGAGCCAACCTTTTCCAGATGTGCTGAGTCGAGGGGTTTGCCGGAACTTCATCTGCCTCCGCCAGACGGCCCCCTGCCAGGCCGCCTCCCCCCTCTGGTTGGGTTGCCTGCGGCCCTCAAGGCCACATGAAGTCCTGGACTTAGTGCTTTCTTAAAACGTGGCCTGCTTTCCTGCCCCTCCTCAGCCGGCCTATGTGGTTCGAGAAGCCCACGATGTGTCCACCTCCCCCCCGACCGGACCGTGGTTTGGGGCTTGAGTGGGAGCGGCAGCCTGGGCGGGGGACACTGCCCTCTGGGCCTCTGTCCCTTCCGTCCGCACTTGGGAACGACTAGCTTGGACTGTGGGGAGACCAGAGCCTGGAGGACCCTGCCGGCTGCCGCAGAACTGCGGTGGGACTGCCCATCCCCCTCCCCGCCGGCCCGCTGCTATTAATCAAGAGATTAATAATCTCCTGCCTCCCTTTCTGAAACCCCCACTCCCGTTTCCTGTTGAGTCTCCAGTCTGTCTCGGTACCTCCCAGTCTGGTCCTCCTCGTGGTGGTCCCTGCTGAGGAAGTGGGGCTGGGGCAGGAGCCGGGGCCTGCAAGCTGTGGTGCCCAGTGAGGGAGGGCGGCCCCCCGCCTCCACCCGATGAGGTCTCTGCCCTGGCAGAGTCGTTCCCAGCAGGCAATGCCCGGACGATGGCCCTGTCCTGGCACCCACTGAAGGACCTCATGATGCTGTGGGGACATGGCCTTTGAAGGCTAGAGAGCCATGGCCTGGGCTTACACACCTCCAGTGACGGGCACCTCACCCCTCCTGGAGCTCTTTCTTCATATTCCCTCTCACATGACCTTGTGCACCCAGGGTCACCTTTGGGGACACACAGGACTCATCTGCACCCTATCTAGGACAGTCATTGAGTGGCTGGAGGACTGCGGCCAGGACTCTCAGAGCACCTCATGACCGCTGTGCTCACTGGGAGGGTCCCGGGGACGCTGCAGAGGGCAAGGACCTCCTCTGACTCCTGGGAGGGGTCGGGGGGCAGCTTCGATGTGTTGTTGAGCGGGAGAGAACATGGGGCTCCCATCAGGAGGTCTGGTTCGGTCAAACCTCTGCTGCTTTATCACCTGGAATCTGATCCCCTCTTTGGCCTCAGTTTCCCCTCCATCAAGTGCGGCCATTCATCCCTGCTGGCCCCTCTTTCTCGGCCAGCAGCCTCCTGACTCACTTCCTCACCTCCCATCTCTCCTGTCCAATCCAGCTGCCATGCCAACACAGGTGGGGTCTTTCTTGAAAGCAGATCTGATCATGATGTTCTTCTGAGCCACAGTGCCTGGGTGGCTTCCCCATGGCCAGGAAAAGGGTGGTCTCCCCATGGGTACACAAGGCTGTCTGTCGAGGGGTGGAAAAACTATATCAAGTCTTCTGTTTATTTTTTAATCTACAAAATAAGAGAGAAATTAAGCTCTACTGATTTTTTTTTTTTTTTTTTGCGGTATGCGGGCCTCTCACTGTTGTGGCCTCTCCCGTTGCGGAGCACAGGCTCTGGACGCGCAGGCTCAGCGGCCATGGCTTACGGGCCCAGCCGCTCCGCGGCATGTGGGATCTTCCCGGACCGGGGCACGAACCCGTGTCCCCTGCATCGGCAGGCGGACTCTCAACCACTGCGCCACCAGGGAAGCCTTCTAGTGATTTTTTATACATGCAAAGATGGTAAATAACACACATATATATACATGTATAAATTAATAGAATCTCTTGCAGGCTCAGAAATACATTACTGATCAGGAGCACGCCTGGATGCCTGGAGAGCACGGCCAGTCTGCACGGACGCAGTCCAGACTCCTCGCCTGCACTGCAGGCTTTCACAGCCGCCCCAAATGCCCTGTCTTCCTGTCCAAGCACTCTGCTCCCCAAATGCACCAAACTTCACCCAAATTTCCTGGCTCTCCTGGTGCTGGTTGCCTCCTCACCTTTTTAGCTCAGCAGTGTCGCCTCATGTGGGAAGTCTTTGCCGGCTCCTCCTGGTGGATGGAAGTGGCCATGCCCTGCTCCCTGTCCCTGCATCCATCAGTTTCCATGGAGGTCATCCTGAGCTCCTCCAGGGAGCCACCCCATCTTGGTTATCATTACAGTTCCTGGCCTGGGACTCCATCTGGTACAAATTATTCAGCGATTGTTTTATTCATTCCACCAGTCTTTATTGAGCATGTATGATGTGCCAAACCCTGAACTAGGCCTGGGGTTAGTGGAGGAGACAGACGTCAGACAAATGATCGCACAGGTGCGATCACCCTTATATACTTGTAAGGGTGATAAGCGTTTAGAAGTCAGGGTTCTATGACAGTGTAAATCGAAGGGACTCAGCCTGCAGTGGGGTGGGTGGAACTGATGGGTGGGCTGATCAAGGAGGGCTTCTCAGAGGAGGTGACACTGGAGGCTGCATTGGAGTTAGTGGACATCTTGGGCAGAGGGAACAGTGGATGACAAGCCCTGATATAGGAAGGAGCTCTGGGGGTTCAGAAGCTCAAAAGCCGATTGCTGCTGGAGTTCTGAGTAGCCTGGAGGGGGGGCGGCAAGCAGCGGGGCAGGCAAGGTGGGCAGTGGTTAGAAGTCTACGTGGTCATACTAAGGATTTGGTTTTTGTCCTAAGATTGAAGAGAAGCCAGGAAGGGTGCATGGAGGGGATTTGTGCTTTGAAAACATCACTGGAGCCAGCTTCTGTGTATAGGCTGGAAGCTTGGGCACCAGTCAGGGGCCATTGCTGCTGTCTGGGAGGGTGATGAGGGAGGCTGGACTAGGGCGGGGTGGGGGAGAGCAGTGGGCAGGTAGGATCTACTTGGTGAGTGATCTCCCTGGACTCATCGATGTGAGGTGCCAGAGAGGGATAGGGTCAAGGTCTCCATGGATACTTGTTGAGTGAATAACAACCCTCTGGAGAATATATGTCCCTGAATTTGCCGAGTGACAGTGAGGGAAGTCCCAGGATCTGCCCTACAGAGGGAACAAATACACAGAGATCAGAAGTCCCTAGAATTGGTCTGTCTTGGAAAAAAAAAACCAACTAGGGCTAGTGAGACACCAGATGGGAGACTCCACGTTGGATCTGGAGAATTTCAGGGTAGCAAGGGATCTGTATGTTTTTGCATCTCAGCCCAGACTTCACAGGGGGTTCAGAGAGGCAGGACTTGCTCAACGGCTCACAGATGGGCAGAGATGTATTGGGGTCAAGTGTTGGTGAGGATGTTTTAAACCATCCAGTCTACGATATTTTGATATGGCAGCCTGAGCAGACTAATACAAATACCTAGGGGTAAGTTTAACAAAAGATGGTACACTGCTGAGAAAAATTAAAGAAGGTTTAAATAAATGGAAAGTTATGCCATATGTACGGATAACGAGACTCGGATTATTAAGATGTCAATTCTCTACAAATTGATCTATAGATTCCATATAACCTTATCAAAATTATAGTGGGTTTTTTTTTTTGCAGAAATTGATAAGCCAATTAAAAAAGTCAATGGGAATGCAAAGGACCTAGGTGTCCGAGACAACCTTAAAGGAGAACAAGATTGGAGGACTTACATTACTGTATTTCAAGACTGACTATTAAGCTATATTAATTAAGACAGTGTGGTTTTGGTGCCAGGATGGACAAACAGATCAATGGAACAGAACAGAGAGTCAAGAAATAGACTCATATTTAAACAATCATTTGATTTTCAACAAGGCACTAAATAATTTAATTTTAGTGGGAAAATTTAGGCCCAAAGAAGGTCTTTTCAATAAATTGTGCTGTAGCAAGTGGATATCCAAATGGAAAACAATGAACCTTGACTCCTACCTAGCAGATAGTAAAATTTTAAAAATGATAAATTGAACTTGATCAAAATTTACAACCTGATCATTAAAAATACACCTTTAAGGGACTTTCCTGGTGGCGCAGTGGATAAGACTCCACACTCCCAATGGAGGGGACCCGGGTTCAATCCCTGGTCAGGGAACTAGATCCCACATGCATGCTGCAACTAAGAGTTTGCATGACACAACTAAGAAACCTGCCTGCCACAACTAAGACCTGGTGAAAATAAATAAATATATACATACATAAATAAATAAATTTTTTTAAAAAAAACTGGTATCAAAAATACTTCCAAGTTAATAAAAAAAAATACACCTTTAAGAAAATGAAAAGGCAAGACACATATTGGGAGAAAACATTCACAATACATATATCTGACAAAGGTCTCTCATATATCTTACAAATCAATAAGAAAGACCCGAAACCCAGTTTAAAAGTGGGCAAAAGACTTGAACAGGCACTTCACAAAAGGAGATATCTAACTGGCAAGCATGAAAAGGGGTTCAAATTTAGTCAATAAGAATTGCAAGTTAAAACCATAATGAAAGAGTACTGCATACACCCTAGAATGACTAAAATGAAAATGATTGACAATATCAAATGTTGACGAGGTTATAGAGCAACTGGAACTCATACACTGCTGCTGGGCATGTGAACTTGGTTCATCCAGATAGGTTTGGGACAAGTGTTTGTAGCATCTACTAAAGTTAAACATATAACCATCCTATGGCCCATCAATTTTATTTCTAGGTATATACCCTAGAGAAGTGAAAAAGTGTCCACGAAGACTTATACGAAAACACTCCTAGCGTCTTTATTCATCAAAGCTCAAAACTGGAAATAATCCAAATGTCCATGAACAGAATAGACACATTGTGGTATATTTGCATAATGGAATATTATTTAGCAATAAAAAGAAACAAAGGAGTGCTACACTTAACAGCATAGATGAACCTCACAGACATGGTGGGTGAGTGAAAGAAGGCAGGCACAAATGAGTGCATGCTGTAAGATTCCATTTATCTAAAATGCTAGAACAGGCAAAACTAGTATCTGGCGAGAGAAGTCAGAAGAATGGTTATGTCTGGGGGCTGGGTAATCAATTTGGAAGGGGCACAAAAGGACTTTGGAGCAATGGGAATGTTGGTGTAAACATATTGAATAGGTAAGAGTTCACTGAGCTAAACACTAGATTTATCTACAGATCTTCCTCGACTTAAGGATGGGGTTACATTCGCGATAAACCCATTGCAAGTCGAAAATGCATTAAATACACCTACTGAACATTGTAGCTTAGCCTAGCCTGCCTTAAACATGCTGAGAACACTTCCATTAGCCTACAGTTGGGCAAACTCATCTAATACAAACCCTGTTTAATAGTAAAGTGTTGGCCATCTCATGTAATGTATTGAATACTGTACTAAAAGTGAAGAACAGAACGGAAGGGTACCCGCCGTTATCGTACACAGCTGAAGGCACGTTGGGCCTGAAGAGTGTTTGAAGCATTGAACTAAGATTAATTGCTGCATGATGGTGATGCTACGGCGACAAGGTCGTCAATTTCTCCCTCTTCTGATATGCCTGGAGAATAGCTGGGAGAAGGCACTGGGGCATCGGCACTTGTTGATGGTTTAGCAGGCATAGTGTTCTTTGGGGAGATATCAAGTTTGGACTGTCCGGTTTGTTTCTTCTTTCCATTTTATATTTCTCTAGAGCAAGGAAGAACATCCTGTATCTGCCTGTCAGCTCTTGCTAATGTCTCATAATTGACGTCCATTTCTTCTAACATCCTTACACCGCTTCTGATAGCAGCAAACGTCTCTGCCAGTCTCTTTACTGTGAACTTTCCTGGTGCCTCAGCCATAACTTCTTCCTCTTTCTTTCCTTCTTTCTTCCTCCAGTTCGATCAGCTCCTCAGTGGAAAGTTCTTCAGCTTCAATACCAACAATCTCATGAACATCCTCTTCGTCAATGTCCAATTCTAGCTGTTTCCCAAGCACTAATATCTTGGGACTATTTCATCCACAGCAGAATCTTAGTTAAAGCCTTTGAACGTGTTCACGCATGTCTTTAAAACTTTCTTCTAAATGCTGTTCATGCGTTGCTATGTGACTCCTTCCCACGAGGCAGCGATGGTCTGGGTAGCATTTAGAATGTTAAAAGCTTTCCAAAACTCTCAGAGTGTTCGGCCAGATCCCATCTCTTCAACAGCCTGAACAGACAGTTGGTGTAAAGAGTGTGCTTTGAACGTAGCTGTGGCACCCTGGTCCATGGGTTGAATGAGTGCAGTTGCGTCCGGTGGCAACTACACAACCTTGACATCAGGATGCATGTCGCTGGTATGCTGCGGATGCCCTGGTGTGTTGTCTGAGATCAGCAGACTCTTGAATGGGATGTTGTTTTGTCTTCAATATTCTCTTGTCTGAGGGATAAAACACTTCAAAAGCCAGGCTTCAGACAATGCTTATGTCATCCAGGCTTTCTTGTGATGTGATAACAAACGGGAAATGAATGCTTGCCCACATAGTTGAATGCTCTCGGGCTCTCCGAGTGGTAGATTAGGAAGAACTTTCATTCGAACCCTGCACCATTTCTACCCCAAAGCAGCCTTCCACGGTGTTCGAATGCCTTGAATCCTGGCATTGTCTTGGGCTCTTGATGAATGTGTGTATGCTCTGGCATTCGCTTCCAGAACAAGCTCATTTCCTCGACATTCAATATTTGTTCTGGCGAATATTCCTTATCCACAATTACCCTCTGCAGCTCTTCCTTAAAAACTTCGGCACCTTCAGTATTGGCACTTACTGCCTCACCGCTGACTTTCACATTATGAAAGTTATGCTGCCTTTTGAAGCGTTGGAACCGGCCATAACTTGGTATAAACAGTTGCATTATTTGTAGAATCATCAACGCACTTTTTTAGTGTATGGGTAGACTTCTTGCCTTAGCCTGGATGGTCAGTAGGCTAAGTGGTATGAACTTCTGTACCTGGTCTTCCATCCACGTGACAAGTTTTTTTTTTTTTTCTTTTTCTTTGTTTCTTATTTATTTATTTATTTGGCTGCACGGTGCGGCTTGCGGGATCTCAGTCCCCCCACAAGGGACTGAACCCGCGCCCTCAGCAGTGAAAGCGCGGAGTCCTAATCAACTGGACCACCAGGAAATTCCCAGACGAGTTTTTTTTTTTTTTTTCCATGTCATCCATCAGCCCAGCCATTTTCTTCGTGATGACAGTGAATTTAACCAATGCTGATGATTTCACTGCATCACTCATTTGCTTCTTATCCTTTAAGATGGTCAAGATCGTCGATTGCCAAAGTCCTAACTCACCTGCAATGGCTGTTACTGGCTTACCGCCTTCATGCTGGGCAGTTATCTTGAGTTTCATCTCAAGAGTATTGTCCTCCTCTTCTTCTCACCAGAAGCAGGAGACACAGATGGGCATTTTGTAGACACGATGGGATGGGAAAACGCGAAACACAGTATCAAAAACAATGCTGGCAACACAGTACCAGTTGAGTATTGGCTGTTTACCCTTGTGATCGCAGGGCTGACTGGGAGCTTCCCATCATCACCAGAGAGTACCGTACCCCATATGCCTAGCCTGGGGAAAAGATCAAAATTCAAAATTCCAAGTGTGGTCTCTACTGAATGCGTATCACTTTCGCACCATCGTGAAATCCAAAAAATTGTAAGTCAAACCATCATAAGTTGGGGACCATCTGTGTTTTACTGCATGTAAATTATATTTTAATTGAAAAAGAGAAAACAAATCCATTACAATGTGAGGAGTGAACTCAGCGCTTTCCTCCCTGGCACTGACCACCACGCATGGCCACATATTTATGTGTGTGAGACAGGATTAGTGCCACCAGCTCTGGCAGAGTGGAGCTCGTGCTGCCTCCTTCATTCTCGTATTCCCAGTGCCCGGCTCATGGCAGGCACCCCACACGTAAAACCAAGCTGTGTACAGGGTGTTGGGGGTACTGAGGAGGGAGCCTGTCCGCTCTGGCTGGGGCTGGGGGTGCTCCACAGAGAAGGGGTTGTGGAGTCACACCCTGGAGGCCCTTGGGGATTTTTCTCATCAGAGTAAAGAAGGAGGGGTGAGTAGGCAGAGGAGCCTGCATGTGTGTGCAAAGGCCCAGAGGCAGGAAGAGCTGCTTGTTTGTGCTGTGGTGGGAGGAGTGGAGGGGAGAAAGGTAGGCAGGGCCTTGTTTGCTGACCTAGAGAGTGTGGTCTTAAGTCTATGGGAGCCATGGAAGGTTTTGAGAGAGGGCAGTCGCAAAAGCGGATCTGCATTTTAGAAAGATCAGTGGGTTTGCAGACTGGAGCCCAGGGGAAGGGCTGGGAGTTCTTCATGGAGGGTGAAAAGATGGGGACAGCCCATGAACCCTTGCACCTGCGCTGGGCATTCAGGGGAGATCTGAGGGTCTGAGCTCTGGCCTGCTGGGCTGGGGAAGCAGCGCCACCTACTGGCTCTCTCTGCTCCTGGACTTTGCAGGCCACCATGATGCTTCTGGTCCCGCAGGGGGACAGGCCAGCCCGTGGCCCTCAGAAGGAGGGGGCAGAAAGAGACCTTCTCTGGGGGATGAGCTCTCCCTCTGGTTCAGGGGCCTGAGATCAGTACCTTGTGCAGATGCAGGGAGGAACAATGTTCCCCTGTACTGAACGAACACAAATTAGTATTCCTAGGTTCTGCTAATTCTGCCTGGGTTTGGAACCAAGTTCCACCACCTTCTAGCAGGGTGACCTTGATAAAGTTACTGAAGCTCTCGGCGCCTCAGTTTCCTCATCTGTAAATTAGGAATAGTAATAGCATCCACCTGTCAGGGTTGTTTTGCGTCAGCAAGTGTAAAGCACTCAGCACGGTGCCTGATACGTGGTAAGTACACAAAGCTCTTACTATAGCTATTATTAGTTTATCACCATCATCACTCAGGGCACGAAGTGAGGAGTGCCTGGCGCCTCTGGAGGGCTCATGGGCTGCAGGCCGAGGGGCAGCCTATGGCACAGGGGGCCTGAGGGCAGCTGTGGCAGCTGGAGAAGGGCTGGGCCCCGTGGCTAAACAGCTCAGACTCTCTCCTGACCACAGTGGGGACAGGCGAAAGGTGCTGGCCAGGAAGAAAGGGGTCAGATCTGTGTTTCGCAAGCCCAGCAGCTACACGTCCCTTTCTGCTCTCACACGTGCTCTCCCAGGGAGCCTCATACCCAGCATCCCGGTCCTCGGCGTGCAGACCCGGAAACGGGCTCAGGGAGGTTAAGGAACGTGTGCAATTCACATGGTGAATCAGGGGCAGGGCCCTAAACTCTCAGCTTATGACCCCACAGCCCGGGGCTCCATCTCTTCCATGGTGCAGTGGTCATGGGAGGGATTCCATAGCTTTTCTGGTCCCTCTCAGCCAGAGCAACAATCTTCTTTCAAGAATTAATTTTAAAACTGACTTTTTAAATTGAAATGAAAGCGTCTTCCCTTTCCCAGCTGGGCCAGTTCCTGGCTGGGAAGTTTCCAGCAGGAAGAGGGTGTGAGCATGTGTGTGTGTGTGTGTGTGTGTGTGTGTGTGTGTGAGCATGTGTGTGAGCATGTGAGTGTATATGTGAATGAGAAATCGTGTGTGTGTTTGTCATACAGACAGTCTATTGGGACTCCTCGGACCCAGGCTCGCCTACCCACTTATGTCCCACCAGGCTCCTTCTATAAGGAGTGGTGACAATGACTGGTCCTCTGCCACCCCCCCACCCCCTCCCCAGTGGCCTATGCCAGCTGCTTCCTGCCATGGATCTGAGAGACCAAAGGCCTGCATTTGCTCTTGGGCACTTCTCCGTGCAGACTCCTGGCTCCTCACTCGAAAGTTCCAGTCCCTGGCTGCGCACTGCCAGCCCCTGCCCCCACCCCGCTTCCCACTTAGAGCTCCAGAGGGAAGCTGGTTTGCCGGAATGTTTACGAAACATGAGTGAGAGGATTTTTTTTTTTGAAAGAAAAATTAGTGTAGCAGGATTCTTCAGATTTAGTGCAGTATTTCTGAAATTCAAAACCTGACTTATGTATTTTCCTGTCAACAGTGCATCTCAAAACGTCACGCCTGCTGCCACCAATTAATTCATAATTTTCCCATTCACGATTAAGTTGCATGGTGTCAGCAGATGCAAATTCTGTGAAGTCATGCAGTTTTGCTTTCAAGAGGAAGTTGTGCAGACTTTATCAAGCAGCCAAGTTATAATGATGCGTGTAAATCGAATAATAAAGCCGAATTTTTGCCCCTCGTGAAAATCAGTCACATGTTCTTGTGTTTGTGTGTGTGTGTGTTCATTGAGGTGTAAGTGATAGATAACATTGAATTAGTTTCATGTGTGCCACATAGTGATTCGATATTTGTGTATGTTGTGAAATGATCACCGCAAATAGGTCTAGTTAACATCTGTCACCACAAGTAGTTACAAAATTTTTTTTTCTTGTAATGAGAACTTTTAAGATCTACTCTGAGCGATTTTGAAATATGCAATACAGTATTATTAACTATAGTTGCCATGCTGTACATTACATCCCATGACTTATTATAACTGGAAGTTTGTGCCTTTTGACCACCTTCACCCATTTTGCACTGCTCCCTATCCACCGTCCCCCAGTTGCTGGCAACCACCAGTCTGTCCTCTGTGTCTATGAGCTTGGTTTGTTTTTATTTTTTTGTTTTTAGATTCCACCTATAAGGGAGATCGTACAGTATTTGTCCAAGGTCTTTCCATGTTGTCGAAAATGGCAAGATTTAATTCTTTTTTATGCTGAATAATATTCGTGTGTGTGCGTGTGTGTGTGTACGTGTGCCATGTTTTCTTTATCCACTCACCCGTTGATGGGTACTTTGGTTGCTTCCATATCTTGGCTACTGCAAATAATGCTGCAGTGCACATGGGGGTTCAGACATCTTTTTGAGTTAGTGTTTTCATTTCCTTTGGATAAACACCCAGAAGTGGATGTTATGGTAGTTCTATTTCTAACTTTTTTTTAGCAACTACCGTCCTGTTTTCCACGGTTTCCAATTTACATTCCCATCAACAGTGCGTGAAGGTTCCCTTTTCTCCATATCCTCACCAACACTTATTTCTTGTCTTTTTGATAATAGCCATTCTAACAGGCGTGAGGTGATATCTCAGTGTGGTTTGGTCATATATTTTATATTCACTATTCTTGGAGTTTCACAAAATAGTATCAAACTTATTTTCAAGAAAAATTTCAAAATTGTGTGAAAATTTACCATGGAATCCCACAGCGCTTTGCAGGAGCGTTTGGTTGCTGCAAGGGCCCCACTACTGAATTGCAAGTTTTCACTGGAGTGTCTCTCTCTCTCATCTATCAGGCTGGGATTTTCTCAAGGATGGGACTCCGTTTTATTAATCTGTGACCACAGTATTGCCTGTAGTTGATGCTCAATAAATATTCATTGGGGACTTCCCTGGCAGTCCAGTGGTTAAGACTCCATGCTTCTACCGCAGGGGGCAGGGGTTCAGTCCCTGGTTGGGGAACTAAAATCCCACATGCCACGGGGCGCGGCCAAAAAAAATACATATATATATTCATTGGATGAATCAACCAAAAGAAATAATGATTGGGAAAAAGTTGGAGTTAAGTGACTTGTGGGTGGTTGGAAGTTGTACAGGTTCTAATGATATTTTTCTTTTCCTTATTCATTATCTTGGGCTGCCTTAACAAAATATCATGGACCAGATGGCTGCAACACAGAAATTAATTTTCTCAGCCAGCCACCTCTCTGTGTCCTCACATGGCCTTTGTTCAGTGTGTGCATGTGCACAGAGATCTCTGTCTGTCCTCCTCTTCTTAAAAGGCCACCAATCTTATTGGATTAGGGCCCCACCCCTCTGACCTCATTTAACCTAATTACCTCTTCAGAGCCTATGCTTAAGTACAGTCACATTGTGGGGGTTAGGGCTTCAACATATGATTTCTGGGAGACACAATTCAGTCCGTAGCAGTCATTTCCCCACCCTAGGGGGCCACCCTTGGAGATTTGTGAGAAGGCAGAGCTGGAAGGGACTTTACAATGCACCCGACACAGAGAGGGGTGGTCACTCACCCAGGGCCACATAGCCTGTGGGCACAGAGCTAGGATGATGGGCTCTACTGCCTGGGGGGCTCCCAGAGCCCTAGGCTGGGTGGTTTCAGCAGGAGTGGGATCTGGGGTGGGCAGGTAGGTGCTCACACTGTCCTGACTCTGCCCTTGTGTTAGTTACAGGACTCTGATCAGACCCACGTACAGAGTGTCCTACCGCACAGTGACGGCGCTGGAGTGGAGGTGCTGCCCTGGCTTTACCGGGAACAACTGTGACGAGGGTGAGTCTGCCAGGGGCAGGGGGCAAGAGGAGGGGGTGCTGGCCGGGCCGAGCTTCAGAGTCTACAGATGCTCTTCCCTCCCCTGCCCTCCTTCTGCAAGCAGCTCTCCTTTCTTCCACATTCCTTCCTTCTTTTTCCTAAGCATCCCTGAACCAAATGCTCGGGACTGGCCAAACTGGGGAGAGCCTGGCACCCTGCCTGTGGGCACAGAGGTGGGGTCCCGTGTGCACTGCTTGGGCCAGGCATGAAGGAGAATCGTAAGCCCTGGCCTGAGGAGGAGATTCAGTGTACAGCCTGTGTCTTCTGCTCTGGCTCTGACTTACCCCAGAGCCAGGGCAGGCAGAGCTGGATATCTGGGCTCTGAGCAAATGCAGATGAGGATCCAGGAGCCTTGAAGCCATGCCGGTTGTAGAATAAGGCAGATGGACCTGGTGGGCGGCAGCAGCAGGAAGGCCTCATCCTGCTGCCCTGGCCCTGTTGCTGGGCAGGTGCCCAGAGGGAGGAGGGGAGGTCGGGACCCAGAGCCAGAGCCTTCCTTCTGAGCCCAGGAGCCAGGCTCAGTCTGGCTCTGGAACTTGATGGGCCCAGAGAGCAGCGCTCAGGTGGGATTCAGAGACAGCAACAGAGCCCATCCTGCCGCACCCACATCCAGGGACAGTGGGTCCTGCCTGACAAACAGGTTTGCGGCCCACCTGGTTTTCCAGGAGAGCTGGGCAGTCCCAAGGCTCAGGGGTCAGTTTTGAATTTGGAAACAGTAGTTCTCCTCAACCTCAACTTTCTGACAAAATGATCCTCTCTCATCTTTTTTTATTACCTAACTTACTGATTTTAGTTATACGTATATTTAAAATACAAGTACTCTATATGTGTATGCTTTTATTGTAAACTGCCTAAAAGTCTTTGGATTACGCATAATAGCCGAAGAACAGCAAGGGCAGTAATAGTAACGATGATGGTGCTTCAGTGAGCCTGTGGCCCAAAGCTGAGCTGAAGGAAGGGGCTGGGACATGGAAGCGTCCAGTGGTACCTCCTTTACTGGTCTGTGAGCCTGGTTCTGGGAAGGGAGGTGGACAGCCTCAGGGGCTGGCCCATACTTGGGGGGCGCAGGACTGCCTGAGAAACAGAAGGGACCCCAGGTGTGAGGGGCTGAGGGGAGGCCTGGCTCCCCCAGGTGAAGGCGTGGGTGGCAGGACTTTGTGCTTTATGTGTTGAATGACCACGGCTCACACTGGGTCCCTTGTTGAGGTCGGAGGCCCTCAGAAGCAGGTTTGGACCATGGTTGTGGGAGAGACCTCTGGTCCCTCCAGCAGAGTAGAGCAGACCTGTCCTCTGGATTCTGCGGGGGGCTGGGGAGACAGGGCTTTCAAGGGCAGTGACTGATTTGCCCTTGAGTAACTGACTCAGCGCTTTTCAGTGACCAATAAAATAAACACCATTGGCTCCACCCGACGAAGTACTGGCTTGCCATCAAGACTTCAACTGTAGAAGCCCTCCCTAAGCCTCAGGAAGGCTCCCGGGTCCTTCTTTCAGCTCCGGAGCCTCTGAGGGCGCCCCCCGCCACCCACCCGCCCCCTCGTCATCGCCTCGGCCAACTATGATCCTGTGTCTTCACGTCGGCCTCCCCCCGCCCCTCGCCACCCCGCAGGGCTGTCCAGTTCCTCTAGGGGTAACTAAGCCCCACCCGCATGGGGCCCCTTCCTTCCTCTCTTGGGAACACTGCAGTGCTGGAACGTATATGTTTTTCATCTCTCTTCATATTCTCTTCATTAGAGGAATGAATGAACCACGAGATGAAGTGTAGTAAGTCTCAAAATGTGTAAGTCGTAATTCTCACACAAGTGGCTTGTGAGCGTGCGTTGTATCGAACGCATGGCTTGTGGAACCAGCAACATGGCAAAGCTGATTCAAAAGAGATTAGAGAACCTGATAAATATGCAGATTGGGGTCCCCAAGACCACGCTTGGGTTGCTGCCCTGAACCGGAGCTCTTGGTGGGACTCAGTCGTGTATACACGGTGGCTTCCTGCATGGCTGAGCTGTTTCTAGCCCCTCTGCTGGTTGAACTGGCACAAGGGATGGCCCCAGAAATCACAACGTTGGCATAGACTATCTGGCCCAAGGCTCCCAGACCCTCTTATCAGATAGGACATTTCAGGAGCTTAGAGGTAGCTCCCAGGAGCCAAGTGCAAAGGCCAGACCTCTCTTTGGGTTAGGTTAATCCTTTACTGATGTGTGTGTGTGTGTGTGTGTGTGTGTGTGTGTGTGTGTGTGTGTGTGTGTGTGTGTGTACACATATATACGAATATACACATATAGAATGCATATATTTCATACATATTAAAATACAGGAACTATGATTTTTTAAAAAATATATATGAAATAAGAACCTGAAATAAAATCACTACGTTAGATCCTACAGGACAATAAAAACAAAACCTTTGGGGTTATCCTTTCTACCGAGCAGAAATCGTTTACATATCCCCAGTTTCGTACAAGTTAACATCCAGCTTTGCAGAACCTTGGCTGTCATACACAGTGAATGGCAAGTGGACAAGGTGAACTTCCCCCAGGAAGTCCCATGGCCCTTGGGTGGGCTCCCTAGAGAATGCCGTAGCGTGACGCTCGAAGGTCAGGCCCTCACCTTTTTGCCCACGTCCATGTTTAGGTAATTCTTGCAGACCGAATGGACGAAGCACAGCATTTGGCAAGCAGCAGACCTGGCATGTGTGGGGGGCAATCCTTGTCCTCAGGGAGGTTCTGCCCGTCAGGACAGGGGTAGGTTCAAGCAGGGCTGGGGGGCCCATCCTTCCTGGGAGAGGAGATGTAACTGTGAGCTGGTCAAGTGCCCCCAAAGATGCCCGCCCTTGAGAGCTTGGCACGTCACCTCCAGAAGAAAGCTCTGACCTGGTAGGCCACGGGGATGTGGGTTATCGATGCACTCCCCAGAAACGTCTCGGCGTCCTGAGCTAATTATTAAGAGGTGTCGGCACCACTCCAGACACCGTCAGCCTCAGAGTCTCTGCCAGCCCCTCCCTGGTGGAGGAACCTTCCAGGTTCGCCCACTTCGATGAGGAATGCGTGTTCACCTTAGGGCATGGGGTGAGGCTTGCCTGTTTCAGGGAGTATCAGGGTTGAGCAGCTCCTTCCCAGCTCTGAGCACGAGGGTCCTGGGAACCCTGCGGGGCTGAGGAATTCCTGGGAGCGTGAGGCCCCGGGCTGAGGTCGGGACTGGCTCCTGTAAGCCCTGGTAAAGACTTTGCATTCCCAAGCATGAAACAGTAATGACAGAAGACAAAATCAAGGCGGTGTCCGTGACTTCAGACACATTCCTGAGATGGTTGTGGAGGGGTCTGGACCATGAACTCCCACTCGGTTCCCAGTCCAGCCTCTCTGGAAAGCCAACAGGTCAGGGGTGCCCTCCTCTGTGGTTTTGCTTTGGTTCAGATGAGATTCCCCAGGAGATGCATCTTTCTTTGCTGTGTCTGGCTTTCCTTCCAAGTTGTCAGGTCTCTGGTCTTACGACTTGGGGCTGGGACTGCCTGGAGGTAGGTGGCTCCTGCCTCCCAGGTGGCCTGTCTCTGGGCCTGCTTCCCCCCTGCTGGGTCTCCCCCTCCCTTTCCTCCCTGGACACCCCAGGAGTGCTGGCCCGAAGCTTGGGGATACTTTCCTCCATAGATAAGTCTATATACAGTTGATCCTAACTATTTGACGATTCTATATTTGTGAATTTGGCCTACTTGCTAAAATTTATTTGTTACCCCCCCCCCCCCAAATCAATGACCACTTTTGTGGTCATTCACAGCTATGTGCAGAGTGACAGACAGTTTGAGTCACCGAACACGTGTGTTACCAGCTGAGGTTGAACAAGGTGACCCTCTGCTTCCTCGTTCCAGTTCTCATGCAAACAAGTGTCCTTTCCATGGTCTGTTTAGTGCCGTGTTTTTCGCATTTTTGTGCCCCCCCCCTTTTTTGTGACAATTCCCTTGTCTAAAATGTCCCCAAGCATAGTGCTGTCCAGTGTTCTTAAGTGCAAAAAGACTATGATGTGCCTTCCTGAGAAAATACATGTGATAAGTAAGCTTTGTTTGGCATGAGTTATAGTGCTGTTGGCTGTGAGTTCAATGTTAGTGAATCTGCACTATATATTCAATAAGATGTCCTTCGATAAAAGCCCACATAAAACAAGGTTATGTATTGATTAGCTGACGAAAATGTTGTGACCAGATGCTCACAGGAACCAAATCCTGTATTTCTCCCATGAGTGATGGTTCAGTATTCACTAATTCAGAGTTCTGGGGACTTTATGAAATGTAACTACCATGAATAAGGAGAATTAACTGTATCTATGGGTCTATAACATCTATCTAGAAATATTTTTTTTCTTATTACAAAAGCAAGTACGTGTTCCGTGTAGAAAAAGTGAAAACATCCAGAATTATACCTCTTAAGGTAACCTCCAGTCTCACTTTGGTGAAAAGCCTCCAGACCTTTTTCTGTGCTTACATGTCTGTAGTACTCTACATGCTGTTTGATAACTTTCTTTTACACATAAATTGTCATGAACATCTCTCCTTGTCAATAAGGTGCTTTCTCTCGTATCATTTTCAGCGGTGTGGAGTTTGGGTATACACGTTATTAACTATCCCCCACTAGAAAATATTTAAGTTGTTTCCATTTTAAAAATTGCTGTAAACATCTTTTTTTTTTTTAACTGAGGTAAAATTTACATATACAGAGTACACCAATTCTAAGTGTACAATTTAATAAGTTTTGATAAATGCATACATGTTTCCATCACCTCCCAGAAAGTTCCCCCCACTTAGCAACCTCTGTTCTGATTTCTGTCATCATAGATCAGTTTTACTTATTCTTGAACCTCATGTAAATGGAACCATACCGTATATACTCTTTTGTGTATAGTTTCTTTCACTTAGCATAATGTTTTTGAGATTTATTCATGTTGTTACATGTGTATCAGTAGTTTATTTTTGTTACTAAGTATTGTTCCATTGTATAAATAACCACAATTTTATTCACCCATTCTCCTGTGGATAGATGTTGGAGATATTTCTAGTTTTAGCCTTTAAGCTTCTGTGAACATTCTTGTATATGTCTTTCTATCAATATGTATGTTTTTACTTCCCTTGGGCAAACCCCTAGGAGTGGAATTGCTCGGTTGTGGTGTATGTTTAACTTTATAAGAAAGAGCTAAACTATTTTCTAAAGTGGTTTTACCACGTTACACTCCTATTAGCAAAGTATGTTCTAATTGCTCCATATCTTTGTCAACATTTGGTGTTGTCAGCCTTTAATTTTAGCCATTCTGGTGGGTATGAAATGCTTTCTCATTGTGATTTTAATTTGCTCTTCCCTGTTGACTTATGATGTTGAGCATCTTTTTTTTGTTGTTGTTGTTTTTGCGGTACGCAGGCCTCTCACTGTTGTGGCCTCTCCCGTTGCGGAGCTCAGTGGCCATGGCTCATGGGCCCAGCCGCTCTGCGGCATGTGGGATCTTCCCGGACCGGGGCACGAACCCGTGTCCCCTGCATCGGCAGGCAGACTCTCAACCACTGCTCCACCAGGGAAGCCCATTGAGCATCTTTTTGTATGCCTAACTGATGTGCTTACTAGCCATTTGTATATATTCTTTTGTGAAGTGCCTTTTCAAGATTTTGCCCGTTTTTAACTGAGTTGTTTAATTTTAATAAGAAACAGCCAAATTGTTTTCCAAAGAGATGTTAACATTCTATACTCTCACAAGCACAGTGTTCCAATTGTTCCACATTCTTGCTAAGATTTGATGTTATTAGTCTTTTTAAATTTAGCTGTTCCAGTAAGAATGGAATGGTATGTAATTGTAATTTCTTCTTTTTTAAGACTGTTTTGACCACTCTAGTTCTTTTGCATTTCCATAACAATTTTACAATCCTTTTATCAATGTCTTCCAAAAAAAAGTCTATTGGAATTGGGGTTAGGATTGTGATGAATTTGCAGACCAATTTGGGGAGAATGGAGGTCTTAATAGTGAATCTTCTGATTCATGATCATGGTATAGCTCTCCATTCATATAAGGCTTTAATTTTTCTCAGCAATACTTTGTAGTTTTCACAGTGGAGGGCTTGCTTATCTTTTATTAAATGTATTTCTAAGTATTTCATATTTTTAGCGCTTCTAAAAAATGGGATTGCTTTAAAAGTTTTCATATTATAATAATTTTGCTGTTATTATATAGAAATATATTTGATTTTTGAATATTGACCTTGTGTCTGAAAACCATGCTAAATCCATTTATTAGTTCTAGCAGCTTATTTATTGATTTGTGTGGATTTTCTAAATAAACTGTCATGTCTTCTGTGAATAAAAACATTTTTGCTTTTTCCTTTCAAATATTTTGCCTTTTATTTCTTTTTCTTGCCTTATTGGACTGGCTAGAACTTCTAGTAAAATGTTTACTAGAAGTGGTGAGAACAGATATACTTGCTTTGTTCCTTATCATAGGGGAGAAGTTCTCAATATTTCACAATTAATTATTAAGTATGTGATTAGCAGCAGATTTTTTATATATGCCATTTGTCAGATGAGGACAGTCACTTCTAAGTTTGTTGAGAGTATTTGTCAGGAATAGGTGCTGAATCTTATCAAATGCTTTTTCTGCATCTATATTGAGGTGATTATATTTTTATCCTTTATTATGTCAATATAGCACAATATAGCATTGATTTGGAATACTAAACTAACTTTTTGTTCCTGGGAATAACCTTATTATTACTGGGATAAACTTCTTTTGGATACATTATTCTTTTTTATATTTCCATATTTGTTATTTATCTGTAATTTGCTTTCCTTCTAATGTCTGTCAGTTTTTAATTATGAGGACTTAGCTGTTCTCATAAAAAGACTTGGGCATTTTTCCTCCTCTATTTTCTGAAAACTTTTTTTTTTTTAAAGATCATATTGCTTTTTCCTTAAGAGTTTAATCGAACTTTGAGTTCACAGTGAAACCATCTGGACCTGTAGTTTTCTTTGTGGGGAAGTTTTTGATAACAAATTCATTCTCTTTCATCTATATAGGGCCACACATGTTTTCTATTTCTTATTTTAATAATTATTTACACATTTTAAATTAACTTTATTGAAGTGTAATTTGCATACAACTCATTACGTGTATTTAATTTACACACACCAGAAGTATACAGTTCAATAAGTTTTGACCCCATGAATGAATAATTTTCTACATAATTCTCTTTTCTCTGGTATTCCTCTCACCAAATTTGCCTCAGCCTCCTTGTACTCTGATTTCTCGCTCTTCAATTCAGAGAGATTGCCATGTTCTACATAGTGTCACCCTCATGAGCTCCAGTGCAGTAAGTGCTTCCAGGAATTACCTTGTGTGTTTTCCTTCTCTCAGGAATCAGTGCTCATATTGTTCAATGTCTGTGGACATTTGTTTCATAAATTTCATTCCATTTTCTAGTTGTTTATGGTGGGAGGGCAAGTTCAGTATGACTTAGTCTATCATGACCGGAAGCAGAAGTTACATATTTTCCTTTATTGGGTTTTTAGTTATACTTCTCTGTATCATGTATTAGTACTCCTAAGGATTAAAATCTGTATCCTTAACTTATCATAGTAAACATGGGATTATTCCATGTAAAATGAAAGAAAATTTTAACAGTACAATTTTAACAGTTCATTTATCTACCCCACCATCCTTTGTGCTATTGTTGTCATATGCTTTATTATTTATTTGTTTTAAAGATTTATTTATTTAGGGGTACATTGGGTCTTAATTGCTGTGCATGGGCTTTCTCAGTTGCAGCGATCGGGGGCTACTCTTCGTTGCAGTCCCCAGGCTTCTTGTTGGGTGGTTTCTCTTGTTGCAGAACATGGGCTCTAAGCACACGGGCTTCAGTAGTTGCGGCATGTGGGCTCAGTAGTTGCGGCATGCAGGCTCTAGGGCATGTGGGCTTCAGTAGTATAGTTGCTCCGTGGCATGTGGGATCTTCCCAGACCAGGGCTTGAACCCATGTCCCCTGCATTGGCAGGCAGATTCTTAACCACTGTGCTACCAGGGAAGTCCCTCATATGCTTTAAATATGAATATGTTATAAACTTTACAATTCAATATTATACTTTTTTGCATTAAACAGTCAGATTACTATTTAAGAAGTGAAGAGAAGGAAAAGTAGTCTTCTCTGTACTCCATAGTTATCATTTCCAGTGATCTTTATTTCTTCCTGGAACTCTGAGCCTTCATCCAGAATCCTTTTTCCTCAACCCCAAGAAGTTCTTTCAGCATTGCTTGTAGTACAGATCTGCTTGTAGTAAATTCTCTCAACTTAAAAAAAAATTTTAGTAACTATTTTGCCTTAATATTTATCTATCTATCATCTGTCTATATTATATATATATGTATCATAAAATACACATAACATAAAATTTACCATTTCAGCCATTTTAAAGTGTATAATTCAGTGTCATTAAGTACATTCACAATGTTTTGCAACCATCACGCTATCTAGTTCCAGAATTTTTTATCACCCCAAAGGGAAACCCGACACCCATTAAGCAGTTATTTCTCATTCTCTCCTTCCCTTAGCCCTTGGCAACCACAAATCTGCTTTCTGTCTCTATTGATTTGCATATTCTGGATATTTCGTGTAAATGGAATCATACAATATGTGGCCTTTGTGTCTGGCTTCTCTTACTTAACATAAGGTGGGGTTTTTTTGTTTTTACTTTTGGCTGCGTTGGGTCTTTGTTGTGGTGCGCAGGCTTCTCATGGTCATGGCTTCTCTTGTTGCGGAGCATGGGCTCTAGGCGCGTGGGCTTCAGTAGTTGTGGCATGCAGGGTCAGTGGTTGTGGCACGCAGGCTCAGTAGTTGTGGCTCGCGGGCTCTAGAGTGCAGGCTCAGTAGTTGTGGTGCATGGGCTTAGTTGCTCTGCAGCATGTGGGATCTTCCTGGGCCAGGGATCGAACCCATGTCCCCTGCATTGGCAGGCAGATCCTTAACCACTATGCCACCAGGGAAGCCCTTGACATAATGTTTTGAAGCTTTATCCGAGTTGTGGCATATGTCTGAATAATGAATAGTATTCCGTTATATGGATGCACTACTTTTGTTTATTCATTCATCAGTTGATGGACATTTAGGTTGTTTCCACCTTTTGGCTATTGTGATTAGTGAGGCTATGCACATTCATGTACAGGTTTTTGTTTGAACGCCTGTTTTCAATTCTTTTTGGTGTATACTTAGGATTGGGAATTTCTGAATCATGTGGTAATTTTCTGTTTAACTTGCTGAGAGACTGCAAAACTGTTTTCGCAGTGGCTGCACCATTTCACATTTCCGCCAGCAATGTACAAGGGCTCCAGTTTCTACACATTATCTACAGTACTTCATTTTCCATTAATTTTAAAATATTTTTATTGAGTTTATAATTGTGGATTGATTTTTTTTTTCTTTCAGTTATTTTAAAGTTTGGTCATTCTATTGTCTTTTTGCATCCATTATTTCAGGTGAGAATCTGCTGTCATCATATTGTTTCCACACTAAGATTGTTTCCTTTTCTCCTCTGGTTGTTTTAAGAATTTTTTTTTATCCTTGCCTTTCAGCAGTTTGACTATGATGTTACCAAGTGGGATTTGAGAAATTCTGCTTGGGGTTGTTTGAGGATCTTGGATCTATAAGTCAATGTTTTTGACCAAATTCGGAAAATTTTGTCCATTATTTCTTCAAATATATTTTTCTGCCCTATTCTCTCCACTCCTCTTGAGATTCCATTTGCATACATGTTAGATTGCTTGATACTGTCATTGAAGATCTTTTTTCCCCTCTGTTCTTCAGATTGGATAATTTCTGTTGATCTGTCTTCAAGTTCATTGACTATTTCTTCTGACTTTTACAATCTTCTGTTAAGCCATCCAGTGAAATTTTCATTTCAGATATTATTCTTTTCAGTTATAGAATTTCTGTGTGTGTGTGTGCGGTTTTTTGTTTTGTTTATATTTCCCTGATAAGATCTCTGCATATAGTTTATTTTTTATCCAAGAATGTATATGTAATAGCTGCTTTTAGGTCCTTGTTTTCTATTTCCAACGTCAGGGTCATCTTATGGTTTGTTTGTATTGACACTTTTCTCTCGACTTGGGTAGCATTTCCCCCTTTCTTCCTCCCTTCCTCCCTTCCTTCCTCTTTCTCTCTTTCCCTCTTTCTTCCTTTCTTCCTTCCCACCTACCTTCCATGTTAACAACTTTTGCTTGTATACTGGACCCTTTGAATGATATTTTGTAGAGATTCTGGTTTCTTGGAAGAGTGTTGATTTTTGTTGTAGCAAGCAGTTAAATCACTATACATTTGTGAAGGCTTGGTTTTTATACTTTATTGGGGTGGATATGTAAATCTCTTAGACCTGGGATATAGCTTTTTCACCTAAGGCATAGCCTTTCTCTGGTTTCAAAGGCAAGCTTAGTTAGGTGTTAACTAAACCCCTTAACTTGGAGAGACTCAAGCTCTAAATCACCTTCCTTTTATTGGGTAGCAGCTGATACATCAGCTCAGCTTTTGTAGCCTTCCCACTGTTGTTTTCTGCTGAGCTCATTGGAATCTCCGCTACACATGCACAGTTCAGGGATCAGCCATGGATTTCCGGGTAGTTTGTACACAGAGTTTGAGGCTCTCTGCTCTATGTTGTTCCTCCCTAATTAGATTTCTTCCCCCAGTTTCCAGGTCCTCTGGCAGCCTTAAGACTAAACAACTGCAGTTTTTGATTTGAGTTTTGGCCACCCTGCACTGCTTGAATTGGGGTGTGCCCTTGGGGGAAAAGCCATGTAATGTAGAATTCACTCGGTGCTATTCCCTTTTTGCAAGGGTTGAATTCCCACCAGTTTCTGCTGGCTTTTTGTTGCTCTCTAGTGTCTTCAAATAGTTGTTTAAAATTTTTTATCTAGAGTTTGTTATTTTTATCTAAAGTGGAATTAGTCTGACACAAGCTACTCTATCCTTACTGGCACTGGAACTTTGCGACCACCATTTTAGTTAAATTTTTGTCCACACCTTTAATGATTTCCTTAGGATAAATTCCTAAGCAGAATTATTGGGTCAAGGAGCATACACACCACATCAAGGTTTTTGAATTGTACTGCCAAATTAGCCCCTAGAAAGGTTGCTGATTACATTGCTGTGGACATATTGAGAAATTCTAGAGGATAATTTCCCATTGTGGCACCTGACACAGTGCCTGGCACTTCGGGTCTGTAAAGGCTGTTGACTGACTCTGGATCCGGAACATGATTTTTGCCAGTGCTGATCAAAGGAGTCAGCATTAAGCATGAGATACAGTACCGTTAACTTCATCACTAGAACTAATTTAAAAAGTGTTCCTTAAGTCACATTCCACCAGTAGATGTCCCTCCAGTGAGTTCAACTGGCTGGCAGCAGAAGTGACACCAACACCTTTACCAACATCATGTAATCACGTCAGTATTCCTCACCTCTGAAATGGTATTTTATACTTCCAAAAGGGCTTTCAGTCACGTTATTCTGTATTTCCACAGTATAGATGCTGCTATATACTGTCTGTGTCCCCACCCCCGCCAAATTCATATGTTGAAACCTGTTCCTCAAAATATAGGTATATTAGGGGCCTTTGGGAGGTAATTAGATCATGAGGGTGGAGCCCTTATGAATGGGATTAGTGACCTTGTAAAAGAGACCCAAGAGGTCTCCCTCGGCCCTTCTGCTATGTGAAGACACATGAAGAAGACAGACGCCTGTGAACCAGGAACTTGGCCAAGTTCATCCCGCTGAGAAGTGGCTGATGCAGAATTGGAACCTGGGTCTCTTGCTCCTGATTAAGTGACCCTTACTCTTAGTTACCTCTGACCTTTAAGGTCTTGGGAAATCCCACTCAAACTTGCCCCAGCACAAAGGACAGGTCAGCTGGACTCTCAGCTGGCTCCTTCATGCAGTACCTGCTGTGGCCCGGTCCCTGGTGTTTTAAAGGCCAGATTTCATGTTGCTTTGGTGTTGTGGAGGAGCTTTGCCTGAAATTCATCAGGAGATGATAAGTTTCATTCAACTAGGGGATGTTTCCTCTGTGTGTGTGTGTGTGTGTGTGTGTGTGTGTGTGTGTGTGAGCTGGAGTCCTGGCCAGGACAGGAAATGAACCCTCTGGGCCTCCATATGGACAAGGGCAGGCCTGGGGCGAGGTGGCTCAGCCAGTGCATCCAAGCACTGAACTGATTGATTTGAGTCCAAGACGATGCTGACATTTCACCCCTGGCTCGAGCTCTGTATATGAGTGTGTTTGTGTTTTGAATGGCTGAGGGTTCAAAGCCAGAAGGAGTTCTCTTGGGAGGAGGCTGTAGCCTCCTGGCCAATCTGCAGAGCTCAGCATTTTAGGGAAATGACGTTCAGTGAATCTGATGTTTCCGAGACTTGCTACCATGGCTGCCATTAAAGGGTGGGACAAGCCAGTAGAACCATATATTCAAATTAGCCTGGAGGTTCCAGGCACTGTGCAAGAGGCTTGGGTCACATTGATGAAAAGGAGACCTCAGGAGCTCCCAGATGGGGGTTGTGTATGTGTTGCTGGGTGCCAGGGATAGAGGGTGAGCAGATGATCTGGTCAAAAAAAGGCTTTGCTAGGTGTTGTGGGACCCACCCGAGGTCGGGATTGGGGCGGGGGCCATCTTCCTCCAGCTCAAGACCTTACTTACCCTCTGGGTCCAACCCAGCTCACTTTCTCAGGTCTGCACTCCTCTGGGCATCCCTTAACTCCTGTAGGTTCCGTTTCTTCCCCTCAGCACATAAAGCATCTCCCGTCTTTACGAAAACAATCTTACTGAATCTGCATCACCCGTTACCCACCATCCCACCTCGGGCTTCCTTTCTTGGCCAAGCTTCTTGGAAGAATTGCCTTCCCTGCCTTCCCCGACTTGGCTTCCTTGCTTCCAGGGTCTTCCGCAGCCTGCAAGGTAAAACCTCTGCCCCACTTACCACTCAGAGAGTCTTTTCACTGAGTGACCAGTCACTGGCCGGGAGCTGGAATGCAATACATTTCTTGAATGAATGAATGATCACCAAGGCCGTTTTCATGGGTGTGAGATATGAGGTGCAGATGGTGGGTGGATGATTCTCCCCATTGTAGAGACGAGTAACTGAGGCTTAGAGAAATGTTGATATTATTTATGTGAGGCCCTGCTGGAGCCCATGGGGGAGCTGGAGACTGAGTGATGGGAAGAAGAAAGTACCATCACCACTGCCCGCTCTCTGGCTGGCTGAGCTGGGAGGACCACTAGGGCGCTGACCGTTCAACCGCTTATAACACCTGCCTCTTTCCTGGCATCTTTGGTAGACTTCCGGCCCTGACCTGACGTGGAGAATGAGCTGAGGGTCTGCTCCATTCAGCATCTGTTCTTGCTGTCCGCTCCAACAGACAGTGTGGCCTCACTGATGAGATTCCGGGCCCTTTGATACTCCATCCCAGCCTGGAGTGGTTCCAGCCATCGAGATGGGTTTTGTTGTCAGGCAAGCATCTTTCGGCGCCTCCCGTCATGCTGTGTGGGGCTGTAAATATCCACAGATGTCACCTGCCTTTTCTTTTTCTGGAAAGCGCTTACATGGGGGCTAGCCCAGGTTGCTGGCGCATTGCTCAACTGCTGGGCTGTCTGCGCATCCGGAGGGCTCTCAGCCCTCCCCGAGGCTGCTGCTTCTGCATCCACGGGCATCTCACAGGGCATGGCGGGGGCCACAGTGATGCCAAGGGAGATGATTGCTAAGCTCCTGAATTTTCTGAGACTCTCCTGGCCAGGGTGACACGACTTCCAGGGAAACCTAGACATTTCCCGTTGGCCACAGGGATCCGGCGTCTCTCCGGGGCAGAGGCTCCAGGTGTAAGACAAGGCTCTCCTGTCACCTCCTCTGATGTGCTGAACACGGGGAGGGAGATGGGGACCTCTGCTGAGGTGGGCAGAGCCTGGGACAGTCAGGCTCTCTTGCTTTAATCAACCACCTCTTTGAGAGGTGAGTATCGGCCAGTCCAGAGACTTGGGGCTGGACCACATAAACCTGGTATGGGGTGAGATGCCGGGGAGCTGTGCATGGGCGAGAAGGAGGGGCCAGGCAAAGGGCAGCAGATGTGTGTTCTTCCCGCTGAGTGGCTGGGCCAAGGCAGCCTTTGGGGGGAAACTGGGTCCCTCAATTAACAGCTGAGGCTCCAGGGAGAACATGTTCGTCCCCTAAGTGACCTGCTAGATGCCAGCGGGCTTCTTTCCAGAACGCTCAGGAAGGGAGTGGAGGACTTTCTAGAACACAGCCTGCATGTTGGCGGGGAGAAGTTGGGCTGGGGTGGTGTGGTATTAGGAAAATAGGGGAAAACATAAAGAGAGGAGTAGTTACACTAATTCAGCAGATCAAGGAGTTGGTTTTCTTCTTCCACCTCCTGCTTCTCGTTAGGATCCTCTCTGGGGCCAAGTCCACATGCTGGGGCTCAAGGTCACACACTTTGGCTTTGGGTGACTGCAGTAGTTGCCAGGGCCAATGCACTGGAGAGGACTGGTTTGGCCTGCTGCAGGGAAGCATTTCCAGAACCTTCCAAATGGGGCTGGGGTCCCAGGCAGTGAGCACATCACACCCACGCTGTGGCCGGGAGAGGCGAAGGGCCTTGGCCAGTGGTCATTTGCCATAAGCTTGTACATGCGATGCTGCCAGGCTGGGCAGAGCCAGTGGCTGGCAGAGGCTGTTGGTCCACCCCAGCCCCACCCTCAGGGTCTAGGGGTGACTGTTTGGGACCTGCCTGTGCTTTGGCAGAAGCCTTGGCCTGTTATGGTGGATGGCGCTGTCTGGGCCCCACCCAGGGAGCACCTTCGACCCGACAACTCCATCTTCTAAGTATTTCTGCTTCTCCTCCTGGGACCTCCAGGACTGCAGTGTCATCAACAGCTCCCCGTACTCTTATTGGAGACCTCCATGTCTCGACCCCAGGTGACACATGGGAGGGTGAGGGGAGGTCCGGACCATCACGACGGTCCTAGAGCTGGGGTATACTGAAGATTGGAGAACAGCGGTGTCCACAGGATGAGACTGAGCAAAACAAACCATGAGCCCCATGCGTGAGCTGAGGAGGGCCTTACAGGGAGGGCGTCCCACCGTGACCCATGACCTTAAAGAGTGACACGGCTGTGAACCACTCTCTCCTTCCCCAGAAGAGTGATCCAAACCTCTTAGATGGCAAGGACTGGCCATGATTGACAAGCAGATGTGGGCTTATTGGACTAGGCTTCCTCTGCTAAAGCCTGCTGCTGTCCTGACCCTCAGCTCAGTCTTTTCTAGAAAGAGGATGGAGGTGGGTGGCAGTCCAGCCCTTCTGAAGGCTGGACAGGACATTTTCTTACAGTTGATCCTAGTGTTGGGCAGAGAGGGCCCAGCTCTCAGGATGGGAAGTTGAGAGCATGGCAGGGCCTTCCTGGTGAGGAGGGGCTGGTGGGAGCTGAGTCTCCTGGAACCACAGAATCAGCTGTGTATGCAAAGCACGTGCCAGAGCTGCGCAAGCCTGCACTCCTGGTGCCTGACCGTAATCCTCACCAGCCATGTTGGAGTCATGGCAGGAGGTGGTGGGGATGCTGGAGTCCTGCCTGATGTCGCGAAGCTCGCTCTTCCAACCTCCGCAGGCTGCGTCCAGGGTCCCCGGAGCGAGCACAATGCAGCCCCATCAGGCACTGTTCTGTGAGGGTGGCTGGGCTGTCCTCCCCCAAGGAAGGATAGAGAGCCACCCTCTGGGCTGCCCAAGTGCCCCTTGGGGAAGCTCGACCCACTTTACCTGTATGAGGTGACAGCACAGTTTGTATTCTCATGAACTCAGTGACAGGCTCTTTGGATCTGCTCGTCTTAGCTCGCACTGTTGTAACAGAATACCATAGACTGGGGTGCTTAAACCACAGACATTTGTTTTGCATAGTTCTGGAAGCTATGCAGTCCAAGATCTAGATACTGGCAGATTCGGTTCTCAGTGAAAGCTCTCTTCCTGGCCACCTTCTCGCTATGTCCCCACATGGTGGGGACGCAGGAGAGGGAGAGAGCTCTCTGGTGTCTCTTCTTGTAAAGGCACTAATCCCATCATGGGGGCCCACCCCCAATATTTGCTTGGTGACATATCTGTCCATCCCTCTATCCCTCTTTCCATCTTACTTTTTGGTACCTGGGTCCTCATGTCCTAGGTGGATGGGCTCAGAGAGGCAGCTTCTCTAACATCTCATCTGAACCCCACCCTGAGCCTGTGTCTACGTGTAAGCCCTGCTTCGTATTTAGTTTCCCATCATACAGTATCTCTCCCTCTCTCTTGCTGAGCAGATCACACAGGCCACCGTGGCCTCCATCCTTGCTGCCCTGTCTGGCTCTCCTGCCCCTGGGGACCATGGTGGATGAACTTACCAGGACCAGTGGGCGGAGCTTCAGTCTGAGTTGCTTCATGGGCTCCATTTAAATGTTTTTCTTCCAATGCCACGTGACCAACCAAGGCCTGCTTGGGGTCCACCGGGAGCCCAGGAAAGTTCTCTCTGCACCATTTTAACAGAATTGCAGCCCCTGGGCCCTGGGCTGGGGGAGGGGAGGGGAGAACTCCAGCCCACGCAGACATCAGGAAGTGCCTTGCGGTGATATAAGGCATCAGGCCCTTTCCCATGTAACCAGAAACCCATGGGCAGAGTGTGGTCATTTTACAAACAGTACAAGCAGACTGGAGAACAAAATCTCACCTCCCTGAGGACCCATACATGATCCCCTGGAGTGTGGAGTGAGCCAGGCCAGCTGGCCCAGAGTGAGGGCACCCTGGGCACCACGGGGCAATGGCTTTCCACCCATCTGGGAGGAAAGGAAGGGTTGGTCACCCTCCCCCTTCCTATGGTCCTGCTTTGCCCATGGTGGCTGTTTCCCAGTTAGAGCTCCCAGACAGGGGATCTAGGCTTGGTTCCCAGCACAATTCACACGCCCAGCACCGAGGAGCAATCAGTGTATCCCTGCAGAAAGATTCTGTATCCCTCATTCGCTTGGACAGTGGAAAGGCCACAGGCTTCAACCCAGACCAAGGGCTGAAATCCTGGCTCCACACAATCGCTCTGTAGGCAAGTCAGTTCCTCTCTCTGAACCTCAGTTTCCTCATCTGTAAAGTGGGTACAATGATACTTGTCTTGCAGAATTATTAATTCTATTGCACATCAAATGAGGTGAATAAAAAGTACCTGATGGGCATAGGAGGCCCTTAATAAGTGATTCTTGTTACTATTACTGTTCTCCCAACTTGCCCAGTGCTAGACACGGTGCCCAGTGCTAGGTACCAGAAATATACGTCGACTGATTATGGTGTCTTTTCCTTCCAAATACGGGTGCTTAGGGCTGAAATGGACATTAAGATCTCTGTCCTTGTACGCACACGTGCACGCGCGTGCTTGTGTGTGTGTGAGAGAGAGAGAGAAAGATTGATTCAGTCTCTGCTGTTTTTGAACAGGCCTGGGATGTGAGTGCAGCATGAGAATTAGGCCCACAGTTTCCCAGGCACTAGGGGCCACAGAAGTGGGGTTCATTCAGCTGCCAGTGACTCTGAGCAGCCCCAGCAGGGAGAGGGCATCAGGGGTCCCTGGTCTTGCTGGAGGTGCTGGGTGTCCTAGGCTGAAGGCCAGGTGAGTGATCTCACCTGCCGAGGTGCTGTTCTCCTTTGGGGAGTGGAAATTTACGGCCAGGGGCTGGGGTCCAACCAAATTGCCCTTCAAGGCAGCTGATCAACACCAAAGATGCTGGGAATGGAACCTGGGAGGTGGCAGGTGGTGTGGACAGAGCTTGGGGTGCGAGGCCAGAAGTTGTGACTATTCCTGGCCAGGCGACCTTTGTAAGTCACCTGCACATCCGTTTCTCCCCTGGAAGCGGTTGTTCTGCTGGGGAGGGGTGTACCTTTGAGGTCTGCAAGCCTGCAGTTCTGGGCTCCCCTCAGCAGGAGCAAGGCTGTTGTAACAATGATGCTGAGCTCTGGTTATTGTAAACTTCCCAGAGAACGAGGCATACCTTACCATGATGTCATGTCTAGACACCCAGGTCAGGTATAAATTATGGAGACAAAGTAGCATGTTCAGTGGTTAGACTGTAAAACTTTAACGAGAGATTTCTGTGACTCCAACATATGCTGGGAAAGGCTGTTCTTGGAGGAGGAGGAGGAGGAAAGGCGCTTTCTTCCCTTTTCACTTCCTCTCTGGCATCTGTGGGTGGCAGGCACCGCCTTTGGGGCAAGGCCCTTGGGACTCATGAAGGCTCTGGTCCCAGGTGGCAGCTTCCTCCAGAGCAGGAAGTGACCGGCACTGGTTTCCGGAGACCTGGTAGCTGGAGCTCTGCCCTGCTGAGCTGGGTGGACCTTGGGCAAGTCCCAACCTCTCAGGGCCTCAGTTTCCTTATCTGTAAAATGGGGGCGGAAGAGAGAAGCTTCCTGCACGAACGTTTCCCCCTACCGGTCCTCTAGGGCCTGGCAGAGCAAGGCAGTAGACACGCGTGTGGAGCAGAAGGAATGCCTTTCTGCATTTAAGACTTACCTCCTGTGGCTTTGGTGACGAGAAATGTAGCAAGACAGAGGACCAGCTTGGGGGGCTGAAAAGTGCTGACGTGAGGGGGCCTGGCCCGGAAATCCTGGGGTCTCCTTCTGTGAAAAAGGCTGAAAGTTATGCTGGTAGCAAGTTAGGGGATATCTCTGTGGCACCGATGGATGCTGTGGTGTTTTTGTTTTTGTTTCTGACACCAGATACATTGTTCCAACACCAATTCTCCAACTCCCTGACCACGACTGGGGGTTCAACACTCCAATTCAGTTCTGATACCAGCTACCTGGAGTTAGTGGATACCCCACAAGTTAAGGGCTCAGTCTCACAAGACTGCCCCCCACTTCAGACGCCAGCTGCAGATGAGGTCCCCAGGCTATCTGCACTTCCGCCACCCTGCTGACTACAAATCTGGGGGTTCCCACGACACCCCCTCAAGTGTGATAATTCACTAGAATGACTCAGAGAACTCAGGAAAGCGCTAGACTTACCATTACAGTTTTCTCATAAAGGATACAACTCTGGAACAGATGCACAGGGCGAGGGGTGGGGGGAAGGGTGCTGAGCTCCCACGCCCTCTCTGGGTCTCCCACCCTCCCAGCACCTCTGTGTGTTCATCCACCCAGCTCTCCAAACCCCACCATCTGGGATCTTTATGGAAGTTCCATTACATAGGCACGATTGATTTAATCGTTGGCAATTGGTGATTGAATTCAATCTCCAGCCCCTCTCCCCTCCCCAGAGGTCGGGGCTGGGGCCGAAATTTCCAACCTCCTAATCACGTGGTTGTTTCCCTTGGCTACCAGCTCCCCCCCTAAAGTTATCTAGGGACCCAACAGGAGTCACCTCATTAGTATGAACTCAGGTGTGACTGAAAGGGGCTCCTTATGTATATCAAAAGATGCTCCCTTCACTCTGGAAATTCCAAGGGTGTTAGGAGCTTGGTGCCAGGAACTGGGGACAGAGCTCGAATATATACATTTTATAATACCGCAGACACGAAGGCCTTTGTAGCTGGGATTGACAATACTGGAGATGCTGAGGACGCCCACCTTGGGCCCTAGGTTTGAGACAGGGGAGGCCCTGGTGTCTGGCAATGACATTCCATGGTGCCAGAAGCCATGGGGCACAGTACAGGGGTCTGTCCCCAGACGTTGTGTACCTGACAGCATGAGGGCTCTGCTGCAGTCATGCATGTGGCACAGGGACGGCGAAGCTTTTGAACAGGGCGGCTAGCTTTGCGGGGCACGTGTGCCTTTGCTGTGTACGTGGACCCATGCAATCACGGAAGGCGTCGATGCCAGACAGCGGTACACTGCATGCGCTAAGGATGCGGACTCTGCGATCCCTGTACATGTGGACCAGGGTCATGTTCATCACATGAAAATGTGATTGAACATGGAAAATGACCCCCAGGGGACCACAGAGCAGCTGGTTTGAGGACAGCCTGTCCCTCAGCCAACTGTCTCACCATCAGATCACATTTACGAAGCGCCCGCTTATCTGAGGAGCCCATAAACACTGGAGTCTATGGCGCAAACCCTCAGTCATTCCAGCTGAAGTGTTGCAGGGGGCGGAGGGGCCTCCCTGGGACCCTCAGGCTCTGCAGAGGGGGTGCATTTGGCCCTGGGTTCCCTGTTCCCATAAGAACCTCCTAAATGTTCTTTGTGGCCAAGCATTGCCTGGACTGCCCCTCAGGAGAGGCTGCATTTCCTGACTTGGGGTTGGAATGTTCCAGAATCTCTGTGCCTCACTCTGCTTTGAACAGTTATTTATTGCCTGGGCCTCTCATTCAGCGCTTCTCTCCCAGTCTCGGGGTTTTCTCCTCCTGCCCCTCCCTCTCGCCTTCTTCCCGTCCTCCTCCTCCTATTTCTCTCAATTGCCTACATGTCCATCTTCCCAACTACTCTATGAGCTGCCTGGGGATTGGGTCTTTCTCTGCTGCTTTTTGTTCTGCAAGGACGCCACCCAAAGGAGGAAAAATGGGGTTTGGAGCCTCTCGGTCTACAGTCAAATCTGGCCCCAGTATCTCTTAGGTATGAAATTTTGGACAAGCAAATGATTGCCTAGAGCCTCACTTTCCCCAGCAATGAAATGGGAAAGTTAAGGCTTACCCTGCAGGGGACTTAGGAGGTTCTAGAGGCTTCTGGAAGTGCCCAGCTCACTGCCCAGCTCCTGGGAGCACTCAACTGGTCCAGTGCCTGGCCCGAAAGAAGCAGGTGCTGCCTTGCACCTGGCCCTAGGGCACGATTTCCTTTTACCTTCCCGGTAACCCCATGGAACAGGCAGGCGTTGCCATGTTCCCATTGTACAGATGAGAAAGATGAGGCTAAGTGGTTAAGTGCGTAGATGAAGGCCACATGCTTTAGTAAGTGATTGATCCTGGACCAGAAACCTGGTCTTGCTTTTGAACTGCTCCACACTAAGGAGGAAATGAATGGATGAATGAGTGATTACATACAGGGTCACGCTGTGGCTGCAGCTGGCTCTGCTTCCCCGGGCTCGGGGAGAAGGCCTGGGAAGGATGAAGAGAAGCAGGGAGCTGGCTGGTTGTTCTGGCATCAGGATGGGTCTCCAGATGCCTCATTCAGAGACCGAGGGCCAGGTTGGATGTCCAGGCCACTGGATCACAAGGTGGACTCGTGGACCAGGGCTGTTTGCATATATCCTGTGCATCTGCGTCCTGTTTATAATGTGTGTGTGTGCCTGGTGTGTATGGGATGTGTGTGGTGACTATGCATATTGTCCGTGTATGTATAACACTGGTGCAAGTGCATACGTGTGTGAGGGGTGGGTGTGCTGTCTATGCATGGGGGTGCTTGTGATACGTGTGAGTGTGTGAGGGTGTGTATTTTGGCGAGTGAATTGTAAGGTATTTGTGTCTATGTGGTATATGTGTGTAGTGAATTATGATGTGTGTAATGTCTGTGCACACGTGTGCATTAGTGTGTGAGGTTTATATGTGTGTGGTGTGTGCAGATGTGTGGTGAGTGTGTAGTGAACCCTCCATGATGTTCTCGTGGACTGATTAGATTCCCCTGAGATAATATGTCTAATCTTGAACTTGGAGGGTGTCCGTCTGGCCACTTGCATACTGGGAGCTGAGATGGGGAGGAGGGCTGGGGGGGAGGTTCTGACCCTCAGCCTGTAAACTTGCACTTAACCCTCAGGCTTTCTGTATGGCTCCCTCACCCTCCATCACACCTGGTATTCTTCCATCACGAGATTCTGTTTTTTTCTCTCCAGAGAGTAAGTCTCCAGTTTTATGCCTGAGTGGGCATGAGGACCTAGAAACTTCTTCCTCCTTGAGACTTTGCATCTGTCCCATTTTTAGCACCTCCATATAGCTTCACTTTTCTGAGCACCTGATCCACTGCCCTCTGGGGGAGGGAAACGAGCTTTTCTCAGCCTGTCCAACTGCTGACTCAGGACTCAACACCCTTGAGTCAGCAAGGGCAGCTCCCATTTGTCCATTTGTTTTGCACTTTTCACATTTGCTGCAGTTGACTCCTCTCCTATTTTCTTTTCTTTTTTAAAAAAATAAATTTTATTTATTTATTTTTATTTTTGGCTGTGTTGGGTCTTCATTGTTGTGCGCAGGCTTTCTCTAGTTGCGGCGAGTGGGGGCTACTCTTCACCGTGGTACGCGGTCCTCCCATTGCTGTGGCCTCTCTTGTTGCAGAGCATGGGCTCTAGGCACACGGGCTTTAGTAGTTGCAGCACATGGGCTCAGTAGTTGTGGCTCGCGGGCTCCGGAGCGCAGGCTGAGTAGTTGTGGCGCACGGGCTTAGTTGATCCCCGGCATGTGGAATCTTCCCGGACCAGGGCTTGAACCCGTGTCCCCTGCATTGGCAGGCGGACTCTTTTAACTACTGTGCCGCCAGGGAAGCCTCTCCTATTTTCTTTATCCTCGTCAATTTATATCTTTAAAAAACCCAAACCCCCAAAACTCTTCCTGTCACTTTAGTGGGGTTTCAGGAGAGTGTGGATAAATGTGTATCTGACATCTCTGCTGAAAACAGGTGAGCCAAGGAAAATGGCACGTCCCTTTGTGGAGGCATATGTCATGACACAGGGCGACTTAACTCAGTAACCCTTAGTACCTCTTACCATACGAATGGTCAAGTTAAACTCTTAATTTAAAAAATGTACATAAGAACTATTTCAAACTAATTAAAAAGTACATAAAACACCCCATAAGATACTTAGGTACCCACCACTGAGATTAAACAGCGGTCGTCAGCATCATCTCTTATTTGCTTCAGAACAGTCTTTTCTTTTTCTTTTTAAACTTTGAAATAATTCAGAACAGTGTCTTAAAGACATAAAATGTTAACAGGTATGGCTAAAGCCAGGTACAGCTGAAGCCCCACTCTCCATGCCTTTTCTATGTTTCCTTCCCAGACAAAACACTAACCTCAAGTTGGTGTGTGCCCTTCTCAGGCAAATTTCTATACTATTATTATATGTATTTATATCTATAAAAATATATATGACTATGTGTTTTAAAATTTGCATACGTGATGTTCTGCTGAATGCATCCTTTTGCAGTTTGCTTTTTCACTTAAGGTATTTGTGAGCTCTATTCATGATGACTTTGTTACCCCCTAGTTCATCAATTTTGATTTCTAGTATTCCACTGCATGACTATACTATACTACTCCACAGCATGAGTTTATCTATCATTCTCCCACTAAAAGACGTATTGCTTCCATTTTTTCACAAATACAATCAAGACTACAGAGAATGCCCTCAGGTCCTTCTGTACATGAGCAAAGGCTTGCCCAGACTGAGAATGCTGATCTTTAACTCTTTGAGATAGTGTCAAATTGCTCTCCAATCTCGTCGTTCCAATTTCCACTCCACCGGCAGTGTACAAAAGTTCCCCATTGCTCTATATCCTTGCCAATATTTGGTGTTGCCAGATGTGATTTTTTTGTACTCCATTAGATGAAAAAATGTATATCAATTTAAAGATCTGCATTCCCCTAGCACCTCTGAGTTACAGCTTCTTTCTGTTTTTGTTTGTTCAAAAATGTTTGTATGTAGCCCTGACTCTTGAATGATAGTTTAGTTGGGTATAAAATTCTGTGTTGACAGTTACTTTCCCCCCTGCACTTTGGAGATACTGTACCATTATCTTCTGGCCTCTGTTGTTGCTGTTGAGTGGTCTACTGAAGACGTCTTTGGAGATAGTTCATCTGTTTTTTTTGGTTGATTGTAAGTTTTTGTCTGCCTTTGGTGTTCTGCAGATTCACTGTGACTTGTCTAGGTCTGGATTGGTTTACTTACCTATTTGGGACTCATTGCAGTCTTTGGATCCTTGATATATGAGGATCCATATATTTTTAAATCAATTCCAGAAAAGTCCAAGCCATTATCTCTCCAGATTTTTGCCTCTTTACCATTTTCATTCGGTGCTTCTGAAATTCCTTTTAGGCAGATAGGATCCCCATTTCGTCTTCCATGTCTCTTAACCACTCATTCTTTCTGTTTCTTTATGTTTCACTTTTGCACTTTGGGCAAAATTTCCTCAGATATAACTTTTATTTTATCAGTCTTCTCCTCAGCAGTGTCCAACATGCCTTTTAACCTGTCCATTTCATTTTCATTTTTAATGATTATATTTTTGATTTTTATGGATTATATTTAGTTCTTTTTTATTTCTATCCAATTTCCAACTTCTTTCTTTTAGCACTCTACATCCTTTCTTTATATATGTTTCATATCTTCTTTCTTATTGGAATTTCATTTTCTCCTGTTGTTGGGGTTTACTCTTCCCGGTTGTCTTCTTTGCTCTCTCACTTATGGTAGGTGTTTTCCTTGTTGCTTCTGTAATTTTATTGTATGGTGAGCTCTTCTTTGTCACTGCTTGTTTTTTTTTTTTTTTTGTAAGGATCCCTTGTAGCCTGGATTGTGGAACCATTCTCCCACAAAGTTTTGTAAGGTACTTCAGAGTATCACTGACTAGGAATGGATTTTTATGTTAATTTCTTGGTTTGTGGGCTTGGGTAAATTCTTCTGGGTTTCTAATATTAATTCAAACCCGAGATCCACACAAGGCACAGGCCTGAGGTTGGCTGCATCGGGGGAGATTTTCTTTTTTTTTTTGCGGTACGCGGGCCTCTGTTGCGGCCTCTCCCATTGCGGAGCACAGGCTCCGGATGCGCAAGCCCAGCGGCCATGGCTCACGGGCCCAGCAGCTCTGCGGCATGTGGGATCCTCCCGGACGGGGACACGAACCCGCGTCCCCTGCATCGGCAGGCAGACCCTCAACCACTGCACCACCAGGGAAGCCCAGGGGAGATTTTCTGTTTAAATCTAGGCAAAAGAGGGGAGCTTCGTTATTCCCTCCCTGTGCTGACTGGCAGATAGTCTTCTAGAAAATCTTCTGTGGGGGAGTGCTCCCCTTCCCCACTTCACGGACACTCAAAGCACATGGGTGTGGAAACCCCACACTGAAGCAGTCAGGTTACCCTGGCGATAACCTTCTCACTCCTTCCCCAAGGTCAGTTAGACAATCTGCTCATATAGTAGCTACTCTGTTTTCAGTTTCCTCTTTACCCTTGTAAATACCTCCTTTCTTTCTTGGGAAGTCAGCTATGCATTTAAAATAATCTTTTGTATTTTGTCCAGCATTTCTTTTTATTTTAATCCAACATTTCTAAGTGTTTGTAGAAAGGCGTTTTTCTGATTTCCCTATACACCATCTTGTTAGAACCCGAGGTCTCTAATCTCCTTCCATCTCAATTTCTCCACTTAGAAGGTAGGAATAATGTTGCCTTCTACAAAGAGTTATCAGGATCAAGTAAGGATTTACATAATCGACCTAGCCACAGGGTAAGTACTCAGTAAATGCTAGCAATAATTATTACTGTTACATTGATATCATATGTGTTTTTTCTTTTTATTGATATTTGTGGGTAGACTCGCTGGAGACCTTTGAAAATAAAACAGCTCATTTTCTCCCAGTGCAGGTTGTGATCTTTAATTGTACCATATTTATTCTCAGAGGGAGGTGGGGGAAAAGCAATAAAACTAAAAGTTAGGGTGCACATGGTATGCTAATTACAATAATATATATTATTTCATATCATCCATATAATTACCCCGTGACATAGGATGTTGTAACAGTCAGGATGGTAACAAACAGTCCCATGATTTTGGGGGTAGTTGATCCAACAAAAGTTACCTTCTTGCTCAAGCTGCATGTCCAGTGCAGGGCAGCAGAGGACCCAGCCTGTCAGCGCTCCTTAGGGCTCTAGGTTGACAGAAGTTCCACCATCTTGCACCTGCACCCTGTACAACAGGTGGGGAACTGGAAAGTTGTGCATGGACTTTTCACTGTCTCGATCTCTCATAACTTACTATCCCAACCTAGTCATGTGGCCCTGGTCAACTCTAAGGAGTCGAGGAAATATAATGAAGATAATGGGGTTTGGGGTGGTTACATCTGTCTCTGCCACAGGTGGGATGGAAAGATAGGAACTTTTCTCAGACGCCCTCTAAGCGTCCAGCACTGTGCCAGGCACGTGTCCTACTTTCTCAACGCTCAACAGTGCTTCAAGGTAGCTTTGCACATGAAGAAACAGGCGCTGGAGAGGTTAAGGAACTCACGTGAGATGCCACTTCTAATAAGTGGTAGAGCCACTTATTAGTCTACCTTCTGACTCCATGTTACCTACTTCTGCCAGGGGACAAAAAGGGCCAGAAACATGCAGGAAGGTGAGACGAGCCCAGAGGTCGGCACTGGACATGTTGGCGTTGAGAGGCGATGCTGCCTCTCCCTGAAGCCCCAGCAGCAGGGGAGCCAGGTCAGCCTTCCAATTCACCTGTGTGAGGGCTTCACCCCTTGGCCTCAGGGGCTCGTCATGCCGTGCCAGACATGTGCGTAGTGGTGGACTCATTCCAAAGTCAGGCATGAACGCTGTGTGACAAGTGTGAGTTTGGATCTTGTGCCATAGGCTGCTGTGCTTGCACCGGCCGCCCAGGCTCCCCTGGGACATACACTTGGGAGCTCCTGGACCAGAAAGGTCCTCATGCTCTCAGCCTCTGTCCCCTGACCTGTGGCTGCCTTCGTTTGCATGTCTGCTTTGCTCAGGAAGCTGGGGTCTTCATCTAATTTATCTCAGTGTCCAGGACAGGGCCTGACTCTGAAGAGGCCTCAGGAAAGGCTCTTTGGTGGGACAGAACTGACTGTTCTGACATCCTTGAGAGCAGGTTGTTACAAACCTGTGTTGCCTGGGCTGTCGGGGAGTGGACAGGGGAGGCTTGGGCTGGGTCCAGTCCTGGCCGCTGCATTCGTGTGACTCTGGGATGGCTACTTCTCTCTCTCAGACTCCCATCCTGGATGGTGGTGTTGGGGGGCAAAGTGATCCCAGCGGGTCTGAGATTCTCTGGGATTCTGGGATCTGTCTTCACCTTCCGGCATGCCTGAACCTTGGGAAAAGTTTGGTCAGGGATCAAACCCCACAGAGGACCCAGCTGAATTCTTTTTTTTTTTTTTTTTTGGCGGTACGCGGGCCTCTCAGTGTTGTGGCCTCTCCCGTTGCGGAGCACAGGCTCCGGACGCGCAGGCTCAGCGGCCATGGCTCACGGGCCCAGCCGCTCCGCGGCATGTGGGATCTTCCCGGACCGGGGCACGAACCCGTGTCCCCTGCATCACCAGGCGGACTCTCAACCACTGAGCCACCAGGGAAGCCCTCAGCTGAATTCTTGATTCCGCAGCTCCTCCAGAGCCCAAGTCTGCCCGTGTCTACCTTACAGCAGTCTTGGGGTTCACCCTGGGTCTTGGGGTTCACAGACCAGGCTCAGCAGAGACCTTGAGAAGAGAGCGGGCTGGGGCTCTGAGCCTGAGATGGGGGTCCCCAAGACGGCTCTGTGGGGAAGGGCTGGAGGCAGACCCGCGCTCCTCAGCTAGCCGCAGCCTCTGTCCCCAGCAGCTGCGGGGAAGAGGACCCTGTCTGCAAAGGCCACGCAGTTGTTTTAGATTAGCATACAAATCGACATTAGTGTAGTACATCTGTTGTTAATCCACATCCCGGGGAAGGGGGATGCCAACACGTCGTTTATTAGGCACCTCGATCCCATAATGTCCTTTTTTTTGCTGCCTTTGTCTTCTATCGGCCTCCATAATGGGTTCCAGGATGTCTTTTATTTTGCTACAGACCACGTTTCCTCCTGCCTAACAGATCAGAACGTAATGGATTCCAGGATGTAATTTATGCTATTTTGGAATCAGACTCTGTACTATTAATTCTAAAGCCTTTGGGCAATCTCCAGGGAGGCCGGAGTTCTCTGTTTGCCCCCCTGGTCATCAGACAGGCACCAGGAACCCAAGCACAGTCCAGGGGCTGGAGAGGGAGGGAGCCCATGCCGACAGCTCCCAATTAAGGGAATTCCAGGCAGGCGTGGGAGCGGAGGCCAGAGGGTGCTGGTGGAGACAAAGGAAGCTGAGAGGATGCAGAGCCAGGAGGGGGAGGCGCAAGATGTTCGAAAAAGCCAGAGATGAGCAGAACCCCTGGGGGGCTGGTCACAGACACTGGACCTCGGTTTTTGAGCCCTTGGGGAAGAGAACTTGGACCCTGGGCTTCCAGGAGGGACGAAGCCCCAGGGAGGTGTGTCCCGGAGGAGGGCAAGGCCATGTGAGCAACAACACGGCCCTGGGAGCCGCCAGACCTGGACCCGAGGCTGAGCTTGGGGACCCGGGTCCTCTTGCTTGCGGTTGGCCCTAGCATGGTCACTGCCCCTCGCTGAGGCTGGCATTCTTCGCCCAGACCCATCACTGAGCCCGAGAGACACATCAGAAGTGTTGTGGACATGTGCAAGTTCCGGAGAAGCCTGAGGTGCAGAGTGTGTCCAGTGCACTGCCCAGCCTGCCCCCAGCTCTGCCAGGTCCCTTCCCCGCGCAGGGTACCTTCGTTTGAATTAGAGAAAGAGCCTCTAGGAGCATGGGTTCGGGGGAACTCTCTCCCTTCAGGCCCCGAGGGTGGGGGAGACACAGGGGTCTCTTCTGTGCCCTGTGCCTCGGGACCACACACACTCCAGGGGTGCACAGCCCAGGCAGATCTCTGGGGCCTTCCTGCCCCCAGGTGCTCTCTCCACCCTGGTGGGCAGCTCCTTCCTCACCAGACAGCCTGGGCTGTAGTCTGAGTCCCGCCACCCCGTGTAGGGCTCCCCAGTCAGGCCTGCCCCCTCTGCCTGCTGCCAGGCCCTGGGGGCTAGGGTCTGACATGGCCCCAGGGGGTGGGGTCAGAGGGTCTCCTCCATGTGACCTCAACCTCTCCCCTTATGACCAGGTGTCCAGTGGTCTCTCCCGCCATCCTGGACACCTTCTCGAGAAGGGGAGGGGCTCAGGACCAGCTGCCCTGCCTGGCGGTGTGTTCTGGGGGCTTCGAGGTGGATGGAGTCCAAGGCTCCCCTCCCTCCTCTGGGACGGTCATGTTCACCTGCAGCCCTGAGGCCTCTTGCCCACATGCTAGCCCTTTAGTTTTCCACCCCCTGTGAGGGACGCCTCCCCCCTGAAGCTGGGTATGGAGAGGTTCTGAGCAGAAAAGAGCCCCTGGGGAGGTCAAAGCCCTTCGCAATACTGGTCTCTGAGGCCACGAAGCAAACCCTCCGTGTCACTGGTGGGGCTACTGCCGTATCTTTCACGTGGAAGCCTTTTAAAAAAAATTCTGGTAAAATATACATAAGATCAAATTGACCGTTTTAACTAGTGTTAAGCGCCCAGTGCAGTGGTATTAAGTACATTCACGTTGTTGTACAGTCATCACCCGGCATCCACCTCCAGAACTTTTTCATCATCCCAATTAAATTGCAGACTTTTAAAGGGGAAAAAAGTTGACTGTGTCTCCTGACCAATACATTCTTCTGGGTCATCTCCACCTCTCGTTGTCTTTGAGGTATTTTACAGCTCTGTAAAACTGTCCCAAACTAGGAATAACGCGAAAGATGCTTGTCCATGTTAAAGTAAATTAATTGAGTCCAGTGAAACGCAGTTGGTTATTGCCCTAGGGATGGGTCGGTTTGCATTTATTTGTAAATTCATCCCAGCATTCCTTATTTGCCTACATGGTCTTGTGGTTCTCAGGGTTTTCCTTTGAACTGCTTGTAGCATCTTACTGGTTTGTTCCCTCTTTAATTAATGCGTTAAATAAAATCTTTGACATATGTTCATTTTATGTTTGTTAGAGAACTATGGCTTTTTTTCCCTTTTGTTAGAATTGGTCCTTTTTAAAAATTTATTTATTTATTTATGGCTGTGTTGGGTCTTTGTTGCCGCGCGCGGGTTTTCTCTAGTTGTGGCGAGAGGGGGCTACTCTTCGTTGCGGTGCGCGGGCTTCTCATTGCGGTGTCTCCTCCTGTGGTGGAGCATGGGCTCTAGGCGCGTGGGCTTCAGTAGTTGTGGCGCGTGGGCTCAGTAGTTGTGCTCGTGGGCTCTAGAGCACAGGCTCAGTAGTTGTGGCACTTGGGCTTAGTTGCTCTGCGGCATGGGGGATCTTCCCGGACCAGGGCTCAAACCCGTGTGCCCTGCATTGGCAGGCGGGTTCTTAATCACTGCGTCACCAGGGAAGCCCTAGAATTGGTCCTTTAACAAGATTAGAGTCTGCGGAGCTGGCGGCGAAGTGGTTTACCCCTGAAATTCCTCACCAAATTCACATTCCCACAGGGGGTTGGAATATGTGGATACTCAGCAGGGCTGGGGATGCCTTGTACCTTAGCCTCACTGGGAACCTGTGAGGAGCTCAGATCTGACAGGTGAGAAAGTCACAAGGGAGAGGAGGGGGTGGGGAGGAGGGCTGGGGGGAGGCCTTTACCCCGCTGTAGAAAGGGCAAGGCCTGGGGTCTTCTCAGCTGTCAGAGCTGGAGAAAGAGATGCCAGATATATTCCATCCTGTCACCCTGGGAGAAAATGACAGCAATGACACAGTCAGCCAGCCAGAGCTGGACAGGTTCCTGCGACCACGTCACCCGCCAACTTGCTTGTGTTACTGCCAAGGCCCCGGGGCCAGTTTGCATCCGGCCAGGTCCTGAGTGCTTCCTGTGTGCCAGTGCCTACTCTGGGCCCATCACATCTGCTCTTGTTGACCCTTGGGACATCCCTGTGAGGTGTGGAGATGAACTTCCCGGGCCTCAGGAGGGTCAGGTGACCAGCCCAGCTCCCACTGTGGCCAGATGGACAGCGGCTAAGGGTCCCAGGCCTCCAGCCCTGTCCACCCACTGACACTGGAGGGTCAAGAGGCAGAGGGATCCAAGTGGTCCCCAGGGGAGCAAACCACTTTCCAGGGTGCCTGGAACTGCTCAGACAATGGGCTTTTGTTTGGTTCAGAAGAAAGGGAGTCGTTAAAGAAAAAACCAAAACAATAAAAAGCGTTTGCAGGGGAAATGTAAATACCGCCTGCTGGGTGGCTGTTCATTTGGTTAAAAAAATGCATCTGTCACTGGGGGAAATTGCAGGCTTGGTCCCTTCCGCAGCTGTCTGAACTGGCAGGTCACCTTGAGTCCAGGGCTGCACTGGCGGGCGGTGTGGGGCGGGTGTGGTGTGGGTGCGACGCTGGGCCCCTCCCAGGGGTCTGTGGATAGTGGAGCTCCCTTGCAGCTGGCTCCGGGCAATCACAGCATCCCCCACAGCCTCTCTTTGTCCATCTGTCCTTCTGCCAGCTCTCCAGGGTTGTTCTAAAAATAATGTACTTTTATGGGAGGCCTCGTGGTAAAGCAGAGAGACATAAATTCAGAGTCTCCAAGGAAGCCCTTTGAGCCTCAGTTTCCTCATCTGTAAAATGGGGACGATCGTGCTTTTCCCTGCAAGGTCTGGTCCGCTGTGCACTGGAGCTGCCTCCTACTTGCTCACAAGAGCCGATGTTGCATACCACCATCCACCTTTGTTCTCAGTGATGTCATTTCGGTAGCTTGAAATCGGCCACGGGGGGGAGTATTTCCACCACGGAAACCAGCAAACACTACAAATAAAGGATCGCCCCTGCGGAGAACCGGTTGTTAACCACTTGGCAGCACGCCACTGGAGGCTGTGCGAATGCATGGCAGGTGTTTGGTGCCCTGTACTTGGGACACTTGTCCCCTCTGGGGTGAGAGCACTTTGGTGTAAAAGGATGCAAGATCACTGGGTTCGGAGGCGCTGACAAGGGGGCGGTCCTGGCCTGGAGGCTGACTCTGGATGCCTGAGGGAGAGTCCAGTGGCTCAGAATCCAGGTCAGCACAGGTGCGGAATTTAAGAGAAGAGGGTAAGAATTGAACTTTGCTGGAAGTGACATTTCCTACTCTATCTTCTTGCCCAGACAGTGGGACCTTCTGGGAAAAGCCTTCTTTGCTTTTTCTTAAGAACAAAAACAGTAGATGGAAGTAGTGGTTCAGATAATATGGATAATGATGACAGCGATTTGTCACCATTTCTTGGGCCGCTGCCAGGTGCCAGGTGTGGTCGGCAAACTATGGCCCCTTGTTGCATTTAACGCCCAAACAAGCCAGGCATTGTCATACCCCTTCCACGGCGGAGCAAAATCAAATTCGGAGAGGCACAGTCACTTTGAGGGGCATCCAGTGGGTAAAAGGCCAGAGCTGGGGTCCAACCCAGAGCTGTCTGAGCCCCACTCACTGCACTAGGGAGAGAGAAGCTGGGACAGACCAGCCTGGCCCTCACCGCACCCTGGTTGCCCCCGCAGCACCTGCGCCCCCTCCCCACCCCTCCCCTCCAAACTGGCCACGCTTCTTCCTTCCTCCATCCAAGCTTAGGCAAAGACTCCCACCCCAGCCCCTCCCTGTTTGCCGAGCAGGCTCTGCTCTTCTGCAAAGACCGAGCTCAGAAATCACCTCCTCCGTGAAGCGCCCCAGATTGCCCGGGGGTCCTGCAATGGCAGCTCTGCTCCATCATCAGAGTCCTGGCCACACTATGTGAACACTGCTGGGCATCTCGGCCAGCCCCTTTTCGCTTTTGGTGCCACAAACCCCTTTGGCTGTCTGCAGAAGCCTGCAGGTCTTTTCTCAGAATAATGTTTTTAAATGCATAAAAGAAGCGATCAGGATTACAAAGTACTGCAAGCTACAGTTATCAAAAAATCTTTTTAGGGAATTCCCTGGCGGACCAGTGGTTAGACCCTGCACTTTCACTGCTGAGGGCCCGGGTTCGATCCCTAGTCGGAGAACTAAGATTCCACAAGCTGCCTGGCAAAAAAAACAAAAAAAAACAAAAAAAAACAAACAAACCCCAACTTTTTTTTCTTAAACTTTTTTTTTTTTTTGCGGTATGTGGGCCTCTCACTGCTGTGGCCTCTCCCGTCGCGGAGCACAGGCTCCGTACGCACAGGCCCAGCGGCCATGGCTCACGGGGGCAGCCGCTCCGTGGCATGTGGGATCCTCCCGGACCGGGGCACGAACCCACGCCCCCTGCATCGGCAGGCGGACCCCCAACCACTGCGCCACCAGGGAAGCCCCAAACCCCAACTTTTAAAAAATACAAATTATAGGTAGAATAACCCACGTGTTTCTATACTAACACACAAATAGGAAGATCTAATAGCGAGCCTAATGGCTCCCAGAACGTCAAAGTTGTGCTGAGCGTAAATAATATTTCTAAATAGCTGTGACAACTGTAACGTGAACTCTGTGAGTTCTGGAGGAAACAAAGATACAGGTACTTCTACTTCTGCATCGTTCACGTTGCTGTTAGGATGGTCACCATGGAAAGAAATGCCAAATTTCAGTTAGAAGTTGGTGAAAATAAAGATGTAATTCTAGGGGCTTCCCTGGTGGCGCAGGGGTTAAGAATCCGCCTGCCAATGCAGGGGACACGGGTTCGAGCCCTGGTCCGGGAAGATCCCACATGCCGCGGAGCAACTAAGCCCATGCACCACAACTACTGAGCCTGTGCTCTAGGGCCCGCGAGCCACAACTACTGAGCCCACGTGCCACAACTACTGAAGCCCACCTGCCTAGAGCCTGTGCTGCACAACAAGGGAAGCCACTGCCATGAGAAGCCTGCACACCACAACAAAGGGTAGCCCCCGCTCATTGCAACTAGAGAAAGCCCGCACGCAGCAACAAAGACCCAATGCAGCCAAAAATAAATAAATAAATTCTATTAAAAAAAATATATATATATATAATTCTATTTCCCATCACAGTTCATACAGTCCTGATTTCTATCCTTGGACCCTGGCTAAGAACCTGTGCTCCAGAGTCAGGGTTCCTTGAGGGCCGGGATTGTCTGCATTTCCAGGACATTGAGTCGTGCCTGGTTTGGACCATGCACACGAGCTGAATCTAGCAAACAGCAGGTTTGTTGAATGAGTGAGTGAGCGAGTGAGTGAATTAAGTGAAGGAAGGCATGGCAGGGGGCCAGGCCCCACTCTTCCCCAGGCTCTGGTCCTCCACCTGTACTGGTTTAATGGTGTGAACGTGACGTGGCTTAGCCCGGCTCTGTGATGGAAGGCGTATGCTGGCTGTCCGGTGAGACCCCCTCTCTGAATCAGTGCTGGTCACTTGCTGCCCCAAACTGGCTGTGATTCATCTTATCTCTGGGGGAGGGGAGCTGTAATCATCACACCCCAGCTTCCCCCCTGCTTCTAAGCCTTCCTCCTGGCAAGTGCAGCCTGAAGGAGCTGCCATGGTTGGAGAAATTAATTGACCTGATACTATTCTGGCCCATAGAAAAAAGACTTCGAGGGTTATCTTAAAGAGGCATTACACTATCCGCTGAGAATGTCAGGCTATCAGGGAGCTGCCTGGGAAGAGGAACCATCACCCCCAGCTGTCACTGGCGCGCAGCGCAGGGTTGTAACGTTATCCAAGCTCTGGCAGTTTGGGGCTTTGCAAAGCACGTGGCCTCAATTTCCCTTTCTTCCCAAGAGAAGCTGTCCAGCTCTCCAAGTTTCCAGGGGACTTCTGGCGATGGGGTTTGGAGCAAGGGCACAGCCATGAGCTGTGGACAGCCCAGGGTGCTGTGCACCCCATCCAGACGCTCTGGGCCCGGAGCCTTCAAAGACCCCCTGCAGAAACCAGAAACTGGCTCAGCGTTCCTCCATGTGACCTGGCCTGTAGCAGCCCCATGTCTGGGGGCAACATTGACATTACACTTGCCAAGATCATTTGCTACCGTCTGGAGTGGAGCAAGGTCTCAATGCAGCTGACTCCTGGACCAGGGGGCTGTGGCCAGGGCCATGGGGCTGAGGGCAGGCCACGTCCAGCAGAAGCCATCAGGTCTTAGGAGCAAAGAGTGGCTTCGGCCATCGGCCTCCATCGGGGGGAGGAACGTGCACCTGCCGGGCGCCAAAGGTAGCACGGCCTCATCAGAGCAAGATGTCCCCGAGGGGTGGGTGCTTGCGGCTCACAGCATGCTCTGTGGCGGGCTGGAAAACTTGTGTCATCCTTAGCCTTTATTTTTTTTTACTTCCTCTGGGTCTAGTTTGTTACCAAAATGGGTCTGCAGCATTTAGGAAGCAAAGTAGGACCTTGCCTGTATGGCTGCTGGTGGGCAAGGCAGGCGATCGCTCTGCACTCCCAGTGTTTGGAGCTGAGACCTGTGGCTAGGGCGGCAGGAAGTTCATCCTATTTTGTGTTCATCTCATTTTATCTGTCCTGTGCTGAGCACCTTGCGTGCCAGGAACTGGCCTCAGCCCTTTAAAGACATTTAATCTTCACTGAATCCCTGCAACTACCATGAGAGGCTGGCATCATTTGGTAGCCAAGGAAACTCATCTCTCAAGGCTGAGAGAAGTTGAATAGTTTGCCTGAACTCCAGCGCATAAGTGCCAGGGTCGGGACTTGAACTTATAACCTGTAATGATCTATGGCCCCAAGAAGTAAGGCAATAAGTGGAAAATTAGGGAAATAAGACCCAGTCTTTGTCCCAGAGGAGCTCATGCCAGTCAGCAAGGGGACAGACATAGAGACAGATAAACTGGACACAACCTCGTATGTACCATAACAGAGGAGGACACAGGCTGTGGGCACTCAGGGGCGGGGCGGCCAGCTCCCCCAGGGGCAGGGCTTCCTCGAGGAAGCGTACCTGGAAAGACGAGGAGGAATTGGCCAGGTGAGATGTGTTGGGAAAGCCCTCCTGGTGGGGGGACAGCAAATGCAAAACCATGGAGGCAGATTCAGCGAGAAATGAGTGGTTCTTTGTGAGCTCTGGAGCACGGGTGTGTGGGGTGCACGGCTGCCCACGGTGATGCCGCCTGGCCAGGCGGACTTGAACTTGGTCCTGTCGTTGACGGGGAACCATTCAAGGCTGGTGAGCGGGGAAGCGAGGAGAACTCAGACCCACGTTTCAGAAAGAAGTCTGTGGAGTTCCAGAAGGGGGATTCCGGATCGGGGAGGGCATTCAGGGACCGTGGTGGTCACTGCTCTGCTGTTTCCCTCACTCACCACGTCCATTTGAGAAGAGCTACGTGGACTGGTGGAAGGAGGTTTCTGGTCCAGGAATTTCCCCAGACTAAAGCCCTTAGCTCGCCTTATAGGAAAGCTAAGCCCAAGGGCGCCTCCTGTGCTAGGTTGCATCCTGCCCCGGGGGCCATCAAAGTCACATCAGAGTGACTGAGAGAGGAAATCCAGGTGTGAGAAGTGGGCACGGGCTCGGGAGCTCCGGGTTCTCACGTTGGCTCTGAGCTCCCTGGTGGGCCTTGCAGCATCCCACGCCGCCAAGCCTCGTTTCTCTATATGCAGCATGCGTGGTGTCCTCAAGATGCTACCCACCCCTGAGTTACTTCATGACGCTGGTGTGAGGTCAGGAAGGGCTCTTGGAGATTAGCGAACAGTAGTGTGTTTTCCTTGACACGTTTGTCACCAGCTTTCGCGAAATCCCAGTGGACGTGTTCCCAAGGCGAAGGCTATTGTTTTTTGGAGACACAGACGGGAGACGGATTCTTTGGGGTTTGTAAACTCGAGGGAGACAGAGAGGCTATGCAGTGGCTCCCCGCACGCGGCACCCCCGAGAATCTGGTCTCCATTGAACGCTCGCAGGCATGGGTGTAAGCTGATCTGCGCACAGCAACAGCGCATTAATGAAAGTTTTGACAGAGAGATTTCATTTTGGAACGCACATTCCCTGAAGGGTTTGTAATAATTGCGCTTGAAATGGAGCCATGGGTCTCAATGCTTTCCAGATTGGGGGAGCAGAGGTATGCTTCTTTCTGGGAAGGTCGGGCTGGTGGGGGGAGGCCCTCAGCCCCTCTCTCCGCATGGGTGCAGGGCCACAGGCTGACCCCAAGACCTTGCGTCTCCAGCTGTGGTCTCCATGTCCTCCCATCCTGCAAGGTGGGTGTTAGGACTCAGTTTACAGTGAGCAATGGTGGTGGTGGAGCTTGCTGGGGTCTGAGTCATAGACTGAGTGGGGACAGACTGGGGTCTCCTGCCTCCCCCCAGGCCCCTTGCTTCTTGCCCCAGAAATGCTTCGGGAAACGTCCGCCTCCCAGAGTCCCACCCTTGTGTGATCTGTTCTCAGGTGTTTGGGACCCTTCTCCAACTTGGCTTCTGCCCACCCTGGGGGGCAGCCACGGAACAGGGCAACTTCTGGCATCTGCCTCCCTCCACCACCTCTCAGCCCCCCTTGCCCCCTCCATCTCGGCCCCACTGACCCCCTGGTTGTACCTCAACACCAGAAGCCCACGTCCACCCCAGGGCCTTTGCACTTACGGTTTCTTCCAGCTGGGACACTCTCCTATCAAGCTATCTAAGCAGAGTGGCCCCTGCCCCACTTTACCTATTCCTTTACTCTGCTTTATTTCTCCCCATGACATGTATCACCCACAACCTATGAGTGCCACATAATTGACTATTAATTAATTAATAATTGTCATGCTAATTATCTTTCTGCACTGGAATGTTGGTCATCCCTCTAAGGATGCTGGAAAACAAGCAAAGGACATGCCCTTCCATGGGGCAGATGCCTTTACCCCAGAAGGTGTGTGAGAAGCAGGACTTGTGGATGTGGGCAGGAAGCACCTTGATTATCGTCTCCCACACTCCCTTTAAAATGTATTCAAGGTGGGAGTTCTGCCCTGGCTCTTGAGCTACTCAGAGTGGAGTGGGCATTCTCACCTTCTCTGCCTCATCGCTATGCCCCCATCTCTCTCAGCACTGTTTCCGGCCTCTCCAGGGTTGAAGCAGGGGTGTGGGGTGGAGGCGAGGCCAGAAGGGCAGGAGAGTGGCTACTTGTGAATTGCTCATAAACGGCTTCTCTGCGTGGGGCTTCCATGCTTAGAGCTGCCTTCTTTTTGGAGGGGCACCCCTCGCTTCTCCATCCCAATCACCTGGGCAAATGCACTCTCTTCTGTCAGTTGCTTCTGCCCTTTTCAACGGCCGGGAATCCAGAGGCCATCTCTGACTTCCGTTGAGGTCTGTTCATCTGCGATGGACAGGAGTTAAGATGATGCCCAGGCAGGCTGATCCTACAATTCTTGTTGGTAGTGCCAAAGCAGCCAGCCTGCCAGCCTCTCATCCTCTAGATTTCCAGGGCCAGGGCCACCTGACAGCCTCAGTATCCTGTAATTACAAGGAACTCCCCTTAAGCTCTCCAAGTGTCCGGACCAGCTGTTCCATTGAAGCCCGCTCACCAGACTTGAGGTGAGAGGCCAGCACTTTGGGGTCCCTCAGCACGCCCCATCCTGTCCAAATAAAACTTCAAAAATCCTCTCAACTCTTGAATAGCTCTGATGGGAGCGAGCTAAGAGGTTTTCCGTCACCTGCTTTGAACTTCCTACATGACGGTTTGTTTCTAAATTCACTTTGGTATTTGACAGCTTTGTGCTTTAGTGGAAACTTCCAGTGGGAACGTCCTGATTCATCGTGGAAACAATACCACAGTTAGTGAACGCTTTCTTGCTGCCAGCGTTCTCTCACTGAATCCTCCCAACGACGCCATGAAGCAGGCTATATTATATTATTTTATTTCATATCATCACATTAATATATGTGTAATTATATAACATAACAATATATATTATTATATATTATTACAATTGTTATCCCCATTTACAGATGACAAAACTGAGGCTCAGAGAGATTGGGTAACCTGTCAAAGGTCACATAGCCAGCGAGAGGCTAGTCACTGCCAGGCCTTTGTTTACCCACTGGGCTTTGCTGCCTTGATCCAGGCATAAGGGCCAGAACGAGATTTGCCTTTTTCCAAAGTTCACGTGCAGGAAATGTCCCTGCCCATGGGGGCAAAGGCAGCCTCGAGACGCTAACACAGGCTGAACTGCTGATCTGCACCTTGCTGGAAGGAGCTGGGATTCCTGCTGAGATTCCTCCTGAATCTCCGAGGACCTCAGGCCTCTGCTGGGAGTTGGTGTGTTTAGGAGGGTGTGTAAAACTGCCCAGCTGGGGGCTCTCTTTCCACTGGCTGACATGCCCAGGGCTTGGGTACCGGAGGCCCCAGGAATCACATAGAAAGGTAGCCCAGTGGGCATGGAACTGGGCCTGGTGGGCTGGTGGCATCTCTTCCAGATCCTGGTGAGGCCCAAGGAGTGTGTTGCGCCTGGCCTTGTGCAGAGACCCCTGATCTGGGGAGGAAGGGGGTCTTTTGACGGCAAATCCTATATCACAGACTTCCAGGGTGATCCTCTGTAAGTCACACTCATCTTTAATGTCCTTTGTGTAAGCCAACCATCTTCTCACATTGGTCCAGCAGCATCGGCTCCAGGATGAAGCCAGGCCTCTGGGGCGGGGCCGTCCGCTTCATTAGAACCAGATTCTCACTGCAGGGCTCAGGAGTTGGGCCTCATATCCGGAGGTGTTTTATTTTTATTCTTATTAAAAAGAAAATTGCCCTGATCATTTAAACAAGGCCGTTAAATATGTAGGGACCTGCCAACTGAAATAAGCCTGAAGGATTAGGGAGGAAGTGGGATGGTGGCCGTGAGAGCTGCTGGCTGGCAGACCTGCACACACCCTCACTGCTGGCCCTGCTGCAGCTCCCACTGCCACCCCGTTGGGTCTGGAGGTGGTGGCGGCGGTGGGGTGAGGCCAGGAGGGGCTGTGAGCTCAGAGGTGACACCCCTTGGAGACGGCCTGTCTCCTCACACCCCAAAACCTTCTACTCTTTCTTCCAGATCCACTGGGCACCTCCTCCAGGATGCCTACCTGGGTCTCTCCAGGTGGAAGCCAGGCTCTCTCTGGGAGTTGCCCTCTTTTCAGCTCTTGTCACTCTCTGCCTGTTGTTTCTGCCCCAGGTCTTGATCCCCTGCTCAGCCACACGCTCCATTTTGGCAAGATGGTCGTGGGGTTTGTCCCCGCCGTGCCCAGCACACACCCTGGTCTATATCGGTGCTCAGATTCTAGGTGTGTGTGCCTAAGCCTGGTGTGTACGTGCCCCTCGTGTGCAAGCCTGGGCTGTGTGCATAGCATGCGTGTGAACGTAGGATGTGTGTGTAGGACTCTGTGTGTGCATAAGTGCTTGTATGTGAGCTGTGTGTACACGGCTCTGCAATCTCAGTTCAAACAGCTCTCCAGAAAAATACACGTGGGACGGGTTATCCCTGAAAAGCCTTAGAGGTCATTTGGTCCAACCCCCTTTCTGTTCAAATGGAGAAACCGAGGTTCAGAGGGGTATTGGGCATTCCATGCCTACAGGCCCCGACTCTGAAACTCCTTCAAAGCTAGAGGTGGAGACTTCTGAAGAACTGGTGGCTGCCAGGAAGGAGACGGGGCTTGGGTGGGAGTTGGGCTGGAGCCCCACCGTCCTCAGGGACCCGTGAACAGGGCCTGGCAGCTGCAACCTTGGAGGTGGCTTGGCCAGGAACCCCCTTCCCTGGCCCCACGTGAGTGGGCGGCTCAGCCCATGGGCGCCTCAGCCCATGCGTTCTTGGGGGATCAATCCTCCCCTCGGCATGCCCACCAAGTGGCTGTCCACCCTCTTCCTGGCTACTTCCAGGGATGGACACTCCCTCCTGGGGAAGCCACTGCTCTCTGCAGGGAGCATCTCCTCTGAGGGGACTGGGACCCCGCGAGGTGTCTTCACGCTCACTCTGGTTGTCCCCAGCGCTCATCTGCTGGCGCAGGCCACCTCCTCCTCCCCAGGGTGAACTGGCCCAGTACCTTCTGTGGCTCCCCAGGACCCCGCCTGCCTGCTCTCCCAGAACCACCCCAGTTTGCCCATAACCCCCAAAGAATCGAGCCTGGGCTGCATGTACTGGGTCCCTCCTGTCACACACCTTTTTCATTATTTCTTCTCTCGTCAGCGATAGGACTTCATGGCAGGACCCAGGTCTAGGGTTCTCGGTGCAGAGACTCTGCGGGGCTCCCTTTCTCCTTTGCGCCTGCAGTGCTTTCCTTCCTGTGGCGCTGAGGATGCAGGGCACTGGTGGCGGCACAGCCGTCACTGCCCTGTCTCCCTGTTCCTGGTTCTTTGTGTTTCAGAAAGCGTGGCTGGAAAATAAGGCAAGAGCCAGTGCTCCTTAAACTATCTCATTGCTCGTGACTCGCCTGGGGTCTCGGTAAAATGCAGATTTGGGCCGGGCAGGTCTGGGGCCTCACCTGAGCGCCTGCATTTCTAACAAGCTCCCGGGAGATGCGATGCTGCTGGTCTGTGGACCCCACCTGGAGTAGCAAAGGTGCTGATGAAACACAGAGCCCAGAGAAGGAGCCTCAAGGCCAGACGTGGGGACTCTTCGTCTTTCAGCCTGAAATCGTGGGCACTGGGCAGGTTGGAGAGCAAAGGGGCGTGCGTGGCAGGTGTTACTCTTGTCCATAGAGAGTTCTTTGCCTCAGCCTTCTTTTGGGTTATTGAATACAGCTCCGGAACTGTCATAGAAACACGTTTGGGCTACTGTGGGTACGCCCCTTCCTGCTTTACAGTTGTTCAGCCTCTACAGTGACTTCTGGGAAGAGGGGGTGTGTAAGGCACCAGCTGACCCTTTCTCTCAGCAGCGGGCTCAGGACAAGGGAGGTGGCCTTGACCTGAACCCTCATGTCCATCTGGCTCCTACGGACCCCAACTTCTCAGCCCCCCTGGGCTTTACTGCCTCGCGTGAGCCAGTGCCCCCTCTTTGCCTCAAGGTGACCCCTCCTCACGCTTCGGGATTTAGGGGTCTGGTCTGTGTCCCCCCATATGCAATTCCCAATGAAGGGGGTTTCCACCCAGCTCTTCTTCAGGCCCAAGCCTCCAGCATTTCTGTCTGCCCAGGCGGCCCCAAAGCTGAGCACTGATGTGTGATTCATAGAACATCTCCCTCTGCTGCCGCGTAGGTCCTCTTCCCCAGGCCCCGGGAGGCCATCGGGGTGGAGAGGGTTTTTATGAGGTTTTTTTTATTACACACACGAGGCCCCCGAGCTCAGAGGAACTCAGTGACTTGCCCAGAGTCCCTGGCCACCAAGTGTCACAGCCTGGGCCCTTGATTACTGTTCAGATTCTCTGACTCCAGCGAGGACTCGGGCCACTGTCAGCCCCGCCCACAGTGTGTGTGTGTGCACACGCGTGCGTGTGTGCTTGTGTATCTAGTCACGTATGTGGATGGGCCTGAGTGGGCCTGGATGTGGCCATGCGTGTGAGTCCCGTGTGTGTGCATGCGTGTGCATGTCTGTACACAGCACATGTGTGACATTGTCCCTCCCCTGCTGTTCAGAAAGGGCACTGGTGGTGCTGGGGGACTGGGATGACCATGGGAAACCACGAACTGCAATATTTACTTTTCATTTTGACATCCGTGGCAAGTGCAACTCCCTTGGAACCAGGCCCCCGGCGGTTCTGGTAAGTTGGGCCAGGGCATCCGTAGAACGAAAGGAAGATGCACAGAGAGGAAGGGCAGGATCTGTGACTGGGGCTCACCCTCACGGCCTGAGCCTCCCGGGTGGTGTGTGACAGCCCAGGGAGCAAGGGCTCTGTGCCTCCGATCCTTGGAAGTGTTCTAGAATCCGTAGAGATTTGTCATTTCACAGAGAAGCAAATGCAACCTTCGTGCCCCCCCACCCCGCCCCTGAAAGGAGTCTTTTGTGAGGTGGCTGCTGGTCCCCCACTGTTCTGTAGAGTCTGATGGATCCGGGATCACCACATGGTCCTCAGCACTGCACCGTGACACTCCCTGTGCGACGCTGTACCAGGTGCTTTACGTAAACTAGATCCCACTACAGCCCAAGGAAGTGGGTCCTATTATTATCTCTCTTTTGCTCATGAGGAAACTGGGGCTCAGAGAAGTTAAGCAACCTGCCGGGAGTCACACAGCTAAATAGAGGTGAGGCCAATCTTTAGACTCAGGTGCTAACCACTGGGCTCCACTGCCCCCTGATACTTCTGAGTGCTGCGCACGAAATCAGGCGACTTTGGGCAAGTGACAAGACTGTCAAACAGGGGTCCCCACGAGGAGTGAATGACAGAACGTGAGGGAAGCATGCCTGGTACATCATAGGTGCTCAGGAGATGCCCTGCCCTCCTCTGCCTGTTCCCTCTGGACGCACCCATGGAGGGGGTGGTGGAGTGAGCTGTTAGCAGAATGGGCTCTTGTCCGCCTGAGCCTGCCCCAGATGGACACCAGACCTGCAGGTGGAGGCTGCAGAGTGGGATGTTGGGCGAAGGGTTCAGGAGACTTGTCCCTGCTCCCCAGACATCTAAAGTGCTGTCATGGGTGGGGAAGGAGGACCAGCAAGCACGCCTGGGACCAAGGGACAGAGAGGGAGAGATGACCCCCTGGCAGGTTCCCAGAGAGGCAGTGGACTTCTTGTTGGTGGGGGGACATTGAGGCGAAGAGTCACGTGGCACACTGGGGTGGGCTTGATCGCGTTTAAGTCACCTTCTGACTCTACTTAATCGCAAGGACCCCACAAGATCCAGTTGGCACTGGGGCCACTCCACCAGCCCTGCTCCACCGTCCCGCCTCCCCCCGCCCGCCTCCAGCCGAGAGAAACCAGAGAATGTCAGAGGTGGAAGTCACCTTTTGATATCTAGGTCAAACACCTTCTCTCATAGATGGGGAAACCGAGGCCTAGCCGCCCAGAGCCGACCAGACGTCTGCCCAGGATAACACAGCGTTGTCACAGGCTAGACCTTCGGTCTTCTGATCGCCTGCTGGAGTGCTCTGCCCTCCCCAACTTGTTCCACTTCTGAGGACCCTAAGACGGGAGAAGCCAGACCCGGGGCTGTCCTCCCACCCCGCAAGCCGCAGCCCTTGATCTCTCCCACTCTGTCTTCCCCCCTCCCCTCCACCAGGCTTGAGAAAGCCTTGATTTTATAAAGGGAAAGGATACAGTAAAGCCAACCCGTTCAGAGCCTTGAGGACAAATATTTGCGAGTCACCAATTACCTGATCCTCAAAGACATGCCTTCGACTTGCTTCCTGCTCGTCTCGGTTATGCGGCCCGGCGGCCTCCCGGGATCCCGGCCGTGACAGCCATATTGCACACACATGTTCTCTAATAAGCTGATGCCGAAAACCGCATTAAAATGAGCCGAGGAGAGGGAGTCACTTTGTAACATGCTTTATTTTATTTTATTTTTGACTTGGAAAGAAGCATGTCTTGGCTGCTAATCAAAGAGCTGGTGGGGGCCTCTTAGCAGAAACCAAACCCACCCCAGGCCAGACCTGCCCGCCCAGCCCCCATGGACAGCGACGGCGGCTCCGGCTCAAGGGAGCCGGGAAGGGGATCCCAGACCTTGGGTGGGCCACGCGGCTGGTCCAGACGTTGGAGGTGGGCCCTCGGTGCCAGCCTGCGTCTGCCGCATCCAGGCTGTGGGACGCTGGATCTCTTTGTTCTTTTTGGTTCAGCTGCAGTGTTCTGGGGTGTCAGGGCTCCGTTTGTTCCCAGCAACACGGACTCCTTCGTATGAGTAAGGGGGCTCTGCAGCCCCCATGGAGAGAGTATGTTTAAGGATCTTCTTGGCACGGGAGGGGGACAGTGACTCAGTGACAGTGGAAGTATATCCTGGCTTCACCTTGGCTTGCTCTGAGACCGCAGAAAGATCCCACTCCCTCCCAGGTTTCCCACGATAGCTCTGCAGGATGTTAGGATCAGATGGGATTCCCAGCCAGAGTGCTAGCCTCTCGAATTGATGGGTCACACGCTGAGATTCATTCCTCTACGTCCAACCACCCTCTGATGTCCTTCTTAGATTCCAGAGGTCCCCTCACCCCCTACACGCCCAAAAGCCAACTCATCATCACTCCCTAGAACCACTTCGGGTTCTCCTCGCTTAGGGATGAGTGTTACTCTAGCGGCTGTTGAGTCCAGAAACCTCAAAGCCCCACCGCTTTCCTTTCCTTTGCAACCCCAGTTCCAGGGATCCCTAAGTCCTGTGGGTTCACAGCCTTTGAACCCATCCTCTCTTCTCTGGCCCCTGGTTAGACCCCACCCACCTATCACCTGGACCGCCCCAGCAGCCTCCAGTCCAAGATGCAAATTAAACATTCCCTTTCCCTCTTTGAGACCCTTATGGATATAAGCCAAACAGCATCACCACTAGTGCATAGTGTCTTTGTGCAGAATGGGAAAAGGTGCTTCTTCCTCAAGGCACTTGACTGCCATCTGCTGGAAAATGGTTGTAATAAATATACGGATCTCTGATGGCCAGGCAGTGATGGCGCCCCCTAGGGCTGTGCATGCGCAGTGGCCCAAATCCAGACATCTCCTGAGGGCCCTCATATCTCCAGCCCCTTTCACCCGCTCACATCTTACCCTCCAAGGATATTGAGCTGTCTCTGCTCCAAACGCATGATGGTTAAGGATGATTTGGGGGACAGAATCCCAGCTCTACCACATGCCGGCTGTCAAGTTCCTTACCTTCTGGGTGCAATGAGTTTCCTCATCTGTAGAATAGGGATGAGAATAAGACCCTCCTCACTGGGTTTTTGTGAGGATTAAATGAATTAATATTTGTAAAATGTTTAAAATAGGGTTTAGTGGGGAATTCGCTGGTGGTCCAGTGGTTAGGGCTCTGTGCTTCCACTGCAGGGGGGATCCCGCATGCTGCGTGGTGCAGCCCCCCAAAATAATAAATAAAATAAAATAAAATAAAATAAAATAAAATAAAATAGGGCTTGGTGCATTGAAATGCTATCTTAGTATCTTTTATTATATTATTATTATCATCATCATCATCTCACATCTCGGTCCTTTGCATATATTCCTTCTGCTGAGAACGGCCTCTCTCCCACACCACTCTGCCCTTCTCTGGTCAGCTACTCATACTTCAGGACTTAGAAAGCCTTTCCTGACCAAGGCCAGGCAGGTCCCCTCCCTTCCTCCTCCAGGCTCCCCCAGCCCCTGGGTGACCCTCAGGCATAGCCCTTGTTCCTTAGATGTCCCTGGGCTGTGAGCTCCTTGCCAGCAGGAAAGAGGTTTTATTAGGGTGTGAATGTTCAGGCCCCAGCCCAATGCTGGCCTCAGAATAGGAACTTCCCAAAGCTTGTCTTGAAAATCACCTCAACTCATTTCGAGCATTTTGCTGTTTCATACTGGTTTTTTTTTTTTTTTTTTTTAACATCTTTATTGGGGTATAATTGCTTTACAATGGTGTGTTAGTTTCTGCTTTATAACAAAGTGAATCAGTCATACATAAACATATGTTCCCATATGTCTTCCCTGTTGCGTCTCCCTCCCTCCCACCCTCCCTATCCCACCCCTCTCATACTGGTTTTAAGTGAAGTAGCCATCACGCAGGATCTCAGTTCAAAATGCTAAAATAAATATTCCTTCGTCAATATTGTTTACGGAGCAACTAAGCCCTTTTACAAAAGGAAGCTGAAGGGGAAAATGAATAATAACAATGCACATTAATTGCCCACTATGGTGAGCACCTCCTGTGTCCTTCCTCATGAATTTTTACAAGAACAAAACCAACCCTACCCATAGTCCTGTGGCAGGAAAGAAAAGCGGGGCCAGAGAGGACGGTCATGTCCCAGGTCTCAGGCGAGTCCCTGGGACGGCCGCCGAGTGTGGGTTCTTGGCTTCGCACAGGAAAGAATGCAGGAGCGAGCCATAATAAAGAGAAAGGAGGTTTATTCTGGGAGATACACACTCCACAGACAGAGTGTGGGCCATCTCAGAGGGCAAGAGAGGCACCAAGGTACGAGGTGGTCAGTTTTTATAGGGGTGGGTAATTTCATAGGCTAATGAGTGGTAGGAGTATTCCAGCTATTTTGGGGGAAGGGGTGGGGATTTCCAGGAGTTGGGCCACTTCCCACTTTTTGACCTTTGTGGTCGGCCTTGGAACTGTCATGGCGCCTGCAGGTGTGTATTTACCTTGCTGATGTGTTACAACAAGCATATAATGAGGCTCAGGTTCTAGTGGAAGTCAACTTGTCCGCCATCTTGGACCTTGTAGGTGTTAATCAGTTTATGCTGTGTCCTTGGGCTATGTCATTCTTTCAAAGGTTGTGCGCTGCCCCCTTCCCATCTCAGTCCCATTTTACAGACGAGAACACTGAGGCCCTGGAGATGAAGTAACGTGCTCAATACCTGTCGACTAGTAAGGGGTGGATCCAGGATTGGAGCCTAGGTCTGACTGATTGCAGGGCTGGAGGGAGAGGTGGAGAAGCCTGATGGTCTGCAGGCTGCTGACTTCTGCCCTGAGGTGGGGGGGGGGGCAGGGCCTGGAGCCCCAGGGACTGAGAAAGGGACATGCTAAGGAGGTGCAGAGGGAAGGGCGGTACCCAGGACTTTGCCCTATGAGTCTGTCTTGGCATCATGACCACTCTGTGGGAGCCATGTGATTGTATGCTGGGAGACAGGAAGTGAAATTGACATCGGGCATCACAGCAGCCTGGGGATCAGAAGCCTGGGCTCACATCCCAGCTCTGTCACCCGCTGTGGCCCTGGAGAGTCGCTCACCAGACTGAGCCACAGCTTCATCTTGCAAACATCGCAGCTGCCTGGGGCTTGCGTGCAGGCAGCTGATAAGAAAGGCTGTGTAAATCGGTCCCGAAGAGAAGCAGTGCCTGGCGGCCAGGAATTCTCTAGTGAGGTTCGCAATTATCTGAAAGGAGATGGGAGTCTGGGCCTGAGGGATTTACGTCAGCAGCGCTTTTTCAGATCAGCATCCTTTCCCGCTGGGGCGTGACTTTGCCCGTCATTCTTGGGCTGGGGCGTGACTTTGCCCGTCATTCTTGGGGTGGGGCCCGTACACCAGAGCAGAGCCTAAGAGGTCGGGCTGGTTGTGTCCTTTAGCGGCTTAGCTCCGGGGACTCGGCTCAACCACCGTGGGGCGGTTGGAGACAACTTACTGGATCAGGCGCCTGAGACGGGATGGGGGTCTTGTCCAGCCTAGGGAAGCATATTCTATAGTTTCTACTAGATTTTCAGGTTTATTTATTTTAAAAATAATTTATTGAGGTAAATTTCGCATAACGTAAATCTAACCATTTTAAATGAACAGTTCGGTGGCATTTGCACGTTCACTATACTGTATAACTACCATCTCTCTCTGGTTCCAAAATGTTTCCATAACCCCGAAGTAAAACCCCTTAACCAATTACTTCCCACCTCACACTGCCCCCACCCCCGCCGCCCCACACCTGCCCCTGTCAACCACCGATCTACATTCTGTCTCTGTGGATGTATCTATTCTGACATTTCATATAAATAGAATCACACAATACGTGACCTTTCGTATCTGGCTTCTTTCGCTTCTCATAATGTTTTGGAGGTTCCTCTACATTGTAAGCATGTACCAGTACTTCCCTCCTTTTCATGGCTGAATAGTATTCCACAATTTGTTTATCCATGCATCTATTGATGGGCATTTGGGCTATTTCCACCTTTTGGAAATAGTGCTGTTATGAACAGTTAGCCTCTATGTACGCGTGGTTGTCTGAGGACCTGTTTTCAGTTCTTGGCATGTACCTAAGGTCTAAGGGTAGAATTGCTAACGTTACCGAGTCCAAGCTCGCTCTGCTCGCCGGACGACAGGCCAGTGAGTCGGAAACACGGTGCTGAGGCAAGGAATACGACTTTATTCAGAAAGCCGGTAGACTGAGAAGATGGCAGACTAGTGCCTCTGAAAAACCATCTTAACTGGGTCTGGGTGCCAGTTTCTTTTATAGATCAGAGAGGGAGAGGCGGTGAGGAAGTAATAAGTAAAAGGGCCATCAGTCTTGCAAAACATGTCCTGGAATGACCAGCCTCCCTGAGGGGATGTGTTAGTTTCTTTTTTCTTGCAGCCATTCACAGGTGGACAGGGTTCCTTGAGGCAGGCCATTAGATATGATTATAATAACAAAAGCAACGAAAAGCAAAGGTTAAAGTCAAAGAAACAGATCCAAAGTGGAGTTGATTTAGCTCTCGCCTGTGACAATTCCCCACTGTCAATGTCCATTCCACAGTCTTGTGGGAAAAGGGGTGACAACGTTCTAACAGCTCCGTCAGATGGATCTTTCTGGGAGTGTCCACCATCGGTGTCAGTGTTCCAACCGTTGAGATTTGTCTTTCGTTCCGCTTTGGAAGTGTCTACTTTATACCTGTAGACTTAAAAATATTCACAACCTAAAAGTTGAGAGTCATCAGGAATTTTGAGGACTTCAAGCCCAGGAGGCCACATCTCAACTTAAGGGATTTAATGTTTTCCTATGTATGGAAAGAGGCAAGAGTTTGGGCTTACTGAAATCATTTCTTTGATATGCACCTCAGCTATCTGGGGCCTGTATCCTGTATTTTCATATCCTGAGTTTCCTCAGGGCTCGCCACAGGGAGTGGCTGCAGTCTGATGGCTGCTACGCGCGGAAGGTATTCTCCTTCCTGAGTTTCCTCAGGGTTCACCGGCTCACATTGGAGGGCTGCAATCGCCAATGACTGATCCTCTCCTCTTGGTCAGGAATTTGACCAATATTTGGGAGACATTTCACGATCAAATTTTGCCCCACGGTGCTGGAAGTCTCATCCCAGGTCAGACGAAAATTCTTGATGTGCCACTCCAGGTGCTAATTTTCGGATTAGGCCCTATTGATGATTAAAGATTCTCTGGATCCCCTAATTATGATCCAGGAGACATTTTCCCTCGTTGCTTCTTCCCATACCTAGAATCACATTATTACAATTATTTTATGCTATAAAGTGATATATTACCTTAAGATGTTTAGCCATACAAGTTTTGTTCGAGGCCCGGTTACACACTGGGTACTGCAAGAGACAACAATCTTATAAAATAGACAGGATATAAGTAATGCAGCTAGTAACATTGACAAAGACATAGTGCAGCAGGGAGACAAAGCACAAACAATTTGGAAACAAAGAACAAATCAAAACAATGATTAGCATAATATCAAGTCCACAGGAGAGCCAGCTGGAGACAAATTCTGGCAGGATCAGGTAGAGAGAAAAAGATAAACATTTTGTCTTTGTTTACATACTTTACCAACTTGTGTAGGTCATAGCATAAGAGAAAAGGTTTTTCCGCAAAACAAAGATTAAAGCCAGTATATTTCCCAAAGTCATAAAGTTATAAATCATATTTACCAATTCATTCAGTCCCATGTAATTAATTCCCATTGATCGGGATAAAATAATCGGGTTTCCCATTAGTTCTGTCAGTTGTTACCCAGCCCACTGATATTATCTAAAAGCTATCAGAAACTTACGTTTGTTAAAAAGTTCCTTTTTAATCGGTCTTTCTTGAAAATCTTCATGTTGTAAAAGTATCAGGACAAAACTTAAAATAGCATGGTTAAAGATTTGAGTACAACGCAATTAGCAGGAAACTTGGATATAACATTTTAGAATAACTAGTATTATGATTGATAACATATCAGGACATATCAGATGTTAGGGATTCCATGTGAATTTTGGAATATCTATATAAATGACATTTATCCATACACTGTAACCTAAGGTTCATCTCCAATCACTTGACAATGTTTTTGAAGTAATTTAACATACCAAATAAACTTAGTTTGACATTTTTCTCTGAGATGTCTCAGAGATGTTCTTTCGAAGTATCCCAGAGTCAGCTGGAGGCTAAAAAGCTTTTAGTCAGATTTTGATATTTGGGAAGTTTGTTAAAAATATCAAAAAGGTTTTAAAACACAGCAGGATAGAATTAGGGGTGGGGGTGGGGCAAAAAAAAAAGAAAAAAGAAACACAACAGGGTCGTAGGTCACTGTGAAACAGTATTTATTCATTTAACCAAAGTCACAAAACGATTAAAAGAATACAAATACAGATCATCTGTTATCAAAAGGAGCACGTCTTGGGCTTCCCTGGTGGCGCAGTGGTTGAGAGTCCGCCTGCCGATGCAGGGGACACGGGTTCGTGCCCTGGTCCAGAAAGATGCCGCGGAGCGGCTGGACCCGTGAGCCATGGCCGCTGAGCCTACGCGTCCGGAGCCACAACAAGTGAGAGGCCCGCGTATCGCAAAAAAAAAAAAAAAGAAAAGGAGCACGTCTAACAGAGATCAAATTCCAGTCTTGTATTAGCTTACTTAGCAAAATCCATTTACTTAGTTAACTTCAATGTAAATTTAGTTAATCCTGACCATGTATAAAGCCTTCTCAGTAAAATGTAATTCCATTACTACCTTCTTAACTGAAAACACACATTCTACCATACTGAAATGTCTTATTTTCAGTAGCTTTAATTATATATTTAAATTAGAATCCCCGATTCTTAAAAACCTTAATTTCCAGTGACAACCAAGAGGCAAGTAATAGTTACCAAAATCTGGAGAAACTATTTTTGATGATTTTTAGAACATAATTATTCTTTTTTTTTACATTTTATGTATTTTATTTATTTATTTTTTGACTGTGTTGGGTCTTTGTTGCTGTGCACGGGCTTTCCCTAATTGCGGCGAGCGGGGGCCACTCTTCGTTGTGGTGCGAGGGCTTCTCATTGTTGTGGCTTCTCTTGTTGCAGAGCAGGGGCTCTAGACACACGGGCTTCAGTAGTTGTGGCACATGGGCTTCAGTAGTTGTGACTCGCGGGCTCTAGGTGTGCGGGCTCAGTAGTTGTGGCGCATGGGCTTTGTTGCTCCGTGGCATGTGGGATCTTCCTGGACCAGGGCTCGAACCTGTGTCCCCTGCATTGGCAGGTAGATTCTTAACCACGGCACCACCAGGAAAGCCCCATAATTATTCTTATAGTTTACCTAAAAGCTCTTATCTCATTTATATTTAAAGTTTCATCATATCAAGTTATTTTTCTTGCTGACAAATTTGCAACAGATATAACAAGGTTTATTTAACTTTTATTAAACCTAGGTGCAGTGAAAGTACTATACTTAATGTTGATGGCTCTAAAGACATGTCTATATTAATTAGATCAACAAACTTAAACATTAATACCAGGTATTAATTTAATACTATATATTTCCCAGTTCACGTGAACCTGAAACTCATTTAGCTTAATTTCTCTCTTTTTAAAAATATTTATTTATTTATTTATTTTTGGCTGCGTTGGGTCTTCTTTGCTGCAAGCGGGCTTTTTCTCTAGTTGCAGTGAGCAGGGGCTACTCTTCATTGCAGTGCGCGAGCTTCTCATTGCAGTGGCTTCTCTTGTTGCAGAGCACGGGCTCTAGGCACGTGGGCTTCAGTAGTTGTAGCATGCGAGCTCAGTAGTTGTGGCTTGCAGGCTCTAGAGCGCAGGCTAAGTAGTTGTGGCTCACGGGCTTAGTTGCTCCGCAGCATGTGGGATCTTCCCGGACCAGGGCTTGAACCCGTGTCCCCTGTATTGGCAGGTGGATTCTTAACCACTGAGCCACCAGGGAAGCCCTAATTTCTCTTGTATGTAGAATTGTTTGGTTTGTAAGCGCTTACTTTTCTTTAAGCCAATTGAATAGAGCTCATTTACAGATTGACCTCAGCAATGTTATCCAAAGACACAAACACATACAAATACACAAACAGAGAAACATCACAGTTCTCATTTCAAAATGTCAGCCCTGAGTCAGGTACAGGAATGTAAAACCCATCAGTTTACAAAAGAGGTTGGATTGAAGTTAGTTTTCTGGCAGATGGAACAAATCAAGCTCACTTGTCTAGATGACTAAACTCTTTCTACTAATATTTATGGAAAGGAAAACAAGTCAAGTTCTAAATTACTGTACCCGCCTTTTCAAGATTTGCATTTTAAAAAGATGGCAGAGATAAGGGTTTTTGAGAAGATCAGATAGGACATTTGTATCTCAAAGATACAGTCAAGTTTCTCCTAGGATGACTTTGCTTCCCCTTTGTTTAGTATCTACAAGCCTCTTAAGATCACCCGTATTTATTAGAAAATCAATCAACTTGTTCCCCACTGTCAATGTTACCCAGGCCCCTGTGGGGAAATCAGAATCGGACGCCTCAAGTGCAAGGGAGTCCCCCGGCCTCTTACCAGATATTGGGGCAAGGGAAATTGCCCTGCTGCAGAAGTGGCTCCCGGTCCAAATTGGGTGCCCTGTCGGGTCTTAGATGGTGGTACTAAACCAGGTCCCTGGGCCCTGGAGATTATCATAGAAACTTCTATTTGATCCCCTTGGGTAGGGGAAATAGGAGGCAGTGAATATGTTGGCGGCACGGGAGGGAGGCAGTTGGAACAACTGCCGGTGCAGCCCGCCCAGCCCCTGGGGGAGCTGGATAGGCTGGAAGGGGGGTTAAGTTTTGAAACATGTCCCCACTCTCATTTTTTTCTATTCCCTTGTAGAACAGGTTTCCCCTTGGGTTTCCTTTCAGACCGCTGCGCCATAAAGCGGCAGCCCTCTGACTCCTTTTCCTCCTGATGCAATAGCATAAATGCTCCTACATATGGAATCTCATCTCTTTTCCCTGCTTTTTTTTTTTTAAAGTAAATTTATTTATTTACTTACTTATTTATTTTTGGCTGTGTTGGGTCTTTGTTGCGGTGTGCAGGCTTCTCGTTGCGGTGGCTTCCTCTTGTCTCGGAGCACCGGCTCTAGGCGCATGGACTTCATTAGTTGTGGCTTGCGGGCTCTAGAGCGCAGGCTCAGTAGTTGTGGCGCACGGGCCTAGTTTCTCTGCCGCATGTGGGATCTTCCCGGACCAGGGTTTGAACCCATGTCCCCTGCATTGGCAGGCGGATTCTTAACCACTGCACCACCAGAGAAGTCCTTCCCTGCTCTTTTGCAGAACATTTCTAACTGTGAGATTGTGTAATAATTAAGTGAGCCATTCAGGGGCCATCGTTCTTCTGATCCTAACGTATATTGGGTCCACACCCTATTACAATAGTACATCACGTCTTTCTTAGTCATTGCCTCACGGCTATGTTTTGCCCATTTATCTAATATATTCCCCAAAGGGCTCCCCTTCAGGATAGATATTTTCCACTTTTAAAAGTTTAATACGGGCTTCCCTGGTGGCGCAGTGGCTGAGTCCGCCTGCCGATGCAGGGGACGCGGGTTCGTGCCCCGGTCCGGGAAGACCCCACATGCTGCGGAGCGGCTGGGCCCATGAGCCATGGCCGCTGAGCCTGCGCGTCCGGAGCCTGTGCTCCGCAACGGGAGAGGCCACGGCAGTGAGAGGCCCGCGTACCACAAAAAAAAGACGCAGACAAATTCCAACACAAAAGGCACAAATTCTAGCACTGATGCGCGCAAAACCAAGACAAGACCAAGGAACCCGTTCCCAGATCGGGTAGACTTACCCTACAAAACCAACGAACTAGTTCCCAGTGAACTGGTTCCCAGAATCAGGTAGAGTCCAACAACAATTCCCCCCTCCAGCAGGTACCCCGACCTGATCGGCTTTCCCGTAAAGGAAAAGCCCAGACTGAAGGGGGAATATGTTCCCAGCGTGCAGGCCAGAGCGACCTACCCCCCAGAATCGAATCGAGTCCGTCGCCTTGTAGCCCCAGATGGAACCAAAGTTCCCCAAATGGAAGTTTCTCGGTTCCTTGCCTCAACTGCCAAGTGCTGGGGTACCTGGTGCCACTTCAAGGGAACTTTGAAGGGAAGATCCTCAGGGCAAATGGTCCCGGCAGCTGCTAGGGCCTTGCCCCAACATTCCCCGAGCGGGACCAGCTAGGCAGCAAGGCGTCTGGCTGGCCAAGCCAAGTTCGTTACCGAGTCTAAGCTCGCTCTGCTCGCCGGACGACAGGCCGATGAATCGGAGACGAGGTGCTAAGGCAAGGAATACGACTTTATTCGGAAATCTGGCAGACCGAGAAGATGGCAGACTAGCGTCTCTGAAAAACCAACTTATCTGGGTCTGGGTGCCAGTTTCCTTTATAGAGTCAGAGAGGGAGAGGCGGTGAGGACGTAAAGTAAAAGGGCCATCAGTCTTGCAAAACATCTCCTGGAATGACCAGCCTCCCTGAGGGGATGTGTTAGTTTCTTTTTTCTTGCAGCCATTCACAGGTGGCCAGGGTTCCTTGAGGCGGGCCATTATGTATGATTACAATAACAAAAGCAACAAAAAGCAAAAGTTAAAGTCAAAGAAATAGATGGAACATGGAGTCTGATTTAGCTCTTCCCTGTTACACGAAGTCATATGGTAGTTCTTTGTTTATAGCAACTGGACCATTTTTCATTCCCAGCAGCAATGTACATGGGTTCCAAATTTCTCCACATCCTCGTACACACTTGCTATTTTCTGTTTGTTTTGTTTTTCCTTTTTTTTTTTTTGCCACACCGTGAGGCTTGTGGGATCTTAGTTCCCCGACCAGAGACCGAAGCCATGCCCTCGGCAATGAAAACGGAGCGTCTTAACCACTGGACCATTGGGGAATTCCTCCAAATATTTTTTATTATTAACTATCGTAGAGGGTGTGAAGGACATTTGTATCTCAAAGATACAGTCAAGTTTCTCCTAGGATGACTTTGTTTCCCCTTTGTTTAGTATCTACAAGCCTCTTAAGATCACCCGTATTTATTAGAAAATCAATCAACTTGTTCCCCACTGTCAATGTTACCCAGGCCCCTGTGGGGAAATCAGAATCGGACGCTCATTGTGGTTTTGATTTGTATTTTCCTAATAACTAATGATGTTGAGCATCTTTTTGTGTGCTTGTTGCCCGTTTGTATATCTTCTTAGGAGAACTATCTATTCAGGTCCTTTTCTCTTTTTTAAACTGGGTTGTTTGTCTTTTTGTTGTTGAGTTGCAAGATATTTTGGACACCAGACCCTTTTCAGATACAGGATTTGCAAATATTTTTCCCATTCTGTAGGTGGTCTTTTCACTTTCTTGATAATGTCCTTTGATGCACAAACATTTTTAATTTTTTTTTTAAATTTTATTTATTTATTTATTTATGGCTGTGTTGGGTCTTCGTTTCTGTGCGAGGGCTTTCTCTAGTTGCGGCAAGCGGGGGCCACTCTTCATCGCGGTGCGCGGGCCTCTGACTATCGCGGCCTCTCTTGTTGCAGAGCACAGGCTCCAGACGCGCAGGCTCAGTAATCGTGGCTCACGGACCTAGTTGCTCCGCGGCATGTGGGATCTTCCCAGAGCAGGGCTCGAACCCGTGTCCCCTGCATTGGCAGGTAGATTCTCAACCACTGCGCCACCAGGGAAGCCCAAACATTTTTAATTTTGATGAAGCCCAGTTGATCTATTTTCTCGTTTGTTGCTTGTGCTTTTGGTGTCATATCTAAGAATTTATTGCCAAATCCAAGGTCATGAAGGCTTACCCTGTGTTTTCTTCTAAGAGTTTTACGGTTTCAGCTTTACATTTAGGTCGTTGATCCACTTCAAGTTGATTTTTGTATATAGTGTGAGGCGGGGGTCTAACTTCATTCTTTGCACGTGGATATCCAGTGTTCCCAGCACCATTTGTGGAAGAGACTCTTCTTTCCCCGTTGAATGATCTCGGAACCCTTGATGAAAATCAGTTGGCCGAGACTTACGGCTCTGTCTTTTTCAAAGGCCTGGGTTCTTTCCCTGGCTCTGCCACTTCCCATCGTGTGCTGTGGGGAGGGCCTTGGGCTCTCTGAGCCTCCGTTTCCTTGTTTATGAAATGAATCCTTGGGCTTGCTCAGCACTGAGGCTGCGTGGCTCCCTCAAGGGCTCCATGCTCCGAGCTGTAATTGCCGTGGGCAGGCCAGTTCTGAGCTGGCTCTGCCAGTGTGGAGGGGTATCGCCCTTTCCTGGCTCCCACTTACGGCTGATCCCTCTCTGGCTTCTTCAGAGAAAACATTTCTCTTTCCCGTTGGTGGAGCTACTGAAAATCTTCCGGGTCTGCAGTCTTCCATAGCCCTTGTGTTGGAGTCACACTTTCAATCTGCTGTTTGGGGGTGTGGGTGGAGGATGTTAGTTTTCCCATCCGCCTCCCTGTTTATTTATTCTGCAACTCTGAAAGCATTTGCCCAGTGAGTTGGAAATGAAATCCCCAGACCAGACCCAAGTCTCTGCTGCGCTGCCAGGATTACAGCTCTGTTGGGGGGATGCTCTCAGAATACTGCAGTGCTGAAGATGCCAGAAAATTCCTAACAGTTGCCCACCTGGCTTCTCCCTACCTTTCAACAGTCCTCGATGGTGAATTGTCCTGTTCTTTTCATTTAAAAAAAAAATGTATTTATTTATTTATTTTTGGCTGCGTTGGGTCTTCGTTGCTGCATGCAGGCGTTCACCAGTTGCGGCGAGCGGGGGCTACTCTTCGTGGTGGTGCGCAGGCTTCTCATTGCGGTGGCTTCTCTTGTTGCGGAGTACGGGCTGTAGGCTCAGGCTTCATTAGTTGTGGCACACAGGCTCAGTAGTTGTGGCTCACGGGCTCTAGAGAGCAGGCTCAGCAGTTGTGGCACACGGGCTTAGTGGCTCCACGGCATGTGGGATCCTCCCGGACCAGGGCTCAAACCCATGTCCCCTGCATTGGCAGGCAGATTCCTAACCACTGTGCCACCAGGGAAGTCCCTGTTCTTTTCATTTTGAGGAAGAAAACTCACATCTGTGTACAGCTCCTGCCTACTCTGGGCCTAGCTCAGCGTGGGGTGGGGATTCGTGCCAGCTGGCGCGCCTGTAATTCTCACCATAGCCATGTGAGGGCAGTAGAATGGCCCGCAGGACAGGTAAGGGGGCTGCCTTGCCCAGGTATGCTTTTAGAGGCCTTGGGAGGTCCTGGGAGAGGCTCCTTATGTGCCGATATGGCTTTCTGCTGCAGAGGCGTTGGGGACGTCACCTTTCCACTTACCCTCCTTTTTGGGAGGCCCCTGAAGGAGCTCCTCAGACCTTTGCCAGAAGTGCAAGTTCCGTTTTCTCCAGCAGCTGGTGGTTTCTGTTCTAGGGATGTGATTCTCTGTCCTACCTTTTAGAAAGCCTAGAGCCCCATACTATCGAACTGTTGACAATTGTGGTGGTTTTCCCAGTTCCATTTTTCATCCCCTCACTTAAACCCTGGCTCCATTTTCTGCCCTGATATTTCCTCCGCTCCATCTTTCTACCAGTTTTTGACCGCATGTATGTGTTTCAGCATCTCCAACCAATCTTCCCTCCTTCCTCATCTGTAAGAGGAGGGATTGAACTGGACAATCAAGGCAGTGGTCTTAACATTTAGGAGGGTCATGGATCCCCAACTCTGAGAACTGGACAAAACTTCAGACAGTTTCTTCTAAAACATGCCCAGGACAGATCATCTTGCTTACAGTTTCCAAGGGTTCAGAGACTGAAAACCTTCGAGGGTTCCCTGATCTCTCATTAAGAAGCCTGCATCCAAAGGTCCTTCAGCCTCAGTGGGAAAACAAGGAGAGACACCCCCCAATCTTTGCCAGGTCCCATTTCACATGGGATAAGGGTCACTTTTCAAATTCTCAGGCACTTGGGATTTCCCTGGTGGCTCAGTGGTTAAGAATCCGCCTGCCAAGGCAGAGGACACGGTTTTGAGCCCTGGTCCAGGAAGATCCCACATTCCGTGGAGCAACTAAACCTGTGCGCCACAACTACTGAAGCCCGTGCACCTAGAGCCTGTGCTCTGCAATGAAGAGTGCCCCCACTCGCCACAACTAGAGGAAGCCCGCGCACAGCAACAAAGACTCAACACAGCCAAAGATAAATAAAATAAATAGATTTATAGAAGAACAAACAAAAAAAGCCACAAAAACCCCACAAATTCTCAGGCACTTGCCCACCCACTAGAGTGGCCCAGACCTTTCTCAGCTGATCCTTGGGGGTAAACACACTAAGTTCTGATAGAGCAGCAGGACTTTTGGGACACCCCCACATCCCTCATAACTGGGGAAGAAACCCAAAGGAAACTCTGTCCTTGGGGGGAAGAGCAGTGTATGGAGGAGTTGGGCTCAAGATGGAGCCCAGCCAGCTTCCAGCTGACCCTGGACAGGGCCTGGCATCTCTCGGGTCCACTGGTGAAATGGGGCTAAACCAGGAAACCCCTAGTGGGAGTGTGCTAGCTCAGGGAGCTTGGGTCTCCCTTCATAGTGAATGGATAAAAGATTCCTCTACCTCTTCCCATAAGTGGAGCTCATATCTGTTTTCCCTAGCTGGGACTGAGTCACAAAAATTCTTTTATGATCCATTTCTGGCCCCCACCCCTGTTGTTTTTGGAAATCTGAAGCAGCATCCGAAATTTCCTCGGCCTAATTTTAGTCTCTGGGAACTGCAGCCAGATGATGTCAGACTGAATATTAGATGCCATTGGTCTTCCCAGGCCAGACTCTGTCACCAGCTCCCTGCAGCTGCCCCATCCCACGGGGTCAGGTGTGGGCCTGGGAGGTGTCACGGTCACCGGCCACAGGGGGGCTGAGCAAGTGATGGGAATCTTGCTTGTCTATAGGAAATGCTCTCAGCATTTGGAACCCACCTAAGTGCAGGGCTGGAAGTTTTCCCAAAGCGAAGGGGGCACGTGTTCCCGGAATACCCTACTGTGTGTCCAGAAAAAGTGGGCAAGACCCTCTTCTAAGAAAGTGGACCCCGTCCACCTCCCACACTCAGCCCGGCAGCACCTTCCAACAGCAATTTTTTTTTAATTTATTAATTTATTTATTTTTGGCCACGTTGCGTGGCTTGCTGGACCTTAGTTCCCCGACCAGGGATGGAACCCATGCCCCCCGCAGTGGAAGCGTCCTACCCACTGGACCGCCAGGGAATTCCCCAGGAATTGTTTTTTTAAAAGACTTAATTTTTCTCAGAGCAGCTTTAGGGTCACAGCAAAATTGGGCTGAAGCACAGAGTTCCCCTGTACCCCCTGCCACCACCCATTCACAGCCTCCCCCATCACTGACATCCCCCACTAGACGGGTGGATTTGTCACAATGGATGAACCTACACGGACACACCCTAATCACCAAGGTCCGTCGCTCACGCTCGGGCTCACCCCTGGTGTCGTACATCTTATGCCGGGAGCACCTTCTAACAACCAGATCTGATCTCATCATCCAGGGGCAGATCCGGGTTCACGGGCCCTGAAGCTTATCCGATTTGAGGGGCTTTTAAATAAAACGAATACATAGAAAACTCTTACTTTGGTGAATTTTACAAAAACCTGTGAGCGTGTGAACACATTGCCTAGAGTTTCTCTCTTGAAGGACCCCTTGCAAGTGAAGGTTCCAGAAGCCTAAGCTTCATGGTGAAGCCTCTGCTGCTTCTTATTCCCTCTTTTAAATTGTTCATCTGCTTCTGCCACTCTGAGGATGAATCCCAGGCACCTTAGCAGGCGTGCAGGGCACGGCATGATGAGACCGGGGCCCGTGTTCTAGCGACCCTGACCCGGGGCGTGCTGGGCTCTCTGCGCTCTGGGGCCCCTGCCCGGGCTGGCCTTTCCCCTAACCAGCGTCCCTGCCGTCTTCACTTGCTTGTTCCCGCTCTGGGGGCCTCTGCGGACAAATCATGTCTCCGTGTTCTCAAATGGCCCATCACTACTATGACAGCACACGGGACATCACAGGAGCTGTCTGGGGACCCCATGTCTCCTCCATCAGACTCAAGGTCAAGGAGCATGTTGGACCCACTATGTGTCGTAGCCCCTGACCCGTGGCAGGACACAGTAGAGCATCTGTTGCATAAACGGATGGTGGAAGGTTGAACGCGTGAACGGTGGAGGGAGAAGCGTCCTGGGTTCCATCCTGCCTGGAGCCCTCCACTGGCCTTAACACAGCTGCTGAGCCCTGCTGACTCGAGCATCCTGCACTCTGCCGAGTGTGGCTGGGTGAGGCATTTAGGGGAATAACCCCCTGCCTTTCCGATAGACGTATTCTCCTGAGGGCTCCTCTGTTCCTGGCCTCAGCGTGCGGTCCTTTTCCTCTCCCTAAACCCCAATAGCTTTAGTGACCCAGAGCCCTTGGCCGCCTGCTGGAGGATGGGGCGTGGGACGTGGACTCCCCTGACCAGCCATTCCCTCCTCCGCACCAGCCCCAGCCCCTCCGGGTTCATGGCCTTGGCGATGTGATGCCGGCCTGCCGCCCGGTCTCCTGCACTTCCCAGAATGGAGCAGACTGAGGCTCCCTCACTTCGTGGACCCACAAGGGCTCCAGGTGCTGAGTTTCTGCATCACTTGCAGCTGCCCAGAGCCCCAGCTGGGCTCTGCTGCTGGGCCTCCAAGAACGCACAGAGCTGGAGGCAGCCCTTCAGCCCTTCCTGGCCAGATGTGGAGACGGAAGCCTCTCCCACGGAGAGGCTTCTCGAGACATCTTCTTATCATCAGGTCACGAAGCTGGGAGGTGCTGTCCCCTTGCAGGCTTGCGGGGGTTCTGCGGCCTGCAGATGGCTGGTCCAGCGGTGCTGACTCTCCATCTGAGGATCCCAGCTCCAGCCCCCCTGGCCTGGGGTGGGGTGGGCAGTGTGGATGGAGGAAGGAGCATCGTCCTGGGAGGTAGGCAGGTGGGGTTCAAGCCCTGTCTTCTTTGGGGTGATCTTGTCTAACTCCCATTTCTTCTTTGAGTCTCTGAGTCTATTTCACTTGTTTTAATTTATTTTATTGAAATATAATTGATTTACAATGTTATGTTAATTTCTGTTGTACAGCAAAGTGATTCAGTCATATATATATATATATATATATATGTATATATATATTCACACACATTCTTTTTCATATTCTTTTCCGTTATGGTTTATCACAGGACATTATAGTTCCCTGTGCTATACAGTAGGACCTTGTTGTTTATTCATCCTATATATATAATAGTTGGCATCTGCTGAGTCTATTTCTCTATCTTTATTCAAGGTAAAATTCTTCCTCCTCCTTTTTCAAAAGGTGAAGGATGCTTTGGTGCCTCCTCGTATTTGCACTTGGTCTGGGTTCTGTAGCCTTTGATCAAAACTGTGGTCTCCGTGTCTTGTCCTAGGGTGGGGCTGCAGTCGGCTCATAGACAGTGGTGCTATATATGGGCACAGCCCAACCCTGCCCAAAGCATCAGGGAGCAATGATTTCCTCAAAGTCCCCCGAGACCACCAGCCTCCCAACATGGGGCCCCAGTCCTTCCAGGTCCATTGCTCGGCCGTGACTGAGGCGTCTGTCAGTGGGGTCAAGGAGGGCCCTGTCACAGAGACGCTGTGCAAAGTTCAGGAGCCAGAGAAGGGCAAGATCTGCTCTGGGAACTGCAGGCCATGCGATGTGATGCACAGGGAGGATGTGGGGAAGGTGACAGGTGGGGGATTCTGGCTGGGGGTGTCCAGAGCCACTCTGTGAGGGTGTTGAAGGGCAAGCTGAGGGGTTTGCACTTGACACCACAGGTGATGGGGAGCCCGTTGTCCACAGAATTTGAGACTTTCCTTTAGGGAGCTGGTAACAGCCTGGGGAACCCCGACGGGGCTGAGGACAACTGCAGGATGGAGAACTTGCAGAGGCCTGAGCCCTTCTGGAGCTGGCGTGTGGGCCGCAGGCTCTGGTTCAGCTATGCTCTCGACTGGGCTTTCTTGGGTAGATTCCTACCCTCTCTGGGCCATTGTCCCCATCTAGATAAGATGGAGTTTAGCCTCAATGTTCCTTGAGGGACCAACTATGGTTACAGCCATCATGGACTCCTGGGAATGCAGACCAGCCCCACTTGTTGGGAAAGAGGTTCTACGGTCGGTGAGAGATCCTACTGCTTTGGACCAATAGGCACCTGATGGAGCCCTGGGCACGCCTGAGCTGGAGTCTTGGATTCCCGGCATCAGTTTGGGGAATTATGAACGAAGTTAGATTTGGAAACTACCTAAGTACCATTTTCCCTTCGCAGTAATTCCAACTTACTCTTCATATTCTGGCTGCCACCCTCAGGAAGCCCTCCTTGACTACCCTGCCCCACCCCCTTGGCTTCCTTGGCTCGCTGTTATAATGTCCCGTAGGTTGCCTCTCCCAGGGCCATGGAACTTTCAAGGGCTGGGTCTGTGTTCTCACTCCCTGAATCTTGAATGCCAGGGCCAGTGCCAGGGTCCTGGGCAGCGTTTGCCAAATGAATATCTGTGAGGTCATTTACTTTCCATTTCTCCCAATGTTGGGCAGTTGTGAGTGCCCACTTCTGTGTTCCGGAATTTGCCAGGGTCATTGCCATCTGGGGAATGCTCTGGGAGCTGATAGGTGCTGAGACCTGGCCTCCCCCTTCACGTACAGCCTCAGGCCTGCCTCCCAGAGCTGGCCGCTGTTTCTGCCTGGCTCCCCCAGACCCTCACATGCCACAGGCCTCGGGGCTGGATGGAGGGGTGTCCCAACTCTTGGCTTTTGAGTCAAGTCTCAACCTGGAATGTCCTATATGGAAGGCTTCAGGGACTTCCCTGGCGGTCCAGTGGTTAG